>NC_086158.1:65051422-66456422 GCF_035149785.1 Candoia aspera | reverse complement strand
GGAGGTAGTACTTTTTATATCCATGTACTTTCCTCCCAGCTCAAGGACAGGAGGAAGCACATTACTGTTCCTATATATATAAGCCCTTACTCTGCATAATAATAGGCCCAACCCAGAACATATTTGAATGACCTTTGCCACCTACCAGAAAGATTCTTGGCATGAATTATTAAAAGCAGAACTATTTTGAAAGGCACAAGGTGGAAATATGAAAAATAGAAAAGTCTCCCTCACCCCAAAATTTGATCTGCTCTATGTCCATAAACGAGGGACCGACAAACCACCCTCTTTCAGTAGGCCTTTTAATGGCTTATTATATTGCTTTTAATAGTTGATATATGTTAGTTGGTTGGTTGGTTGGTCTTAAATACATCCCAGAGTTGGGAAGATTACAGCACTTTATAACTGCTATAAAACAATTATAACTCATTCATTCATTCATTTAAATTTCTCAGATTACACATTTAGCCTATCTGCTGGATTCACTTTCCTAAGAATGGTCACCAGAAGGCACAGCAGCTGATTCAACCCTTGTTCCCCTTTCCCTTGGTGACTCTAAAGGGGTGAGAGGAGGAACAGATGGAATAGAGCAAATCTGTTTTGCCCTAGTGCACATTGGAAGTATCCTTACATTGTTCTGAAAAGGGCCCATTTATACTTTTTGGGCCAAGTGACTTCAGCTGTAAACCTAAGTTTAACTCTAATGGACTTAAACCATCTAATCTGTCCACCCATCACTCTTTTTTTTTAAAGGATAAATCTGGTTGTTTTTCAATTTATATCTTTCTTTCAGCAACAACAATGGTGTGGATAGGTTGATAATAGTAGGTAAAATAATGGCTTTCTAATCTTCCTTAACTGGTACGCGCAATTGCCTAGGACATCTTCTAGTTTGGTCAGCATCATCACACTGATGTTATGGACTTTGCCAACTATTACAATAAAACTAAGACTACCAAGCAGTCTTGGAAGACTATGCAGCATTTACCAGCCATTGCTCAGTTATAAGATTAAAGTAATTAAAGATACAGTAGCCATTTCCTTGAAAGCCAGTTTTCCTGCCAGTGATGATGTGCCAGGTTCAATCACATAACCACATGGCTTAAACTTTGGATACAATATGCAGCTGCTTTGCAGATAGAGAAGAGAAGAGAAGTTAATTGTTTTTATAATAGCCATACAAAGCAGAAAGTGCCCCAGAAATTGCAGGACCAAAAAAGAAGGGAAGAAAACACAAACAAAGAAATCCAAACCCACCAACCCAGGCAATTGGTTGTAATATTTGGATCTTATGTTTAATAGTCTTAGACCACCATCCCCACCTCCACCTAGTAACTGTTAGTCAACAGTTCTACATCACATTGGTTTGGAATAATTTGTCAGTAATGTGGCATTATGATCAATAAAAAGACACTTACGTTTACCTTATCAAAGTTAAGTAAAGGATAAAGGGAACCTGAAATGCAAATAAATGCTACTAAGCAATCATATATCAAGGTTGCAAAATGCCAGAGTTTCTGTGGATCCAATTCTTTCATACATCTTTGATTTTATCTTCTTCCATCTTCCTGGAAGACAGTTGCAACATTCATGATTTTGGTAGAAGGGAGCAAATGCTACACAATTGTAGTTACTTCATTTACAATGTAAAGTACGTCATGCTGTTCTGCAGAACTAAGTGTCCTTTCATTTAGACAATTAATTTGAAATTAAACATTAATAAATATACTGGTGGTAACAAATGATACATTCTAATTTAATTAAATATAGATTATTGTGCATTTTGTAAATGGGACATTTTTATAAGGAAATATAATGGAGTTGTTATGTTTCCCTTTTATTGTGGGAATAAGCAAGCTTCTCACATATTTGGCTCTTAATGTGGTCTCATTAATTTTTTAAAAAATAGCTATTTTAATTGTCAAGCATTAGATAGACTGCAAGAAAGATTTGACACTTAAATTTCAATTTTGCAATATGCAATTTTAATGAAAATTCTTGCATCCCACTTTATGACCTGTCATCTAGTTCTTAAAGACATGGATTCTTTATTCGAGAAGTTGGGCAAAGTCTACAAAGAATGCACCAAACATACATACATACATACATACATACATATATATATATAATTTGCAATGTTTTTTTAGAGATTTTTCTCTGGTGGAAATCACCTACTTCTGTCTTCTTTGCAGGAGGCAGCAGTAACATAGAAGCACACAGTTGTTAATTGGCTAGAAGCCTCAAATTAAGAGTTATGAACAGCTCCCTCCTAGCCAGTCAGCAACCATGCATTTATATCATGCTGCTTTAAGCTATTTCCTGCTGGCACTGCTGCCTCCAATGGTTATCACTAAGGAACAGGTATATCCTCTATCCTGCACTGCCTCGCTTCACAGAAGGGATTATTTCTGCTAGAAAGCCACCTCTTTCCATACTGAAAGTACATATTAAACATCTTGATTGTCATTTTATTAACCTCTTTAAGTTCTGATTTACCTTTCTGGCTCCATAAGAAACCAAGCTGCAGATCATAGAAAAATGCTAATGATTTGGCCCTGGCAGATATGGCATGTTTAGCAGAAATGAAAGCTTCTCCCATTTTTCCTTCTAATATGTTTGATACTCCCTCTCAGGATTTGAGAAGCATGCATGATATGAGTTTAAATAGAGAAAGTATATGTAGCTTGATATGGCTGTCACTGTACCATCACCTTATCTTGTCAACCACTGTTTTCTTTCACCACTAATCCCAGTTCACTGCATTGTTCTGGGGCATCTTGGTGAAAAATAGAAATCCCAAGTTGGAGCCACCATGTGCTTTACAGAAGATGTGTTTTTCCTAAGAGTGTCTGGGAATTCTGCAATATCTGAAAAATTCTGGGAGAAGATAGTGGCGCTCAGAAATTCAAATGTGGGGAAAAAATTAAACAATTTAATAAGTTCAACTGAATTTGGAATCCACAGTCTACCATAGCTTTTCCAGCTTAGGGTTCTCCACATTAATGGACTACATGTTGTATACCCAGTGGGCGGTTTCAATTCTAGTATTGTTTTTCTTCTCCTCTCTCTGTTGTTATTTTAAATGATATTTGTTATATTAATGCATGCCACTTACAGTTGTTACAGTGATTGAGGTGGCTTATAAATGGTTTGAATAAATAAATAAACTTCAGAATTTCTTACATGGCTGAGAATGGTGGGCTTAGTAGATCCAATACATTTGGAAGTACCAGGCTGAACAAAGTTAGTCTAATATTTTATTTATGGTAATGACAGACAACATTTGTAATAGGATGAGGCCGAGACAATAAAAAATAAAAATCAATAGCTGAGAGTCACAAAACCAGACACTGATGTAATGATGTCACCAGAGCGGTTGATTTTGTGTGATTTCCCCATTCTTTCTTTGGATTTATTTTGAACTCTTAAATGAGTTAAATCTACTGGCCTTTTCTTCTTAATATCCAACTGAAAATTAAAGACATAACCTTGGGAGACTTAGAAGAGAACAAAAAAATGCTACTAGGCCATATGCAATGCTGACTTACCCAAGATTTATAGGAATGTGTTTTGCTAGCATGGTACTTTTCAAGTATTATATTTGAAGAGATGTATAGGAAGACAGATATATAAGCAGACAGATTGATGAGACACAAAAAATACTTTTTCAGTCAACTCATGCCCTGATCGCTATGCATCTGGACTACTGCAGTTGACTGTATGCCAGGCACCATTTGGAAGCAATTAGTCCAAAACTCAGAGGCCAGACTGCTGATGGGACAATCCCACCATTGCTGAGTAGCACCAATTTTGAGGTCCCTGCACTGGCTTCCTATTAGCTTTCAGGTCCAATTCAAAATGTGAGTTATTATAGTAACTCAATAGACACTATCTGGCCAAAGTCAACTCTGCCCATCCATGCTTGTCATCTCAAAAAAGCCTGCTGATAGTCTCTCCTCTCTGTGCGGTTTATGGGACTCGAAAGAAGTAGCAGACCTTTTCTGTGGCAGCCCTCTTGTTACAGAACACATTTTCCCAGAGGCCCAAATGGCACCTTCTCTTCTTGTATTTTGAACAGTTTTTAAAGTCTTATTTCATCAAGCATTCAGCTTGCATTTAGTGTCTATGTGTTTGTTCAAACTTTTTATTTTTATGTAGTGGTTGTTTTTATTACTGGATTTTGTTTTGCTTTCCTCTAAGTCATCTGACTGGTATGGTTAACAAATACAATAAGCAAATAAATGAATAAGCAAATAATAAATAAAAATGACTCCCTTTAGAGTGAAATGGTTGTAAAAATGTTATCCTAGCCACCCCGTTGTTGATGTTTATAGAATAAGAACATAAGAGCCATGCTGGATGAGGTCAAAGGCTTATCTAGTCCAGCATTCTGCATCAGACTGCATCTAATCAAATGCACTGAGGAGGCTCACAGACATGGTGGGAAGGTCATCACCCTATCAACTGGTAATTATGGGATGCCGCTTGTGATTCTGTAGGTGGCAAGGAACTATGAACACTACTAAGCACTGGTAGCTTGATCCTCTAAGATTCAGTTCCATTTTAAAACTGTCTAAAGTGATAGCCACATCTAAGAGTAGTGAATTTCTTAGGGACCGGGAATTAAACAAAAGATATGCAGTTTTTGATGCACTTCCCCAATATTTAGGAATAAGGATTGTTTTCTATTGCATGATAGCTTCCCTTATACTTTTGAGGTTTTGTAAGAATTTTGTAAAGTTTTTCTTTTCAAAATTGTTTGAAGTTTGGAAAGTAGCTGGTTCTTTCTTTATTAGCTCCATGTGCTTGCTATCAAACAACAAAAACTGCCTATGAAAATGAGCAACATATACTGGTTTCTGCTGCTGTGTTTCACTATTGCAGACATGCCCTCTGGCAGAATGCATCCATGCAAGTTACCCTGCCTTATTTTGAAGATTTCAGAAGTACCTATTCACTGGAAATGCTAAATTGTATCATTGTATTGGGGAAAAAATGGGGAATATCAACCACATTCTAACAGATTTAGCCTATAATGGCAATTTAAGACATGCAAGTACTGTTAATGTACAAAATTTACACTAGAATTTAACATGGCATCAAGAAAGACGGTAATGAGTTTTATTGAATGGCTGGTATGACTGATCTTTATTTCATTTTCTACTCATAGATCCAAATATGTGAGTCACATTATGTAACTCTCAATTTCAATATTACTTGTCTGCTTATTTTATAATATTTAAATGATCCCATCAACAATATCACACTTGCATCAGGAAAAATAAATACACGAAGAAAGCAAAGAGGGTTCAAAGTATGTGCTAGCATTAACAGTTGCATCACTGCATACCCAAGTCCGTAGTTTATATTTTTCTATGCAATACATCAATCATTATAGTAGCTTTTCACGATTTTTTTGTGCATGGACTTCCATGTACTTGCAAGCTGAACAGCAAGCTAAACAAGGTCTACTTGTGTTCCAAGCAAAAGAAAGAGAATATAGGTTGTCCTCATTTAGCGACCACAATTGGGACCAGCAAGTCAGTCATTAAACAAAGTGATCACTAAGTGAAACCGCAACTCCGCTTATGATCTTACTTCAGCTTTTGTCCTAACTGCCAGGAAACACGCTGAGACAAGGAACTGGTCTCTAATGTTTTATTGCTTGTACATAACAGGAATCCTAACAAACTGAAGAAGCATGGGAAAACCCCAGCCATATAAACCCCAAAGGTTAAGGCGGTCCCGATCTGTGTCTCTTTGAATGGCTACCTAATTCCTCAGTGCTACGCATGCGCTTAACAGTCTGGATGGGAGCCCCCTGCTCGCCATCCTTACTCATGACAGCTTTCCTTCGCTTTATAGACCTGCAAAGGTCGTAAATGTGAGGATTGGTCATAAAGTTACTTTTTCATCACCGTGGTAACTGTGAAAGGGCCGCTAAACAAGGCAATCATTAAATGAGGACGACCTGTAGCCAGAACGTACATTAAAAAGGTGTGATTTTAATTATACACTTGCAAGTGCTATCTTAACGTTTTACTGCTCCCCCCAGCCCTGTGGAGGTGCCCTTTTCCTTTGGAGTTCTCTCCATTAATGAAATCTGACTGCAGTAAAAAGGACCTCATAGAAAGATTGCAGACTAATAAAGCTTCTGCATTGCGTGTTCACAGGCTTTTTGTTTTAATAATTGGCCCACAGTTTGGTCTGTCATTATATCAGGCAGTTTGAGCTTAATATAATATAATCTATATAATTAGAATATCTGTATACTACTAAAACTCTTGTGTCTGTTTGTAACCTTTAGATTGGAGGAACAGTGCATCATAGGGCAACAATTTTTGAACCAAGGTACCTCAGATGGGCTAATTTATAGAATGTGTCCAAAATCCAGGACCCATTAGTGCTGTGGGATTGAAATTTGGCAAAGTTGTGGCCGCTTCAATGCCACTGTGTCTTCCAACTACACTTCCCAGAAACACATAGGTTGCATGGCACAACAGAGGATGGGAGGGACATATCCTTGCCTCCTTCCTGCCTCCCACTGGCCCCTGCACCCAATCGGCTGGTGGCATGGCCCGACAGGTAAGTGACAATTGGCTGCTTTGGAATTGAGACTGAAATTTGAAATCTCTTAACAGCAGTGGGCAGCTATGAAAGGATGAGGGAGCAACTCAGATGCCTGCTGGTGAGGTAGGGCTGGCTGAGGGACACCAGCAGGCACTGGGTGAATCGTCTTCCTCCTTGGAGGGAGGGGGCCCTTGGGGACATGCCAGGATGGGGAGCAGGAGTGCAGTTTTCCTTGCGGTCCATGGCTCCCTTTGTTCCCCCTCCCCCCAGGAAAGTGGCAGGCAGTTCCATGGGTCAGCCAAGGAGGAAGAGGAGTGATTTCCAACACCCCCTGCCAGTTTCCCATAAGCAAAATCAATGGAGAAGCCAGCAGGAAGTCAGAAGTCGTTCCCACTCCCACTGCTTTTTTGCCTGCCTATGGTCATTCTGTCTCTCTGTTTAGATAAGGAAATATCTCTGAAATGATGAGCCAATGGGTCACAAGTCATCTAGTACTTCTATAAAACCTATATGGCACTTTGGTGGGATTTCTCAATACACAGAACTGTGTTGAGTTGGATATTCTACTTCTTTCTTTGTGAAAGGCACATATCTCCATAAGCAAATAAAAGTTTTTTAAAAAGGTATAACTGCAATGATCTCTGTAGGTCTCTGTCTATGGATATTAATTGTTTTAGCTCTCCATTCATATCATTACAGTTTATGCACAAAAATCAAGCGGAATTCCATGGTATGTCTCTAACAACATAGCCCTTGTATATCACTGCTTCTGTTTGGTTTTGGTCCCTCACTGAGCATTTTGCTGAAACCCCGGTCACATATATGCATTTCTTTGTCTAGCTGAATTGCACAACTACATCCCAGACTCATCTATAGAAAAATCATGGAAATAATGGAACCGGACAGCATAAGTAATGCTTTTCACATCTCCAACCTCAGACTTGGTTGCCAAATGGTGAGATTGGCTGTTTTTAGACCAGGCTAAGCTCTAGCCTTTAACCTTCAAAGGCAGCAAAATCAGGTAAGAAACCTGTGCCATGAGAGCAAACCAACTTTGCCATTTCCACCTTAGCTGGCCATTGTGACCCACACATGATCTCACACCAATATATGATTGACCTCTGGCCTAATCCCCAAAGCTACCCAAGTAACAGGTGTAAATGAAAGAAGAAACTGTCTGAGAACAGGCAGCTTTTCTTGCAACAAGGTAAAAAGGATGGAGAGAGAAGTGGAAAAGAGTCCCAAGCTCTTAAGATGCAGAAAAACCAAGCAGTGCCTCAAAAGATGCAGAAAAACCAAGCAGTGACTCAAAAGATGCAGAAAAACCAAGCAGTGACTCAAAGAATGAGAAAGTTTCACTAAACTGGAAAATTTGTTTTCTAAGTAAATGCTTGATATTCAGGAGGGGGAAAAATTAGCTTTCCAGTTAGATAATAGTGCAAAAGATCATGTGCTTCAGACTTGGTGGGGGGAGGAGTACAGGTTCATAACACAATGGACTGTGTAATTGGCTCTTTTGAAGTTTCTAATCACTTTTCTGTAAGATCAAGTGAAACTGACAAGCAAGACAATTGGAAGGCCGACTGTACAGTGATGGCACTTGGGACTCCAACTAGTTTATGCGGTAATTGTTAATTATTTTGAGACTTCCTCTCAAACATAAAACAGATCCGACAAGTTGCCATTTTTTTTAAAGTCCCTGCCAAATAAAAGATGTGGCCATTATTACTGATCCTAGATGAATCATTTGCCTGTGAAGGTGTTATCAAAATATAAGCTCTCCCCTTCAAATATATTTTAAACAATGTTAGCGCATTTTCACATGTCATCATTTGACAGTTCCACCATACTTGCTAGTCTGCCACCAGGGAAATTTACATGCATTTGAATTCATCCTGCCAAGCACAGTCATCCCAGACTGACAGCCTATTTAACTAGGTGATAAGTTAATCTGTATATCATTTGATAGATTTCTGTCTTTTACTCAGGCCATACTTTGCGAAAATCATTCTCTGCTACAAAATTGGCAAATGTGTCATGTATCAACTTCTAGTCTCAGTGGGATTAAAAAAAAATCTTTGTATTGAGTTTTTATGCATTAATCCAAACTAGATATGTAAATTAAGCTCGACTATTTTCAGTTACCAAGGAATGGAACTATTTCATATGATTCTCACTCCCTCATTGATTGAGAATCACACAATCAGTGGAGGATTTTGCCTAAATGGGGGAAATGATCACCAAATCATTAGCATTGATCTGAGTAAAAGTGTCTTTTAAATTGATATACTGTCACTCGTTAGGAAATTACTTGAAAATTATCATGAATTTCAACACATTAAGTCTCCTATTGCATTATTTTATTTTATTTACTTACTTACTTATTTTCTATCCTGCCTTTATTATTTTTATAAATAACTCAAGCTGGCGAACATACCTAATACTCCTTCCTCCTCCTGTGTTATCCTATTGATCCCAATTCTTTCCATTTCATTGCAGTCATTAGCAGCAAGATTTATCAAAAATCCATTATTCTGAATTGAACTGACTGCATGTGTTGGTGATCCATGTCCTAGATGCCCTTCTTCACCAACAACTACTGATTTGGTTTTCTCCCAGGGACATACCTGAAAACTGTGGCATGAGCACATAAACTCAAGTTTAACACAGTTTAAAGAATAACCAAAATTCTCCCATAACCTGTAAATAAACAAACGGACATGAATCCCAGTTTGATTCATGTGCACATTGCAACACATTCACTTTCATCATCACAACCCTAGCACTGGGCTTCTTGGCTTTTCAAAGGCTTTGTGCACTGAAGCGCACCAGGAGGGGGCGGTGGGGAAGGATGGAAAGAAGATGGAGTACTTGGCCTTGCTAATCACAATTCATTATTGGCATGTAAGCTGCATCAGACAAACCCAAGTTTTACTACCAAAATGTAGAGATGTGCCCCCAAATGCAAGCAGAAATGTTGAAGGCATGTTTTAATGATTATACAAATCCTAGAACTGGTACTTGTAGGAGAAAATCAAAATCTAGCAAGAATATTTGATTTTAAATATCTGCTTAGTCTTTAAAACTACTTTTGCATCACTAGAAGGTGCTTCATAATGATTCCCCTTTATATAGTCAATTAGTAAAGTTTGAAGGCTCAGTGGGATATTGTTTATCCAAAACATCTTCAATTTTCTAATGCGAAGTATGTTGTTTTCAGGGCATATGTAGTCTCTACAAGAAGTCAAGTCAACAGGCAAAATAAGACCAAGTTTCTGCATTCCTGAGGAAAGTTAATAGGAATTTTTACCTGGTTTGTCTGAGATCATATCACATTCTATGTTTAAGCTAATGTATTCATAAAATATATGGAATATTTGCCTGAAAATTACATTTTCAGCTTGGTATTTGTAGAGGCATGGCTTGGGTTATACAGGTATTATCTGGTGCAAAGAGCACCACCAACTTAAGGGCTTTTTCCTACTTGTACCCAACCATGGCACAAGCAGCCCTGGCAACATATTTTTTTTTTCTGCCACGTGCCATTTTATCTATCTATCATCTATCTGTCTGTCTGTCTGTCTGTCTGTCTGTCTTATTTATATGGCCACCCATCTCACAATCAAGTGACTCTGGGCAGTGTACAATGTAATGGCATAATGTTACCTTTGCTGCCAGCTCAGAAGTGAAACAGCCTTCTGCCATCCTTAGATGTGCCTGTATCAAGACATTTATTATTTCCCCTTCTTTGGTACCAAGAAACAACACCTTCAAGGTGAATATAGTATGTTAGGCTTTGCTACACCTTATTTTGGAATGGAGGGGTGGTGGCGGTGACAGCAAAGACTAGAAACAGAAGAAGTAGAGAGAGAATATGAATTAGAAATAGGGATAACAAATTTCATGCCAATATAGACAGAAATGCTGGCACTTGCTGCTTTTTCAAAATGATAAAAACAGGGTTGCAATGTCACACTGCAAGCTTTTCCAATTTGTAAATACATGCAATGTCATGGCACATGCACAAAAGGGGCCAAGCTCAGGTTGCGATCCTGTGAGGCTGTTTTTCTCATTCTTCTAATGAGGAGTAAGTTGTTTTTGCCCACTGTTTTCAAGCACAATGCAATATTGACATTAAGAGTGATTGTTGGGAGATATTGTAACTGTAAGTGGATAGAAGCTAGGAGATCAGTGAGATAATATATTTATCTAACTACCATTGAGGAAGGAAGGGCTGACACAACTTATTGGTTACCATGCTCCAAGCTTGCCACAGTAAGACAAAACTCTGTTCAGTTATAATACCTAGATAAAAGTTCTATTAAACATGATCATGCTTAACAGAGGCATTTCCCTGTCTTAAGACAAATGCATTATGGGCCCAGCAGTGTCACTGCATTCTGCCAAATCTCATTTCATCTCTTCATGCAGTGCACACCTGTGGCTTGTTGACAATACCAAAATGAGAGCAACTGAACACCCTGCGACTCTCATGATAGATCAGCACAAAGGTATTTAGCGCAGGTGTTACTGTAATTTTGATATATTAGGAAAATTCGTAACATTCAGTGGCCTCTAATTCACACTTCCATTTATGGGGTATTATGTGGCACAAATTAGTAGAAGTATTTCTTTTCTCTCTTCTTTTTTAGTACCCTCTTAAGAAAGATTATGAACATTTATTTCCTTCAGCCTTGTTCTTTTTTAATTTTATTAAGTTTTTGTATAATGAAACATATAATAACACTTCTAATTTGCATTGCTAAAAAGAATTATTGAATGTATAAAAATGAAAGGAAAAGCTCAGCTGCTGGTTTGCGATCTTTAAAAAACATAACACAGAAGGAAAGGGAAATGGGATAGAGAAAAGAGGAAGCAGAATAATGGAATTTGTGCCAATTTGAAGCTGACTGTGAATCCACTGGCAGCCTTGTTTGAAAGCTGAGCTGATTTATTTCTGGCTTAGCTTTACTAAAAGTGTATCAAAAACATTTTTTATGAAATGCTGTGGTTTCATGGGTTCTGTTTCCTCACTTGCAACAGTTTTTACCTGTCTCCCAGCAGCTTGGCTTTAGTTGCCATAGCAGGTCTTTCAAGGGGAATGGTGGCTTGACATCTTCTCAGCTCCACCTCATAGAAATTGCTAGTTTTAAAAAAATCTGACTTTTTTTATACATACCAAGGCAAATGCATATAACATGGAGTGAGGAGATGGATTATGGATCAGGCTGCAGGTTGGAAATGCCCATAAAAAGCTAAGAGAAAAAGAGAAATCTTGCCGTGGTATCTTGGATATATTTTCGTCAATAAATCAATCCTTCCTTCCCAATTTTTCTACCTAATTCTCTCAGAATGACTTGGGTCACTGAGTTCAGAACTCAGAGAATTGAAAAACATCTTGTTTTATCACTACTTCAAGCTAATATTCCACAGCTAGTAATGTTTTGTCAGTAATCAAGATTAGGCACTGTGCAAACACAAGATCTAAAGTTTCTGTGATGGAACTAAGGCAAAATTACTGTGTATCATTCACAGGGTAAGTTTCTACAGAAATGGTTTTAGCTGATTATTATTTTAGCAAGACAGAGCTGCCTCGCATGTTTTCCTTGTCTTTTTTTTTTACTGTGTTCTTGCCTTTTGGCAATTTATGTTAATAAAATCAAATGTTTTCTTGTGCTCTCTCAATTTAGTTTGCGTGATTCAATAACATAGCTGTGGACTTTTAGTTTAACCTCTACCTTATAGTACCATATTTTCAAATATTTCATATTTACAAGGGCTTTGTTTCTTTTTAGTTATACAATTTTTCACAATTAAGAAAAAGTAACAATTTCAAAAAGCAACCAAATAGGTATTTTATCTGTGATCAATTCATTACATATTTTGAAGACTTTAAATGAAAGCTGAAAACTATATAAATGTTTGTGCCATTTTTAATGATTTTTACACTGTACTGTATATTTAAACTCCATAGTTCTGAATCTAAGCTTTCACGTGGCAAAATACCAATAGATCCCCTCTCCTCTAGAAAACAAAACCATGTAAATCCATCAGTTTGTGTAAAAAAACCTGCATATAGAGACTTAGTGCAAAATACATGGGCACCATGCGAATAGTTTCTATCAAATGGTAACTATGTGCAAACACTCCACTTCTCTCTTCCCATATGGCACTTCAACAGAAGGAGCAGAAGGAGATATTAGAGTACAGCTTGATTTTCAAGCTCATGAAGTATGTTGGGGTTAGTCAGTAACTTGTCTATGTGTGTGGTACGGCACTAGTTAGCTGTACCATATGTAATCCGGGGAGGGGAGGGGAGGAGCGAGGGAGGAAATAACATGCTAAATGCTTCCTTGCTTGTTTTGAATTTTAAGCATTTTTTTCTCTAAAATGAAATACTGATGTTGTCTTTTTGAGAATCAAATGCAAATAAGGACATGTGTCCTATATGTACGTAATCTAAGGGAATGATTTCTTAGCAACAGCAAACATAGGAAGGAGACTATATTGCTTTATTACGTTATTTAAGTGAAGTATACAATTGATATAGATGAATGTATCTAGTACTTTATAATCCAATAACAATACAATTGAAAATAAAAGAGTGAATATTATATTGTTTTTATGATAAATATACTTGGAATATTGTGTGCTGCACTTCTGGTAACTATGACAGATAAACAGACAGACAGACAAAAACAGATAAAAAAGAGCAACAGAAGTTAACTGAATTGATATGCTTCTTAAGACAAAAGAAAATCTTGGCTTTTTGTGTAGGAGAAAATAACGGAATATGAATACATTTTATTGCTGCAGAATATAGTCTGTTAGCCAACCTGGTTAGACAAATTCAGGGAGAAAAGGTCTAGCAAAGGTTACTGAACAGAAAAAAGACATAAAACCAGCAGCAAAATTTGCTGAAATGCCTTGGCTGCTATCTCTTCCTTACTAGTTGCCCTCAGTGGAGTGTTTATAGCTTTGGATTAAGGTACCTTTTCTGAGTTCTGGAAGCCCAAGTCCAGTTTATTTATAAAGCACACTGTAAGACATCTGCTCATTCTGGCTTTTAAACTGGTAGCAGATTTATTTCTGGCAAAGTAGCCACAGGCTAGTTGCACAGAGCACTCAAATTTTGGCTGATAGCAGAGTTTCAGGGTTTTTAATTATTCTTCCAGCTTTTTCCTGGCTTTTCCATGGTTAAAATGCTTATGATGAAGTCATTATTGCTGGCAAAATTAGCCAAACTGTATTGACACTTTGCAGATATGCCATTTTGAGAGTTCAAAAAATTACAACAGAAAGTCATACTATCAAAAATAATATAATACAATTGCTTATTTCAGTTATTTTGTTACTAATTATTTATTTTATTTACAACCTTCCTTTCTTCTTTGGCAAATACCCAAGGCAGCTAACAAAGTTTGAAAAACCAGAACAAGAAATATGGAGTTTAAAACATACAGTAATATACTTTATTTAACATAAATTTAAAAATACCCATGGATTATGCAGATGTGAAGCTCTCAACCCATTCAGTTAAAATTATATGTATGTTTGCATTATCTCTAAGGATCCATTACAGATAAACTGTAATCTGTAATGTGTATTCTTGAGTTTTTAATGACCCTTTCCATTTCTACTTTGAGTCCAGCTAAAACTGCATAGTCTTATAAGTTACCAGGCACCAAATAAAGGGTAAACTGAGGATGCTTTGAACTCAAATATAAATCCCTTCTTATATGCAAAATCTAAATATAAGCTTTAATAGATATGGGCATCCATAACAAACAGATCTACTGCAAATATCCCAATAAGCAAATGTTATTTAACTTCACAGAAGTGTGGGCCAAAAATGACACCACAACCCAGTTTCACATTAAGATGCCTTATAATTTATTATAAAATGCTTGTGTAGAGGGAGAGATCTAATTGTCTGATGAAGATGCCAACCCCTATGGGTATCTCAGAATACCGTACCTGTAGAAAACACTCCTCATTAGCCTGGCTCTGGAGAGTAATACAGGAACAGGAGCTGTGCAAAACTAGTGAGCATTTGCTTCCTGTGAGTTTCTGAAACAGCACTGGATTTTAAGACAATTTTCTAACTAGCAATAAATTGCCTGCCCACCAACCTACCCTAGAAGAAATGGTGCAGTTGGCAGGACCAGCCATAGTCAGCACCTCCTCCTGCATCTGATTAATCAAGAGCTCTGTCCTACAAAGCCCAATGCCCTGGTGTTGCAAGAAATGCCGAATCATCTCATGGGCGGGCAGCTAGATTTTTGCAGCCTTTTGATCTTCCTTATGGTAGTATTATCACTGTGCAAATCTCCATCCCTGTTGTGTGTATCTCATAATTAATGTCAGTAGAACTCCCTCATTATGTTGTTCTTATTTATTCAGTACCTCTTTCCTTTGACCTCCACAGTTCTGGGCTTTCTGGTGGTATATGGCTATTGGCTGAGGTACAAAATGTATGCAGGGATTCTCAGTTATAAAAGCCAACTGATATCACCAGCCCAGTGATGGCTTCTTGATCATTAAAAGTTGAGGGTATTTCATGTTTTTCTAACCTTTAAACAGTTTCATTTCCCATTTGTCTGATTTGTTTTCCTGAAACTATAACATTTTCCTGAACCAGAAGTGTTTGGAGAGCAACATCAGAGCCATTGTTACATATATTTTTGCACTTAAAAAATAGTTTTTAAAAACTCCAATTGTATCGGTGGGGTGGACTCCTAATTAACCAAATCAGAGCAGGCATAAAGAGGGTATATATGCATGTATGCTATAAGCAAGGTATAAGAACAATGGTCACATAGTCAAAACATATACAATAAATACAATAAAACAAAAGCATACATAATATAATGATAATAACAATCATACTTCATAAATCCCATTAAATGGTCATATCCTATTATATGTTTAAACCAAGATTAATGAAACAAAACAGAAAGGAATTTTCATCATCAAGAAAACTCATTTTGAAGGGGACTCACCACATACAGTACTTATGGATATTTTCAGAATGGAGAACTAAATATAAGGGAAGAATTTAAATCATCCCCAAACGGCAACTCATGATGATCAAAAAAATTATCTAAATAATCCAGCCAGTGTTTTTCTGAACAAAAGAACTGCATTATGTTCAACAGTATTATTGCCCTGTCCTTTCATTCTCTTTCAGCTATACAGGATACTGTATGGTTTTAGTTGTGCAGACTGCCAGCCAAGGTTGATCTTTGCTGTATTAAAAAGCTTAAAATCATGCTTCTTATACTTCTGAGTGAAACATGTAGCAAAGTTTCCAGCTATGTGGGCACTTAGTTCTTAATTTCATAAGTTGTCTAACACAATCACTGTCAATAATAAGCACTTTCTTGCTGTTGAAGGTTTATTTAGAAATTTAAGAAAATGACAATATTTTCAAATGCAGTGGCTAGATAATGTGGCTTATTTTCCTGATAGCATTTGTACCATAAATTGTACAGGAAGAAAATAAGAGCATGCCCCCAAATCTAATAAATTTATTTCTTTTTAAATATTTGAATATTTTATTATGGAATCCATTTTCCTTGGGATATTTGTTTTGGTAGCAAATGCATAAGAATATAAGATTGCCTGGAGAAATAAAATCTGTATATTAAGCTAAATCATTACATGAAGATGGAAGGTGCAATTTATTTTATCTGTTTGCTAGATTTATGTCTTACCTTTTATACAGCAGTTCAAGGTGGTATGGGGGTGTATGTAGCACTCACCCTATTTTTCCCACAGCTACAACCCTGTAGGGTAGGTTGGGCTAACAGTGATTGGTCCAAAGTCAGCTAATGAGTTTCTGTAATTGAGGGTGGTCTCAAACCTGGGTCTCCATGGTACCAATCTTAATCATTAACCACTCTGATTCTCAATCAGAAACAAGCAGAATAAGTGTGTTCATCCAGATTTGAAATAAACAAGATGAAATGAACTGATAATTACACTTAGGCTTATACCCCAGATAGTATCTTTCAACCCCATGGAATCCAATTAATGCAAAACATATGACATTTGTCTGTGTCTTCTTTTTTAACACTGTAATTCCAAAAACCTAAATCCATCTAGAATGATGATGTTTCAAGTTAATAATGAGATTTCCCCAAACTCTGAAATGTGCTGCCATGTTGTTTTCAAGAGATAGACTGCACTGGAAGATTACATTAAAGCCCATCATGCTGTTCTCTTTTCAGTGAAAGTGGTTTGGCAATATAAACTTGGAAAGGCAAATGACACTTCCCCACTGAAATACATAATTTGACTTTTGTGTTCCTTATTTTGCACTGCAGTGACATGTTCCGGAGCATTCCCCAAGGACTAGTATTCCTGCCAATGCAAGGCATCATACATATAATTAATAATTACAGTATAGTCACAGATGGCTGGACATATGGGCAAAGGTCCCCTTTAAGCTCAATAATATTACTCCAGTTTATCTCTGCCTTCCTTTGTATACAAGTTTTTGGTTCTAGAGAAAAATAGGCAGATGAAATGGAGGGACCAAATTACACAAGGAAAGAATTCTTTTAAAGCTTCATTATAAACATTCAAAGTGACACCTTGCATGTTCTCCACCCATAGTGTGTAAAGCTAGTAGTACTCCTTGTTTCAGAAATTGAACATTGAAAAATTATTTGGATTATTTAGAACCCAGTATCCTTTGTATTCTTGGATCTTCCCTACAGCAATTCATTATTTATTGTTTATAAATAATCTGTACACATTACAAATCAGATATACCAATAATCAACTTCAATTTTATATTAAGTCACAAAAATATATATTCCAAGTTTAATACAACTTACTTCCATGGAACTATGCATAGAACTTTGATATATCCTGCAGTTTAGGCAGGAAAAGCTGCACAGGATAACTGATTAGGATAAATTCAGATGTGACCACTACCGACCACAAGAAAGAACAATACATTCTATAATATCATTCAGGAGAAAAACAAGTCAGACATTAGTGTTTTCACTGCATCCATGATCAGCTTGAACACAGCAATTTCTATCAGCTTGCATGTGACATGTACAAGCATGTCATTCAACCATAAGGTGTTTCTGAGAACCCTATGGTACACATAATCACTGAGGTTAAATATTAGAGTGGGCAACAATCAAGACTCAAAGAGGAAAACAGGATTTTGAAATATGTATGGGTGGTCAAACTTTTATATTCCTGGAACTGCAGTGGCTGCCACACAAAGCCTGGAAAAGACACTGCTCCTTTCATGGATTTCCAAAGGAATGACCTGCACATATATGTGCACTCTCAATTACCTCTCTCCCTTGAATCCATATCAGTATACGGCCTATCAAACAGGAATGTTGCCTTTGCTCTCATGTTTTGGTAAGGATTAATTAAGAGAGTGAGTTAGAAGGAAATTGGCTATTATTATAGACTAATAAATTGTGATCTTACATGTTAACATAATTTAGATTATGAAAAATATACATCATATTCTCTCATACACTAATACCTTAAATAGACATCTGCCTGCTGATCTCTGGTCTACAGTAGCTGCTTCACTACTGCTGGAGCAAAGGACAGAGCAGATCCTTCAAAATTATCCTGCTCAGGAGGAAGACACATCTTGATAATGTTTTGATATCCATCTTATAAGGTGTGTTTCTGGTTGGCAAACATGACCTTTTCTGGCAGCAGAGAACTGCAACCATAATGGCCAAGACATTAGAGAAGCAAGTGATATTTATTTATTTATATCTATCTATCTATCTATCTATCTATCTATCTATCTATCTATCTATCTATCTATCTATCTAATTTGTCCCTGCCCATCTCCTCCCATTGGGGGACTCTGGGCAGTTTACAGTAATCAATTAAAACAACAATAATAAAATCCACAATATAAAATTACAATAATAAATAATATAGATAAGAATAAAAAAATAAAAAGTCCAAGTGGCAAAAGAATCTAAAGCAGTCCAAGTGTGGGAGGAGTAGTCTATAGCAGCCATCCCCATGTTTAACTATTTATAGACTCCTTACTTCTAATGAACTGGTTATTCTTATACTAGTTTTACCTTTCAGATTTGCAGAGAGAAAAATGCAAATATATATATATATATAGTTAATTTTCACTGAGCTAATGCACAGTAGTCACTATATTAGAATTCAGTTCCATTTGTTTGCTTGCTTGCTTGGTTATCCATGGTATTCCCAGAAGACTTCTCCAAAACCAACATTCAAAAGCATCAATACTCTTTCTATCCTGATTCTTCAAAGTTCAACCTTCACTTCCATAAAGTGTCACAGGGAAAACCATTGCCTGCACAATTCTGATCTTTGTAGACAGGGCACATCCTGACATATCTTTTCCATGTCTTTCATTGCTACCCTACCAAGTGCTAGCCTATACTGCATTTCTTGATTGCTTATTCCTTTACTATTGATAGTCAATCCTAAAAAGCTATCCACTATTTCAATATCTTTGTTGTCAATTCTAAGGCTGGTTGCTGTATACGTTATCATTAGTTTGGTCTTCTTTATGTTTAATCATAGTCCCATTTTGTTCACTATGCTTCTTGACTGTTATTACTAGAGGTTGCAGATGATTTGCATTTACAGCTATTAAAAGTTAGTAGAGCTATTGATACTGCACAGGTAATTGAAGTTTCTTCCTCCAATTTTAAAACCTTGCCCATCTTCTTCCAGTCCAGCTTCCCTCAATATGCAGTATATTCAGCATATAGGTCAAATAAAGGGAGAGAGAGTATACAGCCTTGTCTCACTCCCTTGCCAAAGTGGAATTTCTCATGAGGTCAATGAGATGTTTTGGGATTCCCATTTCCCTAAGGACATTCCGCAGCTGGTACAGTTGACATAGTCAAAAACCTTTCTATAATCAATAAAGCATTTGTTGACCTCTTTTTTGGTATTCAAAATACTACTTTGTCCCCCTCAAGACCTACTGTAAATGTTTGTTGCACAATACTTTGAGGACCTTTTCCTAGAGAGATGAATATAATGGGTGGTAACAAGACAGAACTTCAGCCTGGGAATGGAAGTTGTTACAAACGGGGGGGGGGGGGGGGGGAGGAATGGGAAAGACAGAAAGAGAGAGATATTTAAAGCCTCTTTAGTAAACTCCTTCAAAGGGCTCATTGCTAAAAGTTCTTTATGATTGGCTGCCACCATTTGCCCGTTATATTGATGAATGCCATCTCTTGACAGTCCTGAGTCTATTCATCTGAGGGGTTCTTAGCCAGTTATAGGGCATAGAATTAGGAAAATACATTAGATCTTCTTTGCAAAGTCCAGACATAAAAAAAAGAAACCCTTAAGAAGCCATGTGCCACAACTGAATCACAAGGAGTGGCAATTCCTTTATTAAACTTATCACTAGAGATTAAAATGAAAAAAGGGAAATTGAGGAAAAACAAAATAAGGCAACAGTCACACACACACAGATTTGCAAATAAAATTAGTAGTAAGTTTGTGTTTAAAGTTCTTGGGCTGAGTGAATTGCAGAGAGAATGGTAGGAAGGAAATAATAGCACAATCGATACCCAGCTGGATTTTATTAAATCTGCTTTTTCTTTTTCCTTTTCTTTCAAACACTATCCTGTTTTCTAGAATATGGAAGATAACTGAAAGGCAGCTACTCTGGGGAAACTGATAGTTGCATCGTCCTAAAGATCATAGGTCTATCAAAAAACTCTCTAATGACTGAACCCATTTTCCTAGCAGTTCTATTGAATGGTAAAGGCACAAACTAGTCACTACCATTATAGAAAAAAGAAATATACAGAAAAGGGTTTTTTGGAGAAGAAAAGATGAATCCACCTATTGTGACTGCTCTGCATAGGGTCAATTTATCAGATGCTTTAGGTGGGACTTGTTGCCATACCAATATATAGGAACTTATAGACATAGGTGTTTATACTTCTTTGCACCAGAGAGATTTGACTCTTTCTCCACTATTCACTGCCACTTGGAAAACGTGAAACCTTAAGCTGTGAAAGCTGGGCACAATTTGTATAGGAACTAAGAAGCTATTTCTATGATGGTCTGTTTTCAGTCTACCATAACATGGAACAAAGTCAGAGAATGAGCTGGCTCACCTGTCAGTTTTAAAGTTGTGTCAGAAAACGAAAAACCCAGACTCTCACTTTCTCAGGGAGAGACATATGGGTATATCCTTTAACGGAAGAGAATATGGGGATGAAAAGGGTGCTGATGTCCATGTCTTCTGATGTTATATTGCATCAAAGCATTGATCAGTCAAGGATGTCCTATGGCTTAGTGAAATAGATTTACAGTATTTAGATATAGTCCTAAGTTAAGCACTCAGTTCATGAATGTGGGTTCTCATTAAAGTAGGCTTTCTTCTGTCTGAAAAAGGTGGTATTTTTGTCGCAATAGAAGTGTGCTTGCTTTGCTGCCTGAGAGCAATGAGGAACTAATAAATTGATTTAGAAAACAGTTACTACATATTCTGACATATTCCTCTTCTAAGTCGTCCTGCAGCTGTTTTGTCAGCCTGCCCTGTATCTGTTAATGCTGATATTGAATGGTAGGCTGCTCCATAATAAAATCGATGGTTTGGTTTTCATGAGTTCATCGACCCCATATGAATAATCAAGACCTGTGTTGGCAAACGTGGATTTAGTCTATCTCAGCTGTGACCTCCCAGATATTTTGTGTAGCGCTAATATAAATATCAGCATCAGGAAGTAAAAATTGTTGTAATTTATTGGAATCTGATCTCCCTCTCCAGGTTTCCTGTCCATTTGAATCCCAATCTCAAATGCTAGTATCTTATGTTTGGCACTTGGAAGCTTAGGGATTCTTTTGGGATACCACCGAAGCAGTCTTCCTCCTTTAAACTGACAGCGATGGTCTTGGTTCAATTGTTAAGATAGGTCATAATTGCTGTTAAAGCCACATGCTGAGTCCAATACACTACAGAAGTCATTGACATAAATTCAGAAAAGACAAATAAATAGATATTAAAGGGACCACTAATGTGTCCCATTGACTTCTGGGACTTCTGTTTCTGACCTCAGAAACAATGCCAGTATTTGTTTTGTGACATGTATTTTTAAAAATTTATATGTAGTTATGCTATCAATTTACATTAGTCCTATGAAACATCTATCATAACAACTTAGAGCAGAAATAGCAACTGATAGCTTGAACTCAAGGTATGCTTTGCCTCATTTGTGTATAACTAGGTGTTACTATCACACTTGCTAACCTACAGGAATTTTGGTCTAATTTTAGGCTGATGTTATTGATACACAAAGAGAGATGGATTAATTCAGGGCCACAACTAGGGGGGGGGGGCAACCGGGGAATGTGCCCCGGGTGCTGTGCTGGGGGGGGTGCCAAAATGAGCTCTGGGGGGGCGCCAAAATGGGCGTGGAATCCATGTTTGCTCCAGGTGACACAGACCCTAGTTGTGGCCCTGAATTCATTTGCATGTAAAACTAGCCGTGCATAGGGTTTCAACTTTAAAGAGAGAGGTCTCTTTATATAATCTACATGTTCAAATTGCATTGCACCATAAGGAGGTAATGATGACAGTGGGAATAAAGGTCAATGTTCTTGTATATGAACCCTTCCAATATGTTTAGTCTGGGACACTAGACCCTTTAGATGTTTATGGTAACTCAAAGTTGGTTCCAATATTATTACATATTTAATAATCTTATTGTTTTAAAATAATACATGTCACAAAACAAATACTGGCAGTTTTCCAATCTTATTATAAATTGTTTTTGACATCATAAATGTACATAGGTAATAGGAACAGGAAGGAAAATCCAAGACAACTGAAATATTTTGGATGCTACTGCACAGTCTTGGATACTGTGCAATCCTGCATGATGAGGTACATTGGTATGATTATAGTGATATGGGCCAGAACATAGAAAATCTTGAAGCCTAAATCTTGGGATCCCTCTTCATTGCTTCTGTCAAATCTTGGGTTAATTCTGAGAACTGGAGAAGGAGTGCTTAAGAGGCTCACAATGGGAGTTAGGTAATGAGAAGCTTCTTTGTGCTTCTGTTAACAGTTTTGATGCCTTCAGAATGGGGACAAAATAAAATGGTTTTTGAAGGCATTATATCATGTTAAAACAAGAGAAATTAAATCTTATAGCCCTTGATGAAATTCTCACAATGTTTTTTTTCCCCTTGAGCTTATATACCTTTCCAAATATTTAAAAACCAAATATTCCTTTAAAAAACTCAGCCTTGACTTCACCTTGGTTTTCTCTCCACTCCTTGCATTTATCTTTTGAAGTTGACATTGCACAAAATCAGATGTGTATATCTTTATATTTCCTAAGTGGACAAGTTGACAAACTCTTCTTCTTGACTTGATAAAGCTCTTTTCCCCTTGTATTGATAAGCAATCACCATTTATCTTACAAATAGGCATTTGCCCTACAACTCATGGTGAATTTTGCATCCTCTGAGACTCAAAACAACAAAGTAACTTTTACCAGCTTCATGGATTTCTGACCTAATCAATGACATAGTGCAGTGCACACTGTATTAAAACCAAATACAGGAATTTTGAAAAAGACCATCCATTTAAAGCATTTTAAAATATATGGTTGTGTGAACTTGGCTGTTACACTACTAATGTGCAAGAAGCAATCTTGCAAAATACAAATATTTTGAGAATAGGTATACTTATGTAATATTCAAAAACATTATTTGGAGTTGATTTTTTTTTCCTTTTACAAAAGGTAGCCCATGAACCTGTCACTGTCCCATTTCAAACAGATATAATTCCCCTGGTCATTTTTAGAGTACAGCATCTTCATATACAGTATTCGTAAGATTGTAGTCATAAACTCTATTGCATTAAGAATCATTATATGTCCTTCCTTGTCTTTCCCAACTTACTGATAAGGGGAATTTTACCATTTCTTTGAAGGTGTGCAGGAATTTAGAGGTGATCTTGGGGAAGATATGAAAGAAACATTAAGCGGGGAAAGAAGGAACAAGCTGTTAAGAAGGGACTTGAAGAAGTGATTCCACAGCTCAGAGACCGTAGTAAGCATGAGAAAGCAACTCAGAATAACTCTGTCTTCATGTTTTTAGTATAATCTGGGACAGAGAGATACTAGGACAGGTTTTCAAGTTTTTGCTCTATACCCTACGAAAATAAAGTAGCGTTCCTGGAATCCACATAGTGTCTATTTCCAAAACACGAGTTTCTGGTTATAGTGCCTTTTTTAAGATGTCCACTAAAGTGGTCATTCTTCATTGACAGTCCATCCTATCCATTAAATTTACATATTTTCATGATAGTCATATTTTGGGACTTAATCTATCATATTGAAAAAATTGGAGGAGAAAGTTCATTTATATTAACTGAAATGAAAGAGACCTGTCAGGCATCAAAATTACCAACTTTTCAGTCTACCTAAAAATGAATGAGAGAGGCCAGTGAGGATCTTCCAATCCATTAGAAGGTTAACACTGACATAATAAACACTGCATATTTTTTCAGAGCTAATGGACCAGCTACTAAATGATATGGTATGAATTAATAAGGTTGAATACCAAACACAGAACCAAGAAATATGGTATATCTAATAGATAAATGATCTATTTATATATAGAACAGTTTTTCCCACAAGCCAGAGGATCTGCATGATTAGCTGTTCACTGATTTTTGACAATAGTAAAGAGCCAGGGATCTCTTTCATTCCACTCAGTTGAGTGCAGAAAAAAGATTGTTGGTTTTCTTCTTAATGTCAATAGCAGAGGATCTCTGGGAGGAAGGGAAAAACATTAATAGTTTCCCTTGCCTTCAGCAATTTACTATAGACCTGTTCCCTTTAGGAGCTGAAACCAGTGATTTCTAGAAGGATAACTGGACAAAAGGGGAACAAAAACTTCTCCTCCACTCAGCAACCCTGTTCAGCTGTATAACCTACAGTAAGTGTGTTGGTTGTCTATAAACACAGAGATATACATGTGTGTGTCTATCCCTGAAGCAGCAACCACTGCAAATATCAGGACTAAAGTTGTCATTCATCTTTCATACACAGGGAACTTCTCAACCTGATATTGCATAAGGAAATAACTGATCCATATCAGTTTTGGGGCTGCAACAAATGTTGTATGATTTTTACTCCTGTGAATTGCATCTGACCTGTAACTAGCCCCACTGAAGGACTATATTAGTTTTCCTCTCAGAAATTGCAAAAATCGCAAAACTCTGGGGGATTTTGCATGTCTGGCTGCATCTTTCATCTGCTTGCTGCAAAATGAGTTTTTAAAAGTTGGTTTAGGCTCATTAAAAACATACACACATGTTTATTTGATAGAAAGATTCACTTGTATTGTTACTACATGTATTTACTGGTATTATTACTAATATGGTAACCCATAAGTTCCACTAACTCAGTAGGTCCATTATACATCATAATATATCTGCAAAGTTTTATAGTTCCCGTGCTATTCCTGTAGTGCTTCTTCACAGATTATTTCTATTTTGTTTTTCCCTCCCCCACAAAAGCAGTGCATTTTGGGGTTGATATGATCAAAGCTATGTGCAGACAATGATAAGTAACTACTTCATATTAGGTTAATTCAGGTTCAACAATAATCTATATTCCCTGGTTAGAAATACTGAAAAATTATAATACCCTCTTGGTCCTGAAAATAAATCCATGCAGCTGTATCATTAAGGCCATATTATTTCAGCTTTGATAGAGAACTTTGTCTTGCAGGAAACTATGACAACGTCATAGATCTGGAAAAAATAAAATAAAATAAAATGCAATTAAGTAAGAGCCTTCTTCTCCTGTACTTGTATTGAACTGTATCTTTTGATCTGAGAGATCAAAACAGCAAAGGATTTTCCAGCATAGATGATTACACTGAAATGTTTCCAAGGCATCTTAAGTTTGTGGAGGATGGAATGAAGTGCAGCAGGTGGACCAGACTGCTCTGCTTGTTTCAGCATAAAGGGAAAAACACTACTTTTTATGTATAGCAAGAAAATGTGGGTAAAGGTCATGTTCCCAGTAGGCTAGGAGTAGGCTCAGGATGGCATTATCTGTTCTTGCTCTCCTAAAATGATAGGTGGCCTGCCTTAGCCTATGTCTGATTTAGTTATGTTTATCTGAAAAGAAATCTACCCAACTTTGAGCCATAAATTGGGACCAAACCTGGATTTACTGGATCATCGTGGACTTTCCAGTTTCAAGAATATGACGAAACAATGAGTTCAGAATGTTTTATGCAATTTTCTTCCATGGGAATAATGTTATGTTATTTCCAGGATTACTGTCCTAACAGCCAGGAAACACACTGAGACAAGGAACTGGTCTCTAATATTTATTGCTAGTACTTAACAGGAATCCTAACAAACTGAAGAAGCGTGGGAAAACCCAGACATATAAACCCCAAAGGTTAAGGCGGTCCCAATCTGTGTCTCTTTGAATGGCTGACCAATTCCTCAGTGCTACGCATGCGCTTGACAGTCTGGATGGGAGCCCCCTGCTCGCCATCCTTACTCATGACAATTACAGATATAATCAAGTCAATTGTCATTTAAAGTAAGGTAATGTTGGCTAACCCTAGTACACAATCACCCTAGGCAATTAGATTTTACAGTATATCAGGATTTACTGGTTATGTTGTTACTTACAGAGAGACACAATCCTCAATTAACAGACTGATCAACCATTAACAAACTGAACAACCATTTCACTATATGTAGAGTGTTCATAAAATGAACTCTCTCATACTGTATTTAGATTACTATTTATTTACTAGAGTTGTATGACAATCAATCATATATAAACCTGAGCATCTTACAGACCTCCAAAACAGTAATAAATTTAAAACAGTATAAGCTGAGCAATATAATAAAATAACTTTGTAAATAATAAGAACTAATGTGAACAGGAACAAGCATAACATCATCCCTATCAGGAGAAACTAAATATTTCTCTCTGGTTTCTTCTATTTATGTTTTATACTTTTGTCTATTTGATAAAGTGGTGAGCCTCCATTATAGCATACAACATGTTATCACCTTTTTTTGCACTAAAAAAAAATACAATTAATTTGCTTTCCTCTGAATGTTCAGATGCTTCAGAAGTTACCCAAAGGATGCAATGAACCCTTAGGGAGAGCCAGCATATCATATTCAACATAGACTTTCCGTCATCTACATAATTTATGTTTTACTGCATAATTTTCCTTTTTAATGTGTTTCCTATGTGTGAGGGAGATAATGGAAAGCTCAGCTTCCTACCCTCCAAAATGCAGATGGAACTTACTTCTACTTCTTATTTCTTCTAAGAAGTAGACAGAACTTACTTCTAACTACTCTTAGTTCTTTCAATCTGCTTTAATTCTTATGAAATGCTAGGGAGGAAGAGAACCCACAAGGGACTCTTTCATAAGCAGCAAACATCAGTGAGGAAAATTAGGATGAGGAAAAATACAGAAGGTTCAAGAACCTTCATGAAACTGAACAGAACCTGGACTGTTTTCACAGTCTTCTAGGTATTTACCAGAGTCTCTGAGGAATAATGTTAAAATGTTAATGCTTTTAAACTGTTTCTAATTCTCTCTTTGGTTTGAAATGAATGAAGGAGTAATGCTAAAATCCCATGGTTTCTTAGCTAGCAGTGTAACTTAAATTCAATTTCCTTTTTCAATGTAAAAAATGTTGGCAGAGTACTAGGAAAGCATTTGGCCCAGGAGAAATCAGAAAAGTCACACACCAGGCATTTCTATAAAAATAATTTTATTTACAGAAAACAAACATATTTAAAGGCTGTTTGCTGAGAGGAGAGATTTCTCTCAGCTGCATATTCTCTGCAAGCCTACACAGAAGGGAAACTGAAACTAAAACAAGTCCAGGCAAGTTCCTCCCCTTAGGCAATGCAACCATTAACACGTGAAAAGGGGACAATTAAATTCAACGTCTTCACTCGGCCAAAATGATTAATTACCATAGTAACCTTAATCGGTAGTAGAAAACATATTAACAAAAAACAGAAGAGAACATTATTGAAAATTTATTTGAATAATAACAATAGCAAAAATAATAATAGTTAGGAACTAGGTTTCATTGCATGAAGAATATATTATTTGGCCATTGATAATCAACTAGTGTATGAAGTTGTGTCTTCCCTCAGGCACCAAGGCACAGGTCTTTATGCTTAATGGCATATGATTTATGTGCAGGGCTGAGTCTCTGAGCATTCAGGTATGGACAAATCCAGGTCCTGAATTCAGAGGTGATTGAAAAATTCAACTAAATCATTTGTGAGAATCACCTAGTACTATACCAGTTTCAGTCACAGGATCTATTTCTTTTAATGCCTTTCTGCATAACTATTCTAGCTATGGAAAGCTGCAATATCAAGCAATATCACTTTAGCTTAGCACTCTTTTGAAAACATTAGAGGTCCAGGTGAATAATGTTTATCAAGTTCAAGATATCTCCCATTTGCGCACCTAAGAATGGCACCTAGGAATCTCATGGTGTTTCAGAAAGATGCTAGGGTTGTGCAAATGTAGCCATTTGCTGTGTATGCAAGGTATCATCTTTCAACTTCTAGTAGGTTGGATGCAACTCCAGGAATGCAGATTGGGCATCCATAATGTGCATGTGCTTTTATAGATGGTAAGCATACTCACAGGAGACTGGAATGCTAAGGTGGGCAGTCAAATGACACCTGGAATTACAGGTAAGCATGGCCTGGGAAAACAAAACAAAGCAGGACATAGGCTGATAGAATTTTACCAAGACAATTCACTCTGCATAACAAACACTCTCTTCCAACAACCTAAGAGAAGGCTTTATACATGGACTTCCCCAGGTGGACAACACCGAAATGAGATTGACTACATCCTTTGCAGCCAAAGGTGGCGGACATCTATACAGTTCGTAAAAACAAGACCTGGAGCTGACTGTAGGTCAGATCAGGAACTTCTTATTGCACAATTTAGGATCAGTCTAAAGAGATTAGGGAAGACCCACAGACCAGCTAGATATGAGCTCACTAATATTCCTAAGGAATATGCAGTGGAGGTGAAGAATAGATTTAAGGGACTGGACTTAGTAGATAGGGTCCTGGAAGAACTATGGACAGAAGTTCACAACATTGTTCAGGAGGCAGCAACAAAATACATCCCAAAGAAAGAGAAAACCAAGAAGGCAAAATGGCTGTCTGCTGAGATACTAGAAGTAGCCCAAGAAAGAAGGAAAGCAAAAGGCAACAGTGATAGGGGGAGATATGCCCAATTAAATGCAAAATTCCAGAGGTTAGCCAGAAGAAATAAGGAATTATTTTTAAACAAGCAATGCGCGGAAGTGGAAGAAGACAATAGAATAGGAAGGACAAGAGACCTTTTCCAGAAAATTAGAAACATTGGAGGAAAATTCCAGGCAAAAATGGGTATGATCAAAAACAAAGATGGCAAGGACCTAACAGAAGAAGAAGAGATCAAGAAAAGGTGGCAAGAATATACAGAAGACCTGTATAGGAAGGATAACAATATCGGGGATAGCTTTGACGTTGTGGTCAGTGAGCTAGAGCCAGACATCCTGAAGAGTGAATGGGCCTTAAGAAGCATTGATAATAACAAGGCAGCAGGAGAAGACGGCATCCCAGCAGAACCATTCAAAATCTTGCAAGATGATGCTGTCAAGGTAATGCATGCTATATGCCAGCAAATTTGGAAAACATAAGAATGGCCATCAGATTGGGAAAAATCAACTTATATCCCCATACCAAAAAAGGGAAACACTAAAGAATGTTCGAACTATCGAACAGTGGCACTCATTTCACATGCCAGTAAGGTAATGCTCAAGATCCTGCAAGGTAGACTTCAGCAATTCATGGAGCGAGAATTGCCAGATGTACAAGCTGGGTTTAGAAAAGGCAAAGGAACTAGGGACCAAATTGCCAATATCTGCTGGATAATGGAAAAGCCAGGGAGTTTCAGAAAAACATCTATTTCTGTTTTATTGACTATTCTAATGCCTTTGACTGTGTGGACCATAACAAATTGTGGCAAGTTCTTAGTGGTATGGGGATAGCAAGTCATCTTGTCTCCCTCCTGAAGAATCTGTATAACGACCAAGTAGCAACAGTAAGAACAGACCACGGAACAACAGACTGGTTTAAGATTGGGAAAGGAGTACGGCAGGGCTGTACACTCACTCTACCTATTCAACTTGTACGCAGAACACATCATGCGACAAGCTGGGCTTGAGGAATCCAAGGCTGGAGTTAAAATCGCTGGAAGAAACATTAACAATCTCAGATATGCAGATGATACCACTTTGATGGCTGAAAGCTAAGAGGAACCGAGAAGCCTTATGATGAAGGTGAAAGAAGAAAGTACAAAAGCTGGCTTGCAGCTAAACCTCAAAAAAACCAAGATTATGGCAACCAGCTTGATTGATAACTGGCAAATAGAGGGAGAAAACGTAGAAGCAGTGAAAGACTTCGTATTTCTAGGTGCAGAGGTTACTGCAGATGCTGACTGCAGTTAGGAAATCAGAAGATGCTTAATCCTTGGGAGAAGAGCAATGACAAATCTCGATAAAATAGTTAAGAGCAGAGACATCACACTGACAACAAAGGTCCGCATAGTTAAAGCAATGGTGTTCCCTGTAGTAACATATGGCTGTGAGAGCTGGACCATAAGGAAGACTGAGAGAAGGAAAATTGATGCTTTTGAACTGTGGTGTTGGAGGAAAATTCTGAGAGTGCCTTGGACTGCAAGAAGATCAAACCAGTCCATCCTCCAGGAAATAAAGCCAGACTGTTCACTTGAGGGAAGGATATTAAAGGCAAAACTGAAATACTTTGGCCACATAATGAGAAGACAGGACACCCTGGAGAAGATGTTGATGCTACAGAGAGTGGAAGGCAAAAGGAAGAGAGGCCGACCAAGGGCAAGATGTATGGATGATATTCTAGAGGTGATGGACTCGTCCCTGGAGGAGCTGAGGGTGTTGACGACCAACAGGAAGCTCTGGCGTGGGCTGGTCCATGAAGTCACAAAGAGTTGGAAGCGACTAAATGAATAAACAACAAAGCATACTTTACTTAATAGCATCAGGCATATGTGGAGTTATTGTAGATACACAGAATCAGCCAACATGCAAAGATAAATCATATAATGTAGGTTCCCACTGATGGTCCTATTAAAAATCCAAAAAGTTTATCTAGGTAGCAAAAACAAAAAAACAAAAAAAGAGGAGGAGGAAGGAGTATTAGGTTTGTTCACTGCCTTTAGTTATTTAAAAAAATTATAAAGGCAGGATAAAAAATCTAAAAAAATGTGCTCCCTTCATGGATTCCAAGAGAATCCATATCATGTAGGTATTTTCTGTATCATAAAGGTTGATTTTGTGTTCCCACAACCACTTCGGCAAGTGCTTGATAATTCAATGAGATATATTGTCCTTTTAAAAAGAATATATACATGAATTAACATTTTCTAGTATATACACAGCCCAAGATATTGGGGGTTGGGTGGGGAGAAAAGCATACTAATGAGCGACACAGTCTAACACAGAAGTGTGTTCCTGTGGATACAGCCCACTTCCCTTGCAGTAGTGGGGCAATAGTTATGTACTCAACTCAATGCATGCATCTTATGAAATTCAATGGGTGATGATAGCACCTGGTATGTTTCTCCTGCTTCCAAAGACATGTTTAAGATACTACAATTGAAGGGGGAGTAGTATTTTTCATTGCTGTAAACAAGAAATGTCATGACTTTCATACCTGTTGTCACTATAAAAATCACTTGAAGTAGAAATAGTCATTGTTGCAAGATGAACAGCCATATGAATTATCAAAATAAATAAATTACAATAATTTGTGACAACAGTCAGTAGCTGTCCCATACACAGAGATCCCCAGGAGGAAATGACATCATGTGCCTCGTGGTGTTATCACATAAATGATGCAATGATGTAATTTACATCAATCATGTTGTGACATTGTCTATTTCTCCTATGAATAAAATGGAATTGTTATTAGAGAAAAAAATGGAAGCTGGCTTCCCCAGAAGACTCTAGGACAGTGTTTCTCAACCTTGGCAACTTTAAGATGTGTGGACTTCACCTCCCAGAATACCCCAGCCAGCATGTAGAATATGTCAGTTGAAAGCACGGAGTTAGTTTTCCTTCTGCTTTATGTTCTGATGGGAATTATCAAGTGACCATACAATGTTTTCATTGTCACCTCTTATTTCCCAGAGAAGAAGAAAAGCATCCTTGTATGCAATTAGTAAGTGTGTGTCACCTACTCTAAAAGTGAAAGAAAGGAGGAAATGGAAATGGCTGCCTTCTGTTGCGGAAGACAGATGCTATTGTTTCTTTTTTATTTAGAAAAGAACCAGAGGAAGTAATTGAAATCTTAAAAAAAAAAATTAAACTTTTAAAAAGAGATAGACACCCCCTTCATGTTGGGGCCACCTCCTTCAACATAAAAAAACGCTCCCAACAGATCCACTCTAAAGAATAGTCTTTGTACTTGCATAAAACATCTTGCTTAAACTAAGAGGTTGGGAATCAGGGCTTTAAATCAAGCCTGAAAATCAATTGACAACCCACTGAAATGACAGTGCACTAATATCTGAGTGCCAGACAATAGCCCGGGAACTCAATTTTGCACCAACTGAAAGGTCTGGATTGCCTTTAAAGTCAATCCAATGTAGAGTTGCCATAACAATAATCCAGACTGATGCCAGGATCATATATGTGCAGTGCCAGAAATTATTAGCCACGAGTTTGAAAATAAAGCAGCATATATCAACAATCTGTTATATAAAGAGAGTTTAATTTAAGCCAAGACACACAAAGGCTCATTCCCAGTATGCAAAGGATCTGTGTTGGAAGTGATGGATCTATAAATAAAGAAGAAAAGTATGCTGAGCATGACCAGAATACATTTTCTTCAGCAACCACAACTTGATTGACCATCTGGGTATAGCTTGCACTATACAAAAACACAGGAAAAATGATCAGCAGGTATGGAAAGAATTAATGCAATGCATGTACAGTATCAAAGGGCTAATCACTGCAATTGATAGGCAGTGAAGAGCCAAAAGTACAATTTTACCTACCTAAAAATAGAAAATGTAATATGGTTTTCAGGGACAGGAAATACCTCTGTACACTTGGAATCATGTAGGTCAGAAATAGGCTCCAGGCCAAAGATTAAGTATCTCTCAGTGTAGTTCCTGAGGCCAGGAACAGTCTGACCTAAGACCACCAACTTTCTGTTTAAGGCCCCAGCTCAATAAGAACTAACAATACAAAAGGAAAATGTACCGCTTGTGTGATGAAATGGTTTCAGGGTCTCCTGGTCCTAACCCATCTTCAGCCATGGAGGCTCACTAGGTGACTTTGAGCTGGTCATTCTCCACCAGCCTAAGTTAACCACAGCAATTTTGTTGTAGGACAAATTGGAAGAGAATCTACCACTTTGAGTTTCTGGAGGAAAAGTGAAGTATAAATCTAACAAATAAAAATACACAGTTGCTACCAAGACAAACACTGGGAAGAGGGAGTTATATTCTTCAGCTGTCCTATATCCTTGGTGGTTCTGGCTGGCAATATTCAACCCTGAATGATAAGTTGCATCCAAGTATGCTTCCAGCACAGAAAGCCAATTGATATGTGGTTTGGTGGTCTCCATTACAGACAAACAAACAAGTGAGTAATCACTAATAATCTACTCATTGGCAAGCTCTCAGAATGGTGAGTATATTCCATACCACACAGGTTAGTATATCGCATACCATACAGGATTGATCCTAGGATATTGAACTTTAACTATTCAGATTAACAAGAGACTTTCATTCTGTGGGAATGTTAATTGGGTGGATAATTATCTATCTGGTTTTTAAAAACAGAATTGAAAGCAAGGAATTTTGGGAACTGAACATGTGCCTCTGAGGTTTTCTCTAATCTCCGCACAGGTTATCTTTCATTTATTAACCATCTTTCTTCTCTCATCCTACATAATAAGTCTGCTGGGTCAAAAGTAATATGCAGCATCTGAATGCCAAAAGGGGAATATCTTAGCATGTGCTTTCATCCATTTTGGGTTGTAAATGATCCTTATTGCAGCTTCTAAGCAGATACCTTTTAAACATATGTCAACAGACCTTTTATGGTGTGAGAATCTTCTCCAATTAATCATGTACTTTTTTCAACTTCAACTGAACTTTCTAATAAGAAGTACTAATTATTTCTTCTGTTGTTTGTTATCATCTGCATGCTGCATAGTTTGGGTGTATTAACTATAATGTATAAAAAAACAAGAAAAGTAGTATGGATTCTTTGATTCAGCCTAAATGTAATTAATTTTTGTAACTTCTCCCCCAGTTCTTTTTCATTCTTGCAGTTGCATATTATAGGTTTCACACTGTAAATATTTTAAGTGATGCACATGCATTAAATGTAGTATACTTCTTTTATAGTAATTTGGGGGATATTATAGTTTGGGATAATATGTATTTGGTACCTGTAAAATCCGAATCTTTTATGTAGAAATGTTGCACAGAACTTTGTTTGCAAATATTTTAACTGTATTACTGTGAGTTGCCCTACTCTGCCAAATCAACCCTATCTTAAAATATGAAATTCTTTTACACCAGCCAGCCCCATCTTGGTTCTTCAAATGTGGTAGAACAACAGCTAGGATTTTCAGCCATGGTAATTCTGAATGTGTTCATTCACTCAAAATAATTTTGTCCACTTCATTACAACCCTAACTGGGGCCGGCAACTCCACTGCTAAGTAAAGCAGTTGTTAAGCAAAACATCATGTGACCACCCAGTTTAGCAATGGCAGTTCTGGCAGTCCCCGTTGCAGTAGTTAAGCGAATCACACACTGTCTTTAAGCAAGACATCATGTGACCACAACTTGTGACCTCCTGCCAGTTCCCTGTTGACTTTGCTTGTGGGAAGCTGGTTGGGAAAGTCACAAATAGTGATCATGTTACTGCGGGTGACTGAAACCATCATAAATGCATGACAGTTGCCAAGTGCTCAAATCATATCACATGACTGTGGGGATGCTACAATGGTCAAAAGTGCAAGGACCAGTCACAAGTCACTTTTTTCAGTGCCATCATAACTTCAAACAGTTGCTAAATGAATGGTTGTTAAGCAAGGAATATATATATATATATATATATATATATATATATATATATATATGATTATTTATAAATGCATTTCCCCATAAAACATGCATTTTGAAATCAGTCTATTTGTGTGTTTGTGTATCTCTGTGTTTAGTACTATAACAAAGCATGCATTTTAGGTGGATTGTGGTACATTTTCTGGAATCATGGAATTGTAAAAAAAAAGGAAAATGAAATGATGTTTTTGCTCCAACCCTTATGTTAATTTATAAACTGATTTACCAACCAAATCCTCAGGAATATGTATTATTCATGTAGTACTGTCCACATAACGGTCAATATAAAACTGTCTTTTCCTATCAGAATGGTAGCAGAAGCATATCATCAAATATGAAAAGAGGGATTTCTTACTACTACCAGGTTTTTTTTTTAAAACTAGGGATACCAGAGATTGAATCCAGGACTGTTTGTATCCAAATACGAATATAACTATTGAAATCTGGCTGCTCCATAGTGCTGAAATGACATCTTCTCTCTTAAGTTACCAAACAGATGAATATTGCTATGAAGAAAATAATGAGGATTTATAATAGGTTGCAAGGAATATTAAATTAATCATGACTAAGTTCTTTGAGTCATCTAGAACTTCTGGTTCTGCAAGCGTCTTACTGCAATGAGAATGCATAAGATCTACCAAGTTTGATCTGCTTCAGCACCTGGTTATCTGAGGTATGCTGCCCTTAGCTCAAAAATGTTGAGTTTGCACACTCAGTAACCCCAGTATTGGGGAATGAAGCAATATCATGCCTAATTGCACCTGTTCCTGGATCTGGGGACCCTGCTAACAATGCCTCATGACTTCTTACCACCTGATTGGATGATTGCAATGCACTCTAGATTGGGCTGCCCTTGAAGACCATCCAAAATGTTCAATTGGTCGAAAATGCAGCAACACAAGTAGTCATGTGTGTCTCTTGTTATTCTGTGAGCTGCATAGGCTCCCAATAGGCTTCTGGGTACAATTCATGGTATTGGTTATTACCTATAAATGGCTAAATGACATAACACTGGGTTGTTTGTGAGGGCTCCTGCTCCCAAGGATAACTGCCTATCCCACATGCTCCAAAAGGGATGGCACACTCTAGGACCCTTCACTGAAAGAATGTTATCTTATGGGACTGGGGAGGCATGTCTGCTTAGTGTCAGCCCCTGCCCTTTGGAATGATCTCCAACACACACACCCACAAGCTTATGGTTGGCAGGCCTTTAGAAGGCTTTTTCTCACACTGTCACATCGTCCATATTGGGTGGCCATATAAATGCAAGCAGGAAAGCAAGACAGCATGCCAACAAGCAAGCAAGAAAGGTGTGTGCTACAATCTAATTGTTTGCTCATTTTTTTTAATTGCATCTTATTCCAGATAATATACATTACTTCCAAGTCTATTTCATATCACATTGTTTACCTTCCTTTCCAATACTGATTGCATAAGCCATGTGGACCTTTTTCTCTCTTGTTTGTATCCTTTTCTTTAGAATGGACCATTTCTAGTTCTTCTGCGGAACATTAGGCAGTTGTTTCATTTATTGCTATCTAAGAATGCATTATTACATTTCTCCATCTGAAATGTGATCTTAAATAACAGCTCGTACCATAATTAAATGTAACTGTGAGAACATTGTTAAAGTCAATGACCCAACACATTAGCAGTTTAAACACATTTTAAGTTAAGTGGATTATGGGGAAAGTAATTGAGGAGACGTTAAATAAGCAAAAGCAATTTATATGAGTGTCCAGAAGCATTGGAGTCATAGTCTGCAGAACCTACAGTGTTCACACCCATTGTGGTAAAAGGTATCCAGTGCTGGACTGAAACCACAATTCCTTGAGTTCAAATCCATAGCCACAGGATTGCTGTGAGTCTAAGATAGGCCCCCTGAAGGTTGTTGGGCAACAAATTAAATACTGTAATAGCTTCAGGGAGAGTAATTATGTTCCTGGCATATTCATAGTTGTGAACTTCCATGACTTGTGTTGACACTTATTCATCCACTAATCTCAAGAAAGCTTTGTCAAGAAATGATATGCACACAGGGCTGGGGTTACTTGTGTCATATATTTTGGATTTGAAGGAAGATTGAAAATAACTTTCCTGGAACGTTCAGTATGTTGGCAGCCAAAAAGCAAACAGCATATTCTTTTTAGGATTAATGAGAGGTTCCATTGTGGAATACTGGTTGAAATGAATGGAATTAACCTAGAAAAGCTGTCCCTGTTTGCTCTTGTGTGAATGTGTGTGTGTGTGTGTTTGTGTACATTTCAGTGATTTTATTGAGACATTCTTATGGAAAGAGAAGGAAAGATTTGTTCTTGTAACTCAGCAATGAAAATGACAGAATAATATAGAGATGGCCTAATTCTGTTCATTTCATATTTTGATTCCACATCCAAATTAATATGCAAATGAGAATGAAATTATATTTCAGTATTGGCTTAACAGGTTTCCATTCAAAACAGGTATACAAAAATGTGTTGAAAAGAAAGAGTACATGCAAAAATGCTTATTTATATATAATAGACAATGCCTGTACAAACTTAAATGTATTTAAGAAAATGTTTTTGAAAATGCATAAATATTTTTGGTCAGTTTTTTTTTAAAAGAAAATATGGAAGCTGATGTAAACATGGGATGTAATCAGTTTGAGACTGGGAAAAAATATGTTCCCAATCCATCCTGTAAATTGATCTAAGTTATTTTAATGTTGTAAGTCCAAAATAGTATGTGAGAAAGCATTGCATAGTTGATTGTATCATATGCCAGCAATACATCCATTATTAAACTAATTTTAATATATGGAGCTCAGATAAACAATATTTAACCCTTTTTCCTTTCCTGTTAAACAAAATCATTATTTGTCAGACCAATAATGAATATAATATATAGAAACTGAAATAAATTTGATCCCATTCTAGTATTAGGAGCACTTGCAAATTAAAAATGTTGTAATTTATAGATAACTTTTTGATCAATAAATATGTATGGTTCATTTTGTTGGATAATTTTAAAACAAAAGGAGTGAATGCAGAAGGAGGGGTCTTAATACAAAAACCAGAAGTATTGATTGTTAATGTATTCAGGTCCCACTGGGCAATAATGCCAAAAACCAAGACACCAAAGTTCCAACTGATTTATCCAAGGAAGGTTCAGTTGTTCTTGGTGTCTGAGCAGAGTATTAATGGTAGAAAATAAGATATTAACGAATTCTTGGAGCATCTCATGTCAAGATCAAGAAAAACTTTTATGTGTTGCATGGTTTAAGGTAAGCTCTATCTTTAAGCAAAGTCACATTTCTCTTAACATAAGACAATTTAGTCCCAGGGAAAACAATCATTTTGCAAACTTCTAAGGTCTTTGCACAATGAAGAAATCAGACAAAGGGAGAGCTGCACTCATGAAGAGGCACTGATCATAAACCTAAGATTTGTGCATGAAACAATGTACTATCACATATCTGTTGTGGCAAGTCTATAAATCCAGTACACAGCAATGTGCAAAAAATGGTCAAAACTTGGAAAGATAAGCTCAAGATTTAAAAGGTGTTGCCTCTCATATTTGCCTATACACTGAATTCTTATACAGGCCTATAGGGTTTACAGTTGTGGGTCATAAAGTATTGATATGCCAGTGAAATGGGATATTATGAGAGCCCGTTAAGTGGATCCAGTGGACCACCTTCACTGCAAAATAAATGGAAGTCCTGGCTAGGTGAAGCATGTATGTCATCCTCCAAGAAATATGCCCTTTGGTTTCCTCTGCCAACCATGATGCCAAGGTAGGAATGGGGATGGCAGTAATTTTCCGCCTGTTTTGCATCAGTAGGGTGTGTCCCAGTGGCCATTTTCAGGGTTAGCTTCAGGGAAGCAAGTTTCACCGTTTCACAAGCCCAAGATTCTGAATTTTTCTATGATAGTGTAACTCTCCCTCCCCTAGTAATATTTAGTTCCTTGGATAACTAAAACAGTTTGTTGTTCCTGTATTCTTTGAAAAAGAGCTAGAAGTTCAGGGTGAAAGATGATACCTGGTGATGGTAGACATCAGTAATCCTCCTGCAGTTGTTGTATTAAAAGAAAATGCACATTTCCAGTGTAGATTGCCAAGCACATATTTATTTAAAATGCTTTTTGTGCCCATTCCCCACTTAAAAACACTCAGTATAGCCTACATACTTATGTATAAAAGCACATAAATGTATGCATATCTCATCATGCAATGTGACTCTATATCTACTCGTAATCAAACAGCAAGAAAACAGATCCAGTATTTCTGTGGCTAAAATCTTGGGGATTTAGGATTGATGAATCATAACACAGATATAGTCTTTTAAAATTCAGTAGGGGTCAACATCCAGCCTGAGAGCAAAAAAAAAGAAAAAAAAAAAACCCCACAAAAAACATTTAATAATGAAATCAGCCAAGAGGATTCAGAATACTACCAATGTTGATTAATTCAGGAAAGTGTTGCTCTGCTATAACCTTAGCTTTTACCCTTAGTAGCATAGTGAGCAATCTGTCTCGCATGGCGAAGATAGAGTTGTAGCACAAGCAGCCACTACAGCTGGCAGAACAAATAATGATGATATTTGGCATATTCATAAGCTTCTTATTCATTTAATCAATTTCCCTTTAAAATGAAGTTTGATTCTGAACACATTCCATGTTCATTTTCTCTCACTGATTGGTGATCATATTTGCTCACTTGGCAGGCATAGCTGTGTGTGTGTGGGAAGTATTTGAGTATGTTTATACAGTGCTATTTAAAATCCTTAGAATTTCAACTACCTGGACTCCATGCCAAAATGGACTTTTGCTCAATCATCCCAACTGGTAAGTAATAAAAATCCTGAAAACTTAGCCATTTTAATACTAACAGCATTCAATGATCCAAGCAATCCAATCAACCAACAAACCCCCAGCATTTTGATTGGAAATCAAATTGCAGAAGCATTAGTTCAGTTCTCATATGCCCCATGCTGAGTTAGTCCAAGCAATGACATTAAATCCCCCTCACCAATTTTCTTATCTTTTACCCCTTTGGTAGGTAGGTATAGTTTGACCCGCAGATGTTATAATGTTCCAGAACTAAGCCATTTACTTTGCCCTTTCTTTGGCATTCCTGAAACAGTCTCTTGAGCCAGCTGTAATAAATGATGGTGGATAGGTGGGTGGAAGAGAATCTTGTAATTGATTATTTAGTGTTAAAGAGGAAAAAAATTATCACAGGTGGTGATGGCAGATGTGACAGCCCAGGATACTTGGCAAAATAGAGTGCATATTGGATTACGAAGATACAAAGTCTGATGTGAAGCTGACCGCTGAGCTTCTTTCCACTTTACTCCCCACCCCCTTTATTTGTCCTTTGCATAATAAAAAGTTATAAAGTTTTTTTTAAGCCCTAACTTTTGTTTCTTTTGCTGTTAAATCATTGGCACTGGTAACATCTGCTGTGTGAAATTAGGTGACTGTAAAAGTCTTCCAGTGCAACAGTGCGGGCAATTAAATGCTTTAAAATTTAGCAGCATGTTCAGATCTAGAAAAGATGTAAGGGCTACATGATGGGCAGCCACCATAGAAACACTCCTTGGCACAAGGCCAAAGAAGCTGCAATTCCAGGCAGTGATTCAAAAGATTATTATTATTGCTAATTAGCACATACTAATTATTTCTATAAATTTGCTCTCTTATTACTTTTTTGTCTTTCCGGATGTTATAAATTATCCACCATTTTTTAAAATTGTTAGGATGATCATGATCAGTTGCAGGTCAAGTGGGCAGCAATAAAAAATGAATTAATATTTTTTTTAAAAAAAGTTTTAATGCCTGTGTCCCCAAACCATCACCCACTCACCGTCTTTATTTTATTTTATTTATTTTATTTGTACATTGTTTAAAATCAAAAAGCAAAAGAGTGGGAGATTAGCATCCTGCACAGCAGATTATCACCCTTAAGCATAATCTTTAACTCCAAAAATGCCCTTGGGGTCCCTACAGACCCCAGAGGAATTCTTAGAAAATTAAAAAGTCCCTAGATTTTATTTGCCTTCTGAAGTTTGGATGTTTTCTGTATGTCCACATCCTTCATGGCAACAGTTTTGTGAGAGTACTTAAATGTCCAAATATGTACTTTGAACCTAAAAGTTTTGGATCCCTCTTTTAATGTGAACAAAAATAACTAATATCAATTTGGTTTACTTTGTGCAACAATACCATCAAAATTATGAAGTAACTGAGTTTGAGAAGGGAGGCTTCCGTCAAGTTATTGGCTGTGTACTCTGGGTTGGCAGATGCATGAGTCTCCTCAAGAGGAGTGTAAGTTCCCCCATGAACTATAATACACACATTACCACCTTTAAGTAAAAAAAAGAAAGAACTATAGTCTAAGGACCTCAAACTAATGGCCCATGAGCCACATACATCCCTCCAAGTCATTTTCTCTAACCTACAACGCTCCTGTGTAAATGTGCACCAAGACAGGATTATGAGTATTATGTTGATGTGCAGGCTAGTGACAGTAAGTACTCCAAGATGAGAAGTGGCTTATTTATTTATCTGTTCAACTTATATGGCCATCCAACTCTCAAAAAGCAATTCTGACTGACTAACATAGAATTAAAACCCAAACCAAAAGGAGAATCATTGGGAACAAAAACAACAACAGAAAAAGAATATTACAACTACATATTTACATTCTGAATCATTTCAAGATGGCCTTATTGAATGCCCTGTGTAAATGCCTGAGAGAAGAGCCAGATTTTCAAGGCCTTACAGAAGGACAGAAGGACAACAGGTTGGGGCCATCCTAATGTCAGGGAGAATGGTGCCATGACAGAGAAAGTACTCTTTCTGGGTCCCACCAGATGACATTATTTCATAGAAGGGATCCTGTGCCTTGACTTGACTCAGTGGCTCTGCCAGCAACAGCAGGGCTTGGTTGACCAATCTGTGCTATTGGGAGCCAGAGACTTCTCAAACTGAGCAGCACCATCTTCCAGAAATCCCCACCTGGTATCACCCTCTGTGACAGTGTCTGCTTCTGAGGCAGTGCTGAGATCTTGAAGCTGGGCCAGCAGGGAGATGAGGCTTGGCCATGGAAGACAGGCAAGTTACCTTGCTAATGCATGTAGATAATGTGCAAAGTTATAAATAACGGGAAAGGCAGGAAAGCAGCTAAAATATTGAGTTATGCCAGTAACCCAGTACTATTATGCAGAAGAGTGGTGTAAAACAAACTTGCAATTAACCAGTGTCTGCTATATTGAGTTTTTATGCTAGTATTTACAAAGTATTAAAATAAATTACAGTATTAAGCAAGAGTCTATGTTTTGCTTCCTTGGTTCCTACCTGTATACCCAGTCACTGCCTCATTTATTAAGCATAGAGCTACCAGTTATGGGCTAGAAAAGTCCAACCAACTACTAGATGGTAGCAAAAAGCTTTCTGGGGTTGTTGCTGCCATCAAGTGGCAGCTGGATTTTCTCAGCTTGAGGAGAGTCCAAGTAGCAAAACCTTCCTCTAGTTTGCCAATTGATCAGCTGCATTTAGGGATCTCGTTTGGAGATCCCCAAATGAGAATCCCTATTGTCTAATCAAATGTTGTGTAACTAAAGCCTAATAACACCAATAAGATGTTAGCTTTCCAAAAAAATAATAATAAATTAACCTGGGAGCGCTACATGGTAATAAATTATAGAAAAGGATAGACATGAGCATCAGAGATGGACAATTGACTTGAAATGGAAGGAAAGAAGGATATGTTTATGTTACTGGCGGAGTTTTCATTTCCTAAAATCAGCAATAATAATGAGATGTGCAGAATATACTCATGAGACCAGGGAGGTTCATGAATTTTTGTTTGTCTAAAGAAGTTTCCAAAACCTTTTCATTCTGTATTATGCTGTGATCCTCCTCCTCCTCCTCCTCCTCCTCCTTTCCTTCACCATTCTAGTTAGGTAAGATCTTGTTATTCTCTCCTTTGAATGATTTATCTAGACACTGGGAAACAAGGGTGTCCACAAAGTATGATTAAAAAAAAAAGTCAGGATGGTGAGATCAAAGCTCCACCCATTTTTATGTGCATCAAAATGAGATTAGCAAACCAAATCCCTGTTCCTGTTCACATGAAAATTGACCTCGTATGTAATAGTGCTACAGTGTTGGCCTCTATTTTCTTTGTAGATGATATTTATATAACTTTTTTTCCAGTATTAAGATATATTTCATCCTCTAAATCGAAGGAAGTATATGATTGTGCAGCTCTGAACCTTTTTGAGTTTTGCACATATCTTTGGGCATGTGATGCAAAAACTAGCATATGCATTTCACCATGTAATGTTTTTTTCTGTCAACCCCCCCCCCCAAGCTTATCTACTCAGAAGCAAGTTTTATTTATCTCACTGGGACTTACTCCTAAGAAAATCTTTACAGATGAGCAAGTCATGGCTCATCAGGGCTGTGGCCCAAGTCTTCCCAACTTTGCTATTGTTGCCAATTTTTATTCTGGCTGTGCTTTATCTTTCCACTTGTTGCTTTTTGTGTGCTTTATTAATCTATAATGGAACTGCCAAGTGCCAACGTTTTCCTCTGCTTCCAAGTTTGCACTAATGTTGCTCTCTAGGCCTCACTGTGAATGACTGTCACATTTAAAACGAAGGGAGATGTCAATTGAGAAGCAGCACTGGTTCAAGTCAAACATAGAAAGGATACAATATATTGAACTTGGCACTTTTGGTGTGCTTTGTTGTTGGAGATCTCAACTGGACCAAACATCAGTAAAAGCTCAGTGACCAAGAAGGAACAAAGGACTGTTTGATACTGAAAATCCCAGAGAAAGATAAGTAAAATAACCAATTGGCGAGGCAACCATGATGCATGGTTAAGTGTTTGAATGAAAACATGAACTGGATTAATGAAATTGAGAAATGGTAGTTGTATATGTGTTTGTGAGAATACAAACATTCATCTGGAAACAATGTGCCAATCCCTTTTTTGGTAGCTTCTGGAAACAATTAAATAGAAATCTACTGAATTATAGTGATAATTATTTAAAAAATCCTGAATTTTCCCCTCTTTATGGGAAAAATAAGTACTAAAATAGGCACATTAACATTATTAATAGGCCCCAAACATTCCAAAAATGAAAAAGAGAAAAAGTGAAGTAAAAATTCTAGCTCTATCCTCACAAACACACATATTTCACAGGTCATTAAAACACACACACACACACCAGCCAATCACAAAATGGTTGAGCACCTTTGCCTTAGCTATACATCTAATTGATGTAAGGATTAAGAGACTGAAATCATTGAGACAAATGTAAGTGCCATGAAAAAAAAGTTGTTTTTTTCTATATAGATTTCTTTTTCCTGCTCTTCTTGTCATTTAAAAAATATGAGCGCTGGGTTTTGTTTTGTTTTCTGTGTCAGTCTGACTTAACAGCTAGCTTTTCTGCCTTAGGCTGCAATTCTCAGCACACTTGTTTTGAAATCAATGGAATTAGTTTCAGATAAAAATGGTTAAAATTGGCTTCTTCCATGGGTCCTTGCCAGCCTGCACAAGGGGGAAGTTCATCCTTTGACATTAGCTCCGATAGGTTCAGTCAGCGACTCGAACACAATTTTGTAAAACATCAATACATTTCTAGTACGCTTTAAAGTATTCAATTCAGTACATATTAATGAATAAGGTCAATGCTTAGATAAATTATTTTTTAACAAATTCTGTCAAAAAAAAATCTTTGTGTAAGGCAGTGATTGATTATAGCACAACAGAACCAGGGTCTACTAGTTCACTAGAACAAAGAACTCAGTTTGCACTCCTGGTTCAACTCCCTGTGTTAGAACACTTGCTGCATTCAAAAAACAGGACATTTGTTTACTAAGTCAACACATTTTCAAGATCATAATACACTCTGTGTAGGATGTCTGTGATTCTTGCTTGTTTATGAATTTATATCCTGTAGTTCTGCTCCAATGGTGCCGAAGCCACTTAATAATAAAGACGATACACCACTAAAAAAAAATTAAAACATAACTGAATATACACATGAACTAGTACATGCTAAAAACGCACAACAAAATAATAGAGATTCCCAACCAACTAAAATCCATCTCACCGACCACTCCAGCTTAGGCACTAAAGGCTGGTTTAAATGAAACTATGCTTTTCTTTGACCCTCCTTGGACCTCCCTTTCTGCTCCATATCTTAAAGTCTAATTAGTCTTGTAAGCAAAGATGCAGTCTTTCAAATAGCCTAATCCAAGACATGTGAGACAATGATCTGTGCTTTGGCACAGATGTAGAGTAGTTTCCGGGGAAGCTGTTTTAACAATGTAATTGGTGCAGAATATGGCAGCCTACCTGCTGGCAGATGAGAGCCACCATACCGTGTCACACTGGTTTTGCCGGTGCTTCACTGGTTACCAGTACGCTTCCAGGTACAACTCAAAGTGCTTGTTTCAAACCTATAAAACACTTGTAAGGCTCATCTTCCAGATATCTCCAAGTCTCTTACCTTACAGCAGAATCAGCTTAATAGGAGAGGAAATGCTTCAGGTCCCTACTCTCTAAGAAATAGGTGGGGGGAAGGCTCACAAGTGGATAAAAACAGCATTATTTCACATAGCTTTGGGGCAATATTCATGGGCATCCACCTGGTGGAAATGGCAAAACAGGACTCATAACATCACAACCCAAAGGCTATCTACAAGTTGTGTACCTACATCAGACATTGGGAGGCAAATACAGAACTGCAGCACTTACTTGATATTACCAATTTGCTGTGGACACTGTTGGATGTGATTAGCTATAGGAGGTGGACCTTTTTTTATGAAAGATGGACGCTTGTATCATTATATATTGATTGCTATGAGAAGCATTTTCTGCAATTTTACTGTTTGGATGTGACTATATTGTGGAGTCATTTTGGAATTTGGCAGCATACAAAAACTGAAGTAAAAGAGTTACGATCCCTATGACTGACTTACATATTTCCCATTGAACTCAAAGTGACTATAATGTGGTTAAATTTGGCTAGATTGTAATTTATGAAAGCAAATTGGACATTACGGAATTTGGGAATACAGGATATAATGATATGATGTACCTTTCTTTAGCGTCATTATGTCTGGTCCTCTCCTTTCATTCTTCTACTCAATGAGTACTTAAAAAAAATTCCTTGGCAAATTCTTCATGTTTCACATACAGGCATTCTGGCAGATTTGTTGAAGCTCAGCTTTAATAGCTTAGCCCAGAGTACTACAGCTATTTTGTAGGTGAAATGCCAAAACTATTCACATGCTACAACATTTATTGCATGATTGCTGCAGGCAGCATTAAAGAATATTCCTCTGTTGTTAGGATTTGTTTCATTTATATCAGGCAAAATATTGTTTGTTCTTTATATCAGGTAAAGTTTGCAAAATCCATGGTTTCAGTGACCACAACTGCATGCTGACAAGTTATCTCTTGTATTCATCAAGAATGGCATAGGCTGAGAAGATATCAGGGGAACCTAAGGAGGAGATGTCTAGAAATCATTGTCTTCTGGCTGATATTCAGTAACTGACTAAAAATCAGGACTAGTAAAGTTCACACTAGAAACACACACTGTGACATGTAAAGAAAACATGAGAAATATTACATCTGTTGAGACGGAATTTCATAAATGTTTAAGAGAACTACTGCTGCTAGGAACCAATTTTTCTCCATAATAACTGTGAGCAAGACTTGTTCAGTCTGTGTGTTCGTTTCCAAATAGGAATTGTCTCTGTATATTTGTGTGCCCATGTGTGATTTTGCTCTCCTGAGATATAAATGCACTGATAAAATTTTTGCAACACAGTTTGGCTTGGAATTCTTCTGAACCTTTACTGTTGCTGTTCCACAAGGAATACAGATAGCATTTTGAATTAGAAATACATAACCCTTGACCCACCTAGGCAGTCCTACTCAGAATTAAAATGCAAAATTGGAAACTCTAAAGTGGCCTCTTTAGAGGCATAGACATGCCAATTCTGATTTCATATATTTGGACTGCAATAGCAAAATATTTGGAATTACGTTAGCAATGTGTTAATGAATAGCTTTGCTATTCATTTTAGACAGTAGGCCTTCCATTTAAAGCAATTTATCAGTTGGACCACTGGAAATTAAACTCTGTTTTATAGAAAATCATGATTATTGCATGTATATATGGGTAGAGAGAAATAAAAGTATGAATATCTCATATATTAAACAAAAAGAATTGTATATATTTTCATACCTTGTTTACCACTAAATTATTAAACTTTGTCTAGTGAAAAAGAATAAACAACTGGAAAATTTAATACATACGCTGGTAGATACTATGTAAAGTTCTAAACAGTTCTCCAGCTGAGATTCTTGGCTCTAAAATTCTTGTTGAAATAATAAGGAGAAGTGAGTTCTTCAAGCTATTATATAATTGATGGTAACAGAGTATACTTTCAATTTTGGGGTTATTATTATTATTAATTATTATTATTATTCTCTCTCCTGATATAAGATCCCCAGTTTTAAGTTAAAAATGATAATTTAATTTCAAAATGTGTGTGTATCGGGGAGAAAAATGATTGAAGAGACCCAGATTATAGTCCATCCTTGGCCACGGAGGTTCACTGGGTAACTTTGGGTCAATCACTCTATCAGCCTAACCCACCTCACAGAGTGGTTGTAGAAATGTAAGGGAATATTCATGAAAGCTGCTCTGAGCACCTGGAGGAAAGTCAAATAGAAATCAGATCAAATCAAATCAAGCAATAAGTAGATAAATGAATTAGATGCATTGAGCAAAGAATCTACTGATTATGTTTCATTTACTTACTTATTATCAAAATTTGTAGGGTTCAGTCATGGCCAGTTTTCAGCAGCTTACATTCCTATTTTACAATAAAATAATTAAAATAATGAACATATTAAAAAAAGAATAATTATTTCATAACATATTGTGCCAAGGATGCACAATTAGGTGTGGGGAGTGGGGGGAATGACCCAAAACTCAAATACCTTAATGTAGTATTTTGACCATTTAGCCATTTACAGTTGGACCATGCATACAGTATCTATTTCTTTTAACAGATTGATGGATGTCCCCAACCCTTTGACAAAAACTAATTTCTTGGGTTGCAAATCTTAATTATATATAAAAATTCCCTTCTCACCCCTGTGGGTAGAATGTGTCTTCCTCAACCTTGGGTCCTCTACCATCTCACAATCCTTCTTCCTGATGTTGCTGTCACTTGGCACCGCTACATCTATCACCACGGCTGTCTTCTGCTCCTTGTCTACTAACACACTGTCTGGTTGATTGGCCAGTACCTGCCTATCTGTCTGGATCTGGAAGTTCCACAAGATCTTAGCCCTGTTATTCTCCACAACATTCTGTGGAATCTCCCATCTCGACTTGGGAGAGTCTAGCCCATAAGCTGTGCAGATGTTCCTGTACATAATGTCAGCTACTTGGATATGCCTGCTTCTTACACCCTACCACTGTGTGTTGGACTGTCCCTGAGGCCTCTCTGCACAGTCTGCACCTCAGGTCCTTTCTAGTGTGGTAGACCCCTGCTTCTATGAGTCTGGTGCTTAGTGCCTGTTCTTGCACTGTTAGGATCAGTGCCTCAGTGCTGTCTTTTAGTCCAGTCCTTTCCAGCCACTGAGAGGATTTCCAGTGTCAGCCACCTCAGCTATCTGTTGCTGGTACATCCCATGCAGGTCTTGTCTTGCCATGGCACTTGCTCTGCTTGATCTTCCTCCATGTCTGCTGCTGCCTCAAGCATTGTCCCAGCAGCTCATCTTTGGGTGCCATCTTACTGATGTACTCTCTCAGTTCGTGTCACTCTCATATCCAAGGTAGGCAGGTGAAGTGTTAGGGGGTCTTTGCCCAAGGACCCATACTGGTAAGGTAGGTACCAGCCAGGATTCGAACCCCAGTCTCCATGTCAAAGGACAGCTCTCTAACCACTATGCTATCCAGCAGCTTCCAGCAATATATATAATTGCTCCTTCAGTGTCATTGGCTTCCAATCCTTCAGCAACTGCTCTTCTTTGATCTACCCAAGAATGAACAATTCAGGTTTGGAGATTACTAAACCTACATCATGATGACAAGTTCCTGTCATCTGAATAAAGAATAAACACATTTGGAGAAGGTGGATACTTGGTTCCATGTGTTTTATATAAAATAAAACAAATGTTAAAGAGGTCACACACTACCAAACACTGTCTCCATTTTATTGACAATAAATGCACTTTTGAGTTTCTCCATTAGAGCTGGCAGGGTAGCTGGAGACAGATGAGCAGAAACAGCAGCTGTTCTGCTCAGTTCCTGAAAAGAAAGAATAGAATAGTGCAGGTATAGGGGAGCAAAGGCGGGGGAAAATGACAAAATGTGGGTGATGACATCATCAGACAAATACCACGTGTTACTGTCTTTCCATCAGACACCAAGATGCAAGGATGCAATGGTGGCTTTAATGTGATGGCACATTTCTTGTATATCATTATTTTGGCTTCATTGTGGTTTGCTGCAGGTGCTGTTGACAGTACACTTTACTTACTGTCTGTCATCTTTTTACATTCCCAGGTAAGCAAACAGCAGTTGCCACTTTCTAAATTATAATCAAAGGATAGCTCCCAAATCAACATATCTGAAACGCACAGAGAAATAACAATGACTTATCATCCAAGTGCTGGAAAATTTGCACTTCAACTGGCAAGTTACTTAAAATGTGATGAAACAGTGAAATGGTTTAAAGCTTTTAGAAACAAATGCCTTCGTATACAGACATGTCTTTCCTAATCTAAAGTTAGTTTTATTTAATATTTTTCAAAGTACCATAACTAGATTGTAAAGTTTGCTTTGCTATCTGTATATTTTTGCTGGGCTTGCTGTAAAATTGAAAGTATCTCACACTGGGACAGTCACCGTATGTTAGACTTTAAAGTAAAGGCTCTGGAAATTAGTTTCAATGGACAAGCTAAAAAAAATAATGTCATATCTCCACTGGACAAAAACGTACTGACAATTTTATTGCAAACTATCTATTTATAGTTCATGCCAATCCAACTCCACCTATTTACATTGCTAAATCTCCTGTGCTGTTTGATTGGATAGTTGTTCAGATATACCCTACTTTAGCTACCTGCTAGACCCTTATTATTTCTGTTGCTTATTGTTTTGGTTTTTATATTATTATTTCCCCAATTATTTATTTCAATTATTTATAAAAAGAATAAAGATTGTATATGTATATATATATATATTATCTAGATTAATCATCTTTTAATATGTTTTTTTTATATATTATCATAGTTTTCATGGCACAAAAATTGACTGTATTTAACTTTTCTTTAGCAGACAAGCTTCTTAAAGGCAAGGAAAAAACACTACCAAGATCATTGTTAAAAACTATAATCTTTATTTTTTAGTGAAGTGTCATGCCTTTCTTCCAAAGAATTCAAAAGGGACACATGACATTTGTCACTTTTATTTTATCCTGATAACAATTCTGCAAGAAATTATGCTGAGAGATAGTGACTGGCTTTACACTTCAATCAGATCTGAAGCTAGGTGCTGGTATGAATCTGGGTCTCAATCCTAATTCAGTGCTCCAGTCACTAAATCACAGTAATTGAATGTTTCCTTGTTCCAGCCATAACATGTACCCCCAAATCTGCTCAGTCCATCATTTGGGAGATTTAAACTGTTTCATTTTAACTTGCCAGAGCAAGATTAACAGTGCCCACATCCCTGGGATAGGTATTTCAGGACCTGAAACACCCGACAATACCCATTCTCCCCAGTTCAATTAAAGGCAGCCTATAAACAGAATCGGGGTTCTATATAGTATTCCTAATTAGAGAAGGACAGGATTTGAGTAATTAATTACATGTCACATACCTAGTTATCTCCAGTCACTCAAAGAGGTTGTTATGGCTGTGGGAAGCTTCACAAGATTTGTACAGCCTGATGATGAAATGTCAAAGTACCTGTAATGGTATGTGGGAATGACCTTGGGAGACAGGAGGAACAGCTGCAGCCTAGACAATGTTCAGATAAATGAAATGTGAGTCTGAAGAAGGCGGGGTGGCAAAAGCATCTCAGAAGGGACTCTCCCTAATTTTTGGGAAAGTCAAAGTGAGGGACAGGAGGGGTACTTTCAGACTTGCAAGATTAATGTCAGCCTTGCAGGGTAGTCCAGACAAGAAGCACACCCAGGAGTACTAGCTCTATCTTTATTGTAAGGTTACGTTAACAGAATCTTGCAAGTCTGAAAGTACACCTCCCATCCCTCACGTTTACTCTCCTGAAAACTTCCTCTTGTCTCCCAAGGTCATTCCCACCTACCATTACTTCCCCACATACAGTTACAGTACCCCATCAAAGCAGTTCTTAAAATTGAAGCAGCACTTCCATTCTGAGCATCAAACTGGACTGGCCATGCTTTTTCAGTCCAGTTGGTAAAAGGGAGAGTTGTGCATGCACCACACATCTGCAAAGGCCCCTTTCCCCCAGAGTGAAATGACTGGTCAAATCAAATTGGTCCACACTGATGCTTTGATTTAGGCACTGAGGCAGAGCAACATAATTTTCAGAGTTGAGTAACTACCGCAAATCAGATTGCTGCGACAGTCCATATCAAGGTGATGGTTCACAGAGTATCATAGTTTCCAGAGACAGTGACAGAGAAGCTGCTCAACCATCATTCCTTTTTCTTTGCCTTTTGCACCTCCAAGTAGATTGGTAAGATTATTTTAAAAAAAAAACAATAATAAGGCAGGGACTATATTTATGCATTGCTCGGTCAATTGTGTATGTATGCAGGGTGTCAGGGTGACTAATGAGAAAATAGAATGAATGAGATCTGCTAATGAGCCTAGAGTTGCATGCAAGTCAAGGAATGGTAAAAGTGGCCAAAAGATATACAGTGTATCATCTGGTGGTACCATGTAACTTGTGTGGAGTGTGCAACGTGGTTGCAGACCAGTTCTCACTAACCCAGTGGCCCACATTGCAGAAGCCATTATGGCAACTGACACTAATTGGACCCTGTGTTGGCAGTCTAAGCAGAGGGGTTGAGAATGGGGAATTCCCATTTGATCTCTAACATGTGTCCTTTTGTTAAAGACTTATCACATCCAACTGAATCGATTCCACCATTCATAGAAGAAGCGGGACAGACAACGCAATGCACAGCATAATAAAAAAACAGTAAATGGAAGCTTCTACTTTCAGCCAGAACAGAATCCAGCAAAAACAATTTTAATTGAAAGAATGTATCAAAAGGTTTACCACCTTCAAAGTCCCTTTGAATTGGAGGACTTTAAAGATACAGATACCATTTGGAAAATTTTAGAGCAGCTTTACATATATATCAGCCAATCAAAATTTATTTACAGTCTAAGACCAAACATTATACATATATATGGTTTGATTTTTCCACCTCATCCTGGTGCTCTCCAGTATGTAGAGAAGCATCTATACAAAGAAAAATGGAAAGGGGGCTTAGAACTATTTTATTAGCATACAGATAAAAAAGAAATTACACATTCAGACCATTCATTCCCAAATATATTCATTTTCAGTTACAGGAAGTCCTAGGGACGGATACAGAGATTTTCATAAGTAAAAGAAATCCAGTTCCAATTATTCAGCTAGTAGGCTATTATTGCTGTCCTAGTAATATTTTAAAACTATAGTTCCACGGGAGGTTTTGCTTTGCATTTGAGCGTGTGTGAATTTCTTCATCTGGCTGTTCACAATACATTCTAGAACAAATACACTGAATACAGATTTACAAGCCTCTCTCACAAGACTATTCTTCCTCTTTAGATGCTGGGTAAATAGTTGATGCTGTGTGTATGTGTGTGTGCAACCAAGATAGATAATTAAGACCTTTTCAAAATCCAGGGTCTTCAAGATGTGTGAGACTACATTTTCCATCATTCCCAATCAATATGGGTAAAGAGGGGTGAGATGGATAGATGGACATCTATGCAAACACTGTAGCTGAATTCATGTTTTACACAGATGGCATGCTTGCTGTAGAAAATGTAAAGGAAGAACAATGACTGAAAAAAAAGGGCTTTCACCATAGTCTAACCCTTCTCTAACTGGCTGGAGAATTCTGGGAGTTGAGTCGAAGTCCATACATCTTAAAGTTCCCAAGGTTGAGAAACACTGGTCTAACCATTTTAAGGCCCTTCAGTGCATTTCAAAATGAACAAGCAAGACCACTTGCCTTTAGGCTTTTTCCTTTTAGATATTCTACATAGTAGGCACATATCTACTTCTATTTTTCACCACTCAGGACACTGAATGCAAAGCAGTGGGGTAATTAATAAAAACTAGGTACTTAAAGTATTATAAAATTAAATTTCATTGCATTAATATTTACTATAATTATATCATTTCAGATATATTAATTACCACTATTTAATTTCTGGCTGCATCGATTTCCTTTCACCTACCAAATCACCTGGACACCTTTCAGCTTCCTTATATCCAGATGCCTATCTGGCTACAGGCCTACACTAGCTTTCTGAATGTGAGTAGGAATACTAGTTCTCTGATCTCTGTGGGAAGGAATGGGAATAAACAGATTTTCAGAAGTTCTGAAGGGCAGGGGGCAGGAAAAAAAGCTTATTAGCTGAATTTTTCTGGTATTTTTTCCCTCCATCAGATTTCTGCTCTGGAGGAAAAGACCAAAAGAGTCATAGGTGCCACTCTACTCATGATAAGTTTTTGCAGATACCAGTTCCACATGGAAATGTGCATGTAACTTCCAGCAATTCTACCACATCAGACAAATATAGTAAAGGTAAAGATTTCCCTTGACATTAAGTCCAGTCGTGTCCAACTCTAGGGGGCGGTGCTCATCTCCATTTCAAAGCCAAAGAGCCAGCGTTTGTCCGTAGACACTTCCGTGGTCGTGTGGCCAGCATGACTAAAGGAACGCCGTTACCTGCCCACCGAAGCAGTACCTATTAATCTACTCACATTTGCATGTTTTCGAACTGCTAGGTTGACAGGAGCTGGGACTAGCAACGAGAGCTCACCCCGTCACGCAGATTCGAACCGCTGACCTTCTGATTGGCAAGACTTTGCTCATAACTTCCTCCTCTCCTCACACACATTGATTAAATAAGGAATTCTCAGATTATTAAGAATGTTCCATTTTAAACAGTATAAACTATATTGATTCTTCATTTAAACCCAGGTTTAAAACTTTAGATTGTTTGGAAAGTAACCAGACTTAAAAAGGAGGGGAACTATAGTTAGCTAGCAACTTTTTTATTTTATTTATTTATTTTATATATCAAATTTTGTCACTGCTCATCTCATTCAGAGAGCGACTCCTGATTTAACCACAGTTTGTACAAAGGAAAGAATTAAATGGCTCAATGCTTATGTAAAATTTGAATCTTAGCTATTCAAACTAGCAGTCGTGTGAGGAAAATACATAACCTTGTTCTGATACATATTTGTATATGTAGTGTGAATTTATGAGTGGTAAAATAACCAGGAGAGCCAGTTTGGTGTAGTGGTTAAGGCAAGGCGCCAGACCAGAAACTGGGAGACTGTGAATTCTAGTCCCACCTCAGACACAAAGCCAGCTTGGACCAGTCACACTCTCTCCACCCTAGGAAGCAGGCAATGGCAAACCACTTCTGAAACCTTGCCAAGAAAACTGCAGGGACCTAGACAGGCAGTCGCCAGGAGTCAACAATGAATCAAAGGCACCAAAAAAAAAAAAAAAAAGCATGAGTCCTACACAAAAGAAATGCCTTTTTCATATCTGTACCCATACCTGAGGTTCCTCATTTGTGAAACAGTTCCAAGGCCTTTCTCCATTACTAAATTAAAGCACTCTGCACCAATTCTTGATTTAACAGCAAATTATGACACTGTAACCTTTACTGATCCCTCCCTCTGTTTCCTTGTTCTAGGTCCCTACTGAATGGGAAAGTACTGATTTTGGGTGTGATCACATGACAAGCAAAGCAATTCCTTCAGATTCCTGCCTTCACTCTTCAGCAAATCATCAACCAGCAGGACAAACATCTGCCAAACTGGGAACCACAGCAAGAATGGAAAGGCTCTGACACCAGGATGATATCAGGCATCTCTAGGCTGCTTTAGCTAACCCTCCTACTACACCTTGCTCTAGAAGCACTGAACATGTCTTCTCCTTTCTCTATATGTTCACAATTGTCGATCTATGATTCTTCCTTCACTGTTACACTACTGTGCTATTTCAGGCCCCAGCAACATTACATACCAAGCAGTCTTCTTCTTATTTCCTAGGTTGCTGTGTCCAACTCCTCAAGGAATAAATAGCAGCATACTGTAGCTGTGGAACTCACTAACAGGGACTGGAAGGAGAAGGATGTGCTCACATCAGCCTGAACCACCCAACTGGCACCCCTCTGAATACTTTCATTTTTTGTCACCTGACGTAGTCTCTAAGACTTCAGAGGTACTGAAGTCTGACAGATATGAGGATGTCCTTGAACAATGTTGAAATCATGGGGGAAACTCTACTTTAACATCAGCACAGCTAATGAGGACTTAGGCCTAATTCACACATAGGCTAGGAATGAGATAAAGGCAACATCATGGAGACATGCAGAAAAGATTGCCAGGTCATGATCATGCCATGGTTAGATACACAAGCTGAAAGTTTGGATGACAACAATTATTTTATGTGTGTGTGTTTATATCTAACTATTTAAAAAAATATTCTGCCCTTCCACCATTCAATCAATCCCCAGGGTGATTAATTAAAAGCATACCAATTCCAGTTTGAGTTTTATGGTCTTGACAAACTAACAACAGAGTGGAAACCAAATCTGAAAATAGCAAGCAATCCTGTTGTTGGAGAATATGGGAGGAATGTGGATATTTTAGATTATTTATTTATTTATTTATTTATTTATTTATTTATTTTTCAAATTTTGCTACAGCTCATCTCCCCCAAAAGTTAATAACATTAGATGATTTTTTTTCTATGTGGGGATCTGCTACATAAATACTTTTTGCCAAAAACCATAAAGTGACAATATATTTAATTAAAATACCTTTGATGTTTAGATATCAGCCAGCAGCCATAAATACTTCAGAACTCCATCTATTTATAGACAATTTAACAGATCTTTACAAAATAATAAGCCTGCAACTATTATTTATAAGCGGTTGTTAGATTATATTGTTTAAATATTCAGGAGCATAGGGAGGCATAGGATAAGAAATTGGAATATACAGTACATAAGCAAGAATCAAAAACTATTTTGGCATCCATAAGTCATTTCTCTATAAATATAAAATGCCTATTAATTAAACATAGATACTTTGCATATATCAAACACCTATGCATCTTTCTAAGATAAAATTTGGAGTTTTAATCAGTAATTGGAGATGCAGTAATCAAAATACCATAATGGTTCATATGATATGGACACGTGCCATAATGGCTCCGTTTGGGCAAAAAGTTATATACTAAATTTGTTGTGGAAGATCCATTGGTTTCTGTAAATGTAATGTTGTTTTGAATTATATGGTGTGATAACATGAGGACAGAGGAAATGGATATTATGCATCCTTATTATGGGTTTCCATAGGAGTGACAGGGAAATGCTGAAACATGCACAATGATGTCATCACACAAATATTTCAGCTAGGTTCTTGTGTCAGATGTCACAAGAAAAAAACTTTAAAAAGACACAAGTAGATATGGTAACATTTGTATCATGACCTCACCACATAGATGACCAATTCTTCAATGGAGAGCCAGTTAGAGCCAGTTTGGTCTAGTGGTTAAGGCACCAGGCTAGAAACTAGGAGTCTGTGAGTTCTAGTCCCACCTTAGGCATGAAAGCCGGCTGGGTGACCTTGGGCCAGTCACTCTCTCTCAGCCCAACTCACCTCACAGGGTTGTTGTTATGGGGAAAATAGGAGGAGGAGTTATAGGTATGTTCCCCACCTTGAATTATTTATAAAAATAATAAAGGCAGGATAAAAAATCTAAAATAAATAGATAGATGCAATCAATGTGATTTGGCATCAGTGCAGATGCTGCTGGTTCTTTTGATATCAAAAAAAAGTTGATATTACAATAGTAGAAGATAGCTATTCTTGACAGTTTTGTAATGATCTGAAGAACTGACTTTTCTGAACAGGTTTTCTGCTACTGTGAGTTTGACTAATGAACTTTTTAGGAATTTGGTCTGTTTATATTAATGTTTAATTTCAAATTTTTCTCTCTCTTTTAAAGAAGAGGTAGATATAAACAAATATAAATATAAACAAATTAATTGTACAGTAAGATATGAACATATATGTAAGTTTAATTGAATCGTCTTCAGGTGAGGAATAGGTAATGCTCCCTTTACCTTTTCTTATGTATTTCTTTTTCTTCTGCCAAATAATAAAGCATTAAAAATTAAAATGACAGTAAAACAAATGAAAAGGCATTATGAGTACAAAAGAGTGGAACCAAAACAGTGAGCAGAAATGATACAAGCAGCAAAATATCATTTCAGTTTATCAGATGAATTTAAAATAACTGCATCAATACAGACATTGCTTCGTAAAGTTACAAGCATACACAACTCCAAATATGTACTTCTAGAAGTTCACTTGACTTTCTCTTCCCACAGCTCACCATGGCAAACCAATTTTAAATTGAAAAATAGCTGTGGTAGAAGACGATGCCTCCAGGAGCAAAGAGGACTCCTCAAATTGTTTCTGTAGAACATACCTAGATTGTCTGCCAGGGTCTCTTCCCAGATGGCTTTCCCCCATCAATCCTTGCACGGGATCCATCTTCATTTCTTCCTTCACCTGAACAAAAAACAAAGCAAAGGAATGCCACAACAGCATCATGGGTAACAAGGAGGAAATATCTCACTCTATGAAATCAAAACAGATAAAAGGCATAACCAAGAAAGGAAAAGTATGACTGTTTGAGGTCATTACAATAAATCATGGTTTATCATGATGAGACATGCTTGGCTCTCTCCAGCTTGTATGCTTTGATATCTTCTGGCATACTTGCATGGCCACAGGGAGACAGTTAACCACAGTTAAGGACTGTGCTTTCAATTAGCTACAGTTTAGTATATAACAGAACCTAAACTGTTGTTGGCATCAGTGTAAAACAATACATTTCCTAACTCATTTTCTAAAATCGGCTTGTTTCAGATTGTTGTTGGAACAATACATTTCCTAAATCACTTTCTAAAATTGTTTCAAATTACTGTATCTACAGTTAGCCACAGTTCTTTAATTTCAGATAGAAATTTAAATTGTTTCTGAACTCTGCATAGTCAAGTTAAAGGGAAATGGAGTACAAACACTTTGGAGGAAGCTAGACTGATTCCTATCATGGCAAACCATAGTAACAGCTACTAAATCCTTCAGAATTAGACTGTCCTGTTTTGGGACACATGGTTGATAATGGAAATGTCTGCAAATGCTCAATTCCAAATTTAGTGGGAACACTCAGAAGGATGCAAAGCCCTTATTTTACATAGAAAGACCACATAAACAGAGTCATGTTTTAATTTCCTGACAAATTATTCTCGCTTCTTTGCAAGATCAGCATCTATCTGACTTTTCACATTAACAACACAAGTATTTGCTTCCAATTTCAACTGATTTATAACAGTGGGGATTGGAAAAGTAAAGTACAGATTATGTTTAAAATGATAACCCTGAATTGATATAAGGTTCATTTCAAAATAATAAACATTTAGATAAACAATACAAACCTAGGAAGTTTGTAGCTCTGATAATCATACAAAGAGTTTACAAATAGCAAGCCAAAGAATGCATTGTCCTCCCATCAGGTTTTATGGGCCTCTTCCTTATTGGCAGGTAGGGTGCACAAACATGGTGGTATGTTCCTTTCCCAGCAAAAGTTTGCTATAAATAGAAAAATGAGTATCAATTTCAAGCCTAAGTTTCTCCTTAGTTCTCTAGGTAAACAAAATATTTTTTAAGAATTGTATTAAATTGTATGAATTCAATCTGGAGTTCTTCAGGAAATCCTGACTAGCATGGCCACTGGTGGACATTCAATGACTGTATACAGCAGCACACACAAAGCAAATTGCTAATTTTTACTATGCCTGTTTGAAGGTTTACCTGGAAGACATTAAGATAAGGAGTAGTTGGGGTTTTAGCGCAACTGGCAAAATTATACAAGGAGGTAATGATGGAGTTGCAGAAGGGAGACTAGGAAAAAAGGAAGGAGGAAAGGAAGGGAAAGACTGACGATCCTTTTTTTCTAGAAACTGAAGACAGAGTGACTATCAGAGTTTCCAGTTAACCAAGATTACAAGTCAGCATGACAAAAGATTTGCAAAAGAATAGAATGATCTAGGGAGGATGATCCCCAAAACAAAACAACAGGCTGCTTGCTTATTTATTATTTTTTACACATTTCAAAAGGAAAGTAATCAAATGTAAGTTGCCAGTGAAGTTTACAGTTTTTGTACAGTCCCATGCTGAATAAGGAAGTCTGAAGACAATGTGTACTTTGGTTCTTTTGAACAGAATTCAAGTAATGAATTGGGAACCTGCTAAGATGGGGTACCTGCTTGCATTAGGCTTCTGATCACATTACAATGAAAAATGAACAAAAGCCTCTTAAGTAGTTTTCCAACACCGTGGACAGACTGGGGACTGAGGATGGTAGGGTAGAGAGGTTGGGAGTAGGGATGGAAGTCCCTTCTCTAGCTTTAACCCTCATATGAGCAGGCTGAATAGCTGCATGAGGCTAAAACTGAGAAATAGATATAACTTTTGGCATATAAATGTTAGCACTGGCAAATGATGAATCACATGGAGATAAAATAGCTCCAGAATGCCTTATGTTTTGAATTATGTCTTTGAACTGATGGATCTGGCTGATGAATGTAAGAAATGGGAATCATTAAGCTGCCCACATCTCTGTCTGTGACTGGCTATTTGCCAGAGGTACTTTGGTTAGCAATTTTGCCATTAGTACAAGGTACAAGCATTTGCTATTCACAATGCCAAGATTAGAAAGGGAAATGTTTCAGTGCATACACTTCTAAAATGAAAATCGGGAGGAGTCTGTTAGCACCTTTTAAGTTTAACATATTTTATTAAAAGGCGTAAGCTTTTGGAAGCTGCAGCTCACTTCATCAAATGCACTGGAGTGGCTAAACTGATGTAGGATGTGAGTTGGGAAGAGGCCAGCCACCAGTTGAGTGGTGTGTGGTGGTGGTGGAAGACAGGTAGTTATACAGATCGGGTTATACATGAGACAGATTATGAATACCTTATCAATTAACAGTGGCAATGTGTTAAAAATCCATTGCATTCATTTAGACCAGTGTTTCTCAAACTTGGCAACTTTAAGATGGGTGGACTTCAACTCCCAGAGTTCCCCAGCCAGCATCTGGGAGTTGAAGTCCACCCATCTTAAAATTGCCAACTTTGAGAAACACTGATTTAGACCTTCAGAGATAGCCTGAAAGGCTATTTCCACTGCATCTGATAACTGAGCTGCAATTCATAAAGGTGGATGCCTTTAAGACTGTTAGTCTGCAAGTTGCTATCCAACTTCTGATTTTGGGATACCACAGACCAGTGTATGAACTTCTTAAGATGTGGGGAATTCTGGGAGTTGAAGTCCACAGATTATAAAGTTGCCAAGTTTGAAAAACACTGTTATAGACTAACATTCCGCCTACAGTGTCTTACAAAATGAAGACATTTGAACATTGATTTGCTATTTTAGGACAATTACATGGAAAACATTCAGACATTTGCTTACAGATCATCCAATCTCAAAGTAAAATGTATGTTGTGAAACAACTGGGGAGAGAGAAGGAACTAGAAAGCCATTTTAGCACTTTATCAATGTGCCTTGTTCTGTATCTCTGTTGCGATGTGTAGTAACTCATTTGGCCTCAAGCTTACCTCACTTTGCAGTATGTGGGGAAAATAGTTTGGTGCAGCTCTGATTGTAATAAATCCTTCAAAAGAGCCCCTTATAATGGGAACTCTGACAGCCTCTTACCTACAGCAGTGCTAGCAATCTCAGCTAAACACTGGATCACACAAGAGAAAGGAATCTCTTGTATTGGAAGCTCCTATTCCTATGACAGGCTTGAAAAATCACAGTAATCATACAAGCCATTTGGGGGCTGCCCATTCATGAGGGGGAGAAGCCATGGTCTTTCAAATAAACATTGCAAGATTGCTTATTTCCTCTTAGATTTAATTGAAAGAAAAATGGCTGGAGCCTTGATACTCCATCGGTATGACCTATCATATTTCTCTATCAAGTACTAGAAAGGAGAAAATATACATCAGCTATCAGTCATTTTCCTTGAAAACTTCACCAGCTCCTGGGAAGGTTTATCTATCACATAAAAAAAAAGTTTGAGAAGAACTTCTGAGTCACTAATCATTATTTTCCCATAAACACTACTACAGATTTAACTGAGATTGTCCCACTGGTTTAAAGGAAGGGGTGGCTTAACAAAAGAAGACCTAAAATGTTGATCTAAAATAAAGTCAGATTTAGAGATACAGACAGTGCTTTGATGTGTCATTCTTCTTTTGGTTACACCCAAGTTCATGGGAGATAAATCTAGGCAGGTTCCCATCATATAATTACAAAACCTTCTTATATTCCCATGAAATTAATTTTGATTTGATGAAAAACAAACCTCCTGGAAATGGGCTTCATACAGTACAGTCCAAGTGATAAGGAGTCATTCTCTTTATGGTTTTAATATAGTAAAGATATTAACATTCAAGTTCTGCATTAATAAAAATTACATTCCTCACATTTGGCTCCATTTTTGTCTGCTTCTTCGTTGCCCCTTTCCCTTCTCCCTATATTAATTGATTTCCTCAGGAAGGAAGGAGCAAAAGAAGATCAACACACAGAGCAATATTTTGAGGAATTCAACACATTCTTTTTTTATTGCCACCCTTCCTTTAAAGTGTGCAAAGAACAGTGCTTTCATTTCAGAAAAGCCCTCTTAAGCAAATTTAGGGCTACCTAGAATCCTTTATAGTTAAACAGAACATGAACCTAGTTTTTCCTTACCAAGGCTTCTTGAATCTTTGACTGACATGGGGGGAGGGGGGGAGTAAACATGAATGGATAAACTCTTCTTATATTGAAATTTCATCTAGGTTATCCTTAATCTGTTAGATTATACTTGGCTTGTAAATTACGAATGTCTTCAGAATAGATCGAAGTAGTTTGTATTTAGAATTACCTGAATTTCACTAAGAGATAAGTCCTAACTGGAAATTTAACATAGGATTAGATTTGCAGGCAACATAACAGAAGAGACCACCATATCTCCATCAGCACTGTTTCCCACCATTGGGCATATTTGTTTAGGGAGTATGCCCTATATGCTTTCCTCTGATGTGGAAACTGGGATAAATATGTTTTACATAAGGAATTTATTCTCATAGAGGACGCTTGCCCTACAAATGTGCCTTTTCAACAGATGGTTAGCAGAAGATAGGATTATGAAAGCAAAGTAGTGGAGGGAGGTTTTGTGTTCATTGCCCTGTTCTCCTTGTGTGAGTGTTAATAAATGCCATTGTCCTTCCATAACAGAGAACTGAGTCCATCAGTGTCTTGTCCAGCTCTAGCAGAATTGATATGCAACCAAGATGGCCAAATTGACCTGTTTGATTAGAGAAAATACAATATCTATATTTATTGCTGACTGGAAACCCCTTATGGACTTTTTTCATAAAACAGAAAAATGATCTATGGTTTTGACAATTAGATAGGATAGATTATAGAAAGAAGAGTCACAATGTAACTTTAGAGAAAGAGGTAAATCTGCAATTATACAAGAAGTTCGGAAGCCACTTCTTTAGATCTTTTTTATTTTCTATTTTCTATTTTTCTTCTACTTTTTTCTTTTATCTTTTTGCACTTTATCTTTCTCTTTTATTTCTTCCTTTTTCTTTTTTCCTTCTTACTTTATTTTCGTTTGTATTCATTTTTACTCTTGCTTTTAAAACTTTCAATAAAATAATATTTAAGAAAAGAGAATTGATGTGCAACCCCAATATAAAGAGCAGATCCCCAGAAATACAGATAGTTGAAAAGTTAAAGTAAGATCACTGGCAACCACAGGAGTATTTATTTGCAAGTGAATCCTTCTCTGAAGTATAAAAGGCCCACCTGACTATCTACAGTAAGATTGGTGCTTTGACCTTGGTGCGTACCAAGATTGTATGTGTCACTTCTCATAATGGATTTAGGCTAGCAGAGCCCTTGGGCTTTTCTTCATCAAGATTTTGCCAAGGGATTCATGAAAGCAAGGGGACCTAGATAAGCTAAATTGTCGTCTTATCCAATCTCCTTGCTAGATCAATAGAGGAACAAGAGACACTCTACCAATCTCTGCAGCTTGCTCCTCTCTTAACTATTGCAGGAAGCAGGAAAAGTTTTATAAGGTGGGAAAAGAGTATAACAAAGGGTTTCCTGAAGCAGTGACCTGGAATGGAACGTGCAGTTGCTGAAACCTTTTTCAGCTTGCTTTTTATTTTATTTTGCTTTTAACATAATATTTTTTAAGGATGCATTTTGCTCATGCTACTTTTAGTCCTGAATACAATTATTCTGCACATTTTCATACAGGCATCATATCTGGTTAAGGATCTGACAATTTTCAATACTTCTTAATTTTTTTTTTTAAACTTGTAAGACCTCTTCATCCAGAGGAAAATTCAGCTGGGATCTAGCCAACAGTGGTCCTGTGAACTTGCCACTTGCAGCCACTAAATTTAGTGAACTATGAATTTAAGTGAATTTAGTGTACTATGGCACTTATTTCACATGCCAGTAAGGTAATGCTCAAGATCCTGCAAGGTAGACTTCAGCAATTCATGGAGCGAGAATTGCCAGATGTACAAGCTGGGTTTAGAAAAGGCAGAGGAACTAGGGACCAAATTGCCAATATCCAATGGATAATGGAAAAAGCCAGGGAGTTTCAGAAAAACATATCTTTCTGTTTTATTGACTTTTCTAAAGCCTTTGACTGTGTGGACCATAACAAATTGTGGCAAGTTCTTAGCAGTATGGGATACCAAGTCATCTTGTCTGCCTCCTGAAGAATCTGTATAACGACCAAGTAGCAACAGTAAGAACAGACCACGGAACAACGGACTGGTTTAAGATTGGGAAAGGAGTATGGCAGGGTTGTATGCTGTCACCCTACCTATTCAACTTGTATGCAGAACACATCATGCGACAAGCTGGGCTTGAGGAATCCAAGGCTGGAGTTAAAATTGCTGGAAGGAACATTAACAATCTCAGATATGCAGATGATATCACTTTGATGGCTGAAAGCAAAGAGGAACTGAGGAGTCTTATGATGGAGGTGAAAGAAGAAAGTGCAAAAGCTGGCTTGCAGCTAAACCTCAAAAAAACCAAGATTATGGCAACCAGCTTGATTGATAACTGGCAAATAGAGGGAGAAAATGTAGAAGCAGTGAAAGACTGTATTTCTAGGTGCGAAGATTACTGCAGATGCTGACTGCAGTCAGGAAATCAGAAGACGCTTAATCCTTGGGAGAAGAGCAATGACAAATCTCGATAAAATAGTTAAGAGCAGAGACATCACACTGACAACAAAGGTCCGCATAGTTAAAGCAATGGTGTTCCCCATAGTAACATACGGCTGCAAGAACTGGACTATAAGGAAGACTGAGAGAAGGAAGATCGATGCTTTGGAACTGTGGTGTTGGAGGAAAATTCTGAGAGTGCCTTGGACTGCAAGAAGATCCAACCAGTCCATCCTCCAGGAAATAAAGCCAGACTGCTCACTTGAGGGACTGATATTAAAGGCAAAACTGAAATACTTTGGCCACATAATGAGAAGACAGGACACCCTGGAGAAGATGCTGATGCTAGGGAAAGTGGAAGGCAAAAGGAAGAGGGGCCGACCAAGGGCAAGATGATATTCTAGAGGTGACGGACTTGTCCCTGGAGGAGCTGGGGGTGTTGATGACCGACAGGAAACTCTGGCATGGGCTGGTCCATGAAGTCATGAAGAGTCAGAAGCGACTGAACGAATAAACAAGAACAATGGATGAGATTATTCTGCCTTACTTTTAACTCAGTGCAATCTGTGGCATTGCAAAATTGTGTATAAATTTAAATACATTTAGTCCTATAGAAAATGGACTGAGTAGAAGTCTATTTTGTCATATCAGTTGAAGTAAAGGTAAAGTAATAGATTTCATTTTAGAGAGTGTAACTGTCGCATCATCAATACCATCTCATGCATTTCTTACATATTCACTTAAAAGTCAAGAAACCTTGCAAATCTCAGAAGCAACTAAACAATCTCAAACACTCTTCATTTCCTCAGATCTGTGTATATCACTCTAGTCTTTATGTACTGAGAAAGCAATGTGAAAATAAGGCTTGATTTTGGAAGGATGTGTTTTTAATTTCCCTTTAATTGCCTGCCTTTTAATTTTGATATTGGCATTTGGTTGTCTGGGAAAATCAAGGTCTTCTGGATCAAATATTGTGGAAGCAGCTGTATTACAAGCTTTTCAGTACGGCCTGCCAATGGCTTTAACCCCTAACCTGCAACATTAAGCATAAGAGATCTTTATGCCGCCACTGTGCTGAACTAGTCCTGGGCTGTTAAATATGCCAAATGGAAGTGTGCTCTAGATTGGTGTACACAAAAGACTTAACAGAAGCATTGCTACACTGTTTCCAGGAGGTACGCCAAATCACTGCAGCACTGAAGTATTATTACTAAAACTGTAGGTCCAGGAAACAACAGACATCCTGATTTCACAACTGCCTCTTTGCTCAGTGTGAAAAACTATTTGTGATAAATAAAAGACCAAAATACATAAAATACAGTACTTTATAAGTATATAAAATAAAATGCATACAGGAAATAAAATAAAGAACAATAAACTGGTTAATAACATAAATGATAATACTTACAAACTGCAATTAATTTGAGATAACAATAATCACATTAGAGCCACTCTGTTTACAGTTACTGCCACTGAACAAAACTTAGCAACTGCCTTAAATATTTCAAGGATGCTGTCTACTAATAGAAATAATACCTTTTTTCCATCTGACCAGTCGAGTTGTCCTGCTATCTAGAGGGCTATATATTTTATCAGTATATTGGTATATAGAACAATGAAACAAAACATGTAAAAATGACTGTATTGAGCCTTTCAAACAACAACAGAGAAGATCTTGCAGAGGAACGTTGCTGTATCTGCCCTATAAATCCATCGATGGCATAGCATTGGGTCTATCCTGTGAGGAGCAGACAAAATATCGTTAAAATAATTGGCTGGCATAAATGGCCTTCCACATAGCCTATACATATATAATAGTAGGGGGCTAGAGTTTTATTTCTCTGTATGCTAGAAACACAGCTATGAAACATAAGCTGTGTTATTTCCAGAGAGACTTTCTCATAACCTTATTGAAGCAGAAAGTGGGCTGAAAAACCACAGTAATTTAAATCTGTATCCATGCTTTGCTTCCAATTGAACTTGTCTGAGAGAATTCAGAATGTGAGAGAGAGATTTACTTTTAGCCAATATCATAGCCAGCAAGTTATTGCACATTCGTCTATGGAAGGCAGAGCAGTTTCGAGATGCATCAGTGCCTTTGCAATGCAACAAAGTACACAAAGCATCTCCCTTATATACCTGGACTAATTCTTAAGCTCCTAGGTCCTTATCCAGGCAGAACTGTGCACCGTCGAGCATTAGGCTTAATACCTTTGCCTTAAAGAGTTTTACTGCTGCCAGGTTAAAATTACTAAAGCTGACAGATCAAATTTTTGCACTGGACTTTTCTGCGTGCGCAGGCTGATGTTTTTCTATTTGGTTCTTCCAGGTTAGTGAGGGGTGAAAGATAACTCCTAAATATTTGAAAGCCTTCACTGGCTCAGTGAGGATATTCTTTATTTTCCAATTAAGCATGTAACTGCTGTATCTCTTGTAAAAACTACCATTTCACTTTTGGTATAACTGATGTCTAATTTGTCATTGTTACAGTAGGTTGCTAACACTTGCTGACTTCACCTTAGGTTCATCTGAGATACAGACAGGATAACAACATCATCAACATTCACCAATCTCAGAGGATGGAATTCATTTTTTTTTTAACTTGTAAAATAGAATTAACAAGAAAAATAAATGCAGTAACAGGGGAGCAGGTATACATCACTGCTAGATTCCTTTGTGGTAGGTATAGGGTCAAGTCAGGCCATTTGAGGAGGTACAGCTGACTTGCATGTAAGTATTTTCATGTAGCAGAATAATTGAATAGTAATTATCTACAGTCTACTGTAGAAGATGCTAACCTGGCCTATAATCTCTCCCATGGTATAGAATCAAATGTTGCCTTCAAATCAAGGTGGCATTAAGAGCACAACGAGGGCAGTTAGGATATTTCTCTTCCAGGTGCTATAAAACTATGCATTGGTCCAGTGTTGATTGTCTGCTTCTAAATCTGGTCTCTTCTACAGTGAGCATATTCTCATGTTATACAGTCCACAAATTTCCCATGTAGGTATTTAACATTAAGGTTACTAATGATATGCAACAGACTAATTGGGCAATAACTGACCAGGTCAGTCTTGGTGCCTTTCTTGAAGTTTAGAATAGTTAATTGCTCAGCATCACTCCTTTGGCATATAAAATGTGTAAGTAAATGGGGTTTCCCACCAAACATCGTTTGATTTTATAAGTTCAGACAGGATCCAACCTCCCCTCCCCCTAGAAGCTTCACTATGACTTCAAATGGCTGAGAAATAGATACTAGAGGCCAATCAGATAAATATTCTGTATCTGGGACAAAGGAGTTCAGGTAGTAATACTAAAGGGAGATTGAAAGTGCTCCATTCATGCCTCTGATGTAATCAGTATCCTGTCCCACTCTCAGGTTGCCAGACAACAAAGTCTTCTGAGCTCTTATCTTTTGCAACTTGGCCCACTTTATTTCAATTGCCCATATGTGCACTGTTTTTCTTTTTCAGAAGGGATTAGTAGCGTTTTCTTATTGTTTTAACTGAAGATAATATTCACAGATTGAAAAATATCAATTAAATTTTAAACACTCTGTTATGTAATCCTTAATACACATGCAGAACCTACACTGGCTACAAATGCATTTTTCTCAGGATTCTCAGTCACACTAGCAACATTGATACAAAATGCAAAAGCAACTTAACAGCACGCAGCTAATATATATAAGAAGTTAAAATTTAGTTCCATCAAGGAAAATGCTTTATCTTCAAACTGTAGTTAGAAGTTGGCTTCTTGAAAGCTAACTATAGTTAATATTAACCAGTTTATTGGTTCAAATGACTCAGGATGCTTCAGATGAACAAAAATGGGAGTGACCTCAACCAAATACTTCTTCCCAGAAAGAAAGGAGACCTCACAAGTGTAAGACATTCTGCAGCTCATTTTGTCAGACTGAAATAAGAGCCAGTTTGGTCTAGTGGTTAAGGCACCAGGCTAGGAAGCAGGAGACTGTCCCACCTTAGGCATGAAAGCCAGCTGGGTGACTTTGGCCAGTACCTCTCTCTCAGCCCAACTCAACTCACCGGGTTGTTGTTGGGTGGAAAATAGGAGGAGGAAGCAGTTGCTTATTTTAGTTCACTTTCTTCATTTTTGCTTTCCAGGTACACGCACACACATGGAACACTTACCCTCTGATTCTCTCCTGGTAGGATGTCATTAGCTAGGTTCTAAGCTTTGTCTATCTCTATAATTTTCTCAAATCTCCTCCAAAACACCTTATTTACCACTCAGAAACACTCACATGCATTCACAAAATGCCTTTACTTCCAATATAATGCCTCTGGGTCAAGGGGTGGATATAGCTGAAGGTTTGGCTGGGGCTTTTGAAACTGGCTGCATCCTAAAAGTTTTAAAAGGAAAAGAGTATTGCTTTGACATTAGCACTAGACATTGATATTGTACCAGTTTCCTGCCATGTTGTTGCCTTCTAGCACATACCATTGCTTCTGGTGATGATTGCCTCCCTCCCAGTTCTTTGCAATGGTTGTCACCCCCAACTCATGCATCAATGATGCTTCATTTACAAAACTGAAACAGCTGGAATTTTACATTCAAACCATGCAAAAAGGCAAGGGTCTAGTGTTAAAAAGATGCTTCTTTCACTACTGGGCTCACAATAATAAATAACAGAAAACATTTCCTGCTACTAATGATTTAAAAATAGCCATTAGCAAAGCTGCAGGGATTAAAATGATGAAGTAGGCCCATTCTGGTGCTGAGTTGAAACAGCTCTACTTCTTTTTCAGGTAGAAATATGCCTATACTATTTCACATGGACTTTTCCTTAGACATGGCTGCCTATTCATACCTCTATTTCATGTAACTGGAACTCAATATCTTGGCATGGATCAGTTACAGACTGATAAAACATCATTTGTTTTCCAAGGTACTGGTTTAACTATTAACTACTCCCTGCCTTGCAGAACAGCACCCTGACTGAGGTCCAGACTGCCCTAACCCTGTGGTCCTTCAGAAAAGCCCTGAAGCCTTGGCTTTTTCCGTAAGTCCTGGGACAGGGTAATCACACATGATGTGGGTTCTTTTCTGTTTTGGTTTCCTGGACATGGGTTGATGATATTTTCCTTATCATGGACTATGTGATGCCTGGTTTTAATTGTTGTGATGTTTTGTTTTTTATGTTTATACACTGCTTAGAGTTACTTCAGTGCCTGAGGTGGCTAATAAAAGGATTAAATACTGATTAATTATTTACCAGTGATATTTCCTCTCTTCAGAATTGTTGGTGTTGTTTGCAATTCATCTGTATCCAAACAGGAATGAGTTTTTATTTTGTGTTTAAGTAACTGTTGTAAACTCAAATAGTTCAGACAAGTCCATTACAACGTGGCATTTTTATCATGCCCCTTCCTGGCTCATCACATAAACCATATTATATTTCAATTAATTTAGGCATCAGCCACATTGAAAAGGATGCACCATTACCAGGAGAAATACTGTCGAGGTCTGTCCTTTACTAAGGGATCCCTTAGTTCCCTTCCTTCACCTTGGTAGGTGGTGCCATTAGCATTCTTCTCTCTTTCATGCCCCTATTTCTGAAACGTTTATAGTGCCTGTCCTGAAATGACTGGTTTGCATAGGGAATTCAACTTTTCTCAGCAAACCCAAGTCAAATAAACTTTTTTTTTACAATTAAGCTTTCTATTTTATAATGTCCCCCCCCTCCTCCTCCATTTAAGGACAAACCTTCAATTCTGCTGTGAGATGATTTTATTGTGGTTTTTCCCTACATAATCATAATGGTATGATTTAGTTATCATAGTAGTATAATTTAGTTATCCTCTTAGTATAACAAGACAAAGAAGAAATCCCTTGTGATTTCTGTCATAAGCAGTTGTTATGTCTTCTGCGTGTTTTGTCAGTTGGTTTGTCTGAATCGTTTTAAAACTGACCAAATATTTCATTTTATACACCCATCACCCTGAACAGACTAGCACCGGCTTTTCTTCTGCAACACCCTTGCCCTTTCACTACAGTTCATTTTCCCCCAAATATATACATCTTTACTCCTGTCAGCAGTGCCAAAAACAATCATTTTCAGTCTTTTTAGTTCAGCTCTGATTCCACTGAAAGATACTAGTGTTTAGTTTTAAATTCTACTATCATAGAAAACAAATCCCTGGGTGTTCTGAGGGCAGGAGCAAGAGACTTCTGTGATGCTTCTAAATAAGAGTAAATATTTTAATGTTTACTAATTAATATTTAAATATTGTTCTTCAGTAATAAACTACTCAAGTATCTTCTCATACATGCATATTCACATGTTCTGGAAGATTCAAGAAGGCTTAAAATAAGTTGAGAGAGGTGTTGGTCCTGCTTCCTATAGTCCTTACCACCTTCCCCAACACAACTTTCTCATATTGAACAGCAAAGACCTGTTTTGTTCTGTTCTATTCTGTTCTGCTCAAGTTAACTTGAATGTTTTTTTTCCCTCATAGTCATGAATGCTGCTTTTAATTCCTTATATTTATATATGGCATGATAAGGTAGAGGACTATAACAGCCTTTTATTTAACTGGTATTTAGCTATTACTTTACTTTTTTTGAAAGCACAGCCATCCTACTTGTGCATCCTACTTGTGCAATTAAAGAATCAGAATGATACATAATATAAAAATGATGCAAAGTATGTAGTGAGCTATGCTAAATTTTCCTGCCTGATGGAGAGTGATTTTAAGGGCATTAAGATTTTAGAAAATGTTTTTTAAAAATATGTTTATTTCACTGGTTATCTTTCAGTTCTCTAATAAATATGAAAATTAAATATAAGTACACCTTTAATTTTACAAGCAACAATTTAAATTTTGAATGATGAAATTTTGGATCACTGCTAAGTGATTGCCTCTAAGATTTTTCATTTATTTCAGTTACATTTAAATTTCTCTCTTCTTAGCTTAATTTCACTTAATTATATAGAAACACTAAAAAACAATCCTGCGTGAACAGTTCTGTCTTTCTTCGATGCTTCTGCAACTACTGTATGTAACCAGAAGCCTACTACTTCTGACAGTTTAGAAATAAACATCAGCATTTATTTTGCATATTTAACAATTTACTGTTCAGATTCAGCTACAAGTTGAGATTCCCAAAATTGCAAAATATGTTTAAAAATCTATAAAACTTACTGTGAAATAAATAAGGGGAAAGGAAGCCAAGAGATGTAAAAATTTAAAAAAAAACATACAGAAATTCCAACAAATGAAACAGATTAAAATAAAAGTGCCCTATTCCTATATTACTTGTTTTCCCCCTTTATACTGGCTTGCTAAGTTATGGATTGAATGTGTATGAGGGGCAAGTAGGCACTTGGATAACAGAATTAGAAACATAAATATGTAGTTGTAAAAACAGCAATCCATAATCTCCTATTCTCTCACAATAGATATGTTGCCTTGGAGGAGATGGACAGTTTACATGTGGTAAAACTCCTATATATCCTGGATCAAAGCAAGTATATTAATTTAAGAGGAAAACTTTAAAGTATTAATTCAATAAACAAGTCTATTAAAACAGATAACTGTTCTGTACATTTATAAATTACCATGCCTTTCTCATAAATCCCATCACTCATATATTTTTCAGATGGGTTCTTTTGCAATTACTTTTCACAATCCATAGATTTGTAAGAACTATCCGAGGTTCTCAGGGTAGAGCAGACAATTCAACATTGGTTTACTTTGTTTCAATCTTTTTCCTTTCTCCCACATTTTTATGTTTAAAAATATATGAAAGGGGTGTTTTTCTTGCATTTGAATGTAGGCATGTGTGTATTTATAAATGTCAATTGCAGGAAATAGTCATGGTGTTATATACATAAAATTATTATTGTTGTTTATATCAGTTTAGATGGACAATAGTTCACTTGCAAAGGTTTCATTAGGAGTGTATATGACCACAAAAGACAGAAGAAGAAACACTTTTTCTTCAAAAACAAATAAATTGCATTGTGAATGCCATAGAAGCCAATATAAGGCCACTATATTTATTTCAGTCCCATGTATGTTACATTCAAAGTACTGTTATTGTTGATATTATTTTACTTAACTGGTCCACATACTTCTTCATGGCTTCTGCACTGGGAATAACATCCTTGATTGTTTATATTCCATATTCAGCACGTACTGCATTTATAAATTGAATATATTTCCAGATATGGACCCAGACGGATGAGCCCATAAATAGAAGCTACGAATCATTAAATGTAAAGTTCAGTTTCTCATACATCTGCAAACACTTTCTTCTAAGTAACTTTGGAAGACCAACTTGCCACTAAAATCAACTCACAAAATCCAAGCACAAATCATTAAAAAACATGCCAAAATATTACAGCTGCATCTAAATTGAAGGTAAAGCACCACAGGCAACTGAAATAATATATTTCACCATCATTTCACATATGTTTAAACCATGCAGAGCTTAAAATAATTCAGATATTGGACACCAAAAATAGCACTGCTACTAGTGTGGGCTAAACCTAATATTTTGTACTTTAGTTGCATTATTCAGTAATCCATGCCTCATTTCATATTTAATTTTAGTTCAGGAATGTCAATCTAAGTAACTGTTAGGCTGGCGAAAAGTCCTGTTGTTAAGAATGGAGAGAAAATTCTGGCCTGAAGTTGGGTCACTGCCCATGAGGATTGATGAATCCAAGCACAGAGAATGGTGCACTAAGTTCCATTAGAATTCCTAGAACCAAATGTTTCACATGCATTCTGTTAATTTTAACAGGCATGCTCTCTTTTCTCCAGTGTATATCTATTATCAGTGAGGCTTAATTGAGCATATCTCCTTCTATATAGTCCTCAATTGGCAATGAAGTTCTTGCTGTGCCTTCTGAAACTGAGGCTAAGCATGGAGTGTTGCCTCTCCAACATTCTAGTATTTTACATTTATAGGTAAGAAATCTCTTTCATAATGAAAGCTGGAAGTACGTATAGGGTTCCTAAGCAGTCTTACATATAGATATTGTTCAAATATAGAACTGAGTTGCTTCTACAAACGTACAACATCATGTGCCTCAGAAATCAGCTTAGGATCTATTGTAAATAAGAACCTTGCCATGCATGGATGTAACTGGCAGTAGTCTTTAACCATGCTGGATAACAAAGTACCATTGTGATAGCCAAAATTGAACAACATGGCTATCCATAGAATATAGGATACTGATATCAGTAATTATTCCACTTTATATTGATGGTTTACTATACAATCATAATTCAGAGACTTAAAGTTATTTGGAAAGAAAACTTGGGGTGAACATCTGGTTATATGAATGTGAATGATGGTGATTATGGTGATTTTAGTGCTGGACAGATAAGGACAGATAAGGCAAGTTCAAGATCTAACTGAAAAAATGGAAGAAATAAGCACTAAAGGGAATGTATTTTTATTAATTGATGGATAAAAGCATGCTGGCTTTCCATTTCAATTATTTTCTTTTTGCAAGGCAGAAAAGGCAGTCTTCCAATGCCCTTTGGTTCCATGGTAGGGCCCTTACTGTGCATTTCTTCTTTGATTGCAACCACAGACTAACTGGTTGTTGAAGCAAAGTGTTTCTTTAGCAATGAGAGCTTCATTGGCTCCATCACAGAAGTGGATGGGGTTAAACTGGTCACCTACTTCCCATGATGTTCTATGCATCTACAATAGGCCTTTAAAAATGTATTTCCTGTGGACTTTTAGTCACCTGAAATAACCAGTACAGGATTGTTATAATACTATGATGAGTCAGCCTGGCATTTCATATGCAATATATTAGGAATAGTCTTAGAAAATTCATTAGAAACAGCTGCTGCTTTTTTAGCTTGCTTCTATATTGTTGAGCCATTGCTCCATCTAATGCATTGGACTTTCCTGCCCTTATAACATACCTTAAATTGGTTTACTTTTTCATCCATAATCTTCAGGAAAAGGGAGGTGAAGATTATCATTAAGTCTCCTTTTCCATCTGGATGTCTGCAATTGTTTTTTTTTTAATCCTGAATTTAACCTCATGTTTTCTAAACTCTTCCTTATGTTCCAGAATGTCCATCTTTTAATATCTACCTGGATATTAAAAGATGGATGTGGCTCCTGGATGTTTTTTGACTGACACATTCAGAGTTACTGAACATGTTATATAACCACCAACTTTCCTTTTCTGCTTTTTTCATTATTATGAATTCCACAGCAAATTTTAATCCATTTCATACAGATATATTTCTCACCTTTCTAAGTCTAAGTTATGTTAGGTTTACAAAACATTATTCTCTCTATTAAATTCCAGACCAGTCTGCATATGTTTTCATAGTGACCATGTATGACCTTGGTTGGTACAGGAAAAATACTTGCTATTATTTTTATACATTTATTTATCTCCTCTGAAGTCACATGACATCCTTTTACTATTTAAAAGGAGCTTCATAATGACATGACAATTTGCTATTGCATTCACTCTCTTCTTGCCAAACCTATTCAGCAGAGGTCTACAATTCATAGGATTATTTATTTATTTATTTGTTAATCATATTTATGTGGCTGCCCATCTCACACAATGTGACTCTGGGTGGCATACAAACATTCATAAAAACAGTTTTTAAAACATTCAAAATTACAAAGAATTATTATAAAAGGCTGAGATAGCTTCATGTTATAAACAATGCAACCATCTAATCAAATTACCATTCCCCTGCTATCCCCAGGCCTCTTGACACAACCAAGTTTTAAGGGATTTCCAGAAGGTCGGGAGAGATGGGGCCAATCTCACCTCAGGGGGTATGATGATCCACAGGGCAGGTGCTAGGGCAGAAAAGGCTCATCTCCTGGATCCCATCAGATGTAACTCCTTCACAGACAGGACCCAGAACTTACCTCTTCTGCCAGACCTGATGGGATGGGCAGATGTAATTGGGATTGTGGTATTCACATGGAATTGTTGGCCATACAGTTTAAAAATGGCACAAACTAGTTTCATATAATAATTTGGAGCCTCATCTGTATATCTGCACTTGGAATAACAACAGCTTTTAGTACCTGTGACTTTGTTATTTAAGCTGCTATCTAAGTCCCATGCTCAATGAAACAGAAGGATTGTTTTCTTAAGGACTGTATTAAATATGTGCTTAAATCCAAATAATTTAATCATATTGGGTTGTGGTTGTATCACAACCATCTTTATATCATCCTGACACTAAGTAACTAATGCTTTTAACTATCCTAAGACCCTTTCAATTGTTCTAAAAAGCATTGTCAGCTTCTGACTTAGTGTCATCACATATGTTCAGATGTTCAAGGAAAAATTGATAAAGTACCACCTTCCCTTCTACATTTATTCATCCTGAATAGGAATGTAAACTTCAAAATATCTCTAAGTTCATTCCAAACCTAAACTATATTATTTTGACTTGTAAATAGTAATTAAATTGTACATTTCCATCTTACTCTAAAATATTGATCATAAATATGTTGCATCTTGACTACCTGTTCTCCATTGTGAGAGTATTCTATTGTGTCATTTGGCTACAATAAAAACTATTGTAAATTATCTGAATAAATTATTTCCTTTTACTTGTGCCAGAGACTGTTAAATGTGGTGACCTCCAACAAAATGTTGCAGTATCTTCTCAACGCATAAGCAAATGTGTTTTTCTATAATGTCCCAGTCAACCTGGCAAAGGAATCTTCATACTTGCTGTTTGTGTGTGAGAGAGAAAAGAGATGGGGGGAGAGGGGGTTTTCAGGAGGAAAGAACAAATAATGATATGTGTTACAATGAGCTTTTGTCACTGCAAGTAACTCAAATGCTTGGGCATTGTGAAATTGCTTCCCAGATCTTTTATTTACAGGGAACACAATTTTACTGCATGAATTAGCACTATGGAGGAAACAGAACAGATAGTAAATTCTGTATGAACCCTCTTTTTGTTCTGGTAGTCTCACTTTTAATTGCTTTAGGGCCTAGCTGTTTAACAAGGAATGTTTTACTCATTCCAGTGAATCCCACATTCATTATTTCATTCATGGACTAATTTACCCCTGCAAATATTCTACTCCTTTACTCCCCTCATGCTCCACCTTACGTTTGATTATTGCAGGCAATGCAATCATGGAAATGTTTGTAGTTTATCTCCATGTATACTCACTATTTTTCAAGCAATCCCCTATAGTGGAGAAACTGTATGGAAGGAAATACAGTTAATTTAATTGGGTAATTCAGACACCTGCATTAAACAAAAGTGATAATAACATCAGAAGAGTTGTAACACCTTAGTACTTGAACCACTGCTTACCAAATAAGAAACAATTCCTGACAGGTAGTTTCCATTCTCAGCTGTGAAGCCCTTTGTGGTTGGCAAACTCAGGAAACAAGAATCACTTGGATTTCTGATCTTTATTTCTAGTAGGATAATGCAACAGAATCTTGAAAGCTTGCCAAAGCAATTCTCCGGATTAACCTATACCTAGTGTAATTAAGGTGGAGTTACTCTGAGTCTTTTTCTCTCATTTTCCCCCTCCCCTGAACTAAGGAATCTGCTCTATAACAGTCCTGCTCCCTCCTGTAATCATCCTGCTTTCCTGTCCATGTTTCCAGTGTTTGTTAGACATTCTGTCCCACTAGTATTAGAAGATATGAAAAAAAGATTTACCATTGTAATGCTGAATGATAGCTAGATGTAATATCTGGTGTCACCACTGGTAGAAACAAGGAATACATTATCCATATTCCTTTTATTCCTAAATTCAAATGTTTACTCTTGTCCTACCTTCCCCAGCAATTGCTCAATTTATTGTGAAACTACATTTCAACCAAGAGGTATATTTCAATTCAGACGAAAAAATATCATCCATTAATTTCATCAGAACTCTTCCAATGCTTAAGCTAGATGGAGGCTCACCTTGAAAAAAGTACATAAAATACCATTAAAGCTTTTGCTAAAGAGCATTTAATACTAATTGTATTTGATATTAAAATAAATTAATACTCAGCAATAAGATAGATGATAGATGATAGATGGCTATAGCTAGATAGACAAAGAGAGAGCAAAGAGAGAGGAGATTTCTGTAGCTATCCAAACTGTCTAACACATCACTCATATTGTAGAAGAAAGTCTGTAAATCTGCAGTAACGGAGAAATAACAGAAGGTGCAGTAGCATCCTTTGTGTTAGTCTATATTGATCGGCTCTAATGAGCACCAGTGGAGCTGTAGCTAATGGTGGTATGTCTGGTGTTAAGGGCAAATGTGGGAGAAGATTATCAACCCAAGGGGTTTAACAGTAGCTGGACTGCCCTCAGCCCTCAGGGCAATGATGCACTTGAGAGGTCACTGTATCAAATGAGGAGAAAGATTTGGCTTGTGCTGCTAGAAGCAATGCAGCAGGAGCATATTTTAGCTGAGACTCGGAGCATCAACAAAACTGTTCATGTATGTGGTGTTGTTCTCTCCAAATATCTAGGCGCAAAGAAGGCCATTGCCCATCTAGTATTATATTCCTGATTAAGAATCAAACCACAGCTAAAAAGCTGCAGTGACTAACAATTGTTTTTCATTTTCAGTTGGTTTGCATCTGTTGCCCAGGTGGGCAAAAATAATGTATAAATATACAATCGGTGAAAGAGCCTCTATAAAAAAAGTATAAAGAGAGTAATGCATTGTTGCTTCAAATAGTTTTATACATGAGCTGTTTATTATAGGACATGCTGCTATTTGATCTGTTTACTTGACAGTGCACTCACTGTGGTCCTTGCTACCCCCATCAGAGATCTGAAAGGGCCAATGTGCGTGATCCACAAGAGACAAGAAGGCCATAGGCATTCAAGGGAGACTTAACTGACAGAGTATAAAATGCTTGCAGTGAAATGTTAGCATAGAAAAGAAGCTACAGGTATTAGAGAAGATGAAAATGTACTGAGAGATGCCTTGAGGTGTAAGACATGTTGCACATTTTCTTCTTTAATAGAATAATGGAATAAATTTCAGCATATAAAGCTTACAAAGAAAAACTCAGCCACTTCTCTCTTCTTTCTCTTTGGAAAATGGAACAGGGAAATCTCTGTCATTTACCACAACATAAACCAGTCTGAAGATGAAAACAAAAGAGATCATTACTGTAAACTAGATAAATATGATATATATCTTTCAGATACATTAATTTCCATAAACTAAGATTCTTCATGCTTATATATTTTTAAAGGATGGGGTCCAGCTTAAGTCATACATATTTGCTGAAATCAATAGGATTTAAGTGTGTTAATGTTTAAGTCCTGTTGGCTTCAATAGGTCAATTGTAAATGGACATTTCCATACTGTTGCTGGCTTTGCTTTCTTAAACCATCATTTAAACTACTTTGCAAGTGTCTTCATCTTCCTATGGAGTAAACTCCCTGAGTAGACCAAAGCTTCCTTCAGCCAGTCAAGAGGGAATACCAAAAATGCTGTTCTGACCAATATTCTTGCCCCTTGACCTTTCCTCACTATGCTTATTTGTGACAAGGAAATAAAAATCAATCAGCCAGCATGCAGAGGAGCAGAAAAGTCAGTAGAACCAATAAAAACAGCTTATTGACTTTTGGAGGATGGGGGAACTCTGAGGATCCAGAAGGCATGGTGAGCAGGAAATCCCACCAATGGGAAACCACCACCTCACAGTTCCAGAGACATGCTGCAAATTTACCTTAGTGGTGCTTCCTCTGAACCCAGATGTTAATTCAACTGATCTTGAAAAGCCCCACTGTGTCATGGGAACACAGGGCAAAGTGTCTTGCATACTATATTATTGTCCATATCCAATCCAGCATGTGTCCATTTTATATGTTTATTACATGTACTGTACGTTTTTCCTTTCTTTCAGAGTCTTAAGACAGCACCTGTAGCATTTTTAAATTATCTGTCATTCTCTTACAATTCTCTCTCATTTTCTTTCAGTGAGATGGTTGCAATTTGTCCCTTTAACTATGCCCCAGGTCTACAATTTGTTTCTTTCAGTTCTATCAAGCTTATCTACCTAAATCCAAAATTTCTTTTAGTTTAGATTAAAATGTCGTTTCCTTGGCTGTTGTAGGGAGTCTCCTAGAACCCCCTTTTTATGGAATACAGAACACAAGTTAAAAATATAAAAATGGCGTATCTATAGTTAATCAAAAGGAAGTAAGTGAAAAAAAAAAATTTTGCAGCACAGTTTCATTCCCACTGGATTGTATTACTATCTGCAAATTCTCTAGCAATCTTTATGTTTGCTCTTTGAAGCACAGTAAATCTCAATAAGGCCATTCAATAGCTGCCAAGCTTCTTTTTTAACTGTAGGTATGGTGTTTCAAGGGCCATGCATGAATATACAATGATTGGATCCATAGAATGTTCAAGTTGGAAGTGACCTATATGTCATCTAGGATCTATACGTTCTGCTCAGTATAGCAATTCACTAAGCCATCCATGACAGGTGTCCAAGAGCCCCTAGTTTGAAAACCTCCAAACAGGGAAAATCCATCACTGTTCTAACAAAAATGTGTATTGTTTCACAGTTCTTACCATCAGGAAATTCTTCCTAATGTTCAGCCAAAATCTCCTTTCCACTATTCATCTTGGTCCTTGTTCTCCTCTCAGTATTAACAGAGAACAGGTCCACCCTCTCTTGCATGTGACAGCCTTTTAGATATTTGCAGATAGCCATCATATCTCCCCTTGGTTTATCTGTTTCAAGTTAAAGATGCCCAGCTCTTTTAATCATTGGTTACAGACCATGTTTCATCTTTGTAGCTCTTCTCTAAATCCATCCCTGCTTCTTGTTTTTTTGTTTTTTTGTTAATATTTACATAGCTCTTGCCAAACCTATTTTTATGTCTTTTTCAGGTGCAGCTCATCCATACCAAAGAGGTTCTTATACTGGTGATGCAGGCTATGATTTAGGAATCCTTTATTTAAAAAAATGACACCAACTTCATAGTCAATGTTCACTTCCAGGGTTTTGCTTTCTCTTCTGGTCCCTTGATCATCAACAGAGATGATGGATGAAAACACTATCTTCAACCCCCACATTTTCCACCTACCTATTTCTACTCTCAACTCTTTAACCTTTATACCCAACATTTTATAGTCACTTATATTCTTCTGAACTATTTGACTTCTTCTAGCAGTATTGTTTGTCCCCATATGGATAAGCAGAAATGATTAGGAATCAATCAATTTGATAAGCCTTGGTAATCTTCTACCACATCCTGGATAGAAAGACATCCCAATAGAAAAACATCCCACTTCTTGGAATAGCTAACTTGGTCCCCATATAGCTGCTTCTTTCTAATTCAATCATGAGCCTCCCACTACCATCACTCTTCTTTTCTTCTTCATTGGAGAGCTTCACTTTTATTGATCTTGGTGAAGTTATGAATCTTTCCCCTTGTTCTAGAGAGATCAGAATGTAAGATTATCTCAGGTGATTGAAGCTCATTTTTTATGTTATCTTCAAATCAGTAACCTTCAGTGGCATAGACCACTTCCCAGCCCATCCATTTTTTCTTGCTGTATTCCTCAAAGTGCCTCCTATTGCCACGAGTCATAATTTCCTCCATAAACTATCTAGAAGTCATTGACTAAAATCCTTAACATTTAAAGAATGATATAGTTCTTTTTCATTTAACACAATAGAATACTGACAGTATCATAAAACTCATACATTGAGCAAACAGGTTCTCTTGAATGTTTAAAAAAAAGTTGGGAGGATAACTTGGGCTTGAACTTGAATCTCTATGGAACTTTTTGTGGCACTGAAAATCTATTTAAGATAATTCATACATGGCTCTGATAAAATTATGCTATATAAATTGAAACTTTTCAAAATTATATTGACTGTAAACAAATTAGCACACATTGCCATCTTAAGTGGCAATGTCCAATATATCTGTCTTTTTGATCAAAAGTGTTTGAAGAAATTGAGAAAATTATCCACCAGTGTTTACAATATATCTTACTGTTGATTTATAGTATATATTTCCTAAGGTATGTAAATTAATACAATATAAGAATCTGCTTAGATTCTATTTATTAACTGCCAGGATTAACTCAAAATACTGTAAAATTAAAATACATCTTTGATTTTATCAATGATACTTAAAAGTGTAGGAAATTGTTGTGGCTGGGAAATTAACATAACAAAGAGCACTAAAAATGTGTTCAGTGAATGCATTCAGGTCTCTTCACTGTTTATTAGCTAATAATGTTTTCCCATTAAATTACTTTTGTCTATATTGAGGTTCTAGAAAGAAATATTGAATATGGAAGTTTACATTCAGTAAATGTAAGTCATTAGGGGAGTAGGCAGCATGACAGCACTCTCTGTCTCTCAAACTTTCAATGTTTTTATTTCTCCTTAAAATCATGTACGCATGCGTGTAGGTACTCCAGTTTTCTTTTCTTTTTTTTCCCATGCACTTTGAGTTTAGTTCCTTTTTTTATTTTGCCTCTGTAATTTCTTTGACTGCTATCTTGATGTTTGGTTCTTCAAGAAAAAACAGAAAAGGGGGTACAAGTGAATAAGTAAAGGAGCATGGGCATCTGAAAAAGATGCACTTAAAGCCCTGAGAGCAATGGGGACACCTCCCTCCCCAATTTTAAGGCAAAGTTGCTTACATGTTTTGAGAGGTGTGCTCAGATCACTTCACTAAAGCATTAGACTACCAATGATTCTTGTCCTTTTTTGCCCACCAGTGAGTTTCAACCACGACAAATTTACCTGCTGTTGGGCAAAAACTTTTTGGACATGAGATTTTTATTAGTAATGGTGGAGAAAAAAGAATGAGAGCCCTACTATTTTACAGTGAATTCAGCTGCAAGACATTTTAACCTACATTCCCCTACTCCTTGTTTCTAATGGAAGGTTCAGTCAAGGATCACATTCCCCCAAGGGTCACATTTTCACAAGGAACACATCCCACATGCCAACAGTGGCATCCTTGATGCCAGTGATTGTTGGGCCCTTCCCATTTATTTATTTATTTATTTATTTTCTATCTTTCTCTTCCAAGTAGCTGAGGGAGTGACTTTTTCCAGAGGAAAGGGTTGCCTAACATGTCTAACATTACAGTGTGCCTATCAATCACTACTACCCTTCCTGACTGAGTCACTCTTGATTTTCTAAAAGTAAGAGTTGGGAACTTCAGCAAAGGATTGTTACCTTGTCGTGGTGCTGGAGCTTGAGCACCTCAATGATGCCATGAGCTAAACCATGAAGGGCCACCCAAGACGGGAAGGTCATGACAGAGAGGTCAGACTAAATGCGATCCCTGGGGAAGGTAATGGCAACCCACCCCAGTATTCTTGCCGTGAAAACTAAATGGATCAGTACAACCAGAGATATGTCAGTATACCATCGGAAGATGAGACCCCCAGGTCGGAAGATGGTCAAAATGCTATTGGGAGGAACAGAGGATGAGTTCAACTAGCCCCAGACGTGATGACGCAGCTAGCTCAAAGCTGAAAGGACGACTAGTGGCCGACGGTGCTGGTGGTGAATGGCGAATCCGATGTTCTAAGGATCAACACACCATTGGAACCTGGAATGTAAGATCTATGAGCCAGGGCAAATTGGATGTGGTTATTGGTGAGATGTCAAGATTAAAGATAGACATTCTGGGCATCAGTGAACTGAAATGGACTGGAATGGGCCACTTCACATCAAATGACCACCAAATGTACTACTGTGGACAAGAGGACCACAGAAGAAATGGAGTAGCCTTCATAATTAATAGTAAAGTGGCTAAAGCAGCGCTTGGATACAATCTAAAAAACGATAGAATGATCTCAATTCGAATTCAGGGCAAGCCATCTAACATCACAGTGATCCAAATATACGCCCCAACCACAGATGCTGAAGAAGCTGAAGTAGAGCAGTTCTATGAGGAAGAGGGGCTGACCAAGGGCAAGGTGGATGGATGATATTCTAGAGGTGATGGACTCATCCCTGGGGGAGCTGGGGGTGTTGATGACCAACAGGAAGCTCTGGCATGGGCTGGTCCATGAAGTCACGAAGAGTCAGAAGCGACTAAACAAATAAAGAACAAGGGTTGGGAAGTAGTAAGGAACCCTCCTAGTAAGAAAGCAAATGACCAACTATTCATATTTAAATGGGGGGGGGGCTAGAATGCCTTGACATGTCCCAAATGGGAACCCATTATTTCTGAGCCCCTCCAATTTATAATTTCAATATTCTCTAATATTGTCTTTAATGAAAGCACAAAATAGAAGCCACAGGATATACTCCTGATTTCCAATGTGTACCTTTTCTTTTTCTGCATTTTAGTACATTCTTGAATCAGGTTATACTGTCAGAGGGAAAATAGGGAGACTGAAGAGTATTTAAACAATGCTTGCATTAGCTTACAGTTTTAGACACAGCTTTTAAGATTGTAACCTGGTAAACATATGTTTTAAAATTGCCTACCTTTTTCTTCTTCCTTTTTATTTTTTTCCACCTGATTTTTAATGTTTTGTCTGTTGAAATTTTTTAGGAGATTTGAGAGTTTATACACTATTTTGAAGAATACTGCAGGACATGCAGAAATCTCTATTTATTGTAAAATGCAGTTGAAAAATATGCCAAAAGCAGATCAGGGAAGCATACAAAATCTACAGATTCTTGCCATAATTGATGGACCATACTTTCTATTCCCACTATAGTCTGGCTGTGTAGGCAACCTAAATAGTTTCTTATCTCTCCATTTCACCCATATATTCTTTCTTGACATAACATTTCTACAAACCTGCAGACCCGTTTCTCTGATCTCATGGAAAGCTAACTCAACAATATACCCCTTGTCATAGCAAGAGGAAAAGATTGCTCTTCGTTCCGATTACACAATCTCTGTCTGCTGATCAAGGCTGGATGGCTGTTCAGCATTCCCTTGGTGACTCTTTGAAAAGATGGGGTTAATGCAGAGCCTTACAAGGGTAGAGAAACCTTCCTAGCCTAATTCAAAAATAGTGGGGCAGGAAAGACTGTTTGATCTCAGCAGAAGACAGTCTGGGGAATCTAAGGCATGTGCAAAGGTAAATGTTGAAGGATAAGGATTGAACAAATAACAAAACCAGGCACTAAAGCTGCCACAGAATGCTATTCCACTGTTCTCCCCACCCCACTGGTCCCCATCATTCAGGCTCAGTTTTCCAGAGCATTATAAACTTGAATGATATAATTATTTAGTAAACAGGCACATTTTAATTAAGTTTGAGCACAAATGAATTGCATTCTTTAACAAAAGCAATATCCTGAATATATCCTGTACACCATAATATAACACAATCCATCCAGTACCTTGAATACATACAAGCAATAGAGTTGAGGAAAATGTTCTAAGTTTCTTGTTTTAAGAAAATGTTTTTGTTTTGCTCTACTGTAAAATGGGAACCTATTAGGACCATATTGAGTTCAGCTACAAGAAAATCAAACAAGGATTTCCTTGCTTAATTTTCTTCCTCTCCTGCATATAACGTCTCCGAAGCTGAAGAAGTGAACTTCGCTTTGTTATGTTCCACTATACATGTCCATTCCACTAGAACCCGAGGCAGACACCAAATATGCCAGTTGATGCTTCTTCTTACCATGATCTCTTTAACACAGGAGACACCAATAAAGTTACTCTTCAAAATAAGTGTTTTTCCCACTAGAACACAAGGTCTAGTGCTACAGTGAAGATCAGAGTATAAAAACCTACAACCAGATCTACAACTATTAACTGTCAATACAGTCTCATATATTTATCTAAGACTTTGGAGGACACTTTGAATCTAATAAATAATGAAGAACCAACTAACTAAACCTGTAACACTATAATTATTATTACTACTGCTGTCAGCATATAGCCCGCCTCTTAAAAGAGCTCCAAGCAATACAGAAGACAACAACCTTGCATTATCACTGGACAACATTTAAAGTATCCAGTAAAAACTATAACTAATATATATTTCATCTACTGATAATTCTAAGGCAACAGGTATCAACTCAATTGGTATTGTAGCCTTAGGGCAATATTCTCCCATATTCTCATGAACAGATGCTTTTAATTGTTCTAAATCACATTTCAGCAGAGGAAATCCCACAGATATGATCTGACCATTAAGTGGCCTTACCTCAAATATGTGGCATATCACAGGTCAGTGATAAACAATCTATGACCTGCAACCATATGCAAGTCCTCAACCCCTTCTTGTGGCTCTTGGAAGAAAATCATGCAATCAGAATAAATTTATGCTGCCGTCCATAGATTACTTAAAGAAATGATCTGTTAAGCCTACCTATTAATACACCTAGGAAGATGGGTGAAAAAACCTCTACAAATTAAAAGAGAAAGAAGGAAAGGAAAAGAAAGGAAAGGAAAGGAAAGGAAAGGAAAGGAAAGGAAAGGAAAGGAAAGGACCTAGCCACTCTTATTATTATGTTTTTGATAATTATTCAAAAGAATTTATCCCACAGTGAGGCTGACACAAATAGTAATGTTTGTCTGAGTCTGGCAGATTCCAGCAGGGATTAAATAGAAGTTTCAGCATTTTAAGCTTCTTGGTTACATCATGGAGTAAGAAGCCAAAAGCTCTTTACCGTATCTTAGCTTTGCCTCCCTTTGGGAATTCCATGTCCAACTTTACAAAGGACAGTCCTCTATCTGAGGGACATCTTCTGTTTGAAGAGTTGTTCTGTCCAATTTCATAAGATATTGAATGAAACAGCTACCCTAATCAGCTGGTTCTTGTTCTCATGAAAAGGCAGCACATTATGACTGATGGAAAATGCATTATTACTGCCTGAACAAACATTAATTTTGTTATTAAAGAACATTCATAACAACTATTCCCTTCCATTTTCACTAGACATATCCTAAAATTGGTGTATGAAAAAATAACATGTTAACCTGGATATTAAATGTTAGTCAATCAGCATAAGGATTTTTTGTATTTCTGTTGCTGTATTTAGATTTATCTCCTTCACATTTTTTGTATTTGAATTTAGCCAGGTATTCAGTGTTTCTTTGAAGAGATACCAATTTAGATTTTAATTCTGCTTTCTGTACTACTGAACATAGAAAGGTTTTATTCATACTTTAATTAAAAAGGCTACAAATCAGTTATGATCTAATATTTTAGTTAGATAAAGTATTTGCAAATCTAGCCTATTGAGCAGATGTTTCAAATAGTTGAACAAATAAAATTCTTGTTTCTGACCAAGGCAAATTTTAATGTAAGCTTCAGTAATATACTTTGTATAAGAAAGAACTGGGTGATTTATATAAAATGTAATATTTGCATTGTCATTGACAAAAAAGATAAATCAAATCTAATCTAACAGAATTTCACTTTGAAGCTTTATTGAAACAAGTTATTTTAATGGGTCACTGGTGCTTATATGGAACTATATACTGACTAGGAAAGATTTCATAAGACAAAAAGTAATTTGTGTAGTCTTATTCTCAATTGTGAATTCACAGAGGATGAAAATCTGAAGCTATATTGGCCTTCACTCATTTTTAGTGTTAATTAGGAGTTAATCTGTTTCAGCAAGAAGCACTTAAGATATGCTCAGAAGTAGTTTTTCACTAGTACTAGACTTTTAAAAAGATAGGAAATTATTTTTCCAGAGTGTGTGTTTATAAATATTGAGCATAGGAACAGCATTCCCACTACTGCTACATTGCATTTATAAAAGGATGTCAGAAGGGATACACTTTTACTTCTGCCTTTGTACCCTGCAACATTCCAGAACAGGAAAGCCGAAAGGTGAGCACTACTTGAATTCCATTCAGTTCGAGCAGGTGAAAGGGCCACTGCAAATATTTCCTGAGGGACTCCAAATTTGTTGCAGACTACAGCTCCTGCACTCTCATCAGTTGCCCTGGGGCATCATTCTCAGTGTCTCTTCAGCAAAACTATCATGTAACCCCAGTTGTATTCCCTTTTCAGCTAGACAATTGAGCCTTATAGAAAGTTAGCCTAGGGCAGAATGGAATCTAGGCCCCCAAATACAATTTTCATTCTTGATGGGGTTCCCTAGCACTGCTGATCCCATTTTCTTACATTGCCTAATCCTTTGTTAACCTTTAGAGCTGGAAGATGTAGCACAGCCTAAACTTATTGGGGTGGGGGACATGTTATAAGCATGGGGTTGGAGCTCTTGGCTCCCTGGAAGAGGCAAAATATGGTAGTTAAGAATGGAGCTCTGTGCTCACTTGAAATTCAAGGCATGGCACAAGAGGTTTCAAGCTCTGATGGTGCATCTCTTACATCATGCCTGGAAGCCAGTTGGACCTGGATTTGACTCTTCTGGCAGTGTGATAGAGAGTTTGTAACTGAAAAAGCAGACTAGTTACAGGATGTGACACATATTATTCTGTCCTCTAAGGGAAGAAATGGCCAGTGTCTTAGACAGCTAATAGTTGACTGCTAGTAGTTGATTGCTGCAACAACTGCTTTCAGCATTTACCTCCTGAAGTGGGAATGGTGAAGAATGGTAAGGTTATTCTTTAGTAAGTCCTACTATGTTCAATAATGGCTTAATCCCAACAACAACTCTTAGAATTACAACCCAAAATTTTTATCATGCCCATTTTGGATTTAGATAAAAAATGTGTTTCTCTTCTAGAAACTACAAATAAAAATACAAAATCTCAAAGGTGCTTCAGTGATTGATTATCTTGTTTTCTTTGCATCTTTTTAGCATGTTGTCTTTACAGCAATTATAGCCAATCAACACAAGGCAAAAAAAGGTTTATTATGTGGGAAAAGACAAAGCAAATTATGTTGGGTCATTTCATTAAAAATAATTTAGCACAATAATAAGGAAAAGAGAATATATGGTATGCTGCTGAATCATGAAAGAAGGCAGTCGATCAAGGTTTTTCTGTTAATTTCAAAAGAGTGTAATTCTGATATTACTTCCAATTGTTTCTCAAATTGCAACAAAGGAAGAAAAACGCAGGGAAAGAGAGAGAGAAAAGAGTTGGTGCTGCAAGAGTTTGTAGCTGGAAGGAAAGTCCTTCCTTATATTGAAGTAAAGTTCTGAAAATAAGCAAAGAACAGATTTATTGATTTTTGGTGAAGTCTGGGTGTAAAAAAGAGAAAGAATAAAGAAGTGCTCTTTGCCCGCTATGTCCAAATGACATCCCAAGTGGCCTTCTTAATGGTGGGGGAGGGGAGGGGGCAGGTGTCTACCCCAGCACATGGATAGAACTGCCCTAAGGCTAGGGCTAATGGTATTGGCTGAGCCTGCTGTAAGCCTCTCTTTTCTAATAGCCAACTTTCTGTGTGGAAGAAGACAGACAGTTATTGATTGGTCCAAATGCCCTTGAGTTGACAACATCTGAAATGAAAATCCACAAGGCTAGCTCAAACTTTCTGCAAGTTCAATTTCTGGAATCTGATTATGAGACTGGATTGTGAAACCCACTCAGACATGTAAAAAGGTCTCCTCTTTATATTATTCTTTTCTTTTGCACTGTAATTATTTGATGGTAAGTAACTTCCCAAGATTTGTTAGACAAGCAGCAATGTAAAAAGGCAATCTAAGGATAATAGTGCTTTGATTAAAAGGAGAGAGAGAAAAAGAGAAGCACCATCTTCTCTGAAAGGTTTAATGACAAAAAGATGTAAATCTCAAAGATTTCACATTTTCAGAGTCTAAGCTGTAATTAGGTAGAAATAAATACAATATTCATTCTGAGGGTTTTAAAAAAAGAATGAGGGCTTTTAGGAGTTGTTAAAATGTTCAGATAAAAAAGCTATATAAATATAAATGTTCATCTTTCAGGAGTGGCTGAACTCGGAGCAAGTGCATATTTTTAAAACTGAACATTTTCTGATGACTTTCTATGAATTAAAATGCTGAAGTTACAATTCGCAAATGCCATGAATTGGGAATTGCAAACGCTGTGGGAGTTTATTTGTATCTTATTAAACATTCTCCTGTATTCTACAAATTCCTCTCCAATCAATACATCGACTACTGTATAAACCTTAAATAAAGCATTATTAAAGTGGATGCAGTGTTCATGTCTTGGTGGGTTATTTAGAAGCATAAAAGATACACTCTGAAAAAACAAACCCACGCCATGCATTCTGCAGATGGAATACACGTTAAATTTATTCAGGCATTGATTTGTAATGTTGATCCTCTATGGCTTCATGTTTCTTTCCTCATTAATCTTAGTTAACCCTCTAAAAACAATGCCAGAACTGTCATTTGATGTGCTGAACATCCAGCAGGCAAAGAATGTTGCTTTTTAGAACTGCAGAACATGACAGAATAGACTAGTATCAAGCCACATGCCTGTACATAGCTGATAATTTCCTTAAGATGACTGTCTTAAGAACTTAAGATGAGTTTAAAATGAGAGCCAGTTTTTGGTGTAGTTGTTAAGGCAATGGGCTAGAAACCAGGAGACTGAGAGTTCTAGTCCCACCTTAGGCATGAAAGCCGGTTGAGTGACTTTGAGCCAGTCACTCTCTCTCAGCCCAACTCACCTCACAGGGCTGTTGTTGCGGGGAAAAGAGGAGGAGGATACATATTAGGTATGTTTGCCGCCTTGAGTTATTTATAAAAATAATAAAGGCAGGATAGAAAATAAATAAATAAATAAGTTTTCTTCCATAAACCAAAACATTTGTCTAGATTAAAAATATCATGAGGCACACAGGTCATGTCTTGTGAAAGAAAATGCCTTTGCAACCTCCATGTTAGAAAGAAAACCTATAGGGACTGGAATAATGTTTTATGTATAACATAAAAATGAGAAATAGAGCTATTTAACTCTCATTTCTAAAAATACAAGTCTTTAATCAGTACAATGTTAATTAGAAGACTACTTAGGGCCAGAGATAGATCTTTAAGCACATGCAGTACTTGGATAAATATTATCCACAAGTAAGTCTTCAGTGCATCTACTGGATGAAGTGCAAATGAAGAAAATGAACTGAAAGTCAGGAGTGTCAGCAGACAAGAATGACAGCAAGGCCAAGAAATATAAGGGTGTACTCCCAATTAGCTATATTCAGAGGAGATATATTTTAATTTCTCCATGGTTCCATGATGACAAATTAAAATGTTTAGATCAAAGCCAAAACCTTCTGAGCACCTAAAACTGAAATCAACACTATCTGAATATAACAGCAAGCTTGACTGCCATCCTAGTTCTATCTCCAGAATCAGTGACTTTACATAATTTTTCTTTGTAGGACCACACAGAACAAGATAAACCCTTTTCATAGGAAGCATTTATTTTCAGCTGGATAGGAGTTCAAAAAACCATCTTTGCTCACCAAATCATCATCTAATTTCCCTATATGTTCCATACTGGACTTTTATTCCCATCTCCCGCCTATTGACCTTGACTGTATTCTAACATCTAAAAAGCCACAGTAGAGATGGATGTGGGTCAGCTGAATGCTGTCATATATGATAGATAGAAGACAGAATGGATGAAATCTACTCCAGGCTTATTTCCTATCCTCCTATCAATATCAACCCCTAAAGCAATTGTGTATATCTAAAGCCCAGGCTCTGCTTCCAAATGCTGCATTTTATCTAAAGTAAAAATATCTGCAAAAATTTAAAGAAAAGATAAAGCTACTCTGGCCAATTCATGATCTCTGTTCCAAAGCAGGGTGGATGTTAAAGGCCCATCTAGGTGGTAAAGGATTTGACCTGGTTAGTACTTGGATAGGAAGTAAGAACAGCTGTACTGACATGTCAAAGCCCATCTTAATCTGGCACTTATTTCTCACAGGGGCCAACCAGATACCTCTGGGTACTCACAAGCAGGAGATAGATATATACCCCACTCCCACAATTGTTCCCTGAAGTGGTATTTGGAGAAATGATGCTCCAAATCCAGAGGTAACATTGTGTTTTCAAGACCAACAGCTCTTGGTAAACCTATTTTCCATCCATTTATCTAATCCCCTTTTAAAGTCATCTCAATTAGTTACCATCACCACATCTTGTGGTAATGAAGCCTACAGATCAATTCTGCACTTTGTCAAGACATATTCCCATTTTCTGGGTGGGACACCATCAGGAACTATCAGGACTATAGGCTAGATTGGGAAGTTGAAACAGTGTCCAAGAAGAAGGCAATGGTAAGCCACTTCCATATGGCTGCCAAGAAAAGAAGATACTCTACTTTACTTCTACAACAACTCTTGCCCACCTACATTCACCTTCTGAAATTTGGCAGGTGGGGAAGAAAAGTGAACATTGGGAGCATTGTGTTTTATTGCTAAGAATATCTTCAGAAAGGGAAGAGAAATAATTCTCCTTGATGGAAGGAATGATGGGGTTATATCTCACAGCTGCATTGCTCCCAACACTACTGTTCTCTGCCCAGCAAATATCTCTGCTTACTCATTTATATTTATATACTTTCTTATTTACATTATACCAACCAAACTTCAGAATTTGCCAATGGAAACAGTGAGGTGACAAGCTGGAGGATAAGGAACATCCAGTGTAGTTAGGAAAATGGTAGGTCCAGTGAAACTAAGCAACCAAGAAAGGATTAAAAGTGAAAATGGACAATGATAGGCAGGGGAGCCAGTGGGTGCAAAATAGAAGGGAAAGAACAGAGAAGAACTGGGATAGAAAAATTACTCAGTTACACACAGGGTTAGAGTACCAAGGACAAATGGGGAAAATATGTTATAACAAACTTTGCAATAAAAGCAATAATTCATAATTTTTATATAATTTTTAAAGTACTCAAGAACTTATTCTCCTCCACCCCCAAATATATGTTAGGTGGAACACAGTGAGCTTTGGATAAAATTTTCAACACTGTTTCAAAACGTCAATCATTTTTATCCTTGCTGTCTGTCTCTCCGTCTCTTTCTCTTTTCTGGCTCCAGAAAAGACAGAATGCCTATTCCACCCTTTCTTAAAATCTCCCATTTATAAAATTAATTGCTGATCAAGAATTTAGAGTACATAAAACCATATTTCTGACAACCACCAATCAGTCATTGTTGCAGAAAAGCACTGTAAAAAAATAAACAAGGTGTGGCCTCTTCTTACTTAAGTCTATTATGGTGTTTCCCAAATACCTTTCATGCCCAAATGCTACAAGGATTATTTTCAAGCATATGAGAGTTCAGATCAACACAAATTCTTACATACAAATCACCATTCATGGCTGTTCCATTCTTTCATACAAATTGTTCTTTAAATTCTCTTGCATTAAATGCTGTCAATGAATGTTACCTTGCTTCTTTTCTTTATTATTACTACTATAAGACAGCACTTTTCAACTACTTTAAAGGATGGTAGGAGAGACAGTCTGCAGTAGCTGCAGGGGAACCTATGCCTGTGGACTGCTAACATTCCTTCCTACTTAAGAACTGATCAACAGCTCCCCAAGGCAACAGCTTAACAAGCCCCAGTAGAAGAAGGCTTGAGAGTCCTCCCTTAGTTAAGAAAATGAAACCACTTAGGGTATGACCAGCATCATACAGTATCTGCTTTCTTTGACCTTTAACTAAGTAGTGGGGGGATTTGTAGAACCTAAACCAAGTTTTTGTAAGACCAGAAGGCAATTAACTAATGATAGAAGTAGATTCTGATCAACGGATTTTCCCAGAAAGGAGAGATGTTGTCATGAGTAAGGATGGCGAGCAGGGGGCTCCCATCCAGACTGTTAAGCGCATGCGTAGCACTGAGGAATTGGGCAGCCATTCAAAGAGACACAGATCGGGACCGCCTTAACCTTTGGGGTTTATATGTCTGGGTTTTTCCCACGCTTCTTCAGTTTGTTAGGATTCCTGTTATGTACAAGCAATAAAACATTAGAGACCAGTTCCTTGTCTCAACGTGGTTCCTGGCTGTTAGGACAACAATCCTAACAAACTCCTACTCCCATCGAAAGAGGGAGGAACAAGAAATTAAGGAGAGACATTTGGAAATGTCTTCAGAAAACCAAGAAATGCAGCTCGCCATCCAACAATTGGCAGCAGCCCTGCAACAACACCAACAACAAGTAGATCTCCAGATCAACACATTACAAGCTGCCATGCTACAGCAGTTACAACAACCAGTTCCGATTAACCCACAACCGGCGCCAGCAGCAGCAGCAGCAGCAGCACCTCCACCAGTAGTCTTGAGATCCCAGGGCAGTCTACCAGAGAAGTTTGGAGGAGAAGCAGGACAGTTGAGAACCTTTCTCACACAGTGCACTATGTTTTTCGACAGCAGACCGGCAGAGTTCCCCACAGACAGAACCAGAGTCACCTTCATCCTAAGCCTGCTAAAGGGACCAGCCACCAAATGGGCTATTCCCATGGTGGAGAACAACGACCCGATTCTCAACGACTACCAGAACTTTTTGGCAGGGTTCCGAGCACACTTTGATGACCCGATCAGAGAAGCCACGGCCAGCCGGGAAATTCGGAAGCTCAAGCAAGGTAACAAGAGGGTGGGAATCTACATTGCTGATTTCAAGTTGTTGCAGGAGATCTAGACTGGAATGAGAGTGCATTAAAAGACCAATTCAAACAGGGGCTGGATGAGGAAATTAAGAATGAATTAGTGCGCCAGGGAACACCAGCTACCCTAGAAGCCTTATATCAGTTGTCGGTGGTCATAGATGCCAGGCTAGAAGAGCTCAGACAGATGCAGCCGGGGAGAAACAGGACCCTCAGAGCATTTCCAGGATTTCCAGCTCTCTCCGTAGCATCCACTCACTCAGGACCAGAGGAGCCAATGCAGATTGGGGCAAGCAGGAGGCTGAATTCCAAGGCTGAGAGGCAGAGAAGGAGAGAGAGAGCCCTTTGTTTCTACTGTGAAGCCCAGGAGCACATGGTGAGAGCTTGCCCAGCGAGAGGCCAAGCAACTTCAGTAAGACCCCCAGGGCAAGCAGCTGAAACAAGAGCCATCTCCGCCTCTGCTTCCAATCAGGGAAACTCCATCGGTCTCCCTCCAAAGAGCTCAGCAGGGAGACCATCAATCAATTAAGGAGGGCTCATTCTGAGGATTCCAGGCAAGCCTTTTACTACTTACCCATAATAATGCACGTCAGCCCAGAGCACCAGGTCAAGCTAGAGGCCATCGTGGATTCCGGAGCTTCAACCAATTTTATTGATGTGCAGACCGTACAAGACTTCAACATCCCGACCAGAGAATTGCCATGTCCCATAGAAGTGGAGACCATTGACGGCCAGCCCCTCAAGGCAGGGCCGATTAGAAGGCTCACAGAACCGGTGCAACTGACAACGGGAGACCACACTGAGTGGATCCAGCTTTATGTTACTGCATCGCTTAATGTGCCTGTAATCCTAGGCACGCCTTGGCTGAGGATCCACAACCTGTTGCTGAACTGGACTATGGGAGCAATCTCCTTCCCAGATAAGAAATGCCAGTACCACAAGATTCAAGCTGCTCTCCGCTCTCCAGCAACCAACACAGTCACGGAAGCAGGGGGGGTCCAGTTGCCAGCCAAGTATGCAGATTTCACAGACGTTTTCAGCGAACAAGAGGCCACGGCACTACCCCCCCATAGGGACTGTGATTGCACCATTGAGTTGATACCAGGAGCCAGGGTTCCAGCAAGGAAACAATATCCCATGTCTCCCAAGGAACTAGCCACCCTAAAGGATTACTTGGACGCTAATCTCCAAAAGGGGTTCATCCGACCATCTATGTCCCCAGCCTCTGCTCCTACCTTCTTCATACCAAAGAAGCCTGACCCGTTGGCACCTGCAACCCAGGAGACACCCATGAGAGTGGTCCACGATTTCAGTTCCCTCAATAAAATAACAAAAAAAGAATCCTATCCTCTGCCTTTAATCTCAGATCTGCTAGACTGCTTACAGAAGGCACGCATTTTTACCAGGTTGGATCTCAGGAGTGCATACAATCTGATCTGGATGAAAGAGGGGCACGAATATCTGACTGCCTTCGACACCAGGTTTGGTAAATTTGAGTACCTTGTTCTGCCCTTTGGCTTGTCTAACGCAGGAGCCATATTTTCCAGATTTATGAATCAAGTTTTCTCTGATTTACTAGATAAGTATCTGGTCATTTATCTATATGACATATTAATTTTCTCTGAGGATGCTACAACTCATGTAACCCATGTACGTAATGTCTTGCAAAGACTGAGAGAGAACAGGCTGTTTGCCAAGCTAGAGAAGTGTGCCTTTGATTTAACTGAATTACATTTCCTGGGCTATAAAGTATCAACAGAAGGCATATCCATGGATCCTTCTAAGTTCCAGGCAATTCTCTGTAATGGTTGCCTAATCCCAAATACTCAGTCTCACAAGCTCGGGCTTAAAGATAACTGATTTATTAAAGGAATAGTATGCAAATACAAAGAAAGCTGAGAATGAGCAAAAGCGCGCCAAATACAAACTTAAAAGCCTTGCCTTCAATCCAGTCCCGCCCTCAGCACCCGCCAGCACGCACCCCCTCCCAGGTGCTAGCAACCGTTACACGTGCCTGGGAAAGTAACCTTGGGTAGGATTGCAAACCCAAACATACATTCCAAAGTTCCAAAACAAAGCAGAGCGCCCGAATGGAAAATACCAGCAATGAGCAAGCCGGGAATACACGGAAAAACGGTTTGACATGTGAAACGTTACGATGTTAACAGAACATTGAAACAGGGAACATGACATTCTCTCTTGGCCACCTCCCCGAAATGTTAAAGAGGTACAAAGATATCTAGGATTTTGCAATTTCTATAGGCGGTTTACAAAAAATTACAGTGATAAGGCTAGACCCCTCACACAGCTTTTGAAGAAAGGATCAAAATTCATTTGGGGGGAGAGACAGCAAGCAGCCTTCCAAGAATTTAAGCAACTCTTTGCATCCCAGCCACTGTTAAGACACCCTGATACCACAAAGCAATTTATAATGCATTCAGATGCTTCCGATGTTGCCATTGGGGCGGTGTTATTGCAATATACAAACAAAACCAAGAGTACATTGCTTCCTTGTGCCTTTTTTTCACGCATGCTCTCACCAGCAGAGAGAAACTATGATGTTTTTTAACAAGGAGTTGCTGGCAATTAAAGCAGCATTCCAAGAGTGGAGGCACTGGCTGGAAGGTGCAGCCCTTCCTGTGAAAGTTTGTACCGATCACAAGAATGTACAGCTTCTACAAAACACCAGATCCCTCACCCCACGCCAAATCAGATGGAGCCAGTTTTTCTCCCATTTCAATTTTGTTATTTCTTATGTGCCCGGGGCACAAAACTGCTTGGCAGACGCCCTGTCTCGATCCTTTCAGGCAACCCCCGCCACTCACCAGGAGGTACAGGCTACTATATTACAACCTCACAACTTTGATCAGTCTATGAGGGGGAGCCAAACAGAGATTTTAGCAGCAGGCCGACAAGCAGAGGACCTATTTACAAGAGTCAGAGCTCAGCAGCAACAGGACCTGTATGCCAGGGCCAGGATGGATGACCTCCAGAGGGCCCCGCAAGACACCGCCTCACCATTCAATGTGGAGGCAGGAATCCTCTGGTATAGTGGGCAATTATATATTCCCCCTTCATTGAGGGAAGAAGTACTGAGACTTTGCCATGACCACCAAACGGCAGGCCATGGAGGTGTTTTCAAAACTCTCCATAGAGCTCTGAGAGACTACTGGTGGCCTAAGATGGCTGCAGACATAAAGGGTTACGTTGCTTCTTGTCACACCTGCAGACAAGACAAGCCTCTCCCAGGGAAGCCCACAGGACTCTTGCAACCCCTACCCACCCCCAGTAGGCCTTGGGATACAATCTCCATGGATTTCATCACTGATTTACCCCCGGTCCAGGGGCTGACTTCCATACTAGTGGTGGTGGACCTTTTCACAAAGATGGCACATTTTATTCCTTGCAAGGGCCTCCCATCTGCACCAGCCACAGCGCAGTTGTTCATGGACCACGTTTTTAGGTATAGAGGCATGGTGAATCACTTGGTGAGTGACAGAGGCCCACAGTTCACTTCCAGGTTCTGGAGGGCCCTTTTCCAGTCATTAGGGGTCCAGATCCACCTGTCATCAGCGCATCATCCTGCCAGTAATGGGCAAGCAGAGAAAATTAACCAATGGTTACAGCAGTTCTCAGGTGTTACACCACTTATCAGCAAGACAATTGGCCAGCCCTGCTGCCCATGGCAGAATTTACTTATAACAACTCTGTGCAATCCTCTACCAAGATGTCTCCTTTCCAAGCACTCTACGGGGTTAACCCTCGGGTGTTGCCCACCTCCTCCCAGCAGGGAACTGTCCCAGCCGCGGCTGATTTCCTTAAAGAGCAACAAGCCGCACAGGAGTTGTTAAAGGAGCAGCTGAACAGGGCAAAGAGTGCTTACAAGAGGGCTGCAGATGCTCACAGACAAGAGGGGCCGGCGATTGCAGTAGGAGACAGAGTGTGGCTCTCTACCAAGTTTTTGAACTCTACCAGACCCTCCAAGAAGTTGGACTCTAAGTTTGTGGGCCCTTTCACTGTGGCACAGCAGATAAATCCAGTGACTTATCGTTTACAGCTCCCAGCATCCATGAAAGTCCACCCAGTGTTTCACAGAGCCTTGCTAGCCAAAGACCCTCCCCCAAGTGCCTTGCGATTGCAACTGCCCCCCCCCCACCTCCAGTAATTGTGGAGGGGGAGGAGGAATACGAAGTTGAGGAAATTCTGGACTCTAGGAAGAGGGGAAGGGGCATCCAATATTTCATACACTGGAAAGGGTACCCTGAGGAAGAGCGCATGTGGGAGAATGCCAGAGATGTACATGCTCCAGCACTGGTTCATCGTTTCCATCAGCTTTTTCCTCACAAACCCAAGCCTCGCACTCTACCCGAGATTCCTCTTTCGGCTGAGCAGGCCGAAGAATCCCAAGCAGAAGAGTTCATGAGTGTGCACCTCCCCCCCCCCCGCCTGAAGCCTTGACTCCAGTTACAGAGGAGGTGGGGGAACCGCAGCCCTCCACCTCGGGCTTACATTTCCCAGGGGGCAGGGGGGATGACTTTTCTAATTATCTAGCTATTTTCCAGCAGCAGCCACCTGGGCCAGAAGCGTTATCAGACCTGGAGAGCAGCACTGATTCGTCCTTGGAGGAGTTTTCCTTTGAAGACTTTCCATCGTTGCCCAGTTCCCATGGGACCTTAGAAGCAGACGGCGAATCTTATCAAGACTCTGGAAGGGAGGGGGCTGAAATGGAATGTGAATCTGGAGGGGAGGGTGATGTCATGAGTAAGGATGGCGAGCAGGGGGCTCCCATCCAGACTGTTAAGCGCATGCGTAGCACTGAGGAATTGGGCAGCCATTCAAAGAGACACAGATCGGGACCGCCTTAACCTTTGGGGTTTATATGTCTGGGTTTTTCCCACGCTTCTTCAGTTTGTTAGGATTCCTGTATGTACAAGCAATAAAACATTAGAGACCAGTTCCTTGTCTCAGCGTGGTTCCTGGCTGTTAGGACAGATGTTTACTTATTGGACATAGGAGCAGGTTTATGCCTCTGTTGACTGCTGTGAATTTTCTCAAAATGTATGTTTATATAAACACATTCAGGTTTTAACACAACATACCATCCATATGCAGGCTAGAATAATGGTTTGCTATTATGTATGTATTCATTTGATGGTATAGTTAACTTTCTCACTTCCTTCCCATACACCTAATATACTGCATAATATACCAGTGTATACCAGGCACAGAGATGTAGTTCCTTTGACGTGAAATGTGCCAGCTGTTTAACAGCATAAGGCAATTCTAGACAACAGTTTAGGACAAGAAATGAAGAACACCATCATGAGTTGGGATTACATAAGGGAAAGGAGGAATTTAGGAAAAAAGAATTTAATTACCCAAAATTGGAATTTGTCCAGGATGCAATGGCTAACACCTTTGCTCATGAAAAAGTGTTAGGGGAACTTTAATGACAACAAATGGTCAGGACCTTAATTTTAAGCACATCTGTAAGATAATACCTCCTAAAGCTATTTATTGCACAACCCAAATTGCTTTCACCTACAAAGAGTGTGTAACCTTTTTCCACAAAACATTCAAAAAACAAAACAAAACATGAATACTGACCCTCCCCCCACTCCAAAAAAATAATCAAGGTGTCCAAACAAACCAACTTAGGAAACAAAATCTATGCTATAGAACACACAGAAAATGCACTTTCACATTAATATTGAATAAGAAAAAGCCAACAAAACATTTTATTTCTGTTAATTAATCTGATATTTACTTTGGTTTAACTCATTTTTAGGATTGCACGAGTTTTCCAAAGATTAAGGCAGAAAAATCGTTGGTTTCTGATATCCCTTTGCTTGGACACTTCAAGAACTTGATCTTTCTGTTGATTTTCCACCTGAATGTCCAGGTCTACTACCAACTACCTTGCTTCCCAAAGCCATTACAATATACCTGTAGTATCAGGAAAACAACAGAGGAAAAGAGGCAGCAAATAAATTAAAAATATCACAATTCAGTAAGATATATACTGACAGCTGCAAGGACAAATTTGGCTCAATACTGGGAAAGAGACACTTTGCTGACAATATCAGACTGGGAATCCAAACTCGGGGAATGTGCAGCAATGGCAAAATTAACAGTACACATTCAGAACAGAAGTTTGACTAAATTGAAGCAAGAATGGCTTTGCTGTAGATCATATACTGCACCACAAGGCGAATTCAGACACAGTATGGTTTTTTAAGGGGGAAATAATTGACATGAAGATAGCGTTTAGAAACTATTTCAGTGTTTAAAATTGGTTGATGTAATCATCAACCAGGTACAATGGGAGGGAATTTAAAATTGTAGTTTCCCATTATTGTTTTTATTTATTTTTCTCTCCTTTGTTCTTTTTCTTTCCTTCCCCCCCCCCTTTAATTATATGCATTTATCCTTGGAACAATGACAAATAGTGGTGACATCAATATTAATACCATGTTCAGAGTTTCCTAGAGATTTTAAGATGACATAATGACCTTAGTTCCATACAATTAATTAATTAATTAATGAAATAATGAATTTTAAATTTTATAATTGTAAACTCCTTGTTTATTTGCTGATAGTTTATTCATCCTCCACTATGTTTTGTTCTCCCTTATTTTTCGTTTACATAGCTATTTATTCTGTTCCTTTAAAAATTTTAATAAATAATTTGGGACTATTCATGGGGAGAACGATGCTATTTGAATTATGTCTCCATTATTTTCTTACCAAGGATCCTCTGACTGATAGCAGGCACTCAACTGGAGTTCTCAGAGCATCTGGTTCCAGTGCTGTGCTACAGTACATCAAATGCTCAACTTGTGGAAGGCATGTAAATGGGGTGCCATGAACTCAGAGCATAGAGACTCCGTATCAATCCTGGCAAGAATTCCAAAATGGAGGATATTTGCAACATTTATTTATTTCTTTGTTTGTTTATTTAAAACAGTTCTATAGCTGCCCATCTTAAAACAACCCTGGTGTCCTAACAGCCAGGAACCACGCTGAGACAAGGAACAGGTCTCTAGTGTTTTATTGTTGCTACATAACAGGGAAATCCTAACAAACTGAAGAAGCGTGGGAAAAACCCAGACATATAAAGCCCAAAGGTTAAGGCGGGCCCGATCGGTGTCTCTTGGAATGGCCACCTAATTCCTCAGTGCTACGCATGCGCTTTACAGCCTGGATGGGAGCCCCCTGCTCGCCATCCTTACTCATGACACCTGGGCAGCTTACAACTAATAAAACAGTATAAAAACTGTATAAAATAGTATAGGACAGTATAAAAACCAACAGCAATAAAAATAAAACCAGAAAAACCTGGTGCTCCAGCCATACTTCCCTAAAGCACGCACCCTCTCATCCCACCCTGACCTCGCCTTATTCCAACACCTCGGAGAAGAGCCAGGTTTAAGTGCTCCCCAGAAAAATAGAAGGGGAGGGGCCTGCCAGATCTTAGGAGGAGGGTGTTCCATAGGGCAGGGGCTACAGCAGAAAAGGTCCCATTAGATGGCAATATAGGAAAGGAAAGGGACCTGGAGGTTGCCCAACCTATCCATTCAATTTTTACATGATTTTTAGATGGCTGAAGATTCCCAGTCCTGTTCTGCTTTGTTCATTATTTAGTTTTTAAACTGTGGAGTCCTTGGTGCTCTCTGAGCTTGGTTGCTTGCACATTTCATTATCCATCTAGGTAATATCATCAGTACTAGTGAGTGTGGGGTTTGCTCCCTGTTTATATACTTGCCCTGCCAGTACTGGTGGGGGTGTCATTTTCTCCTTGGCAGTTCCTTGATTAGGCTGTTGTTTACCGCTTGATTGTTTGTCTGATGGTGGTTCCTTGATTGGAGAATTGTTTTCTGTTTGATTGTTTGTCTGGTGTTAATCCCTGCTTGAGAGCCAGTTTGGTATAGTGGTTAAGGCATCTGGCTAGAAACCGGGAGACTGTAAGTTCTAGTCCCACCTTAGACACAAAGCCAACTGGGTGACATTGGGCCAGTCACTTTCTCTCAGCCCTAGGAAGGAGGCAATGGCAAACCACTTCTGAAAATCCTTGCCAAGAAAACTGCAGGGCGTGTTCAGATTTAGCTTGGTCTAGGATGAAACTGGGAAACTGAAGTTGAAACTGAGAAACTGTGAGCATCCTAGACCAAGCTAAATCCAAAAACACTAGGGAATTCCTGGAAGCTGGTACTCAGATACATCTGCCATCAGTAGACATGTATTGATAAACCACATTTACACACCATTCAAAAGAGACAATAAAAAAGCTAAGAAGGAAACAAAAAGACCAGAACACACTCTCTCCAGCAGCCTACACCCAGATAAGCAGGGATTAACACCAGGCAAACAATCAAGCAGAAACTATACCCTAATCAAGAAACTACCAAGGAGAAAACCATACCTCCACCAGCACTGGCAGGGCAAGCTACTGTATGTAACAGGGAGCAAACCCCACACTCACTAGCACTGATGATGTTACCTAGTCAGGTAATGAAATGTCTACAAACAAACAACCAAGCTCAAAGAGGACTCCACTGTTCCACCTTGAGCTACATATATTCTCTTCTATTAGTTTTTATTTGGTGCCATTTATTTCATTTCCCTAAATAATCCAGCTTCACTGTGAAATTTTGGGGTTGGCAGCTGCCTGGCTGCTGAAATAGTAAATGAAATGTGAACACTGTGTCTGCCTGGACCAGGAATTCTTCATCACAAGCTTTAATGATTTCTATTGCTTCATTGCAGGAACCTCTGTAAGAAGACACAACAATGGATCAATGTAGTCATTGACTAACTCACTCTGTGGATAAAAAAGGGGTTGTGCATTAATACAGCTTAAACCTACATGGAGTGTTCCTAATAGCATAACAAACTGACCTCCAAATTTAACCTTTAGCAACAGCTGTGTTAACTTTTCGTCTGAGAAATAAGGAAGAGGTATGGATCTTCCTGGCCTTGCATTCATTCCTTGTCCCATATGAACCATCAATCACATAGAGAAAAGCTCCAGCCTTGCAAGCTTAGAGATGGGCAGAGATTGATATAAGCACTCAAGCTATGTTTGTTTCAACTATAAGGAAGGAGTTATTAACACAGAGGACACTTCTAAATAATCTTACGTACAAGGTTACTGATCTGGACAAATGATAATACAGAGTTTTGTGGTCAAAAGCACAATAATCTGTTGGTCGCTCTTTTGACAAATTAACAGATTAATTAACCATTCAAGCAAATAAAAATGCATTCTTCAGTATTTCAGTATGAAAGGATCTTACTTATGTATTCTTAACTAAGATCTTAGTCTTATGTGCACTATCTTTGGAATTATCCTCACTAAATTTCCTGAGATTTATTAGGGAAATTTATGATGGAGATTTATTAAACTTTTCAGCACCTGATTGAAACTTACCCAACTTTAAGTTAATACAGCACTTGTCTGCAAAGTGCACAGAGAATGTCCACTAGAATATAATAAACTCTTCCTAAACTATAATCCGGTTCAAATCCAGATCATTCTAATTAACCCAGGGGTTCATTCAACCTATCAGTAGGTAACAGAGCAGACACAATTGTAATGCATTGGGATAAGGACGTGCATGACTGAAAATAAATCTTTCAGCTGTGTGATTTGAAGAATAGTCTTCACCAGTATGCTAGGCCTAAATGTCCTTGAAACGAATACCTCCCTTGAACCAGCTGGCCCAAGTTACAAGCATGCATGCTCTACAGCCCTAATTCCCAAATATGTTTCTGTTTCCAAATATCCCTGTGTCATGTTACATAAACTCTAGACATTAACCCAACTTCTCATTAAGCTCTAGTGAGCTCCAAGCTCAATCATCTGGCATGTAGAGGAAAGGGCTACCACCCATTCACCAACAAAACAATCCACACAACCTTTTTGTACATAATGCTTTCTTGTGATCTGTTTCATATCTTTTCCTTAGGTGACAATAATTGCAAGAAATTATCTCCAATCTGATTCCCAGGAAATGTGTTAAGACTAGAATTCCCAGAATTCCTAATTAGCACAAAGTCCCAATGTATTAAGAGGGTGCCAGGTTGAAGATGGCTCTCATATGAAGTGTCTGAGTGTTGTGCTCACCCTGTGGCAAGCATCCTGCTCAGCCTGGTTATCTGTATAAGCATGATATATAGGAATGTACACCACAAAAAACCCTCTCTAAAAAAAGAAAGAGAGGGGAGGAGCTATAAAAGAGAAAAGCTATGAAATTCAACCAGTGCCATTTTAAAAATGTTGCCTACCATGTAGCCTTATATATTAGATATGTTTCAGCAACTTTCCAGAAACTTAAAAACTCATCATCTCCTGCAAACAAAGTCACAAACACAGCTTGGAAAGTTACACCTCCAATTTAGACCTTTTTAAACACACACATATACACACACATACACATACACAAAGTTAATTGTTCTGTTCTGCAGGGAATATTAAAGCAAAACCAAAAAAAGAAGTAGGATTGAGTTTGCTAGAAAAGGTCTAACCTTTCATCAGCTAGAATTGGCAAACAAGATTGCACATTGTATTTTCGTGTTATTAACTTATTTGTGTCTTTAAACAATTATTGAACTCCTCTAACTAATGAGTAGTGGGAGTAAATCACATGGATAGTATGTAAGTAGAGCAGAGGTAATTGAAAAGTATTGTCATAAATGATTTTCCTCCTACGTTTTAAAATATACAGCTCTGTACTGAAGGACTATATAATTTGGCAGGCAATTGATGCTGGAATAAAAATGGCTAAATCATGCCAAATCCAAATTTTAAAAATATCCATTGAAGATTGGAACGAAACACATTTTTTGCTCTTTTTTTTTAGAATTGAAAAAAAATGCAACTTCTAATTAATCAGGTCAAGTAACTTCTGTCACCAGGTTCATACATATTGTTCCCCACCCGTTGGATCATCACTTTGTTGTGGTGAGTGGGCTTGCATGTTCTCATTGAACCCTGTGAGCGAAGCCATCGGGAGTCATGTACTCCTGGTAGGGTCACCCATGGTGGTAAGGTCCAGGGGGAGGAACCAGACAAAGAATGATCCAAGAAAGTCCTCAATGGCAGACCAGGTGGAAGATAACAAGGTTTATTGTTACAATGGCTGTGAAGGCGGATGAAGGCTGCAGCAGATAAAAGGTCACCAATCATCATGGTATCCATGCCACTGGATTAGCGCCTTTTTCTGTGAAGATTGTGCACTGATCATTGTGCACCAATCGCCACATATAAAACAAATTCACACACAGGCATCTTCCAACTACACTAAACCCAGCCCAACTAATTAAAAGTCCCATGGTGATTGCCAAATGGCAACAAAGGCAGGACTGTGAAATCTGGAAGCCCCTAGTCATGAACCAGCACTTGGGCAGTGGATTACAGATTCAGTCATCCCAACTCAAGGTCTGAGGCAGTTGAGTGGTTCAGCAGCCATATCCACAACTGAGCAGTCCTATTTAGGATCCACTCTGCTCACCCTATATGGGGAAGGGGCTAGAAAAGGTTCTCTAAACATAGTCTGCCTCATTTTTCTCCCTGAATGGATTACCACATCCAATGGGGTCACCATATAGTGGTTGAAAAAGACATTTGAATTTTGGAATGTGGAATATACAGAGACTGCAGGACAATACAGATAGTGAACACTCTGAACACAGGACTGCTATTATTGCAAGGGAGTTGAGACATTTTAATATAGATATAGCAGCACTACAAGAAACCCAAAGAGCAAGAGAGGGACAGCTGAAGGAAGAAAATGGAGGTTATACCTTCTTTTGGAAAGGACTGCCTGAACAAGAACAACAAATATATGGGGTAGGCTTTGCTATTAAAAATGACTTCATGAAGCTCTTGTCAGAAATTCCCATTGGCATTGATGAATGTTTATCAACTCTCTGAATAAAACTCGCCAAAAATCAACAGGCAACTATTTTAAGTGCTTATGAACCAACACTAGATGCAGATGAGGATCTCAAGGAAAAAGTCTATACCCAGCTGGACACCATCTTATCAGAGATACCAAAGGAGGATAAAATTATCCTCCTGGGTGATTTCAATGCAAGAGTTGGGCATGACTGATTTGTGGCCAGGGATTATTGGGAAAGAAGGAGTTGACAATAGCAATACGAATGGAATCTTACTTTTGACCAAAAGTGCAGAGCATAACCTTGTCATTACTAACATACTTTTTCATTAGAAAAATAAATTTAAAACATCATGGAAGCACCCACAGTTAAAGCACTGGCATCTTCTAGATTACATAATTGTCCACGCTAGAGATTGCCGTGATGTACTTCTCACCAGAGCCATGACAAGTGCTGATGACTGTTGGACAGACCATAGGTTAATTCGATCTATGATGGCCATAAAGATAGTCCCTCCAGGGAAGAAAACCAAGGTGTAAAATGAACATACTGGCCCTTCAAGATTCTACTAAACAAGCTTGCTTTCAATCAACTCTTAAGGAATACCTGCCTTCAGAACTTCCTGAAAATGTTGAGGAACACTGTATTAAATTGAAGACCTCTATTATTTCAGCCTGTGAACAAACTATAGGATATCAAACCAAGAGACATCAGGACTGGTTTGATGCGAATGACAAGAAAAGAAAAGCCTTCCAGATATGGCAAAAAGATATTGACTGTGCTGTTAAGAAAAAAAAATGCCAGTGAAAAGGCAGAAGTCCAAAGAAGAACTAGAGAACTTAAGAATGCATGGTGATAAAAAAAAAACCAAGAAATCCAACAATTTGCAGATGTTCATGATGCACAGGGTTTTTTTAATGCCACAAAGGCCAACTATGGACCAACAAACTATGGTACAAATCCCTTATGTTCAACAGATGATGTCAAACTTCTAAAGGACAAAGAGTCTATGGCACTGCACTGGAAAGAGCATTACTACAATCTCCTAAATCATCACTCTACTGTGGCTGATGAAGTCTTCTTGCAAATCCCGCAAAAATAAATAAGAGATGAGCTGGCAGCACCCCCTAGTTTGGAGGAAGTTCGTAAAGCCACTAATCAAATGAAAAATAGCAAAGCTAGCAGACCTGATGGGATTCCTGCTGAGGTTTTTAAAGAAGGTGGACTTGAACTTACAAAACAACTTCACAAGGTCATCGATAAAATCTGGACGAGAAAGGAGATTCCAGCAGATTTTAAGGATGCCATAATTATTGCTATTTTTAAAAAGGGTGATAGGACAGGCTGTGGAAACTATCGAGGCATCTCTCTTCTAGCTACAGCAGGTAAAATCCTCACAAGGATTCTTGAAAATCATCTCCTTTCTATATCAGAGGACATCCTCCCAGAAACTCAAAATGGTTTCCACCCTTCCAGGGGGACAGTGGATATGATTTTTCACTGCACAACAGCTTCAAGAAAAGTGCAAGGAGCAAAACTGCCCTCTGTACACGGCGTCTATCGATCTGACTAAGGCTTTTGATACTATAAATCGTACTGCTCTTTGGATCATCCTGAAAATCGGATGTCCTGATAAATTTGTGAAAATCTTGCAGTTACTCCATGATGACATGATGGCAAAAATCCTGAATAATGATGGCTCTCAAAGAGATCCATTTAAAGTAGGATCCGGCATTAAACAGGGATGTGTTATTGCTCCAACCTTATTCGCTATCTTCATTGCTAAGATTCTACACCTTGTTGAAGGGAAACTTCCTACCAGTGTAGAAATTATATATCAAACAGATGGAAAGCTTTTTAATCTTAGAAGCTGAAGGCAAAAAATAAGGTAACTACAACCTCTGTTACAGAACTCCAATATGCTGATGATAACATAGTCTGCGTTAACTCAGAAGAAGATCTTCAAACTATTCTAAACATCTTTGCAGAAGCATACGATAAGCTCGGCCTCTCCCTTAACATTAAAAAAACCAAAGTGCTTTACCCGCAAGTTCGAACTAATCCCTCCGCAGCACCATAAATTCAGCTTGAAGGTGTGTCACTGGAAAATGTTGACCACTTATCTAACCTTGGCAGCCATCTATCTATAAAAACTGATATCAATGCTGAAATTCAGCATTGTCTGAGCTCTACAAGTGTAGCTTTCTCCCAAATGAAGCATAGAGTTTTTGAGGATTGGGACATTCGCAGGGAGACCAAAGCCACTGTACTACCGACCCTATAGTATGCCTGTGAAACATGGACTTTCTACGAACGCCACCTCCAATTTCTTGAAAGATGCCATCAATGCTGTTCTGTAAAATTCTGCAAATTACTTGGGAAGATAGGTGGACTAATATTAGCATATTGGAAGAAGCGAAGACCACCTGCTTTGAGACAATGATCATCCAACATCAACTTTGCTGGACCGGCCATGTTGTTCGAATGCCTGATCATCCTCTTCCAAAGCAGCTACTATACTCCCAACTTAAGAACGGAAAATAGAATATTGGTGGACAGCAAAAGAGATTCAAAGACGTTCTCAAAGCTAATTTTAAAAAGTTTAATATTAGCACTGAGAACTGGGAAGACCTAACTCATGAGCGTTTAAATTGGAGGTCAGCCCTTATTAAAAGTGCTACGGACTTTGAAGAAGCATGAGCGCAGGGTGAAAGGGAGAAGCAAGCTAAGAGGAAGGCACGTCAAGCAAATCCTCATCATGACCATCTTCCACCTGGAAATTTATGCCCTCATTGTGGAAGGTTGTGTGGATCCAGAATTGGCCTTTACAGCCACTTACAGATCCACCGTTAAGATTCTAATCCTGGAAGACAATCTTGCTTGGCTCTGAGTGATCACCAATGACAAATGACGACATATTGTTCACTGATAACTATTGTTCACTGATAACTAAAGGGACCCATTAACTCAGATACAATATCAGGACTTTCAGACTTAAAATAGAAATACAAAGCACAACACAGATCTCCCCTTAATCTGAAGTTTCTGGCCTTAATTTATTGGGCAACTATCCTAAGATATTTGGATGGAATCACACTTTCATGCAGAGCCTTTTATTCAGGGATTTAATATGCAGTTGATAGTAAAAATATCAGATCCATTAATTACACAGTTAATACTTTATAAAACAGTAGGACGTTCTTTAGTATAAGTAACAAATTCTTTCACCTAAACATCTCCTTCACAACTTCAAATGTATTATATGAAACAGAAGGGGGTATTAGAGAGGAAGGGGAATCAAAATGGTACTCCCCTTCCCATTGGGTCTCTCACTCCCTCCACCATTTGCTTCAGTTCTTCCCATTACTGATATGTGATCTCTGACAGATAAGTTGTTGAGAAATGTGGCCCTCAAAAGAAAATAGCAAAGACATTCTAGAACAATGAATTGCATTGTGACTAGGAATGGTATGGTTCATTTAAAAACCAACCTAAACCTCTTGAGTACCCATAGCAGGACAAGGAAGGCAAATGATGCATGATTACATCATCACATAAATGCTGCAGCTTACATATCTGCATCAGACATCAGGATCCAAGTAGAAGACAATGGCATTTGCACAATGACCCCGTTATAATTTCCTGCGGATGATATTGATTAGTCTCTTAATCATTCAATAAGTACAACTCAAATAATATTACCCCCAATTGGCTAAGTTTGGATTCTTTATTTTTTTGTAGTTTTCATACAAGTCCAACATATAAAACCTCTAGAATTTCATTACTCCATTGGTGTTTTTTTATTATTAAAAAAACTGGCTCTTATTTTTGTATGATTATTATTGTACATTACCCTATTCATCTACTGCAGAAAAATAGTAGTAGTAGCAATCATAGTAGTAGTATTGCCATTTCTATCCCATAGTGTCAGGGCCAGCCTCGCTCCGAATAAGACACAGACTCACTTAATAGGGATTAAGGATTTCTGGTTTATTGAAAAGGTGCTGACAGAAAGAAAAATGGGAATGGAGGCGTAGTGGCATGGTACCCTGTTTATACCCTCTTGCCGGACCCCATGCTCCTCCACCCTCCATTGTCCCCATTCCTCTGACCGGACGGGCGATTTAGGTGTTGATGTGATTTGCGATGGGTGTCTGGGCGTTTTCCCGGCTGTCGTCTTTGTCCTCTGGTTGCAGGTGCGTCCTCCGGGGCGCAAGGCTTGAGTTCTCCTGTGTCATCGATGCTTATCTGGATTACCTAGTGATATCCTTCTATTAAGCTGTAGATTAGTTCATGGGTGTGGACGCTTGGGTGATTAGCTGAGCATTGATTTGATTGTGAACCTTCCTCTCTTTCCTGATGATCATGATCCACGTTGTGAGGCTCTTGTGTGCCTTGCAACGGGGTCATGACACATAGTTCTTCCAGTGAGGTTGATGGTTTCTGGATCATGGTTTCTGTTTTTTGAAAATAGTAGACAGGTACCTCTGCTATAACAAATCTCATCACTCTAAGGTTTCCAATGTGTCTAGAGGGGGAACTCTCACACTATTATTTTTTATTTTTATTTATTTTATTTTCTATCCTGCCTTTATTATTTTTATAAATAACTCAAGGCAGTGAACATAGCTAATACTCCTTCCTCCTCCTCTTTTCCCCACAACAACCACCCTGTGAGGTGAGTTGGGCTGAGAGGGAGTGACTGGCCCAAGATCACCCAGCCGGCTTGCATGCCTAAGGCAGGACTAGAACTCCCAGTCTCCTGGTTTCTAGCCCGTTGCCTTAACCACTAGACCAAACTGTTCTATTCCCCTGACTCAGGTAGAATGTATGTCTAATGTCTATATTTATTTGGCAATTACTGTGTTTGTGTCATAATTATCTATTTTGGATGCAACAAAATAAATTTATAATGTATGCCATAATAGGACCACTTTGATACAATGTATGTATTGTATCAAGTGCCCCCCCAACACATCTCAGATGCATTCATTTTTTTTCCCTATTCTAAGTCTACAAATAAGTAACCAAAGGCCAACTATCAACATTTTCCAGTAGGCCTTATGTAATGATTATGTCATTATGGTCTTAAGCTGAACATCTGAAAAACCATTTGATTCCATCATTGGGCTTTTGATCCTTTATTGGAAATCTCATAGATATGCATGCAGATACTAACGTAATAAAATAATACTAAACACTTAAATAATAATAAAAAAAAACCCACACAAGTAAATTTACTTGATAATGCAAGTAAATATTTTCTTTAAAAAGTAGCTTGAAAAGATATTAGGGAAAAAATGGACAATTACACTGGTAAATTTACTTCTGATGCAAACACAATTAATAAACAACTTAATTCTATACTTTTTTCATTTAAGGAATAATATCCACTAGCCTAAATTGAGCCTTACAAACTTGGACAGTTTGTTTAGTTTTCTGAAGATCTTCCTAAGCTTGTTAACCAGTGAGGTGATCCCCAGAGCCTGTCAGTTCTAGAATCAATTCCAGTGTACTGCCTTTTTTAAAAAAAATATAAGGATAACTGCTTCTTATGCATTAATAGACCTTTTCAGGCAATAGTAGCAAAAATTGTATTTGGGAACTTGTCTTTTGGAGGTCAGAGGGGCACTTTAAGGTTAAACTAGGCAAAATGCTATTCATGGAATTACAACTGTGAGACTGGCTTTTAAAATGTAAATTAGCAAGTGTGTGGGACCATGGCAAAGGCAGAGAAGGTTTTTAATCATTTTCTCCCTGTTGGTGCCAAAACTGACCAATACTGTCGTTATCATTAACTGGTAATGCTACATGAGGCACAGGTTTGACTAAGGCTGGCAACCTCGTCCATTTCCTTCTATCTTATTAAGAAGTGTTGCATGAAAGCTTTAATTGATCAAACCAGGCAAACCTCTGCTGATAGGCAGCAGAGGTCAGTATCTAAGTGCCCATCTGGTGATGATCATAGCATATGGAAGATAGTGACTTGGAATATGACAGAAATAAATGGTAAAGACCATGAGTCAATGAATTAAAAGAAAGAAGGAAATTTCTTCACAGCTACAGTTGTGTAGCTGTGAAACTAAGAGAAAGGGGAAGGATGTATTAAATCTGAATGAAGGTGGAATAGAATTCAAAATGCATGCAGAGAATGAAGAAATACGTTGGGTTGGGAAAACCATCTGGGAATTCCAAGCATGATGGCTTGCTTGGGAAGATTAAAAAAAATCTTTGAGAGTGAAATAGCACATTATTTCATAGTACTGTCATGAGCAGTCACCAGATGTGTAGGTTCACTCACAGATATATTTTTAAAGATAGTAAGGAGAATAAAGAGTACTTAAAGCATTTCTATCCTCACTCTTAATATCTAGTTAAAACTGAGTATCACATTGTAAAAGCTCTAGCACACAGCTTGGCATTCTTCATTCTAAGCACTTGTTTATTGGCACAAATTAAACATTTGTGTTATGTAACAAATAGGCATCCACAAGTTCTATCTACATTTTGTATTTTGCAGTTTTCTTTCATACTTTTATAAAGATGAACAAGTTCATTCTATATGTATGTGTGTGTGTGCATACATACATACACACACACACACACACACTTTAGTAATTGGGCAAAATATAAAAATCAAGCATAGGACAAAGAACAAGCAATGGATGGCTTTAATAAATGAATTCACCAGATGCATCATTGCCCTCTGAGTAGTCAACCCAGTTTGGTCTAATCAAAGAGCAGCATGAATTGGTTCACCAAGGGATTGAAAAGAATCAGGAACAGCATTTAGCACTTTGCTGACCTTGAGACCACCTTTACAAAATTCCTTCTGGAACCACAATTTTTCCAGCCATTTTCAAGTAATTTTTTCCACTTCCTCCTGAGAATAAAACACTTGATTGACCAGTAATGTTCAGTCCAAATTCTCTCACTGGGGGAAAAAAAGGGAACTGTTAATAATCCAAAGGTATGAGAGAGAGAGAGAGAGAGAGAGAGAGACAGACAGACAGACAGACAGACAGACAGACAGACTAAATAGATGAAAAATAGATAGATGATAGACACACAGACAGATGGTAGATAGATAGATAGATAGATAGATAGATAGATAGATAGATAGATAGATAGATAGATAGATACTGTAGATAGATACTGTAGATAGACAGACAGACAGACAGACAGATATAGAGCTACAAATAAATATTTTACCACACATTGATGCACATTATATTACCTTTGTTATTATTGGATGTAGTATTTTAACTAAAATCCAGATTCTAGTGAGAGGCATGTGCATAGAGTCCAGAGAGCTTGACAAAAAATATTTTTTTTAAAGAAGCAATTGCTCTAATGCTTATTTAAGTCTACACCAAGAACCTAGTTGTTTAAAAACTATATATAATAATGGCAAATATTAACAATTCCAAAAGGGAATTGTGTCCTAAAGGCCACCTTTCTTTCATATTTTAATCTGTTATCTTATCTGTGATGGACCTATTATTAACTATATTGTAAGTAGTTTTATATGCATATATAAGTATTTAAATGATACAATTTCTTGAATTAATACTGTTTAGTTCATATAGTCATAGTTAATACTGTTTAGTTCATATATACTGAATTTCACTAAGAAATTCTCTAATTAATGATTTCTTTGTAGTCTTAACTGGCTTACTTCCCAGCATAAAATGATCTAAACTAATAAAATCTGGACACAAGAGAATGAATACCTGGGCTATAAAGAGTTTTTGTAGCAGGAGAAAGCTGGTGTAATAATAAAGTTCTGTTTTTCTACACAACAGGGTGCTTTCCAAGTTTAGGCTCCCCTTTTCCCCCAAAATACTGTGTTCCTAGAATAACTGTGTTTTGATTCTCCTGCTTGAGTAGAAAGATTTATTTGTGCCAAAATCTAGGACACCCAGTGGAAAATAGCAATCTGTAGGAAAATGTGGCATTGTAGGTATTCCTTTGAAAGAAAAGTGCTGCCTTAGTAACCACCATAATTAGGATGGAAGTAAGTTTGATAGGTTAATTTACTGCAATAGTGTATACAGTAGATGTTCCATCTTAGTCTGAAAATTCCTTCCACTCAAGGACACAATCTTGACATTCTTGCAATGCATTAACAGAACCATCACATGGTCCTATTGATTTGAAGTGGTGATACCATGGCATGACTGAATTTTAAGTAGTCCCCAAATTGATAACTATAGAACACCTATGTTCATTTTCTCTTTCCCTCTTTCTCTATCATGCATACAAATGTATTTCTATATTCCAGAGAGAAAACATACAAAAACTCTAAGAGCCTGTTTAAAAATAAACAAGAATGATTTTGCTTTTATGTTCAGAATAGGGACTATCAAAATATGGATTCAAAGGATGCTGTGCTGGAATTATACCTCTTGAAAATGCAGTATGGAAGTGCTTGGTTCAAACTGAAAAGTTTTGTATTTGCCCTCCCTTTATTACCCATTTTTTCTTTCTTCTCAGCAGGGCCGCAACTAGGGTCTGTGTCACCCGGGGAGAACATGGATTCCACGCCCATTTTGGTGCCACCCCAGCGCTCATTTTGGCGCCCCCCAGTGCAGCGCCTGGGGGACATGCCCCACTTGCCCCCCCCCCAGTTGTGGCCCTGCTTCTCAGACCTTCGAATTGTGCTAATTTCATACTTCTTCAGAAGACTATTGCCCATACAACATGGTAGCCACAAGAAAAATACTTTAGAACTGACAATCTCTTGCATGTTAATTTACTACCTGTGTCCAAACAGCCTTTCTATGATACTAAAAACAGTGTGCCAAAATGATGATGATGATGATGATGATGATGATGATGGTGATGATGATGATGATGATTTAAATGTATATACTGCCCAATTCCCTGTGATTCTGGGTGATTTACAAATTATTTAAAAAACATTAAAAACAAGGAGACAGACAGACAGACAGACAGACAGACAGACAGACAGACAGACAGACAGACAGATAGATAGATAGATAGATAGATAGTTTATTCAGTCAATGACCAGCAAGATAAAATTAATAAGAACAATAAACAGCATCAAACTAAATGAAATGAATACGATTATACATAGACTATAAATCAAAACAATTACCATATAATCTCTAAATCCCTAGTAAAATAACAACATATTTGTTTAAAAACAAGGAGACAACACAAAAACAACACAAAACAAAAGAAACAAAGATGGCAGAGAAAACAAACCTGGATGGGAAACAAAGAAAAACCACCCAGAGTCCCCTTTTGGGGGAGATGGGCAGTGATAGAAATTTGAAAAATAGATAAATAAAATAAAGAAGAAGAAAAAATCATGTGAATATTTATCAACAAAGAAAGTAGATTAATAAAGTTCTAGAATTCAACTTTTCAAGTTTGCTTAAACGAACAAAATCTCTAATTTGCACTTACTCTTTCCATTGTCTAGATGGGGGCAAAAACTAGTAGAATCAAGACTCTTAGTAATTATCTGGTAATAAGATTTGGGACTGAGTCTTCATCATCTCTAGATAAAACACATTGTAACCAGTGTATAGTATCCTTTGAATCTCTTTCCACTTGGTGACTTTCCAAATAGAGATCTGCAAAATACATCTAGGGAGATCTCAGTTGGGCCTCCTTAGCTAATGAAGATATGCAGAAAGTAATCTCTGATGTGATTAAAGTCCTGCCCCTTCTTAACATGTGTTGCAGGGTTTCAATTGTGGCTGACATCTTGACTGTTTTGACTCACCCTACTGATGCCTCTAGCAGTTCCTCTATTGTTGCCAAGAAAACTTCACAGACATGGACATGTCAGCACCAGGAGTCAAGCTTGACTCAAGGGAATCTTTATCTGCATGGGTGTCTGCAGGGTGTAGTAAAAAAAACCCAAGTTGATGGCCACAATGGTGTGAAGTAAGATCTCCATATAAAAAAAAGGTGGTGGAGCTTCTAATGCATCAATGTGGCCTCCTTCTAGACTTTTTTTACCATAACCCACAGACATCCTTTTTTACCTGTTTAAATGTTCATTGACTAGGAGTGTCCTTTTTTGATACTTTACATGTATTCCTTAATGCATATGCAGACATCTAAATAAAGCCATAATGAATACAAAATTATATACCCTCTTCTTATTTGGTTGCTATGGAATGATCACAGTATGCACATAATGTTTCCCAAACAGTGGGAGATCTATTAGTGGTGAACTAATTTAATTGGATGTAATTTTTTAATTATTGTATTTTTCCTTTGATGTACCATACCTTGGTAAAAATGAATTATATTATTCTTGTGACTACTACAGCTATACAATGGGAGTATCTCATGGTTATTTGGGTCAGTTTAATTATCCCCTAAACCAGCAAATGCAAAGTATAATAAGATTGTCTTTTCCAGCTGTTCTACCTTTGTGAATTAATTATGAGCAGCAAGAATTAAAAGTGATGTTCTATTAACAAGCCATCAGAATTTCTGCATGTTTAAGACTTCTAGCAAGGAATGGAGCTTGTCTCAAGAAAAACAAAAGCTTGATACCCTTTTCTCTAAAGTATGTTCTCGGGATAAGGGTAACTTAACTTTCTCTTAATCCAGGATTGATTTTGTTTTTAAATTTAATCTGACTGTAAAGAATATTGCCTTTTATACATCTATATTGTCCATCACATCATTATGAAAGTAGACTATAAAGGTAAAGCTGGCTATTCAGATATCAATCTTGGAATCTTCAGGAAAAACATCTGGGTTCCATTGTCAAGTCATGAAAGTATGAAATAATTTCTGATAATTAATAATGTTAGAACATTTAGGGAATATATTTAAATGTATTAAAAACCTATCGGGGTTTTAGAAATATATGGGTTCCTAGTTAATAACATATTTCAGGTTCTTGAAAATTGAAAGAAAACCATTGCATCCATTTCCATTAAAAAGTGAAAGTTATACATGACTGGGTTGTGGGGGTACTTATTTTTCTATAGTAATTTCTTTTAATATATTGGCTTTCAATTGCTAATATTCCTCTGTTAAAACTCTGGCCTCCACAGCCCTGATAACAATGACAAACAATGAAAGGCAAATTCATTCCAAAATAATGTTCCTTTCAATATTACTTCCAGCAGTTGACAACTCTAAAAATTAGAATTATAAGACATAGAATTGGTAGAAGTTAAGAACCCCCTTCTATTAACAGAAGTATCTTTTGCTCACATAAGCTGCTCTAAAGTCCATTCTATTGTCTGGGATAAAGCTTAGAAGCATATCACTGACTATTTTTTTTTAACAGCACATCTGATCCAGGTTTCTTGATCTGGCTATTTCAAAGGTTCAGACCTCTTGAAGTCATCCTCTCTTCAGGTACCTAAGCAAGTCAGGAAGAAAGGAGAAGAGAAGGTCATGTAGATGATTTAGTAGGTCATTTTTATTCTAACACCAATTTTTCACAAATTTAAATATAGTGCTAAACTTCTGGAATGAATCTCCTTGATCAAAAATGAAGGCACTATACTTTTTTATTTATTAGTCACTGTAATTAATATATGAGAAAATATCTATGAATTGCATATTCTCACCTGTATTATGAGGTGTGATTAACCATTGCCTTCAATGTATAGAAAAAATGATATTCATTCTGTACTCATACCTAATATCACTGAACTTTTCAGAACCAAATAGTAGAGTTTCCTTATCTGTTGAGTATCTGTTTGAAAGCAAAGCACAAGTACAGTGCCAAAATTTGACCCCAAACCTATCCATTCTTACTTCATTTCAACATGAGACAGAATACACTGAAGTGCTGTCAATGTATTAAACATTGGGTGTTCTTTAAACATTACATGCAAAATATTTTCTAAAGCATTATTTCAATAAAGCCTCATTACTCACAGTTCACAGAAGTTCATCAGGAGAAGATCACTTTGGAAAGAATTCAACTTAACTAGCCTTTCTTCTCAGCAGTGAATTATATGAGCTACTTTTTAGTTATTGAAATCTTAAAATAAAAGATGTAAATGCTACAGTGACATCTTAAGATCATTGACAAGGCAGGTCCTGCCTGCATGGGAAAAAATATGCCCAGCTGGTCTGGAGCTAAAACAGATTGATAATTAGTTGCAAAATGTAACATTTCATCAGGAATAGTTTGAATAATCCAATTTATCTTTGTCAGATATGCAGCACATATTCTTCCCCCTTTGGAGACTCTTTGTTCTTTAACATAGTATTATAATTTCAGCCTCCTAATTAACGTGCTAGCCAGCCGGAACTACAGATCTGCCTTGATGTTGTGCTGCAGATTGGAGGCTGGTGTTACAGCACACAGCTAAGGTACCTGCCCTAAGCCACATGCCACCACTAACTACTGTGGTGCCTGCTGCCTGCTTACCATCCTACTGAGGCCATCCCTAGTTTGATATTGATGAGATCAAAGATAGGCAGTTTGAAGGGAGGAGGGCTTCACTTGCTGGCTAGTTTGAGTGATTGGGACCAGTGTACAACAGCTGGGACCACAATTTCTTTGCATGTTCGAAAGCAGCTCACCAGGGTGAGCTCCTACACGCTCAGGTTTCTAATTAACTGATAAAGATGCATGGTCCCTCCTTAATGCCTCAGCCTAATCAAGAAGGTAGTGATACCAGACTGAATGTCCCTTAGATGAATCTCCTGCTTCCCTAGTGAACAAATGTACAAGCTTTTGATGTTCCTGGTTTGTTTGGTTAATACCCCTGTAAGAGGTGGAGGGCTACATGGATTTACAGGGAAGGACAAAAAACTTGTGAGGAGAAGCTTAAATGGTAGAGGAGAATTTGAAGATGACAACAGAAGTTCGAATGACACAGGACTGGCTGTAAATATATCTAAGAGAGCTGCCAATGCCATCTCCACAGATACATAGATACTGTTTTTTTCCCCCAAGTTAGAACATTTAACATTAAAGCTGCTTGAATTGGGAGGAGTATCAGCCCATTCATACTGAATAAAGAGCTCCTTAACATTTGTTGTAGGATCTTGAATGCCCCTTTGCAAGATAGAATTTTTACTTTATAATCTACTATATAATTTTGGATTAATATAAATTTATTATATAAGACATACAATATATATCAGCATGATAACCATGGTTTTCTTCAAAGATTCTGAATGCTGTTTGATGAAGAGATGCAAATGTTTAGAGAGCCCATTTCCTATTTTTCGTTAGGGTTTTCATGTGCTCCATTTTTCAGAATAAGTAACAGCCAATCCTCAATTCCCCAATCCATAGACCAAAATATGTCAAAACTACCGTCATATATTAGTGTTAGGTCCCTTTAGAAATGTATGGGTTAAAAGAAAATATATTCAAAAATCCACATGTTGTGATAGAAATATATTTGTGGATTGTTAAAAAAAAATTACATCATAGATTAATGCAGAAATATCACTAAGCATATCCAAAATTGGCCTGGAGCAGAAATAAACTTACCCATCCTTCTTTACTTTCCTCTTGAAATCACAGTTTAATTCTGATTAAACCAAGGCTTTCTGCGTTTCTGCCCATTTATAATACGCAGGCTTTCTTACAAAACAATTAAAGCAGGAACATCTATTCTGAGTCTCAGTTCTCTTTCATACATGGTTTTAAAATACTGTATTTAATTTCTTCAAATGTTCATTCAAAGGCAAACTCTTTTGAGTGTAAAGAACAGCTCTACAATTTCTTCATTCAAAAGTTTAAGTATTGTTTCCTATGCCAAAATGCAGTTACTTAGACTTCAAATTCCTAGTATGATTCTTTGTCAAGGAAAGTGTGAACATGTTCTGTTGGGGCCAGGGCCTGAAACATATTTGATTCTTCTATGGAAATCAAGGGGCCTTCACACTTAAATTTCACAAGATCATTCTCTTCATTTCTATCTAAATTAAAGCCCTTAATCTGGTATATGAAGTCTGTAAAATCAATATTATAAACTGTAGGCAGACTACCAAAAAGAAAATACAGTCATTATTACTGGGTTAGACAGGCTTAACTTTATTAGCAGTAGGTCACTTGGGTACATATGAATCCAGTTCAAATCCGACAAGGGGGAATCTAATGCTATCTGAACATTGTGGGTGTTCACACACACCAACATTGTGGGTGTGAAACATGCAGTGTTTCAGGATACCGCTTTCTAATGCAGGAGGCATAGGGTACATATTTATTCTTAGTAATATTCTTTAGCATATTTATCCTGTGCCCGTGCCTAACATTTAATGAACTCAGGAAACAACAAGTGTCCTTATAATGTTGTTAAGTGAAAGACTTACACCACATAAAACTGTTTGTGTCAGTGTCTTTGAGGAAGCTTTGTACCAGGGTTGAGGTGAAGATATAACCAACCCAACTTGTCCTGTTTTCTTTCACTTTATAGCTATTGCTGGACTCAGATATTTGGAGCCCATGACAAAAATCTGACCCAACACGTGAAGAATCCCATTAGAGAGATGGGCAGACATATAAATTGTTTAAATAAATAAATAAATTCCCTTTCCTTGGTGCTTTTTAAAAAAATAAATGAAGAAGGTAAGGGACAAGGTCAGCAGTGATTAGAGAACTCCTGACTTGTTAGGACTCCTAACTTCCCAGAGTGCAAAGTTGTTCTTTTTTTTTTTTTTCCGATTTCTGTTACCAATTATTCAAGCCTGCTCCAAATGTTTCATCCTAGTCTCCCAATTTTTGTTTCTTCTTCAACTCTAAAAATTCATTAATGGTTTTTAGAAAAGTGTCAGTCCCATGATACATATGAGACCTCTGTACCATTTTGTGTCTCTGTGTGTGTATCCTAAGCTGTTACATGTATACACATGGATTGTGTTTCTTTTTGAGAGTGTGCTATCCATACTAAAGATTCACACAGTGTACTTCAACCACCAGGTATAAGTTCTAAAAGAAAAAAAAACATTCTATTCTGAAATTATGCTCTTTATTTTTTAAGCCTTTATACATTACAAAAGAGAAGAATAGCGTGATTAGCATACTCATCCTCAGTACATAGATGAGTATACTGTTTCTAAGAGTCATAACACAAAGTTGGAGATTTAGCATTTGCCAGTAAGAAGTGTAAGAAGAAATTATAGAAATAGAACAACAAATGATTGCTATCTGCCAGGAAATCTTTTATTACCTGCTTTTCTTTTCACAACAAAGCTTTTTCATAATAGGCAAGTTTTTTCTTTCTTACACTTTGCTAACTCTGTGTCCTAATTGATCTATTCTTCTTAACTCCTTTAATGCCATGTTTGACTTGTCTATCCTACATCTGCTAAAACTTCTGCCAATCTATTTTCTTCTTAAGCAAGAAGAAAGCAGATAAGCCTAAGTTTCAATGCTACTAACTCCTCCTTTAAACCTATACTACTCGATCTATAATTTGGTTTTATTTCCTACTTTACCTTAACAATGACTTAACTTAACTGGACATAACTTTATACTATACTGTCGTTGGGACTGTGTTGTTTTGGGAGAACTACTTCTATCGTATCCTTATCCATGCCAGCCAATTCTGCTGATGCTGCTTTGGGCTTCTAGGGTGAAGTCGCAAGCTGAGGTTGCCACTGGGCAGCCACTTGGAGGAATAAGCATCTCCCTAGGCTGTGCCTTTGGGAATTGAGGTCCCTGTCTGGTCCCTGCCAATGCTGTGGCTCTCCCATGGCCTTTTGCCAGCAGCCAGTGCTTCTCATTCTGTCTTCCCTCAGTAGCAGCCACCTGTATCCTCCCTCCAGCATTCTCCGGACCTAAACTTCCTTTGTAGTCTTTTTTCCCCCACGTCTCTCTTTTTTCCCCATTGTTTCTAATGGCAACACATTCCTGGTGCCCCTGATGGCCTGTCATCCATGACAGACAAGCTCTTTTTTAAAAGGCCTGCTCCTCTTTTGGGCAGAGCAGAGCCCGGTATAGATATACAGTAGGTGAAAGGAAGAATACAAGCATTTCCATCTGTGGGTTCATCCTCCCACAGGCCCTAATGACCTGTGGTAACTAGCTGATACTGAGTGAATTTCTATAAAGCATGAGGAGTTTCAAGTCTCACCATGTGTGTAGATATCTGGGTATGACCTGAAGGATTGTTCAGGGTTTCTAGCTATTTGTATAAGCATGGTATGCTATTTATCTGCATACCTAACCACTTTATCAATTGTGGGGATGTTGATCAAGTCAAATATTTTTTTTATTTATTTATTTATTTATTTAAATTTGTTGGTCGCCCAACTCCACTTTCTCCTGCTGAGAGAGCGCGCATAACACTTAACTGAAGACTTAGCAGATGGATCAGTCCACAACACGAAAAGAACATTCCCCATTTCTGCTTTTAAAAAATGTTCCAACTGACTATTTCATGGAGTCAAAATAAGATAGGAAACTGAAAGCATTTTCATTAGCTTTTAAGACTTGTAAGGCCTTATGCTCCATTGCCTCTCACTTGAGCATCCATTTATACCTGTGAAGGCAACACTACAGCAGAATGCAGTGTATTACACAAGGCAAAGTAGTAAACAATTTCACACAACCTAAAGGAATCACATAGCAGAGCTATGTTATTGAGTGCAATTCTATATTTGCTTACCTAATGGTATATGCCACTGGGACTGTATATGATTGTGCCATTTAAAAGTTCTCCAAATTATTATTCAATTACAATAAAAACATACTTCTCAATAACTGATCTTCTAAAAAAGGAAATAAAATCAACACTAAAATATATGCCTAACGAATGTATGAATTGAGCTTTAGATTATTGCTACTATTTCTCCACTGTCATTTTCCCTCATTATACCCCCTACAAGATGATACTAGCTCAGCTTGTTATTTGCATCCAATCAGTTTTAAGCATTTCAAAGTACCTTAAAAATTGTGGGTCCTGACAATTCTGAGGTTAGTCAGTAGTATCTGTTACTCCATCCAGTTTCTGGGAAGTATTTTAGTATTACAATTACACATGTAATCTTGACAATTTAAGATGGAATAAAGGGTGGGAGAAAGAATCTAAAGAGAGAAAAAAATTCCCTTGTCAAGTTAATACTGTGAAGTGAAGATACATTTTAAAAAACATTCTGAGAACTTGAAACATTTCTTTTTCTAAGCAGGACAAAATCTGCCCTTCCCACTACACAGCCATATGCCAATGAGCTACAGGACTTCATTGCTAGGTTGGTGATGGATCTCTCTAACTTCTTGTTCTTCAGGACATGAAGCCCTTGTCAGGAGGCATTTGCATAGTTTCACCTTGTGTGTCAGTTGTGATCGCGCATGCCCTTGTTACTCAATTTGGACTACAGGTAGACCTCGTTTAGTGAATGCCTCATTTAGCAACCGTTCACTGTTATGATAGTGATGAAAAAAGTAACTTTACAACCAATATTTGCATTTACAACCTTTGCAGGTCTGTAAAGCAAAGGAAAGCTAAAGTAAGATCATAAGCACAGCTGCAGTTTAACTTAGTGACCACTTCACTTAATGGCTGAGTGCTGATCCTAGTTGTGGTCACTAAATAAGAACTACCTGTATTATATCTGCTTTACATGCAACTTGTCATGAGTAAGGATGGTGAGCAGGGGGCTTCCATCCAGGCTGTAAAGCGCATGCGTAGCACTGAGGAATTGGTCAGCCATTCAAAGAGACACAGATCGGGACCGCCTTAACCTTTGGGGTTTATAGGCTGGGTTTTTCCCACGCTTCTTCAGTTTGTTAGGATTCCTGTTACGTACTAGCAATAAACATTAGAGACCAGTTCCTTGTCTCAGCGTGTTTCCTGGCTGTTAGGACATAACTGTCATTGAAGACTATTTGGAAGCTGCAGCTGTTCCAGAAGGCAGCAACCTGAGTAATAATGTGTTTTGTGCAGTTTGCTAGCAGGCAACCAATTTCAGGTGCAATTCAAAGTGCTGGTGATTTGAAGCCCTTTATGATTTAAGATTAGAGAATCTCTGAGTGGAAACTGCCCATCCATGGAGATATAGAAGGGAGGTCTTGCTGTAGGTCCTGGCCCCTAGGGAGTGTCACCTTTAGGGTCTTCAGAAATGAGCTTTCACAGTGGTGCCCACCCACCAGAACAATCTGCCCCCAAACACATGGCTAGTCTCATCAATACTAGCTATTTAAAGATGATTCATGTAGAGGGTGTTCAGTGATAAATGTTAGGTGGAATGATCTAAGGAAGTTGCACAATGGGATATTTACTTTTTTATATTTTCCTTTTTGTTTTTAACCCAGTTACTGTACGGGGGAATTTTTAGGCCTCTCAGAATGGTTTGATTGGAGAATAGCATATAAGCTCAAGTAATAAATAAATCTGAATGACCCATAGAATTGTCTTCTTGAAGACATTATTTTGATTGGGTGACCAGATAGTTTTGGAGCAGAGAAACATCAATCTGTATTTGCTGTCATTGCAATAACACCTAATTTTCACCAAAATCTCTTTTTTGTGTGTGGTTGTAACAGTGCTCTCTCCTGCAATACTCTATTGATTTTTTTTTGTCATCTTTATTCTCACTTGATCTTCCTTTAATTAGTTTATCCATCTTCCTATTTCTCTCCTTTCCCATCCCTTCCTTCTAACATTGTATTTCGTCTAAAAAACAGTAATTTCTCAATTTTCCTAGTCTTCCTTCCCATTCACTTATCCATTTCTCAAACTATTCATCACTTTTGTTTTAATTCTGTAAATAAGTGTAAATATACTGTTGTGTGATTCTGGCTTCTTTCTATTTTTTATTCTTACAAGCAGTATCCCTCCCTGCTTCCCAGTCCTATTTTGTCCCTACTGAGAGGTGTGTGTGTGTGTGTGTGTGCATACATGTGCACATTTGTTAGCATATTATGCCGTATCACTGGAAAGAGTGAGGAGATAGTCACAGACAGATTGTTCTGGCAGTAGATTTCTCAGAGTATTACTGAAGTGTTGAGCAACCAGTTGCTGTAGTAAAAAAACTATATAAATATGAAAATGCCTGCCCTGATTTCTACACACCCAGTATGCTTCATCCATTCATAATAGTCTAGCTTTCTGAGAGATTCCATCCCATTCTGGTAAAAACAAAAGAGTTACAGGTGCCATTAGTTGTTTATATTGTTCTTATGCTAGATAATGGGAGGCAGAGCTCTAGTTTTTCTGAGTACAGGTAGTCCTCAACTTACAACCACAATAAGGAATGGAAAATTTGTCATAAAGCAGGTGTAGTCATTAAGCGAGGCATAATGTGACTTCACCCAATTTTACAACATTTTTTGCAGTGGTCATTAAGCGAATCATGCAGTTCCCCATAGATTTTGCTTGTTGGAAGCTGGCTGGGAAGGTTGCAAATGGCAATCATGTGACCCTGGGATGCTACAACCATTGCAAATACATGCCAGTGCCCAAATTTTGATCATGTGACTGCAGGGACACTGTGATGGTTGGAACTGTGAGGACTGGCCCTAAGTCACTTTTTTTCAACACCATCATAACTTTGGTCACTAAATGAATGGTTGTAAGTTGAGGACTACCTGTAACACCAACTAATAGAACTGGGAGCCAACTAGACCACTTATCCTCAGACCTGCGTAAGGTGACTCTGGCTGCTTTCTGAGCATAGGATTCATCAGCAAAGCAGTCTGGGCAATCCATTCACAGTCCTAACTAAAATACTGATAACTGTTAGATGATAGCAGCAAGCATTTATCAATTAAAAGCTTAAATTATTTTTTATGTGTTTTGTAAATGAGATTAAAATAAATCTTAGAAACCATCCATATAAGTTTGTCCTCTTTATTTCCGTTGCTGTATCTTTAATTTGACTGAAAGATCTAATTGATTTTTCTCAGCTTTAAATGACTACTCAAAGGATAGATTGCCCTCAATTATTCCTTTCTTCCTTCATCTTGACAATTCTGCATTATTATTGGAAAAAAAAACCCAAAACCACTGACCTCATCTACAATGGCCAAACCTAAATCTTTTTGTTTTTGTTGTTGTTCCCAATCATTTCCTTGTACACCCTCCCTATGCTTAAGACATGTAGACAGTCATTTCTAATTCTATCTTCTTATATTCCCCCTTGTTCATTACCTGCCTCGTTGCCCAGCCTATTTCCCATGCTTAAGAAAATACCATTAGTTTGCTCCTTCCTGGTGATCACAGAGCACTTAGAATTCCCACAACTAGCCTTATGCTGACACTTTGAGCCCAGGTACACATTTCTGACCATGTGAGGTGGCACCTGGAGGATTCTCAAGTAGCTAACTGAAAGGTCTTAAAGTCTTTCACAAATCCTACAAAATTCCCTTCTAGGTGGCTTTGAATGAGCCACAGAGGAGACTGCACAATGATCTCTCAGGTCAAACAGCAGGAGTCATGGTGGCTAAAATCTTGCCTGCCTTGATTATTTATTAACTGGTTGAGTCTTCTCATGATGATATACCACACATAGGCTTTAAAAACAGTACATACTGTTTACAACGTTAGGGATCCATCCAAAGTGCTGTGCAAGTAGAGGCTTTTCTAGGCCCCATGCTACTGTATCCATGATACACCTGGGCATTACTATTCCTGCTGGAGTCTTCTAGGCTCCCTGCCTCACCTGATTTTTTAATTTTATTTTTTCTGCTTATTTTGGGACTGGCTAAGAGAGTCATTTTGTCAATGAACAGGCACCCTGCTCATGGCAGCTGAAATGTCTGTGGAATATTCTCAAAATTCCAAATATGCCAAAAATTGCATATTTCCAGTACATAGTTCCATTCCATTCCAAAAAGTCTATGTTTCTTCCAAAGCTCCTAAGTTTCTTCCGTATCTCCAATATGGGGCAAATAGAATTAGAATGAAATCAGTGGTATGTACAAAGGCAGGTTTTGCTTGTCAACAGAGTTCAATGGATTTAACTTAAATCTTTGTTTTTAATATTAACCTATTTTGTTCCTGAAATGTATTTAAATTTTAAATCCGTTTTACAAAACTAGACATTTAATTGCTATCCATGTGTTAATACTATCAACAAGGAAGGTGAAAATCAGTTCCTAATTTCAGAAATTCAACCTAAAGTTAAAGACTCTACATAGGTGATGTAAATACATGAAATAATGAAAATTAATCAGCCTTTCTGTGTAGACTTTGTGCTATTATTTAGGGCCTATTAAAATAAACGGGAGCTTTTCTTTACTTGATTAGGTAATATGTTTGCAGAATGTTATACTTACTCCATTAAAAATAGTTTAGGCATGAAATCTTCTGATTTTCAAAGAGCATATTAAAAAATGAAGAAGTTTAATAACAATCCTAGGCTCCATTTATATCTTAGGTGATTGGTGTTCACTAAATGGTGTTGTACAACTCTATCTTTTCGTGTTCTCTTTGCAGTTCCCAATAAAAGAAAATGTAGAACATGAACATGTAAATCCGTGCTTCGAATTAATAATGGATTAGATAAAGGCTAATAAATGAACCTCAAATCTGACAAGAGGGTGATACTAATAGGGGATAGTTCACCTATATGGGAAGTGAGGTTCATTTGATTTATAGGGAACTTTACTTCTGCCATGTCGGGATCAGCTGCGCAGCCTGGGCCTCACTCATACAGGTATACAGTACATATGAAACTATACTCTGTGTGTGTGTGTGTGTGTGTGTGTGTTATCCATTCAATCACCTCCAATTCTTGGAGACTGCCTGGAAAAGTCCCTGCAGTTTTCTTGACAAGGTTTTTCAGAAGTAGTTTGCCATTGCCTCCTTCCTAGGGCTGAGAGAGAGTGACTGGCCTAAGGTCACCCAGCTGGCTTTGTGCCTAAGGCAGGACTAGAACTCACAGTCGTCTGGTTTCTAGCCTGATATCTTAACCACTACACCAAACTGGCATGTATATGTATATATATATGTATGTATGTATATGTATATGTATATGTATATGTATATGTATATGTATATGTATACACACACACACACACACATATACATGCACATACACATACACATACATACACACACACACAGTCAGACCCATCCAAAGAAAGAAGAGCAATTGGCAAAGTAGAGAAAGTTGGGAGGGCCAAAGAGCAGAAGAATTGTCCTGTGATGACAGTCTAGACTGAACCTGGCAACAAATTGCTAAAGTATTGCAATCTGGACAGAAGTTTCTTAAGCCACTTTAGAGTCCAGCTAGATTGGAGCAACATAAGAGTGCAGTATGAATAAGCAGTACATCCCTGTTTATGAAGCAAATGCAATATATATACAGTGCAATACACACACGTACAAACATGCACGCACGCACACATACCTGTATACCAGGCAGTGAGAAAAGAGCTTTCCTGTGCTGAAAGAGGTGCCCTGATTACTGACTTTTTTTCAAAGTATTCTGCTTGCCTTTATATCCGTAAATCTCATAAGGTAGTACTTTTCCACACAAAATATGTTACATCATGAAATTTGTATTCAGATACACCAATGGCCACTAACTTAACATGTTTTAAAACAGAGTTGGACAAATTCAGTGGCTTATCTCCCAGGATCAGAAACAGTACAGCTCTGGCTCCCAGTCACTAGGATCACCAGCCAGACAAGACTTTTCTCTTTGTATTCTAATGGTGGACCTCCCAGAAACATCTGATTAGCCATGGAGGAAACAGAATGCTGGATCTGATCAGCCTTCGACCTCACCCAGTGCAGTGTTGGGTTTCTTGTTTTTGTTTTGTTTTGTTTCTCACACTGTTAAACTGCTTGGAACCTAAATATAGGAAGAAATGTCTCCTTCCATATCCACCTGTCTAGGCATTATGATTATTTTTGGAGGCACTTGTCCAAATGCCTGATCCAAAAGATGTGGACATGACATGGGGAGGGCTTTCTTTTTTGATTCTGAGCGTATCTATGACTACCTCCTCAGAGAGACTTGTAGATGTCCTTTTGAGGCCAGGTGCATATCATTATTTTTATAGACTTTTGTTATCTGAGGAATTTTATCATCTGATTATTTATGGCCATTTTTACTATCTTGCATTATTGATTTCTTTACTGTATTCTTTTATGATGTAGGTTTTATATTCTAACGCATACTGACTTTTTTTTCCCCTGTTGAATGACATTGTGGAAATCTAATAGACAGGTCACAGTCTGACTTCATTTATCAACATGACTTAAATTAGGAAAGTGACTAAAAGATATCACCAGATAAACCAGATCATGTATTTGGAAAATCAGGAAACCTACTCAAGGTTCATTCTTAACATTCTGACCTCAGTAGCACATACTATCTTGTCAGTGTGCATGTGTATCTCATTTTAGCTCCACAAAGCGTATGGTTGTATATTTTTTTTTAAAGCAGAACTGTTGAAAACCAGAATCATCCAGACAGATACATTGCTAAATTAAAAGGGGATCTCTCTCTCTCTCTCTCTCTCTCTTTTTCTCGCGCAATTTGGTCAGCAGCTCTGACTGGCACCAGGGGATAAATCAATTTGTAGCAGCAGGGTTAGTTATTTAAGTGCTAACCATGAACAGCTTAATTGAGGAAGTGTGTTAAAAGCTAAAGGACAATGGCCACATTAAGTGCATGAAGACTATCTTGTCACAGTGTTGTTGTTTTAAGAAAATCTTCTGCACTCTGGTATCCTCACACCCTTCTCTTCACTAATTAATCAAATATCCCATACCTGATAGTTCCTGATTTGTAAGTACATCTCTACTTTAGAAAAGGTGAAGATTAAATCATAAATAGTCCACAGACTGTGCATTAAGCAACACTGAAATCAATGGAACTTCATCCCTGATAACTGGGCATAAGACTGAATCCACAAACATCATATAATACAATTTCTGTTATTTCTGTTATATTTATTTGTTTATTTATATATTTATACGATCTATAAGCCTGCCCAACTCATAATTTATGATGGCATATATCAATAAAAGCAAAATAAAATTAAAATCCAACAAATATAAAACCAATATGACAAACCACAACAGTACACAAAATAATCAAGGTTGGAAATAACAACCATTCCTTTTTGTAACAGAATAGACTCAACTACCATCCTGGCCTAATGCATGCAAGAGGAGCCAGATCTTCATGGTTCTAAAGAAGGCAAGTAGCCTCAGGACCACCCACATCTTTTGGGAGAGCTCATTCCAAAGGGCAGGTGCAGCAACAAAGAAATAACTAGAGACAGTCAGTCCTGCAGATAACCCAGCCCTGAGCCATACAAGGCTTTACAGATGACAACCAACACCTTGAATTGCACCCAGAAACTACCTGGAGCCAGTACAACTGAGTGATGGCATTACCTAGGCATACAAAGGCATGCCCATTACTCCCCACACCACTACATTCTGGACAAGTTGCAGCTTCCAGGTAGTCTTCAAGGGCAGTCCCACATATAGTGAATTACAGAGATAAAACACAGTAGTAACCAAAGTATCAGTGATTGTGAGCAGGGACACCTGCTCCAGAAACAGGTACAATTGGTATACAATATGGAGTTGGACAAAGGCCATGGCTGCCAGCTCATCCACAAGCAGGGATCATGAGTCCAGGGAGACCCCCAAATGCTCCTGAGGAAATGATGAGGACCTTTCAGAATACTAATGATGTTTATGATATGGCTAGATTAAAGCCTTTGGCACAGTGATTTGATGATGTTGTCATGAAGGAAAAGAAAATCAGAAACTGCAAAGACAGAATTACAGTGGGAACATGGGCTGTAAGGAGCATGAACATGGGAAAGCTTAATACAGTGAAAGATGAAATGAATCAACTACATCTTAGGCATCAGCAAACTGAAATGGAGTAGAACTGGACACTTTCAACCAGAATATCACACTGTTTACTATTCAGGACATGAAGAACAAAAAAGGAATGGTGTTGCTTTCATAGTTGGGAAAGATATAGCAAAGATAGTATTTGGGTACAATGGATTCAATGACCAAAAAGTATCAGACTTCACAAGCAACCTTTAATATGATGGTTATCCAAATTTACAGTATGTTCCAACCAGAAGAAGAGGAACTGGATGAGTTTTATGATCAAGTTCAATCTTCAATTGGCAGAACTTGTAAGCAAGATGTACTGCTTGTGGTTGGAGACTGGAGTACCAATATTGGAAATAGTAAGGAAGAAAACATAGTTCAACTGTATGGCCTAGGAAACATAAAAGAAGCAGGAGAATGGCTGACCACTTTCTACCAATCCAATTATTTCTTCATTGCCAAGACACATTTAAAAAATCAAAATGACACCTATATACAGGTAGCCCTCAATTAATGACAACTCATTCAGTGACCCTTCGAGGTTATGACAGCACTGAACAAGCGGTAGTTACAGCTGGTCCTCAAAGTTCTGGCTGTCTCAGCACACTCATGGTCATGTGATTGCCATTTGCGACCTTCCCTGCCAGCTTCCTACAAGCAAAGTCAATGGGGAAGCCGGTGTGAGGTTTCAGCCCACGTCTGACTCCGAAAATTAAACTTATCCCAAGTCAGAGGGGCAGACTGAAACTGCTCAGGAGAGGCTTGAAAAAGCAGAACCAGGAAGTGACTCAGCAGAGTGGGAGAAATGGCAAATGGGGATTGGACAAGAACCGGTGGGGGATTTGAACTCTCCAATCAGCATGCGAGACAGGAGACCTGAGAAGTGCATGAACCAGAAAGCAGCCTGATTGGCTGCTAGAGAGAAAAGGCACGGAAGGGATCGGCTTAAAAGGCAGATGCGTGAAGAGCAAGCTGCCGGAGGCAACCAATCCTTTAAGCTCACAGCCCTTGCAGAAGAGTCCTTACCTGCGTCAGAAGCCTCACCTGTAGCCAGATTGGAATCAGTGCCAGCATCTTCTATCTCCGAAGATTTGCCTTCTGCACAAGCCACTTCAGAGGATCCTCCTCCTGCCATCCCAGCTGAGCACAGTCTCACGTCTAGCTCAGGACCTTTTTGCCACGTTTCAGCATGAATCAGGTGTGCACCCAGCCCTGCTCCTAGCCCCCAAGTGTGCCTAGGATCTCCAGTTCGGTCCAGTCTTGCTTCCAAGTCCAGTCTTGCCTAGGATCTCCAATCCAGTCCAGCCTTGTTCCAAGCCCACAGCCATGTCTAGGTTCTTCAGTCCAGTCTAGTCTTGTTTCAAGCTCTCAGCCTTGCCTAGGAACTCCAGTCCAGTCCAGCCTTGTTTCAAGCCTGCAGCCTTGCCTTGAGTCTCCAGTCCAGTCCAACCTTGCTTCCAGTTCTCAGCCTTGCCTAGAATATCCAGTTAAGCCCAGCCTCGCCTTCAGAGCCAAGCCTTGTCCAGTGGTTCCAGTTCAGTCTCGCCTAGCCTCCACATGTCAGTCCGGTTCTACCTGCGTGTCAGATCACGGATCCTTGCCTCCAGTTTCTGCATTGCCATACACTCTAGCTTCACCAAATCTACCAGCTTCAATCAGAGAGTTAGCCGAATTCTGCCTTGCTGTTCTACCACAGTCTGATCCTGCAACCGTGCCTGTTCATCAGTCATTGCCTGCTGGTCTTGATTAGAACTACCTTGCTTTACTATTCACCAGAACTCTATTACTGTAAATAATTGTTTTAAATAAATAGTTTTGATGATAAATCTGTCTGGCCACCTCATAGTCTGAACAGGACAACCAGCAGGGAAGCTCACAAGTCACTCAGGTAAGTCTCTCCCACCTGCACACCCTCCCCTAGCTCCTCTGCACTCACACTGCACCTTGCCAGCCACCTGCACATCATTACATACTCTCCCTGACCCAGCAGCAGCCACCCCTGCCACACTCACAACATGCCTCCCCAGCCACTCATGCACCCTCCTTGCATACTTCCTGAGCCTTGCTGCCACTCATGCACCCTCCCCAAGCACACTGCATCTCCCTGGCCACTTGTGCACCCTTCCTGCACCCTCCCCAAGCCTCACTGTCACTCACACACCCTCCTGAGCCTCAAGCCACACCTCCCCACCACCCACACACCTTTGTGCACCCTCCCCAAGCCTTGTTGCACTCACACGGTGACTCCCCAGCCACTCACGCACCCTTGCGCACCCTCCCTATACCCTGCCCGAGTCTTGCTGCACTCATGCTGTGTCTCCCCAGCCACCTGCACACCCTCACACACCCTCCTCGCACCCTTTCTAAGCCTTGCTGCCACTCACATACCTTCCCTGAGCCTTGCTGCACTCGCACCGTGCCTCGCCTCCCTGACCATTTGTGAACCCTTGCATGCCCTCCCTGAACCTCGCTGTGCTCATGCCATGCCTCCCTAGCCACCCATGCAGCCCCGTGCTCCCTCTCCCACCCAGCAGTAGCTACTTACCTGTCTGCTGGCCTGCTTACAAGCCACCTGGAATTTGCTTCCCCACTGACTCTGGTTGTTGGAAGCTGGCAGGAAGTTGTGAGGAAGTCCTCACTTAACAACCTGCAAACTTAGCTTAATTTTATTTATTTATTTATTTATTTATTTATATTTCAAATTTCTATCACCACCCATCTCTCCCAAAAAGGGGACTTAATGATGGCAGTGGGGACTGCAGGGATTGCCGTCACTAAGTGATGTGGCCATGTGATACCACACTTTATGGCTGCACCGCTTAGCGATGGAAATTCCAGGCCCAATTACTATAGTTAACCAAGGACTACCTGTATATGGCCCGTACCAGACGAGCACACAGAAATCAAATTAACAACATTATTGGTACAGGAAAGATGTGGCCAGGAGATGAATGTGGAACAGATCACAAACTGCTCATATGCAGGTTCCAAGTCAAACTATAACAGAAGAACAAAGCCAATCAGTTTCCACAATATGACCTTGAGCAATATATCCACCATTTTCAAGAAGAACATCATGAACCATGTCCTGACCCTCATTGATGGGGAACATATACTTTTGGCCTGAGTCATTTAGGATTATAAAATTCATAATCAGCCCTTTAAATTGTGCTCAAAAGTGAAATAGTAATCAGAAAGTTGGGATATATGACTTTATATGCTTTTGTCTTTTAGATTAAATCTATCCTAACTGCTGTATGGTGATATTTTGAGCCAAATGTAGCTTCCAAAGTGTTTTCAACAAACAGAAAATTATGCCAAAAGATCTAGTCAAAGATTTTCAACTCAGTCATCATTTTTTCCTTCAGTCACACCAACTTCCATATATTGCCATGTGTGTCCATGTTCTTATCATTAAGAAGTATATTCATATGCATTTCACTTGTAATTGTGAAATCATGGCCATTATCATTTGCCCAAATGCTATTCTGCAAAATAAAAAGTAAAACAACATACGTCACTTTCTTTTTAGTCTTACTGGCACAACCTCATGTGTTTTACCCTAACTTGTTTGGCTTAAAATATTTTCCACATTTTAAAGAAAATAATCAACACAGCAGCAATTTTATTCCTAGTGCCACAGCTATAGAGAGCTTCAGTAATACATCACACTTTACTTCTTGCCACAGAGGTATTTTTATAACTAAAGCAGGGTATTTTTTATGGGTCAGATGTTCTTGTCCTAGCATACCACCGTTTGTATTCTCTTGGTAGAAAATGTTCATTCTCTACTTAATTTTTAATGTATGTATTTGTTTTTATATTAAAATTCAATAAAATTTTAATTATAAAACATGATATCTCATCCTGAATTATATGTATCTGCAGAGAAATACAGCTGTGGTTTCATGACAGTTGGGCTTTTTGCTCACTTCTCTCTCTGTACGGTATTTCTGGTGCAGAGTTATGCAGATTTTAACTTTTAAATACAATGTAAGCATGTAAACAACTTGGCTGTCTTGAATATTTCAGGCAATTCAGTACAATTTTGCTGGGATACAGTATAAAACAGCTGCTTTCAGTATTTCGATATTTGATCTATGAAAGATGTTATACAAGATTAAAGACTCAGGAAAATATCCATCATTGTCCATTATCTTACGCGGAATTACATTTGCTGATCTAATGCCATTTTTCCAGTTTGAAGATCTCCAGCTTCTGGAGATCTTCATTGTCTCATTTTGTTTTTGATCCCCAAAATTATTTAATTCACAGTTTAAAAATACCATGCTAAATGGAATGTTGCAGAACTACCATTTTGAAAACTGAGCTCTAATTCCTAGTCTCTGCTTCTTATTCTTCATACAGTTACCAAACATTAAAAAAATGATCTCTCTCTCATTTTACATCATGGCTGAGAAGTTTGTTCAGGGATTTTTTATGAGGGAATTTATCAGGAGACTTTGGAAAAGCCAAGTATCCATTCATCTTGATAGATCCAAGAACTGAAAGAAAATAAGTGGAACAGAAATCTGGTTGATTCTTCTTAAGCAACTTTTATCCTTCCATACATTAGATTAATATGTATATATATACACATACATACATGTACACAGGCACAGAGTTTTATCACCACTTTCTATCAATTTACCTGAGGCAGATATCAGACTAACAAGTCTATTATTCTTTTTAAAAACCCAGTGATAATTTTGTGGGCTTTGTGGAAATATATATTACTTTAGTATTCCACCTCTAAAAAAATACCAAAGTAATTATTAATCAGGTGTTGAAATACAGCATATTTTCACCACAACATGTGTCTTCCCAATATCAAATAATTTTGGCTAATGCATTGATGTTTAATGCTCCTGCAGTCACAGCGGAATTAGGTATCCATTCCTTACATAGCCATTTAACTATTAAAGTTTTCACATACTGGCTGAGGATCCAGTCATTGGATTCTGATAGACTTCCTAAAATATGCTTAACAGAACAGATAAATATGGCACAGCCCAATTCTTGGATCAGCCAACTCTTTGAAGTTATTTCACAACATGGGTTTTCCATTCAGTATTTGCTCTCAACGGCCTCTCAGGCAAGGGAAATTTTTAAACAGCAAGTCCTGGATATTAGTGCACAAACTGACATGGAATTATTGACTAAAAATAGATCTTTAAGTTGGTTGGCTAAGAATAAAATTATTTTTCAACCTGAAAAATAACTATTAATGAGCTTGCCACAACTTTTAAGAAGGGCCTATTCTAGAACTAGATTTGAGTTGTTGGACTCCATGGACAAATATGGGCACTTCCACCACTTGCCATATCATAAGAAAACCTGCGTATGTGGTTCACTAGCCGTTGAAAATATTTTTCATATTTTGTTCAATTGCCAGTTATATGTACCCATTAGGCTTAAATATTTATCATCCCTATTAGAAAGAACAGTACACTGGGATCCAAACCACAGACTGTCTTACTTCCTTCTGGGTTCTAATGTGCATATTGTATGCAGAACCGCTAAGTTTATAACTAAGGCAGCGCTCATAAGAACCCAATACACCGAACAAATTGGGGTATCCTGTAAGGGAGATTCATACATCTGATTACTGACTCCTTGTATTATTGCATATGTATTGTATTACTGTATTTTCTTTTATCTATTTTCTTTTTGGACAATGTATTGTATTTTATTTTATTTAATTCAATTTTATTTTATTTTATTGATAAGGTCACAGGACTAATCAATTAATAAACTACTACTACTACTACTACTGCACTGATGTTTCATGATAGTATCTTTGGGCTGCACCAAGGTGCACCAAGGTTGAAAATTAGTAACTATTAGTAATGAAAGACTAAGGAAAAGATTAAAAAAATTCAGACTGTTCCAAGACAATATTCTTGCATTTTCCAATGTATATATAATGAACTTCATTTCATTCATGGCCATGTGCTAGTGGGACCCTTCAGGTGGCTTGCACTTCAGTTTCCACCAGTTCCAGCTAGGATGACCAATGGTTATAGTTTATGGACACCATAGGTAATGCTCCTCTCAGACATAACCATAACCATGTCCTCTGATGCCTTCTTTGGCCTTTCTTCTTTGGTGAACTCCAACTGCAGCAAATTTTAGCTTAGACAACATCAGAGGTAAAGGGAGATAATCTTTTTCATGTGCCATTCTTCCTTAAGAAAACCCCACTCCCTAAAAAAGCCAGTATGGGCATGTTCCAGAATTCCTCTTTTTACCATCAAGATTGCCATGAATGACTGGAAATCTTAGCAGTGAAACTAAATTCATTATATGACAGAAGCTGCAATTTTGAACATATATTAAGACTTTAAAAGGTCTCTTTTCAAAACGTCTTTAGCTGAACTATACCATAAAGCTTTTTTTTAAAGAAAAACTCTTAACTTTGAATTAGTCTGTAATGTTTAAATTCTCCACTGAATAATAAATAAAAACAAAATCTCATAAACTATCCAGAACTTTCTGTAGATCTCTTTCTATACATTGCCTTGTGAATATATTAAATGCCTAAATTACAATGGTAGATTTATTCCATTACATTTTTGCTGTATTTTTTCCCATTAAAGTACAGAAATCAAATTCAGAAATGTATTGTTTTCTCACTTACTGTTGACATTAACCCAAATGTTTCTGGTTACAGGGATGTTAATTATTTAGCTGTTTGCTAAATCTATTTTTGGAAAAATGACCTGCTAGTCACATCTTATTCATTCCCACAGTGATCAACCAGATCTGAATGAGAACCTTACAAGCCAGATCCCTATGAAAATCCTACAGGCAGAACATAAGGGCAATAATCTTCTCCCACTACTGTAACTAAGCAACAAGGGATCCCGAAAGTTGTAATAACCAGTAAAACTATCAGTAAGTAATAGCCATATCCTTCATGAACTTGCCAATTCACATTTTAAAATCACCTAAGTTTGTGGGCATTGTGAATTCAATCATGTATCTTGTGATAGCAACTTCCATAGTTTAAGTAAGCATAATTAACATAGTGCTATATGAAGCATTTACTTTCTCCTGAATCCTTCATTATCAGCTCATAATTCCTAGTATTATGAGAATAGATGAAAAACGTTTTCTGTCTGCTTTCTATTCTGTATGCAAAATGTGATGTACCTCTGTCATCTCCATGCTTTTTTCCAACCTAAAATCCTCCAACTTCAGAAAGTTACAAAAAGCAGCAGTATACTACCCAGGGATCTACAGGCCACTCTTGCCTTAAACTAAAATCAGAAAGAGTCACTGGGAGTTGGGCAGCACATTAATAATAATAATAATAATGGATTAATGGGAGACTAGCAAGAAAGAAGTCATTACTTATTAAAAACATTGATACTCATCTCAATTTGCCAAAAACAACTGGATTACCCTCCAGACTTCTGGTGAAATGTTCTATGGATAGACGAGTCAACAAGGAGAACTTTTGGGCTACATGGGTACCATTATGTTTCGTGGAAATCCATTTCAAATTACATACCTCATATCAAGCGGGCCATGTCATGGTCACGGTCTGGGAATGCTTTGTTGTCTTAGTAACTAGAAGATTCACCTTTGCTGAAGGAAGCATGAATTTATTTATTTATTTATTTATTTATTTATTTATTTATTTATTTATTTATTTATTTATTTATTTATTTATTTATTTATTTGAAAGATGTGCATGGCTAGTAGCTAGCCACAGATAAACAAATAACAATACAAAAAAAATTAAAACTCTCTCATATCACCAATGAGAGTCCCATCATAACACTATGTGTGCCAGGCTCCCCTCCCGACTCTCCTGAATCTGCCATGCATCAGAGACTTCTACAGGAGAATATCCAGCCAGCCGGCCAGCCAGCCATTTGCTGAAATCAAAGAGCAAGTGGGTCATACAGCAAAATGTTCAGCCCAAATGTACAAGCAAGTCTTCAAGAGAAAGGATGAATGTTTTAGACTGGCCAAGTCAAAATACAAGTCTAAACGTCATGGAAATGTTGTGGGAGGACATGGAATGAACACTTCATACTGTTCATGCTTCAACTCTTAAATATTAGTGAGTTTACCATGGAGAAAAGACCAAAATTCCTGCACAGCAATGTGAGAGATAGATCACCACTTACAAGAAGGATTTGGTTGTAGCTATTGCAGCTAAAAGTGATGTTACTGAATCTAAAGGGCAATTACTTTTTCAGATTGGCATATTTGAATGCCTTTATGAAATTAGAATGCCAAGTTGCATGTCTTTATGAAATTAATGAAAAAGCCCCAAATTTTGGTGCTATCTGTATCAGCAGGACCCCTTATATCTCACTAAGATGCTAATGAAGCTCTGATAACACTTATTGCCAACGTTTTGCAAACATTTAGAAAATCTAAAAGAGGTCAAGTACTTTTCCACAGAACTCTGTGTGGGAAAGAAAGTATGAGTTTCAAGACTTTAGATATGGCATTTCATTTTAGGGTATATTTTCAAAACCAGAAATAATCTCTGACCTTCACATTTCTTACACAGAGAAAAGAGGTTTCCTCATTTCTGAAGCTTCCCTCAGATCAGTCACACACTGGTCAGACAGCAAACAACACACTTACTTCGTTAAAGGAGGAATACAGACCAGGAGAAGAAGAACACATAAAATGGATCCTAGTTTAGAGTTGCAGGAAGCCTTTAATCAAATTGCCTCATTTTTCTTCCTGCATTAATACACGAGGATATTCAATTAACCACAAACCCATAAAAAAAAAATTCAATTTGTTTATATAGAACTAATGTTTTGGGTTTTCTGAAAATATCCCCAAAATCTTAAATCACAGTTCATAGTTGTCCTTCAGTATCAAGAAAATAACTTAAAAACAAATTTATCTACATTTCTCATAAATAAAAAATAAATCTACAGTTAAATTCTCTCAACTGTTTGAAATAAAAAATATGTGCATTGGTGGCAAACAGAGCTTGTAAAAACATAGCTGAAATAGAGCTGGCATACTACAAGCTAGAGAGCTTTGGTATAGTGGTTAAGGCATCAGGCTAGAAACCAGGAGACCGTAAGTTCTAGTCCCACCTTAGACATAAAGCCAGCCGGGTGACCTTGGGCCAGTCACTTTCGCTCAGCTTTAGGAAGCAGGCAATGGCAAACCACTTCTGAAATCTTGTCAAGAAAACTGCAGGGACTTGTCCAGGCAGTCTTCAAGAATCGGACATGATTGAACAGATTAAAGAAAACAAACTACAAACTAAGTGGGTTTTCTGTAGTCACTTCCTTCTTTGTACTATAATGACTCTGCTCCACCAAAAACTGATCTTGTGATTTTGCCTAACATGTACTATTTTGTTTTCCACAAATCACCTGCAGTGTCTTGATAGATGAGCCTATAAAGGAAGCTTCTGATCTTCATTTGAGACTCATCTGAGCATGACCACCAAAGTCTAGTTCAAAGAGGAATAATACAATCAAATCTACACTATGGAAAACAAGTGTAGAGCTGTGTATGGAACAGGAGATCTTCTGGTATTCACAGCAATGTGGGCTGCACATGACACAAAGGGCTGAACATAAGCATGGGTATTTTTATTGTCCTGCCATCCTACGGGTTAATGCAGCTGGGTGGTGGGGTTGAGAGCTGGTATGGCTCAGTGGCTACAGAGGAATGCTAATCTATGGATACCAAAGGATTTGGGTTCTTACCCAAAAATTCTTGGGCCCACACTGAACTGCAGTCCTTTGCATCAGTGCCATTACTATTCCCGCTAAGCAGACAATGTGGGTCTAACCCCCAGCCCTCCCTTTAAATCAGGGTGTGAAGCATAAGGGAAAGAAAGATTCAAATTAATAATTCATTCCAAGCAACCCCCTGGAGCAGTTTTACTATGATATGCTATGCAGAATGCTTCAACACACTAATTAATATTTTCAAAGTGTTCCATGAGCTCCTTTTAAAAGCACTTTTGCTTTCTATTGAACATTCTGCATTGTAAATAAGATCAACCCTGTCTCTAAAAACCATTGATGAGTTATTCCCTGCAGCTGACATTTTACAAATATAGGGAGATTTCCCCTTGCATCAAAAATAACCAAAACCATTTTTTTTTGGCAACATATAGGTAACCTAAACATCTTTTGTTCCAAAATTAACAGGGATAAATTATGCTCCCTTTGAGAGGCAAGTAACTGCACAACTCAGGTGAGCCCAGGAGATATTCTGTAATTTGCACTTAATGATTGTATTGCAGAGTCCCCATTGCATTGCTCTTTCAGCTAACAGCGAAATAAAGTCACTGTAAATAACTTAATATTTAAACAGAAGCAAATTCTTATTTTGTTTATAATAATGATTACAATGCTCAGTAATGAATTTGTTCTCAGATGCAGTGACTGAATCAACCTATGTATCTGCCATAATAATTCTCATCACTAGAGGCTCTTTCTCTTAAGAGGTATTAAGGCATAGATTGATAAATTTTAATAGCCAAAAAAAATTGCCAATATCAGTATCTGAAGACATTTTCTCTTTAGCTTTGGATGATTGATTGTTTCTCCAGCACCATGGTGACTTCTAGAAGTGGTCAGGTTGTTGCCAACGAGGTTAAGATTAGTCTTTTCTTTGGGAAGACAAGTCATTTGGGCTTTCTGATTCCAAGGCTAAAGTATTGTCATGTCTGGCGTCAAGAAGGAATTTCTCTTTCTCAGGTCTGATTGGTTGAGGATACAAGGAGATTTTTCTGTTTATTGCCTTTTTTCCAATACTCTTACATCAGTGTTCCTCAACCTTGGCAACTTTACGATAAGTGGACTTCAATTCCCCAAATTCTCCAGCCGGCATGCTGGGTGGGGAATTCTGGGAGTTGAAGTCGACATATCTTAAAGTTGCTAAGGTTGAGGAACAGTGCCTTAGGTAATACACCATTGCTAATGCAACCCACTGTCAACATGAATCCTGCATGCTGGTATTTTTGGAATTTATATAAATAGTGTACACAAATAATAAATGCCAGACAGATTACAGTATTCTGTTGACAGTGCTAATTGCAGATCCCAAATTCAGTGTCTTCAAGCCTTCCTTATACTGTAATTAAAAGTTACTGAGCCCATAACTGAACTATAGCTTGGATCCTTCAGCTTGCCAGCCTTGAGACACGTGGTATAACTCAGCTACAGAGCATTTGTTTTATGAGCAAAAAGATCCCAGGTACATTCTCAAGTATCTCCAGGTGGGACTTAGAAAGGCTGCTAAAAAAAATCTTACAGGACTCCTGTAAGTCAACAAAACTCATACAGAACTAACTAGATCAATGGTCTAAATCAGTATAAGGCAGTCTTCTAAATTGTGCTGGGTATAAGAATTATAAAGACTCATCTGAGCCTCCTAAGTTTCTAATAAGTATATTCTTTGTCTTAGGTATGCCTTTAAACATGTGGAGCTCTGCTCCCATCTGTTGCTAATTCTTTCTATTATCTAAATTAACCTATTGGGAATACAGCAATATGGGGAAAAAAAACCCTTCCCATTATGCAGGGAAGGCTGGTTGTTTAGAAACTAAGATCTCTATGGCTGTCCAAGATACTGTATCTCATGGAGAAAGGTAATGTAAGATTCTGTATGATATTTTTTTTATCTGTTGTCACCATGGATGTGATGTGATTATTTTTCTGATGGTGTCACTTTCTGGCTTTCCTGTATTCCTATAAATCATAGCAGACTGCAGACTCGTGAAATTTTACTACCAGTTTGTGTTAATATTTTCCACTCTGTCCAACTCCTGGGCACTCAAGCTAGATTGCATGTACGGTAGATACATAACAGCCAGTTTTCGTATGTGCATAGAATCTCTGAGAATTTGGAATTTTATCAGCAGTACCTTAGGTGCATATTTTACATCTGTAGAACTTTTTTTTTTTTTAATACTATCTCTGTAGGACTCTTGTTCTATATATGGCTGTTGATTTGACTGAATATACTGGAGCTCTACACTGACAGAAAGAGGACAGAAAATAACCAAACTAATAGCAACAGTTATTATGCCTTCAGGATATAACAAAGGAATGTCTCTATTTAGAAATGGACATGTGTACCAATATTTCTGAAAGCAACATGAAAACATGTATCTCTTGTCTTGTACAAGCGTTTTGTCTCAATTAAGCTTATATTTTTTAAAGAACAAACAACACTTTTCCTGCTTTCCAGGTAACATCTGGCACATAAAAAAATCAGTTGCAACAAGTCAGATGGGTAAACTGCTAAAATAATGAAATAGTACAACACACATATATGTTTCAAGGACCTACAGCCGATTTCAACATGCACTGCACTGTTATAATTTCTTTATGAATCTTTTTAAAGCATCCTACAACTTCTGAAAAAAGCTAGGAGAGAGTATTATTAAAACATGGACTTTCTCTGTCTCTCTCTGCTCAGAAATAATGCAGCATCAGCCGCATGGCCACTTTTCAATGCCTGTGTATACTGTGTCTATCCCATCCACAAACCTCATGCCGATTTGGGCTGCTGACAGTGCCTTCTAAATCCAGCAGCATCTGAGGAAGAACAGAGGCTTCTCCCTGATCTCATTCAAAATTCGTTCTTGGAGGTAATTGCCATTCTCATGCAAGTGCTCTGAGAAGAACAAAGGGATTGCCTTTAAGCTGGAGAGTACCCAGCAACACAGATGGAAAGGGCTGGAAATTGCCAGCCAAGTCTGGAAATCATTGGGCCATTAGGAATGTACAGAAGCTAACTGTGAAGGAATTAGGAGAGAGGTTTTGTCTCAAGTTAAGAATGTTGTGCAAAAATGAGTGTGACCTTTTCACTGCAGGCTCAGCTGAGCAGATTTGTGTGTGTGTGTGCCTTTAAGTCAGTTTTTGACTCTTGGCAATTGCTTGGACTAGTCCTTGCAGTTTTCCTGGTAAGATTTCAGAAGTGGTTTGCCACTGCCTCCTTCCTAGGGCTCAGAGAGAGTGACTGGCCCAAGGTCACCCAGCTGGCCTTGTGCCTAAGGTGGGACTAGAACTCACGATCTCCTGGTTTCTAGGCTGGTGCCTTAACCAGTACACCAAACTGGCTCTAAGTTCTTGCATTCTCTCTCCCTCCCCTCCCCTCCCCTCCCCTCCCCTCCCCCCCCCCTCCCCTCCCCCCCCTCCCCCGATTAATGCTGAACCTTTTGCCCAGAACAATTCTTTCACCCAGCAGTATAAAGATAAATGTTCAAGTTCACCACAGCTGCTGAGAGAATAATCCTATCCTCCTGATGTTTCCTACTAAGGAGGCAGCTTCTGGTGGAGAAGTCCCTTTACCAGAAAAAAGGGGCTCCATCAATACAAAATGGGGCAGGCTGTTTTCCTGGAGAAGTTCTTGCTACTACTGCTATTCAGAGACACACTAAGTCTGGCTCTAGAGCTTCCATTTGCATAGCTGTTGGCATATAACCTATTTGCTTCATTAATTGTTTCTAATACTCTTCAAAACGTGGGAACTGAATGTGGCCTTCAAAGCCATGGAGGGCACCACAGGAAACAGATTGCTGGTTTCCAGTTCCAATTAATGGCAGGAAACCAAGCATTTGGCCCTTATTAGCTAATTCATACCTCCATGCCTAAAAATTACACACCCACAACCTATGCCACATTTATTTTAGGTTGCAAGAGCCAGGCCAGAATATATGAAGTAACAATACTTCCGTATTGTTTTATTTATTATCTCTCTCTCTCTCTCTCTCTCTCTCTCTCTCTATCATCTATTACTAAATAAAAAGGGCTAACATGCACACACCTGGGTTTACAGGTAAAGGTAGAGCTCAGGTATGACCACTTAAACCCAAGTAGACATTCTTTGCTTATTTGCTGCTTTGTTTGCAAATCCTTTTTTACAAATGTGAAGTTCAGTGCCTGAAGCCACGATCAACAGGAGGCCCAGAAAACAGAGTGGAAACTCTTGAAGCCAGTCGCCTTGGGCGGACACAGGAAATATTTGAGAGTTTGTTGTTTTTTAAAAGCAACTAGGGTGAGTATTGACTTCTGGAATTAAATGGATTTTAAGTGTCATACTTAACTGCCCTCTACTTGGTGTTTTAGCTACTCTATGATGTAATACAAAGCCTTGTTATTTGGTGGTTTCCAAGATGGAAGGAAAAAAAAACAGATGATTTGTCTTATCTCTAAAAGCAGCATTGGCTCACTGTCACATATACTGCATTGCCTTCAGATGAAACAGCAGAAGAGGGGATGTCAGAGGTTGGTCCTTTCTTTCAGTACTAGCCAGTGTGTTACACAGCTCCTGAGATGCAATAACCTGTTGCAATTTGAGATCTAACCTGGGCAAAAATGCTCTTTTTCTTCCATGTTGCAATGCCTGGCCGCATAATTTAACACCAGTTATTTTATTGTTAATTGGTATACACTTGGCCTGGAGTTTCAATCACATTGACATTCTACTCAATAAGTTTCTAGCACTTTTCTTCCTGCATTTTGTGTGTGGACATGGGTATAAATGAGCATGCACACATTCCTTTATCTGGATGATAAACTGCGACAATGCTACAGAGGGGAAAAGCTAGATGAGCGAGCCTGGCATTTGCTAGCAGAAACATAGTATGCCCCTATCAGCAACGTTCACACAAATGCTGTCTAAAATATGTGCTTGGCTACTCACTGAATAATAAACATATGTGGGGAGGCTGCAGACCTGGAAACATTTCTCCACAGCCCCAGCCACAATGGTGAAATTGGAGAAAAAATGCTTCCACAGCCATGCTGGTGTGCTGTGATTGGCAGTCTCGCCCACATCTCACACCTTGGGTAGAAAAGACCATTGTAATAATTGATGACAGTTTTTAAAAAAAATAATATTAAAGCTTAGATTTCTCCTTTCTCCCACTATACTGTGGAATTACTATAATAGCAATAAAACATTCTTACTCAGAGGCCATCATTGTGAGGTAAAATTCCGTAATGAAGTCATCTGTGCCCTTGCTTGGATAGCTTTGGAAGGTAACCTTATCATTGGCTGATGTCTAAGGAGGACAATTTGCTTTGCTTCTCCTTCTTAAATGTGTCTCTGTTTCTTTTGTTTTTCAGGTCTGGATAAAAAAAATATATCCCTGTTTTGCTGCTATATATGCATTTCAGTGATTTGGCCTGAAGTCAGAAGGTTGTATCAAATTGGGCAAGGGGCTGTGGAAATTCCAGGCTCCACAGAATTCCAACGGACAACTCCTCATGGAGTGAGACCAATTATAACAAAGCCTGAAAGGAGCTTCATATTGGTTCTGATCCAGTAGCAATGGTTACTAGAATCTTAGCTCAGAGTGAAGCTCAGAGAACAGCCCTAGACTTTGAGAGACACAATTTTCCACAGTTAGGAACATCTAGAGAAGTCTAGCTAGCTTTCATGTGGGATGCCTACTTTTCTGTCTTTGCTTTTCCCCGGCCTTTGCGCCCCCCACAATCCCCTGCCATAAACACACCATCTTTTCCCGCACACTCTTGTTGGCTGATGGAGCTGTTAAGAAGCCTAAGATTGCCATCTTGTGGACCAAAATGGTCAGTGAACGAAGGGTGTTCTGTTTTGTTTTGTTTTGTTTTATTTATTTATTTTAGGATGTCACTGAAATTTGGGCAGGATTTTTGTTTTGTTTTGTTTGCTTGTTTACTTAGCCTTGTTTAATTAGAGTGGTCATTAGTGATCATGTTCCACTTGGGATTTTCCAAATGGTTTGGGCCCCATTATCTCTTTATGAAGCCAGACTTTAGAAGCCATGAGTGCTGAATAATACAGAAAATTCAGGCTTGAGGTATTTCAGTTTAAAATTGGCAATGGATTTTTCTTTTAATTGTGCCCTTGGTATGGCCTTTTAAGTATATGCCAAAGTAGGGCAACTTCAAAACAAGAAAATGATCAGAAATCTGATCATCTAATAGGCCAAATGTAAAAATAATATTTCTGTCCTCCACCAAAATGAAATAATCAACAGCCTCTAGTAGATCTTGGACGTTTTTCCAGTACGGGCATATTTCTTTTACTTCTTGATATTCTTCCCTAAAATGTCTATTTTTTTCTTTGTTTATTCTGGTCTATCCACTTTCATTTATAAGAAGGGGTTTTTAGGTAGATATACCAGATATTTTACTATTTTACATTTTCATTGTTTGGTTTCAATGTCAACCCATTTTGACTATGATAAACTGAGACATTCAGCATTTATTTATTTATTAACTAAAAGTGCATTTACCAAATAGCACCATCTAAAATTATTTTTATTATTTTTTTAATCAAATTATGGGAGACAAACATAGAGCTATACTTAATTTTATGTTGTCTTACCCTTTTTTAAAAAAAGAGTTTAATATCTTGGATTTCCTTAAAAAAATTTTAACCTAAGCTCTTAGCTAGCTTGTTTTTTAAAAACAATGCAGTACTATATAAGAGATCACAGGAAACTGGTGAACTAAATTACAATGTCTAATTTCTTTTGCTTTTCTTTATTAATAATGTTTAGAGCCATTACAGCAAAAGGTATTTCCCCAGTGAATCAAGTTGTATAACTTGTCCCTATATCCACCCTATGTTGCTCTTGTTTTAAATCAGATAACAGATCCATATATTGTTTACAATGCAGCATGTCTATTCAGATGTGCCACTGATGTTTTTTTTTCCAGGTGCATATGAATAGGAATTGCAGCTGGACTGCATGTTTCTAATTAATTTAATACATTGATATTGTACATTTGCTATAAAAACATATACCTTAATTTGAAGCATATGAGGATTGATATAATTTATTTTAAGAAGTAAATTGTCTTTTAATCATTTGTGTCTTATTGAAAAGGAAAAGAAACGTGTTCCAGAGATCCATGCAAGGAAGCAATAATATTTTGTAAATCCCACATGAACATAGTTTTGTTATTCCCTCAACTAATCCTACCACTATCAAATCAATCTCAATGTAAAATCAATCCAACATAAAAGAAAAACCAGATATTGTAATAATATTACTTCCACTCCACTTCTTAATATATTTCTTCTAGCAGAAAGCTCCTTATTTCACAGGACTCTTGCTTGAAATGTTGCTTGAAATGTTCCTCTCTGTTCTCTCTCTCAGCCTTTCTTTCTTTGTATACAAATCCTGAAAAGATTATCAAAATTCAGAGTCAGTTAAATGGCTCACAAGTGTCATAACTTCCTTGGACTCATGTTTCAGTGCAATTTTGAGCATGCTCTTAGCCGCAAACAATTGATAAGAGATGTGAGAGGGGAAATGTCAGAGACCATTTAGAATAAAACCTATTCTATCTGGGAAGAAGCTTATTCTCTGGAGTTCACACAGGAATTCTACTGCTTCATTCAGGTAAGATACTTGGATTATATTAGAGAAACATTAACTTCTATTTTAAAAAGCAAGAATATTGTGAGAAAAAGAATGCTTCTAAATGGCTCAAAGGTCACCTGAAAATACTTTATTACTAAATTTCCTTCATATGCAGTTAGGAACAAAGTGAGTTTCAACTTTGCAAGTTGCAACTCTGTTCTTCTCTACAGCAAAATAAAAAGAAAACTTTTCAGAAGTTCACTTATTTTTATCTACTTTCAAAGCACAATTATATGAGTAGCCCTGATGAATAATACAAAAAGTAACCCATGTCTATACTAGGCAAGCTTTTTTTTTGTCCTGAAATATCAAAGCACTGAGTGTGTTTTAACATAAAGCTGAATCAGGAAGCATTTTTGCATTTTAATGCAAAACTTGGGCTCAGGCAATTAAGAGATTCCAGAGGAAGAAAGCAGATAGAAGCTCACATCCTATTTATGAAGTTCAGCTGACTGTCAACTTTATGAAAGAGAGTGGCTTAAATTCGCTGCACTGCACCTGAGATCTTGCACCATTCACATGTTTATTGAGCATGGGGAGGGGGTGTGTGCTGAAGATAATTTGAAAATATTAAAAATGATCCTCCAGTTGTGGCTGTCAGGTATCTCAAATAGGCACTTCTTTTTTTCTTCTCTCCAACCTAAATATGCAGCTTAAGAATCACTTGCCTGGATTCTTCTCGCTCAAAGAGCAGTACGAAAGTCAATTTGGACATGTTTAAATCAGATTCTTCCCTAGTGAGGCTGAATGAAACAGTAGGCTTGGAGTCTAACCCAGTTTAAAAGTCTGCTGTTACAGGCTCCAGGTTTCAAAGCAGTGACCATGTCCATCACCCTCACTCCGTACATATTTAGCTCCATCTAAATGCCCGAACTGCACAGCCATTTAGGGTCTGGAACAAGCCCCATTTAATAGGCATTATTTCTATTGCTACATGGTAATAAAATCTGCAGCAGTTTTGCCTACACTACTGGTGCGATTTACCTAGCCTAATAGACAATGCAAATGCTAAAAGACACATATACATCTTCATTATATAAGCTAGGGCTTGAGTCATGTTCCTCCAGAGACAGTTTTATTCATTTTTATACAATTTGCCTACTGTACAGTACAGATGGTTTCTATTAAATAAAATGTCTATTTACTTCTTCTTTTTTTAGATTCTGTGATTAAATTGGTTTAAAATGATGGTGTATTGTGTTATCTCTTCTCATGACTTAATTTAGCTCTATGAGCACCAGTCATAACTTGAAAACCTGGTTTTGCCCACTTGGAAAACAGATATTTTGACTACATGCTGAGCTTTCTTTTTTATATACTTGCTACAGCAGTAGCTAGGCAGCAATTAATGTCACAAGCCTTAACTATGTATGTTATTTTCTAAATATGTATTTAAACATAATATAAGGGGCATCTTTATTAATATCAGAAAAAGATTGCTATATTATTTGTCTTGCTATTTTACATTCGTACCTGATGTTGACAGGGCAATACCTAGTACAGTATACTATGGGGGGGGGGGGGGCTGTAGACAAAGAGAAATGTGCGACTATACTGCCACCAGGTGGCTGTTATAGGTATCTCCTTCAGAGATGCTTGTACAGTTAGCTGGTTAATTCAAAGCTCTTTTCTTCAAAGTTCTTTTCTGCTTTCTTATTTACATTAAGGCAAAGTATTATAGGAAACCGAAAATCATAAAGGAATTATCATAATCAAATGTATACCTATATCACAGAGTTCATAGGACTTGCAAAGGAAAACTACCACAAGGGACTTCTAGATAATTTGACTGCTTTCAAATCCCCATGCCCTGATGAAATATATCCTAGAATTTTGAAGGAACTGGTTGAATAATTGTCAGGACTTCTGCCAATTATCTTTGAGAAGTGCTGGAGAATTGTGGAGGTGACAGAGAACTGGAGAAGAAGAAATGTGGTCCTTCTCTTTAAGAAATAAAGCGGACCCCACTAATGATCAACCAGTGAGCCTAACACTGATCCCCGGAAAGATGTTAGCAGAACATTTGTAAGCATCTTGAAAACAATGCCATGATTGCTAAGAGCCAGCATGGTTTTGTAAAAAATAGATAATGTGAAACCAATCTTGTCTACCTCTTCAACAGTGTAACTACTGTAGTGGACAAGGGGAGTTCTGTGCATATAACCTACTCTGATTTAAGCAATGTTTTTATGAGGTTCCACATGGCATTCTCATTGACAAGCTGTTAAACTGTAGCTTGGATGGCAGTACAATAAGATGAATTCACAATTGACTGGCTAATGATACTTAAAAGAGTCAGCATTAATGACTCTACACTGAGTTGGAGACCTGTAAACAGTGGGGTACCACAGGAATCTATCTTAGAGCCAGTATTATTTCCCATTTTTATGAATGAACTGGCTAGTGGGCTGTTTATCAAATTTGCAGGTGATGCAAATTTGGGAAGTCTGATCATCCAGGACAATAGAATGAGTGTGAAGTCTAATCTTGGTAGATTAGATGACTGGGCTGAATGGAACAAAATATCCTTTAACAAGGATCAAAGTAAGATATTGCATTTAAGGAGAAACAATGTAGGACCACATACAAGATGACAGATTTATGATTTGAAAACACTACATCTAAGATCATCTTGGGTCTGGTTCAGTAGATATATTCAGGGGGATAGCTAGCAAAGGCAAGTTGAGCTGGCAAATTGCCTTTGACCTCACAGGGATTTTGTGATTGCTCAGATAGTAAAGCTGGGATGCAGCATGAGTTCATTCCAGATATAGAGTAATCTTTGAGTAGCTCTAAATGAAGGCTCTGTATATGAATTGCAGTTCAACTCTGGATGTGTCTGATTAGATGACATTGGCTGGGTTGAGTTGAGTTGACTTCTGGCCTTGCAATGGTATATTTGAAAGTTGTGGGATCTCTTCCTGCCACTCCTTGCCTCTTGCACCCCCAAAAATCCCTAAGCAGTCTGGCACTTTGTATACCAACTGGTCCCTTGCCAAAGAGAAGGGGAAAACAGAACTCTTGACAATTTTACTCCTGTTTGCTTTATCTGAGCTACTGTGCACAAGGGATGAGTGCAAGGATCTGCAAATAATGAAAACAGCTTGGATCAACCATGGCAACTATTTAAAATAGAATTCCTGGAGCCTGTCTGCCCTGTTCAGGATTTATCTCCCTTGCTCTATCCCACTGCAGTCGCTATAGCAGCATGCAACCATGGTTAGTTCTACTGGGAAAAGTACCTTGTTGAAGAACTGCCAGCAGGGAATCATTATACCTTCAGATGCTTTTATACTGTATGCAGTGGATTGAAGTGGATTAGATATTTTCTTTTACAAAATCACATCCCTCATAAATTGTAGCTTCCTATTATAGCAACATGGGGGGGGGGTGGCTACAGCAATTGCCTTTTCATTTATTTATTTATTTTTACAGAGTAGAGAAGAATGGATTTTTGTTTCTCCAGGATGGACATCAGTTTGAGTAAATAATGGGGGTGGGGTGTACATTATATTGGTTAGCTGGAAGAAGCACTGATTGGCTTCTTGTATTTTGAGGCTGGCAGCATGAATTAATTTCAAACTCCACTGGACATCTGGGGGATTGAAAGTAGTAGCAGTACTTTGAGTAAATGAATCCAAAGAAGACCAAAAAGAGTACTCTACCATTTTACAATGCCAGTTACATTTGCTCGCAGCTCAGTAGTTTTAGCTAGCCAGTCTTCCCTAGGCCAATTCTACAATCAACTTATAACATGGATGTGCAGCTGACAAGACTAGACGCATTGTTCTAAGTGATGCACAACCCTTTGCCTAACTAACCTTATTATATGCATTTTCCTTACTAGGAAATGTGTGTGAGTGTGTGTGTACACACACAGATATGTTGAAGATCAACTAAAGTAGTGACTCTCAAATAGTGATATCAACAAGTGGGCTGTTACAAGCTCTGAGACTAAGAACTTGAATACTATGGAAAAAGCAGCACCTGGAGATCAAGTGGGAATATTATTGATGCTTAAGATTATCTGGGCAACCATGAAGACAACCTTAATTGAAGAGTCCCTTGGTATAAAAAAACCTGAGAAATAGAAATAGACTATAAACTACAAATATAAATTATGCTTTTGATTTTGAGTTTCTGTATGAAATCCTCCTTTACATTTCATACAGCTATAATAATCATTCCCTTAAGCCTAGAATGTTTCCTGTGAACTTCTCTCTCCTCATAATGGGACAGCACATTGCAGGCTGGTAGAATATGATCCCATGATTGAGGTACAGTGAAGAAGAAATGAAGAATTTGGAAATGAAATATGGTCAAAAAGAAAATGAAAGAGTTGTGGGGAAAAGCTAAAGAAAAGCACTTATTTGGGAAACACAGATTTTTTGCATGAACTACTATATTTGTATAAGTATATAGTATTTGTTCTGTATCATGTTTCTGCTGTATTGTTGGCTTTCTTAATAGTCACTTCTTTTTCATCTGTTCGTAGCTGGATATACCCATCCTGCTAACCCAATTGTTTTTTGACATGGTTTATTATATAAGCCACAATGTATGGATCTGTACATTGTACAAGGCATGAATCATGACTGCACAAAGGATAAATCATGATTTACCTTCACACTGGATCTGTTTATATGTTGTATTCAACATACAAAATCATACAAGCAATATTATGGCTTAGCACATAATATGAACCCAGAGTTCACACATTATGCTAATCCTTGGTTTGATTAACCATGGTTTGTTGATTCAAAATTAGTTCGGTTCATACAATATGCTAAGTCAAAACCAAATAAACCATATTGTGATTTAACCCAATACCTAACTAAGGATTTACCGAGGTTTGAGGGAATACTTCAGTATTTTAGATTCTATTTTATATTTCTATTTTGTATTTCTATTTCTATTTTATATATTAATTGTGATTTTATTGTATTTTAATTTTTAGCTGTATTGTAAACCGCCCAGAGTCCCTGTCAGGGGGAGATGGACGGTGGCAAAATATGATTGATTGATTAATAAATAAATAAATGCAACTCCAGGTAAAACATGTCTCTAAAAATATCTGCAAACTGTTAATACTGCTTCTACATTTTGGAGAAGTGAAGTTGTATTCAGCAGCAGGCACATCCTTCCTCTCATAGGTTGGAGACAGATCTGCCTGAACCACTTCATACAAGCCTAGGTTAAACCCAGGAACACAAATAAGCACTACTTCTGCACCCCAACCCTTAATTAGAGACAGTCAATGTAGCTATGTTTAGACCAAGAAAATTTTCCCATTGGCAATAGCCTGGTATTTTTCTCAACAAACCACCTGAAAATCATTTTGCACAACTGGTTTGTAAATATCCTGCAAACTCTAGTCATTCTCTGACTGAAAGCATGTCCTTTATCACCTTGATAAAATTTCAGTGTAGTGTACTTCCTCACCACCACCACCACCTCCACCACCACCCCTTTGGGTCATTTGAGTCAATCTTAACTCCTGGCAACTCCATGGACAAGTCTATGAAGTTTTGTCGGCAAGATTTTTGGAAGCGGTTTGTTGGCCACTGCCTTCTTCCTAGGCTGAGAGAAAGTGACTGGTTCAAATTCAGGTCTCCCCACTACTAGTCTAGTGCCTTAACCACTAGGCCAAACTGACACTCAATATATTATTAAATCCAATCAAAAGAAAGGTTTGCCATGATTGCTATATAGCCAATCTTTCAGATAAGGAGAACCAAGCAAGTTGCCCAATTGCAAAGCAACAAGGGCTTCACATTAAAAATAAAAAAAAAAGAACCCAGCTGTGTTTGCTGATGAAGAACTGTGGGGATGGCTCACAGTTCCTGAATATAGCATGAATGATTGATCAGTTTAAATGAAGAAGTGAGTATTTCCAATCTTCCCCATGTCCATGATACAAATATTTTGTCACACTTGCATAAGGCCACAATTCTTAAAGTTATTGCAGACTTTTGAAATGGACCAGCTAACTAACTGAAAGCTTGTGCGTAACTAGCTAGGTATGTTCTTGCCATTAGATATAGCAATGCAGGCTAGCTTATCATGGGAAACAAATATCACTATAAAAGCAATAGAATAATGGAATAGTAGCCCACTTACCCATATTGAAAGCTTTAATTGCTATTCATAATAGTGCAAATTTATTAAATAGTTTAGCTTGCTTTGCAAAAAATGTTCATATTTACATAGCTTTTGCAACCACAGATATCCTTAATATCAATGTTTACATTGGACAGAACTTACATCTTAAGTAGCTGCTGCATAATTCCCCAGTAATAGATATATTTAAAAGTAAAAAACATGCCTTATTTGCTGCATGTCTAGGGTCTAATAAGAAAAAAAAAAGGTTCTGTGTTGGCCTGTGGCAAACTGAGAAGCAGAAAGATTTATGAAAACCCTTCCAAAACTTTTTCAAACAGCTGTAATAGAAAGGAAATACAGAAACATCTGAATCACAAAATTATCATCCTTCCACTCTATACGATATTACCAAGCACCCTCAAGCAACTATCTTATTTAATAGACAGATTTAATTGACTACTACAAGTCCAGTTGTCTTCATTATGCAAAAAGGCAAGCCCACAGATAATGCAGCTATTTCTGAGCTGAAGGACTGCTTGGAACAAAATGGTAAAATGACACTGAGATCTCACAACTAGACAATAGTCCAAAAGAATAATGCTTGAGTCAGTTAAAATAATTTCAGGATAACATGTATTGATTTGGCCTTCTTTGAGGCAAACAAACCCCAAACCAAATAAATCCATATGTAAAATAAAATAAGGCAATAAATATGTATAACATGTGTTTACAGTTATCCAGAATATATCACATTTTAGCATGCTTTTGCAGATGTTGAACATTTTTCAAGATGAGCCAAGACACAACAGGGTCTTTCACTGGGACGCAGGTACCATCTGCAAATAATGAAGAGCAAGTCTAGGTTTTATGTTTACACCGCATTTACAGATTATGTCAGCTTAAATATTTGCAGGATCATGATTGATTTCTAAATGCACATAGAGACAATGAGGAAAATGGACTGATCCCATGAGAAACTGAACACCTGCAAAGTGCCATTTGCTTTAGAAAGAAAGAGAGGAAATACAAGCTTTTGTAAATCACATGACAAATTCAGTTCTAAACAGAAATTAACATTCTTAAGTTGAGCAAATGCCTCTGGGAAAAACTAATTTATATCTCTGGCCAAGATCAGGAATCTTGAAGTGATATCAACAATTAAATACAGGCAAACTGAAGAAGTATTTATTCAGGAATCTTCAAATGGTCATTTAGCATATAGCTGGATGTACGTAAGTTATATTCGATACCAGATCCTAAGCAGAACTGCTCCATTTTATGTACCATTGCATAAGTAAATCAGCTCACAAAATTGAGAACAAAGTCTGAAATACAGTTCTAGCTGTAGTGAAAAGCCACAACTAATCAAGTTTTCCTTCCAAAGATACTAAACCTACAATGAGTGCAGTAGCAGCTCTTGGGAGTGTCCCATTGCATCACAGTGGCCGTCATTTACTGTTCTGGGATGGACATTGATGGATATGTGAGATCAGAAGCAAATAGAACAGCATTGTTGGAGTGATGGAGTCAGAATTTCTCCAGCATTCATTTGTACCCCTCATATAATTTTACCTCAGACAATAACCACTGTTGGTGCTTCTAATGCTCTGCTGAGAAAATTACCCACCTTGCCACCAGGAGATGCACATGAGTATATGCACATTTTGCAAGCCAACTTGCATAACCATTTTATAGCACGGAAAGGTTTTGTTCCTATGACATGCTCATCCACAATTAGGTAAATCATAATTTATTTAAATTAAATTGACCACAGAGCTTTCCCACCGCATAAGAACGTTGCCCCTTGGGTTTGGTATTTATTTTATTCTTATTTATTGGTGTATTTATTGTAACTTATATTTTATGATTTTAATCTTGGTTTTATTGTAAACCCCCCAGAGTCCCACTTTCTTCAGGGAGATGGACGGTAATAGAAGTTTGAAGAATGAATAAATAAATAAATCTGGATTTATACAACGAACTGAATCATTAACTAATAATGGGTTCCTACAATATGCTAAACTAAAATCTGGTTGAGTGATTTGTAGTTCAGTGCCTTATACAAATTTAGCCAGTGTCATGCAATTCCAGAAGCCTAGGCTAATTGAGTTCAGTTAGGCAAACTGATCATGTGAACCACAACCTAATAATGAAGTTGGCTGTGCTGAAAGATGAAAAACCATAAGAAAGAAGAGCAGCAGCTTTGAAGTTGCCTCCAACAGATTTAGCTGGACAAAATCATGAGCAGCCGCACAGCTTTCTCCCCTACCGTAGTGAGATATACTTCATTTCTATTTAAAGTACATATGCATACATTTATGTATAGCCACTGTGCAAACTTTATATAAATCCAAGCAGTCTTCTGTCCCTTCTTTGGATGATGTAAATTCTCAGTCAGCTTCCAGCCCAACCATTATCTGCCCCTGAATCTATTTAATTTCTGTGATCCATCAGGATCAAATACCTAATATCTGCCTGTTTGTTTTTCTCTAGGTAAAATAACCTAAAGTGCAATCATTTTAACTACTGTCCTAAGAATAATATCAAAGTGCATGAACCTCAAACTCTAACCATTCAATAGGTGAGCCAATTCAGAAGCTGACAGTTGCCATGCCCATGTCCTCTTTATAGGATAAAGTTTCAACACTCTGCCTGTATCTACTAAAATTACTTCAACTTAACCAGTAAACAATGGTGATGTCATCTGCAAATTTCCCCTCTATAACTGTTCCTTTCCTGTTCAGACTAAGCACCAGACAGGTTTTTAGAGAATAATCTTTATTAAATAACTATTTGCAGTAATGAAGTCCTTGATATGCAAGGCTTCGTTAAACATGCCCAACTGACCAACTGGAGGCAACAGTTCTTGACTGGAACGGTACTGACACTGAATCTCAGACTCACTGGACCTGGAACAGGACTACGAACAGACAGGGATGAATGGGAGACTTGGATCAGGACTTGAACTCAGAGCAAGGTTAGACTCGGCTGGGGGTTCTGGATTAGGCTGGGTACTCTGAACTGAGGACTTGAAGACAAGGCTTGAAACTGGAGCAGGACTGGACTGGATCCTCTGGACTGGAGACCTGGTGCAAGGCTTGGAACTTGGAACTAGGCTGGACTTGGCTGGAAGCCCCAGACTAGGCTGGATTCTCTGGACTGGAGACTTGGAGTAAAACTTGGCACTTGGAACTAGGCTGGACTCGGCTGGAAGGAATGTGTGTGCCATGAACTCAGATCCTGAACAAGATAGGTGTGAACCTTCGAAACACACTGGAGTCTGCAAAGCGCAGTTGCATAGGACTGTGGAAAAGTGGCAGTGCTGGAAAGTTGAGGCTTGCTCACACTGCTGAGGAGATTGTGGAGACTCATGGCTGGAAGCAAGGTGAAGACTGCTGGACGTGGCTGATGCTGATTCCTCACTGGCAGCAGATGCAGGATTCGATTTGTCTTCGGAGTGGAGCTCAAGCGCTGGTTCCTCTTCGGCCACAGACGCTGACTCCAATACCCATAAAGACTCTTCTCCTGAAGCTGCAAGGTTAGAGGATCAGTCGTCTCTGGCAGCTCGCTGTCTGTGTTGCTGCCTTTTATCCCGATTTTGGGCAAGCTTGAAGTCTCCTGCGGCCAATCGAGCTGCCTTCTCCTTTGTGCGCTTTTCAGCTCGTCTCTGGCACGCGCTGATTGGCATGTTCAAGTCCTCCTCCAGATCTCGCCCAATCAGTGTTGTAAGTTCTTCCCGCTCTGCTGAGTCATGCTGGAGTTTCGTTTCTCCGATTCCAGCCCGTTAAGTTTCCAATTCCTCCTCTGACTCAGAAAGTGAAACTAATTCTGAGTCAGAGGCAAGCTTGGTTCTGACAGTTCCACAGGAACACTGTCTCTCTGGTCAACCCATTGCTTGTCTATAGTAACTTCATTTACTCATAAGCTGTAGCATGATTTGTTGCTTGTGGCACGATGTATTGCATGACCCCAACCGATGTGGTTTGTAAATAATAGTTGTGTGAATCCAGCCAATAAGTGTTTATTTAGCAAACCATGGCATAATGCAGCCAGTGAACCCAATCAAAGATTGACTATTAGAAACAAGCAAGCATCAAAATATAAAAAGATTTACTTAATTTGATTAGCTTGCTATAATTATTACAATCTCTAAAGGGGAACCTTAACAAATGACATTTAATGCATAACTTTTCTCATTTCCAGGTGAGTAAAAGAGAAAAGGTATTGATTAAATGTCATTTGTTAAGATTCTGCTTTATAGCTTGTAATAATTCTACTGAACCCAGTGAAACATAATTCTGAGCAATCAGGTACAACAGGGTCAATTTTCAATATATTCCAGGATGTGCTACTATAAATTAATTTTTTAAAAAGCACACAAATCCAGAACCATAGGCTGATCTATAATACTTTTGGCTTTTTAACATGCTCCCTGCAAAATAACATGCAAAACTTTCAACAAGTTAAAAATGAGGGATAAATATTCTGACTTGCATGCATTCTTAGCTTTCTGCTTGAAAAAAAAAAAAATTACTCAGTAGGATGAAGCACCCTTAAAGAGACTGATAATTCAAGGAGGGTTGATCCCAAATAATAATGTCCTTATATATGATTCTATGTACCCGATAATGTTTGTGATTAAGGATTATTCATTATGTGAATAATGAGATATTAATTCATTTGTTAAAATAATTCTGTTATTGAAAGTCTAAATTGTGCTGTGTTGGGAAACTGGGATTTACTATTATTCATATTAAATTTACTTAATACAAACTGAAAAGTGGATCACTAGAAAAAATACATCATATATGAAAATTTTACTACAGCCAACATTAATAAGCATCAGAATGTCTAATATGAAGTGTGAACTGCAGTGTCCTTAAATGTAAAGGGAAAAAAATATATCTTGGTAAATTAGTTCTCTGGAGGCCAAAGTTAAGAATGGAATGAAAGAGTATCTTCATTTTCAGCAAACACCAATTCTTTTTCATGATAATACTATTAAGCTGTCAGTGGAGTATTTTGAGGGACTGTTCCAAGACAAAAGGACAATTTCCTTTGGGGGGATTTTGTGTTGCCAAGTAATCAATATTTTAGCAGTGCTTTACCCATTTAGCCAAGTCTTTCTGGAGTATCAAAACAATAATTTATTCATTTATGGCAAAGTTCAAGGTAATAGTTTCATTCATTCATTTATTACTGTCTCTTGATGATGTGTCTGCTTTAGCTTTTTTCCCTTTTATTTCTCTGTCACAGGTAGAGCATTATGACATGGAATAGAGCAACAATTGTCTATGCAGCACTGAGGGATATTTGTATTTTTTGTATAAAAATGAAGTTTAATAGAAACATTTCACAGCATAGCATACTATGAAAAACAGTTGCTATGAAAGTGATATTTGAAGTGTGCTTGACATTGTTCCTATCATCTAGATTATGACTGGATTGGATTGGACTGGATTACAGGAGATTACTTCCTTATAGCAGAACATAGGGAAAGAAATAACCAAGGGGTCCACAAAGATGGGAATGCAGAAAGACCTCTCTTTCTCTAGCTAGTAGGGTGCATCACAGGATGAAATCCAAAAAGGAACACAGAACACAAAGCAAGCTGTAGACTGAAAAAACAAGGTAAACAGATAGATGGAGGTAGACAGAGGTCTGTTGGAAAGGAAAGAAAAGATTTAATATAACAGAAATGTAGTAGCAAGAACTGGCATGCATATTGCATGGTGGTGCACAGGAGAAAGAGAGCACCAGGGAGTAGAAATAGAAAAGAAATAGGTTAGTAGAGAAAAGAATGCAGCAGATTCCTTAGGGATACAGGGAGAAGAATGAATACACCACAAGCTACATGGTGAGAAAAAGTGGAATGGTGTATAAGACAACAGATTTAAAAGAAAACACTGAATTCAAATTTTTAAGAAAAAGCCTATTTTCATTGCTGTCTGACCTTTTTGAATTAGTTAAAAAAATATCAGAGTGCCTTTCTCAGTGATCTTAGTGGCAGAAGAGGGTTGGAGTCACAGGTTTGCCACCAGTTGGAGGATGGATGCCCCTTGCACGACGGACTTGATCAAGAAATACTTGCCCAATGTCTTCTTGCAGGGCAGCCAAACAGGGTAAGTGTACAATAGAATGGCATCTCTTTCTCTTTTTCACCATCTTTCCAGGCTGCTTCTGCAACGGTACACACAAAGCAAAACAAATCCCCTTTTCTTTCAGAGCAGAAACTTTCCAGTCAACTACGTGGCTGCTTAAAAAAACAAATGAACAAACTAAATGAAAGACTTGGGCATCTGAATGACTGGGCCAGTGAATCCTTTACAGATGCAACATGCATCTAAAAGGGATCACGAAGTTGCTACTTAACTATTTTGACTTTATTATTCCTGAACGATATTTCTATGTACATAACATAGAAATAGAGATGTCCTGTTAAGGACGCACATGCCCTAATATAAAAGTAGTAGTTCCAGTTGACATATTATCTCCTTTTTAGCCCAAGATTTGCTATTTGTGAGATCCAATACCCTCTCTTCAGTCCAATTTATGACACATTGTTGATTCCTGAGAACTTGGAATACAACCTCTTCTGTATCAGATTACTCTGTTCCTTAAGAAGCAGATGTGCAGTTGGTTCCAATGTTGTATCTTGAGGCTTGCTTTTCTGTTTTGTCAGGCATCAATTGTGTTATTTCCTGGAGAGAGAGAGCCTGCCAACTTCTCATAACCTCCAAGTTGAATTATCTGAAAAATATTGGAAGCTTTAACAGGTAAAAAACTCAGCTGTTTGCCTATGTCAAAGATGGCAACATGGGGCCACTTAGTGGTTGAATTCCAATTCTTTTCAGCCCTGGCAAACATAGCCTTGGGTGAGTCCCCCATTTGAAGTAACACATCAATGTGCCTATTACAGTAAAACCTAAACTTAACAAACTATTCAGAGGAGAAGGAAGTGTCTGTTAAAGCCCACTTTATGTCATTTGTATCCATTTCTGTCATTTGCTTAATGGTAATGTTGTAAATTGATGCAAATGCCAACTTAATGTTATTTGAATAACTACATAATTATGCAAGTATGCAAAAGATATGAATATACATAAATCATCTGGAATACTTCAGATGCAATGAACTTAGTCTATTGTTTGGGAGAAGGATGTCTGGACAGAAAATTTGTCCTTGTATCTGAAGTCTACTAATCTGAGGTCCATTAAAACAAGGGTTTACTGAAGTTGTGGAAGAGCAACATTAGCTACTAAAGAGCCTAATTCAAAGTGCTGATCCTTTTCCTTAAAATCCTATATGGGCTTGTTACAGTGTGACTCACTTCTTTGAGAACTGGAGATGTATTTTATTTATTTTATTAAATTTTTATCACCACCCATCTCCCCACAAAGGAGGGACTCTGGGTGGTTTACAATAAAAACAAAGTTAAAATTCTATACAATTATCAAAACAATAAATATAAATAAACAATAAAAATATAAAATACGATAAAATCCAGATGGACTGAGAAATTCTGTATCGATCCGTGAATCTAAAAGACCATTCTAGGGGGCTAGCCATCACCAGGAATAACTATTCCCCTTCCCGCTCCCGGCATGCTGGCAGAAACAGGTTTTTTTAGCTTTTTTTCGAAAGTCCAGGAGCGAGGGGGCTTATCTCACCTCTGGGGGAAGAATGTTCCAGAGGGTGGAAGCTACTGCAGAGAAGGCCCACTTCCTGGACCCCGCCAGATGGAATTCTTTTACAGATGGGGTCTGCAACATACCCTCTCTGCCTGCCCAGGTAGGATGGGTCAATGTGATGGGGATGAGACGGTCCCTCAGGTAACCTGGCCCCACGCCATGTAGGGTTTAAAGGTAATAACTAACACCTTGAATTGGACCCGGACGCAAACTGGAACCCAGTGCAGCCCGCGCAGCAAAGGTGTTACATGTGCCAACCTTGGGGCACCCAAGATTGCCTGCACGGCTGCATTCTGGACCAGTTGTAGTTTCCGGATACTCTTCATGGGTAGCCCCATGTAGAGCGCATGACAGTAGTCTATATAGGAGATGACCAGGGCATGAGTGACCATTCAAAGGGCTTCTCAGTCTGTTTTGGTTTGCAAGGATGGCAATTGACACAGAGAAACACAACAGTGAATACCTTTTTGCTTTTCTACTATATACAGTGAAGCTATTTACAACAGGTATTTACAACAAATATATACAACATAATCCCAGTGTCAGGTTTATACCTAAATCTCTGTCCCAGAGACTATTCCTCTCTAGCTCTCCTGCTGCTTCATTTCCTCTTCCTTCACTCGGTCTCCCTCTCCTGTTTCTGGGCTTATCAAGAGAGAGTGAAAAGAAAGGGATATGCTGGATTTACCAGCTGCATGCTTAGCACAGTTTGACTCCTTCTCCTGGATCTGCTCAGCCAAACACCTTTTCCTCCATGGAGGAAGAACCTCTCTCAGAGACTTCTGCCCAGTCCTTCTCCAGAGACCAGGGCTTCACTGACGACAGCCGATTCCTACCTTCCTGTCTTGGGTGAAGATGTCATCTCTCTGGGACTTCCCTTCCTCCAGGGAAGCCACCCATGGATTCTTCTTCTCCCTCTCCAACCAATAACTGCTCTACACACTCACGTAACTTCACTCTCCACCTTTTCTCTCCTGCCACTCTCCAATTTTGGATCAGACTGGCAGCATGTCCCCCAGCAACTGAGGAGGTGGGTGTGTCCCCCCCAGGGCTCTAGTCCCCAACACCTATATATCAGGCTGGACCAATGAGGCTGCGGTCTCTAGATCTCCTCACAACAGCTCTGGCTAGCAGTTAGGTCATCTCTTCAGCCCATGTGACAGCACACTTGCCTTTCAAGACCAGAATTGAACTGGTTCTCCCCTCTTCACTCTCCATTTGCTGACTCACACCAGCACAACAGCAGCCAGGCCACTAAAAACCATATGCCACAGAGCTTTAAAGCTATTCAGGCAGCAGCAGTTCTCTTACCACGTATTGGATACACAAGGAGGCACTTTCCATTTGCCATCTCCAAATGAATGTTGTTTGCTATCTACAAACAACAGGGCCTTTTCTATAGTGGTGCCTCAACTTTGGCATGCTTTTCAACAGGAGGCTGCCAAGTTCTAGCAGTGCATTCCTTCTGGTGCCAGGCTCAAATATTTGCTAAGGCTTTTTTAAAAAATTGGCTGATTTGGTTTTAAATCTCCTAATTGTTTCAAGTTTGGCTTGTTTTCTTCAGTCCATTTTCAAAGTGTATTTGCTGTGAATAGTGTCTCAATATCCTTTCTGGAATGAAGATGCAAATATAACTCTTGAAATAAAATGTTAAAATTTGAAATAGCCCATAAGGGATACATAAAATGTAAGTAATAAAAATACTTGTGATTATTCTTCTTTCAATAGAACAATAGCTGTTTACTGAATAGTGTACTAAGGTTTTTACTATTCCAGTTAACAAATCTTGCTATTCTGGGATTCTCCAACATGGAAAGATCTTGCTCTGCACGAACCTGTATATTTATGAAGAAAGAATATTTAATTTTTCGACTTTAGCCACTCTGGTATCTTAAATATTACAAAAGTGTGGGGGCTTTATTAAAAAACTTCAATAAACAGCACACTTTTTGGACAAAATGAGTATTAAAGGGTAAACGCTAAATGCTACCTCTTAGCAGGACAGTAGTTTAAATTGCATTAGTAAATCATCAAATGGGCTCTATGAAAAATATTCTCATAATTATTTGCTTAATTTTCTCTCATGCTGTTACTATAAGACCATTATTACATAGATAGTTTTACCAGCAGTGCATCTGTTTTACAGTTAAAATAACTTTTTAAAAGTGTGCTAAAATACCCAACACCATTAGGTGACAACATTACTGCAGAAACTGACGATGACAATGCTAAGAACTTAAGATGACCCAGTCTGGGGGTCAGACAAAAGGCACATCTCACTGAACAATCTGTTACCACTCTGGTCCACAGGTGTCTATGGAAAACTAGATAAAAGTGCTGCAGAGGTATGTTCTCCATCGCCTCAGAGCTATTCTATCTCCACCATCAGGTAGCTACTGATAACCTTAACCTCCATACTCCCTTTTAAAGCTGCCAAGGACACAGTGAGAAAGCAGCGTTGAAATGCTGTTGTGCAGTCCATGAACTGGCAAAAAACTATGTTGGTGTAAATTGCTGGTATGAATTGTGCTACCCTCATTGCCAGTCCCTATCCTGCTACAGTTAAGCCTCGTGTGGCGCAGAGTGGTAGGTGGCAGTATTGCAACTGAAACTTTCCCCACGACCTGAGTTCGATCCCAGCGGAAGCTGGATTCTCGGGTAGCTGGCTCAGGTTGACTCAGCCTTCCATCCTTCTGAGGTCAGTAAAATGAGTACCCAGCTTGCTGGGGAAGGTGATGACTGGGGAAGGCAATGGCAAACCACCCTGCTATAGTCTGCCAGGAAAATGTCGCGAAAGCGGCTTCCCCCCAAAGGGTCAGACATGACTCAGTGCTTGCACAGGGGACCTTCCACCTTTTTTTTCACATCCTGCCACAGTAATGAGGCCAGCTATCCTTACAATTTTAATATGGGACAAGTTAAAGGAAGTATTGGTGGATTTCTCTGACTTTGCTTTCTCTCCCATTAACTGTCACCTGCAGGTGGGAAAGACCACCTCTAATCACTTTACTTAATATGTGTCAGCCCTTCAAGGTAGACCAGACTAAGAAGCCAGCATTATAAATGCTAATATTACTGTTATTATAAAGTTACAGTAGCAGAATCTTGCAAGCTTGAATGCCCCCCCCCCCATTTTACCATTTTTTCTTCATGAGCATCATGTCTGAGATCCTTTCTCAGATTGTATGTCTGCCCTGGACTCAGTTTTCTTTTATCTGACCATTGTCTTGGTTGCAGCTTTTCTTCCTGTTCCTCAAGGTTATCCCTACTGCCTATTACAATATGTGGTGGGACAGTGAGTATAGGGAGGTGCTTAGCCACCTGTCACACTGCCTCACAGGTAGAGAGGTGCTCCATGCCTGATACATGTCAGTTGGACTATTTCTGAGCATGGGTCTACTGCTCTTCTGAGAGAGCACTAGACCCTTGTCCAAAATAGGTGAGGGTCCAAGGGTGAAGGAGAAGTGGAAGTTGAAGCAGCAGGGAGTGATCAATAATAAATGGGATATATTCTCAACCAATGCTGCAAGGGACTGGCACTGCTGGCAGTAAATGGCTATGGATGCAGCATCTGGAAGTAGCCCATGGAGTTTCCCAAAAGACACCCTCTCAGGCAGACTTCTCCAGTCTAATCTTTATAACAGCAAGAGGTTTACTTTTGCATATAGTGAAATCCAGATTTCTTGAAACCCCTCCTTCTCCTGCTAGAAGGGCTTTTGTTTTTCTGGCAACTGCAGGTACTGGGTGAAATAATATTGCTCTGGAGTCTCTGACAAAAGATTGCATTCTAAAAGAAACTGGCAAAAAAGTCCAAGAAAGCAATTGAGTTGAGCTTATGGCATCTGGTCTTCCTAAGAAATAGGGAACAGAAATATTGCATAAGATTATTTGTATGAATTTTTAAATCTAATATTTCGTGCCTGGAATTATTGCCCCTGAACAAGCTCATGGCATGATCTGCTGGAATTTCTTTACAACAGAATTGTCTCTAAATAGGAGCAGACCTGCATCACCTTGTGGTCTGCCATTGTTTCCTTTACATTTTTCTATGGGAGACACTTTTCAAGATATTGTCTCTAATTTGAATAGCTTTATATTTGTATTTCCTTTTGCCATTGAATGTCTTGCATGCGACTATTTAAACCTAAAATGGGATTTTTACATGTTTTCCTTTTTTTAAAAAAAGTTTGATTTTATTAATCCTTTATGTGATTGGTCTATTTCCCAAGGAGGGACAGTTACCAGGTCATGTTCATACCATGTTTAAGGGACATGAGAATGAGCCCCAAGATCATTTAACTATGTGCAATATAAAAACTGCTTTCTTTTTTTAATTGGGCATTCCCAGATTCTAGCTTTATGATAAAAAAAAAAGAGGGGAAAGTCCCTGGAGACCACTTGGAAGTTTAAACTGATCCAGAATGCAGTGGTGTGGTCAGTGATGGACATGCCTCAGTATGCCTATGTGACATACCTGTGACCTGTGCCTATGTGACACCCCTGCTTTGTAAACTGCACTGGTTGCCAGTTGGTGTTTGGGTGCAATTCAAGGTGCTGGTTATGTCCTATAAAGCCCTGCATGGTATAGGACCTGGTTACTTGAGGGTCTGCCTATCTCCTGGGTGTTGGTTTGATCTGACAGGTTTGGTGCCCTCCAGGATCCCTTTGATTCAGCAGTACCAGCTATCAGGATGGTACCATTTATCAGGCTGCGCAGTGCTTTGAACTTAATTCCAAAATGTTACTTTGAAAATTCTGGGAACATGAATGCAGTACTTATTGGTGACTCATTAAAATAGCTGTATCTGTTTCCAGAATCATAAGCTGCTCCTTGCAGCAGCCATATGATTCTGGAAAAAAGCACAGCTGCTTTAATGAATTGTTTTCCTGCACTCCAACTTTTTAAACTCAAATCTGAAAACATTGCATAGCTTTATTGTATTCATTTATTAAATGAATAATTTATTTATTGTATTCATTTAGAGAAAGACAGACCATCAAATATGAGAGAAAGAAAGAGAAAGATGGATGGGCATTTGAGATGAAGTGACCAGCTTATTAAAAAGTAGTATATTATGCATTGTAATATGGTAAAGCTGACAGATCATTTCTGGGATGCATATATGGCTATATCTCTTGTTATTTTTTCATACATCACAGTCACATGAGCACATCAAGAATTTTTAGGGGTTGTACATATCCTTTTCTTCTGTGCTGACATAAGGCAGAAAGAGAAAATGATTATAATGACTTTTGAAATTGTTACAGGAAACTAGAAAAGGCTCTCTCACGGTTGTTTCATGAAGCTACATGATTAGACCAACATTAAATAGAGGAGATCCTAGTCCTCCATGTCCATGTTATTTTATATCATGAGTACATTGATATAAGAGCCATGTGTTTCTTTCTGCATTAAATCAATAATAATCATTTCACAAAGCCAGCATTTAACTTTACCAAAAATGGATGCAAGGAAAGACCCAAAGCAGTAATTTATTCCACTGGGAATAAATGAAGGTATTTCATTCCCAGGAGATCCATGATGGTATCAATCAACCAGCCAGCCCCAACAAAATATGACTAGCATTTGAACCCTTCAAAAATTAAAGGGTTGCTTTTACTATATTGCCTATTCAAAGTGTCTAGGATTCTTCCATTTTCTTATGTCCCTGATGCACACAGTAGTGTGTGGCTCTCTGAGGTGTTTCCTGAATAAACTATGCAACTATATGATATTCTATGTATTTACATGGTCATTCCAGCAAGTCTCATGGAGAGGTTACATAGTCTTTTCAGGAAGCACCACAGAGATCCTCAAGGTACCATGAGCATATGGCACATGTTAAAATCGGAAGGTCTCCAGACACTCTGTGCAGTCAGCAAAGAAGGTCCACTCCAATTCACTCTGATCATTTTTCTATAGAGTATTAATTGAAAATCCATTTTTAAAAAAACCCTTCCAGGCCAGCAGGATAAATTTTAAAAACAGCACATCCTTATTCAAACTACTTGTGATTATAAAATGTGTGGGTGTCTTAAACTTTTTTTATGTAGTTAACAGCTCAGAAAGTAAAGGAATAAATTTGACTACCAGAGGTTTCTTTGATGGCCAAGAATTGTATATGTGTGTATATCTAAAGTTGTCAGTGTCACCCTTTTCTTTATTGCAAAATGAACTCATTTCACTTAGTGGTGCCTAATAAACTTAAACCCTTTGGCTTTTATTTGTCCCTGTTGTAAACTATGGAGTGCTACCATGTTTCTTTAACATCTGGGACTTATCACATCTTTTCAAATGACTCACTGGGCTGAAGAAAATGCCTGCTGAGACACAGATGCATGGTGTCACACAGACTTAATGGGATACAAAAGGAGAGAATAAAAGGTGCGTACTGAGGAGACTGAGGTTGGAATGTTTGGTCCCAAAGATGGAAAAGTACTTAGGGAGTACACAGAAAGCCAGTAAAGGGAAGAAAACAGACCAAAAAAATCTTATATACCTACAACATTAGACAGAGGGAAATGTAAAGATATCTATGCTTTGCTGTAAGGGATTTATAGTTTCTATAAGTTTCAATTTATAGTTTCTATAGTTTCAATGGTGCATGATTTGCAAGAGCAAATCATGCACCATTTCCATGAAGTCTTGTGGCATGCCCATCAAGACATTTTGAAATACTAATTCTTAAATATTACCCTACAGCCAAATTATCTGTTTGCATATTATAAACTGCTTTATTTTAAATTTTCTATAACCTACCACTTCTATAATTTCAAACTGTGATGCCTTTGTTGCTATCACAATGGATATGAATTGCTATTACAGTTGGTATATACAGTTCAGAAGTGAGGCAAGCAGCAAGAATTATATCATTTGAAATAGGATATTTTTTATTGGGATTGGCAATATGATTGACTGAGAAAGCATAGGAGAAGGTAAATGAATTTTCCTGAGGTACTTATGAGTTTTCTCTAATGTTACCAACTAATTTGAAAATAAAATTAAGCCAGACAAGTTCCTCATCCCAATAGTCCCCAGGCCTGCTATGTTGAGCAGCAAGGACTGAAGAACAAATAAAAACCTCTCTTCAACATACCATAAGACTGGTGAAAAGGGCATGTGTCATCCCTGACCACAATACATTATTGGCCAATGAAGGTCATTTCCTTAGATGGCAGCATCTTTTGGGAACTTTTTTTACACCTAGATCCAAAGGGCCCAAAATGTCTTCAGCTCTCAGAGCCCACAATATATGAGAGTTGTAATGCAAATTTTGTTGTGTTCAGCTTCCATTAAGAACATGCACCACTTTTTATAACATTTTATTTAGGAATAAAATATAATCGAGGCCTAGATCCTCTAATTAAAATAAGCTGTTAGCAGCAGTGATGAATGAAGGGTTCTTATTTATTTATTTATTTATTTATTTATTTATGTTAAATAAATGTTTCTGTTGTATTGCATATTTATTTGTTTGTTTGTTTCATTTATTAATCAAATTTATATAGCCACCCATCTCACAAGAAGTTACACACAACAGTTCCCATTTCCTTCCTGTCTTATGAAAGCAGTTTCTCCTATTAACAGAGGTAGGCTACCAGCTGTATGGATAGAGTGCTTTTATTTTTAAATAAAAATAAATTATTTTTATTTTTATTTTATTTTTAAGAAAGTATTCAAACTAGAGAATGTACTACTTCACAGAAGTTCCCATGTTCTACGGTCATATGAAAACCAACCCTAAGAAGAACCACCAGACTAGTTTGGTCCTCTCTTCATAGTTTAATGCTGGAAAAGGCATTTTAGTACCCTCCAGATGTTTTGCATTGCAACTGTCATAATCTCTGACCATTTTCCAGGTTGGCTGAAGTTAATGGGTCACTACATTTGCTGGTGAGTCATTGCTGATGCAATAGACCAAGATCCCTATTTTCCCAGAAGAAAAGCACAGATTTTTAACTTCTCCCCTGTAACTCTTAGCAAGGAGGTTGCAGGCTAATGGGATGAGACATAATAGCCTTTTCTGTGCTGCACTTGGCCTATTCATGGCAGTTGCCAGTGGCTGCTATAACCAAGCTGTTGCCTTGCTTCCAAGTATCACCCTCCAAATACCCAATTTAATGGTTCTTATGCTCCCCATCTTCATTCCAATTGTTAATTCTTTGCATAATAATTAGATACCAGTGTGACACCATGAATGACATATTAATCTATGCATGAAAAGACACATTAGAGTTGAGAAAAATCAGTAGATTCGCCTTTAATAAAATAATGTTGCTTTAAAAGTGAGTATGTCAGGAAGAAAAAAGAAAAGCAGCCATAATCAAAATACAAGGAGATTCAAAATTAGATAGGAAATTATATTTAAGGATGGCTATGTATTAGGATTTTTATTACTAATTCATTTCATTCTTAATCATAAAAATCCTGAAGCGAAACAACTACTTTGGAATTATCGTTAATAATTACTTTGATACCAAATTCCTTTGGATGAATAATACAGACGACTTAGAGATAGGACTCTTTCTAAACCTCCTGAGTGTTTGTATGAAGTTTAATTCATTTCCTATCTCCAAGTTTGCAAATGAAGTGTGAAACAATTCTTTATTTCTACAAGGTTGTCACAATTCATGCACAATGCCTAGTATATACCCAGCTCAATTAATTTAGTGGATTGGAGAGACGTTGTCATCCTGTGCAACTTGTGTCATTCATTCACCCAGTGAGGTCATCCAGGCACTATTAATTATTACAATTTATTGAACGATGACAGGGTTCTTGGCACTGTCATGATGGGCTGTATCAATTTACAGCAAATCCTGTTTATATAACAATTCAAAAACTCCATTGGGAAGGAATCCATGAACAGAGTCACAAAATAGGAAGAAGACAGGAATACTTAAGGCAGACCTACAAGGGAGAATTAGGGGAGGGCTACATTCCCATCGTGAGGAATTCTTTATCTTTCTTCATACCAAGAGATTATCATTGCCTAGGCACCCTTTTTGGCATCAAGATGGTTGATTAATGAGATGCTGTGATCCAAACCTTTTTGGATTCAAAGCTTGTTAGCAACTACTACAAAGTCACTATGGCATCAAGATTTTTCCGTTACTACTAATTTTAGGATCTGCTTTGCAAAAGCTATGAAGACACCCCCGTCTTTCACTCATTTCTATTAATGAGTTTAGCTCCCTGAGAAATATCTATCTGCTTCATAAATTTTTCAAGACCTGTTCATTAGGAATATTTTGTGTATTTTCTTGTTTTCACCATCCATTGAATTGCCATTTTTAATTCATCATCATTTTTAATTCATCGTGTCTTTCCAGAGAGAGAGGAAAAATCCTTGTTCATGAAGTTTCTCAAAAAATAATATTTTTTTGAGAAACTTCATGCTAGGGTTTATGGGTAGCACCCTGCAGGTGAATGTCTTGGGCTCTTATTCAATTGTCTGGGAAATAATCAACATGACCCAGATTCAGAGCAGATGAGATGCAACCTATAATCTTCAGTAGGAGCTACTAAAGGGTCAGAATCTCATGAGAACTTCCCTTCTTGATTAAATCAAGCCCCACATAGTTCTGCTGCCAATAACAGTCCACTGGATGATTCTTAACACATTTTCTCATTGATACATTTATTTATTTAATTTTTATCCTGCCTTTATTGTTTTTATAAATAACTCAAGGCAGCTGACATCCCTAATATTCCTTCCTCCTCCTATTTTCCCCACAACAACAACCCTGTGAGGTGAGTTGGGCTGAAAGAGAGTGACTGGCCCAAGGTTACCCACCCAGCTTTCATTTTCTAAGGCAGGACTAGAACTCAAAGACTCCTGGTTTCTAGCCCAGCCCTTATTTGTTTTTTATTGTTAATTTTATTACTGTATTTTTTATTGTACACGGTTTCTGAGGACTGTACAAATCAACTAAACATGGAGATTTTGTTATAAATGCTGTTGCTTACATAGACTTTTTTTCAGTATTGCCTGAATGAAATCAGTTTTAGAAGGAAGGCCAAATAAGTCACAAAAGTAAATTCATTATAACTTCAACAACATTAATTCTGTGTAGCTGAAACCTGATACATCTAAAGCCAAGAGCCAAACATTCAACATCAACATGATTTAGCCCTGTTCTCTTTACCTAGGATCTAGGCCACAATTATCTACAACTTTGTTCATATAAAGACTGTCTTGCTGATCTCTCTCTTGTTTTCTACCTATCAAAGGACTTGTGTGCATTTGAAAGGACAAGCACATTTTTTAATTTAAACTTCTAGATTTTATATTTCTAAAAATGTTGGGGGGGAGGGCATAGTTTTTCCTTCTACCCAGCAAGCTTTGGACGAGTATTTGATACACTCTAATATCACTTATGCACCTAATAGAATCCAATGCATGTCTGTGAACATTCCAACACCAATCTTAAAAGTAACTTGCTTCAGACAGAACCTGATTACTAGTTGTAGTCCTCCTTCCTTTTTTCCTGGATTTTTAGTCTGATTAAGAGTTCTTAGCCAGTCAATTTTTTTCAAATATTTTGTAAATGATTTTTTTTTCCCCGTTCAATCATGTCTGATTATCAGAGACTGCCTGGACAAGTCCCTGAAGTTTTCTTGACAAGGTTTTTCAGAAGAGGTTTGCCATTACCTCCTTTCTAGGGCTGAGAGAAAGTGACTGGCCCAAAGTCACCCAGCTTTGTGTCTAAGGCAAGACTAGAACTCACAGTCTCCCAGTTTTTAGCCTGATGCCGTAACCACTACACAAAACTGACTCTCTTGTAAATCATAAGTTGATCTAATAAAAGTATTGTTGCAATGTAGATTAAAATACTGTATTGCTACCCATGTTTCTCAAAGTATTTTTGGTCTAGTTTTATTTTTTTTATTTAAAGCCAATTCATTTTGTATAACCTATCTTTCTCACCCATCTGACCTCTGCTGTTGGATCAACTGCACAATACTTATGCCAGCACCTCAAACAATTTTATCCTGAAAATAAATGTAGAAATATCAACTGACATGCCAGGACAAATATTTTCAAATTATGTTGTCTTGTTTGTTGTTTATTTGTTTAGTCACTTCCGACTCTTCGTGACCTCATGGACCAGCCCACGCCAGAGCTTCCTGTCGGTCGTCAACATCCCCAGCTCCCCCAGGGACGAGTCCGTCACCTCTAGAATATCATCCATCCACCTTGCCCTTGGTCGGCCCCTCTTCCTTTTGCCCTCCACTCTCCCTAGCATCAGCATCTTCTCCAGGGTGTCCTGTCTTCTCATTATGTGGCCAAAGTATTTCAGTTTTGCCTTTAATATCATTCCCTCAAGTGAGCAGTCTGGCTTTATTTCCTGGAGGATGGACTGGTTTGATCTTCTTGCAGTCCAAGGCACTCTCAGAATTCTCCTCCAACACCACAGTTCAAAAGCATCTATCTTCCTTCTCTCAGCCTTCCTTATGGTCCAGCTCTCGCAGCCATATGTTACTACAGGGAACACCATTGCTTTAACTATGTGGACCTTTGTTGTCAGCATGATGTCTCTGCTCGTAACTATTTTATCGAGATTTCTCATTGCTCTTCTCCCAAGGATTAAGCGTCTTCTGATTTCCTGACTGCAGTCAGCATCTGCAGTAATCTTCGCACCTAGAAATACAAAGTCTTTCACTGCTTCTACATTTTCTCCCTCTATTTGCCAGTTATCAATCAGGCTGGTTGCCATAATCTTGATTTTTTTGAGGTTTAGCTGCAAGCCAGCTTTTGCACTTTCTTCTTTCACCTTCATCATAAGGCTCCTCAGTTCCTCTTTGCTTTCAGCCATCAAAGTGGTATCATCTGCATATCTGAGATTGTTAATGTTTCTTCCAGTGATTTTAACTCCAGCCTTGGATTCCTCAAGCCCAGCATGTCGCATGATGTGTTCTGCATACAAGTTGAATAGGTAGGGTGAGAGTATACAGCCCTGCCGTACTCCTTTCCCAATCTTAAACCGGTCCGTTGTTCCGTGGTCTGTTCTTACTGTTGCTATCTGGTCGTTATACAGATTCTTCAGGAGGCAGACAAGATGACTTGGTATCCCCATACCACTAAGAACTTGCCACAATTTGTTATGGTCCACACAGTCAAAGGCTTTATGTTGTCTTAAAGCATGTTAAAACATTTGTTTAGAAATTGCTTATGTTATTAACTTTTAGCTCAGCTTGATGTAGGACACATAGTGGGATGGCCAAATATTAAACATGCATAGAATATATTCCAGTAGTGGACAATCTTAATCAAATGGTTGTACTGTTGTGCAGAGCAGCACATTTGTATGCAACTTTGACATCCACCTTGAGCTCTCAAACTCTCTAAATGTCTCACAAATCAGCTTCCTGGTGATTCCTGCCTATCAGCCAGTTTCATCAAAGTTGCAGAGCTGTACGCACTTGGGAGGAAGCCTACTTATTTCTACAAAACATATAGGATATATTTCTATACAATACAATATTCTATACAATAGGATCATTTTTTGTACATTTTTAGTTCTAGCTGTAAAGGCAGCAATCCTATGAACTTTACTCAACGAGAGAAAAAGATAAAATTCATTGAAGCAGCTCTTCAGTGAGTTGCATAGGATTGTACTGTGAAATACTATCAGAGAGAGAAAGAGATTAATGCATATAGAACCTCCCACAGTATTGAAATATCAGCCACAATGATTCAACTGTTCTTGAAATAGGACAGAAGGCAGCAGTGAAACACTGAAGTTAATTGATTAATCAGTTTTAATATAGAAAATGTACAGTATATGGCTCTTCAGAAGCATCACTCTTATGGGGACAAAAAAACTCACACCCCTTCCTCACCCCTATAATGAGACATAGCCTTGTAAACAGTGAAGAACTTGATATAAAAGTAAACATTTCTAACAGAAATCTTCACAATCAGTTCCTTCTTAACTTCACCAATAGTGGATTCTGTGAGCTTCGTTTGCTATGACATTAAATTCTGTCAGTTCATAAAGGTGTTGCTTTCATCTTTTCTGTTATAACCTCTTATACCTCTCTGAGGTTTACTTCTCCTCATCCGTCTTCTGTCTTTTATTCCCCATTACACAACAGATGACCTATCAGATATTCTTCTTCTCCGCCAACATATTTCCTGTTGCCAACCATCAATGAGAATAAAACCAGACACTCTTTTTATCTCCCTCCTATTGCAGTTGCCTGCTGAACCACCCTCATTCCTCTGCTGGCCTGCTAAAGATTATTTGCCAGTACTGTTTTCTTAGTGTGTGTTTTAACTAAGCAGAACAAGTAGTGCTTTCTAAACTGACAATTCTGACGTTTGGTTGCTTGCGATTTTTTTCCAGGCAATGACAACTACTTGCAGCAAGACATGGTAAACCTTTTCAAATGAAGAACCTTGTTAAAACAAAAATAAAAAAAATGAGAACAGCTCAGTGAAGGCCTTTCAAGGAACAGAAGTCATCACCACAGGAGTTGAATGAAATAAATCCCTTATGAATTTATTTAATTTGGTTGGACCTTTTCCATGGCAAATATAATTAAAAACAAGATATTCTGAATCCAAAACAATGTAATGTCTTCATTTAACATACACACATCCCATATAATATTCAGATGCTGAATGTACCTTCTATTAGATCTGGAGACCTGCAACCAGAGATCGCCCATAGATTATTCCTACTATTGGAAAGGGAGTGAGGATATGTTAGATAACCCTTCTTCACCCTGCAGTCTCCCAAATGTTGCTGTGGAAGTTGCCCAGCACACGAGATGGTAATGTAGAAGCAGGATATAAATGAAAAAGAGGATTGGCAAAAATAACCAACCCATCTTTCTACGAGTGGAAGTCTCCACTGATTCACAGCATTTTCTATAAGTTTGAGGACTCCAGACTTCTGCCTTTCCTTTTTGCTTTACAGTAAAATTGATACTAGTAGTCCTGATTACATCTGCAAGTCCAGGGGAATTCAAAGGCTTTATTTATATTTAATTGTTTTCTGTTTAAATGAGCAAATGGGTTACTCATATCAAACTTGCACTGCCAGATACTGCTATACTATAACTCTCAGCATCCTTTTCCATTGGGCATCCTGAGAGTACAGGGAGTTCAGTAACATCTAATGAAACATCAGTTCCTCATTCCTAATCGTCTAAGTACAGGTAGTCCTCATTCAGCAACCTTTCAAACTTACGACAGTGCTGAAAAAGTAGATTTACAGTCAGTCCTTGAACTTATGGCCATCGCAACATCCCCATGGTCTCGTGATTGTGATTCAGGTAATTGGCAACTGGTGTGCATTTACAATGGTTGCAGCATCCCAAAGTCACATGATCACCATTTGCAACCTTCACAGCCTTCTTCCAATAAGCAAAATCAATAGGGAAGCCAGCAGGAAATCACAAATCATGGTCATGTGACATTGCACCTAACAACGGCACAGGATTTACCTAATGACAGCAGCAGAACTGTTGTAAGTAGGGCACAGTCACATGATATTTCATTTAATGACTATGTTAAGGAGTTGCCAGCCCCAATTGCAGTCATTAAGTCAGGACTACCTGTATCTAAATAGCCATTCACATAGTGTAGCATGAGATCATTGGAACTGCTGCCTGCCACAAAAAGGCCACAGGGCATCTTTGCTAAGAAAAAAAAACCTTATCCTTAACCAAATATAATGAACTGCTTCACAGCCAATGATCTATTTCACATACACCTGGAAAATATTAACTCCTCAATAATGAGAATCAAAAAGCAATCTGTCAGTTGCTTTAAACCCTACTAGGGATTATTTCTAGGAATCATGCAATTCCTAGAAATGTTAGAATTGCTAAGTACAAAAATGCTGACAATGGAACTTAAAAAAAAAGAAAGGAAGATCTGTTTTAGGGCACATTTGCACATCCTTTTAACTGAAATGTGAAGAAGTTTCCTAACTATTCTTTAAGGCCATGTCTTCATGATACTGCCTTCACCTCATACCCGGCTGCTAAGGTCACTAATTTTGAATTTAGCTGATCTGATGTTAAAGGGGGACTTTCTATCTTCTCCCAACACAGACCTTGTTATATGCGTAATTTATGGGTGACTGTGATGATGACATGGTTAGAAACTGCCCAACTTCTATTGACTACTTGTAGTACAGCATACATGCCACACATTTCAGCCCCAGCCACTGACTGTGGAGGTTAAACTTCCAAACAGAGAGGAGTGCTGTCTGCACAAATTAATGCCTTCTCTTCTCAACTGTTAAATGATTTTTAAAAAAAAATAAATAAGGTATTTATACATTACACACATGAATCAGGAACAGTGCAAAGCCTACTGAGTTTGTTCCCTTTTGTAAAATGATGCAAAAAAATTTTACAGATTGTTTGCTGTTCTAGCAGCAGGAGTACAAAAGAGGATGAGCTACAATGCCAGATCAAGGGGGATCAGGAAAGCAGAGAGCCCACTCACCAGAACTTGTCAACAGCCGCTTCGCATAAGCTGTTTTTAGACAGAGTGAGAAATAAAACAAGAAAGAATTAGTTAAAGGGAATGAGCAAGTAACAGAGAACATGTGTGAGAGAGAACACATGAGAATGAGAGCAGAATAGCACAAAAGAGCATAAGAAAAAAGAAGAGAAAGACCAAGAGAGATAGGGAAAAGCTGAAAAAGGGAGAAAGACCAAGCAAACAAGAGGCAGCATGAAAGAGTCAGAGCAAGAGTTAGTCTTTGGATCATCCACAGGTTGTATGACAGCTTCACAGTAAAGAGGAACCAGAAAGTCCTCACCCATCCTGTGGATCCCATGGGTCTAACCATCAGTCAACATTCATCTACTCCTCCAAAGCATATTAGGGACAGTGATTGTGGACTTTTTTTCCTGACAGCATGGAACCCACCAATAGTTTGCTGGGGGTGGAGGGTATTGTTATACATTGAACCTGTAAGGACAGTACCACTCACTACCTTATTATTGAGGTAGATTAGAGTGTGGCTCTTGGGACAGAGCAAATTATGCCAGCAAGCTTTTGTGCTACCTCACAGATCACAGGAAAGCACCAAAAAGCAAATGTTTGGACTCTGGATGAATTTCAGGTATGCAGAATGCTCTTGTATAGTCCAGGAAAAAGATGAATTGAGTGCCCTTGGCTGGAAGGAGATAAGACGATGGTGCCAGTTAAACAGGTTACTGATGGCTTGATAAGGAGCCAGCAAAGAACAAAACATCAGGAAAGAAAAAACAGAATAGATAGGCAGCTGAGGTGAATGGGAAGAACTGAAGATGGAGAGAAGTCAGGAAAGGAGACTTTGCAGGGGCAAAGGTGCTGTTCCACTGGGGTTTGCAAAATCTCCCTTGGAGACATCCTGAAGGCATAGTCTATAAGCCTTCCTCAATGGAGGACTAGTAACATTAATCAATTACTGGGAGCAGCTTCTATATTGCTTATAATGGCAATACCAGAATAAAAACTTTGATAACTATATAATAATGGCATTTTTAGTGGCATCCCATTCAAAGAATCTATCTGTAATGTTTTCTTCACTCTAAGAACTATGTTCCCCACAAGCGACAGGGAGAACAGTAATTTGATATGAGGCAAAAGTTTGGTCCATTGATTTCCACCCATACAACGCACACAACAGAATTTAACTAGGTGGAGTTCTGGAAGGCTTTCTAATTTCTTACAGTTCCTCAGCAATGCAAGGAAACTGACAGAGACTGAGGATAGTCTTACCTTAAATACGCAGCAGGGGTGCCCTGGAGAAGGCCCAGAATCTTCCTTAGGAATTGTTCTGGACCACCTCCAACTGGACAGTGATCTTCACTTCCCACACTGTAATGGTATGTGGGAAAGACCTCGGGAGACAGAAGGAAGAACCGTAGACTAGGCAATGGTCAGATAAGAGGCAGCTGAGCCTGCAGAAGGAATGGGAAATGGCAAATGTCTCAGAAGGGACCCTCCCACATCTCTTGGACTGTAAAGGTGAGGGGGGACAGATGTATTTTCAGATGTATTTTCAGACCTGCAAGATTCTGTTAATGTAACCTTACAATAAAGATGGAGCTCGGTAAACTTCTTGTCTGGACTACCTCTCAAGGCTGGCACACATTTAGATCTCAGCTCCATATAACATCTGAGCTAGCACCTTTCTCTGAAATATCTTAACGCAGAAGCTATTAACTGCCCTCCTTTTGAGATGGTTAAGATATTTGAAGGAAGAATATTGTTCTATTTCTTGGGCGTTAATTGACAACCTATGGTTGATGTTACTTCTTTTAAAGACAACTACCTTTGTTTTTCAATTATTTATCCTCAGTTTTTCACTTTCACTGCAATCACTCTATCTGGCCACCATTCTTCTAAACTCAATCTTTGTGCAGGAGATAAGAGCAATGTCATCAGCATATATTAGAACTGAGATTGTGCAATTACTAAGTGAGGGGCAGAAATAGTTTTGCAATTCCATGATTACTACATAAAGCAATGATGGGCAAACTTTGGATAATCTGGTAATTTAATTTCAGGGCAGGTCCAAGGGTGCTGGGTTTTTTTTTTTCATTTGTTTGTTTTATGTGTGAAATCTATTCTAGGACTTAAACAACAGATGTTGTGTGTGTATGTGTGTTCCACATAAAAATAGCAAGAAAGCAAGCCACCCATTTAAGCAATTGTACACGGAAAAGTAGTTGTACAGTGGGAGGGGTGGATTTGGGACAAGGGCTGCCAGTGATGTCCAGCCCAGTTTTAGACCCTGAGCAGCTGCCAGAAAGGGAATGAAGAGACAAGGAGGCCAAAAAGCAGGGACATCATTGACATGATGGATTACTGTGTTACAATTGGGCTTTAAAATATTCCTTAAATTATGGTCCAGCTCTAATTTCAAACAACTTTCCTGGTGCAGCAAGATCAGGCTAATAAAACAAAAACAAGTATGTCTTTTAATACTCATGCTAATACTTATGCTAATTTAAATTCCTGGTAAATGACTAAGTATTTTATGTATTTTATGTAAGGATGAAAACGTGTATGGACAAATATTTAATTTTTTTCTGCTACCAAAAACTGCCCCTGAATTTGAATTTAGATTATTACTCAACATACCTTTAATAATAACCCTAGAGATTTCAAAAAAAATTGAAGGTGATATAATAGATAGTAATCTCTGGAATATTTATTTCCTTTTTTCCTTTATATAGGTTCAACAAGTTTCTGATATACTACAAAGCCCTGCAAATGCTGGTTAACAAGACAAAAGAATGGACAAGAAAGAAAAAATATCTATAAACAATTATTCTATTAAACACCTTCAGTTCTTTAGAAGGAGAAGAAAATCACTGTTGCATATACCCAGCCCTAAAAAGTTGGGCCTGAAATACATTCCAGAAAGTGAGAAACACCATCACTTTGCTCTGCAAGGATCAGTTACAGCCCCAAACCATGTGTTAAATTGCTTGACACAAATGTTTGTATTTTCCGTTCCCTTTTAAGATCATATTTTAACAGCATTTAATCCTGGACCCAGTCTCATCCATGTCTTCCTAGCATACAGCCAAGGTGTTTGTACCCAAATTGTTCACTAAAATATAAATAGGCAGATAAGACACTAGAAATTTGATCAGATCTCTACATATCATCAGCTTGTTGATGGGACTCAGATGCCAGATTTGCAGCCCCACTGAGTATGACTGCAAATTATAAGTTACGTAACTCTTGCTGCCAGGAGAAGGGCACTGAAAAACCTTGAACACACCTCTTAAAACAAAATATTCATTCGCTTTATTTAAAGTGAATGAATCTCTACATGTGTTTATGGATGCATGCCAGATATGCCTGTCAGAGGCAGATCACTCCAAGAAAAGTGACAGCCAACTCAAGGGAGAAGCTTTTCCAGGTCCCCAAGAAAAATCAGTGAAAACAAGTGATGAATTTCCTTCAAAGGCAATGGGCAGAAGGCAGATCAGGATCTGGAAATTAATTCTTCAGTTCTGCATAGCTCAACTGTTTTAGGCAGTGATATTGTATTCACTTGCTATGGAGAAAGTCTTAAAGTTAAATTGGATTTAATTAAGGAATAGTTGCAGGGGTGTCCACTCGGGAGGGTCAAAACAATCAAGATGACAACCATGACAGTGAGATTGAACCTCTGCCCCTTTTTTATGTGCACCACACATAAAAAGTGGGTGGAGTTTTGATCACCCCATCACGGCCATCCCCTTGGCTGTTTTGACCATACCCTGCAGTTGACTGTAAGTTTGCAGGGTTAAGAGACAACATGCAACTTGCTTGTCTCTGCTCAGCTCATATATCCTAAATAGTGTTTTAGCGGTGTTTCTCACTCAGTCTCTTATTCTAGTTTTATTAGTAAGACTTCTACATCTTCCTTTGCAGAACCATTTTTAAAAAGGCATAATTATGGAGCTACACTGTCAGAATATGTCAGGTGGAAAAATGACAAGTTATTGTCCTCTTCCTGCATCTCACAAAACACTCTGATAACACTCACTGCCTTCTGGCAGTGGGTGTTTTCAGATCCCCAAAAGGCTTTTTCCATAGTGTCAGATTCCTGTTTCTGTGTAAGATTACTGTATTCTTTTTCTCACAGTGCCTTTTTTTTTAAATAAGGTCTGATAGATGCAATGCTTCAGTCTTTTAGGACATTAGTACAATGTAACTCCAAACAGTTGCACAGCAATCTGATGCTACACAGGTATAACAATAGAATCTTAAAGTATTTTCAGCACAGCGGGACCTAGAGTAGACCAGGATGTTTTTTCTTAATACTACATCTAGATCAAAATTGGACAATCTGCACCCCCACTCCCACCCCCACCCCAGGTTGCATGTTGCCTCTGAGACTCTTTAATGCCATCTTCAGATTCCTCATCAACCACAATTACTGAAAATCAGCAACATGGTTCCTCTCCATTTGGGGCAGGGAACATGTGAAAACTGTAACTGAAGCCAAAAATATCCAAATCACTCCAAAATTCAGGAAATCAAAAAGCAAAACTTGTAGCTCCACCTACATATGTGACATGGCCCTGCTCACTCTACATCACCCTACCACTCTAGCCTTAAATGCAGCTCCTGGACATTAAAAGCTCTTAGCCACCTCTGAACTATATTAATTCTTAACAGATAAGTTTATTATGTCATTACTAGAATTGTAACACCATATCTGAGAACATTCAGTTGGAAGCATTGCATAGTCATAAAATATGGCCTTGTAGAAAATAGTATTATCATTCAATCTTTTTTCTTTCTTTATCCTTGGCTTCATTTGTGGCCAAGGAACTTATACTATAAAATTATATTTTATAGTATACTGCACTATACAGTACTATATAGTGTTTACTATGTAAACACCAAATTATAAGAATAAGTATAAGAAACTTTCTTATAAGTATAAGAAACCTAGTTATTATAGGAGAAGTACATGGTGGCCATAAGAAACAATCCCTGTGCAATGGAAATGGAAGTTATACTAGTGAAAACAAGGGAGTTAGCACAGCCATTATTCATTTTAAATCAGCTGATGGAAAATAACCCTAACCCTAACCCTAATCATATATCTTGGTATCATTGTTTAGTAATAATACATTGAGTTTAGTAATAATACATTGAGTAAGATTGAGTTTCTCAATCTTCTAAGAGCAGGTGGTATTTAATACAGACAATGGCACAGTATTTGGTCACGCTGCTGGAGATACTTTGATCTGCTAAGAGATAATTCACATAAAAGAGGTAGCTCTACCTGGGAGGTCCCGTAAACAGGATTTATGACTTGGATGTATAAAAAGGAGAGTGCAGTAGCACATGCCTCACAGAATTAGTTTGCCTTGATCTCATGGGAAAAGTCTTTTTGAGCAAGGGATTTTCTAGAATCTACCTAAGAGGAACACGGAATGGCAGCATGTTAAACTGGGCCATTGTGAAAGCCTGCTGGTACTTCAAATTTGTGATGCTAGTTAGATAAGCTGATTGTATACAATTATTTTTTCATAATCCCCATATAGAAATATCTAGGACTGGCTTTAAATCTCTTTGAGGATCCATGTCCCAAATTCAATGCTTAATAACTTTTCTTGCATTCTCATAATTCCCCTTTAAAGCCATACTGCTGAAGCCTATCAGCTAGACTTCCTAGCAAAGCAGATTTACAGTTATCTATTAGAGAGTCAAATCCAGCTGGACCATATATAAATTCTAGTTATAAATTAAACACTGATGTCCAGACTTCATTTGGTGTCATAATCAAACCTATTTCTAAATGTAGGTCACCTGGGCACTGCAAAGCATGCTATGTTTTATGTAAGGATAATCAGTGGACTCCTATCTATGATTATTAGATGAATATACTGACAAGATGGCAAAATACAGCCAAATGTTGCATTTTCAACAAAATACATAAAATAACTCTTGCATCATTAACAAGCCAATCAAGCACAGAAAGGGCTGTTTACTGTTTTAAAAAGGTGAGATAATTCACCAATAAAAAGGACCAATAAAAATTATTGCAGTATTCACCAATAAAAAGGACATAAGCAAAACAGTAGCATGATAACAGAAGCTATCATATACCTATATTATATGGCACCATCCTTGTCAAGTCCTAATGCTGTGTTTTTAAAATCTCGTATTACTAGCACCACAAAGTTGAATAGATGAAGGACATTGTTTCCATGAGCAGATACCATGGCTTGATACAAGAATCAGAATACATTTTAACAACATGTCCAAATTAAGAGTGTTCCAGAATTCATAGGTTCCATTTCAAAACTACCTTTTTTTAAAGCCAAATATGGAAAGTAGCAGCACCTGGCTGACTTTGACTGCTCTTGAAAAAGCTAAGCACAGCCAGTCCTGATTAGTACTTAGACAGGACAGAGATTAGCCAAAAATGCCAAGACTATATGCTGGGCAGTTTAAAAAAATCATGGAAGATAATAATTACAAACCACTCCCATACTGTTGCCAAGAAAATTACACAGACATAACCATTTAGTCATCAGGAGTGGCATTTGATTGAAGGGTTTCCTTGTGTTTTATCTATCTGTGTAGAAGACAAGTCTAAAACCTAATCCTGTATGTGAATGGCCATATCATTTACTCTTAATAAGTACAGTGGGAAAGTTAGCACAAAAGTCCTATTCACACATTATTACACACATATACAGTAAACTTCAGCCTGTCCAATGGTCCCAGTCCCTACTTATTGCAAGTAGGCTAGCCCCTCCTCTAGTATCCATGAGGTAAGTGTGGATATCTGAAAAGTAATCCCTACCTGAGATATCTTTTCTTTAAAAAAAAAAGCATACAAGTATCCTACATACAGTATAATTAAACATAAATCGCACCCATTATATGATGTATTTACAGGAATGCCTACAATTCCTTGTTTCAGCCTATGAATTGAGGTAATCTACTGTTGCCCATCTCCAGGTACGTCCCTCACCATAAATGTAGCAGATGGTGACTTTGGGCTATATTTCCACACCAAACGATACTCAGCTGATACTACCATTGTCAGTATTTAGGCAACATAAAAATATATTTACTAGACAACCCTGGGACCCATTGGGTCATCCTTTGAAAGAAAAGTAGTACAGTCTGACCAGATATCTGACCAGAATGAACATTAAGTTTTAGGCTGACCATTTATTTTTTTTTACCCCAATGCTGGACAGTCCCGTGATCATCTAAGAAGAATATATATCATAAACAGAAAAAAATTGTAGTGGCAAACGAAGTTCTATAATAAGTCAATATTTACTTACCTAAACAGATAAACAGAATAACCACTGGTGGGCAAAAAAGCAGTGGGAGTGGGAGCAACTTCTGACTACCCGCCAGCTTCCCCATTGACTTTGCTTGTGGGAAGCTGGCAGGGAGTGTCAGAAATCACAATCACATGACTGCAGGAATGCCGCAATAGCCACAACTTTGTGAATAAAACTGCTCTGAACATCATGGAACTTGCAATCCCACAGAAGTAATGGATCCCAGAATTTTTACACATTCTTTAAGTTAGCAGATTTTAGGTACCTTGATTCAAAAACTGTTGTGGTGTAATGCACCATTTGTGCTAACATAAGGGTACGAACAGACAAACAGATAAATACAATGAGAACTTTAGTAGTATGTAAATTCTAGATTACAGAAGTTGACTAATAAATTCTGAATTCTGCTGTTTTTATTATAATTGTAATGAATGTAGTGATTATAAACCAAACTTGTTCCACATTGGCACAGAGCAGCATGTAGGTAGCTGGGGGGAGGGGGGGAATGTAGCCTTTGTTTCTATATTGTACTGGTGTGATGTTGATCAAACTTTGATTTGTGTGTAACCATTTATTGTAATAGTTTTTAGAAAATATGGGAAATTATCTTCTATATACAGGTAATCTTCACTTAACAACCACAATTGAGCCCAGATTTTTGGTTGTAAGTCATAACAGTTGTTAAGTGAGCCAGACACATCTGTACAACTTTTTTTACTGCAGTTAAGTGAGTCACAGCAGTTTTACTGCAGTTAAGTGAGTCACAGCAGTCATTAAGCGATTCAAGATCAGGGCTTGTGGTTTCCTTTGGTTGTTAAGCGAAAGGTGCAGTTGTTAAGTGAACCAGGAGTTACTTTGCAGTATCGTGAGGGGAGGAGTGTGATAGTCATATGTTTTCCACTGAAACATGACTATGGAAGTGCTTCTGTGGCTACAGTAGTATTATTCTCAGTTAATAGTACTGTTATTTTCAACTAATATTGATTATTAAAAACTTTTACTGTAAGGTCATCATTGGAATCTTTGTTCTTCAGTACATTACTAAACAGATTTAAAGGTACAGTACTGCACCTTTAAACCCATTTAGTACTGTGTTGTAGAACTTTAGTACTTATGCTTGCCTTTAATTTTTTTCCCCAGTTTTTGTTTAACTTAATTTGTATGGTGGCATGCATGTTCCATCCTCTGCCTGCCTGATTTTTAATTATATTTAACAATACTGAATGCTGGTTTAGTGTTTTTAAAACAGTTGTTTTATAAAAAATCAGACTGTAACTTTTTTTTCCTGCTGTAGTAAACTCTGCAGCTTTTATTACTGTACAGTACTGTATATAAATCTGATTTTTCTAGTACAGTACTGCATGGAAAAGGTGCAGATTACTGTACAACCTTCCTACACACAAGGCTCCCTCTGTTGGCTGCTAAATCACAGGAAGTAGTGCGACCACATGACTGGGCCTGCTGCCTCAGAAATCCAGCGTCGTAAGCCTGGAGGACTTCCTGGTACCAAAGGTTGGTCACATGACCCAAAATGGCCACCACATCTGGGATGGCCAAATCTCAGTCATGTGATCATGGAGGCCTTGTGAGGGTCGTAATTTCAGGCCCCAGTAGGAAATCTACTTTTGGGATACCACTGTAACTTCAAACAGCCTTTAAGCAGCCGGTCTGTAAATGAAGACTACCTGTATAGATAAATTACCCCATGCTTCTAAATGATTGAAACCTAGCATTATCCCTGGAAAATTGATAGTTTGTGTGCTACTCACATGTCCATTGTACACTTTTGGACAATATAACAAACCATAAGCATGGATTTTCAGTGAACATAGCACTTTCTCTTACTCTCCCCATCTCCAGAAATGCAGTTAAGAAATACCTATTGATTGTCTGACTAAGCTTTCCATGTCCTTTACAGAGTGCATCTAATGATAGAATATCTCCATGGTTTGTTGTTGGCTCTGTGGTTAATCACACCCAGATGAACCTTGCAAATGAATACTAAGTATAACGCAAACTATGACTGCTGTTTCTTAGCCAGGGAGGATATGGAACACATGAACTGTTGCATTCCCCAACAAGCACATTAGATCATAGAGAAATGTTATTTTGCATATTCAAAATCAATTGTTTAACTTTCTTGTCATCAATTCCCATATAAGGAGTGGAGAGGGTCCATCACACTGTTTTTAAATTCTGAGGATAGACAATTGTTTTTTATGGATCAGTGAAATGAAACAGAAATGGTTTCTAACTAGAGCTCACAAGAAACCAGTGGCTTGTGACCCTTTAGACATCTAGCTGTCTCCTTGCTCCATTGTGACTTGGATCAAACTGATCAGTATTATCATCTACAGCAGCGGTTCCCAAACTTTTTGGCACCAGGGACAGGTTTCGTGGAAGACAATTTTTCCACAGACTAGGTGGGTGGGGTATGGTTTCAGGATGATTCAAGCGCTTCCTCTTTCTCCCAACCTTTTATTCTTTTTTCTTCGCACCATTTGGAGATAGCAGCCAATGGGCTTGCTTTCTCTGACAGGAAGCGGAGCTCAGGTGGTAATGTGAGCGATGGGGAGTGGCTGTAAACACTCAGGCTGTAAATTTGCTCGCTTGCCCACCACTCACCTCCTGCTGTGCGGACCGGTTCCTAATAGGCCATGGACCGGTACCGGTCCGCGGCCCAGGGATTGGGGACCCCTGATCTACTGTATCTACTGTATTCATTTCCCACTAATATTATTCAGTTTCATTCAAAATAACTGGCATACTCTTGTCCTAGGTCAGCTTGCAGAATCTACCAAAAGAGTAAATAACTATGCACAGAGCAAACATCTATCCTTTATTTTTCTGCTAACTTCATATCAGCAATATAATTTTGATGGCTGCTAGTGTTAAACAACTAATACTCAAAAATCTTTGACAATCTATTACAGATCATTCCTTTAGAAAGACGTAGCAATATCAGATGTTTAGCCAATGAAGATTTTCTTTAGAAAGCAATTGGCCTGACTAGGATTCCAATTTCTAGAATTCCTCATTGAATATTTTGCTTGGTAATGCTTTATGAAGGCATATTATTCTCTTGTTATTGGTCACGCACACATGTAGAAAAGCTTTTGTAGTCCCCTGAACATTTTAGTTAAGAACTCTTGTTCAATAGTGTTCTTTGATTTGGTTTTCCAATATGCTAACTAGAGCCAACTGTATAGCTGACAATCTAATTGAGATTTGGCAGAGTATTCATATTCAGATAAAGAGAATTTTGAGAGTAGACAAGGGATCCTCGGCCCCAGGCCAATGGGCACTTATTTAGCATGTCTCATAGGTGATTCATTCAGTCATCCAGCAAGGATGCTGCCAATGGTGCTGTCTCAGCATCCCTACTAGCTGATCCATGGAGTTTTACTCTCATCATTTCCAAAAGGAGCCACTTGTGTGTTGTTAAGGACAGCAATAAAGTATGATGTTGACAGCAGTGATTCAGAAAAAGAGAGATGGATGGAAGAACCAATCCTGGATGCTGGCTAGAATATCTGACACATGGCAAAAGAAAGAGAGAGCAAAGCCAACCAAATCTGGGAGATGGCCTTCAGAGGCTGGAAAGAAAACCTTATTGCTGGAAGTTTGAGTAGAAACAAATGTATCCTATGCAAACTATTACCCTATTTTGCAATCACAAGCTGGAAGCAATGGAACATGGCTGAACAAAACCCAAAAGAGTGGAACTGGGACACACTTTCAGTGAATTCCTTGTCAACAAAAGCAACCTAGCAAGAAATCAGAATTTAGCCAAATTGCTCAGAAACAGCTGAAATTTTGAGCAACAAATACTCATAATTTAACTTGGATTATTTGGACACCCTTGGTTGCAGAAGGTTTATTTTTACATTAGGGCAGAGGTATGTTTTTACACACAGGAGAAGCCCAGCCATTCTTTTTATAGGTTTGATGATTTACAGACTGAGGTGAATAAATACATAGGCAGTTCCAGATTCGCAAAATTATCCCTTGTAGAGCAACAAAACGAAGGGAGAAATACATTTTTTTCATCCAGAAATCTCTTAGCAGTTTAATAGCAATCTACAGCACCACTTTTCCCATTAAATCAAAAATCCTCTCAGCTGGTTTACACAGAGAAAAAATTAAGAAATCCAATCACAGGTCTCCTGTGGCTTGTCCTTTTTGGCCCTTATATTCCAAGCCAGCTTTTCAAACAAAAGGTAGCCTAATGCTAATTGATTATCAAGCAACAATGGACCCAGGAAGGCTTCTGTAGCCTCCCTTGGTGTACGCCAGTTCTGTTTCCCTTTATTTTCTGTTAATAGATGGACTTAGTGCAGGCAAATGTATGATTTGATTTCCCTCTGCCTTAAGCTTTTGCCAGGTTACTTATCTCGGATTGGAGCAGTTTGCCTCTCCTAAATTGAAGGTCCAAAGAATAGCTTTGGGGCTTGGAGCTCAAACCCCACTCTGCCTTGTATCTTGGTTCTAAGGCTAGGTATATTTCTTTTCACCCCAAGACATTTGGCCTCTGGAAAAGTGGTGTTGTGTGACTGCACTACAGACTGTAGCATATTATGCTTGGATTGGATACTGTCCCTGCAGACATGTCGCAAAATTCCAGATGTTTCCACCAACCCAAATAGTCTGGGAAGACTTGAGCATTGGTCTTCCATAAAAGGGGCTGGACTTAACAACTGGGCATGGACTTTGCACAGGTACATGAGCTTTACTCTTTACTCTGGGTGTCATATATAAGTGCATGAGTGTTTAGAAGTGGGTCCCAGTTCATAAAGACTATCATGCTATTTGATTGCATTATGATAGACATGAAATTTAAAAAAAAAAATCAAACTTTGTGTGGTATTTGTAAAGGCTTAGGTAGAAATGCCTGGCAGTCTTAAAAATAAACAATAGGAATCCATATTTAACTGAGCTTATTTTCTAATAAGATGCTCATGATTTCAGCCTGAATCATCACCAAGTGATGGGGGACCACCACAAAATACCATGGCTATGGGCTGGGCTGGAAAGCTAATGAATATCCTGGTAGAAGACAATGGCACATCACTTCTATACTGTTGCTAAGAAAACTACATGATGATGTCCACATACTCATCAGAAGTCAATCTTGTTTGTTTTTACTTGACTGTTAAATGGATATTAATAAATTATGAACTGAAGAGATCAAAAATATTTATAAGATTAGGAAGATGGAGGAAAATATTAGATAAAAAAACCACACAGGTTAGGTTTTCTTTTCTAAATACTGCAACTTGCCTTTTTTGTTTAGCACTGATGCTTTGACATACAGTACCATCCAAATACATACTGTATAATTTATCCAAAATTCCATTTGTGAATAATTATTTATTTTCTTTGGACCTTGTTAGAAAAACATATGAAGCTATATAACTAGAAGGAATTGATTTTATTGCAGAAATTGCTATGTTGATGCCATTTGAATTTATCTGCTGGAATAGTCTACTGTAGGAATCCACTATATTCTCAGTATAGTATAGGTTTCACAAACATTTTTAATGTATACATTGTAAGAATTTACCTGATAATATTTATATCTTTTCTCAGTTAATGACTGTTAATCTGTCCCACCTATGAATATGTTTTGATCTCAGTTGCTCTTCCATAGAGCTAATTGCTTCATGTGAGGACTGGGACACTTATCCATCATATGAAGGGTGGGGGGATGTCCCATTCATAAAAAATATATATGTAAATACATGATGTGAAAAATTCTAATAGAAAGAAAGATTTGACCAATACAACAACCGGGTTTCAAAAGATTTCCTCCAAACAGGAAAGAGGCTTTCCTGTAGTGGTATCTATTCTGTACAACATTCTGTCCCTAGAAACAAAAGATACATCAACTTTCCTACAGTTTTGGTGCCCATTGACAAGATTTTTGTTTATTCATTTTAGCATTTGAGACTCCATGATGGCACAGCTGAACTATTAATAATTGTTGCTACACTGTGTTTTATTCCTGTATTTATATATTTCAATATTATGGCATGTTTAATTCTCTACTCTTCCTGAAGATGCACTAGGTAAGTATTTTAAGTAAATAATAAGATGTTATTGACTGGGGTTCAAAATACCATATAATTAGTCACATGAAGCCAAGAAGTTAAATTTATTTTTCATCAACCCATTTTTCACCAAACCGTTTTTTTATGATTAGACAGGAGAATCTTTTAAAAAGTTAAAAAAAATCATGCATAGAGGAAGAGGAACTGTTTGATTCTGCCCACTGTTGTTTCCAAATGTTCCTTTTTGGCTGTAGAGGAAAAATCTCTGTTCTAGTACAATTGTTTAGGAAAGTGAATTTAATTCTTGCTTTTTCCCATCTTTCTTCATGAACACATGCTCTGTTTTGGTTTGCTTTTTAACTACCTCTTATCACAATATCATGATATAAAGAGGTGATGCTTTTTAAACAAGCTACATTTTTCAATGCCCATCTTTCAGGAATGCCAGTTAAAAATGGGAGTGCTTGAGAGAATCAGGTTCAAGGTTTGAAAAAAGAAAGGAAGAAAGAAAAGGCCTCAGAACTTTCCTAATATATATTCTTGGAGTGGTGTTTAATACTGCTCCTTTTGTTTGTTTCGACAATGGATCTTATCTTTTGGTAAGGACTGTGTTCAGGACTATTATTGCCCTATAGAAAAGCCGCATCGTCTTTCTTTCCACTTGTTCAGCACACCAGAGTGGCATAGCAAATTTAATCGAAGAACGCAGCTCCAGGGAAGGCCTTTTGAGACTCTCCCCTTTTTCATAATACTGTTATCTCCCCTTCCTTGTGTTGGGGATGCATAAAAATCACAAAAAAGTCATTCTGAGCATATTCTTCCTGATAATTATTGTCAGACTCCAAGATAAGTACCTACGTGATGTAACGTGTGTCAGAACTGGCTCTCTGAATGCAAATCTAGCAACACTTATAGACCCAAACAATGGTGGCCCGGAACACCAAGACCTAGTATTTTGCCACAGACAAGAGACAGCTTTGATTTTTGTGTGTGTTTTGATAAGGCACAATCTGGGTGCCTTTATCTCAGCTGTTATATTTAAAGATGACATTCTAGCCTTGCAGCCTAGCCTATTGTTTTGACCCTGATTATCACCAAATGTTGTTGTTTAGTCAAACTCACCAGCTTAATGAAAGGCCTGCTCCCAATTTAAGGAAAATTATTTAAATGCAGAGTATCCTATACACTGTGGTTTCCAAAAGAACTAGGTGGTTAATCAAAAGTTAATTGTATAATTCTCATGCAGATTAGGGCCTCTTGCAGACGAATCCCAGGTTGTGATTATAAAAAAGGGGGGAGTGTAGCGTAATGCACAAGGGGTCTTCAGCCTGGTAAACAATCAGCAAAGGTTTAATTTGTGGTAAACAAAGTGATGATACACTGGGGGACTCCAAAGGAGACAAAAAGGTGAAAATAAATTAAAAAACAACAACACAGAGAGATGATCTTTTTGTTTTTCAACATCTTTCAAAAACATTAGCTAAATGAATAAAAAGTAATCCATTAGTATTTACTGGCAGCATCCTAGCAATAAGCAAATTCAGAGCGATTCTATAATTACACTGCAAAACTCCCAGAACAGGATGCTGCCAGCAACCTATGCTATTGCTCTCTTTACAATAAGAAAGTTGTTATATAATGAGCAGTGTGATTAATTGACAGACCACTTTGCTATAGGACACCAAGCTGTTCCAGCTTCATTAAAGAATGATTACGTGCTTTAGAAGCACATGTGATTTGGGAAAGATGACCATTGAACACATATACAATAAAGGGAAGTAGATATTTGCATAGGATAAGCAAACTAAATTGGGAGTTCTATATATTTTAGCCAGGCAGGCTTAGAATTGTTTTTTTTTTTTTTCCTATGGCTATTGTGGCTGATTATTGCAGTTCGGACAAGTCCTGCTTACACTTGTTTCAATAGGGAACAAATTGCCTGTTCATTAGAAAAAAAATATGTCAAACACTTGTAGAGGCCCATATTTCCATGTAGTAACTTCCTACTGTTCCTCCACCTTGCTGTCATAGCCTACCTGTCATTACCTACCAGGCTCAAATGGGTGAATCCTGAGACTTACCTTCTGTTAGCATCAGAGCATTTCTCAGTTATACATGTTTCAAGAGGTTTGTGTTCTTCAAAATGAAAGGGCATCACCTATTTATAAACTGCTTCCTAAGACTGCAGGGCCATTGTCTTCAGTCGTCTGTACAGAAATAGCAACTATTTCTTTACCACAACATCCATTTTTCCAAGAAAGTGATGCATTTTGTACACAAACTGGAAAGTACATTTTTTTCTGATCAGAGATTTCACTCCATACCATCTGTATGAGAAAGTAACATTAAACTTCACAAAATGACAAGCAGAATTATTGTTACTACCTTTGTAATAGGCCAGTTTGGTCTAGTGATTAAGGTGCTGGGCTAGAAACCAGGATGCTGTGAGTTCTAGTCCCCTCTTAGGCATGAAAGTCAGCTGGGTGACCTTGGGCCAGTCACTCTCTCTCAGCCCAACCTACCTCATAGGGTGGTTGTTGTGGGGAAAATAGGAGGAGGAAGGAGTATTTAGGTATGTTCACTGCCTTGAGTTATTTATAAAAATAATAAAGGCGGGATAAAAAATTAAATAATAATAATAAATAAGTCATTTATTTTAAAATCAGTTTTAGACACATGGTTATAATCAGGATTGCAGAAACTATTGTTTTCCAGCCTTACCTACTAATACCAAACCTGGCCTGGCCACCCCTCTTACTTTCAAAAGTAAATCTACCACTTTAATCTCCTCAGTGATGACTTCCTGTGTGCAATTTATTCTTAGAGCTTGTCAACATGCTCTAACCTTGGCGATACCTCACTATCCATGTTTAGATAGTGATGGCCCCCTTTGTCTCATCCCCAGCTCTCTGTGTGGATCAACCTACATTCATCCTTAGCTGTTCCAGTTTTAAAATAGTAAATACTCAAAAGCTTTCAAAAACTCTGGCTGTCTTTTCCTCTACATCCCCCCAAAGTCCATTTTAAAATAATGTTTTCTGTATTCTTTCAACAGAAGACTTGGAGTATGACTAATCTGTGATACCTCATTCACAATCTTGGTGATGATGCAACCAGGGGATGATATCTGCTCAGCTTGCATTGGACAACTGAGGCTGCTGCAAGCATGACCCCTCATCTCTGATTCAAGACATTGCCCCCAATGGACATTTTGGCATTATGCCAGCTTTTTATATACATTGTACATCAGTTTTATGAAAGACCACTGAACCTGTCATTGCATGTACAATCAGTGGTCTTTAAAAAAAAAGTGGGTATACCAGTCTATGAAAAAAAAAAAGCTGCCCATCAGTGTAACTGAGAAAAAGATATATTGCTTGTTTTGTCCCAAATTAGTGCACTGAAGGTTTCATGCCACATTTACTGATTTGGGATATTCAGGAGAAATGGTGAATTGACAGGACTATTGCCAGTTTCCTCTTCTAGACTAAGTGACAGGAAAGTCAGTAAACCAGTCTACCTGTCCTTTGGAAGACCACCTCTCCAGCTGACAAGTCAGTGAATTAGAGAATGGGCCAGGATGAAATGGGAAGTAGCTTCCTCAATGTGCTATGTGGGTTCTCTCCCAGTTTCCTTTATGTCCTTTTTCTGCCCCAGTGACCTATCAGCTGGGCTATTTTGGGACACAGGTCTACCAGTCTTCCAGAGATAGACTGGAAGGTTGGTATACCCAGGTTCATAAACAGCCTGAGTGGCAGGTTACCAGAGTGAAGCATCTCCACACCAGCATCCTATCACTCAAGCAGTTTGAAAGGTGGCTAAAGCCACTGTCTCAGGCAGCTGCCCACACTCAACCAATTCTACCTCACCACAGTTTAAGGAGGGCAATTGACAGTGGTTTTTCCCTTCCTTTGAATGGAAGGGGAGACAAAGCCAGAGAATCTACCAGTCACTGCCATTAAATTTTTCCACAGTAAAGATATAAGGACAGGACCACTCACAAGGCTTGTTTCTAAGGCAGGTTAAAGCTCTGTCCTCAGAGTAGCGCAAACTAACTTTCCATCCCAACTGAAGGACTGGAGGAATGCACATCAACATGGCTAGAAAAAGAGCCCTTCATTTGTTCTTGTGGCCTTTAAGTCAGAGAATGTTGCATCCCCAGTGAAAATTCACATTTCCCAAACCTTAAAATATGCTCAAAGAAAATATTTAATGATTGTAACAAGAGAACCGAACTGCTCTAACAGACCTGATTCATATAACAGCTTGGTAGTGGTCCAATCCTTTTCATTCTTCTCTTGCAATTTGCAAGGAACTGTTGCAGTTACGGTACAAGATATTTTCCCAAACTCATTGCTGACTTCTGAATCAGAGAATCAGGCTGGCATAATTTCCTACACCATAACAAGACATGCTTCTGAACATATGCTAGGAGTCTAACAGCCAACTGTACACTCCATAGAGGAGACTGTTAAAGGCTTTAGAAAAATAAATAGCCAGCCATAAAACTGTAAGACCTGGCAGTCCAGCACTTGGAACATTCAGATCTAATATTGTCACAATCCTTTAAAGACTCTATATTCTCTTTCTCCTCCAATGTTTGCAGCTGCTGTTCCACATCTTAGGAAGCAGCATTAGCTGGAAACATTTGGTCATAGGCCTTAGATTTCTCTAAACACATATCAGTTTGGATCCAAATATCTCATTCTGAGTTCTGGCCTAATTGATGAAGAAATTTTTAGCAATGTCATTTGGCCTGATTTTTTAAATATTCTTTGGTCAAATATGCATAATGAAAATCATAGTTGGAACTCAAGCTAGTTAAAACATGCACTTCCAGCTTGATGTTTTCCATCAGTATAAACCTCTGTGAATAACAAGCAAGATGTTTCAGAAATTAAGCTTGCGAGAGCTTTACAAAACTGACAATACTGTTGAAGCTGCCTATATAGGATAATTCTCTCTCTCTCTCTCTCTCATTCTCTGGTTTTGTATAAAATACAAGCAATTTATACATATATGTGCCTAGAAACATTTCATAGACTTCAGAATTAATCAGCAAGACTGGAGTGACTTGTCTATTACATTCAAGTATATTTTGGAGTTGCTGTAATCTGTGGAGACACTTCAATATATATGTTATATATATATGATGCACAAGAAACTCATTACTTTTTTGATAATGTAACTCCCTCTGTGCCCCAGCCAGAGAACTGTGATATGAACATTCAAAATTATTTTTAGGACTACATCAAGGACTGAACCTGCATTATTGGCTACAATTGGCTATGACCTTCCAGAGTACAACATACTTGCATTACAAAAATCATTGAAAAGTCTTTAAAATAAGAAAACAAATTCCAGCTTTCTTCCTTCGTAAAAGCTGAAATGCTTGTTTAGTACTTGGATGAGAACCACCAGAGAATTCCAGAGCTTTAGGCTGAACTGGGAAGTGAAAAAACAGTCCAGAAGACAATGGCAAGCCATTATTATATTGTTTCCCAAAGAAATGCATGGATGTGTCCATGTAATCAGCAGAAGTTGAATCTGATTCAAGAATATCTAGCTACTCATCCATCTACTCACCCATCTATCTACCCACCCATCTATTTACACATGTCCTTCCTAATCAGCTTGTTAAATACAACCTTTGACAACATTATTAGTTAAGACCAACTATTAGCAAAATGCACTTAAAATACTGTAATACTTTAAAGCTTCGGTCATGTCAAAGCTTCTATTGGTAATTACTGCTGAGAACTCAAATCAACTGTTTTCATCTTGATCATAAAATAAGTACCATCTTGTTGAATTAGGATTTCAAAACACTCCAGGTAAAGACACTACAGAAAGAAACCTCACAGAAATCTACTTCAGCTTGAAATCATGACAATTCTGTTTCTTACATTTGCATGGTACTACCCACCATTTGCTATCCCTAGCTCTAATGCGATAGGACCCTAGATTGCTTGGAATCATATACCTGTATTCAAGTAAATTCAAGTTCACTTTCCATTCAAACCTTGCTCAATGTGAGGAAGCTGAGGAGCACATAGGCTCCCTCTGCAAGAAGTGCTCAGGCTACCTGGAGTGAACATGCAGGTTCAATCCCAGGACCCAGCATGACATCCTCCAGGAAGAAGTCCAAGGAAAGCCATCTGTGGAAGAGCAGGGAGGCTAGACTATTCAAGAATATCTCTATATCAGCCAGGTTATGAGTGGGCTGGGACTGCTGTAAAAGCTAGTGCTTTGAATGCAAAGACCACTGAAGGAAAGACATGGCCAGGAGCAAATTCTGACAGTGACCCAGTTTTGAGTGCCCAGATTTTGCTTTCCTACATACAACTAGATTGCTATCAGACAATATTGCTATCATATCCTGCTGTGGCCAGAGAAGCCAACACATGACTTATTCACAAACAGGAGCAGTTCTGTCAAAGCACAGTTAGAGTTTAGTCTGTTAGAAGGCAGTCTTTCCATTTAATTTAGACAAGGGTCTAAATTTATTATTTTAGAGCATCATGGCATGCAATGTTTGAGAGAGCTCTGATACTGAAGCCTCTCCAAATGATACAAATGTTTTGTTACTAGACTTGAACTGTGTACAAAAGAGGGATAAAAAAGCAGCATTGGTATGATATTATCACAAAAATCATGTAAAAGCAGTTATAAAAAAAAATTCTATATCATTTTGCTGGGTGAACACACTGTTTGTTGACTATAGATCTCAAGTGGATGTAGCAAAGTTAATGTCCTCTATGACATGTAGAGCTATGGGCCACATCAAGAAGTTATATAATCACCAGCTGAAAAGGACTTCAGAGAAAATATCTGTTATCGTTTTAATTATTGAACCTATAAAACTGACTAGCTAATCAAATGGCATTGCTGTGTAATATTGCTTAAACATTATTGCCCAGTTTTATTAATCTTCTTGTAGTCTTGTCCCACCATATTTCTGCTCTCTGAGCTTCTGCCCCCTGGCACTAACTGTGTGATAATCATGCAAAATTGAGTTGTGGTTTTGGATCTGAACAAATGGAGACTCGAACGAGACATGAAGCTCATTTTACATTTTGATCATCTGAGCCACAGTCTGAACTGAAGTCGTTAGAAATTTCCATAAATAGGACAGGGCCATAGGGGCACCGCACTTGAGGTACAGTTGGGCCGTGGCTTCGGCTGCAGAATCTCAGCTGAGATTGAAACAAGGGCATGCAGACAAAAAAGGTCAAATGTATACTGAAGTTGGAACAATACTGAAATTAGCAGCATGCACACACTCATATACACACTCATATACACACACACTACCTTTATTATTATTGTGATTCATAACATATTTCATTGTGCTATTCTGCTTCAAGATTTAAACTTTACAATAACAGAAGAATTGCTACAAACAACTAGTGTGTTTGGTACATTAATAAAAATCCGAAAGCATTAATAATGAAAGTCTCTTTTTAAGACAAGCTGAAATAAAAATCAAATAGTAGTGAACAGGTTTTCGAATTGACTTAAACATTTTTTTGGGAGGGTGCTGAATCTGAAGGGTAAAAACAGGGCAGAGGAAGACAGAAAGAGAGGGTGGGAACCATGCTGAGCGTGATAAAAATCCCAGGACTACAGTTCATGATAATTTTAAAATGGATAGATAAGATGCTATGAGGTGCTTCCACATGCAGGCCCACAAAACTACCGTTGAGGAATAGCTTTCCACAATAAACAGGAAAAGCAAAACAAAGTAGAATAAAACAGCTATAGCAGTGTTCCTCTAATGTTTACTCATAAATAAGTTTCATTTTCCAAAAGCTTACTGCAACTTTAAGCTTTTTTCCTTTTGGCTTCTACCTCTAGTTTTTTTTCCTGCTTCCATGTGGATCATCTTTACTGATAAATTACAGTAATTATTTAGTTCCTGTTCCCCATAGTTTTGAGGGGGGAAGGGGAGGTCTTACTGGTTTCTACTCATCCTATCTTATTTTCTTTTTCTGGTTGTGTAATAGCACTTTCCTATATAATTCAAAACTAACTTTAGGACAATTAAAGAAAATATATTGATTACTAATAATGCCAAGCTACAGTGGCAGGTACAGAGGAAACCGTAAATAAAGGTTTTAATTAATGGTAAGGTAGATTTTAAACAACTCAGTAGCACTTTACCAAATACACCACATTTTCTTCATATTAGATGGGGAGAAAAAGTAAACATCCTGACCTGAGGCTCTGAGAAATAGAATATAGAACATACTGGAATTAAGATTAGTGCTAAAGATATCACTCTGTTGTTGTTTATTCGTTTAGTTGCTTCCGACTCTTCGTGACTTCATGGACCAGCCCACGCCAGAGCTTCCTGTCGGTCGTCAACATCCCCAGCTCCCCCAGGGACGAGTCCGTCACCTCTAGAATATCATCCATCCACCTTGCCCTTGGTCGGCCCCTCTTCCTTTTGCCCTCCACTCTCCCTAGCATCAGCATCTTCTCCAGGGTGTCCTGTCTTCTCAATATGTGGCCAAAGTATTTCATTTTTGCCTTTAATACCATTCCCTCAAGTGAGCAGTCTGGCTTTATTTCCTGGAGGATGGACTGGTTTGATCTTCTTGTAGTCCAAGGCAAGAATCACTCTAATTCTGCATAAAAAGTGAATTGTAGCAATCTTAGATTAAATAATGCCTTGGTTACACTGTGAGTCCTGCAACAGCTCCCAGTTTGCACAAATTCCCATTAGTAGGGCTACCAGATGTGGGCAGCAAAAATCTAGAAACCACAAGATGGCAGCAAAGAGTCAGAGTTTTCTGTATCACTTCCAGTTATTTCATACAGTAGTCATACAATACAGCTTTTTACTGCCCAGGTCCAGTAGCCTTACTACTAGGTCACTGTAACAATGTATGCTTTTTCCTTTTCACTGCAAAAGTTTACAGTTACTTTAAACTGTCTTTAGTTTAATTAATTTTGAGCAGTGCTCTGTTAGTTACGTGCAATATCCACAAGGAATTTGATTTCATGGCTAATTCTATAGAACCTAAATGCAGTTACCTTAGTCTGGATCCATTGTGCTTGCGAATAAAAGCCGATTTCTTCAGCATTATCATCAGTTATGGAAAGTTTTCCTGGTCGGTAACCATCCCCAACACAGCATCTTCCAGATGTGTTTGGGCTGCAACTCCTGGACAACTCAGTGTCCCAAACCATCTGCAGGGCATCACATTGGGAAGGCTCTGGTAGCAGTCCCCCTTCTTCCAGTTATATTTAGTATAGCATTTTAGCACTTTCATTTGGTAGGCACTTATAGCTAAAAGCTATTTTCCCGAGAGCAACAATCCTGTAAGGCAGGTAGAGTTGAGAGAGTGGCTGGCTTAAAGTCCCCAACTGGACTTCTGTGGTTGAGGTGGACAGAACCTGAGTCTCCTCTGATTCCTAGTCTAGTACCTTCCTGACTGCACCTCTCTGGCTACAGGCCATTCTTCCACTGAGGAGAGCCATGCCTTTCAGGATTCTATAAGCCACTGGCATCCATTCCTTGCTCATCCAGTCGGAAGTGTTCTGTGGGTATGATCAGTCCTCATTAAACTCTTGAGGGACCTTCCTCCTCCCAGTCACAGGGTTTTGTTTCCTAAACGTTTTCTTCTTATTTTAAAAACCTTGTGATTTCCTCTGCCTGTTGATATGCTTGTCTTATGAAAGAATATCACATTTTTGCTCCATATTATGTTTCTGCAGATGGGAAAGGAGTTTCTGTTAGTTTACATGGAACCTTCCTATATTTCCCAATTAGTGCCCCACAACATGGGCACTGCAATTTCCATACATCTGGGAGATGTAAAGTTGAGGAATCCTGGTGATGATTGGGGTATATTAGGCATGCATCACTAGCAGGGTTCTTACCACAAACCTATACTAGGTTTCTCTTTTTTTAAACTGACGAGTTCTGTCATTATTTCCTTCATTTCCTTCATTTATCTTTTTTTTTTTTTGTCTCAGCATTGTATCTCACATGACATTCCTTTTGTGCTGGGAAAGGCTGAAAGGCAGGAAACTCATGGTATCTAGGACCAAGAGGATCTTGAATTTGGTAACTTAACTATTGTATATGAACATCAGAGACTGTGTTACTAAAAATAATCTGCTGTTTCAGTGTTGGCAGTCTGATATTATTGCTTTAAGTACTGTTTCCAGCAGTGTCAATGGGCACAAAATTGATTGGCACTGACGTTTGGGGCGTTGGGTTTTTTTCTTTTTAAATCTTACTATTTTCCTTTTTTATTACTGTAAGCCACTCATAGACTTTTTGGAACTTAGCATTATATAAACTGCAGAAATACATATATGCATACATTTTAAGAATTACGACATTCTTTAAAAATATTTCACCTCACTTTTCTAACAGTTTTATTCTTTTTGTTTATGATATGACAAAGCTGTATCATTTCCTCTTCTTTTTTCCCCTAGCTGATCCAGAGCATCGTCTGCTAGGGGAGTGTCAGGCCTCAGTAAACAAGCCCTGTAGTTTGGTTTTGGGTTAATTCACAAACATGTATGAATGAAGATCTTTATTAGCAGAGCGCAGAGGCAGGGATTTGGAGGCAGAGCTGCACCGAAGAAAACAGGGCAGTTCATTTGCTAAATATAATTTGATTTAAGGATTTTATATTAGACTGAAGGATTTTACAGCATTATGTTAAGTTTTCTCAGAAATCTGAAGACAATAAAAATTGTGCTCATGTGTGTCTTACAGCATACATTTTTGACCATGTAAGAAAAATATCAGATGCAAATTTTCTACAATGAGAAGTTGTATGTAGGTTATTGTTAAGTTTATCTTTTTTTTCTACTTTCCTTAGCAATAGTTATATGTTAAATCAACATTTTATCTTTTTTTCTTTCTAGCTGTAGATTGTGTTTGGTGTTGTGGTTGTACTCCTTAAACAAGTACAACAGGGCTTAGTCCTGGGTTTGTGAGAGAATGTCCAGAATCACCACTAGTGTTAGAAGATGAATGAGATAAAGCTTTGGAGGTGTGAATAGCTAGAGAAGATGAGTTAGACAGATTAAGGCTTTACCTTTCCTAATAGCCTATCCAGATCTTAAAACAGGAAAACTAGAGTGTTCAATGTCCATGAAACAGAGCAGCCCAAAAATAAATTTGATCACCCTGTCAGACCTATTCTGGAAGTAACCCTTCTCCAGTCTTCTACCTCAATTACTATGTGTTTTCCAGATCAGGGATGCACCAGAATATTTAGTTTACAACTTCACTTGTAAAGTTCAATAAAGTATCTGGCATTATGTCCTATTTTATGAATTCAAACAGCACCAAGTAGATGTCTGTTTTCTGCTGACTCAGGGACATACGCATCTTTCACAGACTGGAAACTGAATGTGCTCTAATAACTATAACTTGCATTTCTAAAAAAACCAGACGACTTAAAAACAAATCCCTCATTTCTTCTTTTCAGAGGCCTCTGAGAGACTATAACCTAACATTACTGTGACAGATGACCCATTTTGCATGCCTGAGGCTCTCACTTTCACTACATCTAAGACTGCAACTTGGAACAGGAATGGCTTAAACCATTCAAGTCAACCTCCCCTCTCCCGTTTCCTGGTTTTTAACTATCTAGCCTAAGAAGGATTCAATATAACAAAAAGTTTACAATTACCGGTTGTCTTATTAAATGTATTATTAACCTATAGTTTTGAGATCTTTATTTGAGCTTATTTTGAGATAACTGTTCTTAGCATTGTGAATTGGTTTACTAAGAGAGATGTAGGGACAGAGAATAACAACCTTGGAATGTCTAGAGTCATTAGTTCCCAATATTACATACAGAATATATGGATCTTATTAAAAACATTATTTTATCTTCTATCTCACTTTTCAGGCTATTTTCATTATAAACATATGTTACAGATTCAGAACTGAAGAAACTATGGTGCTAATTTGAATCACTTTCTGTAAGCAGCAAGAGGACAAACAATTCTAACTCATGACACATCAATCCACATACACCAAAATGAGTACCAACTATCAGAGAACCCTTGCAAAAAGATGTTTGCAATCCATTTTAAATCAAATCAAAACAGAAGGAGTAGAAGGTTGGAGTTGTTTATAATCTTGTCTCTTTCTAATAATAGAGACACAATGAATGAATGAATGAATTATTGATTGATTGATTGATTGATTGATTGATTGATTGACAAGGGTTCTCTTGTCCCTTTGAGGGGAAAACTCCTTCCTCCATTTGCTAAAATACTATAATGGCAAAGAATGACAGTTTAGTAACTTGTGTTTAATTCAGCATTAAAAGCTCTATTATTTTCTCAGCCTTGCTTTTTTTAAAGATAAAGATACTGACCATCCTTGCATATCTTTCATAATGATTATTGATATAAACCACTTGGAATCCCTGCAGTTCTAAATTGAGAAGATTGATACTGAATAGGAATCTTTAATGGATACCAGAAAGATAGCAGAAGATAAGAATAACACAATCAGTAGTTGATTTAGCAATTCTAGAAACTTACACCCTAGTAACTGTGTTTACAAGTGTAGTCCCTGAGTGACAAAATTTTATGAAGTAGGCTTGCACACATTTAAGTATGATCCAAACCATACTGAGTTTAAATTTTCACATTACAATAAATATTATTTAATTTTGGTTGGCTTATTCTGGTAATGTATTTTAAAGGACCTAAAATGGATGGCATCTGAGATCACCACTCTTTGAATAATGGAGAAAAAGAAAAGAAAAAAAGATCACAGAGAAAACAAAATTGCTAATGTATATTTTAAAGCAGCAATTCTATATAACCTAATTTAAGAATAAATTTAACTGAACTTAGAGGAGCATCCATCTGACTTGACATGCATAGGACAAATTATAAATGTTGTAACTGGACAGACATACAACTTTTGCTCTATCCAGCAACATGCATTTCAGTAAACTTATCATCATCAAAAACAGTATCCTGGAAATGAAGAAAATCTTAAGCAAGATTTCTTTAACCTATTAAACAAAGTTATTAAACTATTACTAAAATTTTAATTTAATTATGTAATTTATTAAATTACATTAATTAAATTGTTTAATTATTTAAATTATGAAACAGTTATTACCAAACTATTAAACCATTAAAACAAAATAATAAAATATGTTTATCCACTTAAAATGAGGTAACTTGGAATTATAACTGTCATGGCTTTAAAGTAGATGATATACAATTGCATGTTCATAGCTAAACACCGAGTTGACAAAGGAACATGTTTTATTAGTTATTAATTCATGCTATGTTTGATTTCTGTATGCAACATTTATTTCCTTTTTCAGTATCTAAAATATTCATAGATCTTAAATGTCACTTTCTCAGTTTATCAATGAATAAAATTTTCTCCCAGCATATCCATGGCTTATAGCATGGAAATGTTAATTTCAAATATTTTTTTCTATTTATGAAAAATATTTATTTACTACCTATGATGTACCACATATTTAGGCAAGGTACAATAGAACTACAAGATAAATCTTCATTATCAATAAAGCAAACATGTCTGCAGCCACATTGCAATGTCAGTGTGAACAGAATGGGTCCAAACTAGAGGGGAGAAATCAGTCTCTGCAAATGTTGATGAAAATACCCTTCCAAAAGTGGATGCTTCCCTGAAATACTACATATTATATGTGAATTTAATTCTTGCTGCTTATTTGCTTTTGAAATGCTTTCTGCATATGCTGTAAATACTTTTACTATTTAGATGCAAATATATCTAATATTTTCTTCAAACAGATGGTTAGAACAACTACACTTGGGCTATCTGCAGAATACAGAATACACAGGTTTTATGAAAAATGATTGTAGGAGTCTGTTTAAAATGAAAGCTTTTTAAAAGGTAAGATTCCTTCTCCTTTTTTTCACAAGGGAGACAATCTTTTCAGAAGAGAACAATGAACTTGGAAATGATGGAAAGTTTAAACTATTTTATTATTATAATTACCATGTTATCAAAGTCTACAGTTGTATCTTCTCTATATACAGGTAAAAATGGAAGTGAACAGTTGAACTGTTGCCAGCATATTTGTTAAGACTCCTACATTTTAAGAAAAAATATATACACTGTTCAAGTAAACAAGATTATTTTGTTCCCTATTTGCAGCATGTAAACAAGATTATTTGTTCCATATTTGCAACATGTAATCTATATTTTCCCCCAATAATTGTAACTTGAAAATGCACACAACCTATGTATCTGTTTTGCTCAACGACTGGTTTAAAATTTTAATAATAAAAAACCCTAGCTAGCTCATTCAAAAAAGAAATTAGTGAAAAAAAACTTTGGTAGTCTCTCATCAGTGAAAACTGATTTAGTTATGCAAATTACTGCTATGAATATTAAACCACTGATGAAAGGTTTTAATGAAGGGATCTTTTGTTTTGGAAATGCAAGGGTATATACTTTAATTTCTTGCTAATTTACTGTTCTTTGATAATGTTCACATTTTCCCCAAAGTGACTTCACGGATGGGTTTAATACAGTGAATAGAACTACAGGCCAACAATACTGGTTTTGACAAGCCTTCCCCTGTGTAACAATAGATCATGATTTGCAGCCCCTTATGCACAATTCTATTAGGGTGAATTTTGTCTACAGGGCTTTCCCTGAAATGAATTCTCATTTTAATGTTAGCCTCCTGCAGTTTTTAATTTTTAATCTGTAATATGAAATTGCAAATTTTACAAACATCATTTGAAAAAGCCACTAGGACAGAACCGAATGCCAAAGTTTACATATTGTCTAATTAGACTGTTATGAGAAGCAGCTTATCAATGTCAAGCCAAAGATCATCAAAAAATCCATTACTAATTTGAAAAACACATATATTTATAGGTTAATTTTGTTTAATTTGCATCTGATTTGCTTAATCATTGTTTAAAAATTGTATTTAGCTTAATAATTTTGGTTGAGTTAGCAACACACCTGGGCTGTGAATGTGGCTTAACAGCTTTTGTCAGTTGCTTGTGTCATCCACAATAAAAATTAGCTGTAACCCTCAGCATAAAGCACAGAGAAAATGCAGCACTCAATAGCAAATCAATGTTAAATATGAAAAAGAAGGCATTAAACCTACTTACCAAGGTGATCAATATTGTGTTTTCTATCCTCTGCTTTTTTGCATGTCTTTTAGCTGAGTTGAGTCCAAGGTACTAAGTATTTTAAATGAAGAGACATGAAAATAAAGCTCATGCAGCGTTACATATTATGTAGAGGAAACAATAGATAATTATAAAGCTTATTTACAAAATCTGTTTTGCTTTAATAAAATACTTCATATTTTAATATTTTCCTCTTAACATAATTAAAGGAAAAATTATCTAAATGGGAGAGTCATCACCTTTTTCTGTCTTTCTGCTCTCAACTTGACCATGGAAAGCAGTGTTAAAAGTATAGAAGTTTTACTGTGAGCGGCATCAATTTACAGGAGGCTTTTAAAATATATTGAGACTGAAAAAAATGGAAAGCTACAGTCCTGGACTTAATTCAATTAAATAGTTGTACTGCTCCAAACTGTCTGTATAGAGGCATGATACTTTGAAAAATCCAGTATGAAAAAATCTAAATTACGCCTATATATTATGATACCAACATTAAGCTACCATCAAACCCAGAAAAATATCTCTAGGAGCAATAGCTTATAATCAGTCTTCACCTCTTATGAAGTAATCAAACCCTTGATTACTAATGACTAGTTAGGAAAAAAATTCACTAGTGTTCTAAAAAATAGTAATAATAAATGGCTTGATAGTTCCTTTAGGGTGCTATTTGAAGACTGCATATATTGTTGCATAGAACAACCTGCTCTACACTGGTATTAACGCATAGGCAAAATAGCCAGCGCAAAGCTGTTTCCAGCACTTAACACCAATTAACAAGAATAATATCCATAGCATATCTTAACATGAATACGATTAACATGAACAGCACAATTTTAAGAACAAAAAGAGGGGGTGGATCACCAAGAGGAAATTTCAGATGGATTGCCTCATACTTGTCCCTCCAAATATTTGTGCCTGGCAGGTGCCCTGAAAATGTTGAGTATATGTCATAACTTATCTAGTCTCATCACATTTACAAGACAAACTGATGAGAATATGCCTTACCTACTATGTCCCAGAATGCTCCCTCCCTCCGTTTTCCTTCTGGATATAGTTCTGAGCAAAAATCCTTATGGTACTGCATTTTTCCATTTTTATTATTGAAGAATTGTTATGAAGTCCATGAGTTCATAAGGCATTATTAGAAATAAAAATAATCTGAAGGCTAGCCCTTTCTTTGCAATGTGGCATAATCAGTTTTTAAAATTTATTCTCCTGAAAATGAAAATCTTTTCAACATTTTAAAAGTCAGGTGGGGCATGATGGCCACCAAGGTACTGATGTTATACTTTGATTTTTAAATAGAACATAAATGGAAAATAATAGTATAAGAAAGGAGGCAGGAGGAATTAGTCAATAGCACACAGAATGAAGAACAGATTAAGAACACCTGGATAATGCACAACCACTGGTGTCTGCAGGGAGATAAAAAATGTCACAATGGTGGTCACAATCATACAACCAAGAAAGCAAAGAGGTGGGGATTCAATTGCACAGCCATGCCCACCATCTTGACTTTTTTGACTCCTGATAGAACTGGATTTCTGGTTCTTCTGCTCCCTCTCTCCCAATGTTTCTCAGCCTCAGTGACTTTAAGATGTGGATTTCAACTCCCAGAATTCCCCATCCAGCATGCCGACAAAGTGACTGCTAGTGCTGGCCCTGAGATACTGTTACAGAACAAAAGCACCAAGATGGGTTTCTTCCTCCCAGAGAAAGTCTGTGGACAGCAGCCAGTTTTGGACTGCACAAAAAGTCAAGATCAGCTTTTCCTCACCTCCCTTGAATTGCAAGTTTTACTGCCAACTACCTTTTCCTGCTGTAGTTTGAAAATATCCTTCTTCTTTTATGTCCCTTCAAGTGCTCTTGTCCATGTGGGCTGGAGCACTTTACTTCCTTGCAGGATAACTCCAGGTGCTCATTGGCTACTTCTCCAAGCCAGGATCACTATCTCCATTGAGGGAATGGCTGACCTGATCTAAGGTCTTCTAAGACAATGTTTCTCAATCTAATCAATCTTAGCAGCTTGAAGATGTGTGGACTTCAACTCCCAGAATCCCCCGGCCAGCCATGCTGAAATTGAGAAACACTATTCCAAAAGAACACTGCTTGCTATTGGCATTAGAGTAGCACAGGGGCCCAAGAGTTTTATCTAATGTTTATTGAAGTTGCTGGTTCAAAACTCAGCAGTGTTTTATTAAAATTACTATTTATTTATTTTTATTTAAAATACATATATGCCTGTCCATCTTCAGTGAGACAACTCTGGGCAGCTCACAACAACTCTAAAAATAAAATAAAAAATAGCAGCAGCAGCAGCAGCAAAAATTCAGTGCCTCAGCCATTCTCCTTCGATGCAACCAACATCTTAATTTCTGTTATCTAGCTAGCTTTCCTTAGAAAGTAGGGGCCTTAAAAAAAAATAAGTGCAGGGGCCACCCATTTGTTGTTCTTTCAGACAAAATAGTAGAAACCTGCACTTTAAAAAAAAAAAAATTCCCTTCACTAGTTAGAGGAAGTTAAAAAAAGTTTTTTAAAAGTTTTTTTTACATGTGAGGGTTTGAACCAACTACCTCTTACATATAAAGCATAGCTTTTAATCATTATGTTATTCTAATCCTGATATGAAAAAGGAAGGTCTAGACGTTATTAGGGTATAAAACGGTTGGTAAGAAAGCATTTTTATTTTAAAGTTGTTCATTGTGTGTGCCTGCATTTAAGTGATATTGCTGCTCTAATTTTATATATATAATATTGGTCTAGTGGTTAAAGCTCCAGGCTAGAAACCAGGAGACTGAGAGGTCTAGTCCTGCCTTAGGTATGAAAGCCGGCTGGGTGACCTTGGGCTAGTCACTCTCAACCCAACTCACCTCACAGGGTTGTTGGGGGAAAATAAGAGGAGGGAGTATTAGGTATGTTCACAGCCATGAGTTATTTATTTAAAACAAAAATAAATTTAACTTTATTTTGTATAGCTTTTACATTCACATAAAAGCACATAGGTGTACTAAAACCCATCCAGAGGGATGAAGGCGATTGGCTGTTGCTTTCTTAGCAGGGGAACTGTCTGATGCAGCCTTTCTCAATTTTTTGATGGTGGAGGAACCCTTGAAATATTCTTCAGGCTTCGGGTAAGCCTGCACATTCAGGCTCAAATATACGCCAGAAGTTACAAAAGTATTATATTCATTTCATGGGTAGGCCTGTATATATGCATTTACTGGGTTTAAACTAAGAATAATGAAACTTACCTATTTAATGTGAAGTTGCCCAAATTTGAAATAATTTTTAAAATAAATTGTGATCTCCCAGGGAACCCCTAGTGACCTCTCGTGAAACCCTGGGGTTTCACGGCACCCTGCTTGAGAAACCCTGGTCTGATGGGACCAGGGAAGATGTGGTATCCTGCACCCTGGACTGAACACTTTGCAAGTTGTTGCAAGCCTGGACATATTTTCCTTAAGCTGGTTTAGTTGCTGGAAGCACAGAACAGAAGCAACTTAAGTATGCTAAGTACTGAAATGCATATTAACCCTTTGCTGTCATGCCCTCTCTCCAACCGACTGAGAAATATGTCTCAAGGGGAAAATGTCATGGCAGTAGCAAAAAGGTTAAAGGGAAGTATGTATCCGTACCATATTTCTTAGATATGGTGATGGTACAGAAGTGGCTTCATTGCAGAATTTATTTAAAAACAATTAGGACTAGACATGAGTAAGAGGATGGATTTGGCTTCATGGATTTTCATCCTAAATGCTGCTGCTGCATAATTCTTGGTACCAAAAAGCCATCTAGTTACTTTAGCCCATAGAAGGCCTCTCTTTCTAAGCAGCAATGCTCCTTCTTTCAGTGCAAGCTCAAACAAGAATTATCAGCATGTGGCTTACTTTTGTCATACTTCTTGCATATCCAAGAGATTAAAATAAGAGTTCATTACCTGTCACTCCTGATAAGATAGATGTGAGATCCTTTCCTCAGCAATAGTGGGCCTAAGATTATCAGGCAATTATCAGCCAGTTTTGGGGTCTGGCTCTGAAAAGCACCAACGGCATACTTTGTTCTACGTTGCTAAAAATTACTCTTGGCCAATTATCTAGGGTTTTTTTCCCCCTTTCAATCTACAAGACATTAGTCCTGCGTTTCTGAACCTTAGTAACTTAAGATGTGTGGACTTCAACTCCCAGAATTTCCCAGCCAGCCATGCTGGGATTTCTGGGAGTTGAAGTCCACACATCTTAAAGTTGCTTGAGAAAACTGCATTAGTCAGATTTGGTAGTCCTTTGTCCTGAGATAACTTGAAATTTTAGTGACTTCTGAAAATAATCACTACATAAGCTTTTCTGTGGGAGCAGTGCTAGCACTCTTAAGAATTCCTTATTGATCATGTGGTCAAGGAACTTACTGAGATTGGTTTGCAGACCATTTGTTGGTATATGTGTAAATCTATTCTGTGAAAATAGTAGTTAACATGGAAATAGTAGCTAAATCAACTATAAGAGGTCTTAGCTTTAGACTCCTTTTTATCAATATGGTACAACAGCATATAGAAACAGGAGTGGGGTGCAAAAATGAAAGGGAACATCCAAAAGATTCATTAAGAACTGCAGCTGTCTAGTAATACTACTGAGTCCTGGGAAAAGTTTAAGCAGTTTTGATATTTATATGCATGGGTTATGCAGCCAAAGACCTCTTCTTCCACACAGCTACAAGTTTTTGTTTTTTTTAATGGAATGCCACTTAAGACAAAAAAGAATTATGGAGTTGTCTTACAAACATGGCACACACACAAAATGGAGACATTTCAGAAAGTTAACTTTCATATAAAAGTTCAAAAAAAAAGGGTGAATCATTTGAAGAATTCCTGTCTTTAAAGTTGCTGAGCTGGATTTTAATTTTGGCCAATTTACTAAAACCTTGACAAAATACCAGGCTGTACTACACAGAAGAGACCTAAAATTGCAGAAATGACTTCCAAAAGATGTTGATTTGACCTTGCACAAACCAACATAGCCATGTAAGACAGCTAGTTACTCTGCAGAATCATCAAGTAAAGATAACACTGAAACTGCCACTTTAGATCAGGTGTACCAAATAGTTCAAGAAGCATGCATGGGAATTTTTTTCAATTCTCTCCATTATGATGGATCAGCAAACTCTGGAGCATTAAGCTACACAAGACATAGCATCCTTCATCAGAATAAATATCCTGCACGTAATCCTGTAATGTTTAATTTAAAAATTTTGTTAGTCCATATTCAGAAACAGCTTGTATTTCAGGGAAGATTAAACCAAGAAATGATACAGATGTTGATTGTAAATTGTGCAGAAGCCTCACGTGGGAACTATGGACACTGGGCTAAAATACAGACTATTTCATCAGAAATTAATGGCAATATAGTTACTTTTAAAAGGGGCACAGGTGAACGAGCTCCTGAATTTATGGATAAGCATGTCAGCCAGCAGAGCAGCTGATGGGCAAATGTGTTAGATTACGAGCTTACACGTACAACCCACTAAAGATGTTTGGTAGTTGAGAAGTCAATTCAATGTGACCTTTAGTTTAAACGTCTGCTAAAAGGGTGAATAAAATGAAACAAAATGAACAAGTAACAAATCTACCAACCACATATCCAAAATTGGGTCATTCTAATTTCAGATATCTCTACACATCATTTTCTGGCTAGACAATCAAGCCGATTCATATTAATATTGGGAACAGACCTGTTATTTACATTAAAAAGAGATAAGGAATGGGATGAACCAGAGATTCTGGATGTGAGAAAATAGTGCTAGGAATGCACAAAAATGTTTTCTTTCTGGAGTGTTCTAAGCAGAGTTCAGGCAGAACCAATACACACAATGTAATGGTATTTTCAGAGCCTGAAACATTCTCATTCAGATTAGTGGACATTTTTCACTAATCAGTTAAGAGCCTTTTACCACTTCAGAAGCTTTGAGTAAGACATAGCTGGTGGCTGTGGGGCAGTAAGGCCCTGGGAAGATTGATATGAAGATTGGCATGTGGGAAGTGAAAGAAGAGTTGTACAAGCCCTACATGCCCGACTCCCAAGGATTTCTCTTGGCTGAAACCTGGAACTACCTAAATTATCTGGATTTTGCTTTGACAGTATCATGACCTGTCCAGCATAATTTAGCCAAACTTCCAAACCATGCTTGGTCTGTACACAGAGCAAAACACCCTTTTTTCCACTTTGTGTACACATCCTTCAATAGGACAGAGGATCATGCATCCAACTGCTAACCCAACAGCTTTCAGTCTTGCCTTCTAGTGCTAAACAGAGAAAACACCAGCCTCATAAAAATTCAAATTTGTATGTTCTGGGAAACTGAATAGCTAATGTTTTCCATCCTAGTAATTATCAGTTACTATAGTATGGAAGAAGAATGAGCTAATATTAGCACTGATTCCAAAAAGAACATTGCCTAACCTATGCTATTCTGGCAGGCAGCCTCCAATTGGGTCATCATAAAAAGCAATACTGCATATTTTTAATATTAAAAGACACAAGTACAGTAACATCAGCATTTTAAAATTTCTTGACAATACAAATTTCTTGACAATACAAATCAGAGCAGTTAAAATTTAAATTCCTTATCCTTTAATATTTTAAGCAAACAAGTCCTAAAACAATTTGAAAAGGTATTTACAGAATATTTGCATCAGATATTATCCATTTCAAGGGTTAAGCTGAAGTGAACCTTGAAGCATACTTTATTAATCTCAGATAAAAATGCACCCACAGCAAATATTACAATCTATTTTCTTCTTCTTTTGCTTGCTCTTGTCCTGCCTTCTGTCTCTCCAAGCAGCTCAGCCACCAGGGTGGTATTCTCTTCTTTCATTCTCTTTTTTCCTCTTGTTTGCACGGTTATACTTTCAGTGTTTTCTGTGGAAAAATAAAATGAGAATATGATACCAATTGTTAGAAGCATACTTCCTAGAGTAAGTGAATTGTTTGGGACATTTCTGTATGTATTTGTTCTCAGATTTATCACTATTTTACACAGAACTTTGAAATATTCCAATAGGACTAAAATCAATTAAAATTCAAGAGAACCTTCAACGTAATTTATTTTTTAAGAAACTCTGAAGCATGGGGTGTTATAATTTCTATAAAACCCCAGTAAATACAATAGGTTCCAAAATGTACAGAACTGAAAAAACTTGGCTGAATAATTAATTTTATATTTTCTCATTCAGGCTATGTGGTAGCATTCACCAACCTGATGGCTTTCAGGCATATTGGGGCTACAGCACCAAGGATTTTGAGAACTGCAATCACAACACAATCCCTTTCCCAAATGAAAGGGAACATCTAAAAGATTCATTAAGAACTGCAGCTGTCTAGTAATACTACTGAGTCCTGGGAAAAGTTTAAGCAGTTTTGATATTTATATGCATGGGTTATGCAGCCAAAGACCTCTTCTTCCACACAGCTACAAGTTGTTTTTTTAATGGAATGCCACTTAAGACAAAAAAGAATTATTTTGGAGTATTAAAAGAACATTGCATTTCTGGGCAGAACAAGTAATCTGGCCTATTACTGTGAGCAAAAACAAAACAAAACAAAACAAAACAACTTTCTGCAGTAGCCAATAGAATTAAGAGTTGAGAAAGATATACTGCATACACGCAAATAAGGAACTATTACCAAAAGACCTCTTTCAGGATCTTTCCAAAGAAAGCAAGCTCCTACAGCTATGGGGAACTTGGAGTTTCTAAGTTGCACGTCCATAGCCAAGACGGGGGGGGGGGGGGGATATCCCTCTGGTAAATGTAGGAGTACGCATTGATCTGGACCGACTTCTTGAGTTCTCAGGGTTGCAATCTGTGTATACTCTTCTGGTTTAGTGATAGAGGTCACAGAATGAATTTTAAAATACAAAACCTGTGTACTGGTTGTTGGAACTATTAGGGTGCGCTCTTCGTGAACTGCTGGGCTCTATTGACATTAAGATTCCAGAATGCATCTTAAAATGCCAAGACCAAAAGTCCCATTCAGCTTCTACTCTTCTATTTAACGGCTATAGATTTCTGTGTTTGTGCAATGACTCTTACTTTTATCAGGCTTTGCAAAATGCATTTACATTTTGCTATAGTATTCAAATAGTATTAAATAGCAGGAATGAGTTTGTTTGGGTTTTTTTTAATGAGAACAGTGTGGACACACCTGCCATGTTTTTCTGTTTAACACTATCAAGCCTTACATCCCTACAAAGTATACTGAGCTAACTCTATATATGATAACAGTTGCCAGGGCATTTTATGCCTTTTCCCGAAAATTGCATATTTCCCTAACCCATTGCTTTCCCTGGAGGTTTTCCAAACAAAAAAGTTTTCAATTGCTGCTTTCACTAATCTTTTGGCAAGTCAGTAGTAGCCTATTACTCCCACCTATTCCTGTGCCTCATGGAGTTCCAAACAACAGAGCAAGCGGCTTCTTCCAAGTTTCCACTGTTTCCTATGGCTGGAGCACTCAAAACTTTCCCCTTTTTAAATTCTGATAGAACACAGAAACGCTTCCAAGTTTTGTTCTGTTGACCAAAACTATTAACTAAAACAAAATGATCTGAAAGGTTTTGAGTGCAGTGCCTGTTCTGAGTTTGAAATAACACATATTTTTTTTTCTTTAGTGTAGAGTCTTAATCATAATCTCTTAAATGCTGTTGTATTATTCCACTAACTACAGAAGAGTTAGTGATCAAGGAGGTTAGAAATGGATCACCATTAGTTCATTCTTGCAAACCCCACCTTCAAAAACTGTTCTGTAAGGTTTCCAACATTTACAAATAGTATTTGGGAGCGGAGAGGCAAGATCAGGACGAAATCTGTGCTTTAATGGATTTCTCTTTAATTCTGAAATTAACATATTCTTTAAGAATAAAGCTTACTGTTTTAAAAGATAAAAGATATCAACATACCTGTTTTAGATGTTGTTGATTTATTTTCTGGAAATACATTTTTCATTGTGTTAGCAGTGGCATTTGTTTCTGAATTGCTCTTAATTTGTTTTCTTTTGCCCCATTTTGATGAACTCTTTTGCACCAGCATACTTGAGTGCTCCACATTTTTATTTTGGTCGTAATTAGATGAATTACTTTGATTGGTATTTTGGGTCATGGTTTTTATTTTAAGAAATTTCTGTCCCTTGCCCATTAAAGAAACTTTTTTATTAGACACGTTATTTAGAATCCTAATTTGGTCATCAGGAACAATATCACTGTCTGCAGACAATATAATTTTTTCTTTGAGGGAAGGAGAAACAGCAGCCTCAAGTTCCTTAACTTTTCTTCTACCTTTCCTTTGATTGTTCTTGCTTGCCGTAGCTGTTTTCTCTAAATCTCTGTTTTGGTTTTCATGAAAAAACTCTTCTTTTGGAACCATGCATTTTCCTCTGACAGAACGTGTCATTATGTTATATGTATCAGAACGTTTTGCTAATTTCCCTTTTCCAACAGAACGTTTGCAATTTCCGCTTTGATTTTCATTAGCAGAAGATAATGGTGACAAAGTGATGCTTACTTTCAGGGAGGGAGAAACTAGTGATGCAATAGTTGATTGGTGCTTTTTTTCAAAGCTATTTTCTAAAGGATCCGCTTTATCTGTTCCTGGCTCAGTCTTTCTATCGTTAATTCTTAGTTCATCATTACTTTCTGTTGAAGTTCCACAAGGTGTTAATTGTTTTCTTTTACTTCTTCTGGATATATTCTGTTGTGCTACACCTTGTAGATCTTTCATTCTGTTTTCTTGAATGTTATTATCAATCAATTTAGAACTTTTACTGGAAGAAACTGAGCTTGCTGAAATTTCATCATCTGCTTTTCTTTGTCTATATTTACGTGAGAAATTCCCATCTGCATTATTTGCTGTTTTCAAACCTTCATTTGGCTGTCCAGCTGAATGTCTCCCTTCGTTTGATGATAGCAAATGGACAGTGTCATTTTCGATAGGAGAAAGGGTTTTCTGAAATACAAGAGTGATTTTTCTTCTTCCACTCATTCTTGGTTGATTTCCCTTTGCAGGGCAAGCATTTTTGCCAACTATATTTTGGCCTTTTATAGCGGTTGTCTGTGTACTGCCATCATCTGCAGATATTTCACCAGACATAGTCCGTTTGTGCCTGCCTCGCCTAGGTGGATTCTCTTTCACTGCCCCTTGGCTCTTCAGTGAAGAGGATTCTGGCGCACCCCTTTTCCCTCTTCCCCTTTTGGACATATTATCGTCTTGGCTGATAAACATATTTGGGTCTTGAACATCAGCTGCCTCATTACTGGATGTTTCATTGACTTGCTTGCTTCTATTTCTCCTGGGTGGATTGTCTTTTACTACCCTTTTTGGTGGAATGTGCTTTTCAAGAATTTGCACATTTTCTACTGGCATCTTTTCAGTTTCCTCAACATTCTCATTTTGAATTTGCGGCAAAGAACATCCTCCCTGGGCAAAAGGGAAACTGTTCATTGTTGAATCCTCTTCTCCAAAAGCAGTATTTTCCAAAGGACTAGGTTTGGGAAGCACTTGAACAATCTTTCTCCCTCTGCCCCTTTTCGGCTGATTTTCTTTTAGAGTGACAATCATATTATGTTCTTTCACATCAGAGGCTAGTTTACTGTCACTTTCTTCAGAGGGGCTGAAAATAGCTTTTTTGCCTCTACCTCTGCCAGACTGATTCTCTCTTGCTAGCTTTTCTCTTCTGCGTCGATTGTGCTCTGTGGGAGCTTGCATGCTTTCCAAGGGAACCTTTGGGATCCCATTAGAAATGTTTTCAGCTTGAATTTCCATCATGGATTTCTCTTGGACAAAACTAGAGTTAAATGCAGGCAGACACTCTGTAGGAGTAACATTTTCAAAAGACACCTGTTTACGGCTGTCTTTGCAGTTCTCTAATGTGCATTTGTCTTTAAAATAAGACCCACAACTTACTTGTGTTTTAACAGGAACAGCTTTTCTTTTGCAGCTTTGTGATGTATTCTCTTTTGGAAAAACAGAACTTTCAAGAAACGCACTGTCTTTTTCTTCATGAGCATTATCCTCATATCCAAGTGCACATTTTTCTTCAGAAACCTTAAAGTCATTTTTAAGTAGAAAATGAACTTTTTTCCCTTTCCCCTTCCTCACTAAATTTTCTTTCATTGTTGTTAGGTTATTTTCTGAAGTTTCCATTTGAGGTATTCTAGATTTGTACTGTACTTTTTGTCTTCCTTGCTTACGTTCATTAAAAGCTGTGAGTAACGTTTCAGGGTTTGATTGTATTGCAGCAATCTTTCCTCTTCTATTTCTTTTAATACTTTCTTCCCCTGACATCGCATGAGCAGTTTTATCTTTGGCAAGCTTTGTCTTCAGGTCACTTGCACTCTTTTTTACATTTCTAGACCGTAGCCATGTTTTGGCAGTTAAGTCACCTTCATTTTCTTGGGTTGGCCCATTTTCTTCCAAACCCATACTTGCTTCAGTTTTTCCATTTCTTCTAGTTGCCACTTTTCTCCTGTTTACAGGCTGTTTTTCCACTGTTGTTTCCTTTGAAGGTTTCTCTAATTCCTGAGTATGGCTTATGTTATCAGATCCTATATTCCCATTTGTTTTAACAGGCAGCTTCTTTGGTCTTCTTCTTTGAGATTGTTTGGTCTTGGTTTCAATGGCTGTAAAATTGCTTTCAGATTTGCATACTGGATTTAGTTCTGTAAGGATGTCAAAACTTTCACTGGTTTGCACACCATTAGCTGATCTTGTTCTATGGGTATTCTTTGTAGGCCTCTGAATCTTTTTTGCATAAACTGCAGAACTACAATCATTTATTTTCCTTCTCCTAGTTCTACCCAAAGCAGGTGGTTCAAGCTTCTCTGAATCTAATGCATCAGGATTTGCAGCTGCTTCCTTCACAAAATCAGTTTTAGCTTCATTTTTGGAACTCATTCCATCTGGCTTATAGCTTTCAGAGAGAGAGATTGTTCTTGTTGTTTCCTCATTGAACTCTGTTTTTAATTCATTAAATGAATTACATGCAACATGACCTACATGGTTTGGAACACTACTACTGTTATTTTTTGTTACTGGAAAATGAGATTCTCTTTCAAATGTAACTTCCAGCTTTGCTTTGCAACTTCCAGACACATTTTCCATGGAGTCTGAAATAAAGCATGTTTAAATATATTTTTAAGATCATAGTCATTAAGAAAAATGGAAGTTTTTAATTATGAAAAGTTTTGAGCTGATGTTCTAGGTGGCTTTGTCACTTAACTATGGAGAAACATTTATAAAAAGTATCTCAGTAATGACAACATTCACACACAAAAAAATCTTTTTATAATGCTAATATTTATATTCCAAAAATTGTACTAATTTTAAGTTTACAGAGCTCTGCTACAACTTTTTAAAAAGCAGTTCTCATTAATTTCCACAGCAGTGAAACAATGTGCATGAAGATTAAAATATGAAAAAGAAAAAAAGCAAGTCTAGACAAAACTCTTCTGTATGAATAAAACAGAACCATATCTTCATTTACTTATATTAGTTATAGTATACTTTCAAAAGAATATACAAACCATAGATATTATTGAAATGATCTTTACACATACCTAGTTCATTTCCAGAAGTGATATAAGATCCATTTTCTTCCATAAGTTTCAGAGATTCTGGTAATTCAGCCTATAAGTATTACATAGTTATTAAAATAACTGACATCAAAATATTTCTCACCTATAAAAATGTTCCAGGTTTCTAATAATCACTATTATATATATTGAATAGCACTTTTTCCATATTATCTGCCTTGAGGGTTCATGCAAAGACTACACTTGTACTGGAATTGCCAGGAAATCCAAGTAGCTGTGCTTATACATGCATGCATAGGCAAAGCATAGTATTTGAAGCAGCTATACTAACCCTTCCCAAGGACATAAATGTTTTACATAATCCTGTTTTATATTAAGAGATTGGGTGTTATGCAAATTCATATTATATATACTAGAAGATAATAACACAAGATAGGCTATATGTCCATTTTCTTTTTACACAGAAACATTTTTAAGTTCTGTGTTTTGCAATACTAAGATCTATAATTAAGAATCCAAAAATATTTTGATGTTTTTAGTTTAAAAATTGAAGCAGCCAATTTCCACAAGATCACAATACTTAGCCTTACTTCCCAAGACCAAAGTAACAATCTATTTGTCATCTGAATTTCTGGGGTCAAATACAATTGATCTCAGTATCTCAAAAGGTTATTGTGCAACAAAAATGGATTATGTGAATTCTTTTAGGTTACTAAAGTGTGGGCTATCTAAATAAAAACGAATACAAATATTTGATACAATAAACTTACCTTATGCTCATTTTCAGTGTCCAACATTTCTTTGACACCTGTATAATCTGTTTCAGGACTTAGGGAGCTGTCTTTAGGTTCAGTCATAAACTTCTGCAATCCCAAGTAGTCATCAGTTGGCAAAGATTTCAGTTCTGATGTTTTCAGTGTCTGACTAATGCCAACCATATTGTTCATGGGTTCAAATCTTTGCTTCGGTGCCATCAACTGAATACTTTCTCTATCTTTTATAGGCTTCACAGTTTCCTTAAATTCTTCAGTAATGTTATTAATATTGATATCTTCCATAGGCTGGATTCTCTGTTTTGTTTTCTTTTTGGTAACACTTCCAATCATGTTTTTTAATACTTCTTCAGTAGATACCATAGATTTGGTATAGATATCATATACAAGAGACTCTATGTTCTGTTTGGGTGTCTTCAAGAGCGTCTTGATTCCTGAAAGTACCTCCACCGGTTCCGATTTTCGCCTGGGTGTCCTCAAGAGCCTCTTGACCCCTGAAAGCGCCTCGACAGATTCTGATTTTTGCTTGGGTGTCTTCAAGAGCCTCTTGATTCCCAAAAGTGCTTCAACTGGCTCTGATTTTTGCTTGGGTGTCCTGAAGAGCCTCTTGACCCCTGAAAGAGCCTCCACAGGTTCTGATTTTTGCTTGGGTGTCCTCAAGAGCCTCTTGACCCCCGAAAGCACCTCCACGGGTTCCGATTTTTGTTTGGGTGTCCTCAAGAGCCTCTTGACCCCTGATAGAGCCTCCACAGGTTCCGATTTTTGCTTGGGCGTCTTCAAGAGCCTCTTGACTCCCGAAAGTGCTTCAACTGGCTCTAATTTTTGCTTAGGTGTCCTCAAGAGCCTCTTGACTCCTGAAAGTGCTTCAACCAGCTCTGAGTTTTGCTTAGGTGAAGTAAAGAGCCTCTTGACTTCCGAAAGTGCTTCAACTGGCTCTGATTTTTGCTTGGGCGTCCTCAAGACCCTCTTGACTCCCAAACGCACTTTGTCTGGCTCTGATTCTTGTTGCAGGTTTTCTTCTTCCATTCCCATTATATTTCTTTCATTTACTGATAAACCCTTTCTTATACTTTTTTGAAGTAAGACATCACTTGCTTCTCCAGTAGTCAACTTTAAATTACCCTGCTCAGCAATGGATATTTGTGAAACTTCTTCCAAAACTGGGGAGGTTAGATCTTGATTATGTCTTTCTTGGCTTGAATTGTTGAAATTCAAAGCAGACCTTTTTTCTAACGCAAGTAGAAAAATGATACAGTAATGAAACTTCACTGACTGTATTAAAGGAGGCACACTTGAATATGAAGGAATGTTATTTAGAAGAAAGTATTTACTTATTTATTAGACTTTTTATATGTTCTAGAGTGTAACAAAAACATAAAAACAAATTTATTTATCTATCAAATTTGCCACCGCCCATCTCCTCCCACCGGAGGGACTCCAAATTACACCAAGAATATTAAGAATGAATTAAAGTCAAATTAAAGTTACAATTATTCCTAACGGAAACACACATATGGTAACTGGGATTGTGCTTTAAGCAGATTGAGTACTTGAAACATGGCAACTTCTAAGGAGCAGAAGGATCAGAATCTACAACAGTCTATAAAATCTTCTGCCAATCAGGACAGTATATCTATTCTGATAATACTATAAATTGTGAAATCAAATTCAGAAACAGTTTTATGCATTTTCCAAACGGAGACCTAAATTAGAAGCCATTAAACCTGTTGCACCTAGAATGAATGTGCTAAAGCAGCAGTTCCCAACCTTTCTGGCACCAGGGACCGGTTTCATGGAAGACAATTTTTCCACAGACCAGGGGGTGGGGTGGGGATTTCAGGATGATTCAAGCACTTCCTCTTTCTCCCGACCTTTTATTCATTTTTCTTCGCACTCTTTGTAGATAGCAGCCAATAGACTTGCTTCCTCTGACAGGAGGCGGAGCTCAGGTGGTAATGCAAGCGATGGGGCGCAGCTGTAAATTCGCTCACCTCCTGTTGTGCAGCCTGGTTATTAACAGGCCACGGACCGGTACTGGGCCTTGGCCCGGGGGTTGGGGACCCCTGTGCTAAAGTATCTGAACTGGCTAATTATTTCATTTTTTTCCCCTAATACATCTTTACAAGGTAGTATGAGGAATGATAAGTTATGTCTTTTTCTTCATTATCACCTTATAAAACTTTATTTGGATTAGACCATATATTTTTATTCAGTATTTACAACTTGAGGTAGCTCAGTGACTTAATAAAACTCATACATCTATCCATCATTCTCTGCCTTTGCTCATCTGGCCTGTGTCCCTCAGCAGATTCTCTTCCTACTCAAAGCAGCACAGTAGCTTAAATTCTGGTGGGGATGGCAAGGAAAGACTGACCTGAAGCTTCTAGAACAATAAGGAACAGGGGTCCACATAGCCTTACTAGTGTCAGAGGAGCGAGGACTTGATCTAGAAGAGTCTTCCTTCCATTCTAGAAACCAAACCCCTTCGATTTGCAGGAGCCTACCTTTGGGATGAATGATAAAGTAATCTACTCTAAATGGCCATATAATGGTCATCAATCATAATGTATACATAATAAAATATACCAGATTCCTCTGATGCATTCATTTCAGGTCCTGATGTCTGAGTTTCGAGTACAAAGCTGTTCTGTTTTCCATTTGGTGGAGTGTGGAACATTTCAGCCAACCCTGCAAATAGTATTTAAATCTATTAATGTTCAGTTAGTAGGTAATTAAATGCAAGAGCAAATATAACTATAAAGAAGATATTTTCTTTGACTGCTCCCTAGATTTGTAATGCAGTCAGATTCCAATATTATTTTCAAACATTAATGTTCATAGCAATCTAAAGGCAAAGAACCTAAGTACATCATTTGTCAGGATGAAAATTCCTATAAACCCAAGTTGTTTCATGAGATTGTGGATACTTTCTGCCGAACACCATCTTAAGAGCAAATTCTACTACAAATTATGATGCAAATAATTAATTTGCCTAGTAAAATAAACTAAAACCTGTGATTGCTTCTACAGTGCTATAACAGTAACTACAAATAGATTTCTATCATTGTGGCCTACACTTATAAATTACAATTTGCAACAAATGGTGTGTGTTGTGTGTGTGTATGTTTGTAACTATAACCCTCACGAGCATTTAATAGAACAAGGAAGAAAAAATAATCTTCCCTTTCCTCTCTTTGAAGTCTAAGATTTGGCATTAAACTACTGCCCTTATCACTGCCAATCACTTATGACTGCAGGAATGGAAGTGACAGGCTAGGGAGCTTTTCCAGCAAAAAAAAAAAAAAAAAAGTCCTGTTTAAAGCACCATCGTGGACCTGTTCAATTATGAGCAGTCTATGCAGTTTTCCATGGATAAAAACTGGAATATGCTGTACTGGAGCAGTGGCTGATGGGAGAGAAGGAAGGTGCTAGGGAGACTGGGGCCAAGTGGGTCTGTGGGATACATTGTGCTGGAAGCTAATGAAAGGACAGAGGGAGTGGCATACGCCAGCCTTGCTCTATTTGCCCCTTTTTGGATTCTGTCTCATCTGAAATACGGTACAATTGCATGGCTGGCCCAAAACCATTTAGCAAAAACTCTGGAGTCTGATGGCTTTGTTCTGGGTTCAAAATGAAACCATTTTTCCTGTTTTATGCACACCTCTAGTGAGGGGGAAAAGGTGACAGTAAAGAAGAGACAGCAATCTCTATGTAGTTTTGAGACAGGCAAGCAATGCCCATACAAGGTCCAAAAGTTTAAAAATAGAAGAGATTTAGATGCAAAAAACAGATATCAAGGAAATTCTCGTGGTACAGAAAACATTATTTTAAAAATTTGGCAGATACTCTCCACCCACATCAGAAAAAGAAATTTTATGCAAGTCCACTGTTCTCTGGCTAGAGTCCTTTGAAGGGACCTGCAAAATCAAACCAGATAGGCTGGGCATTACTTTTTCATTAGAAACTAGGCACTATTTGTTGCAGACTTTTGTGCCAAATGAGGCATCTGATAATACTTGCGAATTAATATTCAAGAGCAAGAGGATGGCAAGGTGAGCTGGGGTGGCAGAGGCAGGGCATCAGGGGTCTCAGAAGTGGCGAGGGCGACTGGAACCAGGCTAGGGCAGCTGTGGGTTTCTGGGGCGTGGCAGTTGTTGCGTGTTGGTGAATGCTGGCATGTCACCCAAAAGGTTGTGGCATGTCACCTTTAACATACACATCATAGGTTCATGTACATCATAGGTTTGCCATCACTGACCTAGTACAATAAAGTCAGAGTGGTCACCATAAAAAAGCCAACAAAGTCGAACTTACTAATACTAGAAATACTTATTAATAAAATGTGCAAATGTTCTAGTTCAATACAGCCAATTCAAGTGTTCTGATTATGAAACGAAGCTTGGCTATTTATATCATTTTGAGTGTTTTCACTGCTCTCAGCAATATTAATTGAGCTGCTGTTTTATGGGAGGCAGGGGGTATTTACACATTTTTCATCCTCAGCAGCAGGAAACTAAGCTATTGGTTTAGAATGGATAGGGTGATGTGGAAGAGAAATGTTGCTAGAAAAGAAGCAGTTAAGCATACAGCCCATCAGAAAGCTTGTTCAGTGCTGACCTGGATAATCACTGTTTTTTTTAAAAAAAACAAAGCAAAAGGTAATGTTTGCAATGGAACTTAATAGCACAGGTAGCTGGATAAATGGGCTGCATGTGTGTAGTGCTGCCCTTACACATAAGCAATGCAAAGGGGAGTATTTGTTTATTATTTATTTATTTTTCAAATTTCTATCACCGCCCATCTCTCCCAAAAAGGGGACTCTGGGTGGTTTACAATAAGGTAAAAATTAAAACATATAAATTGCAATATAAATAGATCAATAAAAAGATAAAATAGATATAAAACATAAAATCCAAGCGGCGCACATCTTATTTTTGAGGGAGAGTATGCGTGCTAACTTTTTGCACCAGCTGAGGTTATATAAACACTCTTAATGCACCGGTGGGTTTTTAAAAAAATTTTGGAGCACATGTGAACTCTCTGCAAATCATTTTCCGTCTCCCAGAAATCTTGATTCCTCCTTCCAAAATGGATCCCAATATAGGTGATTGGGGGAGGGGTTTAAGGCTAAGAATAGTATTGATTTGCATCCTAAAGGTCTATAGTTTCCATTACCACCTTTAATCCTGCAATATATACACAAAAGGCCACCACCACCAATCATGACACCTCTACTGAGAATACCATAGGACCAGATAGTCTCTTGTAATTCTCCAGAAGGTATAAAGACTGAGTTGAGGCTCATGATCATTCAAGCCTCTGTTCTACAACATTAACTGGTGATGGAATTACATAACGGTCAATTATATCAGGAGAATATGCTACTATGCTATACTGTACTTTGCTAATGGCTTACATTTTTAACACTATCATAGCACCATCTGTTGGCAAAGCCAGGAGTTGATATGTTGGTAACATTAAGAAAAAAACAACAACAATCCACTGCATATCTAATTTCTCACACTTCTCTATTAGCCCCTCACAATTTCCTCGTTAGGGACAGCCTTGATCTTATTTCCTTTCAGTAGATAGGCATACATGCAATAAGACTGTTCAAATATTTAAATAAACTTAGTAATTAGTTAAGTTTGCATACATTTTTATATTTAGATAGATGCTTGACACTAATAGTGTCTCTTTTGCTCATGGAATAATCATTTCTAACCTAAGATTAAACGGCTATGCAGTAAAACTCCAAATCTCGAATGCAATGTTTTAAACGCATATGCTATATACTTTTATCAACTTTATTTCACCATTTGTATTTGTTTATATAATTCAGGTTATTGATGCTATATTGCGATTAGTTTTTCCATTGCTTATGCTAGATAAAGTTGTCACTAGCTACCAGCCAAGATAGCTAGATATTAGCAATGTACACAAAATAGAAAATGTGTTTTGTTTAGTCTGGGACAAAACAGTCCTATGTAAAATGTTCTGTTGAAATGTTTCAAGTAGGCCGTGTCCTGTTCGAACAAAACAGAACTTTGACTAGTGAACAAAACTCAGAAAATTTCAAGAGTTCCAACCACAAGGAACAACAGGAGCCTGGAATCAGTGGCTGCTCTCTTGCTTTTCAGCCCAGGGCCACAAGAGTAGATAAGCTAGTAGTCCATCCTGAGAAGGAAAATTGACCAATGGCATGACATGATACTTAAAATATTCTGAAAATATTAAAATCAGTCCCCTCAAAAGCAATGGAAGAACAGGTGTTTTCACCAAACAGAAAAAAAAATATTAAAAAATTATCACTCCAACCTCCCCAATTATTCTCAATAGAAAAGCCAGATAAAATTCTCATTTTGTCAACAAAATCTCCTGCATCACTTATCCAAAACATTACACAACAAAGATAATTGCAAATCTCTTTAAGCTCCTTTTATTAGTTTACCCCCCCCTTTATTGATATAGCGGTAGTATAGTATATAGTGGTACTATATCTATACCATACTAGATTATAGTATAGCGGTAGTATAGTATATAGTGATACTATACCTAGAGCAGAGCAGAGCAAAGCAGTATAACATATAGCAGTACTATTTCTATACTATTTCTATACTATACTATACTATACTATACTATAGCAGTAGTATAGTATATAGGGGTACTATATCTATACCATATTATACTATAGTATAGCGGTACTATATCCATCCATCATCAGTTGCTGGGATCGACAGTAAGCAGATACTGCCCTGATGTCCTATGGAAATCAGGATAATGATTAGCATAAAGTGCTTATAAAACAGCATCTATACATATTATCCTTCACTCATGGCTCAGCACAAAAAGCCCTCCCATTTGCTTTTTCTTTACCAGGTTGTATATTTATCACCCTCTAACTTAGAAGGGGATGGGACCTCTTCCTGACTGTTTCTAACCATCCCATCAGATCTGGTAGATGTTATGGGTCCCGTCAATCAAGGCGTATCACCTGGTGGGACCCAAGAAGTGAACCTTTTCTGTTGTGGTGCCTACTCTTTGGAACATCATTCCCAGAGATTAGATTGGACCTGACCCTGCCAACCTTTCACACTGCCCTGAAAATGTGTTTCTGTTCCAGTTATGGGGACTGCTAGTTTGAGCCCATGAGAGAGCTTAATTGTTGTTTGATTGGTTTTTACCTTGGCTGCTGGTTATGTATTTTATTTTGCTCGTTTGTGCTTCTGACTGTTTTAAGCTACCCAAAGTCACTATGTTGATATGGGTGGTCATATACAGTAAATTGAAATAAATAAATGACATAAGCTGTAGGAAGAAAGTTTTCTGAATCTGAAAAAAAATATCACAATACTAATACCCTCTGGTTAAATATTACATATTGCTGACTGTCTCTACATAGTATCACAGCTATACAAAACAGTTTATCATACAATATCCAAGGTTTTTTCTCTATGACGTATCTTATTAAACAGGAAACGTGACCTCATGCCATTTGGCACACAAATCTGTATTAAGTGAAGCCAAAAGTTTACCTGTAAAACTTTCACTGAAGTCAGAATGCTGTTTCAAAGGGTAATTGACCACCACTTTTGGAACTTGTGCGGTTATATTCACAATTCCAGTATGAGCTTTTCCAATCACAATTGGAGCAGGAGAATTTGCATGGCCTGTTGTAAAGTGACCGCTGATTTTTCTTTTTGGTGTTTTTAATAAATTGGTATTCTAAAAGCAGAATATATTTTAAAAAATCAGTTTAATGAACCATGGCACTGTATATACAAATACTAATTCAAAACTCTAGTGATAACAGGATATTTCACATTTCAGTTCTGGGGAATATGGTATGTGATTTTTTGAGAGAAGTTTTAACTGGCCAATCTGCATAAGCTGAAACTGTACCAGGTTTTCTGGTTTGCTTCAAAAAGGTCTGGGGCCCTAAGAATGATCAAAACAATCCCCTTTCAATATATATTTGAGGGAGAAAAGCAATAATGTGCAATCTCAACATTCTGGGGGGAAGAAAGTTCCTGGGAACATTGGAAACTTTTTTCCTTCCAGATGACATGTATCCAAGTTTGTTTTTTTAAAAGAACTCTGCCAGAAAAGAAGCAGCTTGTTGCATTCAAAATATGGTCACTTATAGTTTCAGAAGTTTTACTTCTGAAAAATTATTGGACCATCTCAGGAACAGCCAGGTCAGTGCAATCCATAAGGGGAAAAAAAGAGAAATGTTTCAAAGTTGTTTAGAAGAGTTTTAAACACAAGTAGACAACTGTGAAAAAGCAGTCTCCGCCTGCTTCTCTCCAAGAAGATAAGCCACCTGTTAGCATCTCCCACAGGAGCATATATCCTATGACACACACAATCCTGGAAGTGGGGTATTGCTGAAGTGTATTAAATAGGGACAGTAAGACCTAGCAGTGAAGTATAGCTATTTAGAGAAGAGTCTTTCTGTAAGCATTAAAATGGCAAGTTGGAAAAGGTTGGAGAGAAAATGGAAAAAGAACAAAAGTTACAAAGCTCATAGAAAATAAGCACCTCAAGGTTCAGTAGACATTTCTAAAAGTGGTGGGCTGTAGAAGGGAGATTGCTGGGTTTATGTAGGTGAGGCACGAATAGAGAAGATACGGTCAGTACTCCAGCAGACTGAAAGCCTCAGAAGTTCAAGGCAAGGCTGATCTGGGAAAGAAGACTGGGAAGAAGAGCAGTCTTGCATTTCACCCAACATTTTGTTATACAAAGTCCATTAATAATACATTAAGTGCGCATTAATAGCCAGGATCAGAAAGAAGAGCTGGGAAGTAGCTGCGTGGAATCCACAAGAGGCAGGACAAGAAAAAGAAAGCTGGTAAAATAAATTTCCACATACAAAGGAGAGTTGCCACATAGACTCTTGGGGCAAATGTGAAGGATGAGAGAAAGGGAGGTGGCAGTGGGTGTAGCATCAACAGAACAAGGGTGACTGCTATTCTACTTTGAGCCTCCAACCTTAGACAAGGTGCCTGAAGGAAAAAACTGGAAGAAGCAAGACAAATCATCCTGGGGGGAAAGGGAGAGATAAAGGAGAAATAGAGTGATAAAAATCTAAAAGCTAAGTGGAAAAACAATAAAACAATCAATAAAATGTTAACCAAAAAGGAATTAAATTAAAATAAGATAAAGGGCAACTCTTTAGAAATGTAAAGGGTAAGGCTTAAAATGGATACAAATAGAAAACCACTGTCTTTAGTATGGGAAACGACTCTGTATATATTTGAACAATAAAGACATTTTGGAATATAAGGTTGATCTTTGCCTGGTTACCATTATCGCTTATAAAAACCCACAAGAACAACACATAAACATTAAGATTTGAATTATAAACATTAAACTATATAATGATTTTTAAACTTTTATGAATAATTTTCTTCCACTAAGACTCAAATCAATCATAAATATTTCTCTCACAAATTTACCATGAATAAACTTTAAAAACACTTCATTTAAATTTTGAAACAAGTATGTCTAAATTGGTATTTTCAGTTGGCATCCATTCATTATTACTAATTTGTTTAGGATTTTTTTCTGCTGAAAAATTAAGCCACATCTGTAGCTAGGACAGTTCTCTTTCTCTGCAATCACAATAAAATAATACGATTCTTAGTGCAGCCCCTTTGATGGAAGGGGAACAATGCAACTGTCACTAGCTGTAGATAAGGTAGGCTAAATGTCCTCACTCATATGGGCTGTAGGTCAGTTGATAACAATTGCTTGGAGACTTTTCACTAAGGTGATAGACTATGTGGTCTTATTCAATATGTGCACTTTTAATTACAGTGTCAGTGTCACACCCTAGCATCCTGAACCAAAGTACTGATAGTCTCATTGAGCACAGCTATATTGGGCCCTGCTACAGAACAATATCAGGAAATTTTGCCATGTGTGGAAAGCATTTTTGACATTTACCTACATTTCCTTTTAAATTTTTGCCTGCTCAGCAGAAACAGCACATAGTGAGCCTTCATCTCAGTGGTTCTTCAGCCACTGCCTCATTTTTCTTATAATAACTGAAAAATCTCTGCGTTGTTTGAAAAGCAGTATAGTACCTAGAAGGCTACATCAATCATGCTTATTATTTCTATTATTTCATCACTGAGAAATACTAAAAACATGTATGTTCTTATATTAGGGCTGTAATCTTATCACATTTAGAAGTATCAAATTCATTTCATCAATACATTAATATAAAATTTGTAAATACCAATCTATTTTAAACATTTTAATCACTTAATACACCTTATTTCAATAACTAACCCTACTTTGGAAGTTTGTCTGCTGCTGATATATATTCTGGTTAATCAATTTCATTTTTTTTTTTGGCCTCACCCTTACTACTGTGAAAACCACCAGTCTTTTCCCTTTCAACAAGAAAACAGTGAAATTTTAGATTTCTGAAAATACTTCAGCTATTTCTGTTAGCAGAATTTTCAGACTATTCAGTCCACTTCACTTAAACTGACTGTGTTCTGAGTGGCAAGCATGGCTCTTTGAAATTGCTAATTTTTTGCCTATGGGTAATAGCCGTACTCCACATCTCACAGCTTTAGATATGCTTTCTTTCCATTGTTCATCACACATATAATTGATCTATTATTTTCCCCAACTCATTTTAATTTTGGAAATAGCTAAGTTGTCCATTCATACCTTTATACTTCATCAGGTCATTTTCGTTCTCCAGAAGAATGTACCAATAGAACATACTGCCATCATTAAAAGATCTTAAACTGTCTTACATGAGGTTGAATTATTCAAGCCACCCCATAAATGTCTATTAACATTGTTGATCATTTTCCATTAATAAAAGGTAGGCGCTTGTATCTGGAAAAACTAGAGACTGAACTTTTATATTTTTATACAAGCAGAGCACCAAAAGGATCTCCACAGTACTAGAGTCCACATTCTTGAAACCCAGAGGTTGGAAAAAAGCCACTAATTGTATGGACATCTGTTTTAGCTATACCTTTGATGATTTTAAAGGCACCTTCCTCACTGATCTTCTTTTAAAGGTCTGTTTTGAAGCAGACTTCAGTTGTAGTTTTGGAACACCTTGTTTCACTACTTCTGCCCAAGTCTTTGCAACTAGAATGACAATTGAAGATTCACCTTAATCATTTTTAACATATAAAATACCTGCTATACAACCATGTTACACTATAGTTGCAATATATAAGGTTTAATTCTGTGTTTGTAAATTATCTAGCAATAGAACAGTCTACAAAAAAAATATATAGCACACCTATCAGGTTGGCTTCAGAAGCACCACTTCGTCTTTTAGAGCGAATAGCATCCACAGCTCTACTTTTCCCAAGTATAGAATTTCTCCTTGGAGTACATGATTTTCTCCTTAACAATATAGTGGCTTTAGATTCTGGATTGTCACATTCTGTTTTTTTAACTTCAGTGAATAACCTATTCACATGCATCTCTTGTGCAGCAGCTTCTTCGTCCTCTGAAGATAGGCTTGCAACATGAGGAACAGAAAAGCATTCTTGTCTTTGGGGCACACTATGCGAGGCAGTCTGCTTTGGCACAATACTTTCACGTTGCTTCCTCTCAAAGGAACCCTGCCGAAAACAAGTAGAGAACAAAAAATTAAACATTCGTTTTTTAAGGAACAAAAATCATGCCTTCTTTCCTTCACAACTTCTCAGAAAGATGAACTGAACAATTATGCATTCACAAGAAAACCATATGACACTATAATGCACTTTATAAGGGGCTGCCTTTGAAGACTATGAGAACATTACAATTAGTCCAGAGTGGGGCAGCATGTGTCTTTATTAGTTTCTAATGTTGGAAGCCTATTACACTTACATTGCAGACTCTACACTGGTTACTAGTTCGGCTCCAAGTACAATTTAAAGTAAAATAGGGGAAACAGGGGAAAAGCCACTCAGAGAGGTGTAATCTATAACCAGCCCCTTGCAGAAATTCTAGGGATATAGACTTTAAAAAAAAAAAAAAAAAGAGGGGGGGGGTTTAGATCTCCTAAGAAATATATAGTTTACATCCCTCCTCCCCCAAAAAAACATTTCTAAATCCTGCATGATCTAAAATTTCTGATCAATTGTTTGAACATATTTATAAAGAACAATTATTTAAAATACGTTTTCAGTTTGAGGAAGAAAAGTGAAGTTTAGATAAACATCTGCATATAAACTGACGGAACAAGAGCAACTCTTTGGTTACATTGTAGATGTTCAGTTAATCAATCAATCAATCAATCAATCAATCAAGTACCTTTATTACAGACCGCCTCAATTCTGAAGCTTTTTTCAGAACTGCTTGAGGTGAGTTTCCAAATGGCATGCTTAGTCTTCCTGGAATGGCCCCTTTTTTAAGTGGCGAGTTTGGAGGTAAACGCTTATCAAAGAGTTCAGGACTCAGTTGGCCACCAAAGGACACTCTCTTTCTCTTTCCCAGTGGTTGGACTAGTAAATCTAGTTCTGTACCTTTACGTTTTTGCGGTGATTTCTTGGGCTCTGTAAGTGAAGAGTAAGTAATAACAAAGTGAACACATCATCTTACATTAATAAAATTAAAAAGTTGGCACTCAAAATGCAATTGTTTAATTTGAAAAAAATTCTAAACTTTTTAAATTTTTAATTATCAGTATTTTCCATCATAACCAAGGCACTAATACTTCAAATAGTTATTGAAACTTTAATTTCTCTGTTTGTGGTAACCACACAAGTAAGCCAATTACTGACAGAAAAGACAAGCTGGTTAACAAAACCAATAAACAAAATTATTTTTATTTTAACCAAAAGTTACTAGAGACTGCAAATAACAATTATAGCATTTTTGGTATAGAAGGTAATTATATTTACCTGACTTTTTGATTACTTTAAGAGGACATGAGAAATTCATTTCAAAAACAGCATCATCCTTGGCTGATGTTTGGACATTACTTTCAAAAGAACTGGAAAAAGCCGGTATGTTATTTTTCATATTAATATTCTGCTCATGGCCTTCTGTTGTTATCTTTATTTTATTCTCATTTGTAGGACAGCCTGTTCCCAGGTTTTTTTCAGGTATCTGATTTGCCATTATTCCATTGGTTTGGGAAGGATCTGCAGGGAGTATTAGTGATTCTTCTCTATCTATTGCCTCTATACAGGAATATTCAGTTGAAATATTTTTATTTAGTTCAATACTGTTATTGCAGTTTTTACTAGTATTAAAATGAAGTAAACTGAAAACAATACTAGAATTCCCATCTTCTGAATCTTTCAGATTTTGCGTTGTTTCTGTGGCCAGTTCTCTGTTTTCATTTGTTTTAGAATATATATTTTCAATCAAAATATCAGATTCAGGTTGCTCTGTACTAACTTGTACAGAACACCCTTCCGTTACTCCAGAGCTCTTCATTTTGTTCAGTGAATCTATTTCAACCCATGACCTTCTGGACTTTGAAGATCTTCGGGAGTTTCTAGAACATGGACTGGAGCAACTCTGAGTACTCTTTCTGCTAGACTTTGGTTTGGGCAAAATACTTTCTACAGGCGTGAAAGCATCTGTTAAGTTTATCTTGTTAAGGCACCTAGCCTTTTCTGTATAGTCCAATGACACTATACAACATGATTCAGGGAAATGCTGTGCACTCTGATTTGCTTTAAAATGTGCATACTTATTAGCACTTTTGATTATTTGGCTTTTTCCCACTTCATTATCTTCCATGTACTTGAAATCCGACTGATTGGTACCTTCAGGTGCTTGTTTCTCTTTTATACCACAACTCTGAATACTTGATGATTTTTCAGAGTCCTTCTCTTCAAAGAGGATTGGTACTGGATTTGCTACTATACCACCATTTTCTTGAAGTGTGCTATCTTCAGAAAGTTCAGCTTTAGCCAACTTTGCACGACTCGTTGCAGACGTCCTGGATGTTGAGTGAAATACACCTTCCAGCAAGGTTTCATTACCAGTATCTTCCTTTACATTGTCTACACCACCTTCATCTTTCACTAATTCATAAAGTTTGCTAAAAGGAGACATTTCATTTGTTTTTTCAGTGTCTTGCATTTTATACTTAAATTCAGGTGTACTGTAATTTTCTTGAGTTTTTTTTTCATTACTGCTAAGAGGGTGGCTTTCAAGTTTCTTGCCTATAGAAATACAAAGCAAGCATATTTTAAAACCTTTTTTAAAATGTTTTCTTGAATAAAGTTAAAAGTATTTTTGAAGTATTACACAGATAAAGTACTGACCAGAAACTAAAGTTATTTTTGAGGAATTATTAAGCAGAGCTCCACAAATCCTTAGAAAAAGGTGCTTCACAACACAGAGGGGTGTGTACAAAGCATCTCTTTTCAAATCAGAACGCAGTCAATTTTTTCCAGCCTCATGCAACAGCTTTGTAAACTGCTTCCAACAATCTCAACATGATTGTGATTGCCCAGCCACTTCTCTTTGAATTTTTTTTTAGTGGTAACAGCCAGAAACAGCTGCACGAACCTAGAAAAATATATGACTACCGATGTCAAGAGAGGTGATTTGTACAGACCTGCATACATTACAAGGCACAACCTTCAAAGCATTGCACAATCTAAGAAATCTAAGAAATCAAAACTTACACAAATAAATCAAATTTCATTTGTAGATGCCTAGCAATGTAATATAAACATATGCAATCAGATTACAATTTGAAATTTGCAAAATATATTCGAAGTAATAATGATACAATAAGTTTTTCAACAGACCTTACTACTCTTCCATTCATTAAGCATCGTTCTGATTAGAGAAGTTTAAGGAATAGCAGATGTGTTCATAAACTATTTTAAGAAATTTTAGGAAAATGTGTGTCACTCTCTAAAACATAACCAGCTGTGAAATATTATTTCTAATATAATTTTAAGACTGCCTTGTTCTTCAACTCTTAACTATCATGGCTTAGAGTGTACTCAGAGACTGCATCACTTACAGGCTCAGAAAAAACTTCAATTCACTGATTAAACCATTAATATATTATAACAGCAAATTCCTAATGTTTGCTCTGATTTGTTTTACTACTCACTGCTAAATACATCTTTATTAGTAAAAACAGTCCTTAATATAATGATCCATTTATATAAAAAGGAAAACAAACTAATTACCAACCAGTAAGTGGAGAAATTTTATAATCTGAGTTTTGAGGATGCAGCAATTCCACCTGTTGCACATGCTGAACATGAAGAATCTGTAAATTTACACACAATACAATAGAACAAGGAATTTAATACTTCTTTTAAGCTTGCCATTTTTTTCTTGTAAAACAAGTTTCCATTGGTCACTTCTTAGAATAAACCAGTGAAAGATAATGCAGTATTTCATTCACCTCTTATCTGCATCAAGACTACTATGTACCCCACCATTTTCAGGACTAATTCAATCAAAATTTTAGAATTCAGTATAGACATCCATTGCGTTAATCATTACTATGCTTTCCAAAAACTCATGAGCATCCATGCACCCCCAGAGACACCATTCAAAAGCAGCAACTTACTATGTATAATAGTATAATGGTGTGTGTGTGTATATATAATATTATGCATATTATATATGCATAATAGTATAATGGTAAATATATATAAATTATAGTAATTATTTTTGTGAGCCAATTTAAAACGGAATTTGAATGTGCACCTTGGTGTATAGTGGAATGACAATAAAAGTTTGTTCTGTTCTGTTCTACTCTATTCTATAAGAACTAATATTAACAGTGGTTCTGTGAATAAAGGTGCTTAGGTTGCAATAATACCGCTGAGGAAAATTCTAATTAATACTAGATACTGTACATCTGAAAACTGATGTCATTCTGTCTAAATCTCAATGTCACAATGTTATTGCCTCCCCTTTCATCATTCCACTTATATAAAATTACAGTAAAATCTCAGTTTAACAGACTTCAACATAACACCATTCATGGTTTATCCATTAAAGCAAGGTTCTAGTGCAAATTATTCCATTTACATCACTTATCTAATTATGTAACTGACATAATTTGATTAAAACAATGTAAATCTGGACTTATCAGACTCTCCCTCCTCTTAAATGACCCATTAAAACAAGGTTTAATAGGTTTCATTTTTATATCCATTCCTAAGTTCATCCTAAAATCTTACAGGTTTTATCTTTTACTTTCAATTGGCTAACCTAACCCTAACCCAGCTCATGAGAGCATAGAGAAACTATTAATCTTTCTAAATCAAGTGTCAAGTTACAGCACAAACTCCCTTTCTTTTTTCCTTGTAGAATACAATGGGAGTAACAGGCCAGAGAAAATTTCTGAACTTTCTGAAGCCCAACACCAACATCAAACAACTTTCTTTTCCCCCCAAATTGTAGGCAAAAGTCAAACAGCATGTGGACTAGAATGTCGCAATGCAGCCACTGATAATGGCCAATTACTAAATGAAGCCAAAGAGCAACAGACCCTTTAGTAAATTTCTATATATTTCATTACTGTCCCCTCCCACAAATTAAGGCAAAGTTAATGATTTTGATTTTACCTGTAATGTTTCCTTCTCTTGAGATCTAGAAAGTCTCTTCTGAGGAAATGAGTGAGGTGGATATTCAAACCTGTTGAAGTACAAAGATGGCTTAAATTAAAATTAATCCAATTTTAAGTTACTAAGACTTCAAGAAGTTATTAAATCCTCTTTATTCCAAATTGTTACCATTTTCAACTCCAACTCTACTAAAGTACATTATTAGACTGATTTTTACTTCTTTCCATATCTTAAGTATAACATGAAAAATTATTTCAAAGGCTAAAGCATCTGACTAGAATTTTGAATGGTAAAATTCAGTCAAAACATCTTCAGAGTAAATATGAAGTCCTTTTAAAATTTGGAATGGAGGGAGCTGAAAATGTCTACTACCCACTACCATACAAATGCCTACTATCCATTTTACCATACAAATTCTAATATAAAACTGTTTGTTACTTCTCTCCCTTGCTCACATTTGACCTCATGACTTCAACTATGCCCTAACATTTATTCCTTCCTTCTCTAGTTGTTATCTAGTTCAGATAATCAATTTTAAACTCTCCCTGATCTTCAGGTTTGTAGAAAACACTGGCTGACACAGCCTATTTTTGGCACACGCATATTTACCTATATGATTGTTACATACCTGAAAGAACGATCAATAATTGTTAGTACATCCCCATGATTTAAGTGTGTGGGATCCTGAAAGTGATTCCCATTTAGCTGTGTTGGAATCGTAGAACTCAAGTTAAACAGCACTGCCTAAAAACACACAGGTATAAAATATGTATATCCAGTTCAATCAATAAAAAACAAATAAGTACTAGAAATAATAGGATTATATAAGTACCAAAAATAATAATAATACATACCTCTTTATTTTCATTGACTTCAATTTTACAATGTTCTTTAGAAACCCGAGGCATCTGGATTCGAATATCACATTCTTTTTTCCTTTAAGATATAATCAAATAATTTATAAATTTATGATTGCAGATTATGTAACATACACTCTCTCTTAAAACATGTTGTGATCTCTAGTCCTCTCTTTGACTCATTTCCACCTAGTGTTACAAGGCAGCAGAAGCTTTTCCTGAAGATGCATTGAGGCAACTTGAGTTTTAGGGAGCTTCTAAAAGACATGTTTAGTTTTAGATTAGACCCAGTTTTAAAAAAAAATTTAAACAGGCATTCATACAAAACAATAGTAGATTGCATATGTTGCGTATTTGTAGAATTATTTAATTTTTGGGATATCCTAAGTGTCTTGTAATGTCACTTTTTTTTTAATGAAAAACCAACAAAGATGAGCATCCACAAAAAATGTTATTTCAAAGCCTGAAAGGTAGGCTTGTCTAGGACTTCCTATATACCCTTAATAAGGAAATACCAACATTTATAGTTTTATGATGCAGAGAGGTATAATACAACAAAGCATAGCCCATTGCAGTTTAGTTTGAAGAACATTTTATTTTCAGACCAGCCTTCATAGAAAATGAATCAAATTGTTGGGAAATGTATGGAAACAGTTTATTAGGTTTGAAATGCAGCCATTCTCTGTTAGAAAAAAAATCCAGTCGCATATTTTCAGACAGAATTGATGGTTTCAGTATCTATTGCTTATTATTATAAAGTAAAGGCACATAAATTATACTATAAATTGCAACTTGCATTGCCTATAAATATGCTTCATATGTTTCTCTCAGTGGCTCCTGCACTGTTTGATGAGCCTTTCTTCCTCTGCTAATACATCTGAAAAGACAAATCAGATCAGGGAAATCTAACTCTGAACAGACATAAACTGCACTGGTCTTTGAATGGCTCATCTTGGACAGCACTGTAGTAAAAAAACCTACAAGCCCATTGAGAAGTAAATGAAGGTTAAGGAAATTATTTTAAGTTAAGAATCTGAATTAACCTTCCATTTAGAGACCTGCCTATACATTTAATAATTCTTCATTTTCCCCCAAACCTGTGCTTCAAAATTAATTTAAAAGTTCAGTAAATCACATTTAATTATACCTCATTCAGTCTGAAATAAATATCTTGGGAAATTCTAGAAAAATAATAAAGTAATAAATCTTAATTTGAAAACCATATGAAAATTTTTAGACTATCTCTTGCCAAACTAACTTGATTTTCATTGGGTAACTACCTTACCCAATGCCAGAATGTATATCTTGATTTCAGCAAAACATGTACAAAGTATCCCATGACATTCTGATTATCAAGCCAGTTAAGTGTGAGTTTGATGGCATGAAAGGTAAGTGAATATATAATTTACTCAAAAATTATACTTAGAGTGTGTTCATCAATAGAAATTTGCAGAGCCAAATGGAAAATTCTTCACTTAGGAAAGAAAACAAATTCATAGGTTTAGAATTGAGAATACCTGGGTGGACAATAATCACTATGAAAAGTATCTTGTAATAGTAGTTAATTTACGAACTGAATATAAGTCAGCAATATCACATTACTGCACAAAAAGCAAATGCAGCTTTAGACTATATCGTGAGAAATAAAGTTTTCAAATAATAATAAGCAATTGTTCTACTTTATTCTGAATAAAGCAGGCCCACCTTAAGTATTGTGTCCAGTTCTGGGAACCCTACTCAGACTTACAGTAACTGGCACATTCAGAAATGAGAAACAAGGATGATTAGAGGACTAAAAACTAAGACCTATGGAAAAAGCTATGAAAGTAATGGGACCATTCAGTCTTGGAAAAAGAAAATGCAAGGAAGGTATGATAGTTCATCATATTCCTGAAATGACACCATCATTCCAGAGTGAAAGACCAGAATAATGGATTTAAATTACAAGAATTAGATCCTATATGAATGACTGAAAACCCTTACTTAATAAGTTGAGAACTCTACATGCTGTGCTAATTTAAAGAAGAATTTCAAACATGGAAGAAAAATACATAGTAAATTAATTTCCTCTGCCAAATCTCAAGAAAATCCAATTTTCAGAATAAACTGAAATCTTGTTTTAATGGAGTAATTGAGGAGGAATATTTATCTTATTTTTTTATTGATCAAATTTAGCCACCGCCCATCTCCCCCAAAAGAGGGACTCTGGGCGGTTTACAGTAAAATCAAGCGCAAACTATCCATTACGAATGGAAATTCAGAAAAGAATATATTGTATAAATGATATACACTGAAGCAAAATTTAATCTATTATGTGCAACATACTCTGCACTGATGTCCTACTAGAGAAACTATATAGAAGTCACAATGAAGTAGTCTGAGGCACTTATGACACCATCTGAAATTCTGCTATAAAAAGGATATTACTTTGCAACATGACAAACTATATAAAGAAAATCCCATACAAATAAGCTCCTTACCAATTTAAAGTCTTACCTTCCAAACAAACAAGAGTTTGCAGTGAGTGGAAAATGAGTTCCATCAGTCCCATTTCTCTTGATAACAACAATTTTCCCAAAAAGTGGCATTCTCTCATTTGTGTATCTTACCTCTAAGGAAAATATATATATAAAAATTACTGAAGTCATAGTTACTATATATAAGAAAAAAAATTGAACTTATTCTATCAATCTTAATCAATTTCAGGAATTTGGAAGGCAATATCTCATACTGATGTATAATTTAGCAAGCCATCATCAACAGTAATTGGTATTTTTTCTCACAAAAAAATCTACTTTGGTTGTTTGCTTTGGTTGGTTCTTTTGGAGTTGCTTTAATGGTAACTTATTTATAGTTGTTAACTAGTTAGATGAGGTATAAACACATTCAAAACAACCCAGAAAACTAAAAATGAGAAAAAAATTAAAGGGGGAAATGGTGTGAGACTAGGCTGAAGCTGCCATAACTAAAGATGAAGCAGGCACATAAGCAGAGAAAACAAAAAGTCAGGAATCTTGTCTGGCCCAGAGCACATGGAAACTTCCCCTCTATCCCATCAACAGCTACCAGACTTGTAAAGTAACAAGGCAAGAGTTGCTGCCTGTCTTGTGTATCAACAAAGCAAGGACTTTTGGGAATAAAAGGGGTCCCAAAGCCTGCCCACCCCTTGAGTTGTCTTTGGATTCAGACTTGGCAGCTTCCATCCCTCCAGCTAGTGCCTTGAAGACTAACTGAGAAGGACGAAGCCTAATTGAGAAGGATGTGGGTAAGTGTGGATGAGTGTGTGTGTACTTATTAAAAGAAAGCAAATGCATGCTGTAACCAGTAAAGTTCTGCTGTTACTTTAAATTCACTGGATCTCCATGTATTCCAAAGAACCTGTTGTGCCTCAGTGTTCAGTTGAAAGTAATTTGTGTGTGTCCCTAATTTTTTGCCAGCTGTTAACCAGGGCTGTGGGTCTTGTCTGCTCAAGCTGCACCTATCTGGAAAACCAAGGTAGAAAGCAAGGGGGGGCTTACAAGATTTGTACCCTTCAATATTGTGTGAGTGAGCAACCATAAGCTGAACCTGGGAGTGCATGTAACAAAAGAATAATTACAATAACCTATTACTCTATTAAGTAGTGTGGAAGGAATAATGCAGGCTGCCAAAGTTTTCTTCTTTGGATTCTAGAACTTAAATTTACTCATTATTTATTTTATTATCTTAGATCTGGATTAACAGTATAGTTAGCAATCTCAGTGGCTTTGGTGGGTATTCCCCATGCCAGATAATCCTTTTACTGTTGTCTGGAGTGAGAATGCAAGGTAGGACAGAGTGGCTGGTTGAGTATATCAGTGCTGATCCCCAATGAACTACTCGCCACAAAATGTTTAGAGACATCCTCAGGCTTGGACCTTGAGAGCCTGGACTATTCCCTAGGTGAGAGCTAGGACTGGGCTTAAAGTTTCCTGGAACTGTAAGGGTACCTTGTTAGAGAAGAATGGGGGTGGGGGGAAGAGGAGTTGAGAAGCAGGCCAATGTGCATTGTGGGTGGCAGTCTGTAAGTGGGGTCTGAGGACCTGTTTTAAGCCTCTAGTTACCTGGTTGAATGCCTCTGAATCAAATGATGGGGAAGTTTCCTGCATGAACTGCAGGCTGACGTTTGTCTACCTACAGTAGCCCCTATAAAAGAAAAAAAGCACACGTTAACCCAGAAACTGAATCCTACTAGAACTCCTTCAAAATAGAAAGGGAAAAGCAGTAAAGCTACTTTTTGAAAACCACCAATCTTTTTCCTACATGCAAAACAGCTCTCAGGCTCAGCTCTCAATTCATACTTAACCCTGCTCTGCAAGTAAGTTCAGCCAGAACGAGCAAAGACAGAACAATACCTATAGTTTTAGTAGCTAATGTTAGAGAAACTAAACTAACAAGTCAATCACAGCACCGGAAACATTCTCAGAATGGCTTTATTTTGGATGGGGCTTGGTATAAAACCAGTATTGTTCGGAGGACAAGGTAAAACCTCTTAAAGTGTGGGCAAACGCACCTACGCTTGGAACCCTGAAACCAGGCAGCTCCAGCTTGGAATGTTTTTAACTGGAGATCGGTCTGGACGATTTAATAGACCATCAGCCAAATTCAAGGGTAAAGCCGCTCAGAGCTACATGTGGCATTCGTAAGCTATTGTGCTGGTTTGCTGGAGAATTTCATACGCAGCCACCATTTACCACTTCGTAGAAGGAGGTTTTCCTAGATCAAAACCTCCTTTCCGCTAGTAACACAGCGCCCGCCGAACGGCACGAGGCCAAGCAAAACCGTCCCAGAGGAACTGCCCTTTCATCCGGGGCAAAATCAGCCCGTTCATTGGTCGTCCTCCTGTTTCCATCTCGAGCCACGATCGAAGTTAATTTCTTTACACCGTACGCCGGCAAAAAGAAACGCTCCTTTCCTTGGAGACAGGATCTCTACACGCGATGCCCCCTCAACGGGCCACCTGCGAGCTCAGCTCCGCCAAAGCGAGGAAACCGACAAGCCCCCGCCTCTTCAAGGAGACCGTATCTCGACGCGTTTCAACTGCCCTCGAGCCCGACGGCCAGCATCGCTCTGAGACTTCCGCCGCGCCTGGCTCACAGCAGCCCCTCTTCCCAGACTCTTCGGGTGGGGCTTCACTCACCTTTCGGGGCGCATCTCGCCCCCAGCGCCGATCAGCCCGGCTGGCCCCTCTTCCCGGCGCCGCAATTAACCTCCCACAACACCGAGCCGCCCTCGCCGAAGCGCCCCTTACCTGCCCTGCGCGCTCCCCGCCCGGAACACGCAGGAACACCCTTGGCCGCGTCCACCTTTCGCCTCCGAGGCGGCACCCCGCCCGCGCGCGCCAAATCTCCCTTCCGCTCATTCAAACCACCGACTCCTCCCCGCCCTGCTGAGGCCGCTCACTGGATTCCTCCGCCGCCAGCTCCGAGCGGGAGACGACAGCAATGCCTTCTTCTCCCTCTCTCTCTGTCTGTCCTTGAAACAAACCGGCTTCCTGGGCCTCTGAACGGCGTTTGCCGATCCAGACGTTGTACACAGCCGGAGCTTCTTAAGCGCAAGCTCGCACTCCTGCCACAACCTGCGAATATTTTTTAAAAGAGGGCGGCGGACTCTGATTGGTGACTGTGGGATGACGTCCGCGCAAAGGTAATCCAATAGGGAGTCCGCACGGACTTCAATTTTTTAACAGACGTACGAAGGGCTGAAAGATTGTTTTCTACCTGCGCGTCTCCCGCCAAACGGGACGGCAGAAGGCAAAACGAAGTGCAGATTTTGTGTGTGTGTGTTTAACAATGGCCGGAGTGTGGTGGCAAGTAGCTTGGGTAGATACTCGTTTTAAAGGCACTTACCGTGCCGTGAAACGTAAATTTACTCATTAAGTTATTAAAGGCAGCCTTATTTGCTCTCAGACTTATATGAGATGGCAAACAAGGTGCTGTTTATCATGAAGCCAAATATCATTCGGAACGTTGGTGAGATTAAGGAAATACAGTAAAAGATTTAAAAACTCTTTCCCTTGTTCAACAGAGCCGAGATGTCCATTTCTATTCAGGACATCTCTCTGATTCCAGCGCAGTTTACTTTACCTACAGAATAGCAGAATGCGTTACTGAATTTAAGGTTGATGTTCCAGAGACACATGTAAGTGCTAATGCAAACAAAGACGGTGTGCACAGATCTTAGAAATAAGCTTTCCCTGGCAGCCGGCTTGTTTTCCCACCATATCTGCCCTCTTCATACAAAACCTCTTAAGGATAAGTAGGCGGAAGAGCTGCACAAATATCTCGTGCTGGTAACTGTCCAACCTCACGGTCTGGAAGTCTTTGGTGCTGGAGCAGAAGCTCTCAGCAAGTTGCTTTATGGCTGCCAGTGATACTTTGACATCAGGCATACTTTTTTCGGTATGACACACCACAGAGAAAAAATAATTTAAATATACTGCCTATGGGGCATTTGCTAAGACACACAAAAAGCCTCACATACTGTATTTTGAACACTAAACAGGGAAGATCAATTGAGTGTGTATAAACACACACACAATCACACCCAACTTAGTACTCACAATCTTGTGGTAGTGTGTCAGAAGTTCTGTGGGACAGCACAAAAGCTGCCTGCAAAAGAAAAATGTTTTTAACCAGTAGGGTTCCTCTCCTCTCTAAAATGGGGAGCAAGTAGGAAATGTGAAGTCCATTTGATTGTGCCTGTAACCTTTAGCTGTTTTTGTTCCTCTTTTATTTGTGCTACCAGAGTCAGAAGATTAAAATATACTCCTCAATCATGACTCTTGAGAGAAAATACTGAATGTGTATTTTCCTCTAAGCTCCTATCCTTTCTTGTGCCTCTACTGTAGAATAAAGAAACATTTTTTATTGCAGGGATATTGTGGAAACCGGTCTATACTTTCCACAGTGGCTTATTCAGTCCTGCAAAGGACAACTCCTTTGCAATTTTAGTGTCTCTACATGTTGGGATATAAATGTGGAGAAATTTTCTGTTGGTGTGCACCTTAAACTGTCTTAAAGGTTGTTTTCTCAGTTGCCCTAGCACTATCATAAAAGCTGGCCCAAGACATTCTGCTGCTGGAGGCAAAGGACAAAATTATGCCTCTACTCATTCCACAGGCAAAAAGCAGCTGAATTTTACTTCAGGAAAGGTGACAAGACAGCATCCCTCATCTTAAGGACAAGCCAATATTGAAGGTGCAGAGCTGGTTGCATTCAAAGATGTTACCAGATTTGGGTGGCAGAGAGGGTTAGAGAAGATTGTGTTATTGCCTGGGTTGGACCTAGGGCTGGGCTTCATGTTTTCTGGCATCATGAAGTCTCCCTATCTCTGGCGAGAAAGTGGGGGGGGGGCAGTTGGGAAGTGGGCAAGGTGTAGTGTGAGTGGTAACCTGGTACACTGGCTGTCTAAAGGGTTTTTTCAAGCCCAAAGTTACCTGGTTAAATGTTCCTGCATCAGGTGATGGGACTTTCCTGGGCAGAACGTGCTGTCTAGGAGGATAGGGGAAGGGAAGTCAGGTAACAGGAGTTGAATTTTGGTTATGTTGGGCAAGGGTAGGTATGGCAAGAGACTAACTGGACTGCACTGGGGAAACACATTTTCAACATCTTTGAATGATCCTTCCTTTCATCTCTTAATCCTCATACCAGTAGCCAGGGTTCTAGATCCTTAGAGCTCAGGATCCCTGATTTCTGTTGTTAAATGCCAAGTCTGTCTATAGTAAGTCCTTCCTCATCCATGATTTCATTGTGGCCGACCTGGTTTGGGACAGCCACAGTCTCTGGGCAGGGGAGGTGGGGTAGCTGTTGTCATCTGCGAGATTCTTTTGACATCAAGAGGTGCTGCTTCAAAGGCAACCAGATGTGAGAGCTTTTTTTGTGCAGCTGGGCAAGAGAGGCCTATTGGGTTTGCTGCTTGTATATCATTCCCCCTGAACTATGGCATTCCTGCCAGGGCCACTTGACCAAATTTCTAAGATGGCAGTGGAGTCCCCCAGTTAGTAGCGTCAGTGCAACGTACCTTTCCTCGGCAAGGGATTTGAGGCAGCCCTTGATTCATGGCTACCAATGTAACCATGGACCAGATTCAAATTATTGAGGGCCCAACATACATAGGAGGTCACACACTAGATCTCCCTTTTGTCTTGGGTTAGACGCTACATGATTTGAAAGTGGGAGTCACTAAACTTTGTCCTTTGTCATAAGCAGATCACTTTCTGATTGCTATGGAGTTTTGCAGTGCAACCCCCTCCACAGTGGAGAAAGACTTAGTATCAGTATACCCCAGGTGCTGATCAATCCTGCTAGTTGGGAAGTTTCCTAAGTATCTGGTGGGAAGTTTGCCTGAGACTCTGGTCACCCACTGGAGTAAAGGGTTGTCTAAGGCTCTGGACCAGATTCTCTCTGCTCACAGATCCACTACAGCCCCTTGGTTTGCCGAGAGGTTCAGGAAGATGAAGCTGCAGAGGAAATGCCTAGAGCACCAATGGAGGAAGACCCATCTTAAGACTGACTGGACACTTGCACAAGCTCAGGTTCAAGCCTACATAGTGATTTAAGCAGCAAAAAAACTTTTTGCTGCCCCATTACATCAGCTAAATGCCACCCAATGGCCTTTTTTAAGGTAACTCGCTTCCTTTTACGGAAGGATGTTCACCAAGACCATCTGAAAGGCCACTGTGAAGAATTCTTGCACCATTTGACAGTTAAGCTATACAGATTTGAAAGAACTAGATTCCAGCTGTACAGTGCCAATGGAGATGAATGGGCCTCATCTTATGAAGTGATCTGGGATCATTTTGAGTCTGTGGATCCTGAGGAAGTAGATAGTGCCCTTTGTAATATAACCTCCACCAGTTCTCAGTTGAATTCTTCACCTCATACCTGATTAAGGCCCTCATTAGATGGAAGAATGCTGGATCCAACCAGTAATCAATACCTCTTTGAGAGAGGGGCTATTCAATGATTTGCACCTTGTGCATCAATTGCAACCATTATTTGACTGGGACACCCTGCTCAGTCACATATGCCCAGTCACCTCCTGTTTATAATGCACTTTACATGGGGCTGCCCTTAAAAAGCTACAGCTGGTACAAAATGTGGCAACCTGGGCAGTGACATGGAGCTGCATTGGTTACCAGTTAACTATCTTGAATTGCATCCAGAAGACATCACCTTTTAAGGCCACCCAGACCTAATTATCTGAGGGACTGCCTTCTCTTGTATTCATCTGCCTGTCCAACCAAATCAAATATGGTCAGCTACTTCCAGGGTCCATCCCTACAGGATTGTCACCTGATAAGACTTCAGAAGCTGGTATTTTCAGTAAGCCCCCAACCCTGGGAACTCCTTCCCACCAGAGATTCACTCAGCTTTGTTCCTCTTGAGCTTTAGGAAAACTCTGAGTCTTCAGGAATGGGTGGCATACAAACAAAGTGAGTGAATAAACAAATAGAACCTACTCAGATACATGCTCTTGTGGCTGCTAAACACAGTTTTAACACTGGCATAACAGTTTTGAAGTTACTGACTTTTAAGTACATTTGAAAAGCAAAGTGTCTCTGCTCGGTCAGCTCTTGGAATATTTGATTTCAGTGTTATTATTAATCTGTCTTTGCACTCTGTGCATTATGTACTTTTGCACCCTTTTGCTCATGAAAAGAGTGTGTTCAAAAATGCAAAAATTCTAGATGTATGTACAGTCATTGCTTGCTCTTGGTACCTACTGATGTGGAGGTTCAGGATGCCTTTACTGTCTGTATGATAGATTGTATCATCTTGAAATGTTCTCTGAAACCCTCACAATCCACAGAGCAAAGGATGCATAGAACAAACATGCAAATCTAAAGGCATCAATGTTGCTATCTCCCATTCTCCCCTCCCCCCCAGTCTATGCTGATGGCTTGCCTTAGGAGAGTTTGACTTAAGTTTCTACAGGGTATTGTTTAGGTATAAATTTAAAAGAGGCTTATTTCCTATAGCTGAAACATGACAAACTTTTTCAGGCCTTGTTAATGCTGAACCAGAGGCAATCAAAAACATTTCAACAGGGTGTAAAGGCACATTATTGCACTTGAAAAAGTGCAGGACAGTAAAAAGTATCAAAGAGACTGAAATCATCCTTATGATTAGAGGCTATAGTACTTAGACAAGACAGAGAAGTGCACAGAGAGACTGGAAGAAATTCAACCACTTCCATATTTTTGATATGAAAATGTGTCCATGTAATGACCATGAGCTGAATTCAACCTGAGAGCAATTTGATTTCAAATTACTAGAATTCAGGGTCAAACAGGGAAGGCAAACAGATGGAGGCATGGTGCAAAATACAGCACACAGCCACTATGAATGTCCACAAAAACAGAAAAATTAATTTGCTTTGGGTTTAGAAGCATTATGCCAGAAAACTCTGAGTATTGTGCAGTCCAGTGGAACAAAACTCTAAATGCCAGAAGTGTTCTATGCAAATAAACACTAGAAACATTTTATTTTTCCACCTTAGGAAATAATGTGAACTCAAAACAAGCCTTCCTCCTAGGGCTTTACCAGTAGATGGGGTAGTGCTGCTGATTACCATCCATTCTAGCCAAGTATTGTTTAAAAAGATGATTTTTTTAAAAAGTCAACTTGGAAGTAAGTAAAAAATCATCTTGTTGTAACACAATAGCCACACTGAACCCAGCAAAATGCAACTGAATTCACTTTGACAGAGCTCATGAATAGTTAGAAATATTTTTCTCTCTAGCAATACTTTGAGAACTTACCATACTACTGCTGTAATGAACTCCTGCTTCTTGTATTTATGGCCCTGACTTCCATGTAAACTCGCAAATGTAAAAAATTATTCCAGATACAATTTGGAAATACATTATCTTGAAATGAAACCTCGGCTAAAGCAGTATGTGCATTTTGTTTACAAATATGCAAGAAAAGCAAGCATGTTGCCTTGTTTTGGGAGTAGCAAATAAAACCTTAGTCAACAGTATTAGCAACATTTAAAATGCACAAACACCACTTTTCCATTGCCATATTTACAGACCCTATAGAGAAAATAACTTGAAAACCTACATGCAAGGAGACAAAATCACACTAACCCATAAATTGAAGGCTGCTCTAATTTCACCATAGTAAAAAATATAAAAAGGAGTCTGTTTACTTAAAAACGAAATGCAGCACCGGAAACATTCTCAGAATGTCTTTATTTTGGATGGGGCTTGGTATAAAACCAGTATTGTTCGGAGGACAAGGTAAAACCTCTTAAAGTGTGGGCAAACGCACCTACGCTTGGAACCCTGAAACCAGGCAGCTCCAGCTTGGAATGTTTTTAACTGGAGATCGGTCTGGACGATTTAATAGACCATCAGCCAAATTCAAGGGTAAAGCCGCTCAGAGCTACATGTGGCATTCGTAAGCTATTGTGCTGGTTTGCTGGAGAATTTCATACGCAGCCACCATTTACCACTTCGTAGAAGGAGGTTTTCCTAGATCAAAACCTCCTTTCCGCTAGTAACACAGCGCCCGCCGAACGGCACGAGGCCAAGCAAAACCGTCCCAGAGGAACTGCCCTTTCATCCGGGGCAAAATCAGCCCGTTCATTGGTCGTCCTCCTGTTTCCATCTCGAGCCACGATCGAAGTTAATTTCTTTACACCGTACGCCGGCAAAAAGAAACGCTCCTTTCCTTGGAGACAGGATCTCTACACGCGATGCCCCCTCAACGGGCCACCTGCGAGCTCAGCTCCGCCAAAGCGAGGAAACCGACAAGCCCCCGCCTCTTCAAGGAGACCGTATCTCGACGCGTTTCAACTGCCCTCGAGCCCGACGGCCAGCATCGCTCTGAGACTTCCGCCGCGCCTGGCTCACAGCAGCCCCTCTTCCCAGACTCTTCGGGTGGGGCTTCACTCACCTTTCGGGGCGCATCTCGCCCCCAGCGCCGATCAGCCCGGCTGGCCCCTCTTCCCGGCGCCGCAATTAACCTCCCACAACACCGAGCCGCCCTCGCCGAAGCGCCCCTTACCTGCCCTGCGCGCTCCCCGCCCGGAACACGCAGGAACACCCTTGGCCGCGTCCACCTCTCGCCTCCGAGGCGGCACCCCGCCCGCGCGCGCCAAATCTCCGTTCCGCTCATTCAAACCACCGACTCCTCCCCGCCCTGCTGAGGCCGCTCACTGGATTCCTCCGCCGCCAGCTCCGAGCGGGAGACGACAGCAATGCCTTCTTCTCCCTCTCTCTCTGTCTGTCCTTGAAACAAACCGGCTTCCTGGGCCTCTGAACGGCGTTTGCCGATCCAGACGTTGTACACAGCCGGAGCTTCTTAAGCGCAAGCTCGCACTCCTGCCACAACCTGCGAATATTTTTTAAAAGAGGGCGGCGGACTCTGATTGGTGACTGTGGGATGACGTCCGCGCAAAGGTAATCCAATAGGGAGTCCGCACGGACTTCAATTTTTTAACAGACGTACGAAGGGCTGAAAGATTGTTTTCTACCTGCGTTTTGAATTAGATTAACTATCTTGAACTAAAAGCTCCATTTTTTGGCAGTACAGTATATCCATTTTGTTAAGACATGCACAAGAACATCTCCCTGAGGTAGTAAATAGAGAGAGATACATTTAGGTTGCATAATACTGAGTGTGTCCCATATGTTTATATACTGGATAGTGGAATCATATGTCTACTTTCTGAGTAGCAATTGTATTTCAAGGAATATAATACTGTTTGTGGTTTATTTGTTTAGTTGCTTCCGACTCTTCATGACTTCATGGACCAGCCCATGCCAGAGCTTCCTGTCGGTCGTCAACACCCCCAACTCCCCCAGGGACGAATCCGTCACCTCTAGAATATCATCCATCCACCTTGCCCTTGGTCGGCCCCTCTTCCTTTTGCCTTCCACTCTCCCTAGCATCAGCATCTTCTCCAGGGTGTCCTGTCTTCTCATTATATGGCCAAAGTATTTCAGTTTTGCCTTTAATATCATTCCCTCAAGTGAGCAGTCTGGCTTTATTTCCTGGAGGATGGACTGGTTGGATCTTCTTGCAGTCCAAGGCACTCTCAGAATTTTCCTCCAACACCACAGTTCAAAAGCATCGATCTTCCTTCGCTCAGCCTTCCTTATGGTCCAGCTCTCGCAGCCATATGTTACTACAGGGAACACCATTGCTTTAACTATGCGGACCTTTGTTGTCAGTGTGATGTCTCTGCTCTTAACTATTTTATCGAGATTGGTCATTGCTCTTCTCCCATTGCTCTTAAGCCCCTTGTGATTTCCTGACTGCAGTCAGCATCTGCAGTAATCTTCACACCTAGAAATACACTGCTTCTACATTTTCTCCCTCTATTTGCCAGTTATCAATCAAGCTGGTTGCCATAATCTTGGTTTTTTTTGAGGTTTAGCTGCAAGCCAGCTTTTGCATTTTCTTCTTTCACCTTCATCATAAGGCTCCTCAGTTCCTCTTTGCTTTCAGCCATCAAAGTGGTATCATCTGCATATCTGAGACTGTTAATGTTTCTTCCAGCAACTTTAACTCCAGCCTTGGATTCCTCAAGCCCAGCATGTCGCAGGATGTGTTCTGCATACAAGTTGAATAGGTAGGGTGAGAGTATACAGCCCTGCCGTACTCCTTTCCCAATCTTAAACAAGTCCGTTGTTCCATGGTCTGTTCTTACTGTTGCTACTTGGTTGTTATACAGATTCTTCAGGAGGCAGACAAGATGACTTGGTATCCCCATACCACTAAGAACTTGCCACAATTTGTTATGGTCCACACAGTCAAAGGCATTAGAATAGTCAATAAAACAGAAATAGATGTTTTTCTGAAACTCCCTGGCTTTGTCCATTATCCATCGGATATTGGCAATTTGGTCCCAGTTCCTATGCCTTTTCTAAACCCAGTTTGTACATCGGGCAATTCTCGCTCCATGAATTGCTGAAGTCTACCTTGCAGGATCTTGAGCATTACCTTACTGGCATGTGTAATGAGTGCCACTGTTCGATAGTTTGAACATTCTTTAGTATTTCCCTTTTTTGGTATGGGGATATAAGTTGATTTTTTCCAGTCTGATGGCCATTCTTGTGTTTTCCAAATTTGCTGGCATATAGCATGCGTTACCTTGACAGCATCATCTTGCAAGATTTTGAACAGTTCAGCTGGGATGCCATCGTCTTCTGCTGCCTTGTTATTAGGAATGCTTCTTAACGCCCATTCAACCTCACTCTTCAGGATGTCTGGCTCTAGCTCACTGACCACACCGTCAAAGCTATCCCCGATATTGTTATCCTTCCTGTACAGGTCTTCTGTATATTCTTGCCACCTTTTCTTGATCTCTTCTTCTTCTGTTAGGTCCTTGCTTTTATGATCTTTGTTTTTGATCATACCCATTTTTGCCTGGAATTTACCTCCAATGTTTCTAATTTTCTGGAAGAGGTCTCTTGTCCTTCCTATTCTATTGTCTTCTTCCACTTCTTCCACGCATTGCTTGTTTAAAAATAATTCCTTATCTCTTCTGGCTAACCTCTGGAATTTTGCATTTAATTGGTCATATCTCCCCCTATCACTGTCGCCTTTTGCGTTCCTTCTTTCTTGGGGTCCTTCTAGTGTCTCAGCAGACAGCCATTTTGCCTTCTTGGTTTTCTCTTTCTTTGGGATGTATTTTGTTTCCGCCTCCTGAACAATGTTGCACACTTCTGTCCATAGTTCTTCCGGGACCCTATCTACTATGTCCAGTCCCTTAAATCGATTCTTCACCTCCACTGCATATTCCTTAGGAATATTAGTGAGCTCATATCTAGCTGATCTGTGGGTCTTCCCTGATCTCTTTAGTCTGATCCTAATTGGGCAATAAGAAGTTTGTGATCTGAACTACAGTCAGCTCCAGGTCTTGTTTTTACCGACTGTATAGATGTCCGCCACCTTTGGCTGCAAAGGATGTAGTCAATCTGATTTCGGTGTTGTCCATCTGGTGAAGTCCATGTATAAAGCCGACTCTTAGGTTGTTGGAAGAGAGTGTTTGTTATGCAGAGTGAGTTGTCTTGGCAAAATTCTATCAGCCTATGTCCTGCTTCGTTTTCTTCTCCCAGGCCATGCTTACCTGTAATTCCAGGTGTCATTTGACTGCCCACCTTAGCATTCCAGTCTCCCTTGATGAAAATAACATCTCTTTTAGGTGTGTTGTCCAGTAGGTGCTGCAGATCCTCACAGAACTGCTCTACTTCAGCTTCTTCAGCATCTGTGGCTGGGGCGTATATTTGGATCACTGTGATGTTAGATGGCTTGCCCTGAATTCAAATTTAGATCATTCTATCGCTTTTTGGATTGAATCCAAGCACTGCTTTAGCCACTTTACTATTAATTATGAAGGCTACTCCGTTTCTTCTGTGGTCCTCTTGTCCACAATAGTAGATCTGGTGGTCATTTGATGTGAAGTGGCCCATTCCAGTCCATTTCAGTTCACTGATGCCCAGAATGTCTATCTTTAATCTTGACATCTCACCAATAATCACATCCAATTTGCCCTGGCTCATAGATCTTACATTCCAGATTCCAATGGTGTGTTGATCCTTAGAACATCGGATTCGCCGTTCACCACCAGCACTGTCGGCCGCTAGCCGTCCTTTCGGCTTTGAGCTAGCTGCGGCGCCACGTCTGGGGCTAGTTGAACTCATCCTCTGTTCCTCCCCAGTAGCATTTTGACCATCTTCCGACCTGGGGGTCTCATCTTCCAATGGTATACTGACATATCTATGGTTGTACTGATCCACTGAGTTTTCATGGCAAGAATACTGGGGTGGGTTGCCATTACCTTCCCCAGGGATCGCATTTAGTCTGACCTCTCTGTCATGACCTTCCCGTCTTGGGTGGCCCTTCACGGTTTAGCTCATGGCATCATTGAGGTGCTCAAGCTCCAGCCCCACGACGAGGTAACAATCCTTTGATGAAGATAATACTGTTACTCTGCCTAATATATGAAAGTAGCTTTAGTGTAGGTGATATTCAGGAGACCCTTGTTGTAGTATTCCTATTAATACACTTAAAGGAGACCTTTTGGTCTTTCTCTTCCAGTCCAGTATTAACTAGATAGTTGGCATTTTCCTAAAATGGCTATCCTATGGTGAAGTCACAAAATGAGTATCATGGGAGGTGGGAAATCACAAAATATATTACAGCAGGAAAAAAAAAGGGGGGAGGTGAATTTCTTAAAAACATAATTTTCCAGTCTCTGGGTTATCACCCATTTTACAGAAAAGTAACTTGCTTTCTGCAAATAATCTCTAAATATATTTCTACAAATACATTTTCTGCTAAATTGCCCCCAAGTTGTGTGTCTAGTTTAGCTATAGTATCTACCTTGCTATTGTACAGTGATTGCAACCAGGAAAATTATACAAAGCAAAGATTTTTTTTCAAAGAAACTTTATTAAATTTCAAAATATAAGTAAAACATATAAGAATAGAAAAAGACTGAAGGAAGAACGAAAAAAGAACAAACTTAAAAGTGCAGAAATAAAAAGAAAGAGACATAGAAAAAAAGTTACTTCCAACCATCTTTAGTACAGATAAAAACATAAAAATACATTAACCTCTTACTCTGTTTTTAACTATCAAACACATTATTTCTATATTCTTATACAATCCTAATCATCAAATCCCAAAATCAAAACTTCATCTTTTTCTGTTTCAAGCAAAAAGTACAAAAATGGTTTCCAAGTAGAAACAAAATTAGATACATTATTTTCTTTAATCAATGCAGTCAGTTTCGCCATCGCCACCAGCTCCATTAATTTCGCCATCCATTCTTCCACTGTAGGAATTTTTAAGTCCTTCCACCTTTGTGCATATAAAGGTCTTGCTGCTGTTGTCATGTATAAAAACAAAGTCCCAAATTTTATTTCAAACTGTTTATCCATCAAGCCTAAAAGAAAAACTTCTGGCTTCGACTGTATATTGATCTTAAGAACCCTTTGAATTAAAGTATACATCTGGCCCCAATAAGTCTTAGCTTTCTTACAGGTAGTCTTCATTTAACGATGGTAGTTGAGCCCAGAATTTCCATTCCCAAACTGTGCAGTTGTAAAGTTAGATGGCATCACTTAGCAATGGCAATCCTGGCAATTCCCCTTGCTGTCATTAAGTGAACTTTACCCGCTGTTAGCCCGAGCACCCACCCCAATCCAAGCTTGGTTCCTCCCAGCCCCGAACACTGCCTTCAGTTCCCCCCACCCACCTATCTCTCCCCCATCTCTGCCCTTTTGAAAGCCCTGCACCTTGCCCTGCGGGGCAGCAAGCCCACCTGCCCACACCACCCACTGGTGCCACAGCAGCTACCCATACCGAGTCAAGCACCCGCACCACCTGCCCATGCCGCACCAAACCACCCACCCATGCTGTGCCATGCCCTGCCACCCGGCCACACCATGCCACCTGCCTGTGCTGCACCACCCACCCATGCTGCGCCAAGCCAAGTCACCCACCCGCCTGCCCCAAGCCAACATCGCATGCTCCAGCCTCCCCAGCCCGCATTCCTTCACCCAACTGCCTCCTCTTCCACTTCCCCACACCAACCTTTCAACTTTTTCGCCCAGCCACAGAAGTCCCTGGCTGCCTTTGCTGAGTCCTTTTTGCAAACTTCTTGAATTCAGGGATTCATGGGTTCCTATAGGAATGCACTGGTAAAAGTTAGCAGAAGCTGCAGAAGCTGGTTTGAGTTAGCTTCCAAGGTTGTTGCCACATACTTTTATGTTTCAATTTGGCTTAAACAGGACCTTTCATCTGAAAACTTATTTTTCTCATAACATCCCGTTCTTATGTCTCCAGGAGTCTACCAAAGCCAAATTATCCATCAAATCAAAAACGGAATTTGGTAGTTTCTCCTGTTTCGGATTAATTCCTTTACCTGAAGTTCTATCCATAAGTAGAGAGATTACTCCATTCCAATCTCCTAATAAACACCAGTTCTGATACAAAAATTGTGACAGTTGCTCCATAAGATGTTTAATTTTTTTTCCCTTATCTTCATTTGGCACATAAAGTCCAACAACTATAATTTAATCACTTGCATCTCTACTTCTCCTGCCACATATCTGCCATGTTCACCAGAAATTAAAAGTCATGGTTTCAATTGTGAGCTAATATACAAAACAATTCCACTGGTCTTTTTCAAACCTGCTGAAATTAATTCTTCTCTCAAAAACATATTTGTCATATTTTACATCTTTTTTTCTTATATGAGTTTCTTGCAAGCACATTTCATCATAGTTCAATTTTCTCAAATAATGAAAAATCTTCCTTCTCTTCTGAGGAGCATTAGCCCCATTTATATTCCATATAATGTATTTATAATCCATGTCTAAGCAAATAGTCCATCAAAGTCCTTAGATGTGGCTACAAAGCAAAGATTTCGAAAGATACCTTGTCCCTTGTGCTGAGATGGGCGGCTATAGAAATCAATCAATCAGATAAATAAAAGACTCCCTGGACATGTGGGCGAAGGGGCACACAGTTTAATTCTGGAATTGGAACATGAAAATTGGAGCTGGAATGCTGTCCTTAGAATCGTCTGGACTAGTCAATACAGATAATCAGTTCTGGCAGGCCAACATACTTTTTAAAGCCAGATAGAGCCTGCCATTTTAGTGCATCACTCAAGCTCACAGAACCAGGTGCATGAAATCCAGCATGTCCTGCATCTGCAATCTTTCACTATTTTATACCAGGTTTTTCCTGGTATTGGAGCACACTGAACTTGTTAAGGTTGTAATGGGAGAATATAATACAGCCTCTGTTATCTCACTGGAGTAACCCAAGTCATCTGATGAAATGAGTGTTGTTACGGATAAATAAAGAAGGCTTATTCTCCAGAAATAGAAAAATCAACTCTAGAGGTTTAACTGGAGAAATTTACTTATTGAATTTAGTTAAGAGGGTTTTTTTTTCTGTAAATGAAGTTGGATGCAGAGCATTATGTAAATTATTTCTTTCAAAGGCTAGGCAGAATTGATCTTTAATTTTTAATATTTTTATTTTATTTTATTTTTTAATTTTTTTGTGCCTTCTGCCTGGACAGGTCCCTGAAGTTTTCTTGGCAGGGTTATTCAGAAGTGGTTTGCCATTTCTTCCTTCCTAGGCTGAGAGAGTGTGACTGGCCCAAGGTGATCCAGCTGGCTTTGTGCCTATGGCAAGACTAGAATTCACAGTCTCCTGGTTTCTAGTTTGGTGCCTTAACCACTACATCAGACTGGTTCTCTATACTATATTAGCTTTTAAAAAGTAACTTATCAATGTTTGAGAATAAACCAGAGAGTCAGCTGTGACTGCTATTACAAAGGAGATGGCTGAATGAAACTATATGATTTAGCCTCAATTTAATAAAGTTTTTCTGAATGGAATGGGTTTTTCTAATGAGAGGAATGGAACTATATACAGATGAATCAAATATACTATCAAATATGTGAATTCAAACAAACAAAATTTTCATTTATAATGTGTTCCTCTGCCAGGGTGTGGTCTAACCACAATCAAAGCAATCGTTAAAATTTCACAAAAGCAGTAAAATCAATATGCACTATGATATATTTACAGTCACATTAAAAATAACATTTATACAACTATGAAATCCTAAACCTATCAGTCTGATTCCCCTGCCATCTAACTTTCCTAATTAGATTGTTCAACAAAATGACTATACTGTCTAACTTTGGTATCCTATATCAAAGATAACAATGAAAAGGAAGCCCTGTAAATATGAAATAAGAGCCCTGTCTCTTATTTCATCAGCTTAATAAAATATCATTCAAGAAAGATACATTCAAAGACCATTGGAAAACATACATATAAATTATTGCAAAATAGGACAGTTAATTTCATTGGAGCATAGAGATAAAAATAGCTGATGCTAAAAAATAAGAGTTTATGAATCTTGTATATTTCATACTTTTGGCATTTTGGCTTGATAGAGTACAGTATATGATTTAGCCTCAATTTAATAAAGTTTTTCTGAATGGAATGGGGAGCAAAATCACTGCAAGATCATATAGTTTTGCTTCATGGCATGAAGTTAGAATATTTAGATTTTTCCAGAAGCAAAACCTCTTGATATTTGTGTTGCTTCTTTTTTTTAAGCTGGCTTCATTTGTCCTTTTCATGTGGCTATGAAGTTAAATCGCATTAGATATGTTGTAGGCAGCTTTGTTAATGTTAGTTTCATTTTGTATGTAAATTACACTGAAGTGGCAAAACATCAGCATCAATAAACTTAGTTTTCCATACCAAATTATGAACTAATTAGAACATGCAAAACATGCCAGGCAATTTAATAAAACTTGACTATTCTACAAAAAGGAATTACAAAACTGTAACTGGGGAAAATTAGCAAGAGTTTTATCAAATGTACATCTTGTAACACTCCTTGTTTTAATCTGGCTTTTGTAAAAAAAACAACATAATTTTCTATTAGATGATAATATCACAGTTCCATTTGTATATGATTAAATATAAGCTTAATATTTCCAATTGTTAACAGCTCTAATTGCCATGGCAACCAGGAGGCCATTACCCTTTTCCTGGGTGATCACTTTTCAGAAACATCTAAAACGGTTGCAAAATCCCCATTAATAGCTATAACTGTTAGAAGCCTTCTGGTTCCTCTCTCATGTTATTATTAGCTTTTAATTGTTTTAGGATTTTCTTGCAATTTTTCCAATTCCTTTTTAAAATTATTGTATTGGATTCCTGGCCTTTTTACCGTGTTTGGTCTTGGACCGTAAATTCATTTGATTGATTGATTTTTTGTTTCATATATTTTTGAAAGGTGAGTAAATATCACAGTATTCAAAGGCAAAGAGGTGCCCATCAGTTTTTACCTCAGCCTATATCATTCATGGCAGGAGATTTTATTGGACAAAATGTAATCACTTGGGGTATACATTTAACCATTTGAATTATACATTCAGAAAGTACCAAAGGAAGAAACTCAAACATAGGTTTGTCTCCAAAAATAATGGAATAAAGTAACAGTAACTTGGCTGCAGGCTAAACTGCTGAGCTGCTGAGCTTGCCGATTGGAAGGTCGGCGGTTCGAATCTGCGTGACGGGGTGAGCTCCCGTTGCTAGTCCCAGCTCCTGCCAACCTAGCAGTTCGAAAACATGCAAATGTGAGTAGATTAATAGGTACCGCTTCGGCAGGCAGGTAACGGCATCCCGTGGAAGTGTCTACGGACAAACGCCGGCTCTTTGGCTTTGAAACGGAGATGAGCACCGCCCCCTAGAGTCGGACACGACTGGACTTAATGTCAAGGGAAACCTTTACCTTTACCCTAACTTTATCACATCAAAAACATAAATGTTTATACACATGCACACAAACTGATCTCTTTGACCTACATACAAAGTATTTGGTGACCTGAACTCCAAATATTTTCAACATTTTTTACCATTTTTTTTTAAAGATAAGAGTTCAATCTGAGGGCCATTCTTTTTAACAAGGATAGTTAGGTAGTGTGGTGTAGTTAAAATATTGGACAAGAAAGACCCAACTTCATACCCATTCCCATCATTGGAAGCTCATTCTGTGAGTGAGCCAATCACTCTCAGGCCAAGCTACCTCACAGGGTTCTTGTGAAGAAAATAGGATAAAGGAGTGTTATGTACACAACCTTGATTTCCTGAATGAAAGGCAGGATTAAATCTAGTACAAATAATATTATTATTATTAATATTAATAATAAATATATTAATGTAAACTATAGCTCTTCTGAGAACCCAAGAATTAAACATGTTTATGCCAAATATTCAGTTGTATGTCTTCTCTATTTCATAAAATCAAAATCAAGGTATTTACATTTTTTTATTTATAAGGTAAGAATGTAGAAGTCTAATCCTTTCTTAGAGACAAAATATTTGCATACACTTATGACTGTTACGAATGGATTTTATATAAAGATTGTATTAACTTCACATTTAAGGTTCTTCTAAGTTATATCTTTAAAAAAATAGGAGGTGGCATTGTAACAAATTGTAAAGTATCAGAAGCTTTTCTTTCCGGTTATGTACAGTAGAAGCAACCTCCTAAAGTTCTATATATTAGTATATCAAATAAAATCTAAAATATTTTCAGTTATGTACAGTATTTTAAACGATGTTATTAAAGCTACTTTTGAATACTTGCCATAAAGGGAGAGTGTCATGTTCACCGTTTCAATGTTCCTGGTACATCATAACGTTTCGCATGTCATTTCTCTGATACGTGTGTGATCTCGGGAGGGAGGAGAATTCCACTTCGGGGAGTTATCTGTTGGCTGCTGGTTTGGAATGTATTTGGGTTATCTCATGTGTTCAAGATTGCTTTCCCAGGATCAGTGGAAAATGGTTACCAGCACCTGGGAGGGGGGTGGTTGCTGCAGTTGGGCGAGGGGAGGGATTACGTTTCGAGCCGAGGGTTTTTAGTTTGTATTTGGTGTGCTTTTATTCATTCTCAGCTTTCTCTGTATTTGCATACTATTCTTTTAATAAATCAGATATCATTAAGTACCTGCTTGTGAGTCTGAGTGTATCAGGATAGGCAATCACTACATAAAGCTGAGAATCCTAAAATTTTACCGTTAACATCCTTCCAGAGTAATCTGTGAGGAAATAAAGTTAGTGATGACTGAGCCTACTCCTTACTCGGGGGAAAGTGAATACTCGAGTGCGGGGGAGCCGGACTCCACGGTAAAGAGAAGGGACAAGGTCCCTACTCCGGAGTCGGAGGACCTACCGGAGACTTCGAGTTCCAGTCCAGCGGAAGGGAAAACTGTGAAATCTAAAGTGGTTAAGAAAGCAGAAGAATCACCGGCTGAGCAGGTGACGTGGGATGAGGAACAGGGAACCCTACCAGGGACGTCTAAGACGTCTTGGAAGCAGAGGTACCTGCTGTCCCCGAACGTAGCCAGGACCGATAAGAGAGTGTCGGAGGACTCCGAGACCCCTGAGAGGTTACAAGGGTGAGAAGCCAGGATACAATCCCTGGAAGAAATGATGATGAAAATATCATTGGCGTTGTGGGACCAGGACATAGGGGGAAGGGAGCATCGCTCCAGACAGTCGTCCCCATCTCTCCCCCCCCCCTCGGGTGTGAGGAAGAAGGATCGGAGGAGGCATCGGGCGGGATCACCATCCCGCAGTCCCAGACGTTTGTCTCCATCGCCCCCACGGCGTTCAGAAGACAGAGGAAGGAGGAAAGATAAGGATGGGGAGAGAAATCCCAAAGTCCGGGTTTCGAATCCCCCCCCCCGAAGAGGGAAGATCCCCGGTGTTCAAGAGAAGGGCTGGGCAGAAGGAGAGGAAGAGGAGCCCGCAGGGAGCAAGATACAGGGATTTCACTGTCAAGTTTGATGGGGATCCTACTAAGCTGTCATTTTTCCTGACCAATGCTAAAAGCTATATGGAGGAGTTTGGGAGGCTGTTTCCTTCTGAAAGGGCTAAGATAAATGCTGTGGCCACCAAACTGAAGGGGAGGGCGGCTGATTGGTTTGTCCAATTAACTGAGATGGATGCCCTGGAATTAGACGACTTCGAAGAATTCCTGTGGGCATTCAAGTTGCATTTTGCTGACCCGTTAGCTAAAGAGAAAGCCAAGGTGGCTCTGAGGGAACTGATCCAAGGATCAAGGTCCGTTGCAGATTATGCCCTAGAATTCCAAGCCTTAGCTGCAAAGGTGGATGATTGGTCGCCAACGACCTTAATAGAAATGTTTCAGGATGGTCTGAGACCCGAGTTGCTGAGATGGTTGTTGGGAAGAGCAGATCCTACTACCCTATACGACTGGGTCCAGCTAGCTGGGAACATTGAGCAAGCCCACGCTAAGTTTGCACAAAGCAAGAAGGGTCCCAAGCAAATGGCTATGATGAGAGCGGCCAAGTCCCCAGGCACCATGGGCAGAACGGGGTGCACGGCCTGGCAGGAGGAGAAGGAGAGCCGTTTTGCAAAGGGGCAATGCCTCCGATGTGGGAAGGAAGGACACTGAGCAGCGGCATGCCCAAAAGGAAAGACCGAGCATCCGGGAAAGTCATCAGGGAAATCTCCCTCCTTGCCCAGGAAGATGAAGGCAGCATTGGCTGAGACCGAGGCTGAGGACATCCCTTTCTTTGGGGATGAGGGGGAGCCCGAGCTGTTCCAGCTGGCGGGAAATGCCAGCCACCTGCTTTAAAGGGTGCCACTGGGCAGGTGGTAGAGGAGGGGCATGACCACGTTTCGGTGAGTGGCAACTACCCCACACTGACAGTGAAGGTGAAGTTGGGCTCCCGCACAAAAACGGTGGAAGTGTGGGCATTAATCGATTCAGGGTGCTCACGTTGCTTAATGCACCCTGATGTGGTGGCTGCTTTGGAGCTACCCAAGTTTCCGTTAAAACGGCCCATGATTTTTACCCAACTGGACGGGACTACGGCGGGGGGAAAGCCAGTCACCCATTCCACGGGCATGGTGGCGTTGCAAATGGGTAGCCACCGGGAGGGGCTGCCTTTCGTAGTGGTGCCAGTGGGGGGTCCTTTGGTCATTTTGGGGATCCCTTGGTTGGTCCAACAAAACCCATATATAAATTGGGTGCACAGGACTTTGACTTTTGGGGATGATTTCTATCAAGCTCCTGAAGAAGACAACGCCTCAGAGGCCGCAGTGGGGAGGGCGGCAGCCGCAACTCCGCGTTTTGCCGCCACCCCACTAGAAGGGTTGCCGGAGCTATACCAGGGTTTTGCAGATGTGTTTGGCGAGAAGGAGGCGGACCAACTCCCACCGCATCGGAAAACTGACTGTGCCATAGAGTTGGTCCCAAATGCCCAACTGCCCAAGCCTAAAATCTATGCCATGACCCAAAAAGAACTGGCAGCGCTGAGGGAGTTTGTGGATAAAAATTTGGCAAGAGGTTTTATTGAACCAGCTAATTCACCAGTGGGTGCACCTGTTTTATTCCGAGCGAAGAAGGATGGGACATTGAGACTTTGCACAGATTACCGCGGATTGAATGCAGTTACAATATTAAACAAATATCCTTTGCCAATAATAAAAGACATGTTAGCACATCTGGCCAAGGGGAAAATCTTCTCTAAGCTGGATCTGAGGGAGGCGTATTTCCGTATCTGCATACGGGAAGGGGATGAGTGGAAAACTGCTTTCAATTGTCCTCTGGGCTCTTTCCAGTACAAAGTTTTGCCGATTGGATTGGCAGGGGCACCTGGGGTGTTTATGCAATTGATCAATGAAGTGTTGCATGAGCATTTATTCAAAGGAGTACTGGTTTATTTGGATGATGTTTTAATTTACACTGAAATGATGGAAGAACATGAGCATTTGGTGAAACAGGTGCTCAGCAAACTGAGGAAGGCTGAGCTTTATGCTAAACTATCTAAGTGTGAATTTCATAAGACTCAACTTGATTATTTGGCGTACAGAATTTCTGACAAGGGTATTGAAATGGACCCTGCAAAGATCCAAGCCATTTTAGAGTGGGAGCACCCGTGCACTCGCAGGCAGCTCCAAAGTTTCCTTGGATTTTCCAACTATTATCGCCAATTCATCCAGGGGTTCACAGAAATTGCATTGCCTCTCACTGACTTATTGCGAACAAAGTGTCTGGGGGACACACACAAGGTAAAGAACCCGGGAGCATTGCTCAATTGGACACCTGAATGCCAGGTGGCTTTTGACAAGCTAAAAAGCCTGTTCACAGCTGAGCCTATCCTGCAACACCCTGATCCCACTAAACCTTTTGTGGTTCAAGTGGATGCCTCTGATTTCTCCATTGGAGCGTTTTTGTTGCAGGCAGATGCTGCTGGCTGCCTAAGACCTTGTGCGTATCTCTCCCGCAAATTTTCTGAGACAGAAAGACGATGGCATGTTTGGGAAAAGGAGGCTTTTGCAGTCAAAGCAGCTTTGGAGGCATGGCGCCACCTTTTAGAGGGGGCCAAATGTCCTTTTGAAGTTTGGACAGACCATAAGAACTTAGAAGCGCTCAGCACACCCCATAAGCTCAGCCCTAAACAAATCCGTTGGGCTCAATTTTTCAGCCGTTTTAATTTTAAGTTGAAGTTCATTCCGGGAAAGAAGAACTTCCTGGCTGATGCACTTTCCCGCCTGCCCCAGGATTCGACCTCAGTACCTGACGTGGTAGGCACATTGTGGACAGAACCTCAGTTGGGTATGCAGGCTGTCACTCGCAGCCAGACACGTGCGCAGCTGCCCTCAGGTTCAGTTTCACCAGCTGTGGGGAGGCTGTTGATCCCTTCTCAATTGCAACAACAGTTTCTCTCCGAACTGAAATCTGACACTTGGTTGCAAGCGAATAGACACAATGTTACATTTGACCGAGGCTTCGCATGGAAGCAAAGCCGTCTCTATGTCCCTGACAGTTTGCGAAGGGAGGTCCTACTCAGGTCTCATGATGATAAAGTGGCTGGTCATTTTGGCTTTGTAAAAACCTTACACCTGGTGCAGCGCCAATTTTGGTGGCCTACGTTGAGGTGTGATGTCAAAGACTATGTTGCTTCTTGCCCTGTCTGTGCCATGTCAAAACGGAAGAGGGGTAAGCCGCAAGGCTTGTTGCAGCCAGTGGCCAGCCTCTCATGTCCTTGGGAGGAAATCTCTATGGATTTTATTGTCGATTTGCCTCCGAGCCAGAGAAAGACTGTGATTTGGGTTGTGAAAGACTACTTTTCTAAACAAGCCCATTTCATTCCATGTGTCTCTATCCCGTCGGCTCAACAGTTAGCCCGCCTCTTCCTAGTCCACGTGTACAGACTTCACGGATGCCCCGCCCGTTTGGTCACAGACCGCAGGACACAATTTACTTCCCAGTTTTGGCGGGCATTTTTAAAACTGCTGGGCACCAACCAGGCGCTGTCCACTGCGTCGCATCCTGAGACTGACGGATCTACGGAGGCTCTTAATGCAACCTTGGAACAATATTTGCGAGCCTTTGTAAACTATCAGCAGGACAATTGGGTGGATCTTCTGCCCTTTGCCGAAGTCGCTTACAACAACGCTGTACATCAAAGCACGGGCCACACCCCTTTCCATACTGTCTTTGGGCAAGATTTCATCCCTATTCCTGATCTGCCGCAACCCACTTCTCCGCCTTCTTCACCTTCCGACTGGGCTGCGCACCTGGGTGACTCCTGGCCGGTCATTCAGCAAGCGTTGGCAGATGCCCAATCCATCTACAAACTCCATGCCGATAAGAAGAGAGTGCTCCAGCCTGCCTTCAAAGTTGGTGATAAGGTCTACCTTTCCACCAAGTTCATTAAATCTCCTCAGCCCTCTAAAAAGTTGGCTCCCAAGTTTGTTGGTCCTTTTCCCATTGTTGGAGTTATTAACCCTGTTACATTTAAATTGGACTTGCCACACAATCTGAAACACTTACATCCTGTTTTTCATTGCAGTTTGCTCAAACCTGTCAACCACTCCGATCGCTGGCAGGCCCAACCCACACCTCCTACACCCATCATGATTGACGGGCAACAGCATTTTGAGGTGAAGGAGGTCCTTGATTCCCGCAGACTTCGTAGCACCCTGCAGTACCTTGTCCCTGAGTGGGTGGCTGCACACGATGTTCACTCTCCTCTTCTAGTTAGGCATTTTCATGCTGCTTATCCTATGAAACCTACTCCGTAGTATTTTTGGTGGGGCAGTATGTCATGTTCACCATTTCAATGTTCCTGGTACATCGTAATGTTTCGCATGTCATTTCCCTGATACGTGTGTGATCTCGGGAGGGAGGAGGATTCCACTTCGGGGAGTTGTTATCTGTTGGCTGCTGGTTTGGAATGTATTTGGGTTATCTCATCCGTTCAAGGCTGCTTTCCCAGGATCAGTGGAAAACGGTTACCGGCACCTGGGAGGGGGGTAGCTGCTGCAGTTGGGTGAGGGGAGGGATTACGTTTCGAGCCGAGGGTTTTTAGTTTGTATTTGGCGCGCTTTTATTCATTCTCAGCTTTCTCTGTATTTGCATACTACTCTTTTAATAAATCAGATATCATTAAGTACCTGCTTGTGAGTCTGAGTGTATCAGGATAGGCAATCACTACAGAGAGATGTATAATTTAGATTTTATAGGTAGTCCTTGTTTAGCAGCCACAGTTTTGGGACCAGCAACTCAGTCCTTAAGCAAAGCGGTTGCTAAGTGACTCTGCTTATGATCTTACTTCAGCTTTCCTCTGCTTTACAGACCTGAGAAGATCCTAAATTTGAGGATTGGTTGTAAAATTATTTTTTCATCACTGTTGTAACTGTAAACGGTCACTAAACAAGGCAGTTGCTAAACAAGGACTGCCTGAATAGCAATTAATAGCTTGTGTTACAAAATGTAGCTCTCAATATTTCATCTTAACACCATACTTCCACCGGCTTCCAATTCTGATTTTGCAAACTACAACAAATACCTCTATGGTATAGCTTGGTAAGTAAATTAAGCAAGGGTAGATGCAAATCAATTCATATTCTTATAGAGCTATAATGTGCAAACAGTGCATTCACTTAAAAAAACAGTGGGTTTAATTAAAATATTATTTGGAACTCTGACATAGTTCAGAATGTTGTGTGTTAGAACACTGCATGTCCTTTCTAGCTGATGGGATGAAAGCAACATTGTGATGGATAAAAATTAGTCTCCATATTGATCTGACCTTGCATAGAATACTGTGAAGTGCTTAGGTAAAACAAGTCTGGAGGGTGATAAAAAGGGACAGGAACTTTCCAGACACACACACACACAAACACGCACACACACACAAGTTCTTTTCTATTTACAGTGATATTTAATATATGCAGTAGCTTTAGCTTAATAAACTATACATATATACTATATATACTGTATACAGTGTATATATAGTTTATACTGTATACTATACAACCATTTCAAATGGAACTTTTTACAGTGTCTGTTTCTGCAAATCAGTTTCTTGGCCTAGGCTCTAGCCTCGCTTATCTGACTGTTGCCTTGGTAGCAGCTCTTCCTCTGGTCCTTCCTGGTCATTCCCTATGTCCTCTACATGAGGTCTTATACTTGAATGTCCTTTGTTTGTTAGTTTGTTTTCTTTTGTCTTGTCTCCTCTGTGATGCTGCATTCTTCCTCATGCATTTCTGGAAGTGACTTTTCATTTGAGCTGCAAACATTTGTTTTCTCTAGGCTTCCTCCCTTAGACAGAGATGGCAGGGCTTCCAAGCAATTTCATCCTGCTCCAACAGTTCTTTTGCCATTGGTAATGGGCTCTCTGCTTTTACACTAGCTCCATTTCTCCTGTTTCTTAACCTCAGTTTACACTTGGGGAACATTTCCCTTCCTCATTTGGTCTCACTTCTTGCACTTTAATGCATGTGTGTCTGTGAAAGAGAGAGAGAATGAGAGAGAGAGAGAATCCTCTAATACAGGGTTTCTCAACCTCAGCACCTTTAAGATGTGTGGACTTCTTATATGGCTGGGGAATTCTAGGAGGTGAAGTCCGCACATCTTAAAGGTGTTGTGGTTGAGAAACACTGCTCTAATACACAAGTCACTTTCAAGGGTGAATGCTTCAGCAGGCCCAGAGATGCAGTTTTCCCACTAATCTCCCTGATTTTCACATGAATGGTATAGTAGGGATCAGAGCTAATGCGTACTCAATGTTCAAACAAATCCTCCCCAAAGGGAAAAATTAATTTTATGACACACGCATGTATAGTTCTCTGCGTGTCTACTCAGAAGTAAATTTCATTGATTTTTAAGGAACATTCTTGTAACAAAAGTGTAACAGAATTATAGCCATAAGTGCTTGAAAACCCACAGACTGAGATTTTTCTGTAGTAATTACAGTTTTGAAATATATACTCACTTAAATAATTCAATTAACTTTAATATATCATATCCTACTGGAAAAGTTACTGTTGACGTATTTGTGTTGGGGATAAAGTATAATTTGTGGGCAAAATAAGCAACATTTAGAATGAGCAAACAGAATCACTTCTATTACACAAGATTGCATTCAGTGAATACTTAAAGTCTGAGTAATTCTATCAATCTGTTCTGTAGGTGTAAACCTACAGAGAGTGAAGCACATTTTTTTCTGATTATTTAGCTATGACTGATTTTTTATTTTTTATTTTTCTGTGTCTTCAAGTCAGTGTTGATTCTTGGTGACTGCCTGGACAAGTCCCTGCAGTTTTCTTGGCAAGATTTCAGAAGTGGTTTGCCATTGCCTCCTTCCTAGGGCTGAGAGGAAGTGACTGGCCCAAGGTCACCCAGTTGGCTTCATGCCTAAGGCAGGACTAGAACTCTCAGTCTCCTGGTTTCTAGCCTGAGGCCTTAAGCACTACACCAAACTGGTTCTCTGGGTCTCAAATTATGACTGATAGCATTATTTAATTCTCAGAATGAATTTCTCTTGCACATACCTGATAATGTCCTACCAAGGAAGTGGACAGGCTGCTTGGAATGGCATGTTTGACCACTTGTCCTCTGGGTCCTTGCCCAACTTGGCTTGTAACTTCTAGCTTAGAAGTTATTACAAGTATTGTAATTAACCGCCCAGAGTCCCCCTTTCTTGGGGGAGATGGGCAGTAATAGAAGTTTGAAAAATCAATCAATCAATCAATTAATTAATTAATATTACAAATACTTCTTTGAAGGAGGGCAGAAAGACCTTTTGTTTAAAGGAAACAATGATTAAAACTCTTCTAAAGAAGCTTGTACAGTATCAGACCTCTCAGAGACAAGCCACTGTAATTTACCATAATTAGATAAAACAACCAAAAGGGTGGTAGCTTCTCAGCTGCAGGCAATCTGGAGGAAGCAAGAAGCATTATATCTTGAGTCATTTCAAACTGGTGTCAGTGTTGAGACTAGTTGGAGATCCTGCCAGTGGGGCGGGGGTTGAGTGTGGCTGTTGGTTCCCTTGATCTCTCAGTGGCTTTTGATACTATTAGCTATGACATCCTTCTGAATCTTCTGAGTGATTTGAAAATAGGAGGTTCTGCATGCTTCCATTTCTCTCTCAAACAGATTTCAGATGGAGTTGCTTAGGGACAGTTGCTTTTCAGATTACATAGTAATCCTTATAGTGTATTGTTGGAAGAAATTAAGATCTCTCCCTGCCCTCCATGTTGTCTCCCCCCACCCCCCAGAACACTGTCTTCCTGCAATATTGCCTTCTTGAGCAAGGTAAAAGGTTAAAAGTTGCAAAATAGAATGTCTTTGATGCAAAAGGGGATGCCAGAGATTAAAATATAAAAGGAAGCCCAACTGTTTACACAAAGGATTCCCTTCTGAAACCCTGAAAAACAAAAGGTCACTCATTCACAGAATGTAGTAGAGCCCATTCAGGAGAACAGCCAAACAGATCTCCATAATCATAACAAACTATTCCTCCCAAGGTAGATAGTCCAGGCTAGTAGACAAGGCCACAGCCCCGCAGGGAACCCAGACCAGAACAGGAAACACCAACAGCAGGGGCCTGACCACAGAGTGCCTCCTCTCTGAAATTGGGTAAACTGCACTTATCTCAAGTTCCTAGGGGGTGGGAACACCTTTGCATAGCAACAGCCAAGCTCTTCTATATAAGGGGCTGGTGGGGAAATACATGTGTGCCCACCTTCCAACCAGCATAACTCTGTACATGTTCTTGGACAATAAAACAATTACCTCTGCTCAAGCAATTGCCTGTGTTTCTTCATTCCCGGCTCGGGATGAACTTTTGTTAAGTTTTCCTTCCAACAGTATAGTGATGCAATGTTTTTTGAAATGACTATGACCAGATGTGGGTAGTATGAATGATAGTACATTAAATCCAGACACGATAGAGGTGTTTATAGGAGGATCTCAGTTCCAAAAAGCTAATAGATCTCCCAGTGCTTAATAGGTTTACACTGTCCCAGAAAAAGCAGATACACAGTTTGGGGGATGTTTCTGGATCTCCCAACTTGAGGCAATGACCAGAAGCACTTTTTCACAACTTTGGCTGATAAATCAACTATGTCTCTTCCTGCAAGAAAATGACCTTAAAACTATGGCGCAAGTGTTGGTAACCTCCAAGTTAGGCTACAGTTACACAGTATATGGGGGAATGTCTTGTCCAGAAAACTCAGTGCAGAACACAGGACCAAGTTAATCTCTAGAAGAACAACTGTATTATACTAAAAGCACTGCACTGGCCGCCTGTTTGCAGGTGAAATACAAAATATTTATTATTACTGTTATTGAAAATGCTGCAAGGAGGGGCAGTCAAGAATGGTTTGCTCCAGGAGTGTGGAACCCTTGTGCCACAAAGAGAGAGAGGGCAAAGGGGATCAGGCCTAGCCTTTGCTAGACAAGAGAAGATAATCCCCAGCCTCTGTTTTGGTGAAACCTAGCAATGGGATAAAACAAACAGAAGCTGAAAACCCAAGTAGCAGCTTTCTGTACATGTCTGCCCCTAAATAAAATCAATTCAAAATCAGAGAAGAATTTATTTATTATCTTCCACCTGTTTATGCAACACCCAGGGCAGTTTACAGCAGTGCTTTAAAATGTGCAGGGGTCAACCATTTCATGAAAAAGGGTCCCATTTAGAATTCTGCTGTGGGTTGCTTTTTAAATAATATGTATAGGGGAGCATTAGATGTGTGGTGTTCATTAAAACAGAAGAAAAACTACTGCCCAGAAAGATTACATTAGTATGTGTATAATCCACTGGGGTAACTAAGAAAAATGATGACTTTTATTCAGATTATTTAGAATAAGTATGTGTGTTGTGAATGAATTATTCAACTACCATTTTGAATTAAATGTTACACCTAAAATGGTTCATTTAATACTCTTTTTTGTCAGAATAGTGGTCTGAGTAAAATAACCAGAATTTTAACAGCTTGGCATAGTAATTTAAATAAAGGATTTTACATTCTTTACAAAATTGCAGTATTTAGTTTAGATGAGCAAACAGGAGAGGAATTAAATTAAGAGATTTAAGGAAAGAAATACAGCCTGAAAATAAAATGAAGCCTTGTTCTTGCATCGGAATTATTAGATCTTGCATTCTGCATATACAAATAATTCAGCAACGTTCACTGGAATTATAAATACAGCAAGATCAAATTATAAATGTAATAAAAGAAAATATCACTATAATACATACATATAAGTATTTGACATAAATTAAATAGGCTTTAGCATGTACATAAAAAGTTTCAGTAGCAATACATTAAAATTATAATGCCTAAAGAAAACATTTCAAACTACTGGAACAAAAAGGTTCAAACTCTTTTTAAAACAGATTCATAAATGTCCTTTTCAAAATGATCAATACAGTAGGCATTCTTCTTTAGGGCCTCTTTAATCCAAGTCATTAAATGTATTTGAAACTCATTATCAAGAATCTTTTCCACATTAGTTGTCTACATTAAATATGAGCCTATATAAAGCATGTATACCACTGAACCAAAGTTATTCTCTGAATTTTCTGGGCTGTTTGCAATGGATGGCAATAAATAGGCTTGTACATAAAAACTATAGATACACGTAATTATTGTGAAACTTCCTCAGCAAGCACAAGAAATAGAAAAGGCCCATCTAGGCATTTTCCTGCATTTCAGTAGAGCTATGGTGGTACAGTATAACTGAAATGCATGCATGATTCTCAACATCTTCAAGCACATGGCTGCTTCCAAATATATTTGTGTTTAGTGCAGTAATTCGAAGTGCTGCTCTAAGCAAGCCAGTTTTATAAACTTGTAGCACGTTCTGCAATTGCCATACCCCAACCCACAAGCTCTAGATGTAGTTTTGGATAGGGTGATAAATACACTTACAGATATTACCACAAGCAGGCATAGCACTTGCTTATACTTCCAGGCCCTTACCAAATTTTAACTTTACGTATATTTAGAAAAAATATCTGCATATAGCTATACTATTTCTATTCAGGCATTACTCCATATAGTATAGACCTAGTGCATAATGAGGAGAGGCAAAAGTCAATCCCCAACCTTTGCAAGTTCAGGATAAAGTTAGGAAGAGTGGTGTGTCCATCAGTACAAGAACTTAAAATCTCTCTTTAGACTGCTAGGGATAGAGGCCAAAGGTATACTTAAGGCAGAGTATGTCCATGGAACCTTTTTCCTCTTTTTGGGGGTGGGGGGGTGGGATAGTGCGTTCCATTCAGTCTTGACTCCCTGCAGTTTTCTTGGCAACATCTTTTGGAAGTGGTTTCCTAGGGCTGAAAGTGACTGGCCCAGGTTCATCCAGCTAGCTTCATGCCTAAGGCAGGACTAGAACTCACAGTCTCCCGGTTTCTAGCCCGGTGCCTTAACCACTACACCAAACTGGCTCTCTTTCCTCTTTGTATATCCTTTCTAATGTGGTTTGGAATAATACCTGAATAGGGTTTATTTCTTCAAAGAGAAAATGTGTGCTTGTTTGCTTTTTCTTCATCAAAGATTAACTGGCTAGCTAAAGTGGACTCCGAGGTGGGCTGACTCTAAAAGTCTAGTGAGCTCATAGCTGCCAGGCCCTTTTTATCCGCTTTATATAGGAAAATGGAAGGAGACAGGCAGGGCAGATCCAGATTTAGGCTACCCAATTTCCACAACATTACCCAGACTAAATTAATCTAGAATGTTATGGCTGACTGGTACAAATCCTGTGGCAATGTTTATATCTGAAGCACATGCTGTTAGCTCAAAACAGGGCCCCTTCAGCACCACTCCAACATGTTTGCAAACAGATGTGTATGTAATGAGGGCTATACAGCAGTTTTCTAAATTGTAGCTGTTGGTCAGAGATTGCCCATCCCTTATTCCAGGCATATATAGAACATGTTCAACTCTTGTGTTTTGCATTGCAAGAGAATATAAAAAGCAATCTATAATGTTTCTTTTTGGTTAGCTAATCCATAGTTAACAACCTTCTCCTTGTCGAGCTTCTAATATATTGTTGATGGATGTAGGATTTTTCTAGAAACATAGTTTGAAATAAATGGCTTTAATGTTTCTAGTTGTTCACATGTTCCAAGTTAAACCGGAACTTAACGCTTTGGTAATCAGTGTCCATTACTGCACAAGACAAACTGAATCACATAGTGACTGTTATACAGATCAGAATATATAATTTCTAATCATTATTTGGCATTTATTAATGATGTTTCATTCAATGTTAAAAAAAGTGTGAAAAATATTTAATATATTTGCTATATCCTTATATGAAGTATAGCAGCCTAATCTGACTGAACATCTCTGAGCTTAAAAAGAAGCTTTCTAATGTTACAATCCTTGAATCTTGTAACATTTCCATTATTGGTTAGATTCAGAATTTTTTTACACATGGGACAAATCTTGTCATCATATGGGATTACACAGAACCAAATACCCTGAAGAATATCTAAGAAACAGATTATGTTGGGTATTCTGGCTTTCTTCTCACAGAATCCTACAGAATTATTTAAAGTCAGTTACTGCAAAATATATTGGGAGGAGACTAGTTGGATTTATGTTTAGAGTGATTTGTTCATACTGCACCACTCCAAATAATCTGTTTTCTGTAATTTATCAACAAGTATGAATCTAAGGAAATCAGTCCTTTTCATTTATGGATCTTATGTGTATTTTTGACAGAGATTTTATTTCTATATTACTTTATTGAATAACATAGTTCTGGTTTTTAACAATGATACATATTTCTGCAAACATGCAGAACTTTTCTCTGCTTTTGATGGGTAATTTAAACACAATGCTATCCCTTAAATGATTCACCCAGATACAGTTATGTGTTACAGAACTTTCCAAATCTGGTTCCCTCCAAATGCGTTAGACTCTCATAATCCTTCAATCAACAATACAGCCATTGATGTTTGAGTAAGGATAAAGTACAACACATCTGGGTGGTGCCTGTTTAGGGAAAGTTGGCTTAATGAAGACTATATAGGAAGCAGCCAAGAACTCAGTGTTATGGGCATGGATCAATAAATAAACACCAGCCAGTTGTAGTAGGCTGGATTTACCAAGAGGTATGAAGTAAATTAAATTGGTGACTGTTTTATGTCAAGTGCAAAGGTGCTTATTTGGATAGATACATGAGAAGGGACTCAGGAATCAAGATGCCTGAAGGACATGTATTTCATTCAAGGCTTCAAGATGCTTAAAGTAATTCCTTATTTTATCCTCCACCCCCAAATCTACACAAGATGACCCTTTTACAGAAGATCAATTTGGAAAAAAAACCCAGAGGATTATTTTTAAATTTTCAAAACAAAAAACAAAACAGCACTTTCCACATAACTCATTTAGAAGTGTTTGATATTCCCAAGTTTGCCAGGAGCAGTTTCCAAAGCAGTGTGTGGAAACTGTTTATTTTCTCAATGGATTTTGGTCTATACCACAGTAAATTGGAAAGTTTATTCTTCTAAGGTGTTTTAAAATTCTATCAGATTCCAGTATAGAAAGCTTACTTAGTATTTCTTAACCACATAACATTTTTTTTTTGAGGTTAGAATCCTTAATATCAGTCACTTCATACAATAAATGTGATTCTTTAGGTGCATATAACTGTATGTATGCATATAGATTTTTTAAAAGAAGATGTAAGCAACTGTGCTTAAAAACAGTGTTAGGCTGCTAACCTGAATTGTTTAACAATTAGAAGTAATTAAGTAAGGCCAAATGTGGAAATTTTGTTGTCTTCTAGGTTATTAAAAGTATTCCATTTTCTTTTTCTTCCAGAAACAATTTAAATGTATGTAGAATTAAAAAGAACAGGAGCTAAAGTAGAATGACCATCTTGCAGTCTACATAATTTTTAATAAGGCATTTATAATTCATAAAACAACCAGACAAGCCAGATATATTGCATATTATATTGACATTTGTATAAATTTATATAAATTATGCTTGTGCTTTTACATATATACCTTCTAAAATATGGGGAAATAAAATGTATTTTCTATTTTGTTAATTCACTGTCATCTAGTTTGTTCAGACTATATGTATGATGCAGACTTCTGAAGAGCAGTTCTGCTCATCAGTAGCTCCACCAGGGAAAGGATGGGTGGACATTTCTAAGAATATCTCCATCACTGTTCTTACACTATGTTGTTCCAGAACAACTTTTTTTAAAAAAGAAAATTCCATGGGGAATTGAGGGGGTGGGGAATTATGAGAGGTAGAGAGTATAAAAATAATTTACCCTCTTCCTTTGGCAACAGCTTCTGAAAACATAAGGAAATCACTATTTCCCTTTGTTGGCATCAAGAAAATGTTTCTTCTGTTCTAAGAACTTTGAAATGTTGCAACAGCCATTAAAATGAAACTATAGAGTGCAACTGCTATACAAGTCCTATCAAGATGATTGGGTTTTGTGCTTTTTAGTACATGATGGTTTGCACATGAATAGCTCAACCTGAAGACCGATAGGTATTCTGACATCTACATGGTGCTTCTAAGTTCTGGACTCATGTAGGCCACATTAGAAATAAGAATATCTTTGCTCATTTTGGAAATATATAGAGGTAGTCCTCACTTAATGACCACAATTGGGACCAGAATTTTGGTTGCTAAGCAAAGCAGCTATTAAGTGACTCCAACCCAATTTTATGATCTTTTTTTATGGTGGATGTTAAGTGAATCACTGGGGGAGTTAAGCGAACCATGTGATTGTTCAGTGAATCATGTGGTTCCCCATTGATTTTGCTTGCCAGAAGCTGGCTGGGAAGGTTGAAAATGATGATCATGTGACCACAGGATGCTGCGATGGTCATAAATGTGAAGTGGATGCCAACTACACAAATTGTGATCACATGACTGCAGGGATTCTGTGACAGTTGTAAGTGTGAGAACCGGTCATCAGTTTTTCAGCACTGTCATAAGTCCGAACCATCACTAAACGAATGGTTAAGTGAGGACTACATGTATGCACTCTGGAGATGAGGAGAAACAAGATTTATGGGGACATAGTACAGGGGATCATTATTTTACTCAAGTGCCATGGATACTAAAGGAACTCAAGTAATTAAGGGCATTACTGTGAATTGAATATTGAAAAATTGATATTCAACTAGGCTTAATAATGACAAAGCCATTCATTAAGTTTTATTACCTTCAGTAGCACTTAGTAACTGATAAATTAAGTTAGATTGCTTTATACCGAAGATACACATTTTTCTTTATATAAATGTAATATCTGGCTTTATAGCTATTTATGACAACAGAACAAAATTTCTTGATACAAAATAGTTTCAAATATTGATCAGCTGGTTTTAAGTTAAATATATATTCTGTTAATTCAATAAAATAAAATAACTTAAAATTATATTTTAAGACTGCTTAACTAAATTTAAGAAACTCCATATTTACACTGTTGTATTAATTGAGAACTTGCATTAAAACAGAATTTCCTAGAATCCTGTTTTTAAAAATATACATTTTTTAAAAAAGTTAAAATGAAATGTTGCTTATGGAAGATTTATGTTCCTCTCTATTCTAGTTGTGCTTAATTGTAAAGATCAAAACAGTACCAAAGAGGCAAATGGATCTAATTGGTATTGACAAAATTAAGATAAATATTTAGAATATTCTCACACTCTAGCACTTTGTACAGTGTCTACCTCAGTGAACTGTCCAGATTAATATTAATGATGTTATATGAGGATCAAATATATTAATGACCACAATAGCATCAACATAACAAAAACAAGAGACAGATGTAAATCTTATTGAAATGAAGACTCAAGAATTTTTGTCTGTCTATCTTGGGTAGCCCATCTTCATTTCAATCCAGTTGTACAACATCTTTGTAGGGTAATCATTACCAATAGAAGAGAATATCTGTAGCTCAGGGTTGAACTGTGGTGTCCTTGGTGCTAACAACCAAGCTCAGAGAGCACCAAGGACTCCACAGAGTCATCATTAAATGGAATTTGCTTTAAATAAAATATTTTTCCATGACAGCAGGATGATTTTTTAGCTCTAATAAATTTACTCTTTTTCCTTTTTTATATAGATATTAGGGGCTATATAAAATAATTTTTTAAAAAATTAATGTAATTTCAAACTTAAGATTAGAGATAATAGGTCACAATTTCACATGCATTTAGACAAAATATGGGAAAGATTCAGCCAAAATCAAGGAGATTTAAAGTTCTGTTAATATGTTTTGCTCTTATATGGGCTCCCAGTGATCAGTGGGCTGTCATCCAAGCCACCGATCAGATCTACATCGGTTTAATTTCAGCATCAGTGCTTTCAGACTTTTAGCTGGATCCAAAGTCCCATTAATTTCAATGGGAAATATTTAAGCATATGCTTACTAAACCCACTGAAATCAGTGGGCCTTAAATATGCCTAACATAGGCTGGATTGTGCCTGTATTCATAACAGTATACACTGCAATATATTGTACATGGGCATCAGTTGTTTAAAACTAAAAACAACAAAAACACAAAACCTTGACCTAGTTAGGGTTACTACACATGCAGACACAGGTTTTGCACATATTTCTTCAGCTGAATGGGTAGTCCAACATGCACCTATATTCTGCTTATACAGCTTTCCTCCTTTATCAACCAGCTGGAGTGTACATATTAAGTTCTTTCAAAACTAGGAACTCCCGTAGCTCAGCTCTTTCCTTTTACCACCAAACAGCTGACTAGAAGTTTATTTTATTGTATGAAAAGGGTCTGTGCATACTCCTTTGGATCAGGGTGGAAGCTTATTTGAGTCATGTATACACCTGAAGAGACTTTCAAAGCAAAACATATATGATCATATGTACATTTAGAATTTTAAAAAATGGAAATAAATTAACATGATTTACAAATATCTGTACAGATGATTAAATAAAAATATGGCAGGCATTTTCATTTGAAATTAGCATAATCAGAAAATATATCAATGAAATCTTGTACCACTCTGTAGCAGAATTCATACTGTTCCTGCAGGGGCAAAAAAGAGACAATATTATGTTTGAACTCTGTTGAACTGTATTTAACTTCAACACTAAACTGTAGTATCATAATAAAACATCACAGAGATAACATGTTCATCACTTTTTGTTACATGTTGCAGCACAGCTATCTATCAAGTGACACTGCTTAGATTAAGTCTACTAATGTAAAACAATGAACATAATAGTTCTTTCCTCTGAAGAAAGTATTCAAATGAGAAGCGAATCCTATTTTTTATATAGGAACTTTTATATATTTTCATAAATGTGATTTTTTTCAATTTATTGATCTAAATTTGAGCATACGCTATTAATCCAAAGTCACTGCTCACTTTAAAATAAGCTTTCATAGGGTAAACAAAAGAGCAATCCTAATTTTTGCTGCTTGCCAGGATAAAAACTGATTAGATGTTTTCATCTTTTGCCTTTCTCTTTCTTCTCTATGCTCTTATTCATAACTGGTTTTCAGCTTTGTTTAGAGTGTGCCAGGAAAATAAGGGGGACCCAAAATTGTATCCTAACAACCTCTAACCATCCTATAACTGGGTACTTCTACCACTGGGGAGGAACTCTGAAGGTAAATTTATACAGGTAATCCTCGACCAGAATTTGGGACTGGAATTTCCATCACTAAGCAACGTGGTCATAAAGAGTGTGTTATCACAGTGGCACATCAGGAAGGCTCTCCTTTGTGCCCATGAATGGAGAGGGTACAAAACAAAATAGTCACAGAGATGGACTGTCTAGGGAGCTCAATTTCTTTTTGTGTCCTTTTTGGAATAAAGGTTACTTAGCTCCATGGTCAGCAGTTTCTCTATGTTCCATACAGCTGATGGAGGGAAATAAATTAGCCCTATGCAGGACTGGGCCTGTTTAGAGCTAAATCTAGCCCTTTTAGGATTAGCTAATTGGATTAATTAGCCTTCATTTCTTCTCTAGTTTGGAATTTCTGTGACATCACCAGCCTTCCCCTATTGGCTCAGTTCAGCATGTTGTGGAAAGCAGGACCTATATAAAGGACAGGTACTGGGCTGTTCATTCTGTTTTCTTTTCTTTGGAGCCGGGCCTTATTTTCATAATGATTTCACAAATCCATGGCTATTTTTCATTATCTTCTTCAAAACAAATGTCTGCTAATTGGTAAACAATAATGACAATAGTAAAGACTGAAAAGGAACATTCGGAATGAACTCAATAGCTTCATTCAATGTACCATTTTTTTTCCCTCTCAGTCTTTGGAGAGGCCTTCCCAATGTTACAAATTACTGTTGAACTTCCTGTATGTCTTCTGCCCAGTACAACATAGAACAAGATCTCTGATGACTTTTAGGTCATGCCAGTTTAACATACATGATAAATTCTGCAGAGTATCAAAAAACCCAAAATGCAATATTTTGTGCCAAATTCAAAGTTCAAGGATTTTTTGCTTTCATTGTATGACAAGTATGTAGGTATGTATGTATAATGGTTATAAAGTTATGCTTGAATTTCCGCAGGCAATATTGAAACCCAAGAAAGTTACAAGAAAACATACTTTCCAATTTCAAAGAAATTACCTTCAATGCTCCTGCAGGTATAATAAATTATAAAACAAATGTATATTTATAAACCTGAACTCAATTAAACTGAACAGGAAAAACTTCAGAGTAGTCATACATAGAATTTCACTACATTTTGGTCATCTCTCTACTGTTTATTTATTTATTTACTTATTAAAATTGTATTCTGCCTTTTGCAACAGAAGCTCAAAGTGGCATATATAGTGACTTTGGGCCAGCCACTGTCTCTCAGCACAAATTAATTTTAACCCAAAACAACTATCTACATGAGGTAAGTTGAGCTGAGGGAGAGTAGGTGACTCAAACTCATCAGTGAGCCTCCATGAACTAGGACTAATTCTCCCCACTTCTAGTCTAATTCCTTTATTTATTTATTTATTTATTTGTCACAGAAAATAACAACATTGGCTTGCGCAAGCCAGTCCTATTGTATGAAGATCAGATAAAGCCTCTATATTTCCTCTCAATATATCATTGCTATATTATCATTTGTGGTGAAGCAACATACCAGTGTTTGCACCATATGAGGTCTTTGCAGCCGTAAACTCTTCACAGCTTGAAATACATCTAAGAGCCCCTCAGCTTTGACTCGCTCCAAAATATTGCTGAGTGCTATGAATGTACCTGTTCTTCCAGCTCCAGCGCTATAAGACAAAGAGAAACAAGTTGACTTACCAAAATCATATGCAGAAAAATAAAATATACATGCTGAATTGAGTTTCTGCTAATAGGAATAAGTTTAGTAGCCTCTATAGCTCTATGCCTCTTCAGGAGTAGCAGACGTAGCATGCATTTTTCAGATTTGCTTAATTTAATTCATACAAATAATATATAGATTAATTAGTCATAGAACCTTCTTCATGTTGCTGCAAAAATAAGCTTTTTTAAAAATTTAAACTTTAAAACTGTTCAAATAGTGAATGTTGATTTTGCAGTTACTTCCTTATAAATAAAGATTCATCTGGAATGAATTTATCCATCCACCAAGCTCCAGAGGAAGTATCTACTGGAGAAGAGGGAAGGGATAGTTATTTCAATGTTGTTTCCCATCTTATTCAACTCTATAGAACAGCATGGGAGTAGGCATTGGGATATTTCAGAGCAGTTTGAAAAAAACACCAACTTTCACAAACTTCTTCAATTATGTCTGAATTTAGCCTATGTAAACTGCTGTGATGGAATGTCTAGTAGACCCTGGGAAGATGGAGGAGGGACAAGGGCTCTCACAAATAGAATTCCTTCATTCAGAGGAAGGGTAAGCATAAGAAAGAGGTTCAGAAGAACTCCACCTTGTTTACATTAGGTATAACTGGATCTGGAGAATTCTGTCACATTACTCTGTTAACAATAAAGAACTTTCCAGTTCTCTATTTCAGTATTGGTAATTTATGAGTCTAAAGCAAGATGTGAATTATAATTATAGCGAACAAGATTAAATGAATACATCTTCAGGAATCTGAACAATTTATCCAGCAGAAGTTAATGGAGATTACAGGTTTGTTAGCAAGGTCATTTTTCATATTCATCTGGAATTCCAGGTGCTCCCTACAGCTAAATCAGAGTGGCAGTGGCACGGCCTCATGCCCTACAGAATCCATTATGAAATCATATGTTGTGGACAGCTATATAATTGGTGGTGTGCTACACCACCACACCATGTGAATTTCATGCTGTGGTAGCATGATATACCATGGCAGCTCTTTTTCCACAGCCCACTTCTCTCTTTCATGTCTGACCAGCAATAGCAGCTTGTGGGCTCAGCTATCCATGTTCCAGTAACCTCCAGATCATTCTATTTTAATACGTCATGAGTGAGACTACCTTTGGGAAAAATTTGGAAAATTATAGGTAGTTCACAAAGTAGCAACAAGATTATTACTTGAGATCAGAAGTTACATTTTTTTAGAATTTTTTTATCCCTTTATTATTTTTAGAAATAACTCAAGGTGGCAAACATACCTAATACCCCTTCCTACTCCAATTTTTCCCACAACAACCACCCTGTGAGGTGAGTTGGGCTGAGAGGGAGTGACTGGCCCAAAGCATATTACATTGTGCTAAAGTTTTGTTAAGCGCATTGGCTCCCTTGTCAGTTTTTAGGACTAATCCACTGATGGTTTTTTATCTCAATAGTCTTTTATGGCTTGAGACCGAGTTATCTAGAGCATCATCTGTTTCTATATGCACTTGCCATTATACTCAGCCTCATCACTGGCCACTTCAACTGCTTCCCTACTCTGCAGCTGTAAATACAGTAAGTGGCAGCTGGAAGAAAGGCTTTCTGATTATTCTTTCCTGGAGACAGTACCTACTGCCTCTCCTTCAGAGCAAAAGTGCTTGCTGGCTTTTCAGATTCAAAGTTTCAAAAGAGCACGAGGGAAAAAAATAATGTAAAATATTTGTTTACCTGCAGTGTACTGTAATGGGATGGTTTCCTGTCTGCTGCTGCTGTTTTTGAACAGCTGCAATGAGGTCAATCATACCTTTCCCTTCAGTAGGAATGCCAATCTCAGGCCATCCATGAAAATGAAACTGTCGAATAAATCTGCCTTGCTTCTCCTAGTTATTCAGAAGTGAGAAAGCCACAAGTTTAAAGTGAATTTAGTAGGGAAAGGAAATATGTTTAAATACCAAAGTGTCACCCACTTTTCTGGGAGTAATTCCATTAGATGTAGCAAGACTTACTTTTGAATAGACACATACAAGCTTGCAGAGTCTAGTACATATTGCAAAATTTATATGAGCAGCGTCTTAAATTAGTTAATCGTTACCTTGTCGTGGTGCTGGAGCTTGAGCACCTCAATGATGCCATGAGCTAAACCATGAAGGGCCACCCAAGACGGGAAGGTCATGACAGAGAGGTCAGACTAAATGCGATCCCTGGGGAAGGTAATGGCAACCCACCCCAGTATTCTTGCCGTGAAAACTAAATGGATCAGTACAACCAGAGATATGTCAGTATACCATCGGAAGATGAGACCCCCAGGTCGGAAGATGGTCAAAATGCTACTGGGGAGGAACAGAGGATGAGTTCAACTAGCCCCAGACGTGATGACACAGCTAGCTCAAAGCCGAAAGGACGGCTAGCAGCCGACGGTGCTGGTGGTGAACGGCGATGTTCTAAGGATCAACACACCATTGGAACCTGGAATGTAAGATCTATGAGCCAGGGCAAATTGGATGTGGTTATTGGTGAGATGTCAAGATTAAAGATAGACATTTTGGGCGTCAGTGAACTGAAATGGACTGGAAAGGGCCACTTCACATCAAATGACCACCAGATCTACTACTGTGGACAAGAGGACCACAGAGGAAATGGAGTAGTCTTCATAATTAATAGTAAAGTGGTTAAAGCAGTGCTTGGATACAATCCAAAAAACGACAGAATGATCTCAATTCGAATTCAGGGCAAGCCATCTAACATCACAGTGATCCAAATATACGCCCCAACCACAAATGCTGAAGAAGCTGAAGTAGAGCAGTTCTATGAGGATCTGCAGCACCTACTGGACAACATGCCTAAAAGAGATGTTATTTTCATCACAGGAGACTGGAATGCTAAGGTGGGCAGTCAAATGACACCTGGAATTACAGGTAAGTATGGCCTGGGAGAACAAAAGGAAGCAGGACATAGGCTGATAGAATTTTGCCAAGACAACTCACTCTGCATAACAAACACTCTCTTCCAACAACCTGAGAGACGGCTTTATACATGGACTTCCCCAGATGGACAACACCGAAATCAGATTGACTACATCCTTTGCAGCCAAAGGTGGTGGACATCTGTACAGTCGGTAAAAACAAGACCTGGAGCTGACTGTAGTTCCGATCACGAACGTCTTCTTGTACAATTTAGGATCAGACTAAAGAGATTAGGGAAGACCCACAGATCAGCTAGATCTGAGCTCACTAATATTCCTAAGGAATATGCAGTGGAGGTGAAGAATCGATTTAAGGGACTGGACTTAGTAGATAGGGTCCCGGAAGAACTCTGGACAGAAGTTCGCAGCATTGTTCAGGAGGTGGCAACAAAATACATCCCAAAGAAAGAGAAAACCAAAAAGGCAAAATGGCTGTCTGCTGAGACACTAGAAGGACCCCAAGAAAGAAGGAATGCAAAAGGCAACAGTGATAGGGGGAGATATGCCCAATTAAATGCAAAATTCTAGAGGTTAGCCAGAAGAGATAAGAAATTATTTTTAAACCAGCAATGCGTGGATGTGGAAGAAGACAATAGAATAGGAAGTACAAGAGACCTCTTCCAGAAAATTAGAAACATTGGAGGAAAATTCCAGGCAAAAATGGGTATGATCAAAACAAAGATGGCAAGGACCTAACAGAAGAAGAAGAGATCAAGAAAAGGTGGCAAGAATATACAGAAGACCTGTATAGGAAGGATAACAATATTGGGGATAACGTTGATGGTGTGGTCAGTGAGCTAGAGCCAGACATCCTGAAGAGTGAGGTTGAATGGGCCTTAAGAAGCATTGGTAATAACAAGGCAGCAGGAGATGACGGCATCCCAGCTGAACTGTTCAAAATCTTGCAAGATGATGCTGTCAAGGTAACGCATGCTATATGCCAGCAAATTTGGAAAACACAAGAATGGCCATCAGATTGGAAAAAATCAACTTATATCCCCATACCAAAAAAGGGAAACACTAAAGAATGTTCAAACTATCGAACAGTGGCACTCATTTCACTTGCCAGTAAGCTAATGCTCAAGATCCTGCAAGGTAGACTTCAGCAATTCATGGAGCAAGAATTGCCAGATGTACAAGCTGGGTTTAGAAAAGGCAGAGGAAGTAGGGACCAAATTGCCAATATCCGCTGGATAATGGAAAAAGCCAGGGAGTTTCAGAAAAACATCTATTTCTGTTTTATTGACTATTCTAAAGCCTTTGACTGTGTGGACCATAACAAATTGTGGCAAGTTCTTAGTGGTATGGGGATACCAAGTCATCTTGTATGTCTCTTGTATAACAACCAAGTAGCAACAGTAAGAACAGACCACGGAACAACGGACTGGTTTAAGATTGGGAAAGGAGTATGGCAGGGCTGTATACTCTCACCCTACCTATTCCACTTGTATGCAGAACACATCATGCGACAAGCTGGGCTTGAGGAATCCAAGGCTGGAGTTAAAATCTCTGGAAGAAACATTAACAATCTCAGATATGCAGATGATACCACTTTGATGGCTGAAAGTGAAGAGGAACTGAGGAGCCTTATGATGAAGGTGAAAGAAGAAAGTGCAAAAGCTGGCTTGCAGCTAAACCTCAAAAAAACCAAGATTATGGCAACCAGCTTGATTGATAACTGGCAAATAGAGGGAGAAAATGTAGAAGCAGTGAAAGACTTTGTATTCCTAGGTGCAAAGTTTACTGCAGATGCTGACTGCAGTCAGGAAATCAGAAGACGCTTAATCCTTGGGAGAAGAGCAATGAGAAATCTCAATAAAATAGTTACGAGCAGAGACATCACAGTGACAACAAAGGTCCACATAGTTAAAGCAATGGTATTCCCAGTAGTAACATATGGCTGCGAGAGCTGGACCATAAGGAAGGCTGAGAGAAGGAAGATCGATGCTTTTGAACTGTGGTGTTGGAGGAAAATTCTGAGAGTGCCTTGGACTGCAAGAAGATCAAAGCAGTCCATCCTCCAGGAAATAAAGCCAGACTGCTCACTTGAGGGAATGATATTAAAGGCAAAACTGAAATTCTTTGGCCACATAATGAGAAGACAGGACACCCTGGAGAAGATGTTGATGCTAGGGAGAGTGGAAGGCAAAAGGAAGAGGGGCCGACCAAGGGCAAGATGGATGGATGATATTCTAGAGGTGACGGACCCGTCCCTGGGGGAGCTGGGGGTGTTGACGACCGACAGGAAGCTCTGGCGTGGGCTGGTTCATGAAGTCACAAAGAGTCGGAAGCGACTAAACGAATAAACAACAACAACAACCTTTTTACCTTAACTGCCCAATGTAGTACTGGGAAATAGATTAAAAAATACCATACTGCATGTGTTTCTGTGTGTGTGTGCACGTGCGCATGCGCATACAGAGTTTCTCTTCCTAACATTCCCCAGTAATCTTGGCTGAAATAAATTGCTAGAAAAGATGAAGGAAAGTTCTTCATTAATTTAAGGATTGAAGTGGTGAAGCAAGAACCAAGAATTCTCAGGTAGGACAGAACTGTTTTGTAAACATGAAACAGATGTCTCAAGGCTAAGGAAACAATAGTTCAAAGCCTGTTGACGTGAAAAGGCTTAGAATTTAAATCTTGGTGCTGCCACACTATGCATACGAACATGTACATAATAAGAGAGAGATGACTTGATTTCTGAGTTCTGCAGTAGACAGATTTTCTGTATATATCTTACTTATTTCTTGTCTGCAGAATGCAGCCATGACAAGAATGTGAAGCTTCTGCTGTTAGCCAGTTACAGAAGGGTGGGGTTAAGTTTCTAGACAGTCAAAATGTATGAGTTTGCCTGTTCTGATAGCTGATCACAGAAAGGAGCTATGGATTGCTTACTCATGATAGAAGCCATTTGTTAAAATAAGTTATTCATAACTGTTGACAAATCTGCTTAATGGAGCGGAAATATATTTAAGACAACAGTAAGCAAACCTGAAGTTGCTATAGTTATAATGACTTCAAGTAATAGAGAAATTATGAAGGTTACCTGGTTATGTGTAATTAAAAAGTCTCTTATGCTTATAGCATCAACAAGCAAGTCATTCTTAATATCAATGGTAATCTCGCCATAAGAAACAGAACCTTCTGATGGCCAATACTGAAAACATTTTTCCTGTGAAATTGGAAAGAGAAGAAAATCAATGTTGTTTACAGATTTCTTGTTGATAGGTAACATATGTCAATTATTCCTGGGAATTTATTTTGTTTATTTTCTATTCTGCCTTTATTATTTTTATAAATAACTCAAGGCAGTGAACATACCTAATATTCCTTCCTCCTCTTATTTTCCCCACAACAACAACCTTGTGAGGCGAGTTGGGCTGAGAGAGAGTGACTAGCCCAAGGTCACCCAGCCGGCTTTCATGCCTAAGGCGGGACTAGAACTCACAGACTCCTGATTTCTAGCCTGTTGCCTTAACCACTAGACCAAACTGGAATGGTGATGTACAAATTAATTCCAGTTTCCCCATGCCCTACATTGTACAATAGTAATATGTACAATATAATCCATCTGTATTAGAGTAGTGAAAAGAAAAATCAAGAATTATATGATTTGTATTCTTTTTATCTCAATTTTCTATGCTTAATGAATATTGTATGTTAATGTTTCATAAGCAAGTTTTAGATATTTTTGCAAAAATTATTTTAAAGCTGAAAAAGCAATACAATTATATTAAAGGCCTTTTACGTGCCAGATATTTTACAGATAATTTACATTGGTTTTGTAATTCTACTGTGAAAGCCATTATATCGTTTTGTGTGTGTGTCTCTCTCTGCGTGCCTTCACATCAGTCCTGGCAACTGCCAGGATAAGTCCATACACTTTTCTTGGCAGCATTTTCAGAAGTGGTATGCCATTGCCTATTTTTAGGGCTGAGAGAAAGTGACTGGCCCAAGGTCACCCAGCTGGCTTTGTGGTGGGATTAGAATTCAGTGTCTCCCAGTTTCTAGCCTTAACCACTACAACAAAGCTGATTCTGATATCCTAATTAAGGTAACACCAATTATACAGAATTCTTATTTGCTTCGATTGGTACAGAATTCTTACTATAAGGAAATTGCAAATATTAAACATCACTTACATTTGAGCACAAAAACACAATTCCCACTGAATTTCCTGACACTTGATTAAAATGTCCTCTGAATTATGACGACTTTCTTTGGACTTTGGCTATGACACAAGGTATGATAATTGATTTTTTGTATTTTCTGAAAACATGTGATTGTAAAGCCAAACAAAAGTAATTCAAACTTTTCCATACCCTATCTATCTATCATGGGCAGTGTTTGCCTCAGCAGCAATTCAAGAGTAGCCAGCTTTGCTCATTCACAGGAGATCTCATGATTTATAGAAGAGTTAAAATCCTGGTTAAGTCAACAGCAGCATCCATTGTGCTTGCCCAGTCTCTGGACTGCAAAAACGTTCGCTCACAAATTCATGCTGGGACTGTCGAGGCACTACATTTTACAGATCAGTGTTAATGAGGTATAATGCACAAATGAGCTTTCTATATTTTTGTTCTGTTTTTTAAAATATTAATAACAGAATATTTACAAGATATTGTACAAAATGTTCATACTTGCTCCCTTTCCAGAACTTCTGTAAGCATAACAATGGTGTGGCATTTCCACTCCCACACCATTCGCCAGAAGTCTTCCACAGTGTGAGGAAGAGGTCCTTGAGTTGCAATGAAGTAGTCCTTTTGGCGATAGCCCTGGACACAAACAAATATTTGATCCTTTGACAATTCTGTTATCTAGATTCTCCCGTGTTTGAAAGGAATTTTATATTAAATAGATCTATCAGAAGAGATATTTTCTTTCAAGAAATGTTCTAAAGATCCTTCCAGGGCCACTCATATTCAGTCTTCCACAAATCAGAGAAATTAGTTAAGCAAATTTAGCCCAAGGGCTTCACTGAGGTATTTGGATTGTGCCAGTTACAACGGCTGAAAAGGAGGCATGTAGGATTCTGGCACCAGAGAAGGCAAGGGCTTGTTAAATTAATAAACAATGAGCCTTCTTGCATCTGAAAGGAGAACGAATGAATACCATCATGTTGACTACATTAGTAAACAGGAAAACTCATGGCTTCTAACAACGATCTGTTGAACAAGCCACAATGGCCTAATTTAAACAATACAGTTGGTAGCCACTTGGGCTAAATTTGCTTAACTAATTTCTCTGATTTGTGGAAGACTGAATACGAGTGGCCCTGGAAGGATCTTTAGAACATAGTGGTTGGTTTCACAAAAGTCAAACAAGTGACATTATGTTTATTGCCAGAGTGTACACCTTCTTCCACAGTTGACTTTTGAGAAGGGGACCAGATGTCACGCTCCTTAGAGTAGGTGAGCCCAGGAAAGAAAAGGATTCCATTTATGCATATTTAAATGTATTTAAAATATCAAATTCATTAAATATAGTTAATATGATCATTCCCCAGTCATGTATTTAATATATTTTTTTTCTCATTCTGTCACATTAAAAATACAATTAGATGACAACTTTTGGAGATCTCTGTGGCTTCAGTGAAAGTATTTTGGACATCACACACCCTCATGACCCTTAGGTTATGCAACTTTAGTATAATGCACCATATGAGTTCAGCACTATGTAAATGAAGATGCATCTGTTATTGAAGCCTCAAGAAAGAACACATTCTTCACCAAAATAAATGGGCAGAGTAAAGTTTGACAGCAAGGAAAGATCTCTATTTCTGTTTTCAATTAAATAAAGCAAACACTGCAACTGTAAAAAGTAAAGCAAACTTGGTTCTAAGAAAAAGTACAGATGTTTGCTTCTTTATGTCGATATTTTAAATATAAACTCTTTTTTATTGCTATTATGAGGCTCTGATTCTTTTTAAAAAAATTCACAGGTTATTGACATATAGTAATGCTGAAGGATTTGTAACACTGTGTTTTCTGGACTAATTTTAAACAAAGATTCTTGAAAAGACTTTAACATCTGTTATGTGCATTTTGTAAACAGAAAAGTACTTACATCTATGAAGGAAGCATTGATATAATCTGTGTACTCCTGACCTCTTTTCATTGAAAGAATCACTCTGTTGAAGTCATCTAAGGAGAAAAAAAGAAGACACTTTAGATTTTGTAAAATTCTAACCATTTTATGATCAATAATGGCGTATAAATTATGGCCATCAGGCTTTTATAAAATTAAGGTAAAGTTAATTTATTTATATTTCAGTCTGCAATGCCACCTGCTGTTGATTGTAAAACATTACAATTTTCTCTTAGGGAAGTTTTTGTCAATCAAATTATACAATTTGTATGAAGATGCAATTTGATTTCTTACAAGGGATGATTTGGATAACTCTGGCTTTCTTCATATTTGCTGGCAGATTACCAGTTCTCATGTTTTCTTTCATTATTCGAACATTTGTTAATTTCTAAAACAAAAATAAAAATTAGACAATTACTCTAAGTATTAAAATATGAAAACTCACTGTGAGAACAGTAACAAATTCAACTCAAATGTCTTAAACATATTTTCTTTTGAAAATTCTGCTTGGTAAACCAACATACCATATCATTACATTTATACAAAAACCTTGTTATATACATCTATAGAAGGGAAATTTAAAACTGAAAGTTTCTACCATATAATGCCCACTTAGTGTTTATTGTCTACAAGTTGTACAGGAAGTTAAGTGTTTGCAGTTGGATCCCTGTAGCTGGTCTCACTATTTGCAATTTATACACTATTATAGAATATGAAATCACTAATACCATGATATTCCATAAGTCTATTTATTAAAATTAAAAAAACACAAAAAATTAAAAAATACTTTACTGGGAGAGAAAACTATTTTATTTCAATATTCAGTAACATTCAGAAGGAAGTACTTTTTTGGGGGAAGAAGAAGAATTAAAGGAATTTTTAAAAGAATGAAATAGGATTGGCTGAAAAATTAACACAGCTGTAAGAAGTTTTGAAGAATGTTTTAATGAAGGATTGTTAGTTATATTAACAAAGCACTTCTTAATTTCATTCACCAATACATGTGTGTTTTTGGACAGGAATACTGAATGTTTTTTCATACTGTTTAACTCTATAAATATACTTACATATTCCCAAACTATTTTTTTCTTTTTCAAATATTTCCTTGGGTAAGGTTTTTGTTTTTGCTATTCTTTGTTATGCTGCTTTTATTTTCATAGCATTATTAACATACTTAGTTTAAATAAAAAAAAATTTAAAAAGTGAATAAAAAACTTTTGATATTTTATGTATTGATAACATGACAGATATTGCTTTAAAAAATCAAATATTTTAAGAAATAAAATTAATGTATTAAAAAGCAGCATTTGTGTAAAATTGGGTTTTGTTGTCATATTTTATAACAAAATTTTATAACTATTAAATGCTTACTTTAAACTCTTCTTCCAGTCCTATTTTAATAAGATTTGGAGTGGTACTATTTGATGGCTGCAGGTGTTTTTCTAAGGAGGACACATCTAGTTCTGTGTCACCATAGAGGTAGTACTCAAGTAAGGCCTGATATATGAAAGAATACTGCATCTGTAAAGAAACAGAACACTCTTTAAATCACAACACTTGAAACATTTTTAGTTAAATAGTATTCAGTAACATTATTTTAAAAATAAATATTCATTTTTACAATGTTTTTTAATGTACAAATGTTATTAAAAGTTTTAAAGAGAACATAAAAATAACACAAACTAACTCAGAATAAAGAAAAAAGGGAGAAAAGAATAGAAAGGACAAAAGTGCAGAAAGAAAAGATAAAAAGAAATAGAAGAAGCTTCTGATTTCCTTTGCAGCAAAAGCAAGTATAATTACAAAGTTATCTCATACTCTGTGGTTACAAAAGAATCTGTTTTTTCTGTTATCCCTTTTTTCCCCTAATCACTGATACCACAATTCCTAAGTGCATTTTTTATGTTTCATGCAAAAAGTCTATAACGGTTTTCCAGTCAGCCATAAAGGTAGATATTGTCCTTTCTCTGATCAAGCAAGTTAACTTAGCCATCTCTGCAAGCTCCATCATCTTCACCAACCTTCCTCCATTGTGGATGGTGTCAAACTTTCCACTTTTGAGCATATAAAGATCTCACTGCAGTTGCCATATATAAAAAACAAAGGTCCATGACTTTTTTCTTAGTTGCCTACCTATTAGTTTCAAAAGAAAAGCCTCTGGATTCAGTTGTAATTTAACCTTTAAACTTAACTGTAGAACAAGAAATACTTATTTTTATGTAGTTTATTATGCCAGAATAATTGGCAGAAGAAAAACTATACAGGCAGACAGGAGAATTGTGTTACAGTTTTAATAATGAAAAAGACAGCAAGGGACCCTGTGGCTGTTGAGGTTTCACCAAACATTGCCCACACAGTTTCAAACATGAAATTAATTCCTGTAAAGATATGAAGTTGCTTTAAAATGCTGAGGTTCTCAGGAAATAAAATTAATTTTCCAGTTCTGCAATGTTCAGCTATTGCACATTTGCACAAAATTGGTTCCTTCTCATCTCTGGAAAAGGTTTTGGACTATTTATTACAATTTCTGTTTACTGTTGCTATAAAGACTGGTTTGCAAGAAAGAACAGAAATTAGAGAAGGACAATGTTTTCCCTATCTCTTTCTATGCAGTTTTTTTCCCACTGAGGAATGTGCTATCTGGCCTGGCTCTCTATTTCCTAAGAGATTTCTCTGATTCACTATGCTATTTTAATGGATAGCTTGGAGATGCTGTTACAATCTTTCCAATTTTTTTAAACAGTGAAAACTAGGACATTGCTTCCCTGGGTGTATGGGGAAGGGCAGGTGGATGAGGTTTTTTTATATCTATCTATCTATCTATCTATCTATCTATCTATCTATCTATCTATCTATCTATCTATCTCTGATTAAAAGTTTTAAAGGGAACATAAAAACTAACAAAAACTAATCCAGAACAAAAAGAACAAAAAGAGAGAAAGAAAGAACAAAAGTGCAGAAGAAAGGATAAAAATAAAAAGAAAGAAGCTTCCAATTTTCTCTGCAGCAAATACAAGTATATTACAGTTATATCTTACTCTGATTACCAAAAAAATCTCACTTTTTTCTATTATTCATTTTTTCTCCCTAATCATTGACACCACAAGTCATAAGTGCATTTTCTTCTGTTTCATGCAAAAAGTCTATAACAGGTTTCCAGTCAGCCATAAATGTCGATATTGTTTTTTCTTTAATAAAAGAAATCAATTTAGCCACCTCTGCAAGTTCCATCATCTTCAACAACCACTTCTCCATTGTGGATTGTTTTTTACAAAGTTTATAGCCTCCCCCAATCCAAACATACTCTGGATGGGGAACAACAAAGTCCAACTAAGAACAGGACATTACAATCATATCTATAAGCCACCTGGAATCACTCTGTGTGAATTGGGCGGCCTTATAAATCTGTTCAATACATACATACATAGGCAGTAAAAATCAATAATATAAATCTGATGCATCACAGTTGCCATTCAGTTGAACTGTTCTGGAACAGCACTGCTTTAGCTAATTTTCAAAATGCCTGTAGAATAGGGGTTGTTTGTAACTGAAGGGGGAGGGTGTTCCAACAGATGGGGCTGCCCCCTGGAAGCCTATCATCTGGCCCACAATTTATGAACCTCATGAAGAGGTGGGACCTGAAAAAGGGTCTCTCTATAGAACTGGAATGGATGGGCAGATTCCATTTTCATAGGAAGTTACCTGATATATGCCAGTATTATGCTGTAAAAGGTTTTAAAGATGAATTGAGCTAGAAACCTACTGGCAACCAATGCAACAAGATCATAATACAAGTAATCCTTGACTTATTACCACAATTGGGACCGGAATTTCCATTGTAAGTCATTGCGGTCATAAATCGAGTCACCATGTAACCGGACCCAATTTTACAACCATTTTTTACAATGGCCATTAAGCGAATCGTCAAGGTTGCTAAGTGAATGCAGCTTCCCCAATAGGCATTTTTTTGCCAGAAAATGGCAAAAAAGTCACAAAACACGATCACAAGACCACAGGACACTGCAACTGGTTGTAAAAGTGATCCAGTTCCCAAATGCCCGAAATGCGATCATGTGACCATGGGGGATGCAATGTTTTGTGACACAAGTATTTTACAGGGCGTAAATGTCATGTGTAGGGACGTGATGGTGCTGTGGGTTAAACTGCTGAGCTTGCCGATTGGAAGGTCGGCGGTTCGAATCCGCGTGACGGGGTGAGCTCCCGTTGCTAGTCCCAGCTCCTGCCAACCTAGCAGTTTGAAAGCATGCAAATGTGACTAGATGAATAGGTACCACTTCAGCGGGCAAGTAATGGCATTCCATTTAGTCATGCCAGCCACATGACCATGGAAGTGTCTATGGACAAACGCCGGCTCTTCGGCTTTGAAATGGAGATGAGCACTGCCCCCTAGAGTCAGACATGACAGGACTTAATGTCAAGGGAAACCTTTACCTTACTAAATGTCATGAGTACTGATGGTGAGCAGGAGGGGCCCCCTCCTGCTTACCATTAGTACTCATGACAGTAAAGCACCCATTCTGAGGCTGTCGTAACTTCAGGCCATCGTTAAACGAACAGTCATAAGTCAAGGACTACCTGTAGGTATATTCTCACTTGACAGGATTGACCTATCAGGAGCATTTGGAATTGCCCTAAAACAGGTATGGGCAACTTGCAGCCTACACATTTCATGCATTGGTGAAGTGCACTGGCCAAACTGCTGTTTCAGTAGCTGAATTTTCTGCAAAAGTTACAAACGAGGTTTACTGAAACCTTTTAGAGGTCACATTGTACCCTGAAGTCTCAGGTTCTGCACCTGAGACTCAAAGATCAACAATGGTACCTACTTGTTGCAATATAGAATAAATGTGCCCGTAACAAAAACAGATAAAATAGAAGTCAGGTGATGGGATAAAAGCTGAAAAGATTTAACAAGGGAATTAATATAAATCCCTCCCACCCCTCATTTGATATTCTTAGGTAGAAACAGGAAGATGTATAGAGGGCGATATCACATTTTTTGGGGGCAAGTACTTTCAGTGAGAAAAGGTGCTGTCCTCTGACTTTTTTTAAAACTCCTATTGGCTATGATCAGCTAGCTGCTGCTTTGGCAACATTTTTAAAAATAGGTGGTGATTCTCCTAAGAACCGGGATGTCATCATGTTGTCAGTGAGAGAATGAGCTGTGTGACAATCACTGTGGACAAATACAACTGGTTTAGGGAGCAAGAACACCCAAACACATATTTGAAACAGAAAGTTTCTAATTTCAAATTAGGCTGCTATGCAAATTCTTTCTGTTCCTCTGACATTTCCAAATGAAAGATTTTAATGGTGAGAAGATGAAAATGTTCACCAATAAAAATTAACCTCTATTGATGTACATACAACATATTCATACTGATATAATATTTTTATATTTATATTTATATTTATATATTTATATTTATTGTTTACTTGTAATTGTATTTTTATATATTGTATTTATATTGTATGCCTATTGTTTTAATTGATTATTTTGTTGTAAACTGCCCAGAGTCCCTCTGGTGGGAGGAGATGGGCGGTGACAAATTTGATAAATAAACATAAAGAAGGCTTTATATAGTTTAGTGGAAATAATGATCAAATATAGCTACAGAAATATTTGATTTACTTACATCTGTCTGAACCATCTGTGGACGCTGACTGCGAATTCTTGCCACAAACTCGAACACATCAACTTTTTGTTCAGCATGCATCATGTCAATCATGGCATCTATTACTATGAACGTGCCTGTACGACCCACACCAGCACTTGAAAAAAACACACACATGCAACTAAGCAAACCACAGTGCATTGATGTATCTTACGCCACACTGCAATAATATATCTTACTCCCTTACTTCCAATATTACTGGTTTTCCTTTGTGTTCTACAATACAGCAACTACCTGATTAAATTATTAGTAGTAGTCCCAGCAACAGTCAGAGTAGCATTTAGTTCACTGGGAGGCAAAGCTCAAAACAAAAAAGTGTATCTATATAAACCCAAAGTCTCTCAAATCTAAGTTCAGACACCTAACAACTAGCCTAGAAGTGATGCCTGAAGCCCCACTGGAGAAAGACAAAGAATGAATCCACCAAACACTAGTGAAAGCCCATATTCAAGCCTATATTGTAGCAATAAGGGTGGCAAAACATTTTTTCTTTGCCTTTATTGTGTCTGCCAATAGCTGCCCAGCAGCCCTGTTTAGAGTGACCTGCTTCCTTAAGGAAAGCTGGGCCTCCGGACCATTGCAGGGTCACAATGAGGAGTTTTCAAGCTATTTGGGGGATAAAGTCACTCAGATCTGCTCAGAGTTAGACTCTGACTGGGCAGATCCAAGTGGGTTGCCCAGAATACAGTATTGTGAGATTATCTGAACTGAGTTTGATTCTATGACTCCTGAGAATGCGGACAAGGTCCTCCAACTGTCAGTCCAGCCACCTATTGTTAGATTCTGGCTGATTCCTGGGCTATTAAGGCAGCCCAGGTGGTGACCAAAGGAATGGTCCATATAGTGGTATCTGCCTCTTTGAGGGAAGCAGTGGTACCACTGGTCTTGAAAGAGCTGGTGGTGCAACCCACCTCAAGAGGCCATTACTATACCCCACCATTCTAGATAATTACCCAGTTTCCAATCTTCCCTGTTGTGGGAAGGTTGCGGAGAAGGTAGTCAGATGGCAGCTGCATTTTGTACCAGCTGTAGCTTCTGAATGCTCTTTGAGGGCAGCCCCATGTAGAGTGCATTCCAGTAGTCCAGTCGTGAGGTGACCAGGAGATGAGTGACTGTCTAAAGAGTCTCCTGGTCACGGAAAGGGTGCAACTGGCACACAAGATAAAGTGTAAAGACAGTCTTGGTCACAACTGCCAACTGCTCTTCAAGCAGGAGCTTTGAGTCCAGAAGACCTCCAAGTTCCACACCAGTCTTGAATGGGAAAGTGCAACTCCATTCAAGATCAACAATGAAAACATCCCTGACCAAGGGGGTCCAAACAGCCATAGCCACTCAGTCTTGTGAGAATTGAGCCAAAATCTATTCCTCCCCCTCCAGACACTGGGTCAGTACATTGACAGATTCATCCTCACAGCCCAGGCTTGAGATGTATAGCTGGGTATCATCAGTGCTCTACATGCAGCTGCCCTCAAAGACCATTCAGAAGCTACAGCTGGTACAATATGCAATGGCACAAGCAATAACAGGCACTTCATGTTACTGTATGTCCATGTGTCACCACTACTACATGAGCTGCATGGATTGCCAGTAGGCTCCCAGGTGCAATTCAAGGTGCTGGTCACCACCTATAAAGCCCTTCATGTCATAGGGCCTGGTTATCTGAGGGACTGCATATTTCTAATTGTTTCTGCCCACCTGGTATGTTCAGGCAGTGAGTGTGCTCCAGGTCCCTTCTATTAAACACTGCCACCTTGTGGGACTAAGGAAGTGTGCCTTTATGTTGCTGCCCTCTCCCTCTGGAACAATACCCCCCACCCCAAGATATGAATGGTACCCACACTCCTGAGGTTCTGGAAAGCCCCTAAAACCTGGGTTCCCAGGTTTGGGGTTAATGTGTTCACTGATGTATTTGTGAGATCCCTGTTATATTTGTATGGTTTATTGTTCTGGTTGTTTTTTAATCCAGGCTGCCTGTTTATGTGTGTGTAACTGTTTTAATTGTTTTCTGGATTTTGTAAGCTGACCAGTTTAATTACACACATAAACAATTTTTTGTTTAACCTCCTAAACTACCACGAGAGGGAGCACAATTACCTTAGATTGCTGTTCAGATTCTCATGGCAAATAATCTTCAGCCTTCCTCGAAGAGTAAAAGCCATGGCATCCTATGCTAGGCAGAGACTTTTACTATGTATTACATCAGTTACTTGCTTATTTTTTCTTACGATATCATTGCAACTTCCTCTCTTCCCCTCTCTAATTTTACCACTGCTCATTTATTAAATGTTCAATTTAAAGTTTATTAATGACATATTTTTATTTTTAAATTTCAATACAGAAATTCAGCTTCCCTTCAATGTACTTTCCTGTGTCCATATATTACTATGCAGAAGACTGTGGAATAAGTACTAAAATTAGTCTACAAGACTCTATGATTTTTAAGCATTACTTTCCTTTATTTCTATATCATATCTAAGCTCATTTTCTTGGAGTTGTGTTCAACTGCATCCCCAAGGCTCTTTGATCCACCAGATTTCTGTGAATGAAAAAGAAGGTAGTTCCTGTTTCCTCTTTTCCATGCCCTCCAACATTTGTTCCAGAGAGATGGAACATCCTTTGGATTAGTGTGGGCTATTAAATCCACACCCTGACATTGATGAGGATACACATCTCCAGCTCCACATACAGATATACATACCTACAGTGAACCACTATTGGTCCAGCAAGTGCAGGATTCAATGACTTGACTTTCTTTAGGAATTTAAGCATTCCAATAGGTGTAAAAGGCACTCCAAAATCAGGCCAGCTGGTGAAATGAAGCTGAGTGACAAGTCTCGGAGCTTTGCAGCCATCAGCAACCTGCTAAAGACCCAGAAACAAAATATGAATATAATCAATCACATTTTAGAGTGAAATCAACCAACAGTTTAGTCATTTGTTACTTGACTTTTTCCTTCCTCTTCACAATACACATTAGCACATTTCCATTTAAAGAGAAGAATTAAAGCAGGTACAAAGTCAATCATGCACGAAAAGCATCTATAAATGAAGTGTGTATAATACAGAGATGGCTTTTTCTACAATGACATTGCAACCTGGAATGTCCTTCACAGGTATGTCAGGTATCAATATTATATTGTAATTTATGCTGAGTTTAAAAAATTGCCTGAATTTTTGGATTTAATATACTGTCAGAAGAACTATAATGCTGAATCAGACCAATAGCCAAGTTAGTAGAGCTAAGTCCCTACAGCAGCAAACCAGAAGTAGAACATCAGGATCAAAGTATGCATAGAGTTTCAAATAAAATCTCAGTATGGGTTCTAAAATAGTAGTACCAAGAGATTTAAGTAAGAGTTAAATACACCTAAGTTTTCATCCTTCAACAAAAACATATAAACCTAAATATTATTTATTCTCAAAACAGTGTTAGCAATAGTTAATCATATTTTAAAACAATTTTATTTATTTATCGTATGGCACATTCACATCGCAGTTAATTAAATATTTAAATAAATAAATAAAATAAAATATTGTTTATTTAAAACAATAATAAGAGAAAATGAAATACCGGCTGAATGCAAAACTTTCGAATGGTGTAATCTACAAGAACTATACAGTCTTCCACAGAAACCCGGATGTTTCCATAAGTCCAACATCCTTGATCAGGCCAATACTGGAAACATTTGTCCTATATAAATGTTAAAACACAAATAAATACCACATCAATGTGTTGTATGTTTAACCAAAACTGACAGGTTAAAAACATACAACTGTTTTGTAACTATAAGGAAGGGTGAGCTAATTCTGAAATTGAAACCAAATAGGACCATATAGCTCTAATTATATTCAAAATAAGATCAGGGAAAATTTTGAGGTATCATAAGATTAAAATTTGTTGATATATAATTTTAGAATCTTCGGTGTCTTTGATTTTTCTGCAGACCCATTTCTTCATGTTTGGGTCTGTTTGAAGATAAAAAAATATTAACATAGTGTTAGACTAGAGTTTAGAAGAGACAGGTAATTACATGTATTGTTTTAAAAATATAGCCTACATATTTAACCCATTTCTTTTAAGTGACAGGAGAGGTCATCCTTGAGCAACAATAAGACTCATGCTTCATTTATAGATAAATCAACATTCACCAGCTACCACTACCTAATGATAGGTGTTCTGCAGGATGTAAATTTATTATTGAGCTTAATCAATTTTATTCAAATAATAATAATGGTAGAAGGAAAGTTGGAGCTTAAATACACTACTAACACTCTTTGGGACTATGAAATTGTAAAATCTGCCTACTGAAGAAGGAAATCAGGCAAAGAAAAATACAGTCAAATAATTTCAGGTAATTTGCTCATACAACACATTCATTATTATTTTAAAATATAAATTGTCAACCTTATATAAATATATATATTCTCTTTGGGGGAAAGGGTTCAGAAAAGAGAGAGAGACGATGTGTGCAATGTGAGAAAAATTATGAAAGGTCAAGTATTTTAATTAAGTTACTGCACTGCTGTATCAAACAAGCTGATATAGGAAGTGGTCATGTTACAAATAGTTTTGTGGGCTACTGGAGAGCTCCAAACAAGCTGGAGGGAAATAAACTTTAAAAGTGTCTTACCTCTTTTCTCTCTTTCACATTTGTTAACATGACAATAGTTGCAGACTTCTGTTCCCATATCATCCTCCAAAAATCATTTATTGTATCTTGCTTAGGACCTAGATATAGGACACAACTACTCAGTTAACAGCTACACAAAAGACAGAAAAATGTTTCTAATCCTGTTTATTGAAAAGAATCTCAGTTTCTATATGAAATGCTCATCGCTGTTTTCAACGTTTAGAAAGCCCAAGAAAAAGCAACAAATTAAAAATAAATATGAAAAACTGCAATAAACAGGCCATCAGACAGAACTGCAAGATGATGAAACAGCCTTCACTTGGCAGCAAAGGCATACCAATAGAGGCACTGACAAACAAATTTGGCAAAGATGTTCCAGACATGCAGCCTATTAAAGAGGGAACCCTCCTGTTATAAACAAAGAGATCAAATAAGTTCAGATAAGGAAAGGTAATCCTTTCTACACATATGCACACAGCCTTATTAGGGAAAATGTTTATGTGTATGTACACACATGATACTTTATCACCCAGAAGAAAATAAAGATGGCTATTGTTGTAAGAATTTCAGAAGAGCCGTGCTCTGCATGCTTTCTCTACTTTATGGCTTGAAGAAGTCTTAGATAGCACTTCTGAAGAGCAAACCAGAGATGGAACAGGGGAAAAAAACCCAACTTATTTCCTAATATGAAGTGAAGGAGGGGGATGGCAAAAGACAGAGTAGGTGATATGGCTGTACTGTTGTGTCAGAATGCTATTAAGCTTCACAGGAGATGGAGAAAAGAGAAGCAGAGCTATTGCAGAGTATCTGGTGGGAGATCAGCTGTTTTTGGTGCTCTCTAAGCTGTCACTTGTGGCAGCCCTTCCAACAGGCTGCACAGAAAAGAGAAAAAACCCCCAAACAGGGCGATTCCATCAAGTCTGCCAAGACACAGGTACTCTGGGTGTTCCCCAAGTGTTTTCTCAACTGGTTAAAATAAGAACTGCAATGTTAAGAACTAGATTCAAACTTCCCTCCCCCCCCGCATCCCTTTTTCTTGTGCAATGTGTCTTTTAGACTGCAGGTTTGAGGGCTTGGATTATTTATTTTTATACATAAGCTACTCTTTGAGCCTTTTTGGCTAAAAAGCAGAATAAGAATGTTTTAAATAAACAAACGAATAGTAGAGGGAACCACAGGAAAAGCCAACATTGCTACCAGCTTGTGGGTGACAGCAGCACTGGTTCAACACACATGCCACAACCAGAACTATGATTAATGGAAGAACAAGATAACTGGGAGCACAATCCAGTACAAACCTCTTTGCCACCTGGATGACCCACCCTTACAGTAAATGAAAAAACATTCGCTTGTTCTGAGGATGTGATGTGAGAGCAAAGAGGGAAAAGTAAAAACAGTTCAACTATGGGCAGATGCTTTGTGGAAGTAGGATTCCACAATAAAAATGTCTCCAGCAAATGAACTATCCCTCTTTTTAGCCAGCCTGAAAAAGAAACTTTATGCTATTATTGTTATTTTGAAATACGTTCCTCCTGAAGCTTCATGTAGTTACTTTTGAAAAATGAGTAATTGAATAAGAAAAGGATTTCCACCTAGGAATGTCTACCACCTTCATTTTTTTCTTGCAAACTATAACTTCGCTAAACATGCTGGTGGAATTATCCTTGTCCTGTTAATGTTTAACACTAATCCAAACTTTTCATTTTTACTTTCCTAATGACCCCTACTAAGAGCCAGTTTGGTGTAGTGGTTAAGGTGCCAAGCTAGAAACTGGGAGACTGAGTTCTAGTCCCACCTTCAACATGAAACCAGCTGGGTGATCTTGGGCCAGTCACTGCCTCTCAGCCCTAGGAAGCAGGCAATGGCAAACCATTTCCAAAAAACCTTGCCAACAAAACTGTAGAGACTTGTCCAGGCAGTCACCAGGAGTCAACACCGACTTGAAGATGCAAACACGCATACGCACACACACAATGACCCCTATGAACTCTTCCTTAGTTTTCTGTTTATCTCAAATTCTTACACAGATGTCATATAGGGAGTGACTCAAGGTCAATTGCATGCTTCTCTCCTTCCCTTTCATACTACACACTACAGTTTCTCCAAATCAGTTCCCAGTAGCTTCTTAGCCACTCTAAAGGCTCTTCAGAAAAATAATTAGGTGTTTTGGCATACTCGTTAACCTTACAGTAAATGAAACTAATTTACAAAATCTTTAAAATCTTAGTTTAGACTAAATGTAAAAGGAAACTAAATATTTCTGAAATTGTTTTGCATATGCAAAAATACAGAATAAAACCTTTTAAAAAGCTTGCCAAACAATAGAAACCAAAAGATACCTTGAGCAGCTAGAAATTTATTCTTTTCCTTGTAGCCCTATGAGAAATAAAGAGATATGTTTTATTTTTACAAGAATATACATTAAAATATACTTTTTAAAACAGTAAGTAGTTACTTTTGAAGAATGAGTAATTGAATAAGAAAAGGATTTCACTTACATCTATATACGAAGCATTAATATAGTCTGAACACTGAATTCCATCTATCTGCATTAAAATTACTCTGGAATGATCATCTGTAAAAATGAACACTCAGTTAGAACTATTTATTTCTAACATGGCTGAAATGTGAATAAAGTTCTAAATCTATAATTTTCTTCTGAAAATAAAAGTTAATCTAAAAATGTCACTTAACACAACACTGTATCTATATACTACTAAAACTCTTATGTCTGTTTGTAACCATTAACTGGGCAAAACAGTGTGTCATAGGCCAAAATTTTTGAACCAAGTTACCTCAAATGGGCTAATTCACAGAATGTGTCCAAAATCCAGGACCCATGACTTCCGTGGAACTGAAATTTGGCAAATTTAAAAAAAAAAGCATTTTATGACATAAAAATTATCATAAAACATTTCCTTTCAACTCCTGAGGTTTGATTGTGCTATACAGTTTAGTATTAATGACATGGGCAGTACATTAGAAACTCTGCCATTGTTGAAGGCATTATGGAATTTGGTAAGGAAACATCTATGAAACAATGGCCCAATGGATCACGGCTTGTCTAATGGTTATTCATAAATATTATAACTTCTATACTGAATAATCTGCAGCAAAGGATCGTTACCTTGTCGTGGTGCTGGAGCTTGAGCACCTCAATGATGCCATGAGCTAAACCGTGAAGGGCCACCCAAGATGGGAAGGTCATGACAGAGAGGTCAGACTAAATGCGATCCCTGGGGAAGGTAATGGCAACCCACCCCAGTATTCTTGCCATGAAAACTAAATGGATCAGTACAACCAGAGATATGTCGGTATACCATTGGAAGATGAGACCCCCAGGTTGGAAGATGGTCAAAATGCTACTGGGGAGGAACAGAGGATGAGTTCAACTAGCCCCAGACGTGGTGCCGCAGCTAGCTCAAAGCCGAAAGGACGGCTAGCGGCCGACAGTGCTGGTGGTGAACGGCGAATCCGATGTTCTAAGGATCAACACACCATTGGAACCTGGAATGTAAGATCTATGAGCCAGGGCAAATTGGATGTGGTTATTGGTGAGATGTCAAGATTAAAGATAGACATTCTGGGCATCAGTGAACTGAAATGGACTGGAATGGGCCACTTCACATCAAATGACCACCAGATCTACTACTGTGGACAAGAGGACCACAGAAGAAATGGAGTAGCCTTTATAATTAATCATAAAGTGGCTAAAGCAATGCTTGGATACAATCCAAAAAACGATAGAATGATCTCAATTCGAATTCAGGGCAAGCCATCTAACATCACAGTGATCCAAATATACGCCCCAACCACAGATGCTGAAGAAGCTGAAGTAGAGCAGTTCTATGAGGATCTGCAGCACCTACTGGACAACACACCTAAAAGAGATGTTATTTTCATCACAGAAGACTGGAATGCTAAGGTGGGCAGTTAAATGACACCTGGAATTACAGGTAAGCATGGCCTGGGAGAACAAAACGAAGCAGGACATAGGCTGATAGAATTTTGCCAAGACAACTCAATGTGCATAACAAACACTCTCTTCCAACAACCTAAGAGACGGCTTTATACATGGACTTCCCCAGATGGACAACACCAAAATCAGATTGACTACATCCTTTGCAGCCAAAGGTGGTGGACATCTGTATAGTCGGTAAAAACAAGACCTGGAGCTGACTGTAGTTCCGATCACGAACTTCTTATTGCCCAATTAGGATCAGACTAAAGAGATTAGGGAAGACCCACAGATCAGCTAGATATGAGCTCACTAATATTCCTAAGGAATATGCAGTGGGGGTGAAGAATTGATTTAAGGGACTGGACTTAGTAGACAGGGTCCCGGAAGAACTATGGACATAAGTCCGCAACATTGTTCAGGAGGTGGCAACAAAATGCATCCCAAAGAAAGAGAAAACCAAGAAGGCAAAATGGCTGTCTGCTGAGACACTAGAAGGACCCCAAGAAAGAAGGAAAGCAAAAGGCAACAGTGATAGGGGGAGATATGCCCAATTAAATGCAAAATTCCAGAGGTTAGCCAGAAGAGATAAGGAATTATTTTTGAACAAGCAATGCGCGGAAGTGGAAGAAGACAATAGAATAGGAAGGACAAGAGACATCTTCCAGAAAATTAGAAACATCGGAGGTAAATTTGAGGCAAAAATGGGTATGATCAAAACCAAAGATGGCAAGGACCTAAGAGAAGAAGAAGAGATCAAGAAAAGGTGGCAAGAATATACGGAAGACCTGTATAGGAAGGATAACAATATCGGGGATAGCTTTGACGGTGTGGTCAGTGAGCTAGAGCCAGACATCCTGAAGAGTGAGGTTGAATGGGCCTTAAGAAGCATTGGTAATAACAAGGCAGCAGGAGATGACGGCATCCCAGCTGAACTGTTCAAAATCTTGCAAGATGATGCTGTCAAGGTAACGCATGCTATATGCCAGCAAATTTGGAAAACACAAGAATGGCCATCAGATTGGAAAAAATCAACTTATATCCCCATACCAAAAAAGGGAAACACTAAAGAATGTTCAAACTATCGAACAGTGGCACTCATTTCACTTGCCAGTAAGCTAATGCTCAAGATCCTGCAAGCTAGACTTCAGCAATTCATGGAGCAAGAATTGCCCGATGTACAAGCTGGGTTTAGAAAAGGCAGAGGAAGTAGGGACCAAATTGCCAATATCCACTGGATAATGGAAAAAGCCAGGGAGTTTCAGAAAAACATCTATTTCTGTTTTATTGACTATTCTAAAGCCTTTGACTGTGTGGACCATAACAAATTGTGGCAAGTTCTTAGTGGTATGGGGATACCAAGTCATCTTGTCTGCCTCCTGAAGAATCTGCATAACAACCAAGTAGCAACAGTAAGAACAGACCACGGAACAACGGACTGGTTTAAGATTGGGAAAGGAGTACGGCAGGGCTGTATACTCTCACCCTACCTATTCAACTTGTACGCAGAACACATCATGCGACAAGCTGGCCTTGAGGAATCCAAGGCTGGAGTTAAAATCTCTGGAAGAAACTTTAACAATCTCAGATATGCAGATGATACCACTTTGATGGCTGAAAATGAAGAGGAACTGAGGAGCCTTATGATGAAGGTGAAAGAAGAAAGTACAAAAGCTGGCTTGCAGCTAAACCTCAAAAAAACCAAGATTATGGCAACCAGCTTGATTGATAACTGGCAAATACAGGGAGAAAATGTAGAAGCAGTGAAAGACTTTGTATTCCTAGGTGCAAAGATTACTGCAGATGCTGACTGCAGTCAGGAAATCAGAAGATGCTTAATCCTTGGGCGAAGAGCAATGACAAATCTCTATAAAATAGTTAAGAGCAGAGACATCACACTGACAACAAAGGTCTGCATAGTTATAGCAATGGTGTTCCCCGTAGTAACATATGGCTGCGAGAGCTGGACCATAAGGAAGGCTGAGAGAAGGAAGATCGATGTTTTGGAACTGTGGTGTTGGAGGAAAATTCTGAGAGTGCCTTGGACTGCAAGAAGATCAAACCAGTCCATCCTCCAGGAAATAAAGCCAGACTGCTCACTTGAGGGAATGATATTAAAGGCAAAACTGAAATACTTTGGCCACATAATGAGAAGACAGGACATCCTGGAGAAGATGCTGATGCTTGGGAGAGTGGAGGGCAAAAGGAAGAGGGGCCAACCAAGGGCAAGGTGGATGGATGATATTCTAGAGGTGACGGACTCATCCCTGGGGGAGCTGGGGGTGTTGACAACCGACAGGAAGCTCTGGCGTGGGCTGGTCCATGAAGTCACAAAGAGTCGGAAGCGACTAAACGAATAAACAACAATACTGAATAATACCATGCACTCATCCTACTAAAATAATGATTCTTTTTCAATCATCAGTTTGGCAATATATCATGAATATAAATGCAAAATCTTAGAAGGTAAAAAAGAATGATTAATAGCAACATAAGATTTCATGAATTAGAATCCACTTGGTCCTATGCGGTGCTAATTTCATTGGCTATCAGTTCAATGGTGGTATTAATTTTATCACTATAAATGGCCATAATGCAAGTAATTTGGGACAACCTTTTTACAAATAAATCTATGATGCTCTTTTTTCTGATAATGGTTCCCAGGAAGTTCTGATATCCCCAAGCAACACTCCACTGTTTTTCTCCTAGAAGTAATTATTAGACATCAGAATCCAGTAACTATCTAATCCCTTTTACAATTGTCTAAGGGATCTTTCTCACACCATGAATGATGTGTTATCTCATGTCCTTGCGATAGAAGGAAAATATGTGGCATGAAAAGTTGCTGCTCCCATAGCATTCTTTTTGATGCTCCATTGAAATGAGGTCAGCAACATTGGAACCCTCACATAGTAGGTGGTAGGGATTATAACCTAGTACTGAAGTAACGACAGAGGATGGCATGAGGACTGGAAATAGGAGCCTTAGCGCTGGGGAATCTACATCTTTCAGACTCAGTTACCCTTCTGTGAAACCTAGGCTGAATCACTGCAGCAGCTGTTGCTACCCCTCCCTGCTCCATGGCTCCCACATGGCCATTCTAGTTGGGCATGGCTTCTAGTGCAGTCAAAAATAACATTTTGTCAGTTTGATCACTACTGTATCTGCTTTGGAATCTAAAGAATTGAAGGATCATTGCTGTTAAATACTTCTAGGAGAATCTTGCCACCTCCTCAGATAGTAGAATCTGGTAAGACGTTCAGATAAGGGAGACAAATAAAGATAAAGCAGCGTTAAATAAATTTGTCCCCCTCTTCCATTGTAAGACTTCCAAAACTGGCTTACAAATACTTATTAATACCACTGATTTGTATTCTGCATGTAGCAGTGGAATCCAATCCTCACTTTATATTTTCTAATGGGAGTATTAATCTTGTGAAAGGTTTTCCACAAGATCAATATTCCTATGAGTGGAAAAAAAATGGCTGCAAGTCAAGGCTTGTTCTCTCCAATAGCCAAGGCAGAAATGGCCATGGAGGCACAGACTGTTTATGGCTGGGTGGAAGGTGTGGTCCTTCAGCAGGCTAGTTGAAGCCCTGCAAGTCACCAACCTACATCAGGCTCCTGCACACCACACAGACTGTTTACATAGGAAGCTTTTACAGAGGTGGTGGTTCTACCAGAAGATTGGTGAGGAGGAAATGGATAGTGGTATATCCCTCTTTCCCTTAGGTACATAAAATTCTATTATTTCCATATAATAGATACATAGTGAAATGCATTCAAATATTTAAGGTACTATATCAGCTAATCAAAAATATCTATTCTTTTGACTATTGTGTCTCATCCTTGACATGAAACACCTGGGTACAGTGGTGTGACCCAGTCTATCTTTGGCTAGAACCACCTGGTATAACAAGACATTTCTTGCCTTTGGCATGGCCTTGTTCTTGGCATTGATAAGTGAAATCTGTCAAGGATAAGATAAACCTCCTTGTTCATGCCAAGGGCAGGTGGACATGTTGATAGGATACATCTATCCTCCCTGTGCTTGGTATAGATGAATAGACATGTACAGATGTGATTGTTTATTGTCTATGATTTATATAAACCAGTCAGAAGGTCCTCTAGAGTGGAACCCCAGTGCAGTCCTAACATGAGTAGTGCTGTATGCTTGTCAGCTTGGAGAAGGGGTCTGCCCGCCATTCCTGACTGGCAGAAAGTGTGAAAGTTTTCTTTGTCTTTCATAGATGTTAGTATTATAATCTTTGTAAGCTGTATTTTATTTTTTCCCCTTGTTTCTCATACTGCCTTGGAATAAGGCATTTGGGTGTGCTTATTGCCTCTGAATCCGAAAGTACCTGTAGCCCAAGCAGGACAGCTTTAATACATTTTCCAGTGGAAAACACTAGTTTCTTGCCAGATCACCCTGATCTGACTTCAGCCTGGCCCTAAGACAGAGGCTCCTTAATGACCAGTAAGCAAGCCATCTCAGGGCTGAAGATTTATTTATGTATTTATGTATACTTATTTAAATATCCTATTCACACTTTGTGACTCTGGGTAGAGTACGTCATTAAAATGAAAAACAATCAAAGTAAAAAAATATACAATACAAAATCAATACAACAAAACAAAATCAAGCATAGCTGAGACTGAGTATAACGAACACTTTGACAACAGAATAGGCTCATTTACCATCTTGGTTCAGCACAGGGAGAAAAGGTTTAATAGTTAACATCATATTTTCAAGGAAGAAAATTCTGTAGTTTATCAGTTTATTTACTGATTTATATATGCATGCGTGCATGCATGCATATTAGAGAGATTTATTTATTGCCGTCATAGACCAGTACAAGCAGAGTGCTTAGTGAATATATATATAAATCTACCTTAACAGATAATAAAGGAAAGAAAATTTAAGACAAAGTTAAAATACATTTATAAAACAACTAACATCTATGAGTCAGGTCCAGGGTACAGTCTATATTTAAATTATAAAAGAGACACTAAAATGATATAAGTATAATAACATCTAAAATTACAAAGAAATGATGAGATGCATCATGCATGCATATAATTTAAAGGCCGCCTGACTCCCAACAACTCTGGGTGGCTCACAAGGAAAAAAAACAAAAAGAAAAAGAAATCATAAGCAGCCTGAAGATAAACATACTTTTAAAAAATCATCTAACAGGGGCTCAACCATCACCCTGTCCTGAAGCCTGAGAGAACAACCAGGCATTTAATAGCTTCCTGAACGACTTCAGGGTGGGAGCCATCCAGATCTCTGCAGTGATATCATTCTAGAGAGCAGGTACCACAACAGAGAAGGCATGCTTCCTGGCTCCTGCTAGATGACACTGCTTAATGATGGGATCCAAAGCATACCCAATATGCCTGATATTGTTGAATGGACAAATCTTTCCCCTCCCATTAACACTGACTGAAACTAACCACAAAGAAGGGAAACCACTGCAAAACAATGTCTCCCCACTCCCAAGTTTTCTAGCCAGTCTAGAAGGATACCATGATCAATGGTATCGAAAACTGCTGAGAAATCAAGGACCAGAAGGATGAATGCACTACCCCCATCCCACCTTGCCACAGGTCTTCAACAAGCATGACCAATGCTGTCTCTGAAACCTGACTGAAATGGAACCAGACAATTTGTCTTCTCCTGGATCCTCTGGAACTGAAGCCCAACAACCTTCTTTAAAAAGAGAAGGTTGAGACTGGACAAAAGTTGTCCAGGGCTTTGAGGTACTGTGATGGCTTCTTGAGGACGGGGCATACCAAAGGAAGACCCTCTCCCTCAAATAAGTAGGTATAACTGCATGGACTCAACTGCAGGTCACCTCCTGGGCAGTTTGACCAATCAGGAAAAACATGGATCTAACAAACAGGTGGCTGAGCTCAGAGTTCGGGGGACCCTGATCACTTCCTCAGCAGTCACAGCCACAAATGCATTCCAGAAAATCCTACAGGGCTCCACCTCAGGCCCCTCCACTGGACCTGTCCAACTGAAGTCCAACTCTGAGTAAATCTGAATGATTTTATCTGCCAGATAGCAAGAATAGTCCTCACAACAGCATATGGGCTCTTACTCATGTTCGATCAGACTTGCTCTTAATCTTCCAGTAGTGCTCCAGGCATCTCTTCTGGCACTTCATCTCCTGCAGCTCCTTGGAGAACCAAGGTGCACTGCAGGATTGGCACACAGGGAGAGACTGTATAGGAACAGTCCAATCTAGGACCTCAGCCACCTGCCTGTTCCAGCCAAACTGCAACCAGATCCTCAGGGAAAACCCCAAGGTCCCTGTGGAACCCACCCAGGTCCCAGAGTTTGTGAAGAAGTACTTCCTTTTGTCTACAATTGGAAGATGTCACTGAATTTTACAAAGAGATTCTGGCAGTTTCATTTCCTATATAACCCCCAGAAACAAATGTACTAAGTTGCTGGGCAACTAGACAAGACTTAGAATATTAGAACTTTAAAAGACATATTTTTTCAAAAGTGTGAAATTACCAGCTGTGTGGCATGAAACAAGAGAAGTCTCTAGAAAAGCAACAGACACATTCCCTTGATCGTCTAGTCCTCTTTGTGGTTGTACAGAGGCAACATCTGATTTGATTGGCTTATATTTATATGAATTATTGCATTTAAAATAATATGCAGTTTCTGCAAGTGAACTGACTAGTTCTTTTGCTAACACCAAAGATGAGGGAAAGCAAGTATCATCAGAAACACTTTATAAAAGCATTATTGTAGGATAGGCTGGCTGGGAAAAACTAGTTCTTTTGCTAACACCAAAGATGAGGGAAAGCAAGTATCATCAGAAACACTTTATAAAAGCATTATTGTAGGATAGGCTGGCTAGTCAGTGGCCAGGAAATTTGAAGTTTCCTCTAACTTCATAGCAACTGTAGTCAGTTGGCTCATTTTTAATACTTTTGTGCCACACTGTTGACAATTTCTCTCTTTCTAAATATGCAAATGTATGTGTATGGGTCTGGGTCAGATATATACCTGTAAAAGTGAGTGTCTTCATTATTTTAATTCTTTTGCTTTAATTTATTCCATTTTGAATTGCAGGCTGCCCAGAGTCTTTATATAATTATTTATCATATTTAGATGGCTGCCCATCCCATGAAATGTGAAAGTTATTAATAAAAGGCTAGAAGAGAGCATCAGATTTGAAATATCACAAACGATGGAGCCACCTCATCAGATCACCATTCCCATGCAACCCCCAGGCCTGTTGACACAAACAGGTTTTAAGAAACTTCTGGAAGGTCAGCAGAGATGGAGCCAGTCTCACCTTGGGGGGGATGATGTTCCACAGAGTGGGTGCCACAGCAGAAGGCCCCTCTCCTGGGTCCCACCAGATGTAACTCTTTGACAGATGGGACCGGCAACATACGTCCTCTGCTGGACCTAATGGGGCAGGCGGATGTAATTGGGAAGAGGTGGTCCCTGAAATAACCTGGTCCCATGCCATGAAGGGCTTTAAAGGTCAGAAACAGCACCTTGAATTGGACCATGAAACAGACTAGCAGCCAGTGCTGCTCATAGAGCAGAAGTGTAACATGTGCCATTCTAGGGGCACACATAACTGCCCACACCACCACATTCTGCACCAGCTGAAGCTCTGTATATTCTTCAAGGGCAGCCCCATGTACAGCACATTACAGTAGTCCACCCAGAAGGTGGCTAGGGCACGAGTTACCGTGAACAGAGCCCCCTGATCCACGAATGGGCACAACTGGCACAACACGAAGTGCAAAGCCCTCCTAGTCACGACTGCCATCTGCTCTTTGAGCAAGAATAGTGATTCTAGGAGGAGCCCCAAGTTGTGCACTGGGCCTGTCTGGTGCAGTGCAACCCCATCCAGCACCAAAGATGGCATAGTCCCAGAACCAGCAGACCCAAAAACCCAGAGCCATTCAGATTTGCCAGGGTTCAGTTGAAGCCTGTTGTTTCCCATCCAAATCCCCACAGCCTCCAGGCGCTGGATAAGACATCAACAGCACTGCTTAATTCGCCAGGGGCAGAGATGTATAATCAGGTATCATCAGCATACTGATGATACCTCACCCCATGGCGATGGATGAGCTCACCCAGCGGCTTCATGTAGATGTTGAATAGGAGCAGAAAGAGCACAGAACCCTGCAACACCCCACACAGTAGGGGCTGAGGGCAGGAATCTCTCTCCCCCGGTCACCACTGACTGGTATTGATCCAGAGAAAGGAGGAGAACCAGCACGAATACAGTGCTGCCTACCCCCAATACCCAGAGCCGGTCCAGAAGGATACTGTGGTCGATGGTATTGAAGGCCGAGGAGAGGTGAAGCAGAGCAAGGGTGGATGCACAGCGGCCATCCCACCTTTGCCAGAGATCATCTAGAAGTACGACCAATGCTGTCTCTGTCCCGTACCCAGACCTGAATTTTGACTGAAAGGATTGAGGCCACTTATAAACATTATTAAACAAACAAATAGATGTTTATGCCACCTTAAATTTATTAGCCCTGATATGATAAGACATCTGCTTATTTTTGTTAGCTGTTTTTAATATGACCAGCTGCCTGGAAAATATTGGACTATTTAGAATTTTGAATTATATATCAGCAATACTTACAAGGTAGTATGTTGGGGTATCTGTTTTTTTCTCTGTTTTCCTCTTTATTTGCCATCTCAAGTGTTCCTTGCATATATCCCGGTGGTAATGACTACAGAAAATATAAATTGTCTGACTTAAAAACAGCACCCAATAACAAATAAACAGAGCTGATGGTTAAAATATATTTTTATACTTTATGAAATTTTATATTATCTATATCAGAATATTAAATGTCATTAAATGTAAATATTCATCCTGAAATTCATCTCAAAATTTATTGAATGCACCAGGCAAGGAATAAACTCTATTCTTCAGCTAGATAGGCTTTTATTTTTTGCAAATTGTTCTTGTGTGAATATAAACCTCTTATCTGAAAATGACTTATGTATTATAGGATATCATAAATCTAACCATGAATAAGAGCTGTCTATTTCTGCTTAAAATTCTCAAAACTCTGTTGCTTAAGTTTAAGTAAGTCTTCATTTCAGTAAATATACATCTATTAACCTTGGGATATACACAGTACTACTGGCATACTAAATTTGGTGATGACTGATTCACGTTTGGCCAAAATGGGATAGGTTGAAAAACTCTGAGTACTGAAAGCAACTTTGGCTTTTAAAAAAAAATATATATAGTGAAGGAATTTGCCATTGGAAGCTAAAGGATAAACACTGCTGAAAGCAAACAGAGTTAACAGCAATAAATATAGAATTCAATTTCTTAAAAGCATGCACTAAAAATAAGAAATTACAAATGCACAAGAGAATGAGCCAATCGTGTCTATGTGACTCCATGATAAAGTGGAAATTAGCAAGGCTGGGCAAAGCTTTGATTTTGCACTTTATCGGCATCTGCAGACGGGTCAAAAAAGTCAAGATTGCAGTCACAACCACACAATTGAAGCCTTGTGTCTTTGCATATGCGTGTGATGTCGATGCAGGTGCAAGAGGCAGGGCTTCAATTATGCAATGCCCATTTTTAATTTTATAACCTCTCTCCCCCAATGAATATAAATGGATATTGCAAACAGTGCTGAATATTAACTTACAGATGGCTGCCTAGCCCCATCTTCAGCACATCTAGTGAAGGGAACCCATCATTTGTGGGTAGTGGGCTCCATTTTCAGACCATTTTTCAAAGGACTTAGCTTCTTGTTCCCTTGTAATCCTCACTGGCCTTCTCTGTATCTGTTCCTGTTTTTTGAAATATTAAACATGTGATACCCAGAACTGGACAGAACACTTGAGGAACCCGATCTATGCAGTATAAGGTGGTATGATACAGTTACTAATTTACATAATATCCACAAAGGGCTTTTTTCCACTACTGAGTTAAAGAGCTACCCATGATTCTTACAGACTGTCTCCCCTGCAATCTTTTTCCTGCCTTTAGGAAGGTAGTTCCAAATCACTGCTGAATGGTGTTGTCCTGAGTGAATCCAATCCAGACTTCATAGATAAGGGACTTGGCTTTATTTTCTGGTTTTATTGCCATCCCTCTTCAGCATGTCACCAGGCAACAGTGAAAACATCAAGCAATCTTAACACTGCAGCCAGAATGAGGAAGGTCTGATTTCTACATCTGTCTGGCCTTCTTTAAAGGATGATTTGTCTGCTCCTCGCCACAGATCCCCTTTGAGAATTAACTCAGTTCATATTCAAAAATTAATATGAATTCAAAATTAATTAAATTAACTCAAAATCATATAGGAAGATACCGAAGCAGAAAGATCCCCAGAGAGAAGGAAGTCAGACACTCCCAAGATTATGCATCTGGTTAGGTCTCATAAAGTGGGAGAAGTAACTGACTACAGATAGCTGGAAGACTGAAACAAATAAACAAACAACAAAAGCAACTCTGCTGGAAAATTACTGTGTATAATTTCAAATTTAATTTGCATCCAGCACACTCCTAGTCAATCCCTATATCCAGATCTGAGCAAACATACATGCCACTCAGTATGACTAGCAAGAGAGATAGAACTGCACAGATTCCTTTTCTTCACCAGATAATAATGGAGTTCTGCTGTCTTTCTGTGGAAGCCTGGAGAGAAACTGGTATAAAAAAACAGGAGGAGGTGTGGATGGTTATGAAAGGGATTCAAAAAGAAAGTGCTAATGAAGGCAGCAAATGCTGGGAGAGGAAATAGCTGCATCTGAAGCTGGATAGTAGCCACAGAGGAATTAGCATGCCCATCCCTTCCCAAGTGCAACTCAGATGACACCCACAATAAGTCAGCTGACCTTACCTCTAGGATAATGGGTAACAAAGTGTTACACATTTTGCACACCTTGAAGCTGTGGTAACAGAGAGTTAGCTTTAAAGCCGAGACATCTAATTATAAATTACAGCTGTTTCACTCAGCTAGGGTAGAGGATAAACTACAGGTGAGGATCAGGCTCCATAAACACTTCCTAGTTGTTTAACGGAACAAAATGCACTCTATAACTACATACTCTATTATTATGTTTATTCTCGCAGACGAAATAATACCTTTTGAATTACATAGGTCCAAGTTACACAGGGCAAAATTTGTCATAAATGTTTTATTTCTACAATTGTTTTAGAAAGAACTTAAGTTATGTGGATCAGGACTTATATTAACCTACTTTAACCCTTTGGCATTACTGTTAACCCAGTCGGAAACTCCTTCTATTGATCAGCTGCTATTTTCAATATGAAGAAAGATCAGCCTATTGCTCTTACTGCAAATAGCAAAAGGGGGTGTATATGGGTATTCGAAAACCCTAATAAAATGATAAGGGGAACAAAAGTTGTATCTTACACATATACATCATGGTCTTAATCATCACTGGGTTTAAATCTTGTGAAGAATTTTCTTTGAAAACCAGTGTGAACTAGGCTGTGTTTACCAGCTAATAAGGAAGTTTCTTGTGTAGGTTATATTCTGTTGCCACAACATAAATGTATTACATTTGTTGCTTCAATATATATGCTTGCTTTGGCTCTGCAAGCTTTTTGTCTTTAAACAAAAAACAAAAAATCACCCCCCATACACTCGCATACACAACACGAACATAAAATAAGTAGCTGAAAATTGACCATGAATAACTACAAACTAAACATTCTGTATCTTATTTTGATAAGCTGGTTTTCCTTAATTTCACTTCCAAATATTTGACAAAAGTAAAAGTAACAAGTGAGCTTTTATGAGAACTTTTTAAAAATTTACTCTGCTCTTTGAATACATCTTTTTGCATAACCAGACGAATTGTGTAAAACTGGAAAAATGAACTTCCCTTTGCTATGTGAGGCAAGGGAGGTTTTTTAGACTTGTTTTTATTTCAGAATTTCTCCAGAAAGCTGCTTGAGAAACAAATGCAGAAGAAGCATAAAATCAGCTCTCACACCCAACATTTTAAGCACGGTCATTTTTGTTGCAGATTTGTATTGTTGTTTTTTTCCCTATCATATTTAACCCCAAAACTCAATATACTCACATTAATTCAGAGTTGAAAAGGCAAATTTTAAACATGTAATCATAATACAAATTGCTGAAACACAGTCCTGCCAATTACAAAGCTACACTCTAAAGGGTGATTCTATGCCTGACAGTTTAATTGGCAACCTTTGTTTCACTCTGATAAACTTAAAATTAAAACTAATGGAAACATCTGATCACCATAGCTACATCGGAGAAGTGCTGAATTGAAGGTAAGTTCAGTTTAATGTAACTGGCCTTCAGAAACCAGACAGAAATTATCAGCTATCTGCCAGACCCCCAAACCCTCCTCATATATGCAACCACAATGCAACAGGAAGCAAAAAAATAAATTCTCAGCTCTAGCTGAAATGAGATACTATATTTAGTAAGCTTTCTTAACTTGGTGTCCTTCAGATTTTTTGGGCTTCAACTTCCAGTATTTCCAGCCACCATGTGTAATGATTGCCTATTCTAAAACAGTATCAGACTCACAGGCAAGATTCAAGGATATCTGATTTATTAAAGAACAGTAAGCAGGATCACAAAGAAAGCTGAGAATGATGAAAGCACGCCAAATTCAAACTAAAAACCCTTGGTGCAAATGAAATCCCTCCCCCCGTAAAATCTTCTCAAGTTCACAATCCCAGGTGCTCCTAACCGTCTCTGGTGGTCTGCGGGAAAAGGCCTTGAACAGATAACATAACCCAAACACATTCCATTGTACTGATTTCACATACAGAGCTTGGTACAAGGTCTCACAGCAGCTCCCTCCCAAACAGAAACGCACGTCAGCGCCATGGCATGTGAAACGTTACGATGTATAAACTACATTGAATCAGTGAACATGACACCATGAGAGGGAGATTGATATGGGATAGCTCTGTTACAATTATCTCTTTTCTCCATTAGGTGTCTTTAAAAAGTACTTATTAGTCCAATGTTTTTTCCTTGTAAAAAGTCACTAGGGCAAAAGTAGAGAGCTTACTGCCTTCCAGATGTTTTGGGTTACAACTCCTACCATTGCTTACTATTGGCCTTGCTGGCTAAGGCTGATGAGAGGTAGGCAACAAATATTCTGCCACTGCATTAAAAACTGAATGGCTTTTAAAAGGCAGAGCTTATACATCTGGAAAGAAGCAGAATCGGTAGTTACGAAAATAGCAACATGCAAGACAGAATGACTAGCTTCAAATATTGAACTAATATCCGTGTTCTATTGAAATAAACCACAATGGCTAGGTTTAAAATTTAAACCATGGTATACAAACCACAGTGTTTGAGTTCAAACAACATATTAAGCAAGAAGCAATCATATTACATTATTATTTCAGTGTGATGTCTGAATCATTTCTTTGTCACTTGGTTCTCAGCCCACACTTCTGGACTATACAAACATTACCGTCTTTAGAATTTCCAGAGAACAAAATAGCCACACGACTTAATAGTTTATGAGGTGGCACAGTGGCTCTCTGTGTCATAAAGTGCAGCACTGCAGTAGTGAAAGTGCCTTTCAGATGTTTTGGAATACAGTTCACATAAACCCTAATTCCCAAGGCTAAGAGTTAAGGATCCTATAAGTTATAAGAGTTGCTGGTTGGGCATCATATACATTATTCTTATTCTTAATAATAATAATAATAACGTAAAACATCTGGAAACCTCTCAGCTGCCTAACATGGTATAGGAATTTGCCACTCAGCTGAATAGCAACAAGATATAGGATTGGAAAGCTCATTTCCAAAAATGGTAGAGGTCCTTTTAAACTCTGTTTATTAAAAACAGATACAGTAGAATTGATATAGGAGCATACAATATCTAAACAATGCCAAAGGATGCAATTGAGTAATAAAAAAAAGCAACTTCCCCTGTTCACTTTAAAAAAACGTAACTTGTTCACTTTATTTGCAATCTTTCATTTAAGAAAACCAAAATGAAATAACAAAATAAGATAACTTACATTAAACTCTTCCCGGAATAACTTCCCATCATCAGCTGCTCTTATCCGGATTTCCTCTTCCAAAAGTTCTACCGGAATAGGAAAATACTTCTTTGGGCCAGAGGGAGACTGTCTGAGAAGCATCACCCTTTGCTGTTCTGTAAAAAGGAGATGCAAACATACTACATGTACTGCCAAAAAGCAACGTATATTTTAATACTACTACATGTTTAAAAAAAAGACTTAAAATTAAGACTCTATTTGTACAGCCAACTTAAAGGGGAAACTGCAAAACATTTACTAGTTTACAGTATTTATAGTTAGTTTTGTAATTACAGCCGCATTATATAAGGATAGTGTGTGTGGGGGGGGGTTCCTTTTTTTTTTTAAAGAGAGGGAGTGCCAGTGTGATTTATAGCTTAAGGTGCTGAACTAGAAATGGAGAGACCCAGATTATAGTCTTCCCTCAGGCATAGATGCCAGATAGATGTCTTGGGCCTACCACCTTTTCTCAGCCCTAGTTGGGAAGTTGAAAAACATCTATATACCAACCCACACTGAACTAGCATAGGAGATGACAATCCATCATCTTCAATGAAGAAGTCTTTATCCTGAAGTGGATTGATTTGGACTGATAGACATACTGAGAATTGTAATTATTAGACATACGAATAAAGGTAGTCCTTGGTTAACTACTCATTTAGTGACCGTTTGAACTTACAACAACATTGAACAAGTGGTACTTACGACCAGTCCTCAAAGTTCTGGCCACTGCAGTGCCCTTGCGATCATGTGACCACAATCTGGACACTCAGCAACTGGCCCGCATTTCCAACCACTGCAGCGTCCCATGGTCACACAGTCATGATTTACAAACTTCCCTGCTGGCTTCCCACAAACAAAGTCAATGGGAAAGCTGGCAGGAAGTTGAAAGTCATGGTCATGTGAGGTCCTCGCTTAATGACCTGTGGTGACTCACTTAATGACAGCAACTGAGGACTGACAGAACTGCCCTCACTAAGCAGTGCAGTCATGTGATGTTGCACTTTATGACCATGCCACTTAGCAACAGAAATTCCAGTTCAAATTACCATTGTTAAGCAAGGACTACCCATAAATAAGATTTAGTTCTGAATGAAGTTGTATTTTAATTCACAAGGAAACCTGACCATCAAAACTAAAGCAAACCTTTACTTCTTGACATCCAGTTTGCTGTGAATTAATTATCCATGAATTCAAATATCAGTATTAGAAGGTATTTTTTATTATCCAAGTCTCCAGAAAAGACTATTATTAAGGTGGACATTAGTTGTTTGCAAGAACTCTGGAATAAAGAGTTCTGAGGGGGGGAGAAAGCTGATTTTGATGGATTGCCTTTCCATCACAATCTGCAAGAAAGGCTTTCACAGATTGTCAAGGTAGGTTTTCAGCAAGTATGGTGGCTACAGGACAAAGGCAAATTATATTTTCACCTGTAATAATGTTTGATGAGCTGAGCTCCTCTCGAAGGAACTCTAAACCTCTAGGTTTTTGTTTTTGGCTCACGGTTGTACTACCTTAGAAGAAATTTGTTGATGACTGCACACAGGCTATGTATACAGCCAAAGTTCTGCAGAGGAGTGGCAGAGAATGTTCCAATGGCAGAAAGTTCATAATGAACTATGAAGGAACAATTTGCCTTACTCTTCTCAGCAGTCCTCCAAATTTACCATATATAGCAATCAATCTTAAAACCATTATTGATGGGCCCAGTGAATGGGATGACAGTATGCAGAAAAGACCGACTCAACAGGCTATGTACAAGCTGCAGGTTAATAGTTGTCCGGCCCAATATTCCTGAAGCATTTTGAAAATGTGGAATGTTTGGTATAATGCCTAAGTATTAGTAACCACACACTGGCCTCATGATTCTTAACAACACAAGATATTTATATATTACTGAACTACATTGTTACATAATGAAGATATTTAGGGTTTTTTGCATCTGTTCAAGGGTGTTCTGCATTTATACAGAAACTAACCCAAGTTTCCTTTGACCTTCCTCCTTCACATGTTAATTCATATGTTTTCTCATTTCTGTTTGTCATATGCTGACACAATTTTGGTACATTTATTTCCTTTTTTAAAATAATTATGCACACCGTTCAAAACTGACTCCAGGAAAATTTACATGTAAAATTAGTTCTACATCTAACACGTATTTAAATAGAGTTCCTGAAAGTATAACTTAATAAAATGCAAAGCTTTTAAAAAAAAAATCTATTCATCCTACCTTCTTTTGCTGAATCAAATTGTACTATAAATTTAAACAAAGCTGCTCTAAAGTATCAAATACACTATCAACTGAATAACTAATACTGTAATATCTATTTGCTTTCCCTTTCAGCATTATATTATAAAAAGAAGTAAAACTTTATATAAAATTAAATAAAGAAATAATTACCTTGCTCTTCTAAGATTCCATTCGGCATTTTTTTATCAGTGGAACTTACAACAGCTTTTCTGTGTCTTCGGAACCTTAATAAATATAAGAAGCATTTAGAAGACCACAGTATAGGTCTCGTGAGACTAGATAGGTTACAATAAAAAATATTCTATATTATGGCTCACAAACCATGTACTTCTGGAGAAGCTTCTTTTAATCATTTTTTCAGTTGTAAACGTTATAGTTGGTGCACAAAAACGGTATGTAACATCCTCCACTACACTGACTAATGTGGGAAACTACAGGCAGCACAGCTGCGGCTATACAAACTTTCATTTCCTTATGAGATCACATGGTAACAAGAAACAACTAGTTCCATGTCAAGAGTCTGACTCATACATACCTGAAGAAATAGCCAGCTAAAATAATTAAAATTATGAACACTAAAATCAGGATCAGCACTGAAGTCAGCAAATGTGGTGGCTGACCATTTTCTCTTGGAGGACCTAAGAATTAAAAACAGAAACATGAGCTGGTGCTAAATCACCAACTGATAAGCAACAGAGAACTAGTGGAGCAGAAGTATAGAAATTATACAGCACATAGCATTTTGTAAGTAAGCAATATTCTTCTGTCATTACCAGGTATAAAGGAAACTTAGTATGAAAGGAACATGTTAAAGCACTGAAATACTTTGGAGCCTTTTTTACATTAGAACTTTGTGTACTGTATATGCAGTCACAGATATCACTCTCTACCTCTGCTTTTATTGGAAAAATATTGGAAAACATGTAAAATCTGAACAACCTAATATAATATCCATTTTTATCTCTTGCAGGCCAAACACCAAAACTGTAGCAGAGGAAATTTGAAAAATCAGATTGTAGAAGAGAACGGAACAATAATTTCCTATGTCTTGTTTTTGAATGAATGAAATAAAGAACCATATATTCAGTCAAGTTCCCATAATGTCAGTTTTGTCAAGCTTATTAATAAACAGTTAACCTTGAGCCTCAAATTATTTTTAAAAATTAAAGAGAAATTAATATTTATCTTTCTAGCTTAATACTAGAAAATGGTATATTTATCTTCTTTTCTACAAAGGATAAGAAAAGTAGATATGACACAAACCTAAACAGTAGCAAAACATGCAAACAGTTCAATATTGTGAGGGATCCCATGTGATATTAAGAAGAAGAAAGCAAAGATGAGCTATGGCAAAAAGAATATAAAAACAGTATAGTATACACTAATAATACATATTTGTCACAATAATGACACATGTGTTTTTACAAAACAGTAATACTCAGAAGACAGATGTTCCTCATGTCAAAGCATTTCAGGATTTTTAACTTAACCAAAATATTTAAGAATAGAAGAAAGTGAATTGCTTCTAGATCTATGTATCCTTAGCTCGTCAAATAATACTTAATAGAGGGGTCCAACTTAAATTTGCAGTTGAAAAAAAGGTTTTGGTGCATTTTCAAGTTTCTCCTAAGCATGCTGAAATATCCCTTGGAGATCTTATTTTGGCTGTAATCCCCTCAGTAATCACTAAGTTCACAGTTTGGGGGGAGGGGGGTGAACCTTTCTTGAACAATGTCTACTGAGGTGAATTTCTTTACTAAGTAATTTGCCTCATTATGTCAAATAATGTAAGCCATTGCAAATTATATGCAGAAAGAAATCTAAGAAATGGGTGAAAATGAGTTGGCATTATTTGATAAGGATTTTAATAATGATTAAGAGAAGAACATTTTGCTCAATGAGCATGAAGAGATAAAATATCTTTGACTATTTTTTGAATTGAATTTAAAAAAAACCACATCACAATGTTTATAGAGGAAACAGGGACTTTGTGAGATTTATAATTCAACCTCTCAGACACAATGCTGCATCCCTGAAAATCTGTTAAACATAAATTTTAAAAAGATCTACTACTGTATCTTACAATTATATGCAGACTTTGCATTCCCATTGCATTCACATTCCAGTTGCAGTATGCAGCTGGAAAAACATTTTTGTTTTAAGCACTGCCTTCCTACAAAGGTTCAAAGAAACATAAGAAGTTGACATATAAAGGTTATACTGTTTCTCTAACTAGCCACTATTTTGACAACCTGCAAACAAAGAATGGCAGTGTTCAATATCTACAAATGACTGCTATCTTTTCCTTTCTAATTATCATTTTGGAAATATCCTAAACATTCTGGAGTATTATACCAGTATTTTTACTTGATTGCAGCTACCTTCTTGTGTATATCTAACCACTGACACTCAATATCCTGAAACAACTGCAAAGGTGAGATAATGTGATCATATTTGTTTTAAATTTAGACAAAGAAGTATTCATCTCTAAAAGCTTTGTTATTTGTCTTATTCTGTTGATTAGACAAACAATAGTTTCAATTTTAATTAAATCAGATTTTACACCATCCATATTTCATAATACTCTGAATTTTTATCTATGGTATTGTTCTCCAGCATTTTTTTTTTAAGTTTACTACCTTGCAACCATTCACATTTAAAATAGCATGTCAGTTTTCCCCCAAATGTTTTAAAATTAAAGCCTCAATAAATAATTCTTGGAGATCATACATATCTTGTCCTTGGTATTTGTTTGCTTCCTCCAATGGGGGAGAAAATCAAGTCTACAGGAAGACAAGAACTATACTTTATTGAGATAAGCTATAGTAACGATCTGTCAAGTCTGTACTTTACCTCCATCCTTCTTATACCCCAGTGAATCATGGAGTTGTTTGCCAGAACCACTTTCACATATTATCTTGGTTCACAGGACTTAAAGAATGTTTCAGCCCTCTTTGTCTAGGTAATGGTTCTTGCATATTCTGTCAAGGTCATCTCCTTTACTCTCTATACAAGTGTTTTTCAACCGTAGCAACTTTAAGATGTCTGGACTTCAACTCCCAGAATTCCCCAGGCAGCATGCTTTAAGTTTAACAGTCTTTAAGTTTAAATGGCCCAAAGTGAAAATGATGGGGTGATGTCAGGAAGTTTTTACTTTGGCCAAATCTGAACTAAATATCTCCAGGTCAGTGGATTTTCTACCTCTGTTCCACTCGGCCATACAGTTTGCATTTTATTTCAATTCATCTCTTACAATTTGATCAAAGTCAAGTCAAGTAATTCTTAAATCTGATGGTTCCCAATTCAGCTGCATACTCCTAGTATAGCTTTTGTTTAGAAGTTACAAACAATCTAACACTGAGTTGCTTTGTTACTATTCTTGTCATTGGTATCTTCGTGAAGGATGAAGACTTAAAATTGTAATTTTGAGAACACCATTTCCTAATACTGTTTTACCTTTAAAGCAGGAAGTGCATAAAATGTACTGTCATTTAAAAGCTTTGTATGTGACCGAAAAAATTATCAGCACTTTTTCCCATTTTTAAAGTGTTTTTTTTAAATGCATCTTTTTAATTTTTTAAAAGACTTATATAGAGTGACACTGTTCTACTTATAAAATTATTTGGAGGAAATCTTAATCATATTTCTCTTCTTTATTGCATGAAGTTATATGTGTTGCCTTATATGTACAGAGAGTGAAAAAGAAAGAAAAGTTGAAGAGGAAGGTACTGAACTGAAGGGAGGAAGGAAATGGATGTGAAAAGAAAAAAAACAGAAAATATGATGACTGGGACAGCAGATGCTAGAATGAGAAAGAAACAGTATGAATCAAAAAAGAAAATGAAAAGCAAAATATAAGGGACCTCTGGCATTTTTTCCTCTGTCCCTACACAATACGTATAAGAAACTTGCTATTCAAAACATTATAGGAGGAGAGATGTGTTAATCTATGGTAGCATTCAGGAGACTGAACTACCTACCCAACAAGATAAATAGACAAAGCAATATAGCCAGATTCATTCCCAGGGAGGATCTATTAAAAGATAAACTACAAACACAATAGCATTGATCTCTTAACATCTCCCACCATAATCCCTGTCCTTACCTGAAGCATAGCAAGCATAGAGGTAAGGGCAGGCATTGCATGGTAGGAGGCAACAGGTTAATAATGGAAATAACAATCTCATGGAAAACCACCTGTAATGTTGGTACTCCTAACCAGAGCTAAAAGAAAAGGAAATCCTGGCTGCTAGGTGAAGCTCTGTTCTCTCTGGCAGCCAAAGAAATAAAGAGCCCTGTGGCCAGATAGGAAGGGTGTAGTGAACCAATTGGAGCCTATAGGTAACCAATATCTACTGGTAAGGAAACCATCCCAGGGCTGGGACAAGGAGGCTGAGTGGTGCTTAGAGTGGTGCCCAACACTTCTTGTTTAATTCAATTTATGCCCTTGAGTCTACTAAGTTTCCTACCACTAAGATATAAAGCTAACTCTCACTGAACTCAGCCAGGTGTTTATTTCAATAGACTGGGGAAGATAAATCACTCCATATTCTAGTTATTCATATTGCAACAAGAGGGAATGCCAAAATATCAGGTTATATTTGTAGGGGGTCTTCTTGGTCTCTGTATTGCTAAAATACTACAGTTACAGCATGTAAATAATTTTTAAATTTTCAATTTAAGATGGATGTGCTAAATCATTTCCCTCATGCTTCAAAAATCCAGGAAAATGTAATATTACACAAAGATAATATATTCCACAATTTGATCTAATATGTCAAGCCACAGATGATAAAATTTATAGTCAGGGTCAGCCTTAGGCTGCAGATAAAAATGGACCCAAATACCTTGAAGAAGTGTAGTGTTCCCATTTTCCTCACTTGCTTTAGAAAGATGCCCCTATAAAACTATGTCTAATGTAACTGCAATAGACTGTTCCACATAATTTCATTGGGGCATAGCAGGAGGTGATTCTAATTTAAAAACTATCATGAGTAAGAATGGGAGTTATGCAACTGTTCCTCAGAGTGATTAGTCTACATTCTCCCCTTTCCCCATGCATGTCATCAATTTAGAATCTACTTGTTCTAGGAATAAAGATATGGCTTCTTCTTCCCACATGCAATATTTCTGATCAGGATTTCTTGCCAATATGCCTGTAATTAGCAGGAACATATGCACATGGATGTTTTTCAGCTATGCATTTAGTTATTGAATGTCTTCTTTAGCATTCAGTAATGTGGAAATTAAGTGATAGTCATCAAGAACTAGTTTAGTAAACTCGGCTAAGATTAGTCAGCTTCTGTTTCAACAGCAGCCAGTAAGATGCCACAAAGTTCATCCTTCCTTTTAATGGTATTTTAGGAAAGTAAAGAGAAGTTCTTCTTTCCCTAAATTTGAGAATGTATATTTTCCCACCTTCAGTAGTTGTTTTTCAGAACTGAAATTACATATATTATATACACGTTCATAGGTTGCAATATATAAACTTAACTTACATTCCTTAATATTATGCAAATAAGACAAAGCAAGGTATTTAAAAAAACCAAAACATAAAACTGATTGAGTCATAAATATAACTTAATATATGTGCTTATTAAACACTACAGGAACATCTGCTATACTGTTTACATCTGCTACTGTAGTACAGAGGACATAGAAACTTCCCCTGGGCATTGTATAGCTTTAATCCAAGTCCCTAGAGTAATTAACATCATGACCAAGCACAAAGATTTTAATTAATATATTGAATAATGCTCTGAATGCAAGGATCCTAAGAATAATCAAATGTAACGAATCTAATAGGGAGATGAAACAGCAGTAGAAGGAAGAGGAAGCATTTTGTCCAGCTTGTCATTGACCTACCTGAGAAGTCATACAAGGGGATGTTCAGTAGGCCAAATTATCGTTCCCTTTTTCTAAGAAAGTCCAGTTCAGACAAAATTTTAGTTCTCTTTACCAGATACAGCAGAGCTATCAGCACCAAGTTATTAAAAAGCAGGATGTACTCCTGCAATTTTGGGAACTGCAGTCCCAACTTTTTTTTTTTTTTTTTGGTGCCTTGGAGTCAGTGTTGACTCATGGTAACTGCCTAAACTAGTCCCTGCAGTTTTCTTGGCAAGGTTTTTCAGAAGTGGCTTGCCATTGCCTGCTTCCTAGGGCTGAGAGAGAGTAACTGGCTCAAGGTCACCCAGCTTGCTTTTTGTATAAGGCAGGACTAGAACTCATGGTCTTCTGGTTTCTTGCCTGATACCTTAACCACTACACCAAACTGCCTCTTTCAACACATCTAGAAGTCACCTTCTTGGGGAAAGTGGACCTATTCCTCCACTAAATGGTATATTTGGCAGAGACAATCCTATAGTGCTTATGGATAAATGATTACCTTGTAGTTTCTCTGGAAGAAAGCTATCTTCCATAATAAATAGCTAATGCTTCCATAAATCAGTGGAATATGATCTACTCAGGGAGAAAGTATGGATTTGGTTTTGAAGTTTTGGAAGTTAGGAACTGAAAACATCAATTTCTTAGGGTTCTAGTAAATTCAGGAATCTTCAATGAATGTTCTGATTGTGCATTGGCTTAACTTGCCAAAGCTGGTAGAGATGAACATCTGGTGAATCAGCATTCTTTCTCCAACAGTAGCAAATGACAGCTTTAAGGTTGTGGATTATCATAAACAGGGCATGAAGGTGAGGGAATCTGGTATACTCTTGTGTATGCAAGATTCCATTCTAGCCACAAACCCAAAAGTCACTGAAAGACTGAGATTCCATGAAATTGCCCAAACCTTACCATATTTTATGGCAGAATATTTCATAATTTAAAAATACATTATTTATTAACACTGAAAAATCTACCTATCAATAGTATGACTTGTTATGACAGTGGGGGAAGGTTCTTTCTCTCCCTGGATTTAACTCATTTAGAATACCACACTATAGTGACCTTATTTCTCAAGTAAAAAGCCTGAGTCCCCCCCCCCCCCTTCTTCTAGACTGAGCTCATGAATCATGCAGGATTATTGTAAGGGTTAGCCAACCCACTGTTCTGCTAGGCTGGAGAATGGATTTTCATCCCTGCCATTTGGAACACTAAGGTTTTTTTTTAAAGAACTAACTTTAAAAAATTAGGGACAAAATTTGAAAGGCTCCCCCCTGCCCAGGTATTTGGCAGCACCTTTTAAAATTTTAATTAAATTTTAATTAATATATTGAATAATGCTCTGAATGCAAGGATCCTAAGAATAATCAAATGTAACGAATCTAATAGGGAGATGAAACAGTAGAAGGAAGAGGAAGCATTTTGTTCAGCTTGTCATTGACCTACCTGAGAAGTCATACAAGGGGATGTTCAGTCCTATGGAGTCCTTGGTGCTCTCTGAGCTTGGTTGTTTGCTTGCAGACATTTTATTACCCAACTACGTAACATCATCAGTGCTAGTGAGTGTGGGGTTTGCTCCCTGTTTATATACAGTAGCTTGCCCTGCCAGTGTTGATGGGGATGTGGTTTTCTCCTTGGCAGTTCCTTGATTAGGGTATTCTTTTCTGCCTGATGGTTTGTCTGGTGTTAATCCCTGCTTACCTGGGTGTTGGTTGCTGGAGAGGATGTGTTCTGGTCTTTTTGTTTCCTTCTTAGCTTTTTTAATTGTCTCTTTCAAATGGTGTGTAAATGTGGTTTATTTTTGTGCATCTATTGATGGCTGATTTGTCTGAAAGCCAAGCTTTCAGGAATTCCCTAGCAATTTTGGATTTATCTTGGTTGCTCAATTTCCCAGTTGAAATTGTGGGTGAGTCTGTCCATGTGTTGTGAGATTAAGGAGTTCTCATCGTGTCTACTGACTCCATCTGGTGTTCGTGGATGTGCTCTGCTAGTCTTCTGCCAGTCTGTCCTACATAGTGGCTGTAACAGTCTTTGCACTGTATGTTGTAAATAATTCCTGTTTTTCTTCTTGGGCTGCTGCGTCTTTTGGGTTACCTAGGATGTTTTAGAGGGTTTGGTGCTATGGACGTTTTAGTTGGTTTGTGTGCTACATTGATGCCATGCGATTGTAATAGTCTGTTGGTTGTTTCTGAGATGTTTCTGATGTATGGCAGTGTTATCCTTTTCATACCTTGTGTTGGTTGTGCTGTAGTGGGTTGAGTGGTCAGGCACTTTTTGATAAAGTTCCGTGGGTATCCACTTTGTTGGAAGATGTTAAATAGGTGGTTTGTTTCCTTTTTATGGTGTTCTGAGTTGCTGCAGTATGTTTGTACTCATTTGAATAATGTTCTTACACAGCTCCTCTTGTGGGAGGTTGGATTGTTACTTTGGTAATGGAGCATTTGGTTAGTGTCGGTTGCTTTTCAATAGACTTGTATTTCTAATTTGCCATCGTTTCCTCTGCTGATGAGGATATACAGAAAGGGTAGTATGTTGTTTCTTCTTCCCTTGTGAATTTTATTCCTTTGAAGATGTTGTTGATTATTTCATATGCCTTCTCCAGTTGTTCCTTTTTTTTATTATGATGAAGGTGTCATCTACATACCAGGTCCATACTTTTGGTTGTATGTGTGGGAGTGATATAGTTTCTAGATGCTGCATAACAGTTTCTGCTGTGTCCTGAAAGTGGTGATCCCATGCCTGTTGCTCTGATTGTTGGTATATTTGTCCATCAAACTGAAAGTAGGTAGTGAGGCAGAGGTCAATGAGGCCCATGATTCTTGGTATTTCAATCTTAGTGTATTTAGCTAGGTTGGGTGTGTTGTGTAGTACTGCTGCCATGGATTCTTTTGCTAGTTCTGTATCTATGGATGTAAAGAGTGCTGTGAATGAAACCATAATTTCATCTTCTTCTACTTTTAGGTCTTTTCTGGAGGCACTGTAGTGGGGAGTTGATAGAATATTGATTCCCTTCTGTGAAATATTCAAAGCTTTTTTGTAAGTTCTTTGGCTACGTTGTACATTGGGGTCCCTGGTAACAATACAATTGGACAAAGAAGTATGTTGGGCTTGTGTACGTTTGGGCATCCACAGAAGCATGGAAGGATGGGTCCACTGCTAGAGACTAATATGCAATCCTAATATGTAATCAGAAATTCTTGACCAAAGACCTAATATATAATCAGAAATTCTTGACCAAAGAAATAAAAATACATGTATAATAAGATTACCAATCAAAGCAATGGGATCACCATGGGATCACCGATTTCAGGAATTATAGTAGAGATCGTAATGCAGCATCTGGAAAGGATAGCACTCCCACACATACAACCCAAAGTATGGATCTGGTATGTAGATGACACTTTTGTCATAATACAAAAGAAACAACTGGAAGAAACCCACAAAACCATCAATAACATCTTTAATGGAATAAAATTCACAAGGGAGGAAGAAAACAACAATTCACTATCATTCCTGGACATCCTCATCAGTAGAGGAAATGATGGTAAGTTAGAAACACAAGTCTACAGGAAAGCTACCCACACCAACCAAGTGCTCCACTACCAAAGTAACAGTCCAGCCTCCCACAAGAGAAGCTGTTTAAGAACATTATTCAGATGAGCACTTACACACTGCAGCAACCCAGAACACCAGAAAAAAGAAAAAGAACATCTGCACAGCATCTTCCAACAAAATGGCTACCTGCTCAACTTTATCAAAAAGTGCCTCACCACCCAACCCACTACAACCCAACCAATGGAAACTATGAAAAGGATAACCCTGCCATACATCAGAAACATCTCAGAAACCACCAACAGATTGTTACAACCACATGACATCACCGTAGCACATAAACCAACTAAAACTCTTCAAATCATATTAAGCAACCCAAAAGATCCAATAGCCCATGAAGAAAAAACAGGAGTTATTTACAACATACAATGCAAAGACTGTAACAGCCACTATGTAGGACAGACAGGCAGAAGACTAGCAGAGCGCATCCACGAACACCAACTAGCAGTCAGAAGACACAATGAGAATTCCTTAATCTCACAAAACATGGACAGACTCAACCATAGTTTCAACTGGGAAACTGTGAGCATCCTAAACCAAGCCAAATCCAAAAATGCCAGAGAATTCCTGGAAGCCTGGCACTCAGACAAAGCAGCCATCAACAGACACATAGAGGTAAACAACATTTACATACCATTCAAAAGAGACAATAGAAAAGCCAAAAGACCAGTACACTCCCTTGCCAGCAATCAACACCCAGATATGAAAAAAATCAACTCTAGGATTAACACCAGATGAACCATCAAAAAGCACAATACACCCTAATCAAGGAACGATTAACTCAGGCAATCAACCAAGCAGCAAACAACAGCCCAATCAAAGAATTCCAAGGAGAGAACAAGACCCCTATCAACACAAGCAGGGCAAGCCACGTATATAAACTGAGAGCAAGGCCCACTCCCTCTTTGCACTGAAGATGTTGCCTAGCCTGGCAATGAAACATCTGCAAGAAAACAACAAGGCTCAGAGACCAACAAGGACTCCATAATAAGATTACTCTGATTTAGAAAGAAGATGCCAGCTATTTTATTTTTAAATTAAGCACTAGTTAATTAAAAGCTTTAAAATTATTACTGGGGGTGGGGCTGAATAAAAATGGCTTCACTGTTGTTTTTCTAGCATACAGTATTAGCAAATATTGAAGGTCTGAAGCTTTTTGTCAAATATAAAGACTCTGAATCTTGTATCTAACTACATTTAACAGAAGTTTTTAGAAACAGTCATAGATTAGAGTTCTTCACTTTTAAAACACTGCTAATTAGGCCACTGAAGATGGCTTGCAAAAATACTCCAATTATGCAGCAGTTCTATGCAGTTAGTGGAAATATTATCCTATTGTCTTCATTTAAGTTAAACTAAACCAAATGTTAATAAAGCAGCACATGCTGTATATTTCAAGGATGTTCAACATCTAACCAGAAGACTGCTGATCTATTGGCTAATAATAATAATTAGAAAGAGAAGAACAAAAAGTGAAATATAGATAAAAACAAGGCCAATACAAAATGAAAAAATAGATAAAATAAGTTATCTACTGATTTGTCAGTGGCATAAAGAAAAGAAGCCTGGAAGATGCTGTTCTTATGCATTGAATTTTTACGCCACTCAACTCCCAGTAACTTTATCTCCTGTTCCCAGATAAACCACACAGAACAATAGAATAATACAATGATAAAATAAAGAACAAAATATGACCAAACCAGACAACCATCAAAGCAAATCCATTTTACCCAGAAGGTAATATACAACAGTTTAATATATAAACCACTGGCCTCCTAATGATAATAGCAACTCCACAAAACTGGCCTACTCTCCTGAGTGCCTCAGAAAGCACATCAGGTAAAGGAAGGAGAGTTTTCTCTGAAGACTAGTCAAAACAGTTTGACAACAGGGGGGGTTATTAAATCTAAATGTCAAGCTGTATCAAAAGGGCAACACAATAAAACATGAGTAACAGACTCCATATCACCGAGTTGGCAAGGCAGTAGTCAATCTTGGATTAAAGTATCTCCCCTCAGATAGCATGGAAGGCAGGGAGATAAGTCTTGCCAAAGAGAAAGCTCTTTGCTATGACACACTCAGAATGTTTGTCACACAATCTGCTGGGGCAAAAGATCTTCCATCTTGACCACCCACATAATGGAGGGGGATTATAGTCCAGTCACTGTGAAACATCAAGTTTCAAATCTAGGTTGGCTGCTCAAACCCTAGTGAATTCAGGTATTAAACTGAGAGCCATGTTTTCTAAGGTTGAGTTCAATGCCTTTTTTCAAGCTAAATAAAAACTACACAGGAGAATAGGAACAGCCGAAGAGCCTTCTGTTAAAATAAACAGCCTCACACAAAGCTCCGTAGAAGTAAGGTTCCAAAGAGAGAAGAGAGTTGGGAATGTTCTGGGACGCTCAGAAAACAGACCTTAATTTTTCTATTGGACTGCTTCAGTAGGTGTGAGATCCTTGTAGAAGCAAATCTGGAAGCTGTACAGTAGAAAGCTAATCATATTAGCTCTTTAGATATTAAGTTATTAAGAGCAGTGGGCACATAGTTACTTACCTCCTCTACTATCTGCAAAATACAAGATTGTGCTGGCAGGTTGATTGGCTGGAAGCTTTTGATTACTCCCTTCAAAACTGAAAATGCCTGAAAGGTTATTCTTAGAAATTTAAAGAACTTCGTTTGTTTGATACTGGCACCATTTATTTTCCACCAATGAATATGGCTGCTATGTCTTTTACTGAAAACCTCTGTCTAAAGTAATTAACAGCAAGTCTTTCCTCTCCACAATGTAATCCAAAAGATACTACCTTAGTTTCACTTGGAGAGAATTACTACAGCATCTGCATAATGGAGAACTGAGAAAGGCTCATCCAATCTGGGTGGATAGAATTCAGTATTTTTAGAGCTATGGAGTTTATGTAAAAATTAAAAAGGAGAGGAAGAAACAGATAACAATGCTTCACTCTTTTTTCAGTAGGAATTGGCACCAAGAGTCATCCTGGAGCATATCTTCATATGCTTCTATTCAATCAGTGGAAGAGGCTGCCACTCTGACCCAAATCCCATCACTCAGAAATGAGTCAAACATCATTTAAAAACTGAAACAGTGGTATATAGGGCTTCTTTTGGATAATATGCATATTTTTCCACTAAGTGCTGTGGAATTATGCAGCGATCAAGAATGGATCTGGTCAAAATCTAGCTTGCTCCTCAATCAGAACCTTATTATGACCAAGCCAATCAAGCAGTTTCAAATATAGACTTCTAGAGTACAGTTTTGTTGTTTATTCGTTCAGTCACTTCTGACTCTTCATAACTTCATGGACCAGCCCATGCCAGAGCTTCCTGTTGGTCATCGCCACCCACATCCCCCAAGGACGAGTCCGTCATCTCTAGAATATCATCCATCCATCTTGTCCTTGGTCGGCCCCTCTTCCTTTTGCCTTCCATTCCCCCTAGCATCAGCATCTTCTCCAGGATATCCTGTCTTTTCATTATGTGGCCAAAGTATTTCAGTTTTGCCTTTAATATCATTCCCTCAAGTGAGCAGTCTGGCTTTATTTCCTGGAGTATGGACTGGTTTGATCTTCTTGCAGTCCAAGGCACTCTCAACATCACAGTTCAAAAGCATCGATCTTCCTTCGCTCAGCCTTCCTTATGGTCCAGCTCTTGCAACCATTACTACAGGGAATGCCATTGCTTTAACTATGCGGACCTTTGTTGTCAGTGTGATGTCTCTGCTCTTAACTATTTTATCGAGATTTGTCATTGCTCTCCTCCCAAGGATTAAACGTCTTCTGATTTCCTGGCTGCAGTCAGCATCTGCAGTAATCTTTGCACCTAGAAATACGAAGTCTGTCACTGCCTCTACATTTTCTCCCTCTATTTGCCAGTTATCAGTCAAGCTGGTTGCCATAATCTTGTTTTTTTGAGGTTTAACTGCAACCCAGCTTTTGCACTTTCTTTTTTCACCTTCATCATAAGGCTCTTCAGTTCCTCTTCGCTTTCAGCCATCAAAGTGGTATCATCTGCATATCTGAGACTGTTAATGTTTTTTCCAGTGATTTTAACCCCAGCCTTGGATTCTTCAAGCCCAGAACGTTGCATGATGTGTTCTGCATACAAGTTGAATAGGTAGGGTGTCATGAGCACTGATGGTGAGCAGGAGGGGGCCCCTATCCAGGGGGGAAAACGCATGCATAGTAGCGAGAATTTGAGATGTCATTCAAAGAGACATAGAACAGACCCGCCTTGACTTTTGGGGTTTATCTGTATGGGTTTTCTCATGCTTCTTCAGTTTGTTAGGATTTTCTGTCTAATGTAGCAGTAATAAAACACTAGAGACCTATTCCTCGTCTCGGCGTGGTTTCTGCTTGTTAGGACATAGGGTGAGAGTATACAACCCTCCCATACTCCTTTCCCAATCTTAAACTAGTCCATTTTTCCACGGTCTGTTCTTAGCGTTGCTATTTGGTCGTTATACAGATTCCTCAGGAGGCAGACAAGATGACTTGGTATCCCCATACCACTGAGAACTTGCCACAATTTGTTATAGTCCACACAGTCAAAGGCTTTAATTAGGAAACTAACTGGGCAGTAATTACAATCAACTTTTTTTTAAAATTATACTGTTATTGACTGGGACCAATTCTTTAAGATTAGCAAGCATGACTTATATGAGTAAACAGCAGGCCCACCAGTTGGGATTTGTCCTCTCTGTCTGCTTTACCATTTTCCAACTGGAGGATCAGTGGTGGATGTCTCAAGGATTATGAAGGGCCAATATGGCTTTAGGGTATCTTAAGAAGGACCAAATCAGTTAGCTCATCACTGAATAAGACTTGGGAAAGCTCAGTTCAAACTTTGGGGCTAATTGACCTAACAGGTGCAATTTCATCCTTTAGAAAACAGTAGACTATCAAGCTGAGAGGTTCATAACCTTGGCCATTTGGCTACCTTCTACCAGTTAATGTCATGAGTACGGATGCTGAGCAGGAGGAGGCCCCTATCCAGGGGGGAAAATGCATGCGTAGTTTAGAGACTTTGAGCTGTCATTCAAAGAAACCCAGAACAGACCCACCTTGAGTTTTGGGGTTTATCTGTCTGGGTTTTCCCACGCTTCTTCAGTCTGGTAGGATTTTCTGTCTACAATAGCAGTAAATAAAACACTAGAGACTTTATCCTCATCTTGGTCTTTCCTTAGTCAGGACAGTTATAGCAGGGGCTTCTGTTTTTTTCTATTTAAAATAGATTTATAGCATTTTTTTAAAAAAATCAAGTACTAATTTTTGAAATGATTATCATTATTGGCTAAATAAGCCCTGTAACTTCAACTAACCTGGATTGGCTGTGACACAATTTTGATCAAACCAGGGCTTGGGTTTGGGTTAGAGACTCATATTCTTCATTGTAGCTTTAGCAACTAACATCTCCTGAATTATGAGGACTATTTGATGAAATCTAAATCATACTTCTGGGACATTCTTCCAAGCAAAGATAAACTGGCACTGGGTGGCTCTAAACTGGGTGGCTCTAAAAGAGCTGATACGTTATCATAATACTCTTTCCAGCTCTTTAGACCCTCTAATTTAGTATGCTTGTAATTGAGACCAATTATTCATTGAGAATAATTAATTGGAACTTTGTGCTTAAAGCACTTTTGGTCATTTTCTAATTACATTTGTTACATTCACACACACACACACAACCTAAGTCATGTTTCTTAATGTATTAATACTAAATGTCATGTATTAATATTAAAAATGCTACTACACATGTGAACATTTATGCTTGCTAGAAATCATGGGAGTTAAAGTCCAAAAGGCTGGGAAGACAAATATATAGATGAACACCAGATCAACTTCCAAACTGAAGTTTTCCCTACCTGTTGTTGTGTCATTATGTGATGTAGTTCCGTTGTCATATAATGCTTCAGAATGTAGAAAACTAATGGAAATTAGCAATATTGAACAAAAATATTCCATCATGGATCTGCCAATGAAACAATAAATACATAAATCTAAAACAAATATTTAAAAAGTCAGCTTAACATAATGTCCTTACATCTATAACAGAGGACTGAATTATTTTACTGTTATAATAAAATGTACTGTCTCCCCAATGGTCTTTTTACATTTGTATAACGGCTAGTTCGTATGCCAGATTTAAATATCTGTTGTTTCATGAAAACATAAGAGACAATAATTTGTTACTGCTTATTTGATGCCTTTTTCTTTAATCATCTCACCTGCTTTCGAAGATCTCAACCCAACTCAAACACAACTTCCTTAGACTTCCCATCATTTACTCCCATTCAGTCTTCCTTTATGTATTTCTTTTGTGATTTGTTCCTAATCATTGTTTATCACCAAATCATATCAACATACTTCTTCCTTAGAACAGTCCAATCCTACCCTCTATCTTTCTACCAGCATTTGTTTATTGTAAAATTTATCTATTTTTCCATCTTCAGTAAACTTTTCTCTCCATTCATTTTTCCTGTCCAACATAATTGTTTGATACATTAATTTTAAGTATGATACTCTTCATGGAATCATACAACTTATGTAACATCCTCTGCAAAGAAATTCAAGTTCCCTATACAAAGGGATTGTCCATATACAAATACATATACTCATAAGCCCGTGCAACTAAACTTACTGCAAGCATTGCTTTTACATTTAGGCATACATGCATTAAACAATAAAAGAGACACCACAAATCCTTGTCTTACTCCCTGCTCAGTTTTGGAATCTTTTGCTAATCCTCATTTTTTGTACATACAGTATATATATACATATAACACACACATATACACATACATACATGGGCAGACACACAAACACAATTACACACACACACACCACCTGTAGTCTCTTTTGCTTTATCATTCCATTAAGCATCTTTTTTCTTACTTCCTATTAGCATAAGTCTAGACAATTTTCTGGTCCTCTGTAATCTAATTTTCATTCTATTTCAAGCAGTGTCTATATCCTTTTTCTTCATATCCACTTTCTATTCATCCTGCTGGGAAATTATTCTCCTCTGTCATTTCTTTTCCTGCAGCCTTTTACTTTTACAACTTTTCCTTATTTCTTTTTATTTCACGTCACCACCCCTAATGGTCTGTCCTTATTTAAAACTTACCCTTAATGAAGGATATTTCCCTTGCATCATTCATTAATACTGCCAATCTTTCATCATTTACAGTTAAATTAATCAACCAGAGTTCAATTATGGTTTCGGTTGATTTCTACGTGTATGCATGAATAGACTTATTCTTAGCCATTTATTCCATCAAATATCTTTTTCTAAGGAAATATTCAACAACTAGTTCCCATTCTCATTTGTTGTTGGATCTACAAATGGCCAATCATTTTTGTGTATCTTCTCATCTCAATCCCACCAATCCATTCATTTCACCTAACCCCATATTTTTCCTTGGATTGCATTTATTCAGCGTGCTGCAGTTTCCCCCCAAAACTCATTACCACTGTTTACTGGAGCATAACATGCAACTCTCACTAATTTATGAATTCCCTTTTTCATACATATAAAATAATCTAAATAATGCCAATTCATACCTTCTGCCATATTTTAACCCTTTCATTCATAATTAAGCTACACGTTCTCTTCCCCACATGTATTTATGCACTACCCTGTACAAAATCAGAGCACCTTCTTTCAGATCTATTGTATTCTTCCCATTTCTCTTAGTTTCACAGGTACACAATATGTTTATTTTTATTTCTTTCATTTCCCTCATTAATTCATATTATTTAACATTCATTCCTCTTAAATTCCAAGTCATAATATTTAATTTGCCATGGTTGTTATTAGCAAGACAACATAGATACTGTTTTCTGCTGCCTATCACAGCCTTAGTCAGTTGGGGATTTCACATTAGTAAGATAAAGAAGGTGTAGGTTTTACTACCAGCCCTAGTTATACCCATGACACATACAGCATTTCCTGATAATGGTAAGGACAGTACTGGTCGGTTCTGGCACATTTTAGTTTGCATGCCACAAGCACAATCCAATTATACCCCAAGCATGATCATGCTGTTCTATGCAGGCCAGAATCTTATGTAGTGGCTATCTTGCAAGACAACATACTATTGCCTCCATCCCACTAATTAGGAGGCACATCCAATGTACTGACACTCACTCAAGAGGATTATGCTGAAGTTATAAATAATATTTTAATTAAGTTCATAGTTATGGTATATGCATTGTCTGCATACAATACTGTAGTTCTACACCTATATGAATTAACCTTCATATAAACCTGTTACTTAATTTACTTACCAAACTATGTTATACAGATACTTGTTGCATTTGCAAAATATAATTTGGAAACCAAGTATAAGTATGAAACGTAGATGCATTGCGATAGCTACATTTTGTAACCCAAAACACTAATTACCGTAGCATCCAAATGCTGCTTTAATTATAGGCTATTTTGGCTGAAGAAAAAAATTCAATGCACATTTTAATGAGTATAAAATTAAACAACATATGCAGATAGTAAAATTAATTCCTTGGTTGTAGGATGATCATTTGGTAACAATCTGTTACCTTAGCCTACCGTTTTGCTGATTTTTTTTAACAGACTTACATTCCATTTTTTTCTTCAAGAGAGTTTTCAAACATAAAGCCCTCACCTTCAGGCTGAAGTGGTAGTATTCAGGTTTCTACACCATTTGAATATCAATTTCACCAATACAAGGAAGACTGCTTGAACTAATGTGTATAGATTGAGTTATACATATTTATAGCATATTAAGCCACTCAAAAATTCAACAAAATGGATGCATTATCCACTAAAATCACAGCATCCATATGTTGAAGGAGCATGTGTCAATGTTGGCATTACCTCTCAGGTTAACAATGTAGCAAAGTCAATCAACAGGACAGCCAGAACCAAAAGTGGTTGTGGTTACAAATGTGATTCTTACCTTATTCAGTATGCAACTTACTCATTTTAACTCATTTGTATGCCATCCACTTCACCAGACTCTGGGTGGCTCACAAAAACACATCAATAAACTCTAACTATAAAATCAGCATAAAATTATAGAGCCAGCCAGTCACCTAATAGCTAAAGCATAAAATTATAATCTTCAGGGACAGCAGCAGCCAAAATTCCTTCAATCTATCTTCCAAAATCTCACTTGAGAGTGAAAAGAACATAGAGTCAGCACACCTACAGAGAAACCTTGCTTCTGTACTGCCATTCCCCAATCAATCCAGGGACAGAGGATCACCAACAGCCCTTCCTCTAAAGCAGTGTTTCTCAACCATAGTGACTTTAAGATGTGTGGACTTCAACCCCCAGAACTTCCCAGCCAGTGTGCTGGCTGGGAAAAGTCCACACATCTTAAAGTTGATATGGTTAAGAAACACTGCTGTAAAGCATACACCAGACAAGAAAACTCTACTTGGAGAAGATAGTTACGAACCAAGAACCAGAGTCATATGGAGCTTTATAGGCAATAACAAGCCCTTTGTACCTGAAAACCTAATGGTAGTCAATGCAGCTGCTACAAGCAGAGCACGAATCTGCTAAGCTGGGACTGGCCTTTTTGCAATCATGCACCTGCAGATCCTGAAAGTCTACAAAGGCAGCCCCAAGTAAAGTACATTACAGTAATCTAGATGAGAGATGTTAAGGGTGCAATAGATAGTTGCCAAAGTCTGTTCCAGGAATGGCTGAATCTGATGCACCAGCCACATTTGAGCACCGGCTCTCCACCTGCTGCTTCACCAGATGACATATTATAATTATAATATTGAACTGTACAAAATGAATTCTGTGACAGTGATTACTTTAATAAATAGTGTACTGAGTGTGGATGTATCTGCATCAATTTCTGGATAGCGCAGAATGTAAATGCAATAAATTAATATTGGATATATATACTTCTCTCAGCTTAGATGTAGTTTCTAAAAATGATAAACATCAAGAGTATCAATATCCACATTGCCTGTTCAATGATACCAATTTTCATTAGGTGGCCAAAGTATTTCAGTTTTGCCTTTAATATCATTCCCTCGAGTGAGCAGTCTGGCTTTATTTCCTGGAGGATGGACTGGTTTGATCTTCTTGCAGTCCAAGGCACCCTCAGAATTTTCCTCCAACACCACAGTTCCAAAGCATCGATCTTCCTTCTCTCAGCCTTCCTTATGGTCCAGCTCTCGCAGCCGTATGTTACTACGGGGAACACCATTGCTTTAACTATGCGGACCTTTGTTGTCAGTGTGATGTCTCTGCTCTTAACTATTTTATCGAGATTTGTCATTGCTCTTCTCCCAAGGATTAAGCATCTTCTGATTTCCTGACTGCAGTCAGCATCTGCAGTAATCTTCGCACCTAGGAATACAAAGTCTTTCACTGCTTCTACATCTTCTCCCTCTATTTGCCAGTTATCAATCAAGCTGGTTGCCATAATCTTGGTTTTTTTGAGGTTTAGCTGCAAGCCAGCTTTTGCACTTTCTTCTTTCACCTTCATCATAAGGCTCCTCAGTTCCTCTTCGCTTTCAGCCATCAAAGTGGTATCATCTGCATATCTGAGATTGTTAATGTTTCTTCCAGCAATTTTAACTCCAGCCTTGGATTCCTCAAGCCCAGCATATCACATGATGTGTTCTGCGTACAAGTTGAAAGGGTACGGTGAAAGGATACAGCCCTGCCGTACTCCTTTCCCAATCTTAAACCAGTCCGTTGTTCCGTGGTCTGTTATTACTGTTGCTACTTGGTTGTTATACAGATTCTTCAGGAGGCATACAAGATGACTTGGTATCCCCATACCACTAAGAACTTGTGTAGAGAGCATTGTATGCTATGTTGTTGGTTGGCAAACCACGACAGCTGTGCGAGATGCTTATTTACATTGAACCTTCCTTGAACTTCCATAGTGGATAAGGTTGTAGCAAAAACTTTCCTCACAAGGCAACAGGAGCTATAACCTGAGCTGTGCCAGGAGGCTATCAGGGGGGTTACATGAGGTATGCATTGCTATTTAGACCAATCAGCCTTCTGCTATGTGAATTACTGTTTTAGTGCACTTGCTTAGCTGGGGGAATAATAAAAGAGAGCTTACGGCTTGAATCGGGGCTCTCATCCCGAGGAAGTTGTGTCTGTGCATTCTTCCTACATTCTTCATGAGAGACCACCATTTTCACAACTTGCCACAATTTGTTATGGTCCACACAGTCAAAGGCTTTAGAATAGTCGATAAAACAGAAATAGATGTTTTTCTGAAACTCCCTGGCTTTTTCCATTCTCCAGCGGATATTGGCAATTTGGTCCCTAGTTCCTCTGCCTTTTCTAAACCCAGCTTGTACATCGGGCAATTCTCGCTCCATGAATTGCTGAAGTCTACCTTGCAGGATCTTGAGCATTACCTTACGGGCATGTGAAATGAGTGCCACTGTTCGATAGTTTGAACATTCTTTAGTGTTTCCCTTTTTGTATGGGGATATAAGTTGATTTTTTCCAATCTGATGGCCATTCTTGTGTTTTCCAAATTTGCTGGCATATAGCATGCGTTACCTTGACAGCATCATCTTGCAAGATTTTGAACAGTTCAGCTGGGATGCCGTCGTCTCCTGCTGCCTTGTTATTAGCAATGCTTCTTAAGGCCCATTCAACCTCACTCTTGAGGATGTCTGGCTCTAGCTCACTGACCACACCATCAAAGCTATCCCCGATATGGTTATCCTTCCTATACAGGTCTTCCGTATATTCTTGCCACCTTTTCTTGATCTCTTCTTCTTCTCTTAGGTCCTTGCCATCTTTGTTTTTGATCATACCCATTTTTGCCTGGAATTTACCTCCGATGTTTCTAATTTTCTGGAAGAGATCTCTTGTCCTTCCTATTCTATTGTCTTCTTCCACTTCCGCACACTGCTTGTTTAAAAATAATTCCTTATCTCTTCTGGCTAACCTCTGGAATTTTGCATTTAATTGGGCATATCTCCCCCTATCACTGTTGCCTTTTGCTTTCCTTCTTTCTTGGGCTACTTCTAGTGTCTCAGCAGACAGCCATTTTGCATTCTTGGTTTTCTCTTTCTTTGGGATGTATTTTGTTGCCGCCTCCTGAACAATGTTGCACACTTCTGTCCATAGTTCTTCCAGGACCCTATCTACTAAGTCCAGTCCCTTAAATCTATTGTTCACCTCCACTGCATATTCCTTAGGAATATTAGTGAGCTCATATCTAGCTGATCTGTGGGTCTTCCCTAATCTCTTTAGTCTGATCCTAAATTGTGCAAGAAGTAGTTTGTGATCTGAACTACAGTCAGCTCCAGGTCTTGTTTTTACTGACTGTATAGATGTCCGCCACCTTTGGCTGCAAAGGATGTAGTCAATCTGATTTCAGTGTTGTCCTTCTGGTGAGGTCCATGTATAAAGCCATCTCTTAGGTTGCTGGAAGAGAGTGTTTGTTATGCAGAGTGAGTTGTCTTAGCAAAATTCTATCAGCCTATGTCCTGCTTCGTTTTGTTCTCCCAGGCCATGCTTACCTGTAATTCCAGGTGTCATTTGACTGCCCACCTTAGCATTCCAGTCTCCCGTGATGAAAATAACATCTCTTTTAGGCGTGTTGTCCAGTAGGTGCTGCAGATCCTCATAGAACTGCTCTACTTCAGCTTCTTCAGCATCTGTGGTTGGGGCGTATATTTGGATCACTGTGATGTTAGATAGCTTGCCCTGAATTCAAACTGAGATCATTCTATCATTTTTTGGATTGAATCCAAGCACTGCTTTAGCCACTTTACTATTAATTATGAAGGCTACTCCATTTCTTCTGTGGTCCTCTTGTCCACAGTAGTAGATCTGGTGGTCATTTGATGTGGCGGCCCATTCCAGTCCATTTCAGTTCACTGACACCCAGAATGTCTATCTTTAATCTTGACATCTCACCAATAACCACATCCAATTTGCCCTGGCTCATAGATCTTACATTCCAGGTTCCAATGGTGTGTTGATTCTTAGAACATCAGATTCGCCGTTCACCACCAGCACCGTCGGCCGCTAGCCGTCGTTTCGGCTTTGAGCTAGCTGCGTCATCACGTCTGGGGCTAGTTGAACTCATCCTCTGTTCCTCCCCAGTAGCGTTTGACCACCTTCCAACCTGGGGGTCTCATCTTCCAATGGTATACCGACATATCTCTGGTTGTACTGATCCATTTAGTTTTCACAGCAAGAATACTGGGGTGGGTTGCCATTACCTTCCCCAGGGATCGCATTTAGTCTGACATCTCTGTCATGACCTTCCCGTCTTGGGTGGCCCTTCATGGTTTAGGTCATGGCATCATTGAGGTGCTCAAGCTCCAGCACCACGACAAGGTAATGATCCTTTGCTGAAGAATGATACCAATACATAGCACAAATTTAAAATAATTGTTTATAATAATCTATAGAAAAATAGTTGTCTACTAAATTACTAGTTTGGCAAGAAGTTTTTGTTTTTTGGCAAGAAGTTTTCTTCAAATCTTTACTTTTCAGTTAAAAAATGGTAACATTTTCTTGGATATGCAGTGCAATGGACAGAATTAGAAAAAGCAAGCAAATATTTTCTCCCCAAATTTGTAATACATACCCATTAAAACTCTTCCGTTTACTCAGCTATCCCTGCTTATATATTCTTGCACAGCAGATGGTGCTATGTCTGCACTATCTAACAGATTTGAGTTAAACCAAATACTGATTTCCTGCTTTTCCTGAAGACTTTTGAGAAATAGAAAAATGGGAATCATCACCAACTTAAATTTAAAAAGTAGTGCTAAATGGAACAGGCAAAAAAACCCCCAGAACATTCCTAACAATGAGTAGAATAATATATAAGATAAATATATACTTAATTTACTGTATAGCACATCATTGACATGTATAGAAGTAGTTTTGTTTTCAGGAAATAACAAAAACAAAACTTTTGTCATTTTATTAATCAAGATTAATGCACGTGGTTGACTAAAGTACATATTCTAAAGGATGAATCTTCCTGCTGATTCTTCATATAAATTTCACCCCTCCTTAATCTCTGAGTTTCAGTATAAGCCTTCTGTAGGCAAAAGTAGACAAGAAAGTTGGAAAAAAATTAAAATGGAGGGTGGGGCAATCTCCATCAGCCCTCCTCCTGCTATAGTTCCTGTATTAATATGAACCCTTCAACTTGCACTTCTAATTAAATACAGTCATTATTCTAATATTTACAGACTCTGAATGTTGTGGTACAGTTTGCCAATTAAACTACAAAAATATAACAATTATGTACAAAAGTATATTACATAACACAATGTACAAAAACGCACTGGAAGATTGCTTGCAGAAGTCCATTTATTAACAAAATTCATATAAAATCTGTATACTGTAAGGAAGTGTGTAAAGCTTTTAGTTTTATGAAGTTCTTGTACATTCTCGATCAATACACATGTGCAGGTTGGTTGATCAGTCAATGTGGATGAAACTAAATGACATCACATTGTATTTTTTTTCCTAAATAAATTAAGTTTTAAAACAAATTTTATATCCAGGACTATACTTACACATGAATATGCGAATAAAATGAAGAGAAAAGAACTAACGTGCTCATATGTTTCATGTTGGAAGGGAGGGGAGATGTTCACCATACCAGATATCGAAATAAGCACAAAACTAGTTAAAGGTAACTGTGTCAGTTAAAGTTACTAGTTAAAGGTAAATAATTTTGACAGATAGAAATTAATGAAACAGAAATTATAGTTAAAGCTTTCTCTTGTGCATTGTGTTATTCTATACATGAATCAGAATGTCAACAGAAATTATTTGACTTGGCCTTTCTGAGAACTAAGGCCATAAATTACATTTAATTCAATTATATCTGAAACTGTCAAGGTAACTCAGATAGCAACCAGAAGTAGCTCACAGAAGTACACACAAATGTGGACTCTGCAAGAGAATATGGGTCAAGCAAAATATTTTGGACTCACTCTATACACAGCAAGAAAGTGAAACACAATAGCCTGTAAATAAATAGTTCCTATGCCCCTAAATAAGTTTTTGCTTTCAGATATTTGGGGGGGAGGGTTGATTAAAATATTCATATACCTTACATCTTCTTTTCATAAACTTCTTTATCAAAGAATTCTAATACAGCATAGAAATATAAGGCAGTCAAATATTTTAAACCCAGAGACAAGTTAATACTGAAAACGAAAGTAAAATTAAGAAACAGGAAACTAGAAGCACAGGCATCCAGGCATTAAAATGAAGAAATAAACTTCTAGATTGGCTAAAAGGCAAACTTTCTTTGCTCTAAAATAGTTAAAAGGGTCAAAGTACATACTGGCTTAGTTAATGAGAAAACAAGAGTTGCTAAATGATATTTTTCCACATACATAACCAGCGTTGCCTAGCATTCTCCATTCACATGTACATAAATTTTCATGTCTATGAGACACACAGAAACAAATGATAGTTTCGCAGAACTATGGTGATTTAACCCAGCAGATTTAAGTACTGAATTAATGAAGATTGGAGGATAATATATAATTCTAACTTGTAAATGAGTAATACTTAATTCTAATAATTGTTTGAATTGGAGGATAATATATAATTCTAACTTGTAAATGAGTAATACTTAATTCTAATAATTGTTTGAGTTGCTCAAGCAATAATTCAAATTCAAAAAAGCACATTGGTTTATTTTACATATAAATACACAGTTATTCATGTTGCAAAACAGAAAAATATCTTGTTAGCATACTCACTTTCTAGCACCAAAATACTAAATAAATCATTTTAAAGAATAATGGAGATTTGGGACATGGTAAACCCTATATAACAAGTGGAGGATATTATTTTTGAAGATTATTTTAGTGATTTGTTTCACACCAGCAAATTACACTGAAGGCATTAAAAAAAATTAAAAGCTCAGTTTAAAACATTTTTTTAGAAACACATAAACAAAATGCACAGCATTTTTTCAGCTTATCAACCAAACAGCTTATATATCAAAGGCTATTTTCATAAAAATGTTCTTGCTACCAACAGGAAGGTCACTGAGAGGAAATCATCTAACCTCCTCGACAAGGTCTTCTCCTAAAGATATTGGAGCCCAGACAACTTCATAAAGGAAAAAAAAAACTTTTTCAAATAGCCTGATTCCAAGTCACTTTATAAATCATAACCAATACTTTGAATTATTCCTACCCAATGAAATTATTTTAACAAGGGATATCCATACTCCTTATAACTTGCCTCATTCAATAGCTTGTTTATTATACTTTGAACTGCTGAAAAGTTTTGAACACTTTTCAGAGGCAACATTACTTAGAATATATTAAGTAGTCCAGTCAGGAAACAACTAAAGTAGGTGTTATCAAGGCTAGATCTAACTTCCCCAGTAATGGCATGGCTACTGTATAACCTTTAACTTTATAAATACACTTCTGGGACTTCACTCCATCCAACACAAAATTAATTTCTACTCTTTGATCTGTTTTTTTACTGACAAGAAAGGATCTCTGTTCCAACAGAATTAAGATTCTCTTTCTTGGCCTAACTCAACTGGGTCCTGTATAATTAACACCTCCTCTTTGCCCAAACTTTTTTATTCTGTTTCAGTCTTGTGCTTTTTATAATTTTAAAGTCTTAATAATATTAGTTTGTATATATTTTTTTCACTTTTATTTTACAGATACATGCTGTGATAATGTCAGAAAACCTAGACAGTCATCTATTGGGGATGCTTGAATCTGGATTCCTCCAATGAAGAGAGGGTTTGGATTCAGTGGCTAAATGGCTTTTTCTAACTTATGGTTCCATAATTCTAAATCTTACCTTATCTGTACCATATGGCTTAGCAGACTTATTTAAGGTGATGATAATTATTAAATAGTTGTGTAAATCAGTTCTCAGAATATCTTTAACTTGTTCTGAGAAGTTAATTACACTGGTGAATAATATTTTGAAAAAATGCAGATAATGGCAGTATGACAAACTAAAGAACAATAAAGTGCAAGATTTTCCTTTCTAGTTAGCTGAAGCAGAGCTCAAAATATTAGAACACAATTGTTCTTTTTTTATTATTTTTTTCAATGACAGATAACTAAGTACACACCAGCCTTTCAGAAAGTTCTACTGGTAGTAATGTTTCATTTGCAATTAGGTTTTGTCAGCTTGTAGCAGATCCCCACGGTCTTGAAAAATGCTGCTGACATTTGGCTTCTGATACTGGATTGGAGAGGTTTAATTGCATGTCTAATTAAATTTAATGCTATGATAGCATCTTATGTCTTATTCACCACTATAAATATTACTATTGGTTGTATCATGTTTTCAGACAATATGAAGACCATCATTTCTATTTAATACACAGATAGGCAGCTCAGAATACTATATTTAAAACAAAGACCAAAAGCAACAATAATAAAGCTTAGCAGCAAGCAGTAGTAATGAACTCATCTGCTGATCCTCAGAGGTAAAATAATATAAACATACTTACAGATTTGAGCGTGCGTGTTTTTTTCCCGAATGCACTGCAAAAGGGATATACTGCAAAACAGAACTACGTTTTTCTGGCAACAGTCTATCCCAGTACTGGTGTTATTTTGTTTAGAAATAGTACTCTATATATATTCTGCCCAGAGAATTTGGACAGTTGGCAGTTCTCTTATGGCCCCAACTTAGGCTGACTATATTTCCTTGAGACAAAAATGGGACATTGGGATGGCAAAATGAGGCAGGGCTGGGTGATGGGCTGGATTGATGGCAGGAACTTCTCCGGTTTTCTCGGGCTGGGAATCTTTGGATTCCTTCATTTGTAAGAGGCAAGTCTGGGCTGGAGAGTCTAGTGAACGGTTGTCCCTGACAAGCAGTTCCTCCTCTGGCCATGCTTTTACGTTCTTTTCTTCCCACTGTTTCAAGGCAGGAGCCAATCAGCTCACCCTTTGATCACCACCCATCAGCTGATCCTGTTTTTTTCATTTTAGGTTTCCTGCCGGGTTGAGTTCTACGGGTTTTTTTCCTGCTGTTTCTGCTGAGCTCCCCCTCCTCCCACTCAAAGTCAGACTGCATTCTGACAGGTTCGCGGGAACTTTCAAATTTTTAAGTAAGGTTTTTAAGAAAACAGGACAATATGGACATTTATATTAAAAGGACGGGACGGTCTGGAAATGTTAAAAAAAGGGACTGTCCCATTCAAAATGGGGCATATGGTCAGCCTACCCCAACTCCAAAATGTTTTAAAATGTAGCCCAAACATTTGTTGGCTGCAACACAAAGTAGGTTCTACCTTCCACTGACAGTGGGAATTCAGGCTGCACCATTAAAATCCTCATTTCAAACAAAGCAACAGCCAGTAATTTTCCCTGTATCTCAGATCTTCTCTGTGTCAGCACTATAAGGATACACAAAAAGAATTTTGGATTTCTCGTGTGTGTTCGTGTATCAAATTTGTAAGCACCCATCTCCTCTCACCAGAGGGATAAAGATTAACATGGATTGCTGAGTTGTCTCAATTCAGCTTGAATTGATTAAATTCCAACTCCTCAACCATGGCCTTGGGATACAAGATTAGGACAGACAAAACAGTACCTGGATTTGTAATGCTTTGAATAACCAATGAGCTAGATCATAACTCCAATGCTTAAGAGTTACTCCAATTTTTAAGAAAGGCTCATGGGTAATCCAGGAAATTATAGGCCTGTCAGCTTAACATCTGTGCTAGGAAAAATCATGGTAACTGCTATTAAATATAAAATTACCAAACATCTGGAGACACAGTCCTTGCTCAAGGATACCCAACATGGGTTCACCAAGGGAAGGTCCTGTTTAACTAATCTACTACAGTTTTTTTGAAGGTGTTAACAAGCATGTGGATGAGTCAGCAGACATCATCTACTTAGATTTGCAAAAAGCCTTTGATAAAGCCCCTCACCAAACAATTTTCACTAAACCTAAAAGCCCCTCACCAAACAATTTTCACTAAACCTAAAAGCCATGGAATGTATGTTTTTGCCTTACACCATTTCATTATTCTGAGACCCAGTTTGGTCTAGTGGTTAAGGTGCTGGGCTAGAAACCAAGAGTCTGTGAGTTCTAGTCCTGCCTTAGGCATGAAAGCCGGCTGGGTGACCTTGGGCCAGTCACTTTCTCTCAGCCCAACTCACCTCACAGGGTTGCTGTTGTGGGGAAAATAGGAGGAGGAAGGAGTATTATGTTAATATGTTTTTCTACTACTGATTAAGGTTACTGTGGTAACTAATCATTTTGGCCGAGTGAAGAGGTTGAATTTAATTGTCCCCTTTTCACGTGTTAATGGTTGCATTGCCTAAGGGAGGAACTTGCCTGGACTTGTTTTAGTTTCAGTTTCCCTTCTGTGTAGGCTTGCAGAGAATATGCAGCTGAGAGAAATCTCTCCTCTCAGCAAACAGCCTTTAAATATGTTTGTTTTCTGTAAATAAAATTATTTTTATAGAAATGCCTGGTGTGTGACGTTTCTGATCTCTCCTGGGCCAAATGCTTTCCTAGCAATCTGCCAACGTATTAGGTTTGTTCACCACCTTGAGTTATTTATAAAAATAATAAAGGTGGGATAAAAATAAATAAATAAAAGGGTAGGTCCTCTTATGGATAAGCAACTGGTTAAATAATAAAAAACAAAGAGCAGGAGTAAATGGACATTTATTACAATAGAGGGCTGGGATCACCCAGAGTTCTGTCCTAGGACTGGTGCTTTTAAACATATTTATAAATGATCTGGAAATGGACTTGACACTAAATTCCTCAGAATGGCAAAAACAATATAAGTGGAGAAAGAAGATTCAGAAGAGGGTAGCTAAGATGATCAAGGGGCTGGAACAACTTCCCTATGACAAAAATTGCAACATTTTGGACTTTTTAATCTAGAAAGGAGGCAAATGAGGAGACATGATTGAGGTACAGTATATAAAATTATGCATGCCGTGGATAAAGTAGACAAGGATAAGCTAGCCTAAAATACTAGAACCAGAGGTCACCCAATGAAATTGTATCATGGAAGAATCAGGACAGACAAAAGGATTTTTTTTTTAATACAACACATACTTCAACTTTGGAATTTGCTACCACCACATGTGATACTGGTTACCAGCATGGCTGGCTTCAAAAAAGAGTTTGACCAATACTTGGAAATCATGGGGATCAATGAGTATTAGCCTTGATCGCACTGTGACTGCTTATGAAGATCATCTGCTGGGAGATTAGTAGGCTTTTTGGGGCAGTTGGTTGGCTGCTGTGGGAACAGGCTTCTGTGACAACAGACTGCTGGACTAGATGGGTGAGGGGTCTGATCCAGCAGGTACTGCTTATGTTTTTATCACACATTTAACATACAAATATTCAAGCTATATATAGAAAAAAGAATTGTTATTTTTAACTGAATCTCTGCTTTCAGTGTGATAAAGGGAATTACAGAAGGAAAAGGAAGGGAACAGAATAGCAAAACTGGGGGAAAATACTTAAAAGATAAATACTTTTGTATTTATAGTTATGTTTTATATCTATTTTACTAGGGTATATAGAAGGATAAATTCAGAGCACATGCCATCATACAAGACAAAAATTTCAGAGTGACAACTGTATAATATATGTACATGTATGAGGAATGAAAGAGTAAGTAGATAAAGATTATTCATCTGGATCGTTGACCTGTAATAAAGAATTTTAATTTGAAAAGATTATAGTATATTGTGCAAGAACTGAGCTAGTAAGGCACTTTACAATACTGTACAATAAATCAGCTAAATGCTAAGGTACTTCTAGAATATGACTCCTAGAATGCAGTATGCAAATGAATGTAGTTGTTGAGAAAAATCAATTTTACACACTTTTAAATATCTATGTTGACAAGGCAAGATTGCCAGTATATCTAAAATGAGGTCACGTATTTCATCTGGGAATATTGTGAATTGTCTTAGTGATCTGAATATGAAAGGAGTTCAGAAAACATCCATTGAAAGGAAAATAAAGAGGAACAGGGAATCCCTGGATAGAGAAACAGGGAGGAAAGAAAGAAGGAAATGGTGAGAGATAAATATGAGAAAGAATAATGGAAATGTGTGTTAACCTTAAAAACTTGTAGACCCATAATAGTCTACAAACAGACTTTCTTAAGGGGTTATCTAATAATACATCATGAAGCTATACTTATACAATGTATTAAAACTTCACTCACTTAATTTAAGAAATCAGTTCCTAAATGCATCTGTAGTATAAGAGAGAGAGAGATTCTTATCGTAATTATAATTTAATACTTTGTATCTTGTCTATACAATTAGAATGGGTGAGGACACAGGTAATCAACATACTTGTACCTAGAAACTATTTCTCTATTCAGGCTTAGCATGACCAGTTCCTATGGGTTGGTGCATACCAAACTGCACTAAACCTTTTGGGCTAGGCCTGTTTATAGGTCTTGTGCAATATGAAATAAAAATTAAAACAAAATCCAAAAGATTTAGCACAGTGATCTCAAAACAGCTAAAAAAGAAGACATCCATTTCAACTTTCCTCATGCTTAAAATAGTGACAAGTTGCCCTGATGGACATGGGCTAATGGCCTCAGGGTTATTTCTTTTTTCTGCGCAAAAACCAAGCTCAGGGTCACTAGACACTGAGAAACATCATTTGATTAAAATACCTGAATGCAGATACTTTATAGGTGAATATATATATATGGATGAAGAGTTCAGCAATAGAGGACACTGCTGCACTTTCCCAGACTTGGTTTTGTACAGTGTGACCTGGAGATACTGGGTTTATCAAAGAGCAGGTGGAGGATGAATCTGCAGTTGGAGACCCAGCAGGAGCCACCAGAACCCAAGGGAGAGAACTGCTGAGTGGACTGACTGATGGAAAAGGCTGCAGCTTTTGGAAAACAGATGACGTATCAGTGAAGATGTTCTGACAAAGGTGCTGGAATTGAAGACGCCCAGAAAATACTTGTTTTTCTTCTATCTGTTTCTCCCTACCCCAGAAGTGAAAGTATTGAGAGAAGTTGTCAGCCTTCCCAGGTAGACCAGGCAGGAAGCATGACCAGATGAGCTAATTCTACTTCATTGTGAAGCTACATAACAGAATCTTGCAAGTCTGAAGGTACAAAGTCTGAAAGTCTCCCACCATCTCTTTTACAGCCTGATAAGTTGGGGAGGTTCCTTTCTGAGTTTCTTTCTCTTCCCATTACGTAGCTGCGGGCTATGCCATCTCTTATCTGATCATTCAGGCAGCATCTTTTCCCCCCACCCCCCAAAGTCATTCCCACATACCATTACAGAAATTGTGTGAGTTAAGGAAGAATGGAATGAAACAGATAAGAGACTCTGAAAAACTCCATTTGGAATGGTCTGTATAGAACTGTATATGTGGAATCCTTGGTGCTCTCTGAGCCTTGTTGTTTTCTTGCAGACATTTCATTGCCAGACTAGGCAACATTTTCAGTGTGAGCTGAAGATGTTGCCTAGTCTGGCAATGAAACATCTGCAGGAAAACAACAAGGCTCAGAGAGCACCAAGGACTCCACAGTTCAACCCTGAAATACGAATATACAAATAATGAGAACTATATATGCATGGTTAGCTAAGCCATGGCCACTTTATCTACTGGAAATATATATAAATTATCTAACAGCTCCATAACAATAAAAACTATAATTTAGAGAAGAACAGCATGTATGTTTTTGGAAAGTTCCTTCCCTCCAACAGTGGACAGCATGGATTAATGGGTCCACCAGTAGGAAAACTGACATAGAGGAGAAGCCCAATATGGTAAGAAACTCAAGGCTCCAAATCAGTGAGGCGACAGGGTCTTTATCCCTATTTTCTATTTCCCATGCTACAGTTGGGCAAGCCAGACCTCTTAGGAATCTTTGACCATAAAGAGAATACAACAAATCAAATAAGAGAATTTAAACAGAACACTATGTAAGGACAATCGGAACTCAAGGACAAATGTGCTAACACTGTGGCAGTGGAAAACAAAGTAAAGAGGTTTGTCAGGCACTGTGCCTAGTTGCATAGAGAGGGCACCAAACAATTCTGTAATTTTTAGAATATTCAGACAGGGTTTTCCACATGTATAACTCATATGTATAAATCACAGAGAACATGACAAAAGAAAAAGGTTGTATTGAATACAGATCTTAATCCTGAAAGAAGTGTTCATCCTGGGGTTCTTTTGTTTGTTTCCTGATTTTAAAAAAGCAAATATACATAGGCTTTCAGACAAGGAACCTTTATTTTTACAAGCTGTTCAAGCTGACATTAGTTTCTCTTTCCGGGAGCCTCATTTTATAAGCCAACTTAGAGATATCAGCCTCACTGCTAACTGATTTTTAAATTGTCATCATTCAGGAGACTAGCATTGCAAAGATTTATTTTCCATGAGAAATGAACTGAGGCAGCGGCAAAAATCCTTCAAGGGTTTATTTTGGTTCACCTCACAGAAAAAGCATTAACAGTTCCCTTTATTATGTTCCAAATGTAGAATATAAGTGACAAAAAATAATAAATCTAGAAACAAAATAACACTGCATGCAGAGTAGATCACTTGCAACATACCTCTAATTAAAAAAAACCTGACTTCTCTGCAAATTCCTCCACTTCTATATTTTTCTGAAAATATTGGCACCAAATGAAGTTAACTGACAGACTATTCCTAATAGCCACTGAAGGAGGAGTACTTAGGTAGAGGCAGAGAATACCAGCTCACCAGATAATGAGCAAGAAAATGCTAAGGAATTAGCAGTATGGTTTGGGAAGAACTGGATGGCCTTCAGTTTTAATGGCATCAGAAATGAAGAGCAGAAAGGATATATTTACAGGAAGAACAGGTACAGCTTTCTGAACTTCCAAGAAGCCCAAAGAGGGTAAACTATGCCAAAAGAGTGGCAGTTGTCTCATGCACACTGAGCAGACATCTTGAATAGAAGTATACAAAAGCATCATAGGCTGATCTGTGGGGTTTATGAAGGACAGTTCCATCTAGATTTAAGAGATACTACAATCTCTAGCTGGAAATAGAAGATATATCAAAAACAAAAAAATGGAAGTTATTTGCAGCAACACAAAAATAGGCTTAAACACACTGGATACCATTTATAAGTAGTGGCAGCCTTGTTTTAGATCCACCACTAAGCAATAATGTAAACGGGCCTAGGATACCCACACTTATTTACATGCACACCCACACTCATTTATTTCATTTGGTACATAGAAATTTATGAGGCAGGTGGTAGATTGGATAAGGTAAGTGGGCCTAACGTAACAACAGAGATCAGAATCATTGGGGAGAATGAAGTGAACTTCTCAGTGAAATTGCCATTCTCCAGCAATTTTGATCAAGATCACTGGAGGGAACCTAAATCAGACTTTTCCCTTCCAATCTAGACCACAGAGGGAGTAAGTCTTATTCTCATTTTCTACCTTAGTTTCCCACCTTAGTATGCAAATACAATAACTTTGTCTATTTATTTAATTTTCTTGCTTCAACACAACATACTTGATCAAGGTAGTTATTTTCCTGCTGTTATTTTCAATAATATTCCATGGCAAATAACATATAACTGTAAAGTAAGGTGGCATTTTGTGAGCCACAGAAAGAATATCCAAGGTCTTCAGACTTCTTATCTATAATTTATAGACTAAAATCACTTGCCCCCTTGTGAACTCTTAATCTGTTCCTAAAACCAGCTGAGGAAACAAATTATTAATTTATACATTTATAAATTATAAATTATTAAAAATTAGTTATACACTAGAAGTTTTCCAAACAAAGCGATTCATCATGGATAAAATGAATATAATTAAATAATAAATGGCTGAACACACACTGAACAGAAGTTGTGAACAAAATGAAGATAAATATCGCCACCTTCAACTCCTAAATATGGATAAGTGGTAGATGGGGCTGTAGAATGCACTAATTAATCCACAACACTGTAAAATACACTAAAACAGTCTTTCCAAAAATATTCACTTTAAAATAATAATAGCTCCCACTTCAGGTGATCGGAATTAGAAAATCCAGTATATCTATAGTACTGTACTTAAATGTACTGTAATTAAGACAATACTGAGGATGAAGACCCTGACTAAATAAAACCAAGCCAGATATACTCATCTAGGTAAAATCAAAGTAACGAGGGAAGTTTACTAAATAAGTTCTGTTTATTATAAAGCTTAAAGTTTACTTACTAATTGCAATGAATTTCAAAGAAAATTATTTCAAATAAAATCATAAGGAACAAGTTTTTAACAACAAAGACATCACCACTGTATATTTTCAACCACTCCTTGCCATATTTTGCAGTATACAACAATAATGTTTTCTATAGTTACTAATACCAACTACATACTCCTAAATTTCAAAATCTCTGGAAAGATAATAATGCACCATACAATCCTCTGGAATTTGTATAAAAAATGGCTGGTAAATAGGAAAACCAGATATGATTAATTTGTGCTGTAATTAGATAATTAAAAAACCATGTTGTCTTGTCTTGTAAAAAGACTTTTTAAATAAATATCACTGCACAACATACATCAAATTCTGATATTTCTTTCCTTCTAGAACTTTACATATTGTTTAAATGCACTAGGTTCACACTCATAACCCATCATTAAGAACACCTCCCTGGAACAGCAGACATGTTAGTATTTTTGTGAAACTGTCCTCAATAAGGAAAGAACTCAATCCTGTGGGAGAATGCAGTAACTTCAGCAAGGATGCTATGATGTAGATCTATGTACCCATTTTGACTTGAATCAGCTCTCCCTCCCTCCTTAATGCTACCTTTGCAACACAAAGGGCTACCTGGAATATAGCCTTTAAGATTGGACCCTTTCAAAAGCAGTAAAGGAAGTGTAAAAGTCCCAGGCAGACAACGAACAGTAGTTGCATATGATCCTTAATTCAATATAGCTTTATATAAGATTTCCCCTCCCCCCTGCCAAACTTATATAAACACTGAAATGTTATGCCGCCTTTCCATCTTGTATCTTCTTTCATCACTTTGATTTTTATATACAGCTTTACATCTAAGTAGTTTTTAACTACTTTTCAACTGTTCTGCAGAACCCTGTGGTTCAGTGAGAGACTAAGAGCAAAAAGAAAAAAAAGTTCACTTGACAGAAATATTTCTAAGATACAGCAGAAAGTTTGGGGGTTGTCAGCTGACATTTAAAAGCCACACTCCCTGCAGCATTTGTGTTTGTGACAACTCATCATGTTGCTTCTTGACAGATATTACTGGATTTTTTTAAAACAGGGTACATTGCCTAAAAAAGTTTGAAAAACCCTGGGGGAATGTAGCTACCAAGTAAGAAGAGCTCTGCATCAAAAAGAGTTATCTTACCTTCTTTGTTAACTGTATTTCTTTAGAATTAACCTAATTACTAAATATTATGAAAATATTTCTGTGTCCTAGTCATATCATGAAATACTATTTTTAGTAAATCTTGTAACACCTTTTTTTGAAGTAGAATTTAACAACAAATCATTTGTCAAGTATTTTGTTTATTCGTTTAGTCGCTTCTGACTCTTCGTGACTTCATGGACCAGCCCACACCAGAGCTTCCTGTCGGTCGTCAACACCCCCAGCTCCCCCAGGGATGAGTCCGTCACCTCTAGAATATCATCCATCCATCTTGCCCTTGGTCGGCCCCTCTTCCTTTTGCCTTCCACTCTCCCTATCATCAGCATCTTCTCCAGGGTGTCCTGTCTTCTCATTATGTGGCCAAAGTATTTCAGTTTTGCCTTTAATATCATTCCCTCAAGTGAGCAGTCTGGCTTTATTTCCTGGAAGATGAACTGGTTTGATCTTCTGGCAGTCCAAGGCACTCTCAGAATTTTCCTCCAACACCACAGTTCCAAAGCATCTATCTTCCTTCGCTCAGCCTTCCTTATGGTCCAGCTCTCGCAGCCATATGTTACTACAGGGAACACCATTGCTTTAACTATACGGGCCTTTGTTGTCAGTGTGATGTCTCCGCTCTTAACTATTTTATCGAGATTTGTCGTTGCTCTTCTCCCAAGGATTAAGCGTCTTCTGATTTCCTGACTGCAGTCAGCATCTGCAGTAATCTTTGCACCTAGGAATACAAAGTCTTTCACTGCTTCTACATTTTCTCCCTGTATTTGCCAGTTATCAATCAAGCTGGTTGCCATAATCTTGGTTTTTTTGAGGTTTAGCTGCAAGCCAGCTTTTGCACTTTCTTCTTTCACCTTCATCATAAGGCTCCTCAGTTCCTCTTCGCTTTCAGCCATCAAAGTGGTATCATCTGCATATCTGAGATGGTTGTTTCTTCCAGAGATTTTAACTCCAGCCTTGGATTCCTCAAGGCCAGCTTGTCGCATGATGTGTTCTGCATACAAGTTGAATAGGTAGGGTGAGAGTATACAGCCCTGCTGTACTCCTTCCCAATCTTAAACCAGTCCGTTGTTCCGTGGTCTGTTCTTACTGTTGCTACTTGGTCGTTATACAGATTCTTCAGGAGGCAGACAAGATGACTTGGTATCCCCATACCACTAAGAGCTTGCCACAATTTGTTATGGTCCACACAGTCAAAGGCTTTAGAATAGTCAATAAAACAGAAAGAGATGTTTTTCTGAACCCCCCTGGCTTTTTCCATTCTCCAGCAGATATTGGCAATTTGGTCCCTAGTTCCTCTGCCTTTTCTAAACCCAGCTTGTACATCTGGCAATTCTCGCTCCATGAACTGCTGAAGTCTACCTTGCAGGATCTTGAGCATTACCTTACTTGCATTACCTTACTGTCAAGCATTACCTTACTGTCAAGTATAGCCTTTCTATATTCTGCACACAAACCATAACAGTAGAATAAAAAAAACCAGAAATCTCCAATTATACATAAAGTAACATTGATCTATTTATTTTTCTAAATGAGATGGGATTGTAAAAAACTCCCTTTGACATTTCTTTGCATCCATTTACCTATTTATAAGCAAGGAGAGACTTACTTATAAAATAGCATCAGAAATAGCAAGGACTATAATTTAAACAATTAAAACAGTATTCACACAATAGTACTATAATCCTATCTGATGTCCTAACAGCCAGGAAACACGCTGAAACAAGGAACTGGTCTCTAATGTTTATTGCTAGTACATAACAGGAATCCTAACAAACTGAAGAAGCGTGGGAAAAACCCAGACATATAAACCCCAAAGGTTAAGGCGGTCCCGATCTGTGTCTCTTTGAATGGCTGACCAATTCCTCAGTGCTATGCATGCGCTTAACAGTCTGGATGGGAGCCCCCTGCTCGCCATCCTTACTCATGACATCTAAGACTGGCAGAGATTTAGAAAGAGGAATAGAATTAGAACCCCAGCTGTTGACAAGTTACCAAAATGTATATTTTGATGAGAAAAATACTGTTTCATAAATTAAGATACCCAGCTAATGTATATTTTTCAAATGGTATGATTACTGAAACAGGTAAGCCTGTTTAGGAAATCAGTTCAGTTTAGTCTGGATGCAAATCTCTCTACCCTATAATTAAACAGTAATTCTCTCTTAGAGTGAATGAAGCTGGGTAACATATGTAGCCAAAAAATCTTCTTGCAAATCTTTATTATTTGGAATATTATAACACAAGGTAAACAGTGACTCAGAAGTACAATGGAGAGAATTTTAAACAGCCTGTAATATAAAGTTGTAGTACCTCAAGGATACAAAAGCAGTGAAAAAGAAAAGAAACTGTAGCAGTAGCTGCAGGAATAGTAGTAAATAAAAGATACAATTACGCTATGAATTATATATATCAAACCAAACATTGCCTAAAGTGGTCTTTATTGAGAACATGATACCTCCTATGGGTTTGGAAACTGGGTTGTTCTTTGGAAGTGCTGTTGTTTTGTGTTGGTTTTGTTTTTACTATTATTTTAATTTAATGTTTGCATTATTTTGTAAGCTACTTAGAACCTTGTTCGAATTAAAGTGGCATATAAATGCTAGTAAATAAATTCCAGTACACTAGAGAAGTTATGAATAAAGAACCTCATATAGTGCTTTTTTGTTTGGGGTATATAGTGAATTATTTGACAGCAGCATTTACTTTTTCAGTGGCAAATTTTATCATTTATTCATTTATGAGATGCTAATTCATAATTTTAGATGCCTATAAAAAAGAAAGGAGTAAACAGTGAATAGTTATTATCTTTATCTTAAAGCATGATTGAAAGAACATTAATCATGCATATGAAAAAAAATTCCAGAATAATGCAGTGACAAACCACTTTATATTGTTGCCAAGGAATATAAAGCCACTAGGAGTCATAAGAAATGTTGTCTATGATAGTGTAAATAGACCTTGGAGCCAAATGTATTTGTCCGTTATATAATTATTTTAAGAAGATATTTTAGATGAAATGTGGGCCCATGTTAAAAATGTGGCCTGGCTTACTGTGTTATCCTTAAACTGAAAATATCATTTTTTATGTCTAGGTCTGAAGCCATTATCTACAATCAGTAACCGTTATTAACTTATAATTAAGCACCTATTCGTCTCCCTAGAAAACAACGTATGATTCAAGACAAGTCCTAAAACAGCTACTCCAGCAACACTTTTGTGGGTGCTTCTTGAAAACAAAGGAACTGGGGAAAGTATTTGCCTTCTTCCTTTTCATATTGGGTCACTCCAACCTCAGTCAAGTCCTTGTGGACTTTCTGTTGCTGTTTTCTTTAAAAAAAGACACAGACACACACACACGTATAAAAAAATACTAGCAGCCATGCTCAACAAAAATTGCTGGATGAATTTGGGGAAAGGTAATCTGGGGCACATTCTGTGATGAATGCCTTGATTGTGGCTAACACTAAATCATGACTAACTTATGATTATGATTATGATTTTTGTTTTTTATTGTACAACTGCAGCTTGAATTTCCTTTTCTTGGTAATGTTGCTTACAAAGTGTACTGAGCATCACCTCACAATTTTAATAGAAGTAATCTAACTCTACATATTTAATTAATAACATTAATTTGGATTATTTCTCATATAAAAGCATCTTAACACAGTAATGTTGACAGCTATGTGAATCAGCAAGGAAACTAATTAATACATTTTTAAAGCTAGTTATATATAGGTCAATGAAATGTTTTTGCCCACTGTAGTTTGAACATGGTCGTTTACAAATAACGCTGAGTTTTACTGCAAGGAAGGTGGAAGTTGACAGTTAACAAGAACACCGCACATACTATAAAAGTAGACTCTCACTGCACAAATCACCAAAAAGTCCTACAGAAAGAGGTAGCACATGTACTTCCTGACCTATTATGTAAACTGTCACGCTCTCAACATACATAAAAACATGATGGGAAGGTGGGAATGTGTCTTTAATATATGCAGTTAAATACAGTCCTTACAGATAATAAAGTAGAAATGCTACAAAGTTAGCATTTGTATTAAATGCTATGAAAAAAACACACAATAAAATTTGCATTATCCTAATGGGAAAAGAAATACATTCATAATATTTAGCACTGATGGTAGCCAAAAGCTTTTGTTTAGTCAAGCACATATTCAACACTTTCAGCTGTGCTCTCTAGGGATGCTATCTAGTTAAGCAGACCTTTTGAAAGAGAATTAAAATTCATATTACTTACTATTTCTATTTAAATAAAATACTGCTCTATAAATAAAGAAAACTCATGTTTAAAATGAACAAACATGTAATTCTCACTGGAATAAGAAACTGTATTGTAGAACCATTGTATTACAGATAAACAGGTTATAAAGTTATTTTATGTATTTTAAAATCAGCATTTCTCAACCCTTAAAATAAATTGGGATTGGAATTCCCAGAATTCTCAGCCAACATGGCTGGCAGTAGTTGAAGTTCTAGGAATTGCAGTGCTATAACAATTAGGATATTGAGGAAGACTATTTTGAACATCTCTGGGGCTAAAAACCTTGCCTTTGATATGATCATACAATGGGTGCATTAATAGCTAAACAGCCAAGAGGTTTTGTGGGAGGTGTCATTAGATAAAAAGAGAGTGGAATATACACTGTATGAGAACTTGAAATCTGTTCACTTGGATCCTGACGACTCTCCCTCCAGCTCCAAAGTCAGGAAACCACTGTCCTTTGCTTCCATTATACCATGTAACAGGGTTTGACTATGCAGCTACTATTTTCCAAGTTCTGTCTAAGAAAAAAACACTCAACATTCTCCAATCATCTGGATTATAAACTAGCAGTTAACAATTCCTTTTTGTCTACTACACATACTGGGTTAGCTAAATTGAAGGAAGAAATTGCATCTGTGTATTCTTGATACTTACTTCTTCATGATACCCCAAAGCATGTTTTTTGATTTAAAACAAAAACAAAAAAAATATTTGTGAAAAAAAACTGTAATAGTAAACAAATGTTACTTTTAATAATATTATGTGTTCAGATTGCTGTCTAATCTTATATCTCTTTTCTATCTTTTTGATATCACCATTAATGGCTGGTGATTTGTAAGTGCATTCCAACTATTTCATGTATCTATGATGTAGATCTGGCATGAGAAATCACATACAATGTATTGAATTTCATAAGAGGCTATATGCTTCTACTGCAATTCCAAGACCAAGAGGTAATTGGCAGGCTGTCCTGACATTTAAATAAAATTAAGTATTTTGTCCAGTTCCATAATAATTTAAACCTTCTCTGTCTGGAAAAGATAAAAAGCCATGTTATCTGCAGCCATTTACTGAAATAGGTTTATTTTAAGACTTGAACTATTATGTAGACCAGTGCTTCTCAAACCTGGATAAATTACCCAAAATTGGGTAAAAGTGGTTTTCCTTTGGGTAACAACACATGAACCCATTACTCAATCACAGCAGGGACTTTTAAACTGACTTAAAGTCTTTTACCTACATTGGATAAAGGAGCTTCTGATAAGCAGTTTTGGGTGACAAAGGAAAAAGTTTGGGAAGCACTGACGTAGACAATTAGGTACTAGTTTTAAATGAAAGACTGCAGTTACAGAACTAACCCTGAATAAATGTTCTAAATGGCAACAGTAATTCCACTGCACTCAGTTTAGACCAGGGGTACCCAAACTCTTCAGCTCATCGACCCCTTCATGAAGTCTGATTGTTCATCGACCCCCAAACATTTATTATATGAAAATAATTTAATACTACTTTAACTAATAGTACTACAAATAACAGCAACAATAATGAATAGTCTCATCGACCCTGATTCTCTTTGGAGAACCCTGGTTTAGACCAAGATACAATTCACCAAGGAGCATCATTAACGCAGGATGTATGAAGACATTGAGGGGAACTTGCTAGGCTCAATTTTAGGCAACAAAATGAAGATTATATTGTGCATATCAGATTTCATAACAGATCAAGCAACAACTCCCTACTCTCCAGGCATTTTAACTCTGTACTCAGGAATCTGTTTGTGGCAGAAGCTTACACATGTATTAGTTGTTTTACTGCCAACAAAAAGAAGCAAATTTATACAGTAGAATCTCGGTTAACCAGCAGTCATGGGTATCGATAGATGCCGGATAAATGTAGCTTTCGGTTACTTGAGGGTTATTAAAAATAGGTGCTCCAGATTTGGACTTGCCTTTCTGCTAGAGAGGGATCATCTGATCCCTTTCTGACAGAGGGGTGGGTTTGGGCTTGGCATGCCGTACTGGTCCTTTTCTGGTGGGGGGGTGGGTTTGGCTTGGCGCACTGCACCATGCCAATCCGGTCCCTCTCTAGCGGAGGGGTGGGTTTGGGCTTACCTTTAAAAAGATGGGTTTGGACTTGCCCTTCTGCTAGTGGGGGGTCAGGTTGGTGTGGTGTAGCACAGAGTGCTGGGTTTGGACTTGCCTTTCTGCTGGGGGGGCGGGGGTCAGCGCAGCATGTCATGCCAAATTTAAACTTATCTTTCCACTAAAACTTGATTTTATTTAATTTTTTATTTAACATATTATTTCTTCATTTTTTGCCAGTTGCTTGAGAGTGCCAGTTGCTTGAGTTCCAGTTAACCAAGATTCTACTGTATAGCCACCCATCTCACAAGAAGTAACACTGGGTGGTGTATAACAAAGATCTAAAACAATAAAACATATAAAAATTATCATTATTTAAAAGTTTTGAAAGCATACAGAAGAGATGATCTCTTCTCCAAGGTTTAAATTCTCCTACCCCTTTGAGTTAATGCTAATTGTTTCCCCCAATCTTGAGACTGGAAGCAGCTGCTCAGTGTTTATAAAATGGCTCTGATTTGTCTGGGAAATGCTGGTTCTCACCTGACTAGCTTCATTTTTTACGGAGTACAAATACAACATTTGGACTTAATGTGTGATTTGGATTTAAATATAATTTTCCAAATGATTCTGCAAAATGCAGTCAAAAGATAAAAACTCACTGAACCTTAGGAATGTGTGTTGATAAAAAGCTAAATCTTGTAGTCCTAAAAAGTTTTAAATTGTTCTGGGAAAGACAAGAATGAATCTGATTCTTAATTCAATATCTCAGCACGAGAAATAAATTTTCCAGAGACATCTTATTAAATAGTACATGGACTGAAATATTAATAATGCTAATCTAGTCAAGAATGTGTTCCCAACTAATCAGTCAAGCTGAGCTGAAGTACATTTTAATCATTTTTATTCTGATGCTTCCCACAGAATAGTATCATCTTCCAGGATACCTTTATGTTTTGGTGGATTAAGGTCAATTAAACAAGTTCTAGTCTTTGTTGGAAGCTATATAACTAAGTCTCCTAAAGCCAGTAATTTGACATTCTTCCATCTGCTTAGGTTGGCAACTTCATCTTAGACAAGTCATCTAATGACTTTTAATACTAAATTTCAGTCCCCAGCTTTTGTGAGAAACCCAGATAAAGATTGCAAATGTAGAGAGAGAACCTGCAAACTTTCCTATAAAAAATTGTAATTTAAAAAAATAGAAATACAGAAAAAATACAAATTTAAAGAAAAAGAGTAATATCCAACACATTAATTTGTAATGAAATTGTAATACCAAAACAAACAAAAAGGGAAAAAATTAAACAGAAAATGAACCCCAAGAAATTAACATAGTAACATCCTGGCTGTCTTTCAGTTAAAATCAGGCTTCATTCCCACTTCATCCTTGTCTTGGGAGTTGAGCAGCTCTGCCTTTTCTTTATTTACTTTTAGGCCTTCTGCTGCCTTCACTGAGCGGGTGACAAACTGATTCTTTTATTTTCCTTTTAGACTGAACATTCCAAAGAAGCCATTTTGTTCTTTTTAGCATCCTTTGCCAATCTCAGATCTTCCTACATTTTAATTTTTAAAAAAATAATCTCTAAATGGTCTATTCCTTACTGACCTTTGCCATCTTCTCTTTTCTGTATATCTTCTTTTGTCAGATATTTACTAAGCCTTTTCTGTTGTCACAATGGCTTCTTTTAGTGTCCTCATTCTTTTTCTCCACATTACAATTGTTTGCAAATGTGCTTTTAGCATCTTTTAAACCATTCCACTGTTATGTAACAGTTTTAGGATAAGAGGAAAAAGAAGGAAGAGAAAAGGGGAAATGATGTCATTTAGTCCTGTTATTTTCCATTTCCTTTTCCACCTTCTAAAAGATCTCCCTGTAGAATTACACATTAAAATACTGTTTGCAACAAAACTGAAAAGGAAATTGGGAAGAAAATCATAAAAATTTATAGGGCAGTACAGTTAGTACAGTATTAAGAAAACTGCAAGAAAGATAAGAGAGACATAGTTAAAACATTTTTAAAAATGTAATCAAGGAAATGTCCCATGCTCAGGGTCAAATTATAGGCAACCATTCACAGATGTGCCCCAAAGGCATTTGGAAAAGGTATTCTTTGAATAAAAGATTAGTTGCATCTCTCATCTTACCTTTTATTTGTTGTTTCAAGCTTGAGAGTGCACATTGCTTAATAATAGTAGTAGTTGCTGTTTTGGCTTCTAGGGACAGTTCAGCAATACAGATATAATACTGGCTGGACAGGGCCAAAAAGTCTAACCTCCCCCCACTTTTGTTGTTGTTGTTGTTAAGCCTTGCAGAAGTGTACCATATCCACTTGTTACTGTTATTTTAGTAAAATGACCATAAAGATACATTGCCAAAATCCTGCCATTTTGTTTCCAAATTTCAGTGGCAGGATCTTAGATTATCCCTGGAAACTATAGGCTACATGTACTGTAGATATGGGCCACTCGCCACTCCAAGTCTACTTTAAACATTACTTTCCCAGCTCAAATCAGTTAATAGAATAACTAATACTGGGAAAAATGCATATAGGTAGTCCTCAAGTTACAATGGCAGTTGAGACTGGAATCTCTGTCACTAAGCAATGCGGTCATAAAGCGCAACATCACATGACCACATCACATAGTGATGGCAATCCCTGAAGTCTCCATTGCCATCATTAAGTGAGGATCATGGGTCATTAAGTGAGCACCTCCTCACATGTTCCTGCTGGCTTCCAACAACCAAAGTCAGAAGCTGGCAGGAAGTTGCAAGTCCCAGGCAGCTCGCATACAGGCCAGCAGACAGGTAGGTGGCTGCTCCCAAGTGGGAGAGGGAGTAAAGGGGTATGTGAGTGGCAGGGGAGGTGCAGTGTGAGCTTGATGGGGCTTTGGCAATGTTTCTTTTCAGATGGAAGAAATTACTACATAACCAGGTTATTTACCACCTTTCCCCAGTCACATCTACCTGTCCCACCAGAGCAGGGAGGCAGGGTATGTTGCGGGTCCCTTCAGTTAGGAAAGTACATCTAGTGGGGCTGAGGAAAATGGCCTTCTCCATGGTGGTTCCCTCCCTTTGGAACATCATTACCCCAGAGATAAGGTTGGTCCCCTCCTTGCTCCTTTTCCGGAAAGGCCCCAAAGACGTGGTTTTGTCAGTGGGCCTGGGGACTCCAGGTCACTTCAGAGCCGATCAAGCAGTTGATATGAATGTGTTTGTTGCCACTGTGGGATGTGTATTGTGTTTTTATGGATTTTAATTCTCTAAGCTGCCTGGAGTCAAGGTGTGAGTGGGTGGCCTTATAAATTTGTTAATAAATAAATACATAGTTTAATATTAGAATATTTGTTTTATATCACTTTTTTCCATCTGATGCTCTCAAGTAAAGTTATGCCCTTCTGCTGGCTCAAAATCAAGAAGAGCAAAACTGGAGGACATTAGATTGGGAAAATCACTTTTATCCTCTTAAGGTTTGTGTTCTAAAGCCCATGGCTTTCAGCTTCAGTTGGTTGCCACTCAGGATGAAGAGTTTTGGGGATTCCTAGACTCAAGCATGTTGTTGTTTATTCGTTTAGTCGCTTCCGACTCTTCGTGACTTCATGGACCAGCCCACGCCAGAGCTTCCTGTCGGTCGTCAACACCCCCAGCTCCCCCAGGGACGAGTCCGTCACCTCTAGAATATCATCCATCCATCTTGCCCTTGGTCGCCCCTCTTCCTTTTGCCTTCCACTCTCCCTAGCATCAGCATCTTCTCCAGGGTGTCCTTTGATGTGGTCATTTGATGTGAAGTGGCCCATTCCAGTCCATTTCAGTTCACTGACGCCCAGAATGTCTATCTTTAATCTTGACATCTCACCAATAACCACATCCAATTTGCCCTGGCTCATAGATCTTACATTCCAGGTTCTGATGGTGTGTTGATCCTTAGAACATCGGATTCGCCGTTCACCACCAGCACCGTCGGCCGCTAGCCGTCCTTTCGGCTTTGAGCTAGCTGCGTCATCACGTCTGGGGCTAGTTGAGCTCATCCTCTGTTCCTTCCCAGTAGCATTTTGACCATCTTCCGACCTGGGGGTCTCATCTTCCGATGGTATACCGACATATCTCTGGTTGTACTGATCCATTTAGTTTTCGCGGCAAGAATACTGAGGTGGGTTGCCATTACCTTCCCCAGGGATCGCATTTAGTCTGACCTCTCTGTCATGACCTTCCCGTCTTGGGTGGCCTTTCACGGTTTAGCTCATGGCATCATTGAGGTGCTCAAGCTCCAGCACCACGACAAGGTAACGATCCTTTGCTGAAGTAGACTCAAGCATGGATATCCTTTAATGCAGTGAGTATATGTATATGTATACTGTATTGTGTTTTCTGGCTGTAAGTCCGTAATAAAGATTAAACTAAATTAAATAATAAGATATTGTAGTCCTATACTCCTGCCAGCTTGTCTCTGATGACCTTGTTCAACAAGGAAGTTTTAATAGGAGAATAACTTAGTAACTTAGTTCATAGAAGTGTGGTTCCTCATACTCTGCTGTCATAAACCACATTTGACAAAATGGGTTGTCCACTATGTATTAAATGTTCTATGGATGGCAAGCAAAAACAGTCTCTTATCACAAAATCAACAGGCTCACTTCAAATAAGAAACTACTTACACTATTGTTAAATACATCACATATAACTATTTTATTTATTGAGGAGGAACAGACTGAATTACGAAAGTGATTAAACTCGTGGTTTGCTTCCATTAAGTCTAAGGTCCACACTACAGTAATTATAAAGTCCTCTAGAGTCATCCAAACATTGTTGTGGCAAAACAATAGCAGTGTAGACAACTTTGTATTACTTCAACAATACCTGGGTGATTCTATGAAGACAATGTAAGTCACTAGCAGGGAAATAATCTTAGTGCAGAGACAGCTGCAGAAGTATGGTGAGCATTTGTTATACTTTTTCCTACTTAAAAAGTGTTCCCAATTCTTATAGCACCTATTAGGTGAAGATGGTCATTATCTACATGTGCTAACAATCTGTTTAGCACACTAGAAGTGTCACTAAACTTAACATCAGGTGCACTGTGTTTTGGATCAGGGCCAAAATTCATGAGTAGATATTAAATAATGAACTATGTGCTAAAGCTGAGTTCACCACATGTCGTTCCTTTCTATTGACTTTTGAGTTTTGAACCAGATTTAAGGAACCGTGGATTACACAGAATACTCTGTTCCTCAGCACAATAGAAACATCACATTTTAAGTCTTTTCAAAACTACATAATGCTCAATCTTCAGCTTAAGATTGCAATCTAAGAAAAACATATGTACACATTTATGAGTTAACCACAACTAACTCTAATAATCATAATCCCAACAGCATACATAAAAACAAAAAATGTGTTCATTAGTGAAGGTACAATCAAAGCATTGTGCCTGCATAGTAAAAGAGTAGAAATAATCCTTGAAATATTAAGTATGGTGTGTCTGCATAGTAAAAGAGTAGATATAATCCTTGAAATATTAAGTATGAGTTAATACACAAATATCCAGAATGATATATGAAATTATTTCATTCTTGGATACTTTTTTCATGTCCAATTAACTTTACATCTATAAAATTATTAGAAAAAAACTATAAATTTATTTCAATCTATGAAATAATAATATTCCATTACATACAGCTCTTTTCATATGAAATAAAATCAAACGAATATACTTATTTACCTTTTTTTCATTAAGTAAAGTTCTTGTGAATAACAGCCTGAAATCCATTTTGCTTTTCAACTGGAAGTAACCCCTTATCAGCAAATAGTTTTTCAAGAAATTCTGGCCCTAGTGCAATAAAGTTCTTTTTAACAGGCAGGGTAGTGATTTCCCCACCTCCTTTTTTTCATCCCTCCCCATTTTATTCTTAAAAATGGAAATCTTGATTTCTGCACCCTTAATTAGTTGCTTTGCCATGTGATAAAACACTCAAACAGCTCAAGAGAGTCATAGGATTGCCAGGGGAAGGGTTGTTCCTTTTAATAGTGTAAAATATTTCCTCTCTTAGAGGAATAGGAAACATTCATTCCGATCAATGATTTAAAAATTACCAGCTTTCCAGCCCACAGTCTCTTCCATGCAGCTGCAGATTCTATGCAATTCCTATTCTTTAAAAAAAAAAAAGTATTAAGAAATCTCTTGAGTCAGAGAGGCAGGAAGCAACGAGCACTCTAGAAATAAAACATATTATTTGGATCTGCAAGGGACAAAAATCCAGATCCCTGATATTTGCTAAACAAGGCTAGCAGCTCTGCAACAGTTCTTGCTTGTCCCTTCTACCTCAACTTTAGAATCTGTACATCTCTTGTTCCCAATAATCACTTCCTGCATGGCCGGGTTAACAGCATGATCATGTTTTTAAACTAACACACTGACTAAAGCAGGTATTTTTGATGCAAACAGGAACCCTACAGCCCCAGTTCTGAGTATCAACAAAGTTAGAGCAGATCAAATTCAGCCATCTGAATCTCTAAGCACAGAGAGGTTCCTCAGTTATTTATTTATATGATATTTCCTTTCAAAGGGAGAATGAGCAAGGTTTGCTTTAAAAAGAAGTTCCAACAATTTTATTCTTCAGAAGAAGAATATCAAATGTCCTTCTTAAACCCACTGGGCAAGATTCCGGAGTCCAGCTCATCACTTGAGTTTGTCTGCTACACTTTAGGCTTTCAAACAATCAGTTTCCTTCAAATCCTGGAAGCTTAACTACAGTTATCAGAAGTCCAGACAGATAGCATGTTCAATGGTTCAGGAGTTCTGGGGTTGTAGTCCCAAACATCTGGAATGCACTAGTTTCCCTATCTATGCGTTAAAGCCATCTGCTAAAGTCAGAATGATCATTCTCAAATTTCCCTGCTCCAAGCAAAACCTCTTTGCCTCCTCTCTGTTCATATTCAGCACCTTTTCTTCTGCTCATCTTGGTTTGCCTCCAGGTTTCTGTTACCCAGATAGTCACAGTATTTTCCTCTCTTCTACCTTGACCCAGTACCCCGGTGTTGGGTCAGTATGCTGCCATATTCATGGCTGATTTTCTCCATCTTCCACAGTCTATTCTGCCTAATTGATCTAACTAGAGCAACCGCTACTCCCACATTGCTCTGCTATCTCTATAAATACAGCCCGTGAAAGAGCATCAAGCATCCAGTTGCTACTTCACCAAGCCCATTCAGGTCATAGAATGGAACCAGATGTTTGCTGAGCTCAAGAGTAAGGCTCAGTAAGTGATAAAATCTAGTTTTAAACCTATAAAAATCCATATGGAAAAAAAAAAAATAACAGCCCACATCAAAGAAAAACAAACTGGTCTCCTTATAGAGGTCAATCCAGTCAGGATACTGCTGCAATCACAGAACTAACAATAGGAAAAAGGCTACATCTTTCTCTCATGTTATCTTTGATATAAATATTTAAAAACTAACGTATTTTTAAGGATGCAACAAAGTTTGCAGGTTTCACTAAATACTGACCATCCTATCCCCATTGCTTGCTTTTACCCGATTGCTACTGTCTTCTCCCACTGTTTGTTGTTGTTGTTTATTCGTTCAGTCGCTTCCGACTCTTTGTGACTTCATAGACCAGACCACGCCAGAGCTTCCTGTCGGTCGTTGCCACTCCCAGCTCCCCCAGGGACGTGTCCGTCACCTCTAGAATATCATCCATCCATCTTGCCCTTGGTCGGCCCCTCTTCCTTTTGCCTTCCACTCTCCCTAGCATCAGCATCTTCTCCAGGGTGTCCTGTCTTCTCATTATGTGGCCAAAGTATTTCAGTTTTGCCTTTAATATCATTCCCTCAAGTGAGCAGTCTGGCTTTATTTCCGGGAGGATGGACTGGTTTGATCTTCTTGCAGTCCAAGGCACTCTCAGAATTTTCGTCCAACACCACAGTTCAAAAGCATCGATCTTCCTTCTCTCAGCCTTCCTTATGGTCCAGCTCTCGCAGCCATGTGTTACTACGGGGAACACCATTGCTTTAACTATGCGGACCTTTGTTGTCAGTGTGATGTCTCTGCTCTTAACTATTTTACTGAGATTTGTCATTGCTCTCCTCCCAAGGATGAAATGTCTTTTGATTTCCTGACTGCATTCAGCATTTGCAGTGATCTTTGCACCTAGAAATACAAAGTCTTTCACTGCTTCTACATTTTCTCCCTCTATTTGCCAGTTATCAATCAGGCTGGTTGCCATAATCTTGGTTTTTTTGAGGTTTAGCTGCAAGCCAGCTTTTGCACTTTCTTCTTTCACCTTCATCATAAGGCTCCTCAGTTCCTCTTCGCTTTCAGCCATCTAAGTGGTATCATCTGCATATCTGAGATGGTTAATGTTTCTTCCAGTGATTTAAACTCCAGCCTTGGATTCCTCAAGCCCAGCATGTCACATGATGTGTTCTGCGTACAAGTTGAAAAGGTACGGTGAGGGGATACAGCCCTGTCGTACTCCTTTCCCAATCTTAAACCAGTCCGTTGTTCCGTGGTCTGTTCTTACTCTTGCTACTTGGTCGTTATACAGATTCTTCAGGAGGCATACAAGATGACTTGGTATCCCCATACCACTAAGAACTTGCCACAATTTGTTATGGTCCACACAGTCAAAGGCTTTAAAATAGTCAATGAAACAGAAATAGATGTTTTTCTGAAACTCCCTGGCTTTTTCCATTCTCCAGCGGATATTGGCAATTTGGTCCCTAGTTCCTCTGCCTTTTCTAAACCCAGCTTGTACATCTGGCAATTCTCGCTCCATGAATTGCTGAAGTCTACCTTGCAGGATCTTGAGCATTACCTTACTGGCATGTGAAATGAGTGCCATTGTTCGATAGTCTGAACATCCTTTAGTGTTTCCCTTTTTTGGTATGGGGATATAAGTTGATTTTTTCCAATCTGATGGCCATTCTTGTGTTTTCCAAATTTGCTGGCATATAGCATGCATTACCTTGACAGCATCATCTCACAAGATTTTGAACAGTTCAGCTGGGATGCTGTCATCTCCTGCTGCCTTGTTATTAGCAATGCTTCTTAAGGCCCATTCAACTTCACTCTTCAGGATGTCTGGCTCTAGCTCACTGACCACACCGTCAAAGCTATCCCCGATATGGTTATCCTTCCTATACAGGCCTTCCATATATTCTTGCCACCTTTTCTTGATCTCTTCTTCTTCTGTTAGGTCCTTGCCATCTTTGTTTTTGATCATGCCCATTTTTGCCTGGAATTTACCTCCGATGTTTCTAATTTTCTGGAAAAGGTCTCTTGTCCTTCCTATTCTATTGTCTTCTTCCACTTCCACGCACTGCTTGTTTAAAAATAATTCCTTATATCTTCTGGCTAACCTCTGGAATTTTGCATTTAATTGGGCATATCTCCCCCTATCACTGTTGCCTTTTGCTTTCCTTCTTTCTTGGGCTACTTCTAGTGTCTCAGCAGACAGCCATTTTGCATTCTTGGTTTTCTCTTTCTTTGGGATGTATTTTGTTGCCGCCTCCTGTACAATGTTGTGAACTTCTGTCCATAGTTCTTCCGGGACCCTATCTACTAAGTCCAGTCCCTTAAATCGATTCTTCACCTCCACTGCATATTCCTTAGGAATATTAGTGAGCTCATATCTAGCTGATCTGTGGGTCTTCCCTAATCTCTTTAGTCTGATCCTAAATTGTGCAAGAAGAGGTTTGTGATCTGAACTACAGTCAGCTCCAGGTCTTGTTTTTACCGACTGTACAGATGTCCGCCACCTTTGGCTGCAAAGGATGTAGTCAATCTGGTTTCGGTGTTGTCCATCTGGGGAAGTCCATGTATAAAGGCGTCTCTTAGGTTGTTGGAAGAGAGTGTTTGTTATGCAGAGTGAGTTGTCTTGGCAAAATTCTATCAGCCTATGTCCTGCTTCGTTTTGTTCTCCCAGACCATGCTTACCTGTAATTCCAGGTGTCATTTGACTGCCCACCTTAGCATTCCAATCTCCCGTGATGAAAATAACATCTCTTTTAGGCGTGTTGTCCAGTAGGTGCTGCAGATCCTCATAGAACTGCTCTACTTCAGCTTCTTCAGCATCTGTGGTTGGGGCGTATATTTGGATCACTGTGATGTTAGATAGCTTGCCCTGAATTCGAATTGAGATCATTTTATCATTTTTTGGATTGAATCCAAGCACTGCTTTAGCCACTTTACTATTAATTATGAAGGCTACTCCATTTCTTCTGTGGTCCTCTTGTCCACAGAAGTAGATCTGGTGGTCATTTGATGTGGTGGCCCATTCCAGTCCATTTCAATTCACTGACACCCAAAATGTCTATCTTTAATCTTGACATCTCACCAATAACCACATCCAATTTGCCCTGGCTCATAGATCTTACATTCCAGGTTCCAATGATGTGTTGTTGCTTAGAACATCGGATTCGCCATTCACCACCAGCACCGTCAGCCACTAGCTGTCCTTTCAGCTTTGAGTCATCACGTCTGGGGCTAGTTGAACTCATCCTCTGTTCCTCCCCAGTAGCATTTTGACCATCTTCCCACCTGGGGGTCTCATCCTCCGGACGTATACCGACATATCTCTGGTTGTACTGATCCATTTAGTTTTCACGGCAAGAATACTGGGGTGGGTTGCCATTACCTTCCCCAGGGATCGCATTTAGTCTGACCTCTCTGTCATGACCTTCCCATCTTGGGTGGCCCTTCACAGTTTAGCTCATGGCATCATTGAGGTGCTCAAGCTCCAGCACCACAACAAGGTAACGATCCTTTGCTGAAGCTTCTCCCACTACTATCACTTTTTCTTCCCATGCTTGGCCACCTCTGCTGCATCCACTTCTGCTTCCTTCCCCTGGTCTTAATTTCATTCTTTGCAGCCATCGCCAACATGCTCTGTAAAGTGCTGTGCCATGAGCTGGCTACTCAGTTTGCATGGCAGAAGCAAATGCTTCATTTTAATTTAAATTTAAAGTTTAAGTTTTAATTTAATTTAAAACTTAAGCATAAGTATCAGGCTTAGATCCTGTCTTCGAAAACTGGCGCTATAAAAGGGTTGAATCAAATGTTACAGATACATTGCTAATCAAATGCCTAAGAATGTGTTAAGGTCCTGTCTTTCATTTCATGTCTCAAGTAGTCTACATACAGCCTTCTTGGCTTAACAAATCCATTTCATCTGAAAGAAGACATAAAGAAAGCATTTCTTGTACAGGTTTCTTTTTCCAAATTAGACAACCTGGACAGCCAAACAATTGGCATTCTTTGTAAAAGGTCTGTAAGCTCAAAACCATCCCAAACTGTATTTCTAAATAAACTTTAAATAATGATGAAAATAAAGGAGATAAACATCATTTTTACTTGCAGGTGAATAACACTTAAATTTAACTGCAAGTCGAATTTTATTTATTAAAGAAATGTATGTGGCCACCCATCTACCAAAAGAATTAAAGGTGGCAAACAAGAAGAAAAACCCAATACAATTATCAAACACCACCACTCCCAAAACAAAAAAGACAATGTTGAAGCCCCAATAAATCTCACATCAATAAACCATTCCCACCATTTATCAGCAGACAGTGTGGCAGAATTGGTGCACTCTGTGTTCCTTCAATAAAACAATGCCATCTATTGGAACCCCAGAAGTGCACCTTCTCTGTAGCATCACCTGCCCTCTGGAATGAGCTCCCCCCCACTCGATATTCAAACTGTCCCCACCCTACTGGAATTTGAAGTGCCCTGAAGACATGGCTCTTCGCCCAGGCCTTTAGTAAAGGTGATTGAAGCCCCTTTGCTTCTCTTTCTTTGTTCCTATCTGTGTTTGTTATCTCTTTGTTCCTTTTTGTGTGTGTGTTGTTTCTTTGTTTTTAGCTGTTTTTAACAATTTATAAACCACCCAGAGTTGCTGGGAGTCAGGCAGGATGATGATGATGATGATGATGATGATGATGATGATGATGATGATGATGATTATGATGACAGCAGCTCCATCAACATCTTGGCCCTAGTGTCTGGTGAAAAACCAGGTCTTACTGTAATTGCTTTCCTAAAGACCAGCAGAGCTGAGTCTATCCGTATCTCCGAAGGAAGGCTGTTCCGTAAGGCAAGCACTGTAACAGAAGAGGTACACTTCAAAGCCCCACGAAGCAACAATGTTTCACCAAAGAGACCCACAACATGCCCACCCTGCCAGATCTAGTGGGATGGACAGAAACCATTCGGGGTAGCCAGTCCCACAATTAATGTGGCCCTATACAATGTACAAAGGTGACAATCAGCACCTTGATGTGCACCTAGAAGCCTACTGGGAGCCAATGCAGCTGTCACAGTGGTGGTCTTATATGGGCATATTGTGATGCACTCACTATATTGCCATGCCACTGTATTCTAGACCAGCAGAAACATTTGAATGCTTTTCAAAGCAAGTCCCATGTAGAGCCTGTTGCAATAGTCCAGTTGGGAGGTGACTAAGGCATGAGTGAGCATGAGAAGTGCATCTGGATCTAGGAAATAGTGCAACTGGTTGCCAAAATGGATTTGTGCAAAGGCTTTCATGGCCATGACTGGCACTTGCTCATCAAACAGGAGCCATGAGTCCAGAATTGGCACATGAATTCTGACTGGGGGAGTATATCCCAGCCAGAGTTTAAGATGGCAAATCACTAGATACAGGGAATCCCTAAAATCCACAGCCACTTAGTCTTGTTAGGGTTGAGCCGAAGCTGGTTCTTCCCCATCCAGATCTTTACAGACAAGCACTAGGAAAGCACCTCCACAGCATCACTTGGACAGCTCAGGGCAGGGATGTACAAGTGAATATCATCAGCATACTGATGATACTTGACTCTGTGCTGACAGATGACATCACTCATGTAGACATTAAATAGGAACATGTAGAGAGTTGAGCCTTGCAGCACCCCACAAAGCAGAGACCTATGATGCTATCTCTCCCCCACCCATATCAACACTAACTGGAGGAATGAGGAGATCCATCAAAGAACTATGCCTTCCACTGCCAACCCCTTCAGCCAGCCCAGCAGGATACCATGATCAATGGTACTGAAAACCTCAAGGAGGGCCAGGATTGATACACTACCCCCACCACAGCCCTTCCAGAGGTCATCACAAGCATGATCAATGCTGTCTCAGTAATATATCCCAGCCTGAAACCCAACTGTAATGGGTCCAGATAATCCAGAGCCCTTTGAAGGTGTAGGCCTACCACCTTCTCAATAACCTTCCCCAAGAAGGGACATTTGGGGACTAGATGAATTTTATCCAGTACATACAGATCCAGTGATGACCTCCTGAGGAGTGGAAAGACTACCACCTCCTTCAAGGCATACAAAATGAAAAGTGCTTGCTAAGTGAAACTGTATGCCAAGCTCTCTAAGTGTGAATTCCACAAATCACAGCTTGATTATTTGGGATACCGGGGTCAGTGCAAGGCATTGAAATGGATCCAGCCAAAGTGCAAGCCGTGGCAAATTGGGGGCAACCTCACACCCGCAAGTAGCTACAAAGTTTTCTGGGGTTCACCAATTTTTATAGGCAGTTCATCGGGGAGTTTGCAGAGATTGCCCTGCCACTCACTGACTTGTTGAAAACCAAAGGCCAAGGGGAAACCCGCAAAGTTAAAGCCCCTAGTGCCTTGCTTAATTGGACCCCAGACTGCCAGGCTGCACTTGACAAGCTCAAAACTTTGTTTATTGCAGAGCCTGTACTGCAACATCCAGACCCCGATCGTCCCTTTGTTGAGCAAGAAGATGCCTCAGAAACATCTATTGGGGCTATTCTACTTCAAAAGGACCCCTCAGGCAAACTGAGACCTTGTGCTTATTTATCCAAAAAGTTCTCTGACACTGAGCGCTGTTGGCATGTTTGGGAAAAAGAGTCATTTGCTGTTAAAGCTGCATTAGAGAACTGGTGCCATCTATTGGAAGGTACCAAATTTCCTTTTGAAGTTTGGACTGACCATAGAAATTTGGAAGCTCTTTGCACACCATGGCGCCTTAGCCCTAAGCAAGTTCGCTCGGCTCAGTTTTTTAGTTGTTTTAATTTCCAACTTAAATACTTCCCTGGAAAGCGTAACTTTTTAGCTCATGCGCTTTCTCATTTACCCCAAAATGATACTCAGCAACCTGACATTGTTGACACTGTATTAACAAAATCACAACTAGGTTTGGCAGCTGTCACTGGAAGCCAAACGCAGAGCAAGCAACCCGAGCCCTGCAGGCAAAAAGCTGAAGTACCTGCCCAATTGCAGGCTGACTTTCTTCGTGCTTTGAAATCTGATACGTGGTTCCAAGCTAACAGAGACAATTGTTTCAATTGTTTGAAAGACCCGCACTTTTGCCATTCTCAGCTTTGCTCTTGAACCTGCATACTATCCAGTAATAAATCAGATATCCATAAGCTTCTTGTGTGAGTCTGGTTGGAAACTTGCATAGGCGTTCATCACACTATCCTCCACAGAAGTCTGCTTTATGTTATTTTCCTTCTGAAATTTCAATAATCCAGGTCAGTTTACTCATAAGTATGTATGTTACAATAATCTTCCCTAGAAGATTTCTTAGAAGTTTCTTACACTTCCATAACTAGTGCCCTTCTATATCTTTATCTGGAAGAGCTTTTCCTCCTGCCCTTCCCATGGTTTTTCATTTCCCAACCCAAATTTCTCCAGAGAATAAAGTAAACATTTGTTAATCTACCAGGATCCTAACGATATGCAGACTGTTTTTATACTAAGTTACTTTAAATTGTTCTTACGTGAAGCTCAGATCTTACTGCTTATTTCCACTTTCAAGAGCTGTTTTAAATCTACTGCTTTTTCCATACAGGTAGTCTTCACTTACCAACCAGCCACTTAAAGGCCATTCAAAGTTACAATGGTACCCCAAAAGTAGATTTCTGACTGGGGCCCAAAATTACAACCCTCACAAGGCCTCTGCGATCATGTGACCCGGATTCAGCCATTCTGGGTCATGTGACCGCCCTTTGGTACCAGGAAGTCCTCCAGGCTTAGGACACTGGATTTCTGAGGCAGCAGGCCCAGTCATGTGGTCGCAATACTTCCTGTAATTTAGCAGCCAGCAGAGGGAGCCTTGTGTGTAGGAAGGCTGTACAGGAACCTTCCTGTGCAGGAAAGGTAAGTACCTTTTCCATGCAGTACTGTACTTATGTTTGCCTTTAATTTTTTCCCAGTTTTGTTTAACTTAAGTACAGATTTGTATGGTGGCATACATGTTCCATCCTCTGCCTGTCTGATTTTTAATTATATTTAACATACTGAATTCTGGTTTACTGTTTTTAAAACAGTTGTTTTATAAAAATCAGATTTATATACAGTACTGTACAGTACTGTACAGTAACAAAAGCTGCAGAGTTTACTACAGCAGGAAAAAAAAGTTACAGTCTGGTTTTTTATAAAACAACTGTTTTAAAAACACTAAACCAGCATTCAGTATTGTTAAATATAATTAAAAATCAGGCAGGCAGAGGATGGAACATGCATGCCACCATACAAATCTCTACTTAAGTTAAACAAAAACTGGGGAAAAAAATTAAAGGCAAGCATAAGTACTAAAGTTCTACAACACAGTACTAAATGGGTTTAAAGGTGCAGTACTGTACCTTTAAATCTGTTTAGTAATGTACTGAAGAACAAAGATTCCAATGATGACCTTACAGTAAAAGTTTTTAATAATCAGCCAGTAATATTAGTTGAAAATAACAGTAGTATTAACTGAAAATAATATTACTGTAGCCACAGAAGCATTTTGTCATGATCACCGTTGCGATGCTTGTGACATCGCAACGGCTCGCATGACAATGCAGGGAAATGGGTCCCTGGCGGATTAAGGGAAAAGGCAACTAGGTAACAAAAGAGAGCAACAGGTGCTGGCAACAAAGTATCAACTCTAGCCGGGGGCACAGTACTGCAAAGCAATTCCTGGTTCACTTAACAACCGTGCCATTCACTTAACAACTGAAGGAAACCACAAGCCCCGATCTTGAATCACTTAATGACCGCTGTGACTTGCTTAACAACTGTGCTAAAAAAAACAACTGTGCTAAAAAAAAGGTCATAAAAACAAATCTGGGCTCACTTAATAACCATTATGACTTACGACCAAAAATCTGGGCTCAGTTGTGGTCGTTAAGTGAAGACTACCTGTATAGGCATTTGAATTGCTGTTCCTGCATCTTTGTATCTTTAAGCTAACAACCCTGTTAAACAGTGTTCCTCTCTACATGTAAAAATGAGAATGCATTACAATCTAAGTAGATATGTTCTAAAAATATCCTTCTACCAGTTCTATCTTTCTATTTTGAGTTGTAAGATTTTTTTAAACTGGTCTCTCCAAATAAAATGCCATGAAAACAATTATAACAAAAACATAGACCTATTGATATGGTTCCTGAATAGTTATTTTTCGGCCATTTTTCCAACAGCAAATCATTGTAAAAAGCAAGTGCCATCAGTACTATTATATACTGTATACCCTGTCAAGGGCTTCAGATGCTCATAAGCTGAGATATATACACTTTTCTTTTTCAATAGATCCTGCTGGATGCTTGGGTGTGTGTGTGTGTGTGTGTGTGTGTGTGTGCATATGTCTGTCTATCCTCAGAAATCACATCTCAACAAAATTCAAGACTGCAGAATCTAGATTAAGGCTATCTCCACATGTGCTGATCTACAAAATTCAAATATAGTCTAACTGCTGAATATAAATATAGCTCCAAGCTGTTAACTTTATATAGTAATATGAGATGTCTTTAAAGAAGCAAAGCATATTTGGAGATACAGGTGGTTAATTTTTAATTGTTAAATTATACAATGTACTCACCTACATTCACCTAGGGGAAGACAATGCTATAGGCTGCAAAGAGAGAGAGAGAATAGTTTAAAATGTTATTGCTTTCTCCCATTTAAAATACAAAAGCAAAACTCTTGCTTTAAACTGACTATGCATACCATTGATTATACATGCAAGTGTTTTTCTTCAAGTTAATTAGAAGAAACAGTTAATATGCTTTTTTATTTGTACAACACAGAGAGAAATAAAAACACCTCCCCATGAAATTTGAAACAGTTAAAGGTGCTGATTAACAAAGAAATATATATTTGGCTGAATGAACAGCAACATAAATTGACAAAAGCCTTGTTCAGGTAATGGTAAACGCATGATGAAAGTTGCATATATCGGCCCATTCCTAACCTCACAAAATTGCAGTCTACTGGGGCTGAACTTAAAATGGAAAATATGTTTTGTTTACTAATAGATAAAAACAGATTGTGTCTCAGAAGGTTCCAGTTCAGCTACACCAATACCTAAAGCATTTTGATTGTTTTGTGTTTCATCTGAAACAAATTCTGGTAGGCAGTTTTACAGGGCAAGTAGGTTAAGACTGGTGCATATATGCCATCCTTTTCTACATAGCTTGTTTACCAGTGCCCACTAATCTTCCCAGCATTTCCCACCTCCTGTTAGCTACCACAGCCGATACCCTTGATGGCATAGGGCAGGCCAGTTGTATATGCCTTGCTTGAATTCAAGGGCAGTGGCAGCTAAGGGGCGATAGGGAAAGGAAGATGAATGTGCTGCTCTTAAACATAAGGATGGTGGCAGCAGCCTGCCTGCACCTTTCCTGCTCTTCCCAAAGCCTTCATTTTTCCACCTCTCCTTAGCAGATACAATATGTGACCCTTGAATCAAGTGCAACATATCAAACCAATGTCCCCCATCTTTCTCAACACCTTTCATTTCCTATCTTACTTAAGTCACTACCTTTTTCCTGTTCTTCCTGTGAAAATATTTTCTCACATTGATAAGAACTCTTACACCTGTACACCAAAACCAGGTGCACAACTGCTCCACCTTCACAAGAAACAAGATTCCTCCCCTTTACAGTGAAAAAATATGAGAAAATAGAATAGCACGTTGGCACCTTACACTGCCTATACATAGGTTTCTCATGTGAAAGTACACACTGGAATTGTGCTATAACTTTAGTCTTCCTTTTAATAAATATTACTAATTAACGTTCTGAGAGGCTTGTTCTTTGGATTAATTATTTCCAAGTCAGATTGCTAGGAGGAGCACCTGATATTCCCCACCATGAAATATGTTCTCCTGGAACATGCGCATTTTGGATCTATGCCCAGACAAAATATGTGTGATCTGGTCTGGACACAGACCTCCCAAAACTAGCTGTATTATGCATGGAATGCTCCATGCATGGAACAGTTGTACACTCCTATAACCTCCTGAGATAGGATCCTGATTGCTTATAAGATTCTATGAAATTACCTTGAATATATGAAGGTTGAGTTAGGTACACTAATGTGAGAGGCAGTTCATACATAGACACAAGCAAACAGTCTGATGCCAGACTAGCTTGTTACCAAAAACAAGATACAGGTGGAAACCATCTCTTCCACTACAAGAAAATAGCTTTTAGCCTGTTACACTCTGCAGGTAGGAGAAAGATGTCCCTTCATCTTCCTTTCCCTATCACCCCTTAGCTGCCACTGCCCTGGAACATGGATTTCACTATAAATAGACTTCCATCTGATGCATAGTGGTTGCTGGAATTCTTTTGTAACAACTTCATTAGGTTTTCTACAATAAATCTATCAGTTTTTGTACCCATGGAAGTCTATTGTTGCAATGTGTTGCCAACCCAGATAAGACAAATCTGATTTCTAATGATAATACATGAAAAGTCTAAGCAAAGGAACAATTTCGCCTAGCTGAATCCAAAGGCTACTGCATCTAATTGTGTAATGATTGCCCCAGCCCCAAATACTCAGACTCACAAGAGGATGCTAAATGAAATCTGATTTATTAGAGTACTAAAAGCAAGTACAGAGAAAGCTGAGAATGAGCAAAAGCGCGCCAAATACAAACTTAAACCCTTGCTTCAAACGTATCCCGCCTCCCTCATAACAGCCCCGCCCGGCACAGGTGCTAGCAATCGTCAGAGTTGCTAGCCTGGGAAAGTAACCTTGAGCGCAGTAGATAACACAAACACATTCCAAAGCAAAGCCAAAATATAATCGTTCCCATCCTCCCTAGACAAATGAAACACGCATCCAATTAATGACATGCGAAACGTTACGATGCATCAAATACATTGAAACGGCGCACATGACATACCGCCCTCCAAAAATACCCCTAGGGACCTGGTTTCGAGGGATAAGCGGAGTGGAAACGGGCCACTAGAACCGGGGAAGCTACATCTGATGCGGCGACCCATTCAGGATGAGGGAAATGTTTCCAACGAACTAAATATTGCAAAGTATTGCGAAGGCGTCTAGAGTCCAAAATTTCCTTAACTTCAAAGTGTTGCTGACCATCAATCATGATGGGGGTGGGAGGTGGAGGTTGCCGATGCCAGCGATCAGAAGGAATAGTCGGTTTGAGTAAGCTGCAATGAAAAACAGGGTGTAAGCGTTTCAGGTTATGAGGCAAATCAAGTTTAAAAGTCACAGGGTTGATCTGAGCGACAATTGGGAAAGGACCCACAAACTTAGGTGCAAGTTTCTTTGAAGGTTGTGATGACTTGATAAACTTGGTAGAAAGGTACACTGAGTCCCCAACTTGGAATGTAGGTTGGGGGGCCCGCTTCCGATCAGCATACAATTTATAATCCGCTTGAGCATCAGCCAATGCATTTTGAATCATTGGCCAAGAGTCAGCCAGTTGTGTTGACCAATCATCTGTAGTGACCGCACCTGCAGGAGGTTGTGGGAGATCAGTGATAGGGACAAAGTCTTTACCCAGAGCCACCCGAAACGGGGTCTGTCCAGTGCTTTGATGCACTGCATTGTTGTAAGCCACTTCAGCAAATGGTAGAAGGTCCACCCAATTGTCCTGCTGATAATTCACAAAAGCGCGCAGGTACTGCTCTAGAGTGGAGTTAACCGCCTCAGTGGCCCCGTCCGTTTGAGGATGCCAAGCCGTGGAGAGGGCTTGCTTCGTGCCTAACAGCTTGAGAAACGCCCGCCAAAACTGAGAGGTAAATTGTGTACCTCTGTCTGAAATCAAGCGGGAGGGACATCCGTGTAGCCTGTACACGTGTACAAGGAATAGGCGGGCTAATTGATGCGCTGACGGAATGGACACGCAGGGAATAAAGTGGGCTTGTTTGGAGAAATAATCTTTGACCACCCAAATGACCGTTTTGCGTTGGCTGGGTGGGAGCTCTACAATAAAATCCATGGAGATTTCTTCCCAAGGGGAAGAGGGGGCTGCTACCGGCTGCAACAGTCCCTGGGGCTTGCCCACCTTGCGCTTGGACATTGCACAAACAGTGCAGGAAGCAATGTAGTCTTTGACATCTTTACGTAATGTGGGCCACCAGAATTGCCTCCGAACGAGGTGCAAGGTTTTTACAAACCCGAAGTGACCTGCGAGTTTGTCATCGTGTGAACGTGTTAACACGTCTTTCCGGAGGCTTTCAGGAACATAGAGGCGGTCGGACTTCCAAGCGAAGCCTCTGTCAAAAGTAACATTGTCTTTATTCGCAAGCAACCAAGTATCCGTTTTTAATTCTTTTAAAAACTTTTGTTGCAATTGGGAGGGAATTGACAAAGAGCTTGGCTGAGCAGCGCTTGTGGTGGGCGGTTGTTGCGCGCGCGTTTGGCTACGCGTCACAGCTTGCATGCCCAATTGGGGCGCCGACCATAGGGTGCTCACCACATCTGGCGCCGCCCCAGAGTCTTGAGGTTGCCTTGACAAGGCATCAGCCAAGAAGTTCTTTTTCCCTGGAATAAATTTGAACTGAAAATTGAATCGATTGAAAAATTGAGCCCAACGAACCTGTTTAGGGCTCAGTTTTCGAGGGGTACTAAGTGCCTCCAAGTTTTTATGATCAGTCCATACCTCAAAGGGGTGATTAGCCCCTTCCAACAGATGCCGCCAAGCTTCTAATGCAGCTTTCACTGCAAATGCCTCCTTTTCCCAAACATGCCAACGCCTCTCAGTTTCAGAGAACTTGCGGGATAAATACGCACAGGGCTTGAGGCATCCTGCCTCGTCTTTTTGCATCAACAATGCGCCAATAGAATAATCGGAGGCATCAGCCTGTACAACAAAAGGCTTTGAGGGATCAGGGTGTTGTAAAATGGGCTCTTTGACGAAAGCTGCTTTCAGCCGCTCAAACGCCGTTTGACAAGCAGGCGTCCACCTCAACAACGCTCCGGGATTCTTGACTCGCCTAGTATCTCCCACCCCTTTCGTTCAAAGCAGGTCCGTTAGGGGCAAGGCAATCTCAGCGAACCCCCTTATGAATAATCTGTAATAGTTGCTGAACCCCAAGAAACTTTGAAGTTGCCTGCGGGTACGGGGACTCTCCCAGTCCATGATAGCCTGCACCTTGGCAGGGTCCATTTCTATACCTTTATCAGAAATTCTATACCCCAAGTAGTCAATTTGGGCCTGATGAAAGGCACATTTGGATAGCTTTGCATACAATTCAGCAGATCTGAGTTTACACAAGACTTTCTTTACCAGAGCTACATGCTCTTTCATGGTTTCCGTATAAATCAATACATCATCCAAATACACCAGTACACCTTTAAACAGATGTTCATGCAAAACTTCATTGATTAATTGCATAAATACCCCAGGGGCCCCAGCCAACCCAAATGGCAACACCTTATACTGGAAGGCTCCCAACGGGCAGTTGAATGCAGTTTTCCACTCATCACCCTCCTTGATTCGTACACGATAGTAGGCTTCTCTTAAATCCAGTTTAGAGAAAATCTTGCCTTTGGCCAGATGTGACAACATGTCCTTTATCAATGGCAAGGGATATTTGTTGGAAATTGAGACGGCATTTAATCCGCGGAAATCCGTACAAAGTCTCAATGTCCCATCCTTTTTTGGGCGGAAAAGAACCGGCGCCCCCACGGGTGAATTCGCCGGCTCAATGAATCCGCGCGCCAAATTTTTGTCCACAAATTCCCTCAACAAAGTCAGTTCCTTTTGCGTCATGGAATAAATTTTAGGTTTAGGCAATTGAGTGTTGGGCAGCAGTTCAATGGCACAGTCCGTCTTTCGATGGGGGGGCAACTGGTCAGCTTCCTTTTCACCGAATACATCAGCAAACATCCTGTACTCGGCCGGCAAGCCCTCCAGAGGAGAGGCCGGGTAAGGCGGAGTCGCAGCTGCCGCAACCCCCACCATCTCCTCTGGGGCACCCTTCCCCTCTGCCGCTTGATAAAACCCATCCCTAAATGTGATGGTCCGGTAGACCCAGTTTATTTGGGGGTTTTGCTGCACCAACCATGGTACCCCCAACACCACCAATGGGCCCCCTACGGGAGCCACGACAAAAGACAAACCTTCCTGGTGACTGCCCAGTTGCAAGGCTACCCGCCCTGTAAAATGGGTGACCGGTTTGCCCCCTGCCATGGACCCATCCAATTGAGTAAATGCGATGGGTCTTTGTAGGGGAAAAGTGGGGAGCTCCAAAGCCGCCACCACGTCGGGGTGCATCAGACACCGGGAACACCCCGAATCAATCATGGCCCATACTTCCACCGTCTTGACTTGTGAACCCAATTTCAATTTCACCATGAGTAAGCGATAAGTGCCACTCACCGCTGGAGGCTCGCGCCCGTCTTCTACCACCTGCCCAGCGGCGCCCTTTAGAGCAGGTGGCTGGCGTTTCCCGCCGGTTGCGGGATTTCGGTCTCCCCTTCAATTTCGTAGAACATCACATCGTCTCCCTCGGTCTCAGCCACCGCAGCTTTCTGTTTCCTCGGCAACGCCGGGGACTTCGCCGGCGGTTTTCCGGGCCGTTCCTCCACCTTTGCCTTCGGGCATGCTGCCACTCGATGCCCCTCCTTACCGCATCTCAGGCACAATCCTTTGGCATACCGCTTCTCACGCTCCTCGTCCCAGGGTCGCTGTCCCGGTTTTCCCCCGGTGGTCGATGGGCGGCTGGGCTTCATCTCCCGTCCCGACTTGACAGTCTTCCGCTGGGCAAAGACCTCTTGGGCATGTTCAGCCCTTCCTGCTAGCAGGATCCACTCATACAGCGTGTATGGGTCGTCCCTCCCCAGGGACCAGCGCAGCACCTCGGTATTCAAGCCATCTTTGAAGAGCTCGATAATGGTTGCTTGGGACCAGTCATCCACCTTCCCAGCTAGCGCTTTAAACTCCAAAGCATAATCGGCCACTGATCGGAACCCCTGCTTGAGTTCCTTCAGGGCTCGCTTTGCTCTCTCCTTTGCTAAGGGGTCCTCGAAGTGTTGCTTCAACGCCCAGAGGAACTCCTCGAGATTTTCCAGTTCAGGCGCTTCCGACTGGCACATCTGGACATACCAGTCTGCCGCCCTCCCCTTCAGTTGGTGATGATTCTTGCCTTTTCCGATTGGAAAGCCGCCCCCCATTCTTCCATATAAGCTTTCGCATTAGTCAGGAAGAACGAGAGTTTGGTCGGGTCCCCATCAAACTTGACAGGGAAGTCGCGCATACCGCCTCCCGCCGGGCTGCGCCCCACCACCGGGGCTGCTGCGGCGGGTGCTTCCCTGACTCGGAGCGGCACGGGGCCCCGGGGCGATCGCTCGGGCGCTGCTGCGATTTCCATCTGGACCGACTGGTCCCCTTCGCGCCTCCGCACCACCCGTCGCCATTCCGGGGTCAGCCCCTGGGAGGAAGGGGTTGATTGCCTCTGGCTGGATTCTTCCCGGAGCTCTCGCATCGAGGTTACATCCAAGCTCAGCTGTTTCAGAATAGCCTCCAACGAATCCATTTTCGACTCCAGCACTCTGATTCGATCCGGAGTGGGTGAGCCCTCCGTTGGCTGCACCTGCACCACGTTGGGGGATAAAGGGTATCTCTGCCTCCAGGATGGGCCCCCCGCTGCTGTGGCATCTCCTCGGGTCTCATCCCAGGTGAGCAGCTCACCCGGAGAATTCACGGTGGTCTCCGGGGCCGTTTTCAGCCCCCCGGCTTCGCTCTCCGACCCGGAGCTCGCCTCCTCTCTGATGGCGGACAGCTCCCCTCCTTGGGACGGTCGGCCGGACGGCCTCACGGTCGAGTCCGGTTCCCCTTCCTCCATCATCACGATTTCGGGCTCGGTCATCGCGGGCTCTCTCCCTCACAAGTTAGACGCTTGTCTTCCTTGGACAGGGGCCAGCGGAGTTAGGAACTGAGATTCTCAGCTTTATGTAATGATTGCCCCAGCCCCAAATACTCAGACTCACAAGAGGATGCTAAATGAAATCTGATTTATTAGAGTACTAAAAGCAAGTACAGAGAAAGCTGAGAATGAGCAAAAGCGCGCCAAATACAAACTTAAACCCTTGCTTCAAACGTATCCCGCCTCCCTCATAACAGCCCCGCCCGGCACAGGTGCTAGCAATCGTCAGAGTTGCTAGCCTGGGAAAGTAACCTTGAGCGCAGTAGATAACACAAACACATTCCAAAGCAAAGCCAAAATATAATCGTTCCCATCCTCCCTAGACAAATGAAACACGCATCCAATTAATGACATGCGAAACGTTACGATGCATCAAATACATTGAAACGGCGCACATGACAAATTGCATGCACTAAAAATATTTGGAAATATACTTTTCAAAATAAATCCTTCATGATAGAGTATGAAAAGTAATGTGCTATGGAAAACATCCAATACTGAAAGGAAGAGGAAAATCAATATTTCTTCTGTCCTATGGAACCTTTCTACTAGCTCCTATTTCATAATGTTCTAAAACAGGAATAACCATGATGTTTGATACATGACAGATATTGGAAATATGGAATTACTTTTACATAAACAAGCTTATAGCTCCTTTTAAGCAGTAGACTACTAGTACTGACTATAATGTACCAGTAAACTCTGATGAATAGATTGGGTTGATGAATGGTAGCATTAATAAACAACTGTAAACTTGGTCTAAAAATATAATTAACCATTTATTTTCTCCCAAGACCCCTATCCTATCCAGGTTGGTATGAACAATATTCATATGAACTGAACTATTCACAGACACAACTCTTAAGTAGCCTTCTAGAATATCAGATTCTAAAGAATAGACCTTGTAGTTTTCAAAAGCTATGGCCCTTAATACTTTCCCTATCTTTCCTAATGTCATATGGAAAGATACAGCAATGCCACCAACCACAAGGATTTAACAAATGATGGATAAGGCTATCAAAAGCTACTAGTCACAAAGACTGTAAGTTGGCTCCAGAATCTGAAGCTGTATGACTCTCAGTGCTATCTATTTGATCAGGGTTACAAAGAAAACGCCATTTCACATACCTCACTGAGGGCTTTCCAATAGTATCTAAACAACCTCCATGAGACAGAATGATTGACTATATGGATGTTACATCTGATTCAGTTTAGTTTTTCTTGTGTTTTAGGTATGCTTGTATGACTCTCCCAAATTCAGCCTTCAAGATTTATTTGTCCATTTATTTTTCATGGCCACAATGCTCTGAGTTTTATCTACCTATGTTGGTAGAAATAAAAACTTTTAAAACATTTTCCGACAGAGAAGTATTTTATGCACACTATTTTCTTTCATATATTCAGTTATAAAAAGATTTCAGATCTGTTTTTGTTTGGGAAAGGGTAACAAAGAAAAAACAAACTTCAGTTCTCTAATAACATTATCCTTCCTCCCTGATGGAGTTTTTAAAGGTTAATAAAAGAACTCCAAGCAGCTAACAGCAATCTTGCAGAGTAGAAGCGTGAACCAAAAAAAAAAAGGAACTTGCACATTAAGCTTAATTACGTTCAGAAATAAATTCAGTCTTCACATAGTAGTTAGATGAATTTAAATAGAGATAGCTTACTTTTATTCAGTAGATCTGGATACAGGTAGATTCATAGTAGAAAGCATTTATTCATCAATGGTTCTTTGTAGACACATTTCTATGTGAAATAGAAATGTCTGCATGCAAGCTAGATGAAAGAGGAGGAAAGCTACATTTCTGCAGCACCTTCTGCTTGCATGTGTGCCAGAAGAGTAATGGAGATTGTTAATCCCCAAACTCAAGGAGGAGGAGGAAGTGGAAATCAGGTGACCCATGTGACATCCCACAAGCACAATAGAGATGTGTTTGTTAGAGAAACCCCCTTATGCTTATGAGACAATGCTGAGTTGACCCCTGATAATTCCAACACTCCCCACATAACTCCAACAAAATTTGGTCAAAACCCATACGTTGTTAAAACAAATTGTCTAATCCTTCTTTTCCCTATCTCTTTCTACAGAAAATAGAACAAGAAATTAAGTCACAAAGTACTGCAGAACTAGGATGAAATGAATCCAAACACTAATATAATCTGTAGCAATGTATCTATTTTGTTATGAATGTTAAAGAATTTATCCATTTCGAAGATTGTTACTCTGCAGAACACCTGATTCAGTTATTTCAGTTGCTTTTGCAACACATCAAAAGGCACAGAGATAAAGCTCATTTAGCAATCATTCTGTATTATGAAATTTAAGAAGCTGAAAATAGTTCCAGTAACTGGTGAACTGAATAAAACTGATTAGCTTTTCCCTTATACTATAACACAGCTGCCCTCATTACTTACAGTATTCTCTAAAGTCCTAACAACTCTCTTCCCTTAGCTAAACCCCTGAGCAACTAACCTTCAATTTGACAGAAGCAAATGTCCCACACAAACAATTATGAAGGCGATTTTTGCCAAACCAAACCATTTAGGTACACAATCATGTAATTACAGTGGATTTTTAGGAAATATATAAAGAGCATTTCTATAAAAAATATTGCTTAATATCTCAAGTGAAAGGAAGTTATGAAATATATAAAGAGCATTTCTATAAAAAATATTGCTTAGTATCTCAAGTGAAAGGAAAATGCAGCAGACAGTTTTCAATACTATTTCTATTAATCTTTTGTTTTTTCTCAAAGAATAGCTGAATAGCCAAGCAGCAGAAAAGGATGAAAAAAATAGTTTGTTAAACTTGAAACAAAACACCTTAAAATTAGGTGAAAATAGTATTTAAACCAAGATGTATTTTATAGAGGTGGAGTGATAAGGAAGGAGCTGATGTTTACTGCCAGGGCCTATGCTTCACATATAAAAAGTCTTAAATCAATCCCCAGTATCTCCAGGTAAGGCTGGAAAAAAGTAGACTAGAAATCCTAGATGCCTGCTGATAGTCCTGAGAGCATACATCAATGTAGACCAACAGTCCAGTCCATTATTTAGCAGTGCCTTAGGCAGTAGATGAGGAATAGTTTGGTGTAGTCGTTGAATACCAGGCTAGAAACCAGGAGACTGTGAGTTCTAGTTCTGCCTTAGGAATGAAGCCAGTTGGGAGACCTTGGCCCAGTCACACTCTCTCAACCTTGGAAGATAGCAAGGACAAACCACTTCTGAAAATCTTGCCAAGTCCAAGCAGTTGCCAGGAGTCAATACTGACTTAAAGGCACAAATATTTATATTTATATTTAATACAAAATAATGGCTACTGAGAACCACTCAGAAATTAAGGAATTGTTATTCTTTGAAGTACAAAAGAAATCACTTATAACAGATTGTCTTTATATATAACTTTTTAATATGTAACTGTGTATATGTATATGTACACCTGTGTTTGTGTATGTATGTATGTATGTATGTGTGTGTATATCTATATATATATATATATATCTATATATATATATATATATATGCATATAACTGCAGTTATATAATTCTGCAGTTTACCATATGAGGATATAGGGATTTGATATGTCATCAGGTAGGAACTGACAGGTTAGCAATTAATCTTAAATGGAAAAAAGAAGAAACGTTCTCTCAGATGTATTGATTGACAAGATATCAAAACTGATCTTTATATCCAGAATTAGGAAAAATATGCAGGGAAATAATCAGTTTTAAAGAAAGATTTTTGTTCTTAATATTGTTCTGGAAGGATGTGATAAAAATTCTACATTTTTTTACATTGTTCTACATTCTTACAACTGTTACTTGGTTTATATAGGCTGATATTAAAAGTGAAATTTTGCATATAGTATAAATTTACACACAGACACAGTTCTTTTGATTTATAAGATACTTTCCACCAAAAATAAGCTCAGCTGTTTATTATATTATCTTGGAGAATTTCACTATCTATAGAAGCATTCCATATCTTTTCTTCTCTGTGTCCCTTTCTCAAATACACACACACACACAGAGGGCAGAAAGAAAGAAAGGAAGCTATTACTAAATTTCCTGATTCCAAACAGATGTTTCCTGGACTGGGGATGTACACTGAGTCATGATGGCATATCAAGTAGCTATATAGGGAAGATGATTATACTTAATCTGGTAAAGTTCCTTTACAGTGCTCTATGGACACAATGTTCCCTAGATCTTAAATAAACATTGAAATCAAACATATGAATTTTGATTCACTACAAAGTTCTGAAATTTCATAATTATACTTAAAAACAACTATATACATATAAGTAAAGTCCCCCCTTCCAGAATTCTTCCTCTAGTCTTCAGGTGGGGTGGCCCCGATCATTCATCAGTCAAAAAAATTTCCCTCCCCAAGCAAGTCCTCATTATTTGCAGAGTCCAAAGTGCTTGCAGGTTTGAAGACCTCATAGACATTCAGATTACTTTGGCTTGTGAGATTACTGCAAATAGAACTGTTGAAAGAAAAGTGGTACATTTATGTCATCAGTTGCCTCCCACAAGCAGTGAACACCTGAGTAGCCTTTCAGTGAATAAAATAATCCAATCTGATGCACTTGAGTTGTTTTTCCTCAGCATTTTTCCAGCATGGTTGCAAGGTCCTCTTGTTTTTGCCATGCACTCACCCATATCTTACAGCAAAGCAATTTGTATATGATGCAGTGAGTTTTGTTTATCAGCAAGCTTGTTGCAGAGCCTGACAATGATTATGGCTGAAAGGGAGTGACTGACCCAAAGTTATTCAGCTGGCTTCAAGGGAAAACTAGAATTTGGATCTCCTCGCTCCTCATACAGCACTTTACCCACTACACCATGCTGCTCTCCTGATTAGGGTTACCAGACATCTGACAAAAAGAGGGCATGTCCTCCATCTGGCAGTCATGGCCTTAAAATCAAGTATTGTCTGGCTTTTTGAGTATCTACAAGCTATCTCTTCTGAGCAGTTTTTCTTAGCTGAGCAGCGCTTCCCTAATAAGTGCTAACCACAAGTTAACAAGCTGAGCTCTGTGACAATTAGTTAATTAGTACCCTCCAGCCAGCTTGCTGCTGCTTGAAATTGAAAAGACCTTAATCAGTTACACCCTGAAACTTTTGTCTCCTAACGATCTCTAGCACTTTCCTGCATCGAAAAACCAGTCTTTCTGATGCTGGAAAAGGTATTTCATATACATGTAGACCTAAGTACATGGGGGCGGGGGGGCAGTTTTTCCCTGTAATTTTGTTGAGGATGCCGAGAAAGTAAAAAAAAGTTAATATGTACTCCTTTCCCCCCATTGGTCTCCTTTCCAATTGTCCATGTCCTCCTTTGCCTGTTCAGATATCTTGTAACCCTACTCCTGACCCTCCTGAGTTCAAAATCCAAAATCTACTCCACCTTAAATTCTCCCTCCCCACCACCTCACCCCACTATAAGGCTTAGTTGCCCAAGTCACAAAGGAGTTATTTCAGGATCAGGAAGGAACAGTGGAAAGCTGTATGTAATTTCTAGAGTGGCTGAAAGCTGTCAGCAAAAGGCCATTGGATTTATTTTATAATTACTGGAAACAGACTAATAAACATGGCTTCCAACTTTTTAGATAGTCATATTCATTACTGGTCTCTAGGCAAAGGCTACCCTCCTATACCAATGGGAGTAACCAGTAGGTAAATCACTGTCAAGCCCCCAACAGACATGGCAGGAAATCTCAGCCCTCCAAACTGAACCCTTATTTAGAAACTGGTTTATTTAGAGAAAGCTGAATAAATGGCTGTATTAGTTTTTTATTATTATTATTGCAGACAAGAATAAAGCCACATACACACAGAAGATCTATCTATCGCTCACTTTTATTGCTTACATTTATATGGCTGCCCATCTCACACAAGGCAACTCTGGGCATTGCATAGAAGTGAAAGTCTTTATATAGGTCTATGCTCCAGCATTTAAATTTTTGAGGCTGTTCTTCCTGCCTTTCTGAGTCAATGGATATTTGGCTATTCTTTTATTCAACTTGAGAATCACCTGGTCTATGTTTGTGTAATGGTTCTCTCCTAGCCTGGAAGCCTGTGGTCCTGTCTCAGCTTCTTCATTCCTGACAATGCTCCTCAAATACAGTATCTCCAAGAAATATTACCCTGTGGCAGTGCTGCTTTCAATAGATATAAACTTTAATATTATATAAAATTTTGTGTTGTGAACACACATGGTATTTTGTGAAAGTTCCCTGATACTTCCACAAAATGGTTATCATAGGGAAAATGAATGACTAGTCAAAAAATAGTTACTCAGAGACATATGGCAAGTCATAAAATAACAAAGGTATAAGTCATATTTTAGAAATAAAAAGATGAATCATCACAGATCAGTTGTTTGCCAAAACTACCAGGATGCAATAACATGGGTCCATATATCTTCCATTTTATTCTTAAAACACAATTTATAAGATTTTCAAGTTTCTAGACAAGCAAAGTAGCTTACCAGTACCAATGCATTATGCAAATAAGGGGAAAGGAGAAATGGAACACCCTAATTATCTGTTCCAAATGTAAGTACAGGTTGACAACTCTGAATTACCTAAGCATCACTAACTGTATACTATGCACATATTTCCCCCTTTTCCCTGCACATAGACACATTAACCAAAGTGAAATTTGGAAACATAATCTCTGTAAATTATTTCCTAATACTATTAAGCAAAAACCAAATACAAATCAGTTAGCTACCATGTAGCTAGGAATACCATTATATAACCTTCCCAGTATCTACAGACACCATTTCAGAAACAAAAATGGGAAACTATTAATATAGTTAGATTGCTAAATATAACAGATGAAGCCAGATTTTTTAAAAACCAAATTATGCATTTTGGGTTATAAATCAAAGCTATAATGCAAATGCATTGGTAAAAGCATTTCTTTTACTGATCTTTCTATATATGTATTCCAATTCTGAAATAAATTAATTTTAATTAATTGCATAATTGGGAAACTGTTCATGGTGATGGTTATCAAGTCCAAACAAAATGTAACACGTTTAAATTTAATGTAAACAGGCACAAAAAGAGAAGTTACAATTCATTTTATAATTTTACAACAACTGTTTAAATACGTATACATAAGTAATATATTGGAAACACTGAAAAATATTGCTGATTAGTATTGGTGTTACATCAGGCATTAACCAGAAATTAACAGCAACATGGTAACTACATACACATTCAACCTGAAATTGCATGTCTCCTAATAAATCTTTCAAAAGAGGTAAGTAAGGTAGGGAATAGTACTTTTTGGGAGACCAGTAGAAAATAAGCAGTGTGGATGATACTGAACTTGAAAAACTACTCTGGAATAAAAAAGTTTCTGTTTCATAGTCCTATATCTAAAATTTTTCATTTGGAAAACAAAATATTTAGTTTGTTCATATCATTCTTCCTTAACCTGGAACACTCCAGTTGCAGGGAGAGTTCGTGACTCCAGGTCTCCAGTTTTCCCAGCTAGCAGGGAAGCTAGCAGTTTTCCCAAGACATTGTATTGTATCATAAGCATTGTATCAGGAAAGGCAACTTATGACCTAATGAAAAATACGTATATATATGCTTTGAGTCAGTGTTGACTCCCTGCAGTTTTCTTGGCAAGATTTCAGAAGTGGTTTGCCATTGCCTGCTTCCTAGGGATGAGAGGGAATGATTGGCTCAAGGACACCCAGCTAGCTTTGTGCCTAAGGCAGGAGTATTGCTCATGGTCTCCCAATTTCTAGCCTGATGTTTTAACCACTAAACGAAACTGGCTGTCAGTGAAGTCTCTGTGTGTGCGCGCGTGTATTTACGTTTTTTACATCATTCTTAAAAACAGCACATCTTTGTTACCTTGTCTTCTCCTGTTTATTCTCAATATTTGATTTATTTTTTATAATGTGGTCTGTTATGGCATAAAGTTGTACAAATACAGTAAAATTTACTACTACAGTACAATGAAGTTATGCTTATCACTTGTATAGGTTTTTGCATGCTGATTGTCAGTTTACAGAGGAAGAACTCCATGAATGAACTTCCTTAAAGATAAAAAGGTGACAGAGGTAATAATGGCCAGTCCCCCTTTTCTTCAGCTCCTAGTGCCACTTCCTACATTGTTAGGAAGAGTCCTTCCCTGAAATCCCCTGGGGTACAGTTTCAGAGGATGTTGCAGGGAAGTAAACGTTTGCCTTCCCAAACACACCTGACAACAACGATTTCCTCACCAATTATTTGTAGTGCTTTATTGGGTCATCCAGCTATGACTGTGCTGTTATATCAGCAATAAAGTCAGGCTTCATATTGAACAATTGTGGTTGGGTGAAGGTATTAAATGCTATAAATCACTGCTAAAGAAATGATTAGCATCCTGTATCCAATGAATTGAGTCAGAGGAAATAATATGTCAGACCGAAAGAAGATTTTAATGGATGGTTTAAGCTACGTAGTCCAAAACTTGGAGTAATCTCCCCATCTTCTTATTAATATATTTCGACTGTTACTGGAAGTATTATCTGTAACTGGCAAAGAAAAGGAGAAGGAGAAGGAGAATTTGGCTAGAAACAGTACTGTGCAACTCAGACAAAACTGACTGGAGGAACCATGAATGCTTTCCTCTCTTGAAGCTGCCTTAAGCAGATCTTTTTTACTCTGCAGCAATTACAAGTTCAGACTGAGTAAGATTTATATTAATTATAATTATGAACAAAGTCATATAATACACTGTAGACTTGTAGCAATTCTCCATAACTTGAGGCTTAGATCCTCATAAAAATTGCAGTTAACATTATTCATAACATGCTAAGGATTTTTTTTACCCGGTTTATGTACTAAAAAGATAAATTATATACTTGTCATTCTTTTGCCCTTGGTGGGAAAGCAAGTATTGTATCACATGCAAATTTTCTATAGTTTTAATAAAAACTATACTTTTAGACTTAACCATTCTATCAGCAAGAAAAACAAAATGTAAAGTATATTGAGGAATAAAGGGTTGACTATTTTCCAGTTACAATGAATTATGAAAATATTTTAGTTCTAATGTGACTTTTTTCACTTTGGAAAAATGATGCTTGGTTATGTAGTTCAGTAAGGGTAACATTTTTAGTTTTAAAGGTGTTTTTATCCAAATATCTATGTGACAAACACAGTATATATTTTCCAAAGTGAATTATGACTCCATGCATTTTGTCATGCTTGATATTCTGTACACTTATACCTTTTGTCAGATTATGGCTATTTTCAAACTCTTTTTGTATGCATCTAAATCTTTCCACTCAGGTGTCACAATTCATATGCTGCAAGCCTATAAAACAGACTGAAATCACACCTTTATTTGGGGTGGGTGGAAAGTAATCTAAAAAAGACCTCGCTGTTACTGCTACTCAGATTACACCAGTGCTCTTTGTACCGTAGATATAAAAAAGTTAACTTGGACAAGATAAATCAAAATATCTCCCCCCCCATTGAAAAATAAAAAAGGCTAAAAAAAGTATTTTCAGAAATGAACCTAAAATCTGTTGAATGCTTTTAAACAAATAACTAAACAGCACTGTATCTGATTCAAAACTCATGACTGTATAAGAAAAGATCCTACATTCTTTTAAATATCGTACGAATGAGGATATCCTTCCCCCTCCTTTTTTTTTCTTCCTCACCCCACACCTCTACAATTTTTGGAGGTAGGCAGAGATTATACAGTATATTTGTCAGTATATTCATTAAGGTACCAGGCTAGAAACTAGGAGACTGTGAGTTCTGGTCCCACCTTACGCACAAAGCCAGCTGGGTGACCTTGGGCCAGTCACTGTCTCTTGACTCTAGGAAGAAGGCAATGGCAAGCCACTTCTGAAATGCTGCCAAGAAAACTGCAGGGGTTTGTTCAGGCAGTTGCCAGGAGTCAACACTGATTTGAAGGTACAGGGAAATAAAAAAAGGTATGCAAAAGAGACAAGACAATAAAATAGATTTCTAGGATGTCTTGCTACTGTTCCAAATATTAAATTCTACTGAAAACATGTTTCTCTTATCTAGATAGAGTCAAGAAGCAAATTAAACTAGGCACAGTTTGACTTTCTAGAGATGTAATTCCATACATGTAAGGGTTGAGGCAGGAATCGGCAGTTCCCAGGATTCAGTGAGCTGTTATATAAATGTACAATAACCACTTGACTTCACTGCCAAATATTCATTAATTTGGAAGGTCATGAGAAAGAAGTCACAAGTCTAAAACCCCAAGGTTATAAAAGGTACTTATATCTTTTCACTGGCAGTAGGTAATCCACTGTTTGTAAGCATCATTCCTGTTTGCAATAAAGTTTCTAATCTAACTGGGCCATGTCTGTAAGCCTCCTGTCATGCCAAGCTAGGAAGTCAAGCTAAGCTGTGAAGTGTATGGAGATCAGTAGTTTACTGTTGAGTCCTGACCAGGGAGCTTGAAAACAGACAAGCAGTTAAGTTACAGAGTAATAAAAGTCCCATAGATATATTAAGATTGACCTAGGTCATTTTGTGAATGATCTCAATAAAAATGACCTCCTAAGTAAGGAATGACCTCCTAAATAAGACCAAGTTTCACCAGATTCACCTTTTTATTTCCAGAAAAGTTCTGTATTATCTGTGAACACTTCCCCGTTTTGTTTTGTTTAGCTTAATTAAAGATTTTTTTAAAAAATGTTGGTGATAGACGAGAGTATAGTCTCTTGAGCAAAACTATTATTTTGTCCTCAGTATCTGATAAACAGGATATAAAATACATAATACAGAGATTATATTAAATACTAAAGCTAGTATCTTCTGTCAGCATATCCTCCACTGTGTAATTCTCTTAAAAGCTAAGCTAATTTATCAGTTGTGAAAATGTGCTCCATAACATACTTCTGTTGGACAGTCCTGAGGCTATTGACCAAGTTCTACTAGTATGGAAATGAGGAAAAACTCTCTCTCTCCCTTGCTCTGCTATGTACCATTCACAATGTCCTCCTTAGTCATTGATCAAACAACACCAGATGCGCTAGAAAGTTCCATTAAACAATTAGAGTTCTATACTTATGTGACAAGGTTCCACAGCTATACAAGCCAAGGACAAATTCTAGAAGTTTTGCATTTAAAACATATGCTCTACTAACAAGTTATGGGCAACATTCCTCAAACTCAAGAGAGTTGTGAGACAAAGGAATGAGGGTCACCAGAAAGTGTCTCCCTTGTGAGTCCTTTTCTAGAAGGCTTGCTAGTTTGATGCAAAAGTATGCTAAATACAAAGTAATATAATGGCTCCAGAGCATTATATACCCTCTATGAAGACTGAGTAGTGAGAGGTGTTTTTTTTTTAGCACATTGCATTTGCTTTTGAAAGGAAGATTAATCATGCCTGGAAGGCGTAAGATTTCTATGCAAAATTATGACTGTCCTATCTGGCACTCCCGCTGCAGAGAGGAAGGAAAAAAGGGCTATGAGTATGCAGCCAGGAGATAATTGGAAGAGTAGGATTTACAAGCACCAGGCTAGAAAGGAAAGAGGAAATAGACTGTGACTCTAATGTCAATTCAGCTATGCTGGGGGGCACTGCCAAAGGTAGCTTACAGCCTGCCAATGTTTTGCAAGTTTAAGCGTGGTTTAAGAGAAGCTGATTTAAGGCATGAAAATATCCTTTAACTTTGGTGAATGAGGGCATCTGTCTTCATAATGAAATCCAGATTTCAGGAATCTGAAATTCCTTTTGCAATTATGCAAAACCAAACAAGCTTATAGTTCCATTTAAAAACATGGTTTTTAAATTGTACTATTTGTTTGCTTATTTCCAGTGAATAAATTTTATTTTATAAAGTTATAAAGTTTATCATTGTCTTATTTAATATATAAGATTTAATTATTAAAAGTGGCATATTTATTTCTTACCCAAATCTAATCTCAATGACATTATATATTTTCTTCATAGGGGAGGGAGGTTCAAATCCACTTTATATTTTTAGCAGGTTGTTATATTGCAAAGTTTGAGAACCCCTGCATTATGGTCTCTCTATTTTCTATACAAAGATCATCAGATGTTCTCAACAACAAAAGTTTTACTGCTTAGCTTTAAAAAATAAAGACCTATCATCTGTAATAGTCTTCATTTGCTAACTATAAGTTATCATAAATTGCAATCAATCTATATTCTGAAATGGTTATATTCCAGTCAGCATTATTTATTGAATACTGAACATGCTTTTGTATTTTGAGGTCAGTTATTCATATTATCTACTATACTACTGAATTTCATTTCTATTGCTTCAGCCTAATTTCTCATCATATCTATCACGTCCAATTTCTTGATCCCTCTCAATATTTGTCACGTTTTCCATTGGGCTAGGATCCAAAAACTTACTAGAAGCATATATAAATGTATCCTTGGAGCCTGAGATATTTATTGATTGTTATTCTTTTCAATTAGCATATCCACCATTTCATAACATGAATTAGTTCTTAATTAACATGAGATCATTAAACAAATTGATCACAGAAGGTGATAATGTAGGGAGAGAACTGGGAAATTGGGCAGGAACATTCTTTTAAAAAACTTACAAAATGCTCTTTTTTTCCTTATTGTGTTTTACAAACTTCCTCAACAAATTCTTCAATCACAAAAGTTGTTTAAAAATAATGTGTAAATAAAAATACCTTTAACAATTTTGCAAGCCATAGATACCAAACTCCAGTAACATATCAGCACTGTCTTAAGCGAAGGATTATTTTCAGTTTGTTAGTAATGGTTGTATATTAAAAGCATTAACTGTCTGTTCTTAAAAATGTTAATTTATAAGCAAGAATTCAGTGCAGCCTGCTTCCAAGTACACATGGTTTGGATTGCTGCTTAAGTTTGATTGCTGTGAAAAGACAAAAAAGGAGCAGCAGCAATTTTAACTACAAGTATAAACACATCTGGCATAGTTTGTGACCAAAGTAGATGCTGTCATTTTTCTGGCATCTTTGCTGCAATGGTACACACTGAATTCTATGCAGATGGCAAAGTCTTCAAAAGCACAAATACAGTGTAGTTCCCACTGCAGATAAATAGGCTGGAGGAATGACACCCTTTCTTAGCTATTTAATTAAGATGAAGCCATTACTTTACTACATCTTAACATAAATAATTATTTTTAATGAATTATTCTGTTTTATTTCACTATACATCCTACCTTGACCCCCTCCTTATTTCCAAGTATTAACATTGCATTTGAAGGCAACCTAGTTTAAGAATAAGATCAGAAGAGTGTAAGCAGTGGTATTCCCTGTGACACTCTATGGAACCAAAAGTTGGACTATGTAGAAGCAAGATAGAAAGAGTATTGATGCTTTAGAAATATGGTGTTGGACAAAACTCCAGAGAATACCATGGATAGCCAAGAAAACAGACAAATGGATCATTGAACAAATCAATCCAGAGTTCTCACTTGAGGCACAAATTACCAGGCTGACATTATTCTACTTTGGACACATTATGCAAAGGCCTTGCTCTCTGTAGAAGGCTCTAATGCTGGGAAAGGTGGAAGGAAAGAGAAGTGGATGACTAGCAGCAAGGTGGATGGACTCAGAGTGGTGATGAGTGCACCACTGGAAAACCTAAAGAACCAGGTTAGGGACAGATCATAATGGAGAAATTCTCTCTATGTGGCCCCTAAAAGTCAACAACTTGAGGGCATGTAATCAATCATCATGAGAAAATCTATGTGATTGCTAAAAGTTGACACTGACTTGATGACACATAATAAGTCAATAAAAAATAAAAATAGAAGCTCAAGCCTATAACAAACCATTTATAATTCCTAGTAAAATAATTAAAAGTAGAGCATTAAGCAATGGCAGAGATTCAAAATAAAAACTATAGCATTGCAATATATGCAATAACTTTATCACCATGGACCAAGTTGAAAGTATTATGAAAAATAATTTCAAATACTTTCAAAGATCCAAGAATTCAAAAATATTTCTTTGGTGCTGAGTATAATTAATTAAAAATTGCTTCTGACTTAACTGTTTTAATAGGATGTAGTTATGATTCCCCTGGGGATAAAATGTGATGCTTGCAATATAATATTGCCTGTGGGACAGTTGGCTCTGTAGTTGTAACAATTATCTCTGTTTTGTCAGAATTAATTTGAGTACCTGTTGCTATCTGGTTGGTGAACTAAGCATCTGTTGCCACAGCTGAGCATGAATATAGAAAGATGAAACTTGTGGATATTGGGGAATCTGGGGCTCAAATCAGGAATTTCTGTTTTTTTGTTGAAATCTAATCTTGGATTTATCTTCCCATAAAAATCAATACTATTGTTTTTAGGGAATAAATGTGAATCCAGTTCACTATGAACTACATGAATTTAACATTATGTATTAATGCATATCTGGGCAATAGGGGCTAAACATACAGCACTTCAGATACTAACTGCAGACTTGAGAAAATATATTCAAGAAAAGTAAATCACTGGATATTTTACATGTTTTGTAAAGAATAAATGGTCTGGAACAGGGATAAGGAAAGGAATGAGGCCTGTCACTCCTGACTGGCTGACTTGAAGCAGCGTTAGTACCATTGGCCCAGTATTGTGCAAACAGTAGGCCATCCACAAAATATAATGGATTTGGGGATTTGAATACTGACTAACCCATAAGGTGACTTTTTTAGTTCTGTTTATCATCATAATTTGTGAGCGCAATCATTCTGGTTTATAACTCATGTTTTTTGGTTTAGAATTATATGTGAAGCAGGCAACTCTGTTTTTCTCAACAAATCTTAGTTAAAAGAATAGCTTAGTGAAATCTGTGATCTGTGGTACAATGTATGTATACTTATTTCCCAGATAAATTTGTGTTCATATAGATACACAGATAAAAAATCCAATATCAGTATCACAGGCAAGAAAGTCTATGTTATTATAGGAGATATTAAATCAGAAGTAAATAAGAAAGGTAAAAAGAGGATTATTTTCATAATAATATATTTTAATTTTAAATAATAGGTAATTGCTAGATATGTTTCCACCTTTTCATATTACTTGCAAAATCTATTCTACTTTTGAAAAACAAGGCTTGATCATATAAAGCACAACTACTTTCTAAACTGAAAATGTTATATGAACATCTCTTATTCTACAACTGCTTTTGAAAAAACAGCAACTTGAAAGGATAAATAGGCCTGTTTTCATGTCAACAGTTAATGTAAGCATCTTTTCTTCCCCACCCCACTGTCTTCTGAGAAACTTCTGTGAACTCAACATGAATGCTTCCTCCACATGAAATAACACAGCTGTATTCATTTATAAAACAAAAACAGCACTGTAGGAAAATATGCTGCTCTTCACTCTGTTGTGTTATCAGTCCAACAAAAGGGTAATGTTAAAAATGGAAGGCATGCTATCTGGAAAGGTCAAGCACTTATTGAAGTAAATCTCCAGTGCTTATGTGACATACTAAACTTTAGGGTTGTGGAAGCATTTCAAAGACATGCTTCAAAAGGCATGCTAACATAAACAAAGCACCCCTCCTTGAAGTGTTAAAGCACCCATGTCTTCTGGAAGGCTCCTAGGCCTGCTTCAAGGCTGACCCTGACCATCTGCATGTGTGTGGCCATGTACAGACAACACTTCAACAAAATGGCTGTGCATGTCACACACAGATGCACTGAAGGCCACGCAATCTTTCCAAAGGACGCAGCCTCTTTAACATTTGGAGGAGGCTTGCTATGTTAGCATCAACGCACTTTGTGAAGCACCTTTCAAATGCTGGGCACTGTCTTACAAAAACGTTTCTTAATTATCACTGCATATTAACAGTGACAGCAGCACAAATGTTAACCTCACCTTAATATGACAGCTACTTAAAACAGTTAAGGCAACTTTAAGAAATTATTTAACAGTATAATAATGACAACTGTCACTGCACAAACCAATCTTTTTACTTTCATAAATACATATTTGTCACTTTGTAGTAGGCATCCAAGTGCATTTCTAGTTCTGTTCTTAAATGGTTAAAGCAAGTGTCTACATTTTAAACAACAGCCAAGCCGTGCACATATTGGAAAGCCAACATATGCATGATAAGGGTGAGTACACACTTCCTTTATATTCTATTTAAAAAAAAAGATCAGTGTTTTCCGCCTAAATAACCATGGTAGATATTATAGTTTGGCCCATGATAGAATATCCCATTGTTCATTTTAATTGAATGAGGTTTGTTACCAAGAGAGAATAAATCTTCTAAGCTTCCTTCAGACCATGCATAATTCTATATATCTCAGTCATCTTTTTCACTTTTTTAAAACTAAAAACTTTATTGCCCTGCTATAAACTTTCCTGACAGGGAAGTTGCTCCAACTTCTTTATTTTGGTTTCTGCCTCTTTTTCATTTTCAGGGTTCAGCCAACTGTACAACATTATCTCTGTCAATTATAAGCTAGTTAAAAGCATTAGTCTCCTCTCTGTATACTCTACTCCAATATCCTTAGAGATATTTATTCCTATTTTCTGTTCTCTCTTAACCAATTATTGATCCATAAAAGAATCGATATAATATCAAGTTGTTTTACCAGGAACATTTATCACAGACCACTTTTCAGTAATCCATGAAATTGATTCTCCAATAAATGTATGGAAATGTCATTAAATTACATTTTAAATCCAATGGTCTCACTTCCTCACTCTGATTTTTCTTGAGTGTTAAGTGCTATATAAACAGCAATAGGCACATTGTTTACATTCTTGTTAAAACTGGGGTCCCTAAGATGATTTTCAAGGTTGCCAATATTCCATAGACACCTTGCACTTAATTCCCATCTGATGTCTTATATGTATATTTAAAAAAACAACTCAAAAGGTCAAAGAAATGTGCAGCACGCTAGGACTGTACAGCATTTTCGATTCAAGAGTTAAAGGACATTTTGGAGTGCGCAGAGGCACCAATGTAACTTCTCTCTGTAACTCCTTAAACTAAACATATTTTTTCTCAAAATTACACTGCTGGCCTTTCACGGCTACAGCACAATTCTAGGAAAAGGTGCATTTGGTTTAAATAGATACAGAAAGGCGCTATTACCAAAAGATTCTATTTTGCAGCCCCACTGCAAAACCAAGTGCCAGCTTTTAGTACCTACTTTATTTCTAAAAATTTCTCTGGACTTTAAATGGGTATCATAAGGTTTCTTTAAAAAATATTCATAGAGGGTAATTGAAACCCGGTACTTTGTTAGGAGTATGCCCACTTGCCCAGAAAAAAATGACAAGAATAAGCAGAACTATTCCTTTTGATTATAAACAGTTCTGCATATATAGTTCAAATAAGTAGAACATTATATGATTTTTAAAAATGAATTTACCAAAGATTTGGTGAGAAATGAAATACATTTTAAAGTGAAGCACTTCAAATGATGCATTGCAAGTCATCAGTCAAACTCAAAATTGAAAGAATGGTTTACAATCTATGAATCTATCTGAAATAGCACTGGACACTTTACATTCTTATTATTGAGCTAATTATGCATCTCTAAATATAAGTTCTTTTGAAGCATAAATCTTAGAAAAAAGCTACTTTATAACAGAGCAACATTTCTCCAAAAAAATTGAGTACTACTCTGACATGTCCATAGCCCTTCAGGTGAATATAGGGAACTTAAGATATTCATGACTACCTTTAATTTATTTCTGTGGTTTTTTTTTTTAATCTGGTTCATCCCCTGCCATCTAAAATGACTATTAGTCCATTAAATATGGGAACTAAAATTACCTAACTGTACTATCTCCCTCAGAAAAATATTTATCAGTTCAAGCATTCAACAGGTTTATCTTCCCCCAAAACTTATTGACCTATTAGTTTGGGACAGAAGATTGGAAAAACGAACAGTTTTTTCAGTCTTGTTCTTTTCTTCTTAAAAGATGTAGAATTTATCTGTAAAACTTACTGCACACTGAAATGCATCAGAACTGAGAATCAGAACAAGAACATACTTTCAAGTAAAATAATTATTTAGAATAGGGTAAAAGTGGAAAGCAGAACATTATTTTAATTTATTGAAGTGAACTCATGATTGAGTTACTATTAACTGTATAATTTTGTTTTTTTAATCACCTGAAATGTTGGAAGATCACAAAAATCACAGATCATTTCAGTGAGATTCCACTGATGTTGTTGTAGTTGTTATTTGGAGGCCACTCTATTTCAAAACAAGTCTCTGGGTGGCAATACGCATGCTTTGCAGAGCATGTGTATTGACTGGGAGTGTAGACCCTACATTGTCAGCCTTTGTTCATATGCAGTTCTCTCAAACAAAAGTCTTCAGTATTTAATTGCCAAATACAATTGTATATGTGATAAACATTTGGCTTTTCATATTAAAATAAGAGATACGACTATTTTCTTTTGCACTGCTACCTGCTTAAAATCAAAACACATAGTATTAATAAAACACATAGTAGTAATATTTTGTCAGCCATCCATTCAATGAACATGACACTGCCATAGCTTATGTACAGAAAGGGCATGCAGAGAATGTACTTGTCTTTGGAGTTGAAAACCTCTTTATTTATTTGCTTCTCAACCCAAAAACATACGATGTCTTATTGTAGTAATTTGTCACTGCTGGTGAAGCATGTGAACCAACATCTATACCAATAAAGTTGACCAAACACCAATTATAGAAGCAAATCAACTGATCCAGAATGCTAAAAAATCTCAAAAGTAAGGCCTAGCAATCATTGCAATGGGAAAGCAAAGCTGCACCAGGAACTAAAGGGCTAATAAAGCTGTAAAGTGAAAGGTGATGTTAAAAATGACAGTATTTGTTATTATTGGCCAGTTGTGTTAAGCTGTCATGTCAAGCACGAACAAGCAGCATTCAGTCACTTATGCTTTAGTCATTTCACAGTTGGACTACTGCAGTGTGCTGTACATGGGGCTATCCTTGAAGAGCATTAAGAAGCTTTAACTGGTCCAAAACACAGCAGCAGCATGGGCAGTTTTGGGTGCACCACTGTACACCCATGCATTACCTTTATTTCGCAAACTGCACTGCCTTCTAATAAGCTGGGGGTGGGGGGATAAGGTGCAAGCAGCTTAAGTCAGCTATAAATCCCTACTTGCTCTAGGTTCCTTTTCTGAGACAGTATCATCTAGCTGGACCCAGGAAGTGTGCCTTCTCTGTCACAATGGCTGCCTTAAGAAACAGCATCCTCTAAACCTGGATGGATCTGACCCTGTTAGCCTTCTGGAAAGCCTGGAAGACCTGGCTTTTCCCTCGGGTTGTTGCCAGGTGCCTGTCATGTATGGTTAGATTGGACTATAATTGTACGGAGCTCAGCTGAACTGCTTAGATTGAGATGGGTAGCTATATAAATTCTATAAATAAATAAATAAATAAATACTATAGTCACTTTTTATTTTATTACTCTGAACAGTTTCGTGTCATCAGCAAATTGATTACTCTCTCCCTTAAATCTAGATTATTTATAAACAAATTAAAAACACTCATCCCTAGAGTATTCCACTTTGAGTGTTTTTCCATTTTGAAAAATGCCTACTTAATTCTCTTTCCAATTCTTCAGCAAATTATTGATCCATGAACACTTGTTCTCTTATTCCACAGCTGCCAGGTTTTCTCAAGGATCACTGGGGAAAGATTTTGTCAAAAGTTTTGTAGAAGTCCAACTAGGCTATGTCTGTTAGAGCTTGCCTATTTAGATGTTTATTGACATCCTCAAAAATTCTAGAATGTTAGCTAGAATACCAAGAATTTTCAGGTGGATACCAACTGCACTCAAGAATGTATTTATTTTAAAGTTGTTAATTAGATTTATCATTTCATTTCTTGTTATCTCTATTGACCTCAATTAATTTCATTACATAGCTGAAAAAAAGCATTTCTCTGAAATGTATCTACCTCCCTATAGCATATCAGTTATCCAACAACTTCCAGAGTCAGTTTCTTGTTCCAAATATATTTAAATAATGTTATTTGTTTTAATCTTTTCTTGCAACCTAGACTTGATCCTCTTAATTTTCTCTTTCAACTTTTGTTTTAAAAAACTAAACCATTTTTTAAAATTGCTCTTTAAAAGTCAAACATAATTGCACTGGACTTTTTAGAATTGCCCACTTTATAAGCATCTTGAACGTAATGGTATTGTGGACACTTTTTCCAGTTGATCCTACATAGTTCCAAGTCCCTGTCTTCTCTGATGTGCTAGTTTATTGGCTATTATTAAGGCATAATCTTTAATTTTGTATTTTTCATGTCTGAAATCCAAATAAAAGCACCAGTCTTTTTCAGACACCAATTTGATTTTATTTTCAATTTGAAGAATCACTTTCAGTTTCTTGACTGGAATTTCAAAACTCTGCCAGAATAGTTGAAACAATGATCCAGAGTTTAAGATGAAGCATTTTGAGCTCTGAATGTTTCAGATTCAAAACAGCTTGCACTCCCCAAGTTAATACTGTAACTTTTTGCATTCATAAGAATGACATGATTTAATTCTTCAGAGATATTGTTGCACAATATCTGTGCCAAGTTAATAATATATGTTATGGCATTACACAGTATGTTAATGCATCCACTATTATAACAACAGGATTCCTTCTAAAAGATGAATACAGTGATACTAATCCAAAATATATAAGGATAGCTATAAGAGCACAGTTTCCATTTTCCTTAAAATTCCACTATTAGAGTTCTAAACATACATTAGCGATAATTTTTAAAGAACATCTAGAAATATGTCCAGTCTATGAACTTACTTCTTCAGAGAGAAATATGTTCCAATCCTATTTATGAGAGTATAAAGATTGCTAATCCCAGCTCCTGCCAACCTAGCAGTTCGAAAACATGCAAATGTGAGTAGATTAATAGGTACCGCTTTGGCAGGCAGGTAACGGCGTTCTGCTTAGTCATGCTGGCCACATGACCACGGAAGTGTCTACAGACAAACGCCGGCTCTTCGGCTTTGAAACGGAGATGAGCACCGCCCCCTAGAGTCGGACACGACTGGACTTTATGTCAAGGGAAACCTTTACCTTTACTTAAAGATTGCTAAAACACAACATCAAATATTGGTAAAGTTTCAGACAATAATGTAACACAGCACTTCACTCTAATTGTGAATATAAATTGCATCCCATTTATATTGTTTCCCATATCACAGTCTGAACTGTCCCATCTTCAACCATTTCTAGTTTCTATTTCTTAAAAATATGTTTCCTATTTTGAATTTTGCAAGATCCAGTTTTAACAAGCACAGTGCATATCAACAATATGAAAAGCTGTGATGAACCCAAGACCCTTCCTTTTTTAAATCTCTTTCAGGTTAGTGGTTGCCCATGGATACATAATTCTTTTGACAAAAGCTTCCTTACCAGAAAATCAGGAACACAAAATCTGTATTGTATATTGAGATTTATATTAGAATATGTTATCACACAGGAGTCAGTCAAGTGCTTACTGTACTTAGTTATTAATAACACACAATATGTTGCATGTACGTTAAGATACCTCTGAATTCAGAAAGCAAATAATTTAATAGTCGGAGAGCAAATAAAAGCCAATTTACACAATCAATGAATCAAATGCCAAACCTTATCAACATATTATGCAATATGTTCCCTAATAAAAAATACTATTTTCCTATAGAAAAGAAAGTTAACTATACCTCCTCTTTTCTCAATCCGTTAACTTCCTACATATTAATTTGAAAACAAGTGCTCCCCAATGCATATTAAATGTGTTCATAATCTTCTGAAATATCTCATACAATGCTATCTCACATTGTAGTAATAATATGTATATATTAGAGGTTCCATGGTCATTGACAGTTTTAATCATATATACTGATGAATCTATTCATTTAAGTATTTTATGCTAATGGTCAATATTCTACTTTGATTATTAAGAATAGTAATTTGGGCTGAAAAACTACAGAGTGAATAAGAATTTGTGTGGTAATTTACAATGAGAGTATTCTTAAAATATAATGAATCCAGAATTAAAACAGTGCCTCAAACTAAATGCTGTTTAAATTCAGTAAGGCAGCTGCCTGCTTTTCAGGCAAGCCTTTTACTGATACACTGCAAGTGCTAAACATATTTTATAACTGGTCTCCTTTAATGTAATTCTAATTTTGATAATCAAGTGAAATATGGAAAATGGCTAAGCACATGGTAATAAAAAAAATATGGTATTGCCTGCTCTAAAAGTAGAAAATATTCTAACTCCATTTCCCCATATAACAGGACACAGAATATCTAACTGTAAAACAATAGACAATTTAACCTGCAACTTATTCTTCTCACAAATCTTTTAGCTGTGTTCTATTATTGTGATAACCAGACCGGCTCAAAATAGTAGCAGGAGAAAGGAGGGCGTAATTGGCTATCTTGTACATTATGTTGTGACCTTGAGATGGCCTACTAAAAGTATTGTTCTAATTTGGCTTGTTTTTCTTATGGGTACACAGCTATATTGCTTTTGTATGAGCTGAACGATACTGAACAAAGGATTCCTGCCCTGGCTAAAGAGGAACCATATTCTCCAAGTATTCCCATCCACTATGAGTTAAACTAACCCATTTGCTTTCATTGTTTTGTTGTTGTTGTTGTTGTTTTAATCTAGCACACCATCTAAAATTATCCTTATCTGTACTTCTATTTTCATCCTCTATGTGTTTTCTGCCTAATCAGAAACCGATGGCTTATAATAAAATACTGCAACATTTATTTTTCATTGTCTAAACATCACCCCAGTTATTCCAGAGCCAATAAATCCTCATTTCTCTAGCTTTCCAGAATACTATGTATTATCAACCTGAAAAGCTTTATTTCAAGGAAAGAACAAAACTAGTTAAATTAATAGAAAATTTTATCAGGCACGTTTCCACGTAGTGCCATAAATCCAAAACAAGACTACATCCCTTTCACTGATTTTCCATTAAATGCATGTCCTTTAAAAAATACACAAATTTTTATCACCTATATTTCAATATTGGTAAAAGTATTTGAAATTATTTTAAAATTTAAACATAAACTGTAGAATTTAACCTGTTGTTTTCACATTATCTGAAAGGGTTATTTAAGAGACTGCCTCTCCCCAATTATATCTACCCATCCCATCAGATCTGGTTGGAGAAGCATGGCGGGGTCCCATTTATTACAGAGTGCCATCTGGCGGGACCTAGAAAACAGTCTTTTATGTAGTGATGCCTGCTCTTTGGAATATCATCCCTTCAGAGATTAGATTAGCCCCAGTCCTGTTGGCCTTTTGCAAGGCCTTGAAGACAGGGCTATATTACCATGACGGGATAGGAACTTGGCAGACCCATGATCTGATTATGTTGATTATTATTTGTGGTTAATCTTGGCTGCTGATTACATATTTATTGTTATGTTGTTAGCTGCCCAGAGTCATGACAATGAGATGGGCAGCCATAAAAATTTAACTGAATAATTTGATTTTCACATCTTTCCAGCATAACTGTACTTTTGATGGAAAAAAAAAACTGGAACAGGAACAACCAAATTATACTTATTTTATAATCAAACATTCTGGACATCTGGAAACAAACAGCAAATATTAATCAATATAAATAAATCTGTCTTGAAGGCCTGCACAATTTTAAACTGGCACAGATAATATCATTGATCTGCTAGTAGTGCAGAAAGTGACATATGCTCTGATCAGAAGAGTGTAAAATTTGGAAAGTATAAACATCCTAAGTCTTACCTACGTAAGAGTAACATGGAATTTCTCATGGAAAATATTCCCACTTCCCTTCTAAAACTCTATTTAGAGTAGCTTTTCAAAAGCAGTTAATGGCCTACAAATATGTTTATCCATAAAATATACTAATGATTATAAAAACAGAAGCAGAAATATAAAATATATGTAAAGATTGAATTATTATTGATGCAACAATAATATTTTAAAACTTATCTTTCTGTGCATTTTTTAATTTCAGTGACTTAAAAAGCAACAGACTACAGAGGAGAAATGCTGACTAATTAGTTACTCCTCATCAATTAAGCTTTCCTAAAAGAAGCACCATGGTTAGGCAGGCTACTCATCCAAGCTTTTGAAACTTAGACTTGCTTCACCCATGGTTTCTTTAATGATAGTATATGAATAAGATAAAAAACCCAATACATATAAATATTTCAATACATAAAGGACAACACTTTAAGAGAAAAATATATATGGTTGGAACAGTGATTAGGAAGGACATATATTTGTTTCATTCTGTAAAAAACTGATGTAGGATGAAGTTTAGGGTGACTCCAACATTGCAGAGGAAGGCAGATAGTGAAAGTGAACACAGTGGTAATTAATTATTCATTCTTATATAACATATAGCCTCGTGTAGCGCAGAGTGGTAGGCAGTATTGCAACCAAAACTCTCCCTACAACCCAGGTTCGATCCCAGCAGAAGCTGGATTCTCGGGTAGCCAGCTCAGGTCAACTCAGCCTTCCATCCTTCCGAGGTCGGTAAAATGAATACCCAGATTGCTGGGGAAGGTGATGACTGAGGAAGGCAATGGCAAACCACCCCGCTATAGTCTGCCAGGAAAACGTCGCAAAAGCAGCATCCCTCCAAAGGATCAGACATGACTCGGTGCTTGTACAGACAACCTTTTACCTCATATAACATATCAAATGAAACCAAGCCATTTCATAAATTTATTATACAACTTTTATTTAAGAATGGTTCTCTTTTAGAAGATCCATCATCTCTGAAAAAAGCCTGTTTGAATAAGATGGTTTTCACAATGTTGCAAAGTATAAGAATCTGACACAATTGTCTCAGTAGTGACCTGATTCATGCATCCATTAAAAATGCAGATTTCAGATTTACTGAAGATGTGTACAGAATAAAGGAAAAAGCCATGACTAAAGACTTCCACTCAAACTACCTAATTAAAAGCAAACAGGCAAGCCAGACCCCTCTCTACATTCCTTCCCCCTTTGCACCAGCAGTCTGGCATTCCAATTCCAAACATCTCCAGTTGATATGACCTTGGATTCCACCATTAAACCAAACACTATTCTTTCCCACTCTCATTAAATCTCCCCCTCCCTTCTGATGCTTGACATGTGTTGACTCAACTGGCAGAGGACACGATCAAATGATCTACCAGTTCTTTGATCATGGATTCTGACATACTGCCCCTCCTGAAAAAGATAACTGACATGGTTAATATATAACAAATGAAATAATATAATAGTAAAGCATAACAATTAGGAGTTAGATTTGTTAGGATATTTTGCATAAAACTTCTTAAGAAGATCTGGAGCTTTAACATGACAAATGTCTACCCACTCGTGGTCATGGAAATGTTTCCAGTGAATTAAATATTGCAATTTGCCTCGATGTTTCCTGGCATCTAGAATTTATTTTACTTCAAAATGTTGCTCCCCATCAATCATCATGAGGGCATGGCTTGGTTGTTCAGGATGCCATTTAGAAGCTTCTCAAACTCGCTTTAGAAGACTGCAATGAAAAACAGGATGGATTCATTTCAAATTCTTTGGGAGCTTTAACTTAACAGTCACAGGGTTGATGATTTTTTCAATTTCAAAAGGTCCCACAAACTTTGGACCTAATTTCTTTGATGGTTGCAGGGATAGTAAAAATTTCATGGACAAATATACTTTCTCTTCCACTTTAAAATCCCATTCTGGAGATATTTTGTTGTCAGCGTATTTTTTATAACTCTCTCAGGCGGTGGCGAGGGTTTTTTGAATTATCGGCCATTGAGTACTTATTTGCTTCATCCACTCGCTGGCAGAGTGGGACTTACATGGTTCTTGTGGTAATTCAAGAATTGGCACAAACTCTTGGCTATACACTATCTGAAATGGAGACCATCCTGTGCTCTGATGCACAGAGTTATTATAAGCAACTTCAGCAAATGGCAATAAATCTATCCAGTCTTGTTGGTAACTTGTATAACATCTTAGAAATTGGTCTAGGGTGGCATTCAATCATTCACACCTCCCGTCCAATTGTGGATGATGTGAGGATGATAGGGCTTGGGTGGCTCCAATTAGTTTTAAAAACGATCTCCAAAATTGTGAGGTGTACTGGGATCCGCAATCGCTCACTATCCTATTGGGTACTCTGTGTAGTCTATAGATATGCTGAATAAAGAGCTTTGCAAGTTGCCTGGCAGTGGGCATGCCTGCACACGGAATAAAATGGGCTTGCTTAGAGAAAAGATCTGTCACAACCCAGATTATAGTCCTTTTTTTACTCTCTGGCAATTCTCCTATAAAATCCATAGTGATTTCCTTCCAGGGATTTGTGGGGTTAGCCACTGGCTGCAATAAGCCTTGAGGTTTTCCCCCTTTCTTTTTTGAGGTGGCACAAACTGGGCAAGAAGCCACATCGTTCTTCACATCCTGTCTCAGACTGGGCCACCAGAATTGTCTACCAAGTAATGCAGAGTTTTTACCAGTCCAAAATGGCCAGCCGACTTGGCATCATGACTGCGTATCAGAATTTCTTTACATAAAGTCTCTGGTACATACATTTTACTCTCTGCCCACCATATCCCATCTCTCTCTGTTAGAGAGGTTTTATTTTCATGCAACCAGGTGTCATTCTTAAGTTCTCAAATCAGTTTCTTTTTTAGTACAGTAGGCACTTTCACTCTCTCTGCTTTCGCCTGGCTCCAGGTAACCACTGCCAAACCTAATTGCTGGTTTGGAAACACTGTATCCACTACTTCCTCTTTTTGGCTATTGTGTTGAGGTAAGTGTGAAAGAGCATCCGCCAGGAAGTTTTTCCCCTCAGGCAAATACTTTAGAGTGAAATTGAACCTGCTGAAAAACTGAGCCCAGTGGATTTGTTTGGCGTTCAAGTGCTGTCTGGTTTTCAAAGCTTCCAGGTTCTTATGGTCAGTCCAAATCTCAGAGGGCTCTGCAGCCCCTTCCAACAAATGTCTCCATGTCAGTAAAGCCCAACGCGCTGCAAATGCCTCTTTCTCCCAAACATGCCACCTGCTCTCCATCTCGGTGAACTTCTGTGACAAATAAGCACACGGCTGCAAATCTCCCTTCTCATTTTTCTGCAAAAGTACAGCTCCAATTGCAACATCAGATGAATCAGCCTGTACAATAAATGGTTTCATGGGATCAGGGTTGTGCAAGATGGGTTCTGCAGTAAACAATCGCTTTAGGTTGTCAAATGCTGTTTGGCATTCTGGGGTCCAGTTTAACAGTGCGCCAGGACTTTTGGCTTTTTTCAACTTGACCCCCTTAGTTTTTAACAACTCAGTCAGAGGCAATGCAATCTGGGCAAAGTGGGAGATGAATTGGCGATAGAAATTTGCAAACCCCAAGAAACTCTACAGTTGCTTCCTCATTCTAGGGGGTTCCCATTCCAGCACATCTTTTACTTTAGCTGGCTCCATTTCAATGCCCTTGTTCAACACTCTATACCCTAAATAGTCCAATTGCTTCTTATGAAATTTACATTTAGACAGCTTAGCATACAATTTAGCATCTCTAAGTTTTTTCAACACTTTGCACACCAGCTGAATGTGCTCTTTTTCATTCTCGAATAGATTAGGATATCATCAAGGTACACCAAACATCCCTTGTACAGATGCTCATGTAACACTTCATTTATCAACTGCATGAACACTCCAGGTCCACCTTTTAACCCAAATGGGAGAACCAGGTACTTCCAGCTTCTTAGAGAGCAATTGAAAATGGTTTTCCACTCATCCCCCTCCCAGATATGCACTCCCTCAGATCCAGCTTTGTAAAGATCTTTCCCTTAGACAGATGAGACAACATATCTTTCATCAGAGGCAGGGGATACTGGTTCATGTTACAATTTGCATTCAACCCTCTATAGTCTGTGCACAGTCTTAAAGACCCATCCTTTGTTCTGAATACAACCGGAGCAGCCATGGGGGAGTTAGCTGGATGAATGAAACCCCTCGCCAGGTTTTTGTCTATAAACTCCCGTAACACCTCTTGCTCTTTCAAAGACATAGAGTACATTTTGGGTTTGGGGAGTTTGCCCCTGACTCAGTCTCTATGTCTGTCTTCCAATGGGGCAGTAGTTGGTTGCATTCGGCCTCTCCAAACACCTCCCACAAGTCCCGATAGGGTTCAGGAATCAAATAATCATCGGGATTTGCGACCACCCCCATCTCCGTTGACACTGCCGCTAAGCCCCTGGCAACTCCCATCTCCCATTCTTCTTGGTTAAAGGAATTGAGAAAGCTCTTTCAATCCACAAACCAACTGCTAAAATTTCAAGATGTTTCCAGTACTGTGCAAGGGTTAGTGTCCTAACAGTCAGGAACCATGCTGAGACGAGGAATAGGTCTCTAGTGTTTTATTGCTACTACATTTGTCCTAACGGTCAGGAACCACGGTGAGACAAGGAATCAGTCTCTAGTATTTTATTACTGCTACATTAGACAGAAAATCCTAACAAACTGAAGAAGTGTGGGAAAACCCAGCCAGATAAACCCCAAAAGTCAAGGCGGGTCTGTTCTGCGTCTCTTTGAATGGCTGCTCAACTCCTCACTACTACGCATGTGTTTTCCCCCCTGGATAGGGGCCCCCTCCTGCTCACCATCAGTGCTCATGACACATCAGCTCTTTATTTACAAGTGAAGTGTTGGACTGTGAATATATGCAACAAGTTCAGTCTAGGTGTAATAGACTAAATACTGTAGATGCAACAAAACTACCTCTGGAAAGCATTCAATTCTTTGTTTTGTAATTATACTAATTTTGCTAAAAATTTTACGCCAGAAAGATGCTACTTTTTCGTATGTCCACTACATATAGTAAAAATTATCCCTCTTGTGTATAGCACCTCCAACTTTTTGAAGAGTGATTATGTAATATTTATGCTAATCTAACAGGGACATTGGTTTACTAAAACATTTATCGTTCAGTTTGTCTAGGGCATATGTTTCTTGCAGCATGACTATGGATGGATTAAAAGATTTTATATACTTAATAATTCTTGCATGTTTAATAGCCTCTAACATTCAAAGAAATAACTTGGACGCTGATACTCACTGAATATCTTAACTGTGTAACTTTTTTTTTTACTTCCTGGCAAGAATCTTAAGTCTGTACTTCAAAGAAGAAACAATCAACAGGACACTAAGGGAATTATTTCCTGTATTATTAATTCTTTCTAATATGATATATTACTGTTCTTTTACAACCTCCCTCCCTCATTCTCTTAACCCTCTTAACTGTACTCTCCCTTCTCCACTCTGTTCCCCTAATTCCCATCCAATCCCCCCCCCACCAATATTGCCTTCCCAGACCCTTTTTGACTGAATGTGCTCAAGTCATCTTTTCTGCCTAAAATGGGGGATGGGGCAGGATGATGCAGTGCTGAATTCATATTCCCCTCGTCCCCATCTATCCCTAAGTCTTTTGAATATCAATGAACTAACAATCATTCTATATCTATTCTATTTATTTATTTACAGGACTTATATGGCCGCCTATCTCATACAATGACTCTAGGTGGCTCACAACAATCCATAAAACATAGTTAAAAACAAAGGTACCCTTCCCCCAGGCACCAGACCAAACATCTCAACCCCCATCCTAGCCAGACAGAAGTCAAATAAATAAATAACCTAATAATCTTTTAACTATTATAAAATACATATTTTAAATATTCTTTCCTTTTCCTTCTCTTTTTTTATTCCTTTGCTATCTTCAAGTCCATTTATTTTATCTTCTCCTTAATTTAGGACAGTCATGCTCCTAGTATCCAAGGTCGCCTTCTGATAAATTTTCATGGGGGTTTCTTTAACTTTGTCAAAGCTCTGTTCATTTCAGAGAGAATAGAAATAATCTTTCCTTGAGAGTTGAAGATAAATTAGCTTGAAAGGAAGCTGTCATTTATACCTTATTCCTTGTTTTGTCAGTTCTTCTGTAAGAGGTTTGAAATCTCTTTGTAGAATAGCTGGGCTTACGTCCTGGAAAAGATGTATAGCATCTTCCCCCCATTTTATTTCCTCCAGCTCACAAGCCTTAAACACAATAATATCTCTCAGCTGAGTGTTAACAAATCTTATAATAACATCTTGTGATTTGTTTCATTCTCATGAGCCTAAGGTTGTACATTCTATGGGCACACTCCACATCTTTCTCAGTAACTTTACGTCTGGCACAAGCTCATTAATTTTTGGAATAAGATATCCCAATATTCTTTTCTGCATTCTCCCAAATGCCTTGAATCTTTAAATTGTTCCTTCTTATTCTATCCTGAACATCAGCCAAATCCAATTTCATGTTTATCTTTTTTAACTGTTCCAAAATCACTCTCATTTTTATTGCAGTGTTATAAGACTTGCTACCTGTCTGAACAATTCCTGAAATCTGTTTAGTCATAGCCTTGAACTGCTTTTTGTCTTGCCTTCGAAGTCTTTACTGTTGTTGATTTATCCCATTCTAATTTTAATTCCATGTAAATTGTTCCATTGTTCATTGAATTAATTGTTAAATTAGATCAATATCCTATTTCAGCCAGAATGATGTTTAGTTTTTAGTCATATTGTACTCTCTGGAGATCTTCTTCCTCCTCTGTTTCTTCTTTTTTGTTACTAGAAGGGGGTGCTGCTTCAACTCTCTTTGAATCATCCATATACAGTACACTTTTTTCCTTTGCCTCTTTGAGAAGTACCTATCCTGGACACACCAATTATTTTTATCAGCCAGTGAAGCTTTTAGCCAAAATTAAATGACTAAGAGTTTAATATAGCTGGTTTAGGAGGAGCACAATCAGCTCAGCACCCCATCTTTCTGCTGGCTAGCCATAGAATTAAGGGATTAAAAAATTAAATCCACTGAAGAAAAATGGAAGAAACTGGGAATATTTAGCTTTGAATGAAAAAGGTGTAATAGCATTCCTCAATACTTGAAAATATGTCACACAAAAAGTTCAAAATGTGTTCTCTACTGCTCAAAGTGCAAGACATGGAATAATCCAACTAAATGTTAGGAAAAACTTCCTAACGGTAAGAGCAGTTTGATAGTAGAACCAATTACCTAGAGAGATGGATCTTCACTGGATTTATTCAAGCAGAAGCTATTAGCCAACTATCTGTTGGAGATTCTTGCACAGAGCAAGAAACGACTCAGTGGCCAAAATGCTCCCTACCAACTCTACAATTCTGTGTATACATAGTGCTATTTCATCTCTTTCATGAGAATATTTATTTATTTATTTAAAACATTTATGTAGCCACCCAACTTGTACCAAACTCTAGGCAGCTCACAACCAAAAGATAAAACAACCCCTATTTACAATAAAAAAATATTAAAACCACTACCATCATAGTCCTCGACTTACAACAGCAATTGGGAGCAGAATATCCATCACCAAGTGATGCAGTTGTAAAGCACAACTGCATCACTTAGGGACAGCAATTCCTGCAGTTCCAATTGCCATCATTAACCAAATGCCACAGTCGTTAGGCAATTCAAATTCCTTTTGGCTTCCCACAACCAAGTCAGTCCTGAACTTCAGAATTATTTTCCATTCATAGTCCAATCATATTATTTTTCTAATAATTATTTACTGTCACATGAAATACCATGTCACTAGCAGACTATCTGACTTTTTCTTCCTCTTCTTACAAGTTCTGTTTAGTACAAGGCATCATTAAGACCAGCATAACATCATAACAGCTTTTTTTGTTGTTGGTTTTTAATTTTTTAAATTTATTCTATTTGTATATTTGTATATATAGTGTATATTTGTGACTCTGGGTTGCTCACATTATTAAAACAATCAGATAACACAACAAGTAAACAAAATACAGAAATCAATAACAAACACACTACCCCCCACATTTAAAACCCAATTAAAAACCAAAGTTATAACGAAAAAAAATAAAAGGCAGGCAAGTGAAAGTCATGGATCAATCAGTATAGCCATCTGGTAGACTCTGAACCATAGCCAGATCCCCAGGCACATTGACACAACCATGTCTTTAGAGGTTTTTGAAAAACAAAAAGGGTAAGGGCCAATCTAACCTCAGAGGATGATGTTCCAAAGGGTGGGCAGTGCAGCAGAAAAGGCTCTCCTCTTGGGTCCCATCAGATAACGTTCTTAATAGATGGTATCTGTAACATGCCTTTTCTGTCGGACCTGATGGGATGGGTAGATGTAACCAGGGAGAGGCGGTCCCTCAAATAACCCAGTGTAATGGAATGTGAGAATGACCTTGGAAGATGGGTGGGGGGGAAGAGATGTTGCCTAGGGAATGATCAGATGAAAGAGGGAGGAGTCCACTGGGGACAGAAAGAAACTTAGAATGGATCCACCACTAATCAGGTGGTAAAAAGAGACAGCAGGAGATTTGTATTTTCAGACTTGCAAGATTCTGTTAACACAGCCGTCCAATAAAGTAGAATTAGTTCATCTAATTGTGTTTCCTGTCTGGCCTACTTGGCAGGCTGACACCCAGCCCCATGCTATGTAGGGCTTTACAGGTTATTACCAGCACCTTGAATTGAACCCAGAAGCAAACCGGCAACCAATGTAGTTTACACAGCAGATGTGTAACATGTGCTGATCTTGGCTGCACATACCTGCCCCCACCACTGCATTTTGCACCATCTGAAGCTTCTGGATGCTGTTCAAGGGCAGTCCCAAGTAGACCATGTTACAGTAATCCATTCAGGAAGTGACCAGGGCATGAGTGACTGTGAGTAGAGCTTCCTGGTTCAGGAATGGGTGCAACTAATTGTAATGTGACCCATTCACCACTACAAAATAAGCTCATTGCCCACAATTTTAAAAAAATATCTTTAAGAGGCAAAATGTGTACATTAAACCTCTGCCAGTCTTGAACATCTATTATAAAATTAGGGCTGGCTGAAATCTTTAGCTCTACCCATCATGCAGCTGCTCTGGGGCCACAAAAGTATTAATGCATGGCTGCAGGCAATCTGAATATAGGTTGCCCACTTCCTGTAACTGGGTTTTGATTATCCCTCTGGATGATGGATTGGGTTTTATTGGCCATGGCTCCTGGTTTTATAGGATTACAATATATGATGTTGCTTTTAATCTGACTGATATTATTTGTTTTTAATCCCAATTACATACTGGAGAATTGCACACGACTCAGCGTCAACAGACTGCAGTGGCCTATAAGCCCTGTAAATAAATAAACAAACCCCTTATGTAAAAATGCACATTGTGTTCAATGCATATTCAGTTGGGTAGAACAACTTTCAGTATAACATCAGAAGTCAAGGAGCTGCACCACCTACTTGACAGGAAACCGAATTCCATCCAAGAATGTGACTGGCAAAGGACTACATTATACTTTACCTGATATACACAGGGACCCTAGCATCTATGATTGGTAAAGGGATAAAAAGATCCCTGTGTGCTTCAGTAGCAATAAAGTGGAGAAAAAATCCCAACTGAAACTGAGTATGCTTTCTTTTGAACAGGAAAAAAACACTGATGTAGTCATATGTCATATATTAAAGATAAAATGTATAGTTTCAGTAACACAAACAGAGAAAGAATCACACATATGTACATAGTCAAGAGGAGCAGAAGGCTCAAGAAGAATATGTATAAAAGTATATACATAGGATTCAAGACTTAATTGTAACAATCATAGGGCTGGTCATTAAAACTGTGTTCTCATGAGCTTATATGAAGAATCACATGTAGTGTTATATTCAATACAATAAGAAACTTTCAAGAGTTTCATTTTAAGTAGAAAAATGAGACCCATTAGCAAGTCAGTTTGTATTTGTTCTAGTAAAAACAAAAAGTACAGTTCCCCCCCCCCCCAACCTGATTCTGCAAAGAGGACCAGGTGAACTTTCTGGATAAGCTATTCCATGGCTAATATACCACTGACAAGAAAGCCCTTTTCCCAGCAGCCATGCTTATCAATTCATTTAGTGTCAAGCACTTAGTGAAGAAGCCTTTAAGACACATACACAAGAAAGAACAGATCTCAACCACCAATGGATATTCTTTCACCCTCCACTCTTGTAAGATTGCAAATTTCCATCATCCCTGTCTATTGGCCCAAATGGCTGGAATCAGAGCCGCAACTGGTGGGGGGGGGGGGGCAAGCAGGGCATGTGCCCTGGGTACCGCACTGGGGGGGGGGCACCAAAATGGGCATGGAATCCATGTTTGCCCCCAGGTGACACAGACCCTAGTTGCGGCCCTGGCTGGAATGATTTGAATTGGAGCCCAAAACATGTGAAAAGTTATATGTTCCTTATCTCTGTTTCAAATGAGAGTCAGTAGGTGATGACAGCAATCACAATATTATGACTGAAAGGCATAGTAAACTTTTAGTAAACTTGTTACCCTATGGCAGATCATTTTTACAAATAGCTACTATACAAGCTGTACCAAAAGTCAATCCCCATAGGCTAATCTCAATATTTTATAACTTAAGGTTTTTTTCAGAGAAAATGTTACTGTACTTAGGAATGTTCAAAGATCATGTGTCAAACAAGTTTAGAAGGAAATGGCAGCCAAGTCTAACATTTAATGTAATTTTTATAATAAATTGTCTATGGGGGTCTGATGTTTGGCACACCCTGAGTACATGTAATGTGTTGTATGTATGACTACATATTTCAATAACTAAAGAGGATTTTTTTAAAGATGCAAATGCCACCAAGGCTAGACATTTATTGTGATTTCTACTGTCATTACAGTAAAGGAATTGCAGTTCTGTAATAGACTGTTTCAGTTTCTACAGTGTTGGTGAAGGTGAAAGGTCCCCTGTGCAAGCACCAAGTCATGTCTGACCCTCTGGGGGGACGCCGCTTACGTGACGCTTATGTTTTCTTAGCAGATTATATCAGGGTGATTTGCCATTGCCTTCCCCAGTAAGCTGGGTACTTGTTTTACTGACCTAGAAGGATGGAAGGCTGAGTTGACCTGAGCCAGCTACCCAAGAATCCATCTTCCTCTGGGATCAAACTCAAGTCATTGGGAGAGTTTCGGTTGCAATACTGCCGCCTACCACTCTGCGCCACACGGGGCTCTCTTCAGTGTTACCCTACCAATATATAGGTATACACAAGTGGGTACATATATACTTTGGCATTCTGTCATTTAGGAAAATTGGAGGACATACATATTGCAACAAATGCAATGAATGACTAATATAAGAGTAATTCAGTTTTCAAGTGTAAACTATATTTGTGCCCATGTATCACTTTATATCTTGATGTGTCTAAACATTTATATGATAATATTGAACTCAAAATATGCAAAATTCAGCAAAGATAACATCAGTCATTCAATTAAAAGAGGACAAAATCTGTGTATCGAGACTGAATAAAAAACTCCACATTCAAGGACAGAACTTTATCTTAAATTATATTTTGCATTTCAACACAAAATTAGCATTCAAGTTTGTTCAAGTGTGCATTGGTTTGCACTGTTTAGAAAGTGAGAACATTTCATTAAATTTAAAACACAATCTAATTGTTTTCCTTGATCATTCAGACTAGAATTGGAAGAAACCTGTTTGGCTATCTAGTCATAACAATCTGCTTGATGGAGGAAATCAAGTTAAAATCATTAAGCAACAGATCATTGTTTGATTGATATACTTAAAGGCCTCAAGTCATTAACAGGTCCATGCCTAACCTAGAAATTTCAGCCCTTTAGATTTGTAAATATAAATACAAATGTGCTTTATTTTCCTGTATAAAAGTAGCATGATTAGAATTTATAATAACCATAAAATATATGGGATAATCTGTAACAAACCTCTATAAATCAACTAAGATTATATTTTATAGAAATAATAGTAAGGAAACTGGTTCTGGGGAAAAAATCAGTTTATACAATATACAGTAGGTATTAAAACAAAATGAAGTTAGCACAATAACAGTGGCCTTGGGTAAATAACACCTTTATTACAAACAGAAAATAAAACACAGTGCTTTAAAACAGTGTATTTCATTTATGAGACTTTAAAAGGCAGTTAACTTTAATCTAGACTTGCAGAAGTGATTTTTTAAATCAATAGGAGAACTGTGACCAAAGAACAATGGTTTGTTCACCACAAATGAAATCTTTCACATTTAGCTACAAATGCTCCTCAAAAGGCCCTTTGTGTGTCACAGCAACAAGATACAGGCAGATGCAAAAAGCCATATTCCCCACAGGACATATTTTATACTCTGTATAAGAATCTGTAAGCAAGCTGCCTTGTGTCAATATGTAGCCCCTGAGGGCAATGAATTGAAGAGCCCTATAATCAAATACACGCAGTGGGCAACTATTTATTTTTCAAACACACTCTATTAAGTAACACCCATCAGGATTAAACTAGATGTGACATTTAGACTGCAATCCTATACAGACTTATCTTGGAATAAGTCCCATTGAACACCAAGAGGCATTTCTGAGTAAACTCATACATATCTTTGCTTTTAACATGGAGGCTTTTAAAAAGTATTAGCATATATTTGAGGGTAGGTAAAAATAATTTGGATTGCAGTTCTTAAATTAGGAGGAATTGTAACCTTTTCATTCCTTAGTCCTAATCCTTTCATTCAGTATCTCTGAAAATGGTAATTTTTTTCAATTGCATTGGTTTTCCTCCCTAGGCTGATACCCACTTTGGATAATAGATTTTTTCAGAATCACAGCAGTAGAAGAAAGGTTACAAGTAGCCCACCTATTTCCATTCCAGCAAAGAACCACTGAGCTGTTCATATTTTTTTAAAAAAATACAATTCAATGCAAAACCATGTTTAGTTCAGTACTATTATTAATCATTTGCCTATCCTCCAGCTGTAGACTGTATATTGTTAAATGTGTAAAGCATGCGTTAACTGTCCTCATTACTCATGCTTACGTGCACTGAATACATTGGAATCCATTAGACGTGTCTCTTTTATTACCACTGGTATTAGGCACATTTCCAATATTCACCCCCATTTGAGTTGACAATATGGTGCTCATAATGTAAAGCTCTTATCTCTCACCAGATCCCCATCCCTCTTGATTTTTAGTGGGTGTTTATTTTATTATTATTTTTTAACCAGCTAGGAGGTTGACCTGCTGCAAAATGAAGTACCAGCCTCAGGCTCTAGAAACTATTTTATTTCCTCGTTGACTCACTTGAGCTTTGGAGCTACTCTAAAATATTCTATACGGTGAGTGACTACAGTCTAGTGCTTTATTTTGGTATACTTCCAGTGCTTCCCTCCCTTAAAAAGGAAACCTGGGGATAGAAAGGAGAATCCTGTTGATGGTGTGTGATGATTGGGAAATGGATCAAGCAATGAAAGGATGGCAATATCACCTCCAGATTTTATTCAAGCAGGAGGATGGAATTAGAAGAATTTGGGAGTTACAGATGGAAGGAGATATGAGGGAGTTACAGAGTCCATCGTTGGGAATACTTTCCACCATCAGGGAAAGAGGGATAGGAATAAATTTAGAGCCAGAATAGGCTACTATTGTTTGGCGAGAGAGGGAGGGAAGGAGGGAGGGGGAGGCTGACTTTTTAAAAATTCATTTTAAACTATTTAATAAAAGTCAATTTGTACCTTTGTTAACAAGATATCCATGATAACATGTATTTTTCCCTGTGTTCAAATAGTTATTTAGAAACAAATAATTTTTAATCCCGCACGTTGATTGGTGGTAGGTGCAGAACAAAACAATAATAAAAGATTAGGCCCTCCATAGCAAGAAGGGTATGCAACATGGTAACATGAAAATGTCTTCCTTGAAATGGTTAATTTATTTTGTTTTGTGATTTGACATTCGTGGTTCAGCTTCCCACCTCTACCAATTATTTATCTTCTTATCTAAGTTATTTATCTTTAATCCTCATTAGATAACCCTTTGTGAAACTGATGCTTAAACTTAAGTTCACAGAATCAGATGAGACTTTTTAGGCTATTCCTACTCAATGCAGGAATCCAGATATTCCCAACACACAGCAGTCTCGCCTCTAGTTTAATATATCCTGTGAAGGGAATTACATAATCTCTCTGGGTTATTGGTTCCACAATCCAACTCTTCTTTTTAATAGCAAGTTTTTTCTAATATTCAATCAGAATCTTCCTAAATCATTCTGGAACAATAGACAATAGATTTTGATCTTGACTTCCTTGTAAGTTGTTTTTCTTTAGCTCAGCAATTTATCTTATGAGAAATAAGATATTTTGTGCTTGCCTCCCCGCTCCCCCTATTACTTCCATTTTGTAAGAGCACCAGCTCAAAATGTTGTTGAGTTATTTTATTTATTTCTTTATTTATAAATTTATTCACTGCCCATCTCCCCCTCATGGGGGACTCTAGGCAGTTTACAATAAAATGCAGTTAAAACTTAAAACCATTTCAGTATAACAATACAATAAAATAAGAATATAGTAAAATCTAAGTGGCAACAGATTTTAATCAGTCCATGAGCATAGGACAACCCTCAAAATCACTTAGGGCACTAGCCATCCCCAGGTATAACTATTCCCCCTCCCATTCCAGCCTGCTGACAAAACCAGGTCTTTAGTCATTTTCGGAAGTCCAGGAGCGAAGGAGCCTGTCGGACCTCTGGGGGAAGGATGTTCCACAGGGCGGGAGCTACAGCAGAGAAGGCACACTTCGTAGACCCCGCTAGATGAAATTCTTTTATAGATGGGGTCTGTAACATGCCCTCCCTGCATGACCGGGTGGGCTGGGTCGATGTAATAGGGATGAGACAGTCCCTCAGATATCCTGGTCCCATGCTATGTAGGGCTTTAAAGGTAATAACCAACACCTTGAATTGGACCCGGAAGCAAACTTGGACCCAGTGCAGCTCATGCAACAAAGGTGTTACGTGTGCAAATCTTGGAACACCCAAAATTGTCCACGCGGCTGCATTCTGAATCAGCTGAAGCTTCTGGATACTCTTCAAGGGTAGCCCCATGTAAAGCGCATTATAGTAGTCTATCTGGGAGATGACCAGGGCATGAGTGACTGTTTGAAGGGCCTCTCGGTCCAGGAAGGGGCGTAACTGGCACACAACACAGAGTTGAGCAAAGGCCCTCCTGGCCACAACTGCCACCTGCTCTTCAAGCAGGAGTCGTGAGTCCAAGAGGACCACCAAGTTACGCACTGGGTCTGTCTGGGGCAGTGCAACCCCATCCAGCACTAAAGATGACAAATTCCTGGCATGTGAGGTGCCATTCAACCACAGCCACTCCGTCTTACTAGGGTTCAGTCGAAGCCTGTTGCTCCCCATCCAGGCCCCCACAGCCCCCAGGCACTCGGAAAGGGTGGTCCCAGCATCACTTACTTCACCAGGGATGGAGATATACAATTGAGTGTCACCAGCATACTGATGATACCTCATCCCATGGTGACAGATGATCTCGCCCAGTGGTTTCATGTAGATGTTAAAAAGGAGAGGGGAGAGTACCGATCCCTGCGGCACCCCACAGAGAAGGGGCCGTGGGGCCGACCTCTCCTCCCCTATTACCACCAACTGGGACTGGCCCTGGAGGAAGGAGGTGAACCAGCGCAGAACTACGCCACCCACCCCCAGCTCCCTGAGCCGACCCAAAAGGATACCATGGTCGATGGTATCAAAAGCCGCTGAAAGGTCAAGAAGAGCCAGGATGGATGCACTCCCTCCATCCCTCTCCTGCCAAAGATCATCCGTAAGTGCGACCAATGCCGTTTCCGTCCCATAACTGGGCCTGAAACCTGACTGATGGGTCTAGATAATCTGTTTCATCCAGGATCCTCTGGAGCTGCAGCGCCACCACTTTCTCAACCACTTTCCCCAAAAAGGGGAGGTGGGAGACTGGGTGAAAGTTGTCCAATACACTAGGGTCCAGCGATGGTTTCTTGAGGAGGGGGCACACCAGTGCCTCTTGAAGGCTGCCGGGAATACCCCCTCTCTCAAGGAAGTATTTACCACCGCTTGGACCCAACCACACGTCCCCTCCCGAGCTGCCTTCACCAGCCAGGAGGGGCATGGGTCTAGTTGACAAGTGGTAGGGTTTACAGTCTGGAGGATCCTGTCCACTTCCTCGGGCTCAACAGGCTTGAACTGTTCCCAGATAACAGAGTAAGAACGTCCCCCGGGCATCTCCCTAGACACTGCCTCGCACTCAGAGTCCAACTTGGAACGGATCTGAGCAATTTTATCCTGCAGATGCCCAGAAAACTCCTCAGCTCAGCCCTGTAGATGGATCTCTGGATCCCCTTTCCCCAGAAGGGGATGGGTAATCTTAAACAGGGCCGCTGGGTGGCATTCTGTGGATGCAATAAGGGCAGAGAAATACTGATGTTTCACCACTCTTACCACCACAAGGTAGGCCTTAATAGCGGCTCTAGCTTGTGTTCGGTCAGGTTTGATCTTTGTCTTCCTCCAGAGGTACTCTAGGCATCACTTAATCCTCTTCTGAACCCTGAGCTCCTCCGTAAACCACGGGGAGTATCGGGTTCAATGGGATGAGAGAGGCCGCACGGACACGATCTTGTCCAAGGCCCTAGCTGCTTCCCTGTTCCAGGCTGCCACCAGGGCCTCCACTGAACCATGCAGCAGATCCTCGGGTATAACCCCCAGCTCCCTCTGAAACCCTAACAGGTCCAACTTGAAAAACAGGGTCTCACACCCAGCCACTTGTGGAGCACAGCCCCTGAAAGCCACAAGGGATTCCCAGATGACAACAGCACCCCTCCTCTCCTGCCCTGGGGTCTCGGCTGGTGCCATAATCGAAACCCAGCAGGGCACATCTCCGAAAGAGGAACACCTCCTTCCACGCCCAGCCAAGTTTCAGTAATGCACGCCAGGTCGGCCCCTGCCTCCGTGATCAAGTCGCCGATGAGGGGGGCCTTGTTGTTAACAGACCTGGCGTTGCAGAGCAGCAGCCGAAGCCCAGGGCCTCCATGGGTCTGCTAACCAGGGTCTGGGTTTGAGCACGGAGGGCCAGAACATGCCACCGGTAATAAACACCGGGGGCGACTTCCCATAGATGGCCCACTCTCCGGTTCCTGTCATAACATCCCTGACCCATCACCACCTCAATCCTCTGTCCTGCCCTACAGTCCCCAGAGTCTCGCTGTCCATTAGCCCCCAATCCTGGACTCCGAAGACCCCTGGTTAAAAATAAAGATTCCTCCATCCAAGCATATACTCACTCCCACCCTCACATTCACTCAACCACAATGCAATGGTGGGCCTTTCGAACATACCAGCTCCCGCTCTCGGCATTGTCAGGGCCTCACCATCGCCTGTCCACTCATTCACTGCCCCCTCCTCGGCTTCTCTCACTAGTCTGGAGGGAGCACACCAGCCACTACTCCTTGCCCCCCCTGCCTCTCACTTAGGGGGTGAGTGTATCCATACAGTCCATACAGTCTTTCTCAGCCAATAACCTGTACACCCTCACACACCTCTCACGCCTGGAGGGGCTACCCCATACACCTGGAGGAATCTTCACAAGGCTAAAGATGACTAATGATAACTAAAGGTTGGGGGGAGGTGGCTAGGGTTAAAACCCAAGGAATTCGGCTCTTAAAGTTAGAATTCGTGCCCGCAGGCCAGTTCTTCTACAGAGCGCTAGATACCTGCCCAGTCCAATTATCCTGCACTGTCGATGTAGTTGCACCCAATCTGTTGCCTGCGCCCGATGTATCCTCCAGGCCAGTCTATGGTCGTTCCCATCGACTCCCTGGTCTTCCCCCGGCAGAAGGCAGCCTGTCGTCTGGGTCCATAGCACCGCCAGCGTTCATCAGCCTCCCCATGCTCACCAGAGTAGGCCGCCACTCCCCTGCTCATCCGGGGGACTCCAGCACGACTCCCAGCAGCAACTCTGGCCGCGACCCTCGCCACTCGAGGCCCGCTGCGTCGAGCCACTCCGACCTCAGCTCCGGCTGTGGTTCTAACGGGCCCGCCACGCTGCCAAAATCCCCCGGGTCCTGTCGCCGCCAGCATCCATGGCCATGCTGCTGGCGTCCATGTCCTGGTACTACTGCGCCACCAATATCCCCTGGGTCCCGCAGCCACTGGGCTCCATCGCTGTCGGGTCCTGTCGCTACCAGGCCCCATCGTCACTGAATCTCCCGCACTGCCGGGCCCCGTCATTGTTGGATGCCGTCTCTGCCGGGTCCCGTCGCTGCCGAATCTCCCGCACCACCAGCATCCATGCCCCGTGTTGCCGGCGTCCGCATCCCAGCAGCGCCGAGACTCACCGCAGTCTTCCCAATCCCCTGGGGGAAACCAGAACCAGTCCCGGCGGCACCAACCACCCCAGCTCCGACAGCCTCCAGCTCTAACTGCAGCCCTGGTCCCGGGTCGCTCTGGCACCGCGCCCCGCCAGGCTCCACTGACCTCCGCCGTCGTTCCTTCCAGGGGCTCCCTCCAGTCCTACACCAGTCCATCGGGTAAGGGGATTATAAACCTCCCAACCTCGGCAGGCAGGCTAAGGCTAGGGCAAAAGACGGAAAATTGGAGCCCGCCCCGAAGAACATTCACTCACGGCGTTCACTCGCGGTCACCATCGTAGATCTTCTATAGATCTAGCTATACTTAAATTAAAGTTACACTTAAATGCTTCATTTTAAAAGAGTGACATTCCTGTATATTTGAAATTCCTTATCATTTACAGATTGCGACCATTTAGCTGACCAAAATAATCCTGGTTTTATCCCATTAGAATTCAATTAATGTTTCAATCAGATTTCAACCATTCATAATCCTGTAAATTCAAACTGCTAAACTTCACATCCTAGATTTCTTTATTTTCTTCTTCCCATTTTAATAGCACAAGTATTTTTATGATAGCAACCACTATGGAAGAATAAATTTCTTCACAAAATGAACCCAATGTCACAGTAAAGTTGTTTTATTCCTCCTATAATTACAAGCTGGCTAATTGAGTCCTTTTTTGAAACAGGAAAAGAGGCAATATCACACTTGACAGACTCCTTTAAAATAGCAATGATATTGTGATAACTAAGAACTATTGGCTTATACAATACAAAACCCTGAGTATTTTTCTTCTTCTTTTGAGAAATATGGAATAAAAGAGTTGCATAATAGTTAACCTGAGAACATAAGTAATGTTATATGCCACTTACTACTCAGAACAGCTCACAAAGTAGCTCTACTGATTATTATGGCATAAAAATATATTACATATCAAGGATTATAATCACAAATTCAAATTATCACTACATCATCACTGTTGCAACCATCAGATGAAAACAAGTATAAGAATTCACAATAATATAAACATATAGGACAGAATATTTTATTTCTTCAGCATTAACATGACCTCATTCTGACTGCTTCCCCACCTCACACTTAAAAATCAAGTCTGTATTCAGATGCACCCTTATCTATATTTAAGACAACTGAGTTCAGTAGGACTCATTTCTGATCAAACATGCACTATACTATACATTTATAGTTTGATCAGGCTCATTTCTGATCAAACATGTATTACACTAAACCGCCCAGAGTCCCCTGATCGGAAGAGATGGGCGGGGACAAATTGAATAAATAAAAAAATAAATACTATACATTTATTTAAAATGCACATAAAATAAAAATTTTAAAGGCCACAGGACCACAGTTCTTTACATATAATGCTAAGTTGTTCCCATCCTGTGCTAACCTAAAGCAGATGTTTGGCTTTTACTTAGCACAATTTGTGAATCCACTCACTGTGTGTTATAAACCATTGTTTGTGGCTTAATATTATATATGAAACACTGTTGCAATTTTAACAAATCATGGTTGATCACAATGTGTGAAGTTTGGAGAACAGCATAAAATGCATGCCCAGCTTCTGTAATTTACTGACAAGCACATACTTGCCTAACATCTGAGTGATATACTGGTAAAATCTTGCATTATTTAGAAGAACATGTAATATTATAGGAATATCAATGACTTTGTTCAGTTGAACATATGCAGAACATTGACTGAGAGGAGAATGGGACTTGTCCTGCACCTGCTTTCCTATACTGCATGTATTTAGCTGAAGTCTGAAGTTGAATTATATACTAATTTGCTCTCCATGCAAACTGTGACTTTGCTTTATTAGGGTTCTAGATCATATGGAGAAATGGATTTATGTTCAAGCAATCAGAACAGTGGACCTCAACAAGAAAAGGACAGGGATGCACTCATGGCCCTGTTCTTTACCTTTCTCAGCCCTCCTTTCATTTGTCCCTAATAGCACTTGAATGCCAAGAACAGGACACGAATCAATGCAAATTCTTAACAAGACTCCAGAACAGGAATGTGTAGCTCTCTAATTGTTTTGCAGTGATTTTCCCATCCCAACCACCTTCTTTTAATCTAATTGAATCATGAGTAGTTTCAAATTCAGCAAAGAACCAATGGTTTGGGCTTTTTTTAAAGAAAAAAAAAAGTAACAGCTACCACTCCTTCATCAAATTTGAGTATTCATTTATGCCCAGGTACTCCAAAGCTCTTAGAATTAAATATTTAATGGAAGGGTCTCTACTTAGGGCTAAGCCAAAACTGAGAAAGTGAGACTTATTTACAAACAAGCACAAGAGAAGACTTCATAAAACAGAATAGGCTAGATGTATACTGCACTGAGATTATAAGCATTTTCCTCTGACCAAGATTCTTCAAGCCAACCCCTTTTGCTTCATTATAATCTTTATCATTACACTATGGTATATTATGCCTGGCATAGTAAAGGTGTGAAAAAACTTTTTTATTTTGTGACAGATTTATAATCTTGCCATTACTTGATCCAGAAACAAAATGAAGCTATAATGTTGTGCTGGTAAACATAAACTTATCTCATTTTTTCCAACCAAGGAACAAACTGTAATGCCTGCATAAAAATAAGAAGTATATATACTAGACATACCCAGCAAGGGTGCCACTAGATTTAATTAAATTCATTTGTCACATTAATGTCCCTAAGTATCATATGCTATTCAACAGGATAAAATTATTAAGTGCAATGTTAAGGGAATTTAAATACCAGGAACTGATGAAACACAATACTGAACAATTTCTCCTTTCAGTGACCCACAGAATAATCTTAACTTTGCTCTGCAACATGTAATTGTAAAATAAACATAGACCTATAAATTACTTCTTAATAGGGTAGCATATTTCAAATTTATGAATATAAAGATAAAATGCTAGTTTAAAGTTGTTTGCTGCCTCAGTCATAGACTCTGGGGCTCACAACAATCAGCATAAAACAAAGCACACAAAAACACCATAAAACCATAAAATGTAGATTCTCACTTATTTCTGCTCCCATTTTTAATCTAAAATTCATACCATTCATCTAGCCAAACTGATTACAAACTTCCAAGTTCTGTACCAACTCCTATCTAGAGTAAGGGTAGCTTTGAAAAGCATTTGAAACATACAATTCTCATCAATCACAAGAAAAACTCATTAAGTAACCCTATAACAGATTGCTCAAAACTGATAGTAGTAGACTGCTCTGTATAGAAAGATTTAAGCAGCCATAGGACACAGCTGAAAGGTCTGATATAGGACCACTCCTAATTTTCAACAGCAATTCATAACAGTGTAGTATGAACACAGTGGCTGACAAACTTGCCACCCATGGATTTGCAGTCATATCTATAATTCTAGATTGTTGCATCTTACTTTCTCCATTTGGTTGTAATCCTGAAGCCACTTTTCTGTGTTAAGTAATTATGACAAAAAGACAGAACTGAGCCCTAGAGCAATATTAAATATTACAAAAATACATGGCTACTTCCAAAAGCCAACTTCTTACACTCCATGACATTTACTAAATAGTCTGGTTTCTCTTCAGATTGTATAAATCCTGCATCTTACAAAATGTATCTCATATCCTTACATCATCACACAATGTTCTTGTCTGGTCCTATTCCATGTAACTGGCTTCTTCTGCAGTGTACAACAACCATGCCAGGATACAGAATCAGTTTTACCACTGATTCTGTGAAAACACACCACAGAATGGTATAACGGTACAAAATTTTAAAGGACACTGTTTTATTATTGGCAGTCTCAAGCTTTTCATAATGTATAGATTCTGTCATACAAGGCTGTAGCTCTGGAGATCACAAGCCTAAGTGGGTATAGCCAGCTTCAGGATAGAACATTTACTATGATCCTTAGTTTCTCATCTGCAAACTGGAAATCATGGCTCAAAGAGCTCAATAGGTTTAGCCTCGAAAAGACCAAGGAGAATATGAAAGTGTTCTTTAAGTACCTGAAGACTATCACATAAGAAAAAATGCTAACTATGAAAACAGCCAAAGAGGGAAACCAGTTATCTAAAGAGGTGGTGAATTAAACAGGGTTCAGGCAGAAACTGAGTTCATTGGAGATTGTGGAGTCCTTGGTGCTCGCCGAGCTTGGTTGTTTGCTCGCAGGGTTGAACTGTGGAGTCCTTGTTGCCCTGAGCTACACATATTCTCTTCTATTGGAATCACTGGAGATTCTTTAATGTATATTCCTGCACTGACCAGGCAGTTGTACTAATCATTTAAAGGTGCTTTTCCAAATGTATTATTATCAACTCTTAAATCAAGACTAGGCAACTTGCATACCATATGTTGCTCTCTTTCCAGAAGTTTTATGTAGTCTTCAGATTCCCTCCCAAATGATTGCTGGTTTTTTAGCAGCCGCATCAGTCTACTGCAAATTTTGGTGATGTGGCTGTTGCACTGTTTTAACTCTCCAAACAGGTAATTATAAAATGCACACTCACCCACTTAGCATTTGGGGGGTCAATATTAATACAAGGTATGAAACACTCATAGGCTTACATGAATTATTTAAGGCTGAATAAAATATATCAAATATCTTGCATACTAAAGTACTATATAGAAGCACCAGGATTTAATAATCACAAATAAACATGTTTGGTCTGTAAAGTCAGTCATCTTCAGTTTATTCCTTCATACATTATTTTATGATGATCTGTGGTAATGTGTATCCATAATGTCTTGTGAGATACATTATTTCTTTATTACAGACTGATAGAATATACATTGACCCTAGAAAATTGCTATTAATTAACCTGTAACTATTTAAATGATTCTCTGTCCAGGAGACTCAAGTTCTAGTGGAACAATAGTACGGAATCCTCATCTCAGCTATCATTCATCTAAACTCAGTCTTTTCCATTCTAGAGAAAAGCACTGAGAAAATTAATTCCACAAATCAGTATAAAGATTTTAACACATTCTGTTCAATACCACTATAGGGGAAAAAAAAAACGCCAGAGCATATCAAATAGGTGCTTAGCACTGATTCCATTATACCATAGGCTAAACTACAAACCATTTGCATAAAAAATAGCTTCCTAGGATGTAAGAGATGCATAACAGTGTTAATTAGTTTCAGTTAAAAACTCCAACTGGTAAAAAGACTCAGCCAAAAGCCATACTACAAATGTATCTTCATTAACTCCCCCACCCACCTCCCTTGTTTAGCCAAAATGCAAGAGATGCTATTAATCAGATGTGACAGATGTGGTACCACTGTTAACCTGGCCATCCCATAGCAATACAGTAGTCAGTCTCTGAGAATTAGCCTGGAAGCAAAACACTGTATAAAATGTGTCTCACTGGGGAGTCAGCATTCACACCTCAAAAACTAAGGTGCTAAGATTGAAACGATTAAGCTAGTAAGTTCCCAGCTCAAATGTGCCATCCTAAAGCCACTTAAAAGGCTTTACCACTGAATACAACTAGATGTATTTCTGAGAAAGCATGCATAGGATGGTGGTGTAAGTGCCTCCATTCCAATTTCACACCACCACCACCACTGGCCCCCGTAGTGTGGACAGGAGTGACCTACCTTAGAAGGTTGTTGTGAGAACTTTATTTTTTTTTCCTGCACTTTGCATAAGATTAGTTTGATGGGTATGTCTGTATGCAAATAACTTTAAGAGCTTAAAATGGTTAAATAAAATGCTAGCTAGTGTTAAATGTCTAAGCTGGATACCAAAGGTTACCCCTCATTGTCGTTTGAATGCAAATGAGCTTTCATTCCTCTTCCCATGGGTGAGGTAAAACAGGAGTGCATGGAATGTGATGTGACCCTGTTGAAACCCCTGAACTTTAATTTTGGTCAAGAAAGACCAGCTAGACCAAGAAGAGCACCAAGAAAATATCCTTCAGACCCGAAAGGCAGAGATGCAGAGCTTCACAGTCACCATCACAGCCGCTTCCCACCCACCCCACCCAGCTGCTGCCCAGACAGCTGACCGGGTAGCTTTCTTTCGAATTCACCAGACGACTTTGCTTCCCGCCCGCCACCTGCATGGGAACTGCTTGGCTTCCCTCCTTCATGGCGCTTTCTTTGCCAAGGGAAATGCCATTTCCGTTCCTCACACTCCCACCTCGCGGGCGGGCAGCCAGCCAAGCAAGCAGAGGCAACGGTGGGCACCGCAGCCAGCCTCTCCCAGCTCGCCTCCTCAGCCTCTTCACCGGGGCACGGTTTGCTCCGGGGCAGCCGGAGCGTCTTTGCGGCGAAGGGGAGGGGTCGATTTGGTCCAAGCCCTGGCGCGCCAGCGGGCTGAGTGGGAGAAACCAGCCGTGCTGCCTGCTCTGCGCCCCAACCCCTGGCTGCTCTGGGGAAAAACAGCGGGAGCTGGCCTTACTCCCGGCGGTGAGGAAAGCTTAGGCGGCGGCCGGCCAGAACCTTTTGCCCTGCTTGGCCGCCCGGCCTCGTGCCCCGCCGCCTGCTCGGTTCGCTTACCTTCCAGGGACTCGCCCAGCTCGGCTCCTCGAGACACGCCGGCTCCTCATACCCTTCTCACCCCGCCGGTTGCGAACTGAGGCGGCGGCAGCAAGCAGGGGACGCCCTGGCATTCACCCTGCCCGCCGCGGTTGCAGGAACCTCGCTTGCCACCAAGCAGGAAATTTCCTCCGTTCCCCCTCGCCTGTCTGCCTGCCTCTGTGTGCAGCCGTAATTCAGAGGCGGTGCCAGCGGAGCACAGGAGCCGCCTGCTGTCCGAGAGGAGCCATGGCAGCAGCTGCAGATACCTACCTGCTCTGCTTGGGAAGGCACCTGGAGAACCGCAGCAGCGGCGGCAGCCTTGTCGCACCTGTGGCCGGGCAGCCAGAAAGAGACTCCACAGGCAGAGGCAGACCCCCTTTCAATTGGTCACTGGAAGGGGACATAATTCTCTGTGTTACAACTAGTGGATGAGGATGAGGATGCGGATATTCACCCAAAAATACTTCCTTACCATAAAGGAGGGGATGTGGAGGAGGAGAAAGAGGGGAAATATTATTTTTATATTATTCTAACAGCAGGATTTTGGCTGATTTCTGAAGCCAAGCGAAGTTTCCCTTGGGTAGTAGCTGGATGGGGAAAATTAGGGCATCTTGAGACCAGCTTATTTCCTGGTGACTTAGCCACATAAGTTTCTTTGACAGGACACAGAAGACATTTACCACTGTTTCCTTCTGGGAGGCTCATTTGATTCTGTGTTCCAGCCATGGCATTTCCCCCTCAAAGTACTAACAAAATCCAACCCCACTTAGCTTCCAAACCCAGACAAGATTTTCTATCAGGAATTATTGGCTAAACTGGGAAGATGAAAAATACCCTGGGGAAAAAGCACTGTCAAACACTGCATGTCCCCAGGAGTCATGCTCAACCTCAGAACATCAGGAGTCAGCTCAGCAGGAGGACATCCAAACATTTTAAAACTATTCTTTATTTATTAATCTGAAAGCAGATTACAGCTATAAAAACAAAATGTTTATAAAGCTTACGGTATACAGAAAAGTTTTTAGGAAGCTGCAGCTTATGTCTTTTTTGCAGATATTCTACTAAAATTATGTTCTATGCCATTATGAAAAGTAAAAAAAGTATTGTTCTATTTTGTCCTTTGTTATACAAAAGACCCAGTGGGGCAGAGCTCCTTTAATTATAGATGCTCCAAATCTCTGAATTTTTAAAATAGGTTTCACTGATGATTTTCATGAGTGTGCTATCTGGGGTTTCTAATTATCCCTTATTTTATTCTTTGTATTGTTAAAAAAAAATCTAAAATGGAAAATAGCATAGTATTACTGGGGCAGCACAATTAGGTCATTATGTGATGTGACCTATTGTTACGTCTGATTTCCTCATCCTTCAGATGCCCATAGGGCCTGTTTATCTGAGGGACCACCTTTCTCCTATTGCTTATGCCCACCGGGTATGTTCAAGCAAAGTGGGTATGCCCCAGGTCCCTTCTATTAAATGTTGCCTTCTTGTGGGACCTAGGAAGCGTGCCTTCTATGTTGTGGCCCCACCATCTGGAACAACATCCCCCCAGAGATAGGAATGGTGCCCACTTTCCTGGGGTTCTAAAAAGCCCTTAAAACCTGGCTTTGGTCCCAGGCCTGGGGTTAATCTGTTGGGGAGGGGGGCTGTCACGCTATTTTAATGGCTGTTTTTAGTCCAGGTTGTTTTGTTTTTCTCTATGTTTTAACGGTTTAAACATGGTATTAGATTTTGCGAGCCACTCAGAGTCCGTTGGACTGGTGGTTATAGCAAATCTAAATAAATAAATAAAAAAACAACAACTGTTAAATTCTTCAGCCAGCATGACTACTGCAGACAATTTGGAAATTAAAAGCCCATACGTCTGCAAGAAATCTAGCTTGGGGAATACTGCTCTAGCACATGTCTCATGTTTTTCTGCTTCTATGTAGATTCTACTTGTGCTAGCATATTGGCAGCAAATTCAGTTAAGTTGGCTGCTGATACATTATTTCTATGCACAAATGTTTAAATATCATCATCATCATTTATTAAAGCTTGTATGCTGCCCAACTCTCAGTGACTCTGGGTGGTACACGCACACACACAAAATCAAACAAAGAAATTGCAATAAAATCAATAAAGCATAAAAGATAAAGATAAAAGATGGCAAGCACAATAGACCTGAAGGAATGAAGTGAGGGGTCTCACTCTCCCTCGCCAAAGGCCTGGGTGAAGAGCCAGGTGTTCACTGCTCCTCTGAACAATAGCAGAGGGGGAGCCATCCAGATCTCAGGGGGAACCTCATTCCAGAGGGTAGGCACTGCTGCAGAAAAGGCACACTTCCTGCGATAGATGGCATAAATATAATGGAATATTGCATGATAAATATTCCAGCAATGGAAAGCCTTCCACAGCTAGCATATTTTTTATCAGGGCAAACTAATGTTATCTGGCTAGGCCAAGCAGGCATATCATACTGTGGGCGCAAAAATCTTGATGACTTCTAAATGGCAACAAATAGTTATATATTTTCTGCATCTAATGGCTATAATAACTGAATTATTGTAGTAAAGATATGGTATGCCTAAACCAAGGCTAGACAACCTCGTGTTTCTCCTCCCCCAAATATTTTGGGCTTCAATTCCCACCAGCTCTAGACAATAAGCAAGTGATTGTGTAAGCTTTATTTCAAAACATCAGTGGCCATTAGTCCATTGCCTTGACCAAAGCATTTTGTATATGTATATAATAAACTTGTTTTTACAGTTCTACTGCCGTTGTCCTAGCTGGTGTGTTTCATTTTCTGTTGCTTTTCTTGCATCTTTACATCCCACTGGATATGGATCATATGATGTATATTGTAAAAAAGCAATTTTCCCATAACTTCATATTGTGTAAATTAGGCTTGCTTCTGGCCAGTTTGCATGGATATAACTTAAAAGTAAATTGGAAGGCGTAATTAGGGAAACCATATCCATGCCAAAAATTCTCTCATGCACATCTTCTAAAACCCTATTTAACAATGTTTTATCCAAAGCATCTTTTGCTCCTGTCTGAGTTCACATATTGTGCTTTGTAAATGATGGTCTGTGGCTTAGCATGATATGTAAACAAGGCCTATTTGAAAACTATGGTTAAAGAAATCACATGTAAACCTATTACTTGTGTGCAGATCTGAAGATGGGTTGGACTGTGCTTAGAAATGCATCATCAGTGTTGTTCTTTCTCACAATCCAAGTCTATCGACCCAAAGTTATGTCAAAGTTATGGTTATTTCTGGCATGCTGTTCTGCATTCCCCATCCCAAATTCTACAGTCAGTTTACAACTCCACCTTTATGTCTTGTAACTGAAGAAAATTTCCTGTGTCCATTTTTTCCTTCTTCATTAGGAGTTACTTTACCAGTAGAGAAAAGAACAGCTGCTTCCTCCCATTAATTGACTCTTTAGGGTGGGTTGAAAGTGGATCAAAGGATGGGAGTATTTTTACCACTTGACTACTTCATCATTATGCCTGTAGCTTCCAATATGTTAAATATTATTAGATGAGAATTAAATAAGGGTTGAGGGGATTTCTAAAACAGTTAAGAGGAAGGGGAGATGATAAGTTTGCTAATATCTGTTGAAGAGAAGGTCAGAAGTCATTATATTTCATAACTTTAGTTTTCTTGCTTGCTTTTTTCTTTTCTTGCACTTCTTTGTTTTTTCTTTGTTTTTAATCTTTTTTAGATTTGCTTTTTACTTTATGTAAAATCCTCAATAAATATAAATAAAAAACCCAACATGTTAATTATTATTGTGCAGTGTTTATAAATAGGTCATGGCCATAGGATGTGTCTTCAGACTGTCCACAAGACACACCTGTCAAAACTTGTTTTGTGTGTGCAAGTGTTTGGTGTTGGAAAAACAGGAAGCATTTAATAAGTAATTTCATGGCCTGTATTTTGGAGTAGTATTGTCTCAGAAAAGACACCATTTATTCTGCAGTCAATTTATCAAATCACAGTTTTGGATTTCATTTTCTGTTCAGGAATATTACTGCCTTGCCCTCTGGCTTGACTAACTTTGATTAATTTTGCACTAATTTTATTCTAGCAGATGCAAAGCAAACTGGCCTACTGTTCTCCTGATGACTTGCAAGTATATTTAACATAATCACAACATAATCCACAAAAGTTCTGTCAGATTTCCATGCACATCAGCATTTTAAAAATTTCAGACTGAAGGAATCCAGTCTCTTTTTGTTGTTGTGCATGATTCTTGCAAGGAGAGGGTCAAAATAATTAATTAATTATATAGTATTTAGGGAGCGTAGTTTTACAGTATTTACAGTATTCTTACATCCCTTGTACAGAAAACTAGAATGGCAGTATTATTTTAGAAAAGATCTGGCACTCTGCCTTGCTGAAACATGCACCTGTGAATTTGTGTGTATGTGTGTGTGTGAGAGAGAGAGAGAGAGAGAGAAAGAGGGTAGTGGTGATGGTGGCAGAGAAATTGTGATAAGATTGTCTGTTGTTGTTGTTGTTTATTCGTTTAGTCGCAGCCCACGCCAGAGCTTCCTGTCAGTCGTCAACACCCCCAGCTCCCCCAGGGACGAGTCCGTCACCTCTAGAATATCATCCATCCATCTTGCCCTTGGTCGGCCCCTCTTCCTTTTGCCTTCTACTCCCCCTAGCATCAGCATCTTCTCCAGGGTGTCCTGTCTTCTCATTATGTGGCCAAAGTATTTTGGTTTTGCCTTTAATACCATTCCCTCAAGTGAGCAGTCTGGCTTTATTTCCTGGAGTATGGACTGGTTTGATCTTCTTGCAGTCCAAGGCACTCTCAGAAGTTTCCTCCAACACCACAGTTCAAAAGCATCGATCTTCCTTCGCTCAGCCTTCCTTATGGTCCAGCTCTCGCAGCCGTATGTTACTACGGGGAACACCATTGCTTTAACTATGTGGACCTTTGTTGTCAGTGTGCTGTCTCCGCTCTTAACTATTTTATCGAGATTTGTCATTGCTCTTCTCCCAAGGATTAAGTGTCTTCTGATTTCCTGACTGAAGTCAGCATCTGCAGTAATCTTTGCACCTAGGAATACAAAGTCTTTCACTGCTTCTATATTTTCTCCCTCTATTTGCCAGTTATCAATCAAGCTGGTTTCCATAATCTTGGTTTTTTTGAGGTTTAGCTGCAAGCCAGCTTTTGCACTTTCTTCTTTCACCTTCATCATAAGACTCCTCAGTTCCTCTTCGCTTTCAGCCATCAAAGTGGTATCATCTGCATATCTGAGATTGTTAATGTTTCTTCCAGCAATTTTAACTCCAGCCTTGGATTCCTCAAGCCCAGCATGTCGCATGATGTGTTCTGCATACAAGTTGAATAGGTAGGGTGAGAGTATACAGCCCTGCCGTACTCCTTTCCCAATCTTAAACCAGTCCGTTGTTCCGTGGTCTGTTCTTACTGTTGCTATCTGGTTGTTATACAGATTCTTCAGGAGGCAGACAAGATGACTTGGTATCCCCATACCACTAAGAACTTGCCACAATTTGTTATGGTCCATACAGTCAAAGGCTTTAGAATAGTCGATAAAACAGAAATAGATGTTTTTCTGAAACTCCCTGGCTTTTTCCATTCTCCAGCGGATATTGGCAATTTGGTCCCTAGTTCCTCTGCCTTTTCTAAACCCAGCTTGTACATCTGGCAATTCTCGCTCCATGAATTGCTGAAGTCTACCTTGCAGGATCTTGAGCATTACCTTACTGGCATGTGAAATGAGTGCCACTGTTCGATAGTTTGAACATTCTTTAGTGTTTCCCTTTTTTGTATGGGGATATAAGTTGATTTTTTCCAATCTGATGGCCATTCTTGTGTTTTCCAAATTTGCTGGCATGTAGCATGCATTACCCTGACAGCATCATCTTGCAAGATTTTGAACAGTTCAGCTGGGATGCCGTCGTCTCCTACTGCCTTGTTATTAGCAATGCTTCTTAAGGCCCATTCAACCTCACTCTTCAGGATGTCTGGCTCTAGCTCACTGACCACACCGTCAAAGCTATCCCCGATATTGTTATCCTTCCTATACAGGTCTTCTGTATATTCTTGCCACCTTTTCTTGATCTCTTCTTCTTCTGTTAGGTCCTTGCCATCTTTGTTTTTGATCATACCCATTTTGGCCTGGAATTTACCTCCAATGTTTCTAATTTTCTGGAAGACGTCTCTTGTCCTTCCTATTCTGTTGTCTTCTTCCACTTCCACGTATCGCTTGTTTAAAAATAATTCCTTATCTCTTCTGGCTAACCTCTGGAGTTTTGCATTTAATTGGGCATATCTCCCCCTATCACTGTTGCCTTTTGCTTTCCTTCTTTCTTGGGCTACTTCTAGTGTCTCAGCAGACAGCCATTTTGCCTTCTTGGTTTTCTCTTTCTTTGGGATGTATTTTGTTGACGCCTCCTGAACAATGTTGTGAACTTCTGTCCATAGTTCTTCCGGGACCCTATCTACTAAGTCCAGTCCCTTAAATTGGTTCTTCACCTCCACTGCATATTCCTTAGGAATATTAGTGAGCTCATATCTAGCTGATCTGTGGGTCTTCCCTAATCTCTTTAGTCTGATCCTAAATTGTGCAAGAAGAAGTTCATGATCTGAACTACAGTCAGCTCCAGGTCTTGTTTTTACCGACTGTATAGATGTCCGCCACCTTTGGCTGCAAAGGATGTAGTCAATCTGGTTTCGGTGTTGTCCATCTGGGGAAGTCCATGTATAAAGCCGTCTCTTAGGTTGCTGGAAGAGAGTGTTTGTTATGCACATTGAGTTGTCTTGGCAAAATTCTATCAGCCTATGTCCTGCTTCGTTTTGTTCTCCCAGGCCATGCTTACCTGTAATTCCAGGTGTCATTTGACTGCCCACCTTAGCATTCCAGTCTCCCGTGATGAAAATAACATCTCTTTTAGGCGTGTTGTCCAGTAGGTGCTGCAGATCCTCATAGAACTGCTCTACTTCTTCAGTTACCCTTCTTCAGCATCTGTGGTTGGGGCGTATATTTGGATCACTGTGATGTTAGATGGCTTGCCCTGAATTCGAATTGAGATCATTCTATCGTTTTTTTGGATTGAATCCAAGCACTGCTTTAGCCACTTTACTATTAATTATGAAGGCTACTCCATTTCTTCTGTGGTCCTCTTGTCCACAGTAGTAGTTTTGGTGGTCATTTGATGTGAAGTGGCCCATTCCAGTCCATTTCAGTTCACTGACACCCAGAATGTCTATATTTAATCTTGATATCTCACCAATAACCACATCCAATTTGCCCTGGCTCATAGGTCTTACATTCCAGGTTCCAATGGTGTGTTGATCCTTAGAACATCAGATTCGCCGTTCACCACCAGCACCGTCGGCCGCTAGCCATCCTTTCGGCTTTGAGCTAGCTGCGTCATCACATCTGGGGCTAGTTGAACTCATCCTCTGTTCCTTCCCAGTAGCATTTTGACCATCTTCCGACCTGGGGGTCTCATCTTCCGATGGTATACCGACATATCTCTGGTTGTACTGATCCATTTAGTTTTCATGGCAAGAATACTGGGGTGGGTTGCCATTACCTTCCCCAGGGATCGCATTTAGTCTGACCTTTCTGTCATGACCTTCCCGTCTTGGGTGGCCCTTCACGGTTTAGCTCATGGCATCATTGAAGTGCTCAAGCTCCAGCACCACGACAAGGTAACGATCCTTTGCTGAAGAAGATCGTCTAAGGATGCAAAAAGTTTTAGCAATGTAAAACACAACAAAAACACAAGGAATGATTGTTACCCTTCATTTCTCTTTCTCCTTCAAATCTGACAATCCAGACACTTTATATTATATGGGTAATATGCCATGCCCATGGGTAATATGCATATGCCATGAGGCCTTTAAAAAATGTGTGATGGTATAGTGCATTTATGGGTCTCTCTTTAATTAAGATGGTGATTGAATCCGCAAAATAAATTATTTGTTGCTATGCCACTAAAATCTTGATATTATGAAAGATATTCTTTTCTATCCATATGTATATCAACTCCCACACGTTTTCTGTGAGTAACTTTATTATGCATAAATGAAATTCTTTACTGTTCCATTGATATGCAACTGCTGCATAACATTTAATATTATATTTTGCAAAGAGCATTCAAGTTTTCTGGTTTCTACTAAATTATCTAATATTTGCCTGCACATTGACTAAGCAAGTAAGTGATTGGAAGGTGTGAAATCCCATGTATAAATGTATCAGCCATGAACTCACAAGATTTACTGTGTGTAATCATATGCTTTGTTTGAGCCAGTGTCTTGAAAACTCCAGGAATAAGCCAGAATAACTGTTATCCTGGCTTCCTTGATCAAATCCGTCTTTTCTACCTGCTCTAACTTTGCATCTTTATGATTTAGGTTGAGGCTTGGCAAAATACAAACACATCAGAAATAATCCAGGCAGCCATAAATAAAACCATGTATCTCTACTACAGTCAAGTGATCAAAAATAAACCATGGTTTCAGACAGTGTACTATCCCAGTACCAACCAATTCTGTAATCAAGCAAACTACATTAAAGCTTAGAACGATGTGAAAACCCAGATCAAAGGGGAAATATTAAGAAAATATTTTTCTTACATCTGTAATCTAATAATTTATTAGTGATATATTATGTGGGATATTTTAGGATGGTGCAATGTTATACTTTAGTATTCAAAAGGAAGTCTTACTGTATTTGAGGAATTGATTATACAATTCTTACAATCTTATTAAAGCCAGAAACTCCACTATTCTTTACGAATTACATTTATGGATCTGCAGTCTTGCTGGCATGGCTCATTGGCAAGCTTAGCTTCTTTTGAGAATGACATGTTATATACTGCTTGTGCAATGATTAACTAAGTTTCAGTGTATGTATGTTATCACTTGTGTATGTTATTCAATTTTATTCAAATTAATTCAAAGTTTCAATTTGAAGATCCAGGACAAAGATCCAGTCATAAAGGGTGATTCTAGTGAGTCTCTCCCAAATCATATACTTTTTAGAAGCTTCAAACAAGTTTAGTATATATGAATATTAATTTTCTCATTATTAATGTTCTATGCATATATGTTCTAAAACATTTTGCAATATTTTAGTCTTCCTATTCCTTCTCACCTCTCATTTTAATAAGAAGGATTCTGCATTCCTGAAGCTGTGTGATCAGTGAACCTGCAAGGAAACCCAATGTCTGCAAAAGGTATTACTGAGAAATTTCCCTTGTGTGACATTGTTTTTTATATTTGTATCAGCAATTGCATAGTGCAATTTCTCAGAATAATTGAAAGTGTGGCTACCATGTATCTATAGTAATGTGTAGCACCATGTGACTAGTTTCATCTTTTATTGGGACTCCTAAGACATAGATAGCCAGATGTTATTCTATGCGGTTCCAACCTCTACTGGGAATTGATCTGACAGAGCTTCATACTTTAGATTTTTATGTGCAGTACATTAGCTTTAGGAGCTATCTAGCTACCGGCACTCAGTGGTTGCAGGAAGGTATACAGGTAGTCCTCGTTTAGCAACTGCCTCATACAGTGACTGTTCGCAGTTACAACAATAATGAAAAGTAACTTTGTGACCAATCCTCACATTTACGACCTTCACAGGTCTGTAAAGCAAAGGAAAGCTGAAGTTAAGATTGTAAGCACAGTTGCAGTTTTATTTAGCGATCACTTCGCTTAACAACCATTTCACTTAAGCGAAGGTGGAGTGTATATACCATTCAGATCTTCCAGAATGAAGCAATCCTTAATCATGCCATGTGTTTTTTTAAAGCCATGACCAAAAAAAAAAAAAAAAGGGGGTATAGAAAAATTGTGCATTCTCGGTGACACTGTAAATAATTAACTGTTTCATCATTCTCCTTATGGAGATGAAGTTTAACTTTGTGGCTACATTATGAAGATCTCAACATGTCATGATCTGAGTGTTTTTCTTGTCACCATGGTAATATTTTACTGCAGACCAAAGTTCAGCTATTTTACTTCTTTATTACCATTACTGTAAGTCCAAAGTTTATGGGCGTTGGCAACGGTCTTTCGTTTACCAGCAAAAGAGGCAAAATCTTCATACACTGGAATTCTCATCAAAAGAATTGAGTGCCAGAGGATAAATCTTATTTTAGTTCAAGAAAACTCTTATCTTTTTCTAACATAATGCCATCCAGGCGAAAATCTTTGATGTTTGTCTCTGCTTTTTTCACCAGCTTGTGCTCTTTTGTGATTGTTTGTATTGTTCTTGCAACTAAAAACTGGGTGTCAAGTGAGATTACCTACTCGAAAGAAAATTCCAATATGAAGCTAAGAATTACATACGGACTTTTCCAAGGAGTTTGCTCAGATGATTCTGGTGGAATTAGTTCGCCACACACCAACTTTCAAGGTAAATAACAAGTGAAGTGAATAATGCTTGTCATTAACCAAAATTAATAAATCTCCCTTTCCCTCCCCCTCTCTCAAGTGAACGTGTTGCTATTGTTGGGAGTAGCTGGGTTTGATACGATCAGTCTAGTATTATAAACTTTCAGCCAAGTGTTCATTGTTTATACAGTAAGCCATTTAAAGAAGACAAGTATTTCACTCAGGAGGAAATTGTTGTACAATAAATAAATGGTAAAAAGTATTTTTACAACTGGGGAAGGCAATGGCAAAAAAAGTATTTTACATGCAAACTTTAAAAAGCTATTGATATTACTAGTAATAGTAAAAAAAAATGGCACTGATGTCAAAGCCTGCCCCTTTTGTAGATGCATGTGGCTGCCACCTTAATTTTTTTATCTGCCTTTGGCCACCTTCTTATTTTCTTAATTTTTAATAAGATGTTGTATATATCAAAATGTGTGAGGCAAACAGAAAACTTAGTTGCTGAACAAGGCTCTTAATGTGAAAGAGTACCTGATCTTCACAGTCTTCAGGCTCCAATGCAGGAGTTCTATGGCATTTCCAGAGAAAACTGGCTTTTATCTATTAATTAAACTACAAACCTTTTATTATTACAGCCTATGGGCCAGAAAGTTAATTAAACTACACTATTCCTACTTGTGATGCTACCATGGTACAATCCAGCCAAATGTACTTTGATTTTAACTGGTACCTTTAGTGAGGCTTTTCTATATTATATTGGCCTTCATTACATTATTTACACAGTACAGCAAAATAAACATTCATATTTGTTGATTTCCTAAATATTAGGCATTCCAAAATGTGCAAATGAGATTGTGGTGGGACATAGACAAGAATCATTGTGTAAAATTCAAAATAAAATAAGGTAATCCAACAAGCTTTTTAAATGATAGAGAACTTCACACATCTGTTAACTGATATTGTTTTAACAGATGTGTGAAGTTCCCACACTAATAACAACAGTAAAACTTTTTATCCAATAACACAGTGAGGAAAAACAGTCACAATAACAACAATTGCATACTGCAGAGAGGGAATTTAGTATCAATAGCCAAAGACTCTCCAGAATAGCCAGCAGGATTAGTGCACACCTGACCTCTAATGGGCCCCTGTTCCAAAAGAGAAAGGCAACAGCAGAATAGGCATGCCTTCATGGTCCTGATTATGACAGTCTATTGGGATATGACCTGAAGAGTACCATCCCTCCAAGATCTTATTGGATGGGCAGGAACCAGTGGGAGAAGATGGTCCCTCAGATATGCAGATCCCAAACCATATAGGGCTTTAAAGGTGACTACCAGCACCTTGAACTGGGGCTTAACTCAGAAACCAACTGACAACTCTCATAGTAGAGATGTTACTCCAGCACACTGAGAGGTGCCCATTAATACTTGAGCCACTGAATTCTGGACCAGATACAGTTGGTCCTCAAGAGCAGCCCCGCATAAAGCAAATTGTAATGGTCCAATTGAGAGATGATCAAAGCATGAGTAACTGTGAGCAGGGCCTTCTGATTTGGAAATGGTTGTAACTGGTGCAAGTATTTAGTTGTAGAAAGGCCCTCTTAGTTGTTGGAAGTCCTGGCAAATCCAGCATGCCTCATTAGCATATGGATGGTTGCTCTAGGATGCAAACTCTCTGTGCTATTGAGAAAGCTGTTTGTTGCCACTCCCACTTCCTCTCTCTCTCTCTTCCTCCTCCTTCCACCAGGAGTGAAGCACACGGCTGTGTGCTGCTCCATCTCTGGGTGCCATGCAGTGGGCCTGGAATTCCCCTTTCTACATGCAGCTCTTAGCAGCTGTAGGGCTGAGAGATCACCAAGTATAGGTAAAGAACAGAAGAAACAAGGAACTTCATTTTCCACCAAAGATGAATGTAACTGGACCAAAGAATAAAGTCAATGAAACTCTTTTTTACTTTACTTTGAATCTACTCTGTCTAAGCGTGTGATTCTTTATGCTTGGAAGGGCTAAGTGTGTAAGATCAATAACCTGTATTTCTCTGACATGCTCATTGAAGCTATTTAAGATAATATTCTTTTTCTGTGCACAGCTCCTCCATTGTATTAAGCTCTGCTCCATTATGTGGTCCTGGCTGTCCACTAATTGGCTTCATTAGTCACAGTTATCACAACTGCCCTGAGTATTTAATTTATCATCATCATCATCATCATCATCATCATCATCATCATCATCATCTCCTTTAGCAGGAGTTGTAAGTCAAGGAGGACTCTCAAGTTACAAAATAGTTCAGTCTAGAGGAGTGCAAACCTGACCAGAACTAAAGATGGAATATCACTCACCTAGCTAAATTCAAAACCACATCTACTCTGTCTTAGAGAGACTGACCCTGAAGTCCCTTTTTCACATCCAGACTCTGATAATGTTCAGCACTAGGACAGTACTCAACTGTATCTCCTGTTCAGCTCCTGTACCTGATATCCTCTGACCTTGTGCTGGTAGACGACCTCTTCCAGTGGCTTCAGCTACATGTTAAATAGGAGGGATGAGAAAGCAGAGCCCTGCGGCATTCCATAAAGAGGGACCTTAGGATTCAACCTCTCTGTCCCTACCACCACCCTCTTCTCTTGAGGAGGGAAGTAAAACCACTGCAACAAAGTACACCCCAGTCTCAACTCTCAGAAGTGGTACAGATGGATACCCTGATCACTGTTATCAAAGATCACTGTTATCAAAGATCAAGTAGGACTAGGAGGATCACGCTATTATCCAGGTCCCACACCAGGTCATTCTCAAGAGCAGTCAGTGTGGTGTCAGTGCCAACCACATTATGCGACATGATAGCTAAGTGGTGCCTCCAAATTCAAACCTAACATAGCTCTGAAAAGAAGTGACAATAGGAGAAATGTCACTACAGTCATCATCCCATCCTCTCCCCACCATAATGGGCTGTGAGAATAACCTTGGGAAGGAGGAGCTGCAGCCTAGACAACAGTCAGACAAGAGATACCTCAGTCCACAAAAGGAATGGGGGTGGAGAAAGCATCTCAGAAGGAACATTCCCTAGTTCTCTGGATAGTAAAGGCAAGGGAGGGGAGAAGGGCTTTCAGAATTGCAAGATTCCGTTACTGTAACCTTACAATAAAGGTAGTGTTAGTACTCAGGGTTTTGGTTGCTTGTTTGGACTGCCCTGAAGGTCTGCCAGTCCCTCCCCCCACTTTTCAACACATAGTATATGAATAGCTTTATTAAAAGCAGCATAATAGATTAAATTAAGTTCCTTCTCATTGAACATCACACTGGAGTAGGTGGCTATATTAAGTCTAATAAATAATAATTCATATATCTGACCATATTATATTATTTTTCATATTTTATGATAGTGCAAAATGCATTTTGTTATGTACCATAGCACAACTGAATACATCTCTTCTGCTGTTCATGGTGGAACTGAGCAAGAGAGCTAAATGTAGAAAGCTCTGAGATGTGAATTATACAGAGGCTATTACACAGCATTTCTTGGGCAGCTAGAAATTCATTGGCAAGAGCAATTTGCTTGAATATTAAAAGGTCAGTTAATTAATAGCCTTACCACAACTAAGAAAGGCATCTGATATTATCCTCTAGATTTCTCATGAGCCTTCCTTGACTGAACAATAAATTTGATTTCTTCTCTTACATTTTGCATTCTAACTGTGCAAACCATGACACACAATTAAACTAGCAGACACTTATTAGACTGCCATTTGTGATTTATGTTGTGTAATAAATGACTGTGGGCTTTCTTGGGCTTTCCAGAGGATCATAGAATGAGGTGCCTCACATTCATAAGCTATTCCTCACCTCCCAACGTTAAAAAACATGTTTTATTCTTAAATATATTCACAACTGATTATGTTCTAAATGTTTAATCATACAGCAAAGGAGACTAACAATTTTGTTCATTTTATGTTTGATTTAAAATATCTTGCCAACATTTAGACACTTCTAGGCTAGCATAAATGTTTGACATTCTTACAAAGAAATCACAGACATTTCTGTGTATGCATACAGAAAGCCATACTATTGATTCTCAAGATGAACTTGTCATGACATGAACAATAGATAATTTAAGATAATACTTAATTATATTTGAATGGATTATACTTGAATGGATATATTTGAGTGGAAATAGTTACACCTTCTCTCTTTTGATTTCAGAAACACATACAGGAACCTATTTTTGTTTCTTCATTCTAATTTTTAAAACACAAGATTTTGGCAAGGAATTATGAGATAAAATATACATCATGTCTTTGAAATATTAATATACTACATGAAATTATTAATGCTGTGCCAAAAGGTTTTTCCTTTATTTTCCTTTAGTTTGTCAGAAAACAAATTGCTTCTATTTTTTTTTCCCCAGAGAAGAACATACTGGTGAAATTCTAATGGGAGGAAAATGCCAGGTTCTTAAGCTTACTTCGATACTATGAGATGGTTGAAAACTAGGTGTTAAGTAGTTTGCCTTTCCTCATACAATCATCTCTCCAGCAGATTGCCTTTGATTGCCTTTCCACTCTCCAGATAAATTCCAGGGGAAATTATTATGAGGTTAACCACTCCCACAGGATTTTTTTTAAACCAGGAGAAAAAGACAGCCCGAGAAGTTGCATATTAATGGAGAGATGTATAGCAACACCTTGTACCTATAAAGTAAGCTCACAAACATCAGAAAATGAAGGAATTGTAAAACAATTCTAGTAAGATAGACAAGGAGCAGTTTCTTCTACAGGAGAAGAAAACTTTCAAGAAATTGGAAAGATTTTGGTATACTATAAGAAATAAAATCAAATGCTTAATTCAGGGATTTTTGACAATAAGTAATAAGAGAGAGAAAGTGAGGAAGACTCCTAAGACTGCTGAGAGTGATTCCGAATTTCTACAAGTCCTAATACTTTCAGATCCAAGAATAATGAATGCATGGAGGAGACAAATCACATTCTCAAAGGTCTCAGTAGAGATGAATGAATTGTATGAACTGTACACATAAACACATGTATACATATTTTCTTGATGTGATCAGAATCTTAATAAAATGAAGCAGAGTCACTAGTACTGCATACAAAGCCATATGCATTCAGTTCTGCACAGATATGCCATGTTCAAGTAATTAGCAGTATACATGACTGTACGGAGGAAAGACCACCTGCAAAATCCCAGCTCTTGATTACATATTTCCATGCACAATAGTCAGTAAATGTCTTCAAAAAGCTAAAGCAGTCTTTCCTAATCTGATGCGGTCTACCCATCATTTCAATCAATGTTCTGATTCCATTCTATCTGGACAGTACCCAGTTGGGAACAGACAACCCAATGTGGCAGATCATATTTGAAAGCAGCCTTCGTTATCATCAATCGCTTCTTTAAAAGTTCTACATTTTTACTTTTTAATTACCCTCATAGAAATCAGTTCTTTCGTGTGGACATTGTAGGAAGAGAGAGCGATGTTAATCTAGGACAAAAAATCAGAAGTCTGGTAGATAGTTTCCCGACCAGCCACTCTATGCATCTGATGAATTGAGCTACTGTTCATGGAAACTAATGCCTTTTAATAATTTGCTAGTCAGAAAAGGTGCTATCAGGTTCTTTCATGTGAAATATGTCTGTATCTGTATTACTTATATTACCTCTGCATCTAGTGATACTAATTATGAAGGATTATATTTCAGTTACAGATGCTCTAGAAAATACTACTATGAAGACTTTCAATGGAGTGATTATATTTCTGCTGGTTCTTACTTTGCTCAGTTCCTTCCTTAGTTCTGGATTTACCTGCTACAATGCCATTAGCAACCCATACCAAACATTTTTGGGTCCTATTGGAGTTTATACCTGGAATTCTATATCTGGTAAGTAATATACATTTGAGCAGATATGTCTTCAAAGTATTGATAATGTAATACAGTTACATTTTAGACACCAAACAATTGCAGCTCAGAATGTAGAAAAAGATGGAAGCAACTATCATTAGTATTTATAAATATTCATATTAAATTCTACTAAATACATTAACTGGAACTACAAAGAGGTTTAAAATACTTTAAGCTATCATATTAAAAATAATCTCTGGTTAGCTTCATTTACTAACTTTCAAAGGAGTTCTCAGCTTTCCTTACAGATTAGGAGCCAATATAAAATCAAAACAAATTCCACACTCCAAAAGAATCCATTAAAAATTAAATATAAATTTTGGATATTAGACCTTGAAGATTCTACCATTAAGATTTTCAAAAGCTGTTAGCAGTCATAATGATAACATCTTATGGATTATATTTTTAACAAAAAGACACATTTTCTTCCTCAGTAACCAATTAAGGTTCATACATGCCAATTTCTGTTTTAAAATATCTTCTGGAATTACTTGATTATTTATAATATAACTCCAAATTACAATCAATATCAGCAAAGATCAAGGAAAATTACTTAAAAGCGATTCGTAGATGGTATTATGCTCCTGTACAAAATTGCTGGAAAAGGCCCATATAAATGTGTAAACTGTGGTAGAAGAGAAAGGGCATCTATAGGCATGACTGATGGTCATGTACACTGTTCAGAAGTGATTAGATAGATTAATAGTATGGATATAAGAAATATTAGTTAGACTCCAAAGATATGTTTACTGTCATTATTTAGTGAGGCAGTTTAGAGAATTAAACTAAGATAAGTGTTCAATTCATGATTTGAACTCAAGGCTGGCCATAGCACAATACTGGATCCCTATATGAAAAACTATGGAAAATTGTAGTAATAGAAAAATTTGACATACAAAAGATGGGAGGTATTGGGATATACCAGAAAAGTTACTTTCGATTCAATTTGAAAAAAAATACCATATGTGCTTGTGCATAAGCCCATCCGCTGATAAGATGACCCTCTACTTTTTAACAGAAATACCAAGAAAATGCCCCACCCATGGATATGATGACCTGCATTTTTCATAGCATTTTGGTTAAAAATTTGAAGGTTGGCTTATCTGCAGATGGGCTTATCCATGAGTACATACCGGAAATATGGGTACTTTAATAAAGTACTACCAAATATACTCGCGGATAAACCCATCTGTGCATAAACCAAACCCAATTTTTTGGGTGTATTTTGGCACCTAAAATTCTTGGCTTATCCGTGAGTATATATGGTAATACTTTTTCCAATGCATAATAGGCTAAATTTCTTTTTTTTTTAACCCCAGTACATGCAAAAGTTGCTTTTGGAATCTTGACTTGTTCTTAGATCTTTTTAATATGCTTGTTGGTTTTTAAATTACACACACACACAAAAGGTGAAAGGTGAAAGGTCCCCTGTACAAGCACCAAGTCATGTCTGACCCTTTGGGGGGACGTCGCTTTCGCAATTTTTTCTTGGCAGACTATATTGGGGTGGTTTGCCATTGCCTTCCCCAGTCGTCACCTTCCCATATATAAACTGACACATAAACTGAGACTCAGAAATATTTCAGATAAGTAAAACTAGATAGATAGATAGATAGATAGATAGATAGATAGATAGATAGATAGATAGATAGATAGAGTTTTGCACATACACAAAAATGTTCTGTGTGTGGAGAGAGAGAGAGTATTGTTTCACTTAAAATACTGTCTTTTGCTTTAAAATAATTCATGACATATTCTATTCTATAGAATTTCTGTCCTACTTCTGCATTACTTCACTGACAGGTTTATGCTTAATATAGCAGTAGAGATTCACAGAAAGTATGCCTTCGTGTTCTGCATAGACCTGTTCTAACTCTAATAACTGCAAGTGGAAAAAGCTGTTTAAAGCTTTTTGGGTGCACATACAGTACCTTGGGATAGCACAGACATTCTCAGAGCAGTTCCAGACTTACCTCTTTCTCCTTCATCCAAATTGGCTGGCAACTATTTCTGGAAGGCAGAAACAGACATTGTTGCCTTCTATTGACCTTCTGCTCTCTCTGAAAACAATCTCCAGAAAGTACACTTTTCTTCACTCTACTGGCTCAAGTGCTCTTATGCATTTGGGTTAGAGTGTGCTTTCATTTTGCTTCACTGGCTACTTTGCAGAGAAAGGGCCACCTCTAATGCTTAAGATTACCTCTAGGAGCTTTTAGACTTTATTTTTCACTGAGACTGTTACTATACCACAATCAGTAAAACTTTCACCTTGTTATCCAAAAGTTGCTGGTTTGAAACCCAGCAGGCAGGGTTTTTTTAAAAATTGCTGTTTTTCTTTCCAAGTGCCCTCCTTTCCCACTGGCTCTATTTATTTATTTTTCGAATAGAGCAGTTCCATTATTTCACTCATTTTCCAATCACCGGAGGTAGAAGGCTTTTATCTTCAGCTTTCAAATAGCTCCCAAAACCTATAGGCTGTTTGGGGGCAGAGGAGAAACTCTTCTACCTTTGATGCTTTAATCTTGTAAATATAAATATTAATTTAATTTAACTGTGTGTGTGTGTGTAAAAGTATTTGTGTCCAGGAAGACCTACCCACGGCAACGAAAACAATTGGCCATTGCTTTCGTGGTACAGAAAGTGGGAGGGCCCAGCAGCAGAGTTATTGTCCAATGAAAGGACATGTAGTGCCCGCAGTCCAGACTGAATGCCTTTACAAACTGTTGCCAAAGTACCTCCAGCCAGGAGAGGATTTTTTTATGCCAGGTTAGAGTCAAGCCAGAATGGACAAGGACGGGAGCAGCTTAAGCAATGTGTGGATGTGCTGCAGCCACTGCAGTTGGTTTGCTCCTCCTATGTTTTGTGGTCCCTTAAACCTGGAGTTCAGTACTGCTACTTTCTTGCCTCTTTTACTCATCACAAGAAACAGATGAGTTTTTCTCTGTTCTTTGGATTCTTATTTCTGATGTTCAGTCCTACTAGGGGACAAACAATAGCTCAATAAATAACATGTAAGGCTGCTGGAATATCTTTGTTAAAGAGGAGGAGGAGGAGAGGAGGAGGAGGAAGTAGAAGGGGAAAAGGGAAGAGGAAGGAGGGAATTAAGCCTTTCCTTGGTCTCTGTATTCCTGATCTAAAATCCTTATTCTACTGTTAACATATATATATGCCATTCACCCACACTGCTGATCCTATAAATATCAGAACTCAAAAGTTAAAAATGTCAGGATATCTGTTCATTAATCTTTCAAATCATGTCTATTTTGGCTCCTTGAACCAGCAAGAAAAAACTCCCAGTGTTTCCAATGGAAATTGCAATAGAGAAAAACATTGCTCAGAGAAAATAAATAGAAATACACTTGCAGACAAAAAGTATTTTCTATATACACGAAAAAGTAGTGAAATGTTATACTGTAAAATGAACTTGTTCAAACATTTTCCTGAGGATACAACCCTTCAGTCTTCTATTAGACTTACATCTGGTTTATTTTGATGTACTTTGCTATCCTTATGATCCTGCTACTAAAATAACTCAATTTCCAATACAGAATTTGTCCCAAGAGGCTCCTGTTTTTTTTAAATAGAACTGAAATAATTTATGCAAGGGAGAAAATTGTATGTATTATAAAATATATAAATGCTAAGCAGAACCTATGCAAAATCCTTCCACAACCCAGGCCCTTGTGTGTGAACTACAAAGCTGTTATTCACAACCATCATATATTCATTGGTGTGATGACTGGGGGGTAGGTAATGATGAGAATTATAGCCCAACACATCTGAGACTCTGTTGTAGAGTGTTGTTTTATAATATTTTGTTTGTAGAAATATAATTCCATGTGGATGGCCCTTGTTACATATCTCAACCCAGTCTAGAAACAATTGACTGACTCAGCATATTTTATATTCAAGGAACTAAACCACAACAGAGAAATGCAACAATATCAGCAATATTTCCTTTTTCCTTTTAGGTCTCTCCTGTCTCCTCAGCCTAATATTGTTTGCAGTGAATGTGGAGATAAACAAACTGTCCACTGAGCTGGCTATCAAAAAATGCAATTATTTCACAGACTTGGAACAAACAAACATATATGGATATTCATACTGGATCATGCTTCCTATAATTGCCCTCAATGCTACAACTATTATCATCATTGTCTTCTATGAACATGCAAAGTATTCTAAGAAGAAGGAACGAGAGAGACCTTTGGACAGTGCACCAAAGGATGGCATTTTATTTTAATGTGATTATTTCTTCTGTATTAAGATAAACTGAGCAATCTTCCATTTCAAGATAAAGTGTGCAGTTATGCATGTGAAGCTTACTGACTGACTTAGTATCATGAGATACAAGGGAAATGAAGAATAAAATATAAAGATAATATAATAGAGACTATCAGGACTGGTACTTGAAATGTCAAGCCTTGCATTTCTATAGCTGTTATTATAGTCGATAATTTTATTTCAACTGCTTTGGTGTAGTGGTTAAGGCATCTGGCTAGAAGCTGCCTTAGGCATGAAGCCAGCTGGGTGACCTTGGGCACTTCCTCTCAGCCCTAGGAAGGAGGCCGTGGCAAACTATTTTCTGAAGGTAAAATATGTTTCAGAAAACTAGTGTCTAGTGTCTCTGCTGACTAGAATGAGGAATCCTCAAACAGCTGTAATGTCTTCATTCGTATAAACAGAATGAGAAGGTGTATCAGGCACAGCTGAACCTTTTGAGCACATGAATGCAACCACATTTTCAAGAAAAAGCTACAGAGATTTGGGGAACTCAGTTCCTTTATTATAAAGAAAATGCCATACTGTTTTATTATTTAACTAAATTAGATGATACAATCTCAGATATGCAGATGATACCACTTTGATGGCTGAAAGGGAAGAGGAACCGAGGAGCCTTATGATGAAGGTGAAAGAAGAAAGTGCAAAAGCTGGATTGCAGTTAAACCTCAAAAAAACCAAGATTATGGCAACCAGCTTGATTGATAACTGGCAAATACAGGGAGAAAACGTAGAGGCAGTGAAAGACTTTGTATTTCTAGGTGCGAAGATTACTGCAGATGCTGACTGCAGTCAGGAAATCAGAAGACGCTTAATCCTTGGGAGAAGAGCAATGACCAATCTCGATAAAATAGTTAAGAGCGGAGACATCACACTGACAACAAAGGTCCACATAGTTAAAGCAATGGTGTTCCCCGTAGTAACATACGGCTGCGAGAGCTGGACCATAAGGAAGGCTGAGAGAAGGAAGATAGATGCTTTTGAACTGTGGTGTTGGAGGAAACTTCTGAGAGTGCCTTGGACTGCAAGAAGATCAAACCAGTCCATCCTCCAGGAAATAAAGCCAGACTGCTCACTTGAGGGAATGATATTAAAGGCAGAACTGAAATACTTTGGCCACATAATGAGAAGACAGGACACCCTGGAGAAGATGCTGATGCTAGGGAGAGTGGAGGGCAAAAGGAAGAGGGGCCAACCAAGGGCAAGGTGGATGGATGATATTCTAGAGGTGACGGACTTGTCCCTGGGGGAGCTGGGGGTGTTGACGACCGACAGGAAGCTCTGGCGTGGGCTGGTCCATGAAGTCACGAAGAGTCGGAAGCGACTAAACGAATAAACAACAGATGATGTCTGCCAGTATAATAGCTCTGTCTTGGTGGATAAATCCTGCCATAGGGCAATGTTTCCACCTCTTCTCTGTTTTTATTAACTTACCAATGGCACCGTTTTCTCTTTCCCTCTTTTACTATACTAAATTCCCAAATGAGTCATCAGGAGCCCAAGTCCTAATGAGCCAAGTGACAGCAGGGAAAAAAAAACAGTAATAAATACAGCTCTACCCAACCCATAGCTTTCTTCTCTCTAGCCTTATTGCTTACCTCTGCATATCCTGTCTGAGCTCCAAGTGGGATTGAGCAGCACCGTCTTAGTAAAAGGGAAAAACAACCACACTGCCTTAACTTCATCTGCTGTTATACCCCAGAACTATGAACGTTCCATCCAAGAAAGCCAAAATGTGGCACTCACCAGAGCAGACAGTGAGAGGTGATGCCCCTTCCCCAACATAAGGAGAGTTCTGCCTCACTTCGTCCACACTCTGAACCAAAGTCCCATCCACCGTAACAGTGTAGAGAGCCAGAGGACAGGGAGAAAACAGAAGGCGGGATTATCTATTGGGGAATAGGCTGGTGCCTTGAGTAGCATGACTCTAGAAATCAGGGCTAATCAGTGCTGAGTATTTGGGGGAGAAACAGAGTTTTATCTGTTTAATGACCCAATGGAGTGCAGTCCAGTGCTGGAATTTGCTCTTACAGCCACATCTTGCATGCTTTATATTTTGCTTCAAGTTACAAAAAGTATTTGGAAGCCCAGTCCTTGCCAAAAACTGGCAGTGTTAATGCCCTGCCTTTGAAACTTGGTTACTGATACAGATTTGGATTCCATTGGACTTGGACTGGAATAAGACTATTTGACTAATATTGCTGCTGTTGGTTCTCAGTTTTTAACTATCTGTCATGTTCACTGATTCAATGTAGTTTATACATCGTAACATTTCACATGCCATGGCGCTGACGCGCGTTTCTGTTTGGGAGGGAGCTGCTGTGAGACCTTGTACCAAGCTCTGTATGTGAAATCAGTACAATGGAATGTGTTTGGGTTATCTTCTCTGCTCAAGGCCTTTTCCCGCAGACCATCAGAAACCGTTAGGAGCACCTGGGATTGTGAACTTGAGAAGATTCTATGGGGGGAGGGGTTTCATTTGCACCGAGGGTTTTTAGTTTGAATTTGGCGCGCTTTCATCATTCTCAGCTATCTCTGTGATCCTGCATACTATTCTTCAATAAATCAGATATCTTTGAATTCCTACTCATGAGTCTTATGGTGTTTTAGAATAGGCAACCCCATTACACTATCCACTATTGGACTCAGGCAGGCTATCTGTTCCCTCTTGCTGTTTCTGAAAGTTGTGGCCAAAACTGCTTCAAAATAGCAGCACAAATGTGTATCGATCTTAATTCTGCTGCTTTCAGTGTAAAAAGTGACTAAAGGCTACCGCAGGGAAGCATATCTGTAACACTTGGCATAATTTAATGTGGCCAGCCTAATTTCAAAAGTCCTTTGCAGCAAACTCTAGCAAACTCAGTTTGTCTTTTCCCCAGTAGCCTATGAAAGGGTTCTATGAATTGGTTAAGAGAGTTTCAGGAAGAGAGAGAGAGGGTGGCACTATCTATTTTGGGCTCTGATTCTTACCAGCCTGTTTTAATCCTATTCATCATTTGCATGCAACATGGTTCCCAACAGATTATCTTTGAAGAAATGTGGCCTTCAATAGAAGAATGGTTTTCCACCCTGACATAGAACATATCAATTACTTCCACCCAAGACTGCATTCAGGATGTACAAGTGAACTTACTATGGAGCAAAGCTCAGAAACCACATGATTAGGAACTGACCTCTATTCTCCATCTTGCATTCATGAGAACTTGAGTGCAAATTTCATAGTAGAATCTATCCACAAAATATTGTCAGCTATCCTGATCCTAAGAGGAAAACAAATTCTGCATGTGCAACATCCAATGTAATCATTTTCTGATCCTGGATCCTGGATCCTCTGTGGAGCTATCACAGTCTTGTGAGAAAAATAACAAATCTGAGTGTTTGCTGTTTAATTATGGGGCTAACTTAATTGTGTTTGAGCATCATCTCCCTCAGATCTCTAAATTCCATCAAGCATGTACTTCAGAGTACATGATTTTCACTGAACTCAATTGCTAAAGTGGTATCAACTGAAAGCTGACCTGTTTCTCTGCTTCTCTTCAGAAATCTTCAGGCTTCTCTGCATACATATGTTAAACATATGCTGTGTTAAGAGATAAATATCAACTATCAGATATAGCCTAGTGGCAATATTTACTACAACATATGTTAACAATTTTATTTGGACAAGCAGCTTTTTCAGCTTTGGAGACACCCAAGATACTAGAACAACTTAGATCTTAGATCTTAGATACTAGATATGTGTTATCAATAAATCAATTTGATATGCAGATGCTAAGAAATGAGTGGAATAAAGAATTAGAGTTTCCTATATTGCCTAGACAAAGGGAAAGTGTTTTAACTTCTATACCAAGAGTGTCAACGGACCTTAAACTAAGACTTATACAACAAAAAATAATATTTAGAATTTATGGGACACCATTATGTTTGAATAGAAAATGTCTAAGACAGCATTTTGCTGGAGATGTAATAAGGATTATGCTTCTTTCAAACACATGTTTTTACAATGTCCTGTACTTACTAAATTCTGGGAGAAAGTACTGGATTACATAAATATGATTGTGTGACAAAAAATAAAATTTTCAGAAGATAATATTCTTTTGAATTACATATCTATTACATGGAAATTGACAATTGGACAACGTAAATAGATTCTCTGTGCCATTACTAAGGCCAAAAGACTGATATTGCGGCACTGGAAAGATAAATGTATGGTCCCTTTCGCTCAACAGATTGAAGACCTGATTGTACTTGCCACTTATAAGTGGATTGCCTATAGACATAGCCTTTGTATGGACAAGTATAATGAAATATGGAACTCGTTTATACAAAATACAGTAGGTTAAAGTTGAATGATAGTGTACTTGTATTAGAAATAAATATATATGTTCTTGAATTATATTTATATTAGATAAGAATATATAGAATTGTAATAGTTGTAATGAAAAACTTTGGTTTTTTTCTATTTTTTTCTCATCTGTTTTTAAAGCACTCTTTATGTGTTGTTTCTTTTTTTGAGAATGTAGGTATTTGCATTATGATTCATTTTGTGTTTTGTTTTTTTTTCTTGTTTGTCACTATTTTAAAAGCAAGGGGAAAAAAAGGATTCTATGCATGTTATTTTATACCAAAGGTTCTGTATCAACAGCACCAAGTATATTCATCTGATTGAGAGCCCCAGGTTGATAATTTTCAGAGAGAAGCTGTGTTCAAGGTGATTCCTATATGAAAATGGATAATCTCCTAAAGTTTGTCCACTATTGATAACAGGTTCCTGCTGCCATACAGCAGTTCAACCATGCTGAACCACTTATTTTCAAAGGCCAAGACACGGGTTCCCTGATAATATAAATGCTCTGTTTCTATTATAAAGTCCGATTGTAGATTTAATCACATTGCATGATGGATGTTGGCTCAGCAGAATAGTGACAGTGCCCAGTGAAGCTCACTGTGAAAATTTCTGCACCTCAAGCAGAATTGATAGTGCCTGTTTAGCCAGTGTGTACAAAATGTCTAACTATTTTAGACTTAAACATTAGTAGTGGCAAAAAGTAATCTATAAACAGTATATAAAATCTCTACATCTGGCAGGGTGTACTTGTTTTACTAATGAAATTTGCCTTGATTAGTTCTCATGAATTATGTTCCTTTGAAGACCACAGAGCCTGTCTACTTGATTCTTGCTTGAGATCACTGCATTTGCATACTTTAGGACACTACACTGGAGGAGATTGAAGATTCCAGATTAAAACTCAGTTGCTGCATTGGACCTCTGTGTCTTTGATGCAATAAAGCAATATAGTATGCAGCAGGGAAGATGATTATGCACGCAGCAAAGGGCAGTTTCCACTGCATTACTTTCTGACCTGGAGAGGCAACACTCCTTTTAGTTTGAATGTTCAAAATGTTCATGAGAGAAGGCTTTTATTTTTCATCATGACAAAAACAATTTCCCCTCTGTTCTGGATACCATGTTTGACGAACAAAAAGAGTAAGTTGATTTCGTTAGTTAATCTAAAAAAAAACAACTTTAATTTCCATGTAAAATACAATCTATGTTCCTTGTTCAGTTTACGTCATCTGTAATTTATGAGCAGTCAACTTCGACTTCCAATTGTGTCAGCCCATAACTAATGATGCAATTGCACTGCAGTGGGCTGAGGATGGAATCTGATTTGTCACTAGAAGATTAAAAATCACAACAATAAAAAGACTTAAGCCTTTGGCTGTATTATGAATAACAGAGTCCTTTTTTTTTCATAGCAGGCCTTTTGAGTGTACTCATGACATGCTCTCAAAAATAATTTGCACATGACTGAAAATAGTTATTACCTTTGCACTTTTCTTATTGTTTTGGATGTATGCAAAAATATGAGTTAAACATAACAGTCACAGCAAATTGCCCAGAAAAGTGAATGGGGAAATCCTTTTTAAACAACCACATCTTTTAATTTCTTTCTTCATACAATGTAAACAAGAGCTATATTTCCATAAAGATTTCTTTCATTTGCAAAAGAGTTTCCTAAAGTGGATAAAGTTCCAGTCTTATCACAGGATTAGCCCCATAGTGATCAAACAGGGTTGTGATCAGGAGCTTGTAATTGCGTGAAATTTGAACATAATTCTGTAGTGTCAATTGATGGCAGAGTTCTGTTTTAAGACACATTTCTATAAACTGACCTCTTTTTTTTTCTTTCTAGCCCTTTCAGGAAAAAAATTAAAAGAATTCCAGTTGGTCTATTTGTTCATTAATGCTGGTCAATTTTACCCATATTTACTAACCTTGGCCTACTATATGTGCAGGAAGAATTGCAAAGAGAAAAGGCAGGGAACAAAACTGGAAGCAATTAAAACAACCTGGTTTAATTCCAGATGCATTTGATGGTGGAATCAGAAAGGTGATTGTCTGAATAGTTATATGTGTGTGTTTTCCTGCACAAGGGAAATGACAACTTTAGGTTGAGGATTAGAGCTGGAAATCAGCCCAATGGAGAACAGGTTAACCTTAATTAGGTACAATTCAATCTTCAAGCCTGCTTTCGCTTGAAAACAAAAACCAGGAGATCATAGCAATGGATGTTTCTTGCCACATCTAAGTCCACTCTTTGACAGAAGTGCCCCAGTTTGAAAGCCCATAGAAGAAGAGTATTTGTATATTGCATTGTTGGAGTCCAAAGAACAATTCATCTACTTTTAAATGGTTTAATATACTCTTTATCAAGGATGTGTGAAGTAGCACAGCTTCATTTCTAGAGTCATCTTGACTATACATAGTCCTAACTTAGTGACCGCAACTGGGACCAGCTATTCCATTGCTAAGCACCACAGTCGTTAAGCATATAATCACATGACCATGACAGGCTTACGACGTCACTTCCCATTCAGTCGTTAAGCAAATCACCATGGTCATTAAGCGAGACATAATGTGACTGTGACTTGCCACTTTACTTCCACATTTTCCATTAACCCTGCTTGTCAGAAGCCAGTTGTGGAACACACAAATGGCGATCATGTGACCATGGGATGCTACGATGATCATAAATATGCTCCGGTTGCAAAGTGCCCAAATGGCAATCATGTGACTGCGGGATGCTGTGATGGTCATAGATGTGAGGTTTGGTTGCAAAGCTGTTTCTTTTAGAACATAACTTTGAATAGCTGTTCAACGAGGCAGTTGGGAAGTGAAGACTACCTGTATTGCTGCTAGAGCAATCTACCCAAGGCAGCACCAACAGGTGTTCCACCTGTTATGTCTCCTGCATCACTTGGCCATCTCACTTCCTTGGAAAGAGGACCCTCGGTGGCCAGCAAAATGGCCAATTCATTTACTGTAGGTTCAGGGACTCTAATGCAGCATGTAATAATAATAATTATTATTATAATTATTATAATTATAATTATTATTATTTATTGAATTTATATGCTGCCTGACTCCCAGCACTTTCTCCTAGGGATACAGAAGCACAGATCAGACATGGCTTTGCTTTTAGCAAAACTAGTTATGCATTTCCTAAAGTGCAGCATATATTTTACTCAGAATATTATTAACCTATCCCGGAAATACTTTCCCACACCCCCTTTACAAGGAGATTAAAACCTTTCAAATATTCTCGAACCTCCCTGAGATTTTCTGAAATCTGTATCAGCTATAACTAAAGCTGTATTGTTGTATCTGCTGTCCATGAACACATACACACTCACAAGCGTACATTCTTTCTAATGGGACCAGGAAATGACAGACATTGCTGAAAATTGCTAACAGTCTCAAAAGAGCAGAAAATACAAGCTACAGATCAGAGAATGCTGACTGCAGCCCTTTATAATCATGAATTTTGTTTCAGCAGGACATTACTCAGATCCACACATGATAGTGTATGTTCTGTCTTCCTGAACAGGCAAGACAAGGGTCAATATATTTGAAAGGTGAAATCAATTGATGGCATCTGTAATATGTACATCAGCTTAGCTTTCTTTTAGATATATTATGAACCAAAAACTAAGATGCACCAAAACTAAAATAATAACTTTGCAGTACAAATGGGGTTGTTGGCAGCTTAAAGAAGAAAACAGGGAAACCCAACTTTCCCTGTCTGATATGCATATGTAGCACTATATATTTTTGTGAAACATTCTGTACTTTGAAAAGGCAGAAAACTATTCTTTCTAAATGGCCGACTGTTTTTATTCAAGCAACTCCACTCAGAGGTTTTTGATCATGAGGTTTTGCATGACTTTGGAAATTATAATTTTTATCCCTCTGAAATTCATCTCCACATAATTAGCTATTTTTTTTTCATGAGGTGAAATTCTTTACAAATTAGAAGGCTAATTTTATCCATAAGGTTTTTTCATCTTGAAAAGGGGATCATGAAAATTATTTCCAAGGTTCAAGGTTTATTGTTGCAATACTTGTAAGACTTAATTATTACTATTATTACTTGTGAAATTACTATAATTTAAGCTAGGCCTTTCCAAACCTTTCCAAATGACAGACTTAAGAATGTATTTTCTGATTTTTTCCCCTATCAGTTTCAATACATATTTAATTTGCATACAACATAGACTAATGAGCCAGTGTATAAGTGGGAAGGAATCCAGCAAAAGGAAAATTCAGAAGAATGTTGAACTTAAAACATATCCTTTCTTTAAAACAACCAGGATCTGCCATTTGAGTTTTAACCCATCAAAATATTTATTTTTTGTGGTAAAAATTATATTTTGAGGAGCAATTAATGGATTAAATGATTGAATATCAATTGAAAAAGTATAGTTTGTATGAAATTGAGCTATTTATTTCTGCACTAAAAGCATACATTTCAATTTGAAAACATGTACTATTAACATTATTTTTATATGTATATAAAATGGATGCTATTTTGTGTAATTTTTATGGACCTATATCTGTGTGTATGGATTTTTATATTCTTGAGAGAACCAGATTGAGAAAAGGTTGTCAACCTTCTTATCACTTGATTGCAGATCTTGGTTCACTATTGGTCTAAAGCAGAGCTTTCCAAACTTTTCATGTTGGTGACCCACTAACACACTGCAGGTGCGGCCACATCACCAGAAGTCATGCAGAATCAGCTGTTTTGACCTGATTACACATACTGCGCATGCGCAGTACCTGTACGATCCCTCGGCCACGTGATACACCTACACACTGGAGCCGACACACTAACGTGTCGCGACACAGTTTGGAAAGCTCTGGTCTAAAGGCTTGAGATCTTGAATTTGTATGCCTGAAGTCAAGAATGGTTAAGGAAATGAGCAGTATAGAACAGGTTTTCCTTCTTTTCTGCCAAAGCTATATCTGTTGTTCTTTTTTCTTACCAGAAAGTCTCATATTTATATCTACCAGAAGTATCAGGAAGGACAGAAAGAATGTGGAATGAATGATTAAAGGATTCTTTTTCTGTCTTCTCTAGATGTTTGGCTTATCTAGAAATTATGCTGCTTCTTGGCCAGAGTGACAAAGATGAACCAGAGCGGAATAAACTCTGGTGAATCAAAGAATAGCAAAGAAAAAAAGGAGACTGCCCAACCAAATCTGGTCCTTTCCCCTACTTGCATGTCCTTATCTTGGACCAGCTGCAGGTTAAAATCACAAGTTGCTCTAAGGACCATCTAGTCCAGAATTTAATTTCTGAGGGAAACATAAAAGTAATTAATATTATATAATGTTCAAACCTCCACAAATTCAGTCTCTTTCAGTCAAGATCATCTGATTCTTTATTATTTGCCTTACTTAACAACGATTATTTTTCAATTAATGACACCTTAAGGAAGGTGTCATTAATTAAAGGTGTGTTAAGGAATGAAAAGCCTCATGTGGTACAGAGTGATAGGCGGCAGTATTGCAACCGAAACTTTCCCCACGACCCAAGTTCGATACCAGCGGAAGCTGGATTCTTGGATATCCGGCTCAGGTCAACTCAGCCTTCCATCCTTTCAAGGCTGGTAAAATGAATTCCCAGCTTGCTGGGGAAGGTGATGACTGGGAAGGTAATGGCAAACCAGCCCGCTATAGTCTGCCAAGAAAACGTCATGAAAGTGGCGTCCCCCCAAAAGGTCAGACATGACTTGGTGCTTGCACAGGGGACCTTTCACCTTTTCACCTAAGGAAGGTGTAAGCAATTTTCTAACTGGTGAAAAAGGCATATTGTACCACATTCAGGGCATTACGCATATGCTTAAGATCCTCCATTGGGTACTGATGGGTTCCTAAGTGCAATTCAGACTGTTGGTTTTAACCTATAAAGCTGTGTATGGCTGGTTACCTAAGTATCTTCACAACTGCATTCTTCAACTAGAATCAACCCACCCAATACGATTAAGTAGGAAGAGGCTCTTGGTTCTACCACATTTTGTGAGATTAAAGAAGCTGAGATAAGGAGGCAGTACTTTTCTTAATGGGACCAACTTAATGGAATAGCTTTCTTTTTGTTATGGGGGTCGCTGGCGAAGAAGGAGGGGACCCTCTCAAGGGGGAAAACACATGTGTGGAAAGCCTTGGGCTCCCAGCCAAGAAAATCAGAAAGAAACCACCTTAGTGTTCTGGAGTTTTTCCTTTAGAGTTTGGTAGTTTGAAAATAGGAGGAGGAAGGAGTATTAGGAATGTTTGCCACCTTGAGTTATTTATAAAAATAATAAAGGCAGGATAAAAATTAAATTAAATTAAATCAATCAATCAATTTCAGTTTGGCAGGATTCTGTCTATAGGGTAGAACAATAAATACTAGAGTTCAATTTCTGGTTCAGCATGCTTCTTCATCCCTAATTCCTGACACTTTTAGATATTAAGCTCTAATACAAGGCAAGGACAAAATTGTTATGGAGGGCTTTTCACAGTTGATGGTCATCTTGATGGAGGTGTAGCTTGATTTTTATTAAAGGAGTTTCATTTATAGTTTTGTTTTTGAGTTACTGTGGTTGATTTTATTGTGGATGTTTTATTAGTTAATGTTGCCACTACTAAAGTAGTTAATCATTAATATTTTATTATTTCAGTCTGTTTTTTGCATGTTGCTGCTTTTGATGTTTTATTTTGATTGCAAGCTTCCATAAGCCCATCAGATTTGATGGCATATTAATTATTTAATGAATAAATTACATACCACAAAATAAAAATAATAAGTAGAAGTGTACATATTTAGAATATTTAAGCCAGATATGTAGTTCCATGCAGTAGATATATAGAAATGGATTAAGACCTGATTTAAGTATGCTGCATCTTGAATTTAATGATTTCCTTAACTTCCTTTTTCTATATCAGCAATATGACGATGCATATGAACATGATGTGCCTACAAGTTAGTGCCTAGATTGAAAATCAGTTAAAAATTAAACCTATTTATCTACTATTTTCCTAGTGTCTCACCTGAAGTTAGACTTAGTCTGCCTCATTTTCATAGCTGCATTAGTCTGTCAGCCACATTTTCCATATTTCCAAGTGGCACATTTAATTATTTCCATCAAAGATTTGCAGTAAGGATCAATATAATAAAAATTGTAATGACCTCGATGTGGAAAAAGTGCTGCATAAATAATGATATCAATTTTCCAAGGCAATCATTTTTCAAATATAGATCAGCAGAGATCTTGTGGATTTACAAATAAGCTCCAGCTGTATAAACTCCCTCTAGCGTCCTCTCTTGTTATCCAAAGCTCTGAATTTATCAGCCCTCCCAGATAAACCAGACAGAAAACACAACCAGATGAGCTACTTCTACTTTATTGTTAGGCTACATTAACAAAATCTTGCAAGTCTGAAAGTACAAATCTCCCGCCATCCCTTTGTACCACCTGAGTCCCAATCGATCTGTGGCTTTCTGCTTTTTAGCCATGGGATTCCCGGTATGATGGAGTAGTTGGCAATAGGGGCTACAATGAACTGCAAGGTTTCCTTATGCCCCCCGCCCAGCCGCATGGCTAATGTCTCTGTCCTAAATTCCACTGGTCCCCCTTGGGCAACAGACCCATTCATTTGTGTGAAAATAATAGGATTTTTTAGTCTTTTGGTTTTCAGACTCAGAGTGTCAAGGAGGGCAGGGTGTATTAAACATTTGGTGCACCCTGAGTCAACCATTGCAGTCAAAATGGCTTTGTGTCTGGTTCGCAAGTTTTCTAACTCTACTTTCACCCTTAAGGTGGGATAATCATCACGCACCAAAGGGTCTTCCTTGTCATCAATGTCGGAAGAGGGTGCGCTATGCCCTGGAGTTGCCACCTGCTCGCAGGTGCAATTTAGAACAGGTGAAACTCGCTTCCCACCAGCTCCAAGACTTCTTGGTAGGAATCTTCTCCAGAGTCGGGTTGAGGTTCCCACTCGGGGTCTTTTCGATCCAGGGCACTTGCAGCTGCTGCCTTGCGTCGGGGCGGTGGGGGTTTGGTTGGTTTAGTTGCTCCTTTCATGGTGTCCAGGCATTCTGCTGCTCTGTGTGTGTCCTTCCCACACTTGAAACAGGCGCCTTTCTTTCCGATCTTGTCTTTGCGATCCTCCCTCTCGCGGAAAGGTCTTTGCTGGGCAAAAGGAAATTGACTTGGCGCTACTGTATTTCTTCCCATCGCTTGAGCCTGAAGCTGCCTGCGGAACTGGTACTGGGTGTTCTCAACCTCACCTGCAAGGCAGATCCAATCTTTCAAAGTGGGGGGGGGGGGTCTCCTTGGCAGAGCACCCATCTAAGGATTCCTGGTTGCAAGCCCCCCTTAAAGTAGTCTATCTTAGTGGTTTCAGACCAGTCCAGAACTTTTCCAGCAAGGGCTTTGAACTCCATGGCATACTCTGCCACGGTCTGACCCCCTTGCCTAAGTTGTTGGATTCCGGTTTTTGCTCTCACCTTATCCAATGGGTCCTTCAATCAGTCCCTCAGGGCTTTCATGAACTGCCACAGGTTACCCAGTTCTGGGGCACTCGCATTGTGCAACTGCACAAACCACTCAGCAGCTGGCCCTCTGAGCCTGGCACCCACTTGGCTAACTTCCTTGTACTCCGTGGGGAATGATGACCCATACTCTCTCATGTATATGGAAACTGTGGTCAGGAAAAACGCCAACTGCTTTGGGTCGCCATCAAACTTGACTTGGATGTCCTTTGGGGCTGTGCCCTGGGTTGCCCCGCCAGCTAGCGCTCTTCCTCCATCTCCTAGGATTTCCTGGTGGGCTCCATTCCGCCTACGTCTCACGGGCGATTCAAAATCTCGGTTGGGGTTAGGGTACATCGTCTCCCTCGCCTGATTGGTTACTCTGCTCTCGACAGCTGAGTCAAGATTTCTGCCAACGGGTATGCCATGGTCTCCAGAGTTCTCGATACCTGCTGTAAGACCACTTCCATGGCAGACATCTAGCTTCCAGAATGCGGATGTTCTGGGGAATTCCATTAAGATCTGGAATGGTTCCATGCAACCCCGGGCTTCGCACTACTATCTGTGCATCCACAGGCAGGGAGGTCTTGACTTCCCTGGTGCCAACCTGGGTAGGTGCTGCCTGTGGTTCTTAAATAATAATGCTCGGTGTCCGGGGTTCTGTCACAAAATTTAAAGAGTGGAGGGCACTTTCCAACTCCATCTGGTTGAGCTGGGTTTCCACCTCACACTCGCTGTCTCCGCTCCCCGAACTCTCCTCCATCTCAATGTTTTCTTCTGTCACTTTAGCATACAGCATGGTTCTCTCCGAGGATGACAGAGGCGATGGCTGCTTCACCTGGGACTTCGCGTGCTTAGGCATGGTTCGTTAACTCTCAGCTGATTGCAATCTCAGGAAGAGTTTCCGACTTATGGATTCGCAGCTTAATGTCAGCACCTGCTCATTCAGGCATTCACACACACAGTCAAGAAACCAGAGTTCTTTGAACTGGTTTATTGAAGCGTAATGAATGGTACAGAAGGCAAGCTGCAAATAAAGACTTCCCGCCAAAACCTACTTTAAACTACATTCCCTTAGCTAGTCCCCTTTCCCATGAAACATGTCACTCCCCCTCCCAACCAGATGGCATTTGTACCATATCTCAACCTCCCGTCCTTGATGTGCTTATAGCCAAAACAATCTTACGTTCCAGCTTCGCAAACTCCCTTCCACCTCCTTCTCATCCAGCAACCTGTGAGAACAACACAATGGGAGATATCCTGATAAGGGTTTCTGTGAAACCTTTAATCAGGGAATCTGACAGTATGATATGAAGTCTTCCCACAGCTAATGGCAATGGGAACTCAGTGTTCTTTACAGTGACTCTGTTCAAAATCTCTGGGTTCCCATTTTCCATGTGGCAGCAGGCAGCCCCTGATGTAATGCAGGTTCATTGGGAAAGGATAAAGTTGTGGGACTTTTCTATTTCTTGCAACAATCCTACCAAGATCCAGGGATCTGGCATATGTATATACAGTATGTCCATGTGCAGTACCCAAGTACCACCAGGTAACAATGGAGTTCTTTGGCTCCACAGACATGGTCACTCATGACAAAGATTATACAAGCACATAACTTATACCTACTTATATAAACCCAGAATCTCCTCATCATTTCAAGCATATATCCACCAGAACAAGTTAGTATTTTTGCAGTTTCTGTTACTTAACTTATATAGACCAAACTTACATTAATTTCTTCTGTTAAAAAGAAATTTAGTTCAGGGGAGGCAATCATTTAGTGGCCCAGGGTCATACTCAACTTATGGGAGAAGCTCCAGAGGGAGAGTGACTGAAATGATGATGAGAATGGGAATGATCAACATTTTGTGCTTTTGTTTCCCTACCTGTCAAGGAGGGATAATGAAGTTTTTGTTCCACAGGTGTTTGCAGGGATGGGGTCAAAAAAGTCAACTATATGATCAAAGCCCATCTCTTGTTTACATGCATCTAAAATGTATGTACCTTTGTGGGAATGTTATCAGTATGTTGGCTGTTTTAGCTTCTCAGTTGCTACCACCTTCCTTTTGGGGTTTTAAAAATAATATTTATTATTGCATTTGGATGTTGTTTTAGCACCTATACCATCTGTAGTGGTTTATGAGTTGGGTGGCCTATATGTTTGATTTAAAAATAAATATAAATAAATATCTTAAAGTTTGCACTACAGTTTTCATTGTTTCATCACTCAGAATACAAGAAAACCTCCCCACTAAATTTCAGCAGTTACAGTTAGAGGACTCAGGGGCCACGTGTAGCCCAGGAGCCCAGTTTAACTACCTACCCACCACATTTACACAGCATCAACTGAGCTGGAATTAAGGTTGAAACGGTGTCATCTGGAAACATGTTCTAGCTGACAGAGAACTAAGGTTTTTATTCAAGGAGGAAGTATTTTATGCTTCTACAAAACATAGAATTCCTGGTGATAGAATAATATAGTAAAAATATGGAAAATGGTTTGCCATTTCTGGGATGCTTCTTCCCATCTCTGAGTTTTCTTCTCAGACTAGTCTTTAACCCTGAGATTCCCTAACTATTAGTCAGGAACATATAAACAAACAAACAAATCCTTAAGCCTTCTCAGAGAGTCAGATGCAAAGCCATCCGTGGTCTTTACAAAGTGCGAAATATTATTTTGAAAGGCAGGAAGCTTAACATTAATTGGTTAAACTATTCATTGCTATATGTTGTGATACAGTTACTTCACTTAAGCAAACTTGTTACTCATTTCATACATAAGAATCATGATTATGAGGATAGCATTACACAGTGCAAAGAACTGAAGAAAATGAGTCACTTCCTGTCTTTTCTTCACATCTCTTCCTGCCAGTGGAAGGAAACATTTAGGAGAAACAGAATTTACATATATTGTAAACTAACACCAATCTTGCCATAATGGATTGTATATATGTAGCTAATGACATCACCCGACCCCAGACATGGCTGGCTAGGAATGGAGTTCAAGGTACTGTGTATTGGCTCTCTTCTTGTTGGAGAGGGATACTTTCCTCAGCATACAGCAGGGATCAGCAACCTTTTGGAACCAGAAGTTCTACAATACTTTTGCAGGTTCAGTCATGCTCTCTTTTGCCTGGGTCAGTGTGCACAGGAAGTATTTGCAAGCCTCTGCAAAGAGTCAGAGCAACTCAGTGCCTTCCTGGCTGGCCTCACAGATTAGAGGAAATCATGCTTTCTCGAACCTGTGAACAGAAGGCAACATCAACGGAAGTCAAGTTGATTGAGCCATGTTAAAGCACAGGTTTCAGCTAAAGGGAAAATACACTGCTCTGAAGTGATGCAGGGCTTTGGCATGGCAGTAGCAAGGTCGCTTTTTCCTCGAGTTTGGATTACACCAGTTTGAATCAGAAATAAATTGGCTCTAGAGTTCTAGATAGACTGTACCGTGAGAATGGCATTTACAAGCATTTACAAGATGCCAAGATAATTGAAATCCCTCATTATCACTATTACATGCCTCTTTGATCCCTCTGACTGGTTATTGGATGAAGAAGGATCCTCATCTATATCTTCTACTTGCCCAGGTGGTCTATAACAAACTCCCACAACAGTATATTGTAACTCCTTTTATTCTTATCCAACAATTTTCAACAGGAGTTCCATATTGATTCCTGAAGTTCTTTACTAGTATATATGGTGTGTGTCTGTGTGTCTGTGTGTCTGCGTGTCTGTGTATGGATAAAATATAGTGTTCCAATGTTAGGTGTTAATTGAGAATTATATCCCACCAAGTTGCATTGATGCCTATCGCATCATATTTGTCCTCTCTTAATTTTCTCTGTTCACTTCCCATTCTCTGTGCATTGGTATAGAAACATTTGAGGCTTTGAGTGCCATCTACTGGTAGCTCTCTTGTAGTATCCTGTCAAACTTTGAGTGTGTCTTCTGGCTTTCTGCTTTTCCCTTTGTTCTGCTTTCTTGGCTGTATATTTGGTTCTGGGGTTTGCCCCCTTTCGTCTTCTTCTGTTCTAATTGAATGCTCTGCAGATGAGATGGCAAGGCACATGCAAACACTTTCTTTCTGGGAAGCATAAACCTAGCATATGTCATTGTTGTAGAATCCAAACCCTTCTCAGAGACATGATTTGCATAGCTAGTTATTGATTTTTAGGATCCCATTTACTCTTGCAGCATGACCCTCAAATTAAAGGATTAATGGGGAAAAAAATAAGCTCCCAGTTCCTTCACCTCCTTGCTCAAGATCCCATTGATTCCAGAGAGTCAAGGTGATCATGTCATTTATCCCCATCTGGATCAAGAGAAAAAGATATTTGTGGGTTTGAATAGTCTTGGGAACCTCTCTGACACATCCAGTATATAGGAACTAGAAAACAACACACCTTCCTCTACATAATATCAGGTCTGCACAGTCATCTTGATTTCCCTTAGTAGGAAATCATCTTCCACCACAACACTCCTCTTCTTTCTCAGGGTGGCTCTTGAATTTCTTCAGTCCATAAGACCCAAGTGTCTTGTGTTACCTGGCAAAGTTTGCTCAGATGGTTGTTGATCACCCTCTAGAGAGAGAACCTGGTACTGATTCCTGGGTTCTATTGACATCGAATGCCTCCTGATCTTCTTGCGTCTCTGGGTGTCATTTTTTCCAAAGTTTTGCCACTGCAAAAGGGCTTTCCCCCCTCTTCTCTGGTGTCCTCTTGACTTCTATGACATTCCTGGTGACAGATTCAGCTGTCCTGTTTAGGAGCCTCTTACCTTTCCTGGTGCAATTCATATAGCAACTATTTCTTCTTCAAGTCCCTTCACTTTCTTCTCTAAAAAAATGTAAAATAGTTTATGCACAGATGTATTTTTTTCAGTGTTTCTTGCCTATGTAAAGAACATTAAGGGTGCAGTGCTGGGATTGCCAGGGACACTATGTTGTCTACCTGTTGCTATGTAGATTCAGTTTTGACCGGATAGCAGTAAAGGTTGACAGATGTAAATCTGTACTGGTTTTTTGTCCTCTTTTATGGGATGTTGGGAGCTTGAGATGGGAACTTGAAATGGCAACAAGATGAAATAAAGATAAAACAAGATGAAATAAAAACCTTCTACTGGTGTATACTTAAGAAACAAAAGCAAAAATGGACAGGAATCTCCTGTCATGGGCTCCATTGTTTCTATCATATTTACAGTATGCTCCTGTATGATAAGAGCCTGCATATATTTGCAACAAATGCAAAATTGAAGAAAAAGTCCAAGCAATAGAGCAGGAAGTGGCTTCTCATCAGTTGATAAGAAGATAATAAGATTTAGCAAATACATTTTTAAAAAAGCAGACAGTATAAAATAAAATAAGAAAAGCAGCTTTCCATGGGAAAGAAGATCAAACAAAAGAGTCACCCCAGTGGACAGGAATGACTATGAGAAACAAAACAGATAGACTATATTCTGCATCACTGAAACCAAAAAATGGCTTTTGGTTGTTTTTGTTGTTTTGACTCTTGCAGAAAAAATCAGGGTCTATACTTCAGAAGAAGAATAAGATACAGAGGAATAATAAAACAAGAGATATGACAGGATATCCATGAAGGGCAGAGGGGATGTGGCTACAGCCTGCAAGAAGCCAAAAATAAGAATTGTGTTAGTTGAGGGCTTCTTACCACAAGGAAACAAAAGAAATGTGTACCAAATAAATACCTCACGAGGCATGCTGCCTGCCTGGAACAAGGATCAGGGATGTAACAAGACAGCTTCCAAAACTTATCAAGTCCACTGACAATTATTACTTTCTGTTAATCCAGGAGTGATTAATGATTCTGCAAAGAACAGCTACATCCATGATTCCTTTGAACGAAGTAACTTTACGATTCTGGAAGTTCAGTGATGTTCTTATCCCTCCTTGAAGTCCCTGGAAAAGGATATGAAATTATTAGAATGTTTGCAATTTAATGGCTACACAGATGAAAAGTAGAGATGTTTTCTGGAATCCTGGTTGGAGATAGCTGATGAGGGACTGCTAGCACAAGATGGATTGAACTTCATAAAGACTGGTAACAATGTGTTAGCCAAAGCATGGTGACCTTGATCAGGAGAGCTTTAACTCAATCCTGTGGGAGCTGGTAATGAAAACCCTGACGTAAATAAGAAGCTCAGATGAAGATTTGTGCACTGCAGAAGAAAGTGGGAGTTTTGTTGTTATGGGGCCTGTTAAACCACTCAGTGAAAAATCAGAGCACTGGCTCATAAAGTTCATGGCTTTCATTCTGTACACACCAGTGCTCAGAATAAGGGAATAAACAAAATGAGCTTAAACTCGTAGTACCAGAAGGCAAATATGATTTTATTGAATTGTGGGGATCTGACAGGATGACTCCCATGCTGAGAATATAACAATTGAAGAAAACAGTATGTTCTAATGGAACAGAAAGAGAGGAGTTACACCATATGTTAATATGAATTGCACTCAGAATTGCAAGTGAATGAGCTTCATAATATTGTACTGCAGAGGGCACCTTAGTTTAAAAGCTTCCAAGAAATATATAGGTAGTCCTTTGGGTTCAAAGAAGACACACTGTTGTGCAGTTCATCTCTGAACACTCTGTCATCAGTCTGTGGTTTCTTTTCCAAAAGAATGTATATCCGCTCACCGCTGCCTGTAATGAACCGTCATCTGCAAGTCTGGTCTGAGTGCAGTGATGTCAATGTGATAACGGTGAAGTTCAGCCACTGTGAGTGCTGTTCGCCTTTCAGGCCTTGACACCTTGTCTCTATCCAGCAAGGTGTGGACGTTCCAGGCTCTGAAAACGAGCTTTCTTTTATTTGTTTTTCTTGATAATGTTGACTACTAAGGAGATGATCCACCAGCCACAGTTAGCTAGCCAGATGTTGTGGGGCAGGCAATGTTTAGGGTACTCTTTCTAACTCCCTCCCTCACACAAGGGTGGGCAGTGCTCTCCTAAACAGGGCTGCCAATCATCCTGGATGCTTCTGGACATCTCTGCTGCCCCATGCACAGAGACAACGATCATTGGTCCAAAGGCCGCCTACGTGCAGGTTTGTGACTACAACTGCCAGTGGTCATCTCCACTTGTTGCTTTGCCACTCCCCCATTGCCACAGGACTTAACGAATTAAGTTTGGGCCGAGATGAATCGCACAACAGAAACCTGTGCATGATGAAGTTTTAAGTGGAACAGCCGTTACACAGGGGCAATCCCACTCTCTCAGCAGAAGACACCTTAGTCCAGTGGCACGGACAACTGTTATGGCTGAAGACCTTTCCTGCTGCAGTGGATGACCAGGACATCTAAGTGTCTTGTCATGCTCTTGGCACTCCACATTGCTTGCTGGGCCTGCCTATTTGACCATTGGACCGTTGATCAGTCTCCTCTGCTCAATCTACCAGGGCCAGACTTCACACGCTGGGATAGACAAATCCCCTACCACACCAAGAGTCAAAGACCCATCAGCTACTTCACCTGGTTTGGCCTGTCTGCTGAGACAGGCCACTGGGGTGTGACCACTGCATGTGTTACAGCTACTTGGAGCCACAGGTGAGAGCTGAGTGCCAGGTGGGGACCAAAGGTGAACAGGAACCTTAAAAAGGGCATGGCAGGCCTCTCCAACAGAGGTGCTACTGCTCCCTGGACACCCCATAGGGCGAGGTCCATGGAGGAGCTAGGAATACCTCAGCAGAAATTCCCAAACTCAAGACCTGTTATGGCTTGTTTAGGTTGCTTGGCTTCAACTCAGCTAGAGGCTTTCAAGCACATCACAAAGGTTGGCTATATAGCTTTATTGCCTACTAGAATGAAGCCACATGAAACAAATTATTTGAGGATGTAAATTCCCTCTTCAAGGTGGTAAAAAATGCATTGATCTTTTTCTTCTTGCTTCATTTCAATAGACTCTTTGCCATGAGATTCATGGCGTTGTTTACATAACTGGCACCTCTGCCCAGGAATCTCTGGCTTTTCGCTTAACTTTCACCCCATTCTCCTCTCTGTTCATTCTGAAATGAAATGGACAGGCAAATTAAATTTTAGAGAGCATCTGTAATGGTGTGTGGGAATGACCCTAGGACACAGGAGGAAGCGCTGCAGCCTAGACATCAGTCTGATAAATGAAATTTGAGTTCAAAGGGGGAGTGGTCGCTAAAGCATCTCAGAAGGGACCACCCTAGTTTTTGGGAGAGTAAAAGTGAGGGACAGGAGGGGTACTTTCAGACTTGCAAGATTCTTTTAATCTAACCTTACAATAAAGATAGAGCTAGTACTCCTGGGTGTACTTCTTGTCTGAACTACCTTGCAAGGCTGACAGCATCCAAAACAGATATAGTTTCCAAATAACTGAAAGTAATAGTTCCAAGTTTATTCTTGTCTGGTCATATCCCACTTTCTGAACACCATATTTTAACATGTTTTATACCCTTATACAACATAGAAGTTCGTGTGTGTGTGTGTGTGTGTGTGTAGAGAAATGGCCTACCAAGGAACCAATTTATGCTGACTAGATTCCAGGATGTCTAGTAAATCTGCCAAATGACAATGTTTATATCTGTTCTATATATAAACAATGTCAGCTGCCAATATTGTTGATCAGGCTATTACACATGTCACAACTGTGTAAGGCCAACTGAACAGTTAGCAGCATTCTCCTTCATCACTGAAACCCTTACCAGCAAGTGGGATTCCTAATAGGACGGCCAGACGCAAAGTGAACAAAGCTTTGACATGTTTAATAGGACAAATTTCTGAAGATGTAGATTGTCTTTCTATCTTAGTGGTTGATGGCACTGGCAAAAGGATTACATTTGGACAGGAAGAGTGTGCCAGTAAGGTTTTCAGACTGCTATCTAAAAAGGCAATACATTTAGGGCCATTTCTCTGAGTCCTTTATAGTACATAGTACAATAGCAGTTGCTTGGCAACCATTTGGCTGTATTTATCAAGCATTATTGCTTACCCTTTATTTCTGAATTTGTCACAGAACAGACATAGCTAAAGACTGTCTAGTAGGGACAGTTTTGCACTACTGACCAGACTTTAAACAATTCAGGCATTTAAAACAACTTCCCAAGGTACAAATAAATGCATTAGCAACACCCAGCAATTGCACTACCATTTAGTTTTTAATAAAAATAAAATAGGATCAGGCAGATTTTTATGTTTGTTGCTGCATACTTTTAGACTTGTATCTACATTATATTCACTAAGGAAGCTAGTAAGAAATTAATCATACTCTGAAATTATTTTTTTATATTGCCAGCAATGCGGGTCAATGGCTCCAATTTTGTAGATCTTGTAGATTACCGTTGTTAAAAATATTGGGATTTAAGCATACTGAAAATCTTTAAAATATTCTGATTATATACATTATTTATTTATACCTTGATTTATTAGCTGTGTATATCACTATAAGCAACACAGATTCCTAGTAGTTATATCAGAAAAGCATCCAAACATAAAACAACATAAAAATATCACATTCATAAAACATAAAGAATAAAATAATCAGCCAATACATGCATACACATATACATTATATACATATTATATATTATATTATATACATATAATTTGGGTGGGGGGGATAGAAGCCAAAGGTAAAGCATAGTGCAGTATGTCAATTCATCTAAAATGGCAAACTGCTATATAGTCTTAAAAATACCTTGCACATACACATAACACACATAATTCACAACACAGTCCAGAGAATAGCTGTACTTCTATATCACAATGGAAGAATGAATGAAGTTCCTAAAGGAATAAATGTTTAAAAAAACAAAAACAGCCAAGCATCAACCATAGCTAAATGGAATTGTACAGAAGCCACAAATAGTTAAAGCTTGTTTGGTGTTGTTTATTCATTTAGTCACTTCCGACTCTTCGTGACTTCATGGACCAGCCCACGCCAGAGCTTCCTGTCAGTCGTCAACACCCCCAGCTCCCTCAGGGACAAGTCCGTCACCTCTAGAATATCATCCATCCACCTTGCCCTTGGTCGGCCCCTCTTCCTTTTCCCTTCCACTTTCCCTAGCATCAGCATCTTCTCCAGGGTGTCCTGTCTTCTCATTATGTGGCCAAAGTATTTCATTTTTGCCTTTAATACCATTCCCTCAAGTGAGCAGTCTGGCTTTATTTCCTGGAGTATGGACTGGTTTGATCTTCTTGCAGTCCAAGGCACTCTCAGAAATTTCCTCCAACACCACAGTTCAAAAGCATCGATATTCCTTCGCTCAGCCTTCCTTATGGTCCAGCTCTCGCAGCCATATGTTACTACGGGGAACGCCATTGCTTTAACTATGCGGACCTTTGTTGTCAGTGTGATGTCTCTGCTCTTAACTATTTTATCGAGATTTGTCATTGCTCTTCTCCCAAGGATTAAGTGTCTTCTGATTTCCTGACTGCAGTCAGCATCTGCAGTAATCTTCGCATCTAGAAATACAAAGTCTTTCACTGCTTCTACATTTTCTCCCTCTATTTGCCAGTTATCAATCAACCAATCATAATCTTGGTTTTTTTGAGGTTTAGCTGCAAGCCAGCTTTTGTACTTTCTTCTTTCACTTTCATCATAAGGCTCCTCAGTTCCTCTTCGCTTTCAGCCATCAAAGTGGTATCATCTGCATATCTGAGATTGTTAATGTTTCTTCCAGCAATTTTAACTCCAGTCTTGGATTCCTCAAGCCCAGCATGTTGCATGATGTGTTCTGCGTACAAGTTGAATAGGTAGGGTGAGAGTATACAGCCCTGCTGTACTCCTTTCCCAATCTTAAACCAGTCCGTTGTTCCGTGGTCTGTTCTTACTGTTGCTACGTGGTCATTATACAGATTCTTCAGGAGGCATACAAGATGACTGGGTATCCCCATACCACTAAGAACTTGCCACAATTTGTTATGGTCCACACAGTCAAAGGCTTTAGAATAGTCGATAAAACAGAAATAGATGTCTTTCTGAAACTCCCTGGCTTTTTCCATTCTCCAGCGGATATTGGCAATTTGGTCCCTAGTTCCTCTGCCTTTTCTAAACCCAGCTTGTACATCGGGCAATTCTCGCTCCATGAATTGCTGGAGTCTACCTTGCAGGATCGTCAGCATTACCCTACTGGCATGTGAAATAACTGCCACTGTTCGATAGTTTGAACATTCTTTAGTGTTCCCCTTTTTTGGTATGGGGATATAATTTATTTTTTCCAATCTGATGGCCATTCTTGTGTTTTCCAAATTTGTTGGCATATAGCATGCATTACTTTGACAGCATCATCTTGCAAGATTTTGAACAGTTCAGCTGGGATGCCATCATCTCCTACTGCCTTGTTATTAGCAATGCTTCTTAAGGCCCATTCAACCTCACTCTTCAGGATGTCTGGCTCTAGCTCACTGACCACACCGTCAAAGCTATCCCCGATATTGTTATCCTTCCTATACAGGTCTTCCGTATATTCTTGCCACCTTTTCTTGATCTCTTCTTCTTCTGTTAGGTCCTTGCCATCTTTGTTTTTGATCATACCCATTTTGGCCTGGAATTTACCTCCAATGTTTCTAATTTTCTGGAAGAGGTCTCTTGTCCTTCCTATTCTATTGTCTTCTTCCACTTCTGTGCATTGCTTGTTTAAAAATAATTCCTTATCTCTTCTGGCTAACCTCTGGAATTTTGCATTTAATTGGGCATATCTCCCCCTATCACTGTTGCCTTTTGCTTTCCTTCTTTCTTGGGCTACTTCTAGTGTCTCAGCAGACAGCCATTTTGCCTTCTTGGTTTTCTCTTTCTTTGGGATGTATTTTGTTGCCGCCTCTTGAACAATGTTGCGGACTTCTGTCCATAGTTCTTCTGGGACCCTATCTACTAAGTCCAGTCCCTTAAATCAATTCTTCACCTCCACTGCATATTCCTTAGGAATATTAGTGAGCTCACATCTAACTGATCTGTGGGTCTTCCCTAATCTCTTTAGTCTGATCCTAAATTGTGCAAGAAGAAGTGCGTGATCTGAACTACAGTCAGCTCCAGGTCTTGTTTTTACCGACTGTATAGATGTCCGCCACCTTTGGCTGCAAAGGATGTAGTCAATCTGGTTTCGGTGTTGTCCATCTGGGGAAGTCCATGTATAAAGCCGTCTCTTAGGTTGCTGGAAGAGAGTGTTTGTTATGCACATTGAGTTGTCTTGGCAAAATTCTATCAGCCTATGTCCTGCTTCGTTTTGTTCTCCCAGGCCATGCTTACCTGTAATTCCAGGTGTCATTTGACTGCCCACCTTAGCATTCCAGTCTCCTGTGATGAAAATAACATCTCTTTTAGGCGTGTTGTCCAGTAGGTCCTGCAGATCCTCATAGAACTGCTCTACTTCAGCTTCTTCAGCATCTGTGGTTGGGGCGTATATTTGGATCACTGTGATGTTAGATGGCTTGCCCTGAATTCGAATTGAGATCATTCTATCATTTTGTGGATTGTATCCGAGCACTGCTTTAGCCACTTTACTATTAATTATGAAGGCTACTCCATTTCTTCTGTGGTCCGCTTGTCCACAGTAGTACATTTGGTGGTCATTTGATGTGAAGTGGCCCATTCCAGTCCATTTCAGTTCACTGACACCCAGAATGTCTATCTTTAATCTTGACATCTCACCAATAACCACATCCAATTTGCCCTGGCTCATAGATCTTACATTCCAGGTTCCAATGGTTTGTTGATCCTTAGAACATAGGATTCGCCGTTCACCACCAGCACCGTCGGCCGCTAGCCGTCCTTTCGGCTTTGAGCTAGCTGCGTCATCACGTCTGGGGCTAGTTGAACTCATCCTCTGTTCCTCCCCAGTAGCATTTTGACCATCTTCCCACCTGGGGGTCTCATCTTCCGATGGTATACCGACATATCTCTGGTTGTACTGATCCATTTAGTTTTCACGGCAAGAATACTGGGGTGGGTTGCCATTACCTTCCCCAGGGATCGCATTTAGTCTGACCTCTCTGTCATGACCTTCCCATGTTGGGTGGCCCTTCACGGTTTAGCTCATGGCATCATTGAGGTGCTCAAACTCCAGCACCACAACAAGGTAACGATCCTTTGCTGAAGAGTTAAAGCTTGTAGAAGAAACTAAAAAGACTATTGATTTATAAATGGCAAATAAAAAACAGAAAGATGCCAAAATAAGCCAGTAAAATGATGGCAATGCCATCATTTGCTTATGCCATCATAAGCCAGTAAAATGATGGCATAAGCAATCAATTACACAGTATGGCCAGTATACAGTATCTAAGCAATGTGGAAAAAGCTGTTGAAATTCACAGTTAGTTGGCTTTTAAATAGAAGAATTGATTATTTTGAAATACATAAGCCGTGTGTTCATTCCAACTAACACTTCTAATTCAATTTGATATTCATTATAAATTAATTTATATGTTCCAGTGTTTCTCAACCATGCTCAACCAATCCTGGCTGGGGAATTCTGGAAATTGAAGTCCACACAGCTTGAAGTTACCATGGTTGAGAAACACTGATGTGTTCAATGCATATGTCTTTTGCATGACTAAACATTCATATTCCGCTATCTTTATCTTGCGCTCATGTGTTGATTACTATAAACATTTACTTTCAAATAGAATAAAAAAGTCCTGTCTGCAATATACACATGTGTCGAATGGTATTATTTTAATTCATTGCATCAACTTTGGCAACAGCAGAAGTGTACTAATTGTTCTTGCAATTCCAGAAAGTTTGGTGGAAAAGCTGCTTTCACAGGTATTGAAAAATCTGCTTCTACAAATCTGCATACAGTACACTCCAATCGTCTATCACAAACTCACATGTTAACAGCCGGAGATAGATTTACATCTGTACGTTAAGTCATGATGCCAAGGTGAATAAGAGCATTGTATTATGTATTCCAAGTTCTAATGTTGCACCTTAATGATGTACTTGTGCAAAAGAAAGGAAGAATTGTTGGAGGTTTATTATATTAGATACATTAGTAGTAACACAGTTGTGAAGCATGATAAGAGCCGTTGGCTCATCAGCACTCTCAAACGCTTGTCCTCCTCCTCCTTGAAGGGACAGTAATCTTGAGCTGAGTGATCTTGAGCAGGGGTTTTAGAATAAAAGGGAAAGCACAAAGCAGTGTATAGACCAGCTGATTCAGAAGTCCCTCTGGTTCCAAAGGCCACGGCATGCATAAGCACTCCGAACTACAGGTAAAATCTCTCTCTGGATTTTTCACCTTAGACAACTAGATCTATGGATTAGGGAAGATTTTGCTACAAAACATGCTATAATTTTCAAGGGGTCAGAAAGGTCTTTGATATTTTTGGAAAAATACATTTATTTGCTTTATTTATTTATTTTTATTGGGCTCATGGGCTTCTCCAATCATGAACAACCTTTAGTGGTATACCCGCCAGCCCATATAAGTCAGGTTAAAAAAGCACAATACAATAAAAAACAAAATGTATCAATAGTATCATAGTAAATATAACACCAGGAAAATTGATTAATCACTTAAGCCAACCTCAAAAATAGGTACTCCACTGCTAGAGCGAGTAAGATCACATTTCATTCCCCCCAACCTGCTGGAATAGTCACATTTTAGTGTATTTCTTGAAAACAACATCTGGTTTAAAAATATTTAAAATGAATATATGCACTCCTTTTAAAATCCTACAGTTCTGGTTTGTGGTAAATCACTTTTGAAAAAGTACTACAAGCAAATCACCACAAGAGGGTAGCATAACCCTTTTGTCTTAATACTGTGCTGTAAAGCACTATTCTTAAAGTACTTCCTTATTCCTCCATTTCAGAATCTCTTGTCTTCTCTCTAATGTAAACAAAATGGACTTGAATATAGGTTGCATTCTTTGGATTTGATCAAGGGATAATATTCCTAAGGAACATTTACCCAATTATTTTTCTGCTTTGTTATTTTCTGTTTTTAAGTCAATAAACTTCTAACATCCAAGGAATTGTTCCTTTAATGGATTTTCATTTATTACATTATGGTTAATATTACCCCACTCTATATAATCCCACAGACTTTGGTTCAAGAGACCAAAGACCTCATTTGATGGGGGGATGGATCAGAAGTAGAGTGCACGTTTTACATGGAACAATCCTCATCAGCTCCAGGTACGTAGGAAAAATTCCTGCATGAAACCTTGGAAAGCCCCTGTCATTCACTGACAATGATGCTTGGGTAGGTGAACCAATAATTAATCAAAGCCCCTTCCTGAGTCTCTCAGTCATTATTACACATGGGAATAAATGGAAGTGTCCCCTATGGGGAACAAAAATGCTTCTCTTTTGCAAAAGAGGGGGTCAAAATCCAGTGTGTCCAGCTTTCCTCTCACCTAAGTTCCATTTTAGCATGCAACCTTATGCTATCATAAAATAAGTATAAAATATGCAAAAATGTACAAAAAATAAATAAAAGCTATCAGAATAAAAGGGATACATTTCAACAAGAGCAAACAGGGCACTGAGTCGCACAGAGGTTTCCTTGTACTTGGATTAAATCTTTTGAAATCAACCAAAGAGCAAGGGTAATCCTAAACCAGAACTGAACCATTCCAAAATTGGAATGCTCTGATGCCACAGCCCTGCCAGATTGCAGATTAGCATGTTCAGAAATGCAAAAAGAGAAATGGATGCTGCCTTTTCCGTTTACATTTGTTTTTATCATTTTTCTCACTGAACACAATTGGTGAGAATAAAGTGAGACCACATTTATGGCTGATCTCAATATTCTACTAGTGTGAGAACTCAATGGAGGGCTGAAGTTGGAATCATAACTTCCATTCTCTGTTTTTCCACGTTGGGATGGAATTTGAGGAGCTATAATCCAACACATTGGAATGCTGGTTTAGACATTCATTTTGGAATGGAAAAATGGAATAAGTGGGTTTAATTAAATTCAGTTTTTCATTCATTCTAAAATGAATGGACAACCTTACTATATCTTAGTTTATCCAGTTATTTCTATTGATACATTAGTGCTATATCTTACCACTGTTTGTTAGGTAGATTTGTAACTCACTCATACATAATGGCAGATGTAAGGTAAAGGTAAAGGTTTCCCTTGACGTAAAGTCCAGTCGAGTCCGACTCTAGGGGGCGGTGCTCATCTCCGTTTCTAAGCCTTGGAGCCGGCGTTGTCATAGACACTTCCGGGTCATGTGGCCAGCATGACGACTCGGAACGTCCCTAATGGCAGATGTACTGAAGCCAATATTATCCAATTTTGGAAAGGACACAGAAATATTGTATAGCAAGAGTATAGTAAATTTAGCCAATGCCTACAGAGAAATCAGTGCCACACATGGGTACTGCTGATATATTATGAAATTATGGCCAGCCATGGATTTCCCATGCCAGGATTATTGTCCCCAGGTGTCCCTGACAACACTTCCTCCCCAACATCCATATCAGATGATACATCCAGCAAGACCATAACAACAACCACAATGAATCAACTGGATTCTGCAACCATGCAGGACAAATGCTACAAAAGATACTAATACAAAGAACAACTTTAAACAGATTAGTAAATTATTGGAAAAGTTTTTATAGGATAGACAAACATTCATAGTTTCTCTGTGTAAATTGTGATTTCCATGTGAAGATGGTCTTAATTTTCTGGATTTCGAGATTTACAACTGGGGTTTATATTTTCATTTCTTTGTCTTTTTTCTTTTCTCTGGTATATCAGCACAAGTAGAATTATGACTTGACTCCTCTGATATCTTGGCAGGGGTTTGGTTCTTCTTCTAGCTGAAAATCAGCTGTTTTTCCAGCATTTTTTTTTTTTTGAGCACTTGAGCAGAAAACAGTATTAATATTTTAGATCAACTTATTGTTTATCATTGCCTCAAAACATTTAATGTAGTAGAGGTTTAAACTGCCTAAAACTGCTGAACAGTTTAAATTAAATTAAAATATTGATTTCTCAGTTTGACCTGATGTGTTAGCAGCTTCTATAACTCCCAAATTTTGTTGTATTAGAAAATGTTTTGGGTCACTCTGAATCAACGGTTTATTTTTATGGAGTCTTGAAAGGTATTACTATTTGTAAGACCTTTAGAGTACATGCTTTAACAAATAAATGCTTTTATGTTTTAAAGAACGTTAAACAAGTTTCTTATGATTTAAGGTAAAATGATTCATCAAATAGTTGTGTTTATTGGGCATCTTCATGGATGTTTAAGAAAGATTGAAGATAATTTTTCATGATGAAGATGTAACAATTTCAGGGAACTTTGAGATATATATTTTGAGCTTGCTCTATGATCATCCCACCTTAAGTGAATATTCACATTATTGTTAATATAATTTTGGAAATAACAATATGTTTTAAATATGTTAATGTAATGTTAAATTATACTCTGAAAACTTGGAATGTATAAATTTGAAGTGCAGCTAAAAATATCATTTTTCATTCCTGGAAAAAAGTACAATTCTAGTCTTAAAATCCTGGACTGACGAAATGTATTCACTCTCAGCCTTTGAATTGGCTCTCTATCAATATATTTAAAATACTAACTAATATGACATTGTATGGGCAAAGTTCAATTCACTCTTTAGAAACCAAGTAACTGTCTATTGTAATATATATTTTTGCTCGGCTGGGATGTACAGTACATATACACATGGTTGCTAAGCTTTTATATAGTATACTGGTCTGGTTTTCATGGCTGGTATCTGCTGGGCAGTGTTGGGCTTCAGGGTTTAGTGACCTTGGTCTGTTGTCTAGGCCACAGTCACTAAACCCTGAAGTCCAACACTGCCCTTTTATATAGACTTTCTAACTTACTATGCTACCTAGGCTCCATTTTTTTCCTTGAAGAACAGAGATTCTTAAAGGAGTGCATTTGTCTGTGAGCATTTCTTCAGCATGTTGGTTTGGGATGTGTATAGACTGTGGCATAAGGGATGCTGGCTACTTGATGAGATCTGTCTAGAGGCTATGGTTCCCAGAAGTCATGGTTTGGGGACCATGTTTGGTTGCTGGACTTTGGCTAAAGATCATAGAGAGATGGAATATGGTGATTCACAGAATTACAGAGCTGGGTGGAACTTCCATCTAGTTGAACTCTCTATTTGTGCAAAATCTCCAGTACAAAATACTATTACAGTGTTCTTAATAAGATGATTGATCACCTTCTGCTTAAATTAGGACTACCATATCTGAGCTGCAAAAGTCCAGATGATTGTAACAAAGAATTAGAGTAGTGGTAGTTTAAATATCATCCCTAACGTTTGTTCCTTTGCATAACAGCATTCAGAATTAGAAAGTTTTTCCAAAATTTAGCCAAAATCTGCTTCTCTGCTATTTCATTCTATAATGTTAAATTTCCACATTGTACCATCTGCAAATGTAAAAAATAAATCTTCCACAAGTCAGTATTCATGTTACTGTTGGATGTTTGGGCCATGACACCAAATATATGCTAGAGAACAAGCTCTTCTTGATGATTGGACTGGTCTCAAGAAAAGAATGGTATGAGCTTGATCCAGCTGTAAAGTGGTTATCTGCTGAATTGATCATTTTTAATATTTAAATATTTATTCAGTTGATGATCAATTAACTTTGAGCCAAATTTGAATTTAAAAAAAAGTGAAACTGAGTTGTTGTTAAGGAAAGGTAAAAAGAAATGTGTTGCTTAGAGTAGTGAACAAAATAATATAGATGGATTTCCTTTCAATAAGTAGTATTAATAAATAAATCATTACATTAAGTTATATAGTAAGGTCTAAATATAGTAAGGTAAATACTTATGTTAAGTTATATACAGTAGTAAGGTATTATAGTACTATGCACATTAACTAAAATTCATCAGTTAATTTTTTAAAAGGAAGATAATAAATCAACAACTTCAGGGGGTGGGCTATTTACAATTCACAAGTTTCAGAATTAGATTTAAGAAGATTAGATTTAGATTTAATTAGATTTATTAGTTTTATTTATTTATTATTTATTAGATTTATTACTAATTAGATTTAATTAGGGACGCGGTGGCGCTGCGGGTTAAACCGCTGAGCTGCCGATCGGAAGGTCGGCGGTTCGAAACCGCGCGGCGGGGTGAGCTCCCGTTGTTAATCCCAGCTCCTGCTCACCTAGCAGTTCGAAAACATGCAAATGTGAGTAGATCAATAGGTACCGCTTCGGCGGGAAGGTAACGGCGTTCCGAGTCGTCATGCTGGCCACATGACCCGGAAGTGTCTATGACAACGCCGGCTCCAAGGCTTAGAAACGGAGATGAGCACCGCCCCCTAGAGTCGGACACGACTGGACTTTACGTCGAGGGAAACCTTTACCTTTTTTAGATTTAATTAGATTTATTCTTAGATTTCAGAATCTAAGAATATTGGCCAGCCGGAAGTTGCTAATCCAAAGATAATTGAGGGGTTATAAAAAAGCACTCTTCAAATATCTGAAAGAATGTTACATAGACAAAGGTCAAGATCTGCCTTTCTCATACCTGAGTGCAGGACACCGAATAATTGATTTAAACTACAGGAAGGCAGATTCTGATTCAATGTCAGAAAGAACTTCCTTCCACTAAGAGCAGTATGATATTGCAAATAATGTGGCAGTTGCGCCTTCATTGGATATATTTAAATGGAGATAGTAAGCCATTTGTCCAGGATGCTTTAATTTGGATTTTGTGCTGAACAGGGAGTTAGATTCTTTGGTCAAAAGGATCCTTCCATCTCTATGATTCTATGACTTTAACTCAAGTACTTGATAGGTCTAATAAGGTTTCTTTTAAAGAAGGCAGTTGACTCATCCCTTTCTACTCCAAAAAGAATTACATACAATAGTAAATCCTAGTAAATATTTAAGAATGAAACGTTTTAGATTCACTCCTGCTCAAGGAATTAAAACTAAAAAAAAAAAAACATTAGCACAAATTACAAAGATTACTGATAGAACTAAGGTTTTGTTTCTCAGTGAAATTGAGAGGAAGGACACACGTGCAGCTTTGGCACATGTCCAACTTTGAGCTGTAGTGCACATTAGTATCTGAAGACAACATTTCTTCCTGCTCTCAAAGTAATCTTTAAAATATGCAGAGATTCTTTTTTTCCTTGTTGGGTTGTTGAACATGGCATCTCATGAGACATGTTATTAACTCATAAGTCAATTTGGCATGAAGGAACTTGAGAACCTTGCCATCCATCTTAATATGTCTTTCACAAATGTAAGAATGGGGAGCAATATTAGGGATTCCCTTTCACCGTGCTAATGATTAATAACTGATAGTATCTCTTAGTCTTATCTTGTTTTGATATTTGAATGTTGATACTCCTCACACTGATGTTAAACATCAGATATTACTATGATAGCATTAGATGTTATAGTTTTTAAGGGAATAACCTTATGACAGTGCCATAAAACAAAATAAAGTCTGTCATCAAAATAATATTTTACTATCTAAAGAATGCTGTTTCAAACAATTTGCAAGGAAAACTCATTTGGTTTTAAAGACTTCTTCTGTAATACATATGCAGGAAAAAAATGAGTTTGGGAGAAAAAAATTCAGATATTTACAACTAGGGCTAAAAAACTCAACAACTACTAGAAGGAAGAAAAACTTTGTTTTCTGAATCTCTTTGTTACTGCTTAGTGGTTGTCATGATTTTTAGCTAAAAGTTGTTTTCCTGAACATATTATTTGCCTAAGGAGCAATAATCCCATTTTGGCCATTACAAAGAATTTTTTTTTTCTTACACTTCTTGTTCTGTAAAGATTCAGCATGGCTTCATGATGAAAAACAACTAAAGTTTGCCATTCTTAAAAATTAAGCCCAACATGGCCAGGAACAATCTTCAACAACCAGGACAAGCTCAGAATATGAGACCTGATTCAAACTGAGGTCTTGTTTCCTGAGTGAAATGTGATTCAACTTTCACTCAAATAACAAGAACCTGCTTCTGGATATCATGTTCCCTCCTGAATGAACAGCTTTGCCAAAAAAGAGAAAAAAAAAAAAAGGAGGAAAAGAAGGGTGTTCAAATACACCTTTGTAAATAGTAGCAGTGGAAGAATAACAGAAATTTAGTGCGTGGTGTGTGTGTGTGTGTGTGTGTGAGAGAGAGAGAGATTATTTTAAGGTGTTTATGTGTCATTGGGGTAAAATCCTTTTCAAAAAACCCATGTTTCTGTAAGTTGGCTTGCAGAACTCGCATGCTATAGCTCACAAAAAGGATTCCATTTGTGTTAAGTTGATCGATTTCAGCTTGGCAGTGTAGCTTTCCTTCAGTCCCTGAGGCTGCCTTACTTGATTCCTGCTGTCAGATTCTGTCCCCACTCCTCATCCTCCATGCAGCTGTAGAGAATTTGCCTAAAGCATCCTTGGTCTCTTGAACATTTCTCTCTGGGAAAAGCACTGAGTCATTTACATTCCTATGCAGCCCTGGCAGGCATGTCTTATTTTGCAAATGCAGTGCCCCTACATGCTCAGTTTGTCACTGTCAGGGAAGCAGCATCCTTTCCTCCAGAAACAATAGCTTTCTAGATCTCTTAAACCAGAATATATTTGTTAGCCTTCATGCTAACATACCACATACCACTTATTACTCCATTCCACAGCTACATTTTAAAATGTATTAGTAGTTTTGAAATATTTGAACTCAGGATGTTTCCAACGATGGCCTTAAGTAACATTCATGCAGCAAAAAGCTCAAAAACAAATCATAAAGTAGATGATATCAAACCCATTAGCTAGCATACAATTTCTTAAGGAAACAATTTTCTTCTAATTCTTCTGAGGTCTTAAAAGCATCACATACCTTTGTTCTAATTTATTTGTTAACCTGTTAATAGCTTATTGGGATTTTTAGCCTGGAAATATAAGTGGAGAAAGAATTCAGTTGCGGTGCCTGGTATGAACCTCCACATCCAGGCAGATGGAAACTCATGACCTTTCCCATGCATTTGACTAAGCTATTTAACAAAACTATTTGGAAATAGGGCTATGTTAGTAAAGAGTGTTCTGTGTTTTGTGAAAAACACTGCCTTACCATAAATACAATGTAGACTTGAATTTAAGTCTGCACTCACATTCATGGAGAATTGCCTTCTATACATTCAGCCCATTCATCTGCCTAGCTCAGTATTGTAGACACTGATTGACAGTTCCAAAATTCAAGATTCCCCCCCCCCCTAGATTTACTTGAAGATGCCAATAATTGAACCTGGAGCCTTCTGCATACTATGTTCTACTACAGAAGTGAGGACCATGGATTAGAAAATACAACAGATTCTGTTGGAATCTTTCCATGGGGAATATTCCAAACTGTAATTCACTGGACTCCAGCAAAGGATCATTACCTCGTTGTGGTGCTGGAGCTTGAGCACCTCAATGATGCCATGAGCTAAACCATGAAGGGCCACCCAAGTCGAGAAGATCATGACAGAGAGGTCAGACTAAATGTGATCCCTGGGGAAGGTAATGGCAACCCACCCCAGTATTCTTGCCATGAAAACTAAATGGATCAGTACAACCAGAGATATGTCGGTATACCATCAGAAGATGAGACCCCCAGGTAGGAAGATGGTCAAAATGCTACTGGGGAGGAACAGAGGATATGTTCAACTAGCCCCAGATGTGATGACGCAGCTCAAAGCCAAAAGGACAGCTAGCGGCTGATGGTGCTGGTGGTGAACGGCGAATCCGATGTTCTAAGGATCAACACACCATTGGAACCTGGAATGTAAGATCTATGAGCCAGGGCAAATTGGATGTGGTGAGATGTCAAGATTAAAGATAGACATTTTGGGTGTCAGTGAACGGAAATGGACTGGAATGGGCCACTTCACATCAGATGACCACCAGATCTACTACTGTGAACAAGAGGACCACAGAAGAAATGGAGTAGCGTTCATAATTAATAGTAAAGTGGCTAAAGCAGTGCTTGGATACAATCCACAAAATGATAGAATGATCTCAATTCAAATTCAGGGTAAGCCATTTAACATCAGTGATCCAAATATACACCCCAACCACAGATGCTGAAGAAGCTGAAGAGATCAGTTCTATGTGGATCTGCAGCACCTACTGGACAATATGCCAAAAAGAGATGTTATTTTCATTAGAGGAGACTGGAATGCTAAGGTGGGCAGTCAAATGACACCTGGAATTACAGGTAAGCATGGACTGGGTAAACAAAATGAAGTGGGACGTAGGCTGATAGAATTTTGCCAAGACAACTCACTATGCATAACAAACACTCTCTTCCAACAATGTAAAGATGGCTTTATTCATGGACTTCACTAGATGGACAACACCAAAATCAGATTAACTACATCCTTTGCAGCCAAAGGTGGTAGACATCTATACAGTCGGCAAAAACAAGACCTGGAGCTGACTGTAGTTCAGATCACGAACTTCTTCTTGCACAATTTAGGATCAGACTAAAGAGATTAGGGAAGACCCACAGATCAGTTAGATATGAGCTCACTAATATCCCTAAGGAATATGCAGTGGAGGTGAAGAATCGATTTAAGGGACTGGACTTAGTAGATAGGGTCCCGGAAGAATTATGTACAAAAGTTTGCAACATTGTTCAGGAGGCGGCAACAAAATACATCCCAAAGAAAGAGAAAACCAAGAAGGCAAAATGGCTGTCTGCTGAGACACTAGAAGTAGCCCAAGAAAGAAGGAACGCAAAAGGCAACAGTGATAGGGGGAGATATGCCCAATTAAATGCAAAATTCCAGAGGTTAGCCAGAAGAGATAAGGAATTATTTTTAAACAAGTAATGCCAGGAAGTGGAAGAAGACAATAGAATAGGAAGGACAAGAGACCTCTTCCAGAAAATTAGAAACATTGGAGGTAAATTCCAGGCAAAAATGGATATGATCAAAAACAAAGATAGCAAGGACCTAACAGAAGAAGAAGAGATCAAGAAATGTGGCAAGAATATATGGAAGACCTGTATAGGAAGGATAATAATATCGGGGATAGCTTTGACAGTGTGGTCAGTGAGCTAGAGCCAGACATCCTGAAGAGTGAGGTTGAATGGGCCTTAAGAAGCATTGCTAATAACAAGGCAGCAGAAGATGACGGTATTCCAGCTGAACTGTTCAAAAGCTTGCAAGATGATGCTGTCAAAGTAATGCATGCTATATGCCAGCAAATTTGGAAAACCCAAGAATGGCCATCAGATTGGAAAAAATCAACTTATATCCCCATACCAAAAAAGGGAAACACTAAAGAATGTTCAAACTATCGAACAGTGGCAGTTATTTCACATGCCAGTAGGGTAATGCTGACGATCCTGCAGGGTAGACTCCAGCAATTCATGGAGCGAGAATTGCCAGATGTACAAGCTGGGTTTAGAAAAGGCAGAGGAACTAGGGACCAAATTGCCAATATCCGCTGGATAATGGACAAAGCCAGGGAGTTTCAGAAAAACATCTATTTCTGTTTTATTGACTATTCTAAAGCCTTTGACTGTGTGGACCATAACAAATTGTGGCAAGTTCTTAGTGGTATGGGGATACCAAGTCATCTTGTCTGCCTCCTGAAGAATCTGTATAACAACCAAGTAGCAACAGTAAGAACAGACCACGGAAGAACGGACTGGTTTAAGATTGGGAAAGGAGTACGGCAGGGCTGTATACTCTCACCCTACCTATTCAACTTGTACGCAGAACACATCATGCGACATGCTGGGCTTGAGGAATCCAAGGCTGGAGTTAAAATTGCTGGAAATGTAGAAGCAGTGAAAGACTTTGTATTTCTCGATGCAAAGATTACTGCAGACACTGACTGCAGTTAGGAAATCAGAAGACATTTAATTCTTGGGAGGACAGCAATGACAAATCTCAATAAAATAGTTAAGAGCAAAGACATCACACTGACAACAAAGGTCCACATAGTTAAAGCAATGGTATTCCCCATAGTAACATATCGCTGTGAGAGCTGGACCATAAGGAAGGCTGAGCGAAGGAAGATCGATGCTTTTGAACTGTGGTGTTGGAGGAAAATTCTGAGAGTGCCTTGGACTGCAAGAAGATCAAACCAGTCCAACCTCCTGGTCCAACCTCCAGGAAATAAAGCCAGACTGCTCACTTGAGGGAATAATGCTAAAGGCAAAACTGAAGTACTTTGGCCACATAAGACAGGACACCCTGGAGAAGATGCTGATGCTAGGGAGAATGGAAGGCAAAAGGAAGAAGGGCTGACCAAGGGCAAGATGGATGGATGATATTCTAGAGGTGACGGACTCGTCCCTGGGGGAGCTGGGGGTGTTGACGACCGACAGGAAGCTCTGGCGTGGTATGGTCCATGAAGTCACAAAGAGTCAGAAGCGACTGAACGAATAAACAACAACAATTCACTAGAACACAAACTATTTACTACTTTTCAGTATAATTACCACATGATGGCAGCAGACATATATGGAATGAATAATTTAATCTTAAATATGAAGGAATGGGTAGCAGTTGCTCAGTTGGGAAAAAATAATTATAGCTTCTCAGCAGTTGAATCCAATGAAATATTTCAGCCATCAAAAGTCCTAGTCCTATTCGATAGCTGGAATAATCGAGAGTTATTTCAAATCAAGGGACATTGAAACCAAGGGACATTGAAAGTCTGCAACAACTTTATAATTTATCTTGCAAAATTTTGTACATGCTTATCTGATCCATTCCTAGCAATGTATAGCCAGTCCTGCTTGCTGTGGTGTGGTGGGGGGAGGTCAAGGTTGATGACCTCTCTTTCTCGAACTCCTGTAGAATAGTTTTTAGTTAGTACATACCTATTGCTTGGACCTTCATGACTATTCAGCACACAAAAGTTTGGAAAATAGATTTTTTTTCTATTTTTCTATTTTTTTCTATGTAAAAATAGTTCTTTTTACAGTTTATTATATTCCCCCTTTAACATTTAGAATAGGTAGATCATATTTAAACTTAAAATAGTTATGTAATTTCCTAAATATATTTTTGATCTGATTTATTCAAAAATTCATTTTGAAATATGAAAGTAAGTTCACATTATTGCATAGAAGATCCAAAAGCCAGCTGAATCATATTTGGAAATTAATGCATGTAAGAGTTTGATTTCTTGAACCCTCATAAACCATTATACCTTGTGGAAACAACTTTCTGGATTAATTGCCAGTATGCAAACTAATTAGGCCAATCTAATGTGTGAATGCTAAATAAAATTTCTTATAGCTTTATTTTTTAAAATCACTCCCTCAAGTCTTGTCTTCAGACTCAATCAGCTTGTATATTTATTATCTTCATCCTGGTGACTCTTCTGAATGTAATTAACTAAATAAAGATCTAATGCTTCTCTGCAGTCTACTGAGCTTTTATTCATCAATCTGATGGTGTTGAGTTCAATAAGTTAATTAGGAGATAGAAAGAAAAAAGCCACTAACATTAGAAGTAAGCCAAGCAAAGCATAGAAAGAAATCTAATTATATTACTTGTATTCAGAATTTATTTTACTATGGTTCCATAGGAGGACTGGGCAACTTCTGAAAGGACCTTGGAGAAGGCTGAAGGAGGCCATTCAAGGATCTAACAACATCCCTAAAAGTGATATAACCAGTGTTTGGCACATTGGGGGAGGGTTAATGGTTGGAAAGTTTGCAGGAGGCCTGTCATGTTCCCCGTTGCAAGGCATATGTGCATCACAACGGGGAACATGCACATTAGGTAAGAGGAAGGGATAAGCATAATCCCTAAATCACTCAAGCACCCATATCCAGAAGGGAACCCCCAACACAATAGATAAGCCCTTCAGACCAAACTTAGCACCCATCAAGAGGCAAGGGGAACGCCTTCCCATTTCCCCCCGGGGATGCATTCACACCTCCCTCATGCACGCATGTCCACAGAGTAATGCCCACATAATGGGAGCACCCATCAGGCAGTAGTTAACGCCTATCAGAAGATCGGGGAAACACCTTCAGGGGACGCACCCGGTCCGGACGAAGACAGGGAGACAAAGGAGATCGCCGGGATCACCCATCAGCTGACGCATCGAGGTCTCAAGCACCCATCCGGTCTTGGCCCGAGGGTAGAGAAGCACAACGTCCGCCAGCAAAGTATAAACAGGGCACCCTGTCACCACATAAGGATTCCCGTCTTTCTCTTTGCACGCACACTGTTCAAATAAAACCAGAAATCCTTAGACCTTCTAAGTGAGTCTGAGTCTTATTCTGAGCGTGGCTGCCCTGACAAGGCCTCTGCTCATTCACCTCACCCCAATCTCCCCACCTAAAACAGTCTGAAATTGTTCTGCCAAAATATGGCCATTTTGCCACCAGATTTGATGGTGCAATCTCAAGGTGTTGGGGGAGGGCTACATACAGCCTGCAGGCTGCAAGTTGTCCATCACTGTACCATAGAAGTATAGGTTATCCTTTAATAATTAGCAGTGTGGAAATGGAAGGGAGATGGCTACAGGGATGTCCAGAACTTTCTGTCTCTGAAGAGAGAATGTTTGATAAATTTAGGATCATTCTGTTCTTCATTAGACCATACCAATCTGGCAATTCAGGAGATAGTTTGGCAGTTTACTGGAGGAAAATGGTCCAATAGGAAGTGGTTTGTGGTGTTCTGGAACTGTGCTGAAAGATATACTGTACTTCTAGAAAACTTTCAGACCACCCCAAAACAAGTTTATTGGTATAATCCAGAAGCAGAGCAGAATGTTCCAGAATTCTCCAGAACATTTTGACTCTGGAAGTAAGATATTTTGCACATACCAAATGATTATTATAGATTATTCATTGTATTTATATCTTGACCTTTCTGAAAAGAGCTGAGGTCAGCTTTCATAATTTAATCTTTATCCCTTTATTCTCAGAACATAAAGCAGGTTAAGCTAAGTTTTTAGAAGCCAATTTACAATAACCTAGTGTGCCCCATAACTTAGTAAAGAATCTGATATTTTTAGAGCAGCCCAAACTAGGTCTCAAAATTGCTGATACTGATCTGCCATTTGTGCCCATAATGAGGAACAAGTGTTTTTATTCCTCATTGCAATCGAGCATTCTTAACTTCCTAAGTGTTGCCTTTAATTTTTTATAGTCTATTGCATATCTTGGAACTGAAAGTTCCCCCATGTTAAGATGTTCACTGCTAAATATATGAAGTCTTTGTGGTAATATACATGTACACTTACCCCACTCAATGACTTCCTCCATGCTGACAATGTTCCTGTGTTTATGCAAGTTGGCTTAAATCTGAACCTCAGTGACATTTAGTTTAACATGGTAAAGAGACCTCTGATTAGGCAAAAGTCTTGTTCTCATGTTGAAAACTTACAGATGATGAAGGCAGCCATGTTAATATTAAGCTGATCTTGCATCAGTCTGAGAACATTGCAGCACACAATATCCAAGAGGGCAGAGTTGAATCTGTTATTTCAGAAAGGTATGCATGAAGAGGGCTTAAGTCTTACCTTTATCTTTCAAAATCATTGGTCAGTTTTGGGAGAAACTGTCAAAATTTGATTGATTGAAAATAATTTGTCTTCATTTATATAGCCATTGAGATATTGAATTATTGATACATAATTTGGACAAATAAGAAATCATACAGAAAGAATGAGAAAGAATTAAAATGAGTAAAGAGGAGAAAGGTAAGTACAAGTCTAAATTTGTTGAACAAAATGAAAGAAATATAATAATTCTTGAGATGACTGAGTTCTTTCTTTCATATCCTTTTGATGATTGCCTTTTTTATTCTCTCACAAGACAAAAATCATATTTACTGAATGGTAGAGCAGGGCCTAAAAAGAAGACATTTTAAGATCTATTAAATATTCTGCCTTAGGAAATTTGTTTTTCATCTTCATAATGACCTTTCTCAGACTCTTCAGACCACTTTAAACATCACAAAATACCATGAAGTCACAAATTCCCAAGGTGTTCTCACATCTCTTTCTCCCTCTTATGTTCTGTGTCCAATCAGTTGTCATAAATCTGGGATAGATCATTTTCTGAAGCCAGTGGCACATTTGGTACTTTGAAATAATGTCATGTCATTGGTCGTCTTCCCCCAAATGGCTTCCATGGGGGATGGGGTACTCATCCATTCATGAAATGCATGTTGGGTGGCTATGTTAGGTTGCCAGGTTGGGTATAGCGTATCACAAAATACACATTTAAAGAAGGCAATTTGATACGATTTTTGCCACACAGTCTTCCCAGGATGTTCTTTGCCATCTCAATTCATTTTTGCCTATTTTCTAAATACATAGGTACATTTTCAAAGAAAGCACTTAGCTTGGCAACAGCCACTGAGTATTTTTACCTTTAAAAAACATCTACAAGACTATGTGGAGACCTGAGACATTCTTTTAAATAAATATGATTGAGCCTGGCATTTTGTATGATATAATTCGTATTTGTAAATATGATGGAAATTAGCATACCACTTTTTAATTTAATTTTTGGTTACATTAATATGCTTTTTAAAAATATAAAATCCTACTGGATGATAAGCCTTGGGGGCACCAAGAAAAGTAAAATCCAAAACTACATTTGCAGCTGTGAAAATTACATTGTTCCCCTTGTGTTAAATAATGCAACTGTATATTATTATGGGAAAAAAATACATCATAAATCATAGAAAAGGTAATTGTAAATAAATAACTGAGGCATGTTATCTCAGATTTCTGCTGTAGCAGTTGATCTGTAGCTTTGCCCAGAATTAGGCCTTTACTGGCCACTCCAAAGACTCTTTCACTACCTATAGATTCTTTCTGTTGACAAAATAATTTCACAGAGGGCAAATGGAGGAATGGGGAGCGCAGCTCAGCTTATTTCATGATTTCTGCTAACTAAGCACAATACTGGGTAAGATCAGAATGCTGGCATGTCCCCTCCCATCCAGGACCTTCTTAGCTTTATCTGCCACCATTTTGCTATTGTGTCATGTTCCCCGTTACAAGGCATATGTGCATCACAATGGGGAACATGCACATTAGGTAAGAGGAAGGGATAAACATAATCCCTAAATCACTCAAGCACCCATATCCAGAAGGGAACCCCCAACACAATAGATGAGCCCTTCAGACCAAACTTAGCACCCATCAAGAGGCAAGGGGAACGCCTTCCCATTCCCCCCGGGGATGCATTCACACCTCCCTCAGGCACGCATGTCCACAGAGTAATGCCCCACATAATGGGGGCACCCATCAGACAGTAATTAACACCTATCAGAAGATCGGGAAAACACCTTCAGGGGACGCACCCGGTCCGGACGAAGACAGGGAGACAAAGGAGATCGCCGGGATCGCCCATCAGCTGACGCATCATGGTCTCAAGCACCCATCCGGTCCTGGCCCGAGGGTAGAGAAGCACAACGTCCGCCAGCAAAGTATAAACAGGGCACCCTGTCACCACATAAGGATTCCCGTCTTTCTCTTTGCACACACACCGTTCAAATAAAACCAGAAATCCTTAGACCTTCTAAGTGAGTCTGAGTCTTATTCTGAGCGTGGCTGCCCTGACATATTGACTCCTCAAAGGACTAAAGGCAGCACCACTGTGCTAATGGTCTATTAGGAATACATAACTGCTATAGACTGTCAACTGGTAATGTTGAATTAAATCTATAGCCTCATCAGGTATGCAAGGCTGAAATGGTATAACAGGGGAATGACCTGACCAATTCCCACCCACTGCTTCCCAAAAGAATGAGAGGAATCTGGAAGTTAGCCTATTTAACAAAAGGGAAAAGGGGGGGGAAATCATGAATAAAAGTTCTGCTTGTGACTCAGCAACCTTTGTGATACTAATCTGTAAAATTTATTCAGCCAAAGAGATGACAGAAAGGAATGTAGGTTGAGGGACACAGGAAGAAGCCAAAACAATGGCACAGTGCTGCAGCCAGACATACTTCACTCCTGTTGTGGCACCTAAATTTAATGGGATTTTAAAGCAAATATTTATACTGATTTTTACCTGAAATAAGAAATTTGATATATTTACAGTCACAAGTGAATAGAGTTTCCTTGGAATAATTATTCCTAGATATTTAACAGTTTCAGACAAGTAAAACACATTTTTACAAATTTCCATAGAAACATTAGAAACTCCAGATTAACCTGATAAAATAAACTGTTGCAAAATATTAATTAAACATCATTGGCAAAAAATAACAATTTCTGTTCAACTCTAAGCACTATTATATCAAAAATGAACCACTGTCATGTTCATCGTTCCAATGTTCTGAATACATCGTAACGTTTCGCATGTCACTTTCCTGATACATGTTTGCAGAGTGGGGATTTCCAGCCGTGCCAGGCTGTAATCTCCTTACTGTAACTGTGGAATGTATGTTTGGGTTATGGAATGTCTTCAAGGTTACTTTCTCAGGCCGATGTGGGCAACCGTTGCTAACACCTGGGAGGGGGTGGTTGCTAAGCGGGAGCGAGGGCGGAACCAGGTTTGAGGCGAGGGTTTTTAGTTTGTATTTGGCACGCTTTTGCTCATTCTCAGCTTTCTTTGTATTTGCACACTATTCTTTCAATAAATCAGTTTCATTAAGAACCCACTTAATGAAGTGTGTCAGAATAGGCAACCATTACATAAAGCTGAGAATCTAAAACTCTTACCACTAACCTCCTTCCAGTGTTACTGTGAGGAAATAATGTTAGTGATGACTGAACCTACTTCCCGCTTGGGAGAGAGTGAGGATTCCAGCGTGGGGGAAACGGATTCCATGAGGCAAAGAAGGGAAAGGACCCTCCCGCCGGAGTCGGAAGAGCTGTCGTAGTCCTCGGACGCCAGCTCAGCTACTGCGAAAGCGGTAAAGTCCAAGGTGGTCAGAAAGGATGAGGGAGCCCGGTCCGGGACGCCCCAGGCACCTGGGAAGCCAAGGTATCCACTGTCCCCAGATGTGGCCATAAGGGTGAGGAGTGGGTCGGACGTCTCCGAGGCCAGTGAGAAATCACAGAGATTGGAAGCCCGGGTAAAGTCTCTAGAAGACATGATGGCAAGGATGTCATTTGCGTGGGGCAGCCAGGATAGAGGAAGAAGGGAATATCGCTACAGACGGTCGTCTCCATCTGTTTCTCCCTCCTCTCCCCCAAGTGTGAGGAGGAAAGACCAGAGGAGGTACTGGGGGGGATCGCCACCGCGCAGTCCCCAGCGGGCATCCCCATCGCCTCTGCGGCGGGCTGAGGATGCAGGGAGGGGACGAAGCAGGGATCGGAAGAAAAGTCCCAAAGTCAGAGTTGTGAGTCCCCCCCCCCCTCGGGAGAAGAGGTCTCCAGAACCCAGGAGGAGGGCTGGGGGGAAAGAGAGGAAGAGCAGCCCACAAAGAGTCAGGTATAGGGATTTCAATGTCAAATTTGATGGGGATCCCACAAAACTGTCATTCTTCCTGACTAATGCGAAAAGCTATATGGAGGAGTTTGGCAGGCTGTTTCCTTCGGAAAGGGCAAAGATAAACACTGTAGCTACCCAACTGGAGGGGAGGGCAGCTGACTGGTTTGTCCAATTAACCGAAATGGACGCCCTGGAGTTGGATGATTTCAGAGACTTTCTGTGGGTGCTAAAAATGCATTTTGCTGACCCGTTAGCAAAAGAAAAAGCTAAAGTGGCTCTGAGGGAACTGATCCAAGGATCAAAGTCCGTGGCAGATTATGCCCTAGAATTCCAAGCCCTAGCGGCCAAGGTGGATGATTGGTCACCAACCACTCTAATAGAAATGTTCAAAGATGGAATGAGACCCAACTTACTGAGATGGGTGTTGGGAAGGGCAGATCCGCTCACCCTATATGACTGGATTCAACTAGCGGCAAATGTCGAACAAGCCCAGGCTAGGTTCGCACAAACCAAGAGGGGTCCCAAGCAAATGGCCATGACGAGGACGGCGAAGCCACCGGCCACCACTGGCAGAGCGGGACGTACGGCTTGGCAGGAGGAGAGGGAGAGCCGTTTTGCGAAAGGGCAATGCCTGCGATGTGGGAAGGAGGGGCACCGAGCAGCGGCGTGCCCACAGAGGAAGACCAAGGAGCATCCGGCAAAGCCGTCAGGGAAATCCCCCTCCGTGCCCAGGAAGATGAAGGCAGCAATGGCTGAAACCAAGGCTGAGAGCGTTCCTTTCTATGGGGATGAGGGGGAACTTGAGCCGTCTCAGCCAGCGGGAAACGCCAGCCACCTTCCCTAAGAAGCGCCACTGGGCAGGTGGTAGAGGAGGGGCACAACCACGCTTCGGTGAGTGGAAACTTCCCTACCCCGACCGTGAAGGTAAAATTGGGGTCACGGACACGGACTGTGGAATTGTGGGCAATGGTGGATTTGGGGTGCTCACGGTGTTTAATGCATCCTGACGTGGTAGCTGCATTAGAGTTACCCACGTTCCCTTTGAAACAGCCCATGATCTTCACCCAATTAGATGGATCTACGGCGGGGGGGAAACCGGTGACTCACTCCACAGGGATGGTGGCATTGCAAATGGGTAGCCACTGGGAGAAACTGCCTTTTGTGGTAGCGCCTGTGGGGGGTCCATTTGTCACTTTGGGGATGCCTTGGTTTGTTCAGCAAAACCCACACATAAATTGGGTGCACAGGACTGTGACTTTTGCAGATGGATTCTACAAAGCCCCTGAGGGGGATGAATTGGACAACAGCGAGGTGGGGAGGGCGGCAGCAACAACTCCACATCTCCTTACTGGTCCACTAGACGGACTGCTGGAACAATACCAAGACTTTGCAGATGTGTTTGGGGAAAAGGAGGCGGATCAGCTACCACCGCACCGCAAAACTGACTGTGCCATAGACTTTATCCCTAATGCAAAGTTCCCTAAGCCAAAAATTTATGCTATGACCCAGAAGGAACTGGCAATGCTAAGAGAGTTTATCGATAAAAATCTAGCCAGGGGTTTTATCGAACCAGCCAGTTCCCCAGTGGGTGCTCCTGTTCTATTCAGACCAAAGAAAGATGGGACTTTGAGGTTATGTACGGATTTCTGTGGATTGAATGCAGTCTCAATATTAAATAAATATCCCATCCCGTTGATCAAAGACATGTTATCACATCTGGCGAAGGGGAAAATATTCTCCAAGTTGGACCTGAGGGAGGCATATTTCCGCATTCGTATATGGGAGGGGGATGAATGGAAAATTGCTTTCAATTGTCCTCTGGGCTCTTTCCAATATAAAGTGTTACCTTTTGGGCTGGCGGGAGCGCCGGGAGTTTTTATGCAACTGATCAATGAGGTCTTGCATGACCATTTATTCAAAGGGGTCTTGGTGTATTTGGATGATGTGTTAATCTATACTGAAACAATAGAGGAACATATAGAACTGGTCAGACAGGTGCTCAGCAAGCTTAGGAAGGCTGAACTGTATGCTAAATTGTCCAAATGTGCTTTTCATAAATCTCAAATTGACTATTTGGGCTATAGAATTTCTAACAAGGGTATTGAAATGGATCCAGCCAAGATTGAAGCCATTCTGGCATGGGAGGCGCCACGCACACGGAGGCAGCTCCAAAGTTTTCTTGGCTTTGCGAACTATCATCGGTCATTTATTGAGGGGTTCGCAGAGATAGCGTTGCCCCTCACTGATTTGCTGAAAACTAAGGGGCAAGGGGACACACGGAGATCAAAAAATCCAGGGGCATTACTGAAATGGGCGCCCACATGCCAGGTGGCTTTTGACAAGCTTAAGAAACTATTCACAGCAGAACCCATTTTGCAGCATCCAGACCCTAACAAACCATTTGTGGTGCAAGTGGATGCCTCTGATTTCTCCATTGGAGCACTCCTGCTACAGGCAGATGACTCGGGGTGTTTGAAGCCTTGTGCTTATCTCTCCCGTAAATTCTCTGAGACTGAAAGGCAGTGGCACGTTTGGGAGAAAGAGGCTTTTGCTGTTAAAGCTGCTTTAGACACTTGGCGCCATTTGTTGGAGGGGGCTACCCACCCTTTCGAGGTTTGGACTGACCACAAAAACCTCGAAGCACTCAGTGCACCCCGTAAGCTCAACCCAAAACAAATCAGATGGGCTCAATTCTTCAGCTGTTTTGATTTCAAGTTAAAATTTATCCCGGGGAGAAGAAACTTTCTGGCTGATGCACTTTCCCGCAGACCTCAAGATTCCAGCACTGTACCTGATATAGTAGGTACACTGTGGACGGACCCACAGTTGAGTCTGGCAGTGGTGACCCGCAGCCAGACTCGTGCGCAACAGCCAGACGCTTCAATTTCACCCCATCCGGGACGTTTGCCAGTTCCCTCAGACTTGCAACAACAGTTTCTTTCCCAATTGAAATCTGACACTTGGTTGCAAGCAAATTTACACACTGTTACTTTTGACCGTAATTTTGCTTGGAAAAACGATCGTCTCTATGTGCCTGATGCTTTGCGCAAAGACATTTTACTCCGTTGCCATGATGACAAACTCGCTGGACATTTTGGGTTTGTGAAAACACTCCACTTGGTTAGACACCAATTCTGGTGGCCAACACTAAGGCGGGATGTTAAGGAGTATATTGCTTCCTGCCCTGTATGTGCTGGCTCCAAACGAAAGGTTGGCAAGCCCCAAGGGTTGCTCCAACCAGTAGCCAGTCCCTCTCACCCCTGGGAGGAGATCTCTATGGATTTTATCGTGGATTTACCTCCAAGCCAGAGGAAGACTGTGATTTGGGTTGTGAAGGACTTTTTCTCGAAACAAGCCCATTTCATTCCATGCGCTTCCATTCCCTCAGCCCAACAACTTGCCCGCCTCTTCTTTGTACATGTGTACAGGCTCCACGGGAGCCCCTCCCATTTGGTGACTGACAGAGGCACACAATTTACTTCCCAGTTTTGGCGGGCTTTTATGAAATTGGTGGGCACCAAGCAAGCGCTCTCCACTGCGTCGCATCCTGAGACTGATGGATCTACAGAGGCACTTAATTCCACACTGGAGCAATATCTGTGTGCTTTTGTGAACTATCAGCAAGATAATTGGGTCGATCTCCTGCCGTTTGCTGAGGTCGCCTACAACAATGCAGTGCATCAGAGCACTGGTCAGGTGCCATTTCGCACTCTCTTTGGTCGGGAGTTTTCTGTGAATTCAAGGATGGGTGCATAGTACCTAACTCAACAATAAGAAAAAGTATGCTGAATTGTTATTTAAATGAATCTTTTTTTTTCATTTTAATGCTCAAGATTTTGCAATTCTGACTTCAACAGTAAGTGGAACAAGAACTATCAGAGATGCTAGCTAGTTTCAGAAGAGGCAGAGGCACCTAGGATCATACTGCAAATATCCAATAGATTATGGAAAAGATGAGCATTACAAAAAGACATTTATTTTTGCTTTATTGATTATATTAGGGCTTTTGGCTGCTTATACCGTAACACATTTTGGACAGACTTAAAAACATGGATGAACATCTTCCTGATAGTTCAAATTCATGAGACAAAGAGGCAAACCATGAATTTTGATACCAGTGAGTGAAATATAAGAATAAAAAATGCTGCCATCTCTTTTACTAAGTTCTGTAAAAATAAGAGGAAATCATCAGTTTTCTTGACAGTAGTTCAGGATGGCACAAATCCCATGTCAATACATAGGAAATTGCTCAAGCTGAATATTCAGTTTAAGAACACTTTACCTGCCTTATAATAACTTAACACTATAATCCCCATCTCCAGGGAAAAATGAGAAGTGGGTCAGAAATATTCAATGTAAGGAGATTAAAATCATTAAGAAAACTGGGATAATACCATAGTGAAGATGCTTCGCCATAAAGTAAAGATGTGTCACAACACGGACCGATAAATGCAAACACACACACACAGACAGACTAGAAGCTAAATTTCTTTCCTATTCATGGCAACTCTGGTTAGTTCACCTTAGAACACTAAATAAACTAAGGTGACTTTGGTTCACATCATTTTATATGAGCTTTGAATGTTGACAGTAAATGCAATCTAAAGCTGTTTCACCTGTTAGCAGGGCAGGGAGGACAGGTGTCTCCACAGGACCCTGCTGCTGAGACTGAAAGCAACACTGATTGCCTTTGTGTTTCTGAATGTTTACTATAAATGAAAGCATCCTCAAATAACATGTAAAGGATGGCTGGAAGAATAAGTCTCACATACACTGTGACTGAGAAGAAGAAGCAGTACATTTATGGTGCTTTTATTTTTGAGAATTAAGACACCAGTGGAATATGAATAAGGGCTCTGGCTATCTTATCCTCAGTCAGTTCAGTGCTACAGCAAACATTACCTTGATGGGAAGTTCCCAAGTACCAGTCTTGCTCTCTTTACTGGGAGTAATAGAGATTACACAAAGGGGAAAAGTAGCTTTTTACTCCTAAATTGCATCTTTTCTGCAACGGCGAGATTTTGTAGCTGACAGAAACAATTGACTATCCATGGAGCACTTTTTCGCACTGATTGGGTTCTTGCTAATCCCAAACTGTCCAGTTTTTGCTGTTCTTTGGGAAGGGCCACGTGCCAATCCTTTTCTTTTCCCCTACAGCCAAGAGGCCTCTTGCTTACTGCTCCACACACTGACTTATGATCTTATCATTGTCTACCTCCCATTTTTGTTGTTCTTCCTACCCCTACCCCAATGTACAGTACTAGTGTCCTTGCAGGATCCTCCTATAATTAATGATTTTAATAATTGAATAATGGGATGTTACTCAGAAGGCTAATCCTGGAATAGGCAATTACCCTTTAGTAATGAGCTCCTTTTGAGACAACATGGCATCTAACTAAGCCATAGTTTTATATGCCACTTGTACAACCTCAGTTACATAGGACCTTATTCCCAGCTTACTCCTTTTTGTTCAGCTGAGACTTTAACCTTCCAGAAAAAAATCAGGACCAACAACTGCAAAATGCTCTTTATACATCTTTACTTTTCTAAAGTTAATGAAAATGGGTATCATCAATGGAAGACATGATTTCATTAAGTTAAACCTGCAAAGTAAATTCAGTGTTTATACTGAAAAAAGGTTCCTTTAAGTAATTGTATAACATAATTTATAATTATATGTAATCTAACTTACATAATCACAATATTCCACTTATTAAAATAATAATGAAGACAATACTCAGAAGGGAAGAGCCATTGGCCTGTCTCAATACAGATACAGAAGTTCTTGGATGAGGGAAGGAACTGTACAGTATAGAAGCATACTGGGAGAGAGGAAGTGATTTAGAAATGCAATAGGAAAAGTGGAATATAAAATGATGATGATGATGATGATGATGATGATGATGATGATGATAATGATGACGACAACAGCAACAACATTGTCATGAGTAAGGATGGCGAGCAGGGGGCTCCCACCCAGACTGTCAAGCGCATGCGTAGCACTGAGGAACTGTTCAGCCATTCAAAGAGACACAGATCGGGACCGCCTTAACCTTTGGGGTTTATATGGCTGGGTTTTCCCACGCTTCCTCAGTTTGTTAGGATTCTTGTTAAGTACTACTAATAAATATTAGAGACCAAGTCATTGTCTCAGTGTGTTTCCTGGTAATCAGGACAAACATGATGACAAGGATTATTTTATTGGCAAAATATGCTAGGGATAGACATCAGTAAATATACACTATTTAGTTCCTTCTGTTTAACCAGATTTTCTTGGATAATCTTCTAAAGTCAAACAGGCTTTACAATGTTTTTGTTATGGCAATAAAAATTAGGTATTAAACAGATCTACGTAGATTTTTCCCAAGTGTTTTTAGAAAACAGATGTCATTTTATCTGTCTTGTTCTTTAAGGGTAATAGAATGGCCTCTAAAAAAAAAAATCCGAACGGGGCCCAACTAGCCTGGCATTTTCTGTTTAATAGTATTAGCCAAGATAGGCAGTTTGAAACAAAGAGAACACAAGTTTAATGGCTGTCTTTTCTTGCTTTTGGACTTCTGCTCATCATGGACAAGCTGTGCAACTTTTTGAATAAGTAGATCCACAGCAGAGATTCAGAGATGTTATGCATTTGTATCTTAGCTTCTGAATTTGTTATTATGATCACCAAGATAGAAAAATGTAATAATAAAAACATACATGCTGTGCTATGTTAAAATCTCCTCTCAAAGTTATATTTCAGGTACTCTAACCGTGAAAAGTAGGGGTTTGACCTAGGATGAGGGCCTTTTGTACTGAGGTACCCACATACTAGAACATGAACCATGTTCACACTTTCTCTGCAAAACTTTGTTGATTTCTGTTAGCTCTCTAAAAATTGTTCATAAATTATGTAGTCTCTGAAGTAAATATTTTAAAATGTATTGCATTTATTTTCAGTTATTTCTTACCCTATATCCATTAATTTCATTTGTGCTGCAAAATGGTAAACAATAATAAACACATAAACAAACAAACAAATAAACAAATAAAGGGAAGTTATGCTATGTATCCAACAATCCTATCTTTTTATTTCCTAATTCTCTGAATGCAGATTAGATTATTTTAAATAGCAATTATATGAATGGATTTAAAAGAAAAATAACAGCTATTGGAAGCATGACTCTTACTGAATACTGATATAAGGTACAGAAGGATTAACTTTTTGTACTCTGTTAATTCACCAAGTCTCCAAAAGAGAATAGAATTCAATCAGTTTAGCTCATTAGATGGATAGGCACACGCAACACCAGCAACTTGTCTCCATAAGAGGATGTCTATATTTTTTCATGGTTATATCTTGTTCTCAAGATTTACCTAATTTGCAGTACAATGTTTTTTTGTCGTTTATGTTTGTGGGAAGATAAATTTCCTCTGGCATGAATGGCTTTAAAAAGGCAATAGTGCTGCATTTCTCAGCTGGGTTTCAGTGGAAACCTAGGATTCCAGGAAAAGTTGCTAGAGATGCCACAAGTGATAGTGATTTAAAAAAAAAGAATGTTCTTCTTTGTACTTCACACACTGTGCCAGGCTAACACTCACAGTGGTGGCCATTTTTATGTGCTGCAACTCATCTGTTGGTCTGCCATTTTGCTGTTGTTACAAACATAGTAAAAACATTGTGCGGGTTAGAAGCAAATTGTATTGTGAAGTTTTTGTATGTTTGCAGTTTTAATGCAGGGGTTCCCTGAGGCCTGAAAAGTATTTCAAGGGATTTTCCAGGCTAAAAGGTAGAGAAAAGCTGCAATAGTGAGAAAAGGAGAAAAGGAGACCTGAATTAAATTAGGACCCTTTTTTCCTCCAGGGTAGATGTAGGTTCCGATCCAAACTGCGACAATGTGGGGCATGTGACATCTTTTTATGCCTAGAGCCCACAATGGATCATCCCTTCTTGCTATTCAAGCAACTGCAAAATGTGTGAATGTTGTCACTTCTAATCTATTCCTAAAAGAAATAGAAATCCCACTGATTTTCAGATGTTCTGAAATCACTTGCCCCTCAAAAAATTTTTTTGGGGGGGCTGTATAGCAAATTAGGTAAATCCTAAGAACAAGATACAACCATGAAAAAATATAGACTTCATCCTATGGAGACAAGTGACTGGGGTTTGTGTGTGCCTGCCTATCTAATGAGCTAAGCTGATTGAACTCTATTCTCTTTTGGAGATTTCAAAATACTTGGAAATCATTTCCATAACAAAAGCCTAAGACTTTTTAAAAAAAATTATTGTTATGGTTACTTGGCAAACTGAAGCAGAAGAACTGTAAAGCACACAGACTAGTAAAATATTACAAGGTTATGGGAAGTAAATATTTTAAAAGCTTTCACATTAAAATAAATTATTGCCTGATCTTAAGGGCTTCTTATGACATTATTTGATACTCAAGCATGTGCATATGTATTATTTATTTCAAATCTGAATGTAACATTTCCAGAATAAATCTTTCAGTTGTGTTAGAGCACAATCTAAGTAATTCTCTTTTGGTACTTATTGACATAATTAACTGATGAACAACTTATGCTATTTTGATGGCTAGCCAACAGTCCACTGATGCATAGAGGGCTGTAAAATTTATTTTCTCCAGGACCTGTTGGAGGATTTAGGAGATATATTTATAAAGATGGGAAAGTGATCATATCAGGATTGGCAGATGAAGAATAATGAAATCAGGCAGCCCATATTTGTCAAATGAAGGAGCTAAAAGTAATGTGAGCAACTTTATGGGACAACTGAAACTCCAAAGCCTCTTTGTGTCATTGTACTGCTAAGACCCACAATACAACTTTTTGGCTGTATGTACTGTAGAAGCAAAATGTATATGCTGCAGACATCACACTTAGTAATTTCTTTATCTGGCAAGCCACCATGGCATTGGAGACTTTAAAGCACCTGGGTCCTTCTGCTAGGATCCTAGTTTTGAGTCCTTTAATGACACCTTCTAAATGGTACATCCTACAAGTTCCTGATGTCACAGTTATCTTCTTCCATATTGCATCTTAGAATGAGTTTCAGTAGCTTGAAACCTGCAACTTATAGGTGCCAGAAACTATCAAAGAGATACTGAAGATACAGATTTGGCTGTTTACATCCCTTCTATTGAATAGGTCCAAACTTTATGAGAAAAAAAAAAATCTCAGGCCTTTTCCATTAAAATTCTGATAAGATTGCCTTCTATCTAGTATAGACAGTTTTATAATCTTAACTGGCAGTTTCTCTAATAAACAACAAATTATTCCAATGAGGCCAGAGGAAAAGTAATTAAATGCATTCTGCTGGAGAATTGAAATTGGTGATCATTGTATAATAACTTTGGCAGATCTTTACGATTCCCTCCTCTAAAAGAATTAATCAGCACTTTCATTGCTATCAATAATTTCTACAAATCTCTTTTAATTTGTAACCTTAATTTGTAGCTTGTAAATTGGAGCTTTTTCTTGCCAACAATTTACTTCATCAGCCTTTTTTAAATATGGTGAAGTTATTCAAGTTTTATAGATGGTTTTACTTCTATTTACTTCTGTTTTTACTGATACAATCAGCGATCCACATCAAGTCATTTTATTTCAGTCAATGACCAGATAAAATCAGTGATTCTTAGCTATGCAGTGAGAATGACGCAGAGGAAGCAAGGTGTCTAAGGGCAATTCAGAGGAAGTAAGGGTCTAATAGCTATTCAAAAAAGTGAAAGCCAGCTAAACTCAGGCTTGGCTCAAATGCATTGACAACATATTTGAAAAAGTGACTGTAGAATTAGGGCACTGATAAAGTAGGACATTGCAGTGAATAATTTGAAAGTTGTTGAGGTTAATGGAGGAGAATTCAGTGCAAACAATAAGATTGCAAGGTTGCAGTAAAAATGTGCTTATCAGTATCAAAATGCCCACAGGTTGCTTACCTGGGCTTATTGTTCATGTCTTATTATATAGACCAACTCACTGATCCACTATTGATCGCATATGCACACTTCAGGAATCTCTTTCCATTGGAACCTCAAACTAGCAGTACATAATCCTATGGATTCAGTCCAGCATGTAGGTAAGCAAAGAGCATCTAAAGCTTCTGTTTTATGGTCCATTCTTTTTTTCCCCCCTAATCAACTATTGTGCAATCTAGGATGGCTCCAGAATAAAATTAAAAAGCAAGTTGGTATTAAAGGCAAGTGTTATGTAGTAGTTTGTAGGTTGGCAAATGCATTCCCATGTATACTTTAAGAAATATTGTATGATAATTTGTAAGATGTTGTTCAGGTCAGAGAAAAGTACACATTTACATCATCTGCTTGCAAAGACAAGTCCTCTTTATATTTCCAGCACATCTTTCCTGTAATGGAATTTTATCGCTTTGTAAAATGTTCTGGGAGACAAAACACCAAGATTGTCACCATGCTTCATTTTACGGCATTATTGTTATTATAAAAGTCTGCCTTTTTAGTGCTTTTCAAAAGTTGTTATTGATTCTCATCACTTCTGAGCTATCAGAATGAATATTATAGCAAAGTTTTATTTTGCATAATAATTATATAGGAATGCAAGGGCTCCTGTCCATTTACAGTTTTATGACAAGCTTTTTTCAGCTGAATGTATTTGTGTATCTAACATACATGTGGGCTTCATGCTCACAAATACTCTATCTTGAAAAGAGATGGAATGGATGATTTATATGCAGCCTATTAACAGGATTATCCTTACAGTGAAAACCTATACATGAGAATTCCCACTGAATGAACTCAGGCTTGCTCTTGAATACAGGATACAAAAGCAGAACCTTAACGTGGTATACTCAGAAGTTTAAAAGCAAAAGGAAACAACTAGATGGTTGTTGTTGGTATTATTATTATTATTATTTCTAAAAATAACAACATCAAAAAGTGGCAAAACTCTTATTCTGGAAGTAATACACTTAAGTAATTAATTTTATTTATTATTATTTATTAGGTCACTAGTTTTATCAGTAAATAAATGTCATCTAGTTAAGAATTCTGCAGATTATCTCAGGTTAAGCTACAGTCATTTATAACATACTATTTTCCTATTTGGAAGAATATTTGGAGCATCTGCTTTGTCAAGCATATTGGCCATAGTTTTCATTTTCTCAATCTAACATTACTAAGACATAGAAATTATGAGGATTTTAGCTAAAGACATCTGGAAGATACCCAATTATAGTGTGAAAACATTTATTTCCAAAATGCAATACATCCAAGGAACATCCATGAACTGCTATTTTCATGAACAGTCAAGCTCAGAGAGCACCAAGAACTCCACATTCAACCTTGAGCTACAGATATTCTCTTTTATTAAAAACAGAAACTATAAATGTTAAAATGACATCTGCAAGAGAAGTCTTAATAGATTTGAGAAGTCAATAGCTTTTTAAAAGATGGGTAGAGAACACAGAAGACAATGGACTGTACAATAGCATTATCTGGAAAGGTCTATCAAAGGCTATTAGCCCTGAGGCCTAAAGTCACCTTTGAACTTGGGGTAGCATGTTTCCAAATATTAATTGCAGCAGAACAATGGCAGACTAGTAAGTCTCACCCTCCTGCTTGTGAGTGCCCCAAAGGCATCTGCTTGGCAACTGCAAGAAACTCTGTTCTGAGTTAAGGTGGGATTTGGCCTGATCCGGAAGGCCTATTCTCATGTTCTCACGCTGTATACAAACTAAGTGAATGAAGGATGTCCATTTCAAACTTAACGACTAATATCAAAGGAACAAAAACAATGCATAGAAATTGTAAAAAAAGAACACCAACTTTCCTTTTATCAGCTATATGAAATAAAAGCTCCAATTTATTAAACAGATATGGACCTCTGAGAACATTACAGAAGTCACCTGGATAACATAGTATCTTATATGCCTCCCTTTGCAAAGTAGGAAGCAGTAGCAGTAATAGATGGAGGAGGAGGAGGAAGAAATTGCCAATTGAAAGAGGTACTTCTAGGTAAATATCAGTTTCCAGAAAACTGGCATTGCTTTTATTTCTGGGACTGCACAAATGCTAAAAAAACCCACAAGTACACACAAGCTATCATACCTACCTTTAACCAAATGCTATTTCCAGCATGGCAAATCTGCAGGACACAGCACATGGACTCATGTAAATAAAACACAAACTCTATTTTCACTGCTAAAGCTTTACATAAGAGTCATCATTCTTTTCTTAACGATAGGCCTAGGTAGAATGTACATTATCCCTCCTGCATTCAAGTACAGTAGGTATAATGTTATGGCTAATAGGAACTCCAATAAGTAAGTGTTAAGCTGTCAAAACATTACAACACTATTGGATTGCAAAAGCAGCTTAGAGTGTAACATTAAGGCAATGTGAGTCTATCTGCTGGATATGGCCCATTTAACATTAAAGAAAGTTTTGCCTTTAGCAGCTGTTTCTTCATGTCGTTGCAGTGCTGAGAATTATCTAGGCTAGCAAGGACAGGAGTGACTTAATTTTATTATTTATTTTATTTTATTCAATTTGTACAGCTGCCCATCTCAAACCAGTGACTCTGGGCAGCGATGTAGCAGCAAGTAGAATCACTTCTAAAAGAACACATGAATTTGACTAGATATGAACTATGTTCCATCAGTATCTGCAACAACTGAATACCAGGCTAAAACCACAAAGTCTATCTTGACTTGCACATAACTGCAGATTTCCAAAACAATAAAAGAGGGCTGAAAATGGTACTGATTCAAGAGATTCCTCCTTGCTTTGCTTTACAGTTACCAAGCAATTGCCCGTTTTCTCTGAAGAAAATGGTGGCAATAGCTGACAGCTGTCTTTGTAATCAACTGGGCTATGCAAAGCATCCAAAAGAGGTACTTAAGAAGTACTTTTATTTGAATCGTTATAGCTGTCATATCTCTGCAAAGCCACTCTTGGTTTCTGTCTGGGAAGAAAATGAAATGAAGCGGCCATCCATGCACACACATACACATAGAGATAGCCAAGTGCAGCTTTCAAAACTGGTCCATGAGTTTTGCAAAAGATGCAAAAATATACATGCTTACCAGTGCTTAAGTGAGATAGCATCAGTGTATGGCAAAGATGTTTTACATCTCAGTCTTGGACATGTGGTAAATGGGTGGCTATATAAGTTGGCTTAATAAATAAATAAAAATGAATGAAACAAAAGAAATTGTTTTTTCTTCCTGTAGTCCACAGGATCCTCTCCATCAGGAAAGGGCAGTCTATGGTCCTTTACATGCTACAGGTAGACCTTGCTTAACAACTGCCCTGTTTAGCGACTGTTCAAAGTTACGATGGCGCTGAAAAAGTAACTTTATGACCAGTACTTGTACTTACGACCATTGCAGCATCTCTGTGTTCACTTGATGGACATTTTGGAACTTTACAACCAGTGTGTAATGATTGCCTAAACCCAAATACTCAGTCTCACAAGCTCGGGCTTAAAGATAACTGATTTATTAAAGGAATAGTATGCAAATACAGAGAAAGCTGAGAATGAGCAAAAGCGCGCCAAATACAAACTAAATACCCTCGCTTCAAACCCAATCCCGCCCCTCGCCCCACCATAGCAACCACCCCCTCCCAGGTGTTGGCAACCGTCACACATCGGCCTGGGAAAGTAACCTTGAAGACATGTCATAACCCAAACATACATTCCTGCAGAACAGCAAGGAGATTACAGCCTGGCACGGCTGAAATTCCCCTCCCCGCAAATGACAGACACGGAACAGGAGAGTGACATGTGAAACGTTACGATGTATTCAAACCATTGGAACGATGAACATGACATATCGCCCCCCTTAAAGAAACTAAACTAAGCAGCAAGTTCATGCGGCTAGGCAGAATAAAGACGTGCGAAGTGATTTTACAGTGTGGGACACGCATCAGCACCTATACATAGGAAGACACGCATCAAAGAATCCACATGTGAAACGCTCCCATTCATCTCTACACAAGATCTAAGCATTGACATGAAAATTTTCACGATGCAAATATTAGCATTGAACATTGCGATCATGACAAAACGCAAGGAACAGGTTACAGTGGTTAAACAGCATATAAATGCAAAAGGCTAAACAGCATGAGAATGCTAAAGCAAACCACAGAGCCCCGCCCCTCCACTCAGTCCGGAGGGACATGCTTCCAGCAAACAAAGCCCTGAAACCCACCCCTATCTCGCCCGAAATCCAGGATTTCTCGCTGATCGCCAGCCTCGCTCGGTGGGTCCACCTCCTCCGCCCTCAGTGCGATGAATGCGTCGCCTTCTTCCTCGGGCCCCAAGGCGGGCTGTCTCACCTCGGCCTCTCCGCTGCATCCCGCCCGACCGCCGCCGCTCTCCACGCAGCCCAGGCCCCTCGAGGCCGCACCCTTCTTGGCGCTGACACAGGCAGGAACGATGGCTCTCTCCTGCCGCGCTTGCATCCCGTGGAGCAGCGCCATCTCCAGCCACAGGAAGTTCCTCATCCAGTCCCGCTGCGCCTCCGAGCGCTCGCACCGCAGCTCGGCTTCGGTCAGCAGGAACACCCACCACTCCAACGAAAATGCCGATGTGCCGCCCTCCTTCGCCGGAACCATGCAGCCACGCCGCGTCCCAGCCTGGGCCATCAAGGATGCCAGCCACTCCGGGGACCACACCGGGGCGCCGCTCTCCACCTCCAAACCCATCCCCGACTCCGGAACATCGCTACCGGCCACCGCTCTGAGGTCGCTCCCCCGCGACTCTGCCCGTTGCGGCCTGACCCGCCGATCAGCGAATTCCACCTCCGGAAACGTGGGGTATTGGGGTCTCCAGGTGGCATGAGCTAGCCCCGACCGAGCTTCCGCCACGCCGTCCCCGCTGGAGCGCTGTTGCGCCCCGATTCGTCCATCCATTGTTAAAGTCATCGCTAGCTCTCCCCTTCACCAAAGGCTTGGATGGGGGCTAGCGGAAAATTTCATTATCATTCTCAGCTTTATGTAATGATTGCCTAAACCCAAATACTCAGTCTCACAAGCTCGGGCTTAAAGATAACTGATTTATTAAAGGAATAGTATGCAAATACAGAGAAAGCTGAGAATGAGCAAAAGCGCGCCAAATACAAACTAAATACCCTCGCTTCAAACCCAATCCCGCCCCTCGCCCCACCATAGCAACCACCCCCTCCCAGGTGTTGGCAACCGTCACACATCGGCCTGGGAAAGTAACCTTGAAGACATGTCATAACCCAAACATACATTCCTGCAGAACAGCAAGGAGATTACAGCCTGGCACGGCTGAAATTCCCCTCCCCGCAAATGACAGACACGGAACAGGAGAGTGACATGTGAAACGTTACGATGTATTCAAACCATTGGAACGATGAACATGACACAGTGGGTGTTTACAACCGTTGCAGTGTCCCGTGGTCACATGATCAACATTTGCACTTCCCAACCAGCTTCCAACAAGCAGAGTAAATGGAGAAACCAGCAGTAAAATCACAAGTCATGGTCATCTGATGTCTCACTTAACAACCCACAGTGACTTGCTTAACAATCAAATGGGAAGTGACATTGTAAGTCCATTGCGGTCACATGTTTCACTTAGCAACCGTGTCACTTAGCAACAGAGTTGTTGGTCCCAACTGTGATTGCTAAGCGAGGACTACCTGTATTAAGTTCTTGATTCCCACTAGGTCAAGCCAACATTGCTAATGGTCAGGGAAGATGAGGCAATGCAGTTGAACAATATTGGGAAGGCCACCCATATAGTCCAGCCGGCTCTCCCTAAACATTTAAAAACTTAATGCAGTTGTCCCTCAAGCTGGTGTATTTCAGACATGTTTGGCTCAGATGCTAGAGTCAATGCACGCTTTAGGCAGGTAAAGAACCCTGGAACACTGGCCATAATTCACATCTAGAAGTGCCAAAAACTTGGCTAATCAGGAACTATTGCATTTGGCAACTGAGGCAAGGATGACAAATCAGCTGATATAAATTTGATTGCTTGGTGTTATGGGCTTATGACTCTATGATTATTATAAATATGTTGAATTTATATGATAGCATTGATTATTGTTGTTATATAACTTTGATAACTGTTGATTTATTATAACATAGGGTATATACTCTATGTTACCCAGTTAAAGTCATTTTGATTGAAATGGCATAGAAACATTTGTAATAATGAATGAATGAACGAGTTGAAGTCCTTCACTTCTGGAGGACACCAGGATACCAAGGCTGATCTTTCTTAGGTTTTACCAGCCTGGTAAGGGAAGGATGACTGGCCGTAATACAAGTGAATTTCCGAAACAGCTTTACAACCTTCTTGTTCTTAAACATGATCTAAAGTTTATTGAATTCCAGCAGGTGCCAATTGCAAAGGAAGCATTTCCAGGCTGGGTAATTTTAATTTCAAATTGCCACTGTGAATCCGAAACCTTCAATTAAAGTATTAGATATACTCCTTCTTCAGGCTGTTTCTATCTCTCCAGCAATCCAAACAAATCTGCCCCAAGGCTCATTTTTGCAAAGACATTTCCCACCAACACCTCAAGGTAAGTCACTCAAACAGCCAGAGATACTTTGGCTCAGATGTGAGAGTTAATGCACGCCTTAGGCAGGTGAAGAGCACTGAAGCATTCAAGAGTGAAAAGTCAGCATAAAAGTGATAAATTACCATAAGTGAAACCTAATGCAAGACAAAGTATCAGAATAACCATCCTGATAGCACATCACCACCTCTTCAGAACTTACCATCATTCCTGTTTTCAATTTGGGGCATTTATTTCATTGCACAAAATGGTCCACCATCTTTCTTTGTTGTACAGTAACTTTGTTTTTTCTATAGAGGAAATGGCCCACTGTTTTTAATTTTCAGCTTCTATATTTTAATGCTATGGTCTCATAAATGGATCCAAATCCTAACTGACTAGTTATTCTTGGATCAATTGCCCCCATGTGATATACGTGGAGGCTTACACCCAAGTGATGTGTGGTCTAGTTCTGTAGACCACTATAATGAAATAGCAACTCACTGCAGAAGTCCAGCAGCTGCCTCAGATAGCAGCTTTTGTGCCCTATGAAAGCAAAGAAAATAATTAATTTAATTTGCCTTTTTTGTAACTAACATGGGTGGGAAGGAAGCGCTTGGGGGAATTTTTCCTTTGTATTTGCATTTTGGATAAACATGGGAGTGGGGCACCATTTGCTGTTCTGGCCCCCTCCCAAAAATATGTCTTAGAGAGGGGCTATTCAATAGGTCAGATGATACTTCTCTCCCACTGAAAAAGGAATGACTGAGTGGCAGGCCAAATTTATGCATATAGGCTTAGTTTTTGCTGCACTTGGAGCAATGAAATAAACACAATCTCCAAACCCACAGCTTCAAAATATGACAACTTTCTATAGATAAGTGGTGATGTAGTAAGGAAGTTGCCATGCTTTTTATTTACTACAACTTTTCTTCCAGCCCCTCTTTGTGACTATAAACACACGTCTGAAGTTTTGCAGAATGTTGAAGCAGCATTTTATCTTCACAGCAACTTGTGAGGTGGGTTAAGATAAGAGTTTAATAACTGATCTATCTTTAAAGTAACCCAATCCAACTCTTCGGATGCCCATCACTACCTGAGCTACAAAGAGTTGGATAAGGTTCACATTTGGATGGGAGACCACTAGGCAATCTAAGGGCTATACCTTATACTGGGAATTTTTCTAAAACAAAAAAAAGCAGAAGCAGTTGTTTTCCAGGCAACTTCCGTAGAGTTGCCTGGAAAACAACATGAACTTGCCCATGAAATCAGCAGGAGTTGAGCTTGACTCAAGGGAGTTGTTAACTTTATTTTCCAGTGCCTAGTGGGCCAGTATAATGATTCCACCATTCCAATTTTCAAGAGCAAGTATCAGCCCAATTCAGTGATTAAATACCTGTGTGCATGCATAAATAAATGTCCTCACTGCTGCAAGAGCATCCTGCTTGCTTTGGAGTTGCCTCTTCGAAACTACATGGCAGAGACAAGCAAGCAAGTGGGTCTGTAGTGGGCTGTAGCTTCCCCACTCCCCAAGAAAATGAGCTCATTCCCATGTAAGGAGTTTCCATCCTGTAGCCAGAGGAGGAGTCTGGGCTTTCTTGGCTGCTAACTGTGGCTTTGCTGATGCTGGATGGTCATTCTCACTTCTCACCAGAGCAGATGAAAACAATGTGGGCCACTGGGAATCTATTAGCAAATATTTTACTTAATTTACTTCCTTTGATTTCAGGAAAAATGTTTTCTCTCTTAGAACCTTTCTCCACTACTGTTAAAACTTTACCCACCCATCCTTGAGCTGGCACAAAACAAAACTGTTGTAATATTTGCTGGACCCACTGCCAGCCTCTATCTTGCATCTGTTCTGAGTCATGGCTAAACTGAGTTGTCCTGGTTTATCCATTTCATTAGAGAAAATGTGATTGGCTTCCTCCTCTGGCTTTGCTGACACCCCCTTCAGCATCTCCCCAGCCAGTGGGGAAAACATCCACCAATCAGGGCTTTCACAGGAAGGGGAGGGTCAGACTTCAGGCCTGCTTGAGCTTCTCTCAACTGGTATGTCTGCCTCTCCTGTGTTAGAATAAAATTATTATATGAGATAGCCCCAGGGCAGAAATAGCCCCAGAGAGAGGCAGGCCTTATTGTGATTGTGTAATTACATAGGTCCCATAGAGAAGGAAGACTGAAATTAGCTGCCGGGCAACCAAAGCTCTTCCTTTATGGAGGAGAGTGATGGAAACCGAGAAATAAGCAACAAAAGCAAGTTCAGTGTTGTATTATCTGGATACCACAATGAAGTAAAGCAAGACTGCTGCATCTGAAATATTTATTTATTTATTTATTTATTTATCTACTTTATCACCACCCATCTCCCACAAAAGGGACTCTGGGTGGTTTACAATAAAACATAAATAAGAAGAATATAAAACTATAAAATAATATAATACATAATAAATATAAATATAATAGGAACCCGATGGCTAAAGTTCTCTGTGATTCGCGAGCACAGCAGGATCCTTCTAAGGGACTAGCCATCCCCAGAAATGCCTATTCTCCCTCCCGCCCCAGGCATGATGACAGAACCAGGTCTTTAGTTGTTTCCTAAAGTCCAGGAGGGAGGGAGCCAATCTCACTTCCGGGGGAAGGATATTTCAAAGGGTGGGAGCTGTTGCAGAGAAGGCCCACCTCCTGGACCCCACCAGATGGAGTTCTCTTACAGACGGGGTCCGTAGCATGCCCTCTCTGCATGTCCGGATGGGACAGGTTGATGTGATAGGGATGAGACGGTCCCTTAGGTAGCCTGGATCCATGCCATGTAGGGCTTTAAAGGTGATAACCAACACCTTGAATTGGACCTGGAAGCATACTGGCAACCAATGCAGCTTGCGGAGCAAAGGAGTGACATGTGCTGATCTTGGAATGCCCAAGATCGCCCACGCGGCTGTATTTTGCACCATCTGTAGCTTCCGGACACTCTTCAAGGGTAGCCCCATGTAAAGCGCATTGCAGTAGTCCATATGGGAGATAACCAGGGCATGAATGACTGTTCAAAGGGCCTCTCACTCCAGGAAAAGTCATAACTGGCACACAACATGAAGTTGTGCAAAGGCCCTCCTAGCCACGGCTGCCACCTGCTCTTCGAGCAGGAGCTGTGAGTCCAGGAGAACCCCCAAGTTATGCACTGGGTCTGTCTGGGGTAGTGCAACCCCATCCAGAACTAAAGATGACAATTTCCCAGAAATTGAGGAGCCATTAATCAACAGCTGCTCCGTCTTCCCTGGGTTCAGCCACAACCTGTTGTCCCCCATCCAGGCCCCCACAGCCCCCAGGCATTTGGAAAGGGTGGTCACAGCATCACTTACTTCACCCAGGATGGAGAGGTATAATTGGGTATCATCTGCATATTGACGTTACCTCACCCTGTAGTGACGGATGATCTCGCCCAGTTGTTTCATGTAGATATTAAAAAGGAGCAGAGAGAGTATAAAGATATGCTTTAGAACAAGTGGGATCAGTGCACATGTATCTCTTAGTCCCCCATGCTTGCATCTTCCAATATTCCCAGAACATGCCACTGATCATATTCACAACAGATCAGCTGATCTTGGCTCAAAGTTATGAGTGACAAAGAAGCTGTGGCAGGTTGTGCCATCTTGAGGAAAGTACATCTGATGTCAGCTTAAGGCTGGGGATGAGTTGAGGGCATGATCCTGTGGCCAAGAAATAAGAATGTATCTCATATGTCCTTATCAGCTGCATCCAGTGCTTGGCAGGAGCAACTACTCTGTGCCCCCTCAGGAACTACTCCTGGAACAAAAGCCAGCTCAATTTCACAGACCTGGATTTTGCATCCTGTTAAGAGGAGGGAGCTTACTTCTGGCCTCCTTTCTTACCTTGACTAGATTTTCTTTTAGTTTCTTCCAGAACACGTTACCAAGGGGCTGAAGAAGTGCTCTGGAAAAACACAGAATATTGGGTCTGCCTCTGTAGCTTCCTTAGAAGGGTCTGTTAATGATGGGGCACAACCTCACTGTTACTGGATTGTTCTTTTCCCTTGCTGGGTTCTGGAGTGTTTCAGGAATGGACTCAAGAACACTCCTGCTGTCAGCCTTTGGGGAGTTATCTATATCCCTTTCCCTGCTCTTTTAGAGCTGCAGTCATAGCAGGTGCTTCTACAGCTGCCTCTCCTGAAGCAGTTTCTCAAGCTCCAACTTCTCGAGGTCTTTCTTCACTGGGTAGATTGCATTCCAGACATGGTTAGCAAGGTCTTTACCCAGTAACATGATAAAGCACTCCAAAGTCCACTGGAAAGGTAACTTAACTAAGAATGAATCCCCATTCCCTTTGACCTCCAGGTGTATTTTCAAGGATATGACCAGGTGTTGTTTCTTTAAAAGGGAAGGATAAACCCTGGAGATAATTGGACAGGTGTGTCTCACCATGCTCCTACTGAGTGTCGATCCACTATTAGAACAAAATAGAATAGTAGAAAAGTTTCCATACTGAATTCTGGTAGAATGGAGATTAGCTTTTGAATCCATTCAAGACTTCCTGAATTGATTTGGTTAACCTACCTTTAGCTTTGCTGCAGTCTGTCTTAAATAAAGCCCTGCTTCTCCACATTTGAAGCATTGGAGAAGAGAATTATCTACAGACTTCTAGAGATACTTGGGGTTTTGCAAAAAACACATTAATAGTTCAAAGAAAGCTCCCATCAAACAGCGAAAAACCCACTGTAACAGAATCTGCACTTTCAAGATTTTCATCTTTACAGATTTGAAGTGAATGCTGAGAACCAGCAGGGCAACTTGCTTTTACAGCAGCTTCCCTGGTTTAAAAGCACTCTGCTTGAAGCCTCTAGAAACTTCACTGAAGTCTGAGGTGTTAGTTTAAAAGGTTCTCCCCACCACCACCACCCACAGCACACACAACTGCTCTACAAAGGCATATCCCTGCAAAAAATAAATAGGTTTGGGTCTGATGGAACCTGATAGGAATCGTCTTGCGCATTTCTGATCTATGAGTCCCACCAAAGCCCCTGGAAACTGGGACTTCCATGGAACGGACCGGCCCCATTTCTCTTCTCTTGCTTATTGCCCGTTTCAAGTCTTTCGCGTGAGACAAGGGACTTTCGCCGCGGCCCTCTCCTTGCTTTTCCGCTCCCACAAAACAGTTAGCAGCGTTCTGGGAACGAATCGTGAATGCGCTCCCAGACTGAATTCCAAATTCTTCACATGCATTAATGTCCAGGTCTCTGGAAGAAGACAAAGACGATCTGATGTAATGGACGGAATAAAAGGACGAGGAGAATTGAGAAATCTGCCCTGGACTGATAATAAATGCGGAGCTTTTCCGGCCGACAAACCGGGACTGACTTCTCTTCTTGGGGACCAAAGGCGGTTTTCCATCTTTCCGAAGAAGGGTTCAGAATAGTTATCAAGCAGCCGGCGGGCGATCCTTTGAAGAATAAACCTCGGTGAATCAACTGCAAGTTACTTACTTCAGTGAAATATTTACGAATATGCTTCCACCAGGAAAGTGGGTAATACTCTGCTGCGAAGCAGGAGGCGGGCAAGGAACTTAAGCCTGAAACCCACGCCAGGTATCCCGGAGTCAACCTTGCTGTACGGATTTACTTCTGAATAAAACCCATTCTGCTTTAAACCTACGAGCCCACCGCATAATTAAACTGCATTGAAATCAGCAGGGGTAACTTCTGAAGTGAACTTACAGGATATAGAGCCGTAGCGCTGCAGTCGGAGAGATGCAGCTTAACACAACGCTAACCTGGGCGCCTAACGGTGAGAAACTTCTAAGTCCCATAAAGGCACAATTTCTTTTTGAGAAAATTACATTGCTGTGTAGGCGCAATTTGGGGTAGTTAATCCGGGCAGGAGTTCGGGTTGCAAGATTCCGATATTTCGGGACTATATTAATGGGATTTACTTTCGAACAATTTCTGCGTGACTAGAAAACAGCTGTGTGTGTGTATATATATATGTATGTATGTATATGTATATATAAAATATGTTCTAGCTAAGCCCCAGTAGAAGAATTTCAGTTAGCCTCCATATGTCTAATATTTATTTGCTGTTACTTCCTGCAAATAAACAGATATAAATAAATATTATTTTAAACCAAGCTGGTTTAAATCCAAACCTGATGCTTTTTTTTCCATTTATGACTTATGCACAATTGAAGACTCTTCCAGCAAATGCCAATACTTTTTATGGCTTTCAAATGAGCAGAAGCACTTACGTTTTTCTTATTTCAATTCTACCACCACTAAACTCCCCAAAACACTGTGCCAAAATAAAGCCCACAAATGATTTGCCTTCAGACCATTTGGGGACAAGGGAAAGAACAGGGAAATAGTAGCTTGATGGAGATGCGTAAAGAAAAAGCAAGCAGCACCTTATAACTTGGCAGAAGGAAGTATTTAAAATTAAATTGTTGACCTTCCTTTCCACTTCTCTGCGTATTTGACTATTTCCACTTATGGCTTCATTGCTCAGTATCAGAACTATTGTCTGGTCTACTTAAAGTTGCACCATATGCACTACATATTTTTATCTGTAATTGCAAGTATCTAACAACTGCCTCTGTTTATTTGGTGGAAAAACAGTCACTGCTATTTCATATTTACTTAGAAGTTGGCATGATGCAGATTTTTCACCAGAGTAAGCATGGCTATAATTGAAACCTAAGCTTCAATCTTTCATTGTAAGTTTATATTGTGTAAGCTCCAAAGGTTCTGGTTTTTAAACACTATAGGCTCCAGTTGAACTGAAGCCCTGAAAAGAAAAGAAAAAACCCACAAAACATAGTAAGAAATATAGCAGATATAAAAATAGGACAAATTAAATGACATTTTATTTTGTTCACTTTATGGTCAGCAATACTATACATTTAAAATCTAAAATGTGTCTCAATATTTCTCAAAATATAGCTATTTCCTTCTACTAGATGCCTATAGCTGTTATATACAATTTCCAAAATATTTCTATTATTGGTTAGTGCACTTGTTTTTTTTAACTGAGGATTTAAGTCCATAATGCATAATCCTGACCTTGTAAAGAAAGCTACTAAATGATTGGGTCCTGGACCATTATTTGAAATTATCAGGATTTTTGCATAGTTCCTTGAAAAAGTCTGAAGTCAATGGGATGTGCTTTCAAGTATACATTAAGAATTGGGTTATTGTGTGTGTGTGGAGGAGAAAACGAATGGATTGTACCATCTCGTTAAAAAGCATTTATCATTCTCACAATTTGATCATTTCATTTAATTTCTAGAAAAGCAGCTGTTCTAAGGCACAGAAAGTTAGTGATCTATGAGGCAAACCCAAAGTATTTGGTATGCGATAGAAATCAGCAATAGCATCTCTTGCCACTAATTAACAGGTGATATGTTCTGATGGGAGATAATTCTGTGGGAGATTCTGTGGAAGCTCACAGAACTGGGCCATCCACAGTTTTGCAATGGATTGTGTCCTATGGATTAGAGCTCTATGGCTCACCATTTGAATGACACCCAGATCATGCTATTTGAAGAGAATTCTTCTACTAGAGAATCACTTCAGCTTGTAAAATGATGTATCAGGACCTAAACTGAGTTTATGCCTTGGTCTAAAGTACATCTAAGCACACTCCCTCCAGCATTTGCGGCTGTTGAGAAGTTTGCTTATATTTTTTTAAAGACAGGTGAAAAGGAAAGAGAGCAGCATGAAAACAGGAGAAGAAAGAAAAAATAATAGAGGATGCAACTTAAACAAAGGGAACAGAATAAACCTACTCAAGATAAAACCATTTAAAAGTGGATCTCATATCAGATGTAAAGATAGGTCAAGACTGAAATGGCCAGGTTCAAATTATCCTACTTCGGACACATTATGTGAAGACCTAACTCTCTGGAGAAAGGAAAGATGGAGGGAAGGAGAAAACTAGGATAAGCAGCAGCAAGGTGGATAGACTCAGTTACTGTGGCAATGAGTGCACTACTGGAAGACCTGAAAAACCAGGTTAGGGACTGATTGTCATGGAGAAAATCTATATGGTCACTAAGAGTGGACACTGACTTGATGGCACGTAGTCAGGACTGAAAATGCTGAAGGCTACCTACATAAGGCAGCGTGACTAGGCACTCAACAAAAGTTGCTTGTAGGGCTAATGTGGAGCACTAGCTTTCCAGCATTACTTTAAACTTCTGTCCCTTCTCTGCTATAAATCAGATTGTTCACACTAAATGTGCTGAGGACAGGACTGTTGAGCCAGCTTGACTGCCCACCAGCACCTGCATAGTAATTCATCTTGGACTGGGACTGAGAACTGAGTTCAAACGCTGAAGCTGGGTTGCCAGTAGAAGGAGAGCTGGAGTTCAAATTGGGCGCATTTTGCCTCCTGGGTGTGAATTCAGATAGTGGCCCAGCAGAAAGCTGTCTGGGGAAACCATTCCGGCCATGGGCCATGACATTCATGGTCGAGACGAATGTGGAGAAACAATGGCTAGAGTCCAGGCTGGGGGATTTGCAGTCATTCGTAGATCTTGGAGAGCACTGCAGCTCACCAGAGCCCAAGCTGCAAGGTTCAGTGGCTTGCTGAACAAGGCAACTGTTGCTTTTGTCCTCCACTTTGTTATAGCCTCCATGCCCACTAGCTGCATCAGATCGTCTTTTCCTCTTCCTTCTGAAGTTGCCATTATCAAACATCTTCTCACAGTTAGGATCCAGGGTCCAGTAATTCCCTTTACCTATGAATCAACAGAAAACATGTGGGTTTAACAGGGGCATGCAAACTCTATCTAGAAAGTTAGACACTTCTGAAGAGTCAGGGCAAATGGTTCTAAGATGGGTGAAGTAATCAGAGGACACAAGGCAAAGAAAGTGGAGCAGGCTTCACCTAAGATTACCTCACAAAGTCATGGCAGAGCTGACATTCAAATACAGGACTTCCTGATTTATGGGAGTTTTAGCCACTGCACTACGCTTGGGCCATTTCCTCCCTTGTGATTTATAGGGTCACCCAGTCATGGCTGTGGTGACAAATCACTAATGGAGACAGATTTTATATCACCATAGCAATGGATCAGTGACATTATAAGCCGAGATAACCACACAAAATGACCTTAAGATTGTACAGTTCACACTAGTGGCATAGGATAAAGTTATCGTGTCCTTGGAAGATCCATCAGATGCTGCTAGGAGCTTGGAGAGACAGCAAGACAGAGATGGAGCAAACAGTATTTTCATTCTTGGCTGCAGGCTTATCCACAGCAATCTGAGAAGGAACAGGCTTGGGTGAACAGGTGTAGGATTGCACTGTAAGCAGGACTGTTACGTTCCCATGCCTAGAATATAACGCTTCTGGTGGCATATGCATTCACTGTAACAACCTTCAGTGTATGTTACGTACGCAACGTTCCCATACGCACACAAATCAGGGAATGTTTTTAGAATTTGCACCTTTTCTTACTCTGCTGTAAACAGTAAGTTTATGCAGACCCTTTCTCCAAAGCCGCATCCTTATTTGTCCATTCAGAATGGGGGATGTATAAAGAATGGAATAGCAAAAGTTGACAGCTCGCTGAAATCATGACAGTTACATGGTATTTATTACAGAAATTAATGCAGTCGTAGATTATTCCTTTTTGAAAGCTGGGTGGGAGTCATTTGGATTTCATGCTTGCATTCAGACCTTAAATAAGCTACACACAGTCCTGTGCCATGAGGTTCAACAGGTATGAGCTAGTGCCATTGACTTCAGTGGAGGGCAGCAATTCTCAGTTTAGAAAATTGTAAACTGTTCATACAACTGCATTCTTTTGTGGAACTGCAAGCAGCCTCTACATGCTCGGAATTCTTTGTTTTCTAGCTTGCTCCACCCTAACCTTTGTATATTCACATCTGACATCTGTATGTGTGTATATAACTTAAAAATAAATTTCACCATGTCGATGGTTCTTTCTCCTTGATCAGCCTATTGATATGGTTCTGTGCAGTTATCTTTAATGGCAGATCAATGTACATCATGGGTGTGGTGTAGCAGTTAAGACTGGGGAGACCTTAGTTCAGGCTCCTCATCAGCCATGGACTCAGACTGGTGACTTTAGGACTATTGCTCTCTCTCTCAGTCTAACCTACTTCACCCAGGCAGAGGATGTGCTCTGCATAGGAAAGAGGGGGGTATATAAGTCTAACAAATACAATAAATAATCAAACATTCCATTTCCAAGCATCCTAACTGACTTTCAGTAGAAACTTTTAAGGCTAGAATTCAGAAGACAGTATACTAGAGCCAGTTTGGTCTAGTGGTTAAGGCTCCAGGCGAGAAACCAGGAGACTGTGAGTTCTAGTTCTGGGTGACCTTGGGCCAGTCACTCTCTCTCAGCCCAACTCACCTCACAGGGTGGTTGTTGTGGGGAAAATGGGAGGAGGAAGGAGTATTAGGTATGTTTGCTGCCTTGAGTTATTTATAAAAATAATGAAGGTGGGACAGATAAACAAATAAATAAAAAATACACTTTCCAGGTCGTCTTGTGATTTTATGAACTAGAATGGTGGAAAGGTCCCCCAACCTCAACCCCTGATATTCTTTCAGGCAATACTAGTTGGTTACAAAGCATCTCATATTGTGTGGAGTTGTTGCAGTACAAAATTAAAAATTAATACTTTCTGTGTGCTGGCATCCAAGAGGAGAAAAGAGAATAGTTTGGGACAAACTAGGTTGAACAGATGTTTAAATTTCAAGTTTAAGCATCTGTTAGCAGCTGTGTGTACAGAACTTTCAGGAAGACATATGTTACGTGTATATTAAACAGTCCAGAAATATTAATTTATTCACTAACTCATCCAGAATATAATAGTTATATTTTAATTCTTTATTCTCAATACTTGGTCATTGTTTAGATTTCTCACTCTGCACACTGATAATTGTTTAACTATTTGCTTGGGAATGTGGTGGAGTTTTAAAACACCCGCAGGATCCTCACTGGGTTGGTGCATTTCAAGATAAACTTTCTCATGAAATTCTCCTCCCGCAGGCTGGCTGGGCAGATTGTGGGAGCTGTAGCCACCCCACCCCCACCCCCAAACGCCTAAAAGGTTCGGTGGGCTCCTCTCCCTCTGGGCTAATTGGGAACGGCGGAAGGTGTAACTGGCTCCAAGAGATGGCCGGACTTACTTCCGAGGAAACGCGCTGGTGGGGCTGCAGCCTAACCAGGCCTTAGGTTCCCCCCGACGAGCGTGAAGGGGACAGACAATCCGACACCCATTTCCACGCGTTGTACATTCCGCCCAGGCGGCGAATGAGGAGACCCGAGGGAACGCGTCCCAGAGGGCTTAGCCGGGTTCACGCGGTTCGCCAGCCTTCCCTACCTGGATCGTCCTCCAGCCGCGGCACCTTCTTGAAGCAGTCGTTGAGGGAGAGGTTGTGGCGGATGGAGTTCTGCCAGCCGGCTTTGCTCTTCTTGTAGAAGGGGAAGTTGCCGGCCACGTACTGATAGATCTGGCTCAAGGTGAGCCTCTTGGCCGGCGCGCTCTGGATGGCCATGGCGATCAGCGCCGAGTACGAGTAGGGCGGCCGCACCAGCTTGAAGAAGTCCTGCTGGCCGGCCAGGGACAGCCAGCTGAGGTCGGGTCCAGCCGCCGCTTGGGCGGCCAGTAGCTGCCTGGCGCCCGCCCCATAGGCCGCCGAGGGCATGAAGGACCCGGCCGCACCGTTGGGACCGGCCAGGTACGGGCTGGGCGCGACAGGCGCGCCATTTAGCCACAGGTAAGGGCCGCCGCCGCCCGAGTCCCCCAGGCCGTAGCCGCCGTGGTGCGGAGCCCTCGGCGCCTGAGAGGTCGGGAAGAGGCTCCGGTTGTCGCAGAAGGTGGTCGCCGCGTCCAGCAGGTCGCGAGCGCTGAGGGGCTGCTGGCCCTCCAGAGCGTTCATCTCGGACGCTTCGCGCACCATCAGCTCGAACGAGAGCGACCCACGAGCAGAGGGACCGGACCCAGCAGCAGCGGAGAGCCGGTGGGCTAGGAAGGAGCGGACGGCGCCGCCCACTCGTCTGCCCCCCTCCGAGACCAGATCTCACCCCCTCCGGCACCGGCCCTGATGGCCTCCTTCGCTCCCCACCATCTCCTACACCCCCGCGACCCACATCAACCCTGCCGGCCCCAAGCCTCCAGGGCCCTCCCCTTCAGAGAGACGGACTTTCTCTCCTGCCAGACCACCCTTTCGGCACACTTGGTCTGGCTTTCCAAGAATTCAATCCAAGAACATTGCTGCCCAGAAGAACATCGCTGCCCGCTGAAAAGGAAGTAAGGGCAGGGGTGAGAAATTACAGATTGACTGTAGTAGCCAGTACACACACACAGACACTTTGCAAGTGATGATGTGGGTGTTCTGGTGTGGTCAGTCTACTGGGTTTCAAGACCCCTTACACCCCTAGTATCCAACCACTTTTTAGTCCCATCCATTTAGTCATGCCCATGCAAACTCAACTGGTGTGTTGAAGATAAAAGTTCCATTGAGGCATTTTGAGTGATACTTGTTAATCAATTTATTTCAAGTGCTTTCTGGAGTTCCTTAAGTGCACATTGAGTTTGTGATGCTTGGATCAGCACTGAATAAAATACACCTTGCTTCATTGGATGGCCCTATTTGTTGTCACATTTCATGAAATTAAAAATTCTGGAGAAAATAAAACACTGAAGCCAACATAGCTATGGGTATAAGTCTGTCGAACAGATTAGATTTATTTCTGAATAAACAAGGAGTCTTTTGTAGAAAAAAGTTCCATGGTTGATGCTTTCTCGGCTTCATCTCTTCCAGAACTATGGAAAGCCATTTGACTTGATAACTATGCAAATGTCAATCAATTATTTTTAATGCTAGATTTCAGTTATTGAACAGATAAAGTCAGGGAAGAGGTTTTTACCTGAAGTTATGCAAAGTGCTTACCGCTGAGTGTTAGCTGATAAAGCCACAATTAGATCAGAGCCCTTTAAGATGACATAGAGAGAAATCTGAGGAGAAAAGAGAAAAAGGTGAAGAATATCAGTTCTGAAAACTTTTTCCTCCCATGATGAAGAAGGCTAGCTGAAGCTAAGGGACCGTATTCTTTATTCATTTCATACAGTATATTAAATCTGGGGCTTTTTTTCCTGGCCTGCCCCTGAAAATGCTTGTGAATCCCTGAGATAGAGAAACAAAAGAAATATATGATTTTAATTAACCCCACCACCACTTATCTCAGATTTCCCTAATGATTACTGGAGGAACCAAAATACGTTAATCTAGTTAAATCAATGCATTACTATTAAGACTGTGATTGGTCTGCCCTACAAAAGATGGAACTGAAATCTATTGTTTAGTCAGTTAAAACCTGTTTCTTTTCTTGGCTCAGAGATTGTATCTGGTTTCGAAGATATGGACATTATACATATATGAGGATTTTAGTATTAGAAGCTGAGCTGAGCTTTTGACAGGAGATCTGTCAAACTTATTCTGAAGTTGTAAATTCAAAGAGGCAGTATACCTTTGAGCTTGCACATTATTTTTTGTATAATGTGGCAGAGATTTTCAGCCTTTTGTATCTTATGTCCTACCAATTACTTTATAAAGAACTTGGGGCCCTGCATGACTGAAGCAAAACACTTTCCCAAGAACTGTTATATGTTTCCTGGCATTTTGTTTTTATATTTACCATTTGCAGTAAATTTTAAAGGTTTAATCTAATTTTCAATGTTTTACCTTATGTCCACCCAGACTACTTCTGAGCCACACCTGTAGTACACATGCCACTAGTTGAGAACCACAGCACCATGGGACTGTGGTTGCTATCCATAGTTGCATTTGCAAAGTTACACTAGATAATCATGCTTGTTTCTTCAACAAGGATTGATCAATACAGCTGCTTTTCCCAAGGGAGGTGCAAAATTCTTCTTGGCCACGACAAATGTCTTTGATAAGCAAAGAATTTTAACATGAACACATTAAAAGGGACTATCAGAATTTAAACATTGCTCTGTACTATGTAAAACTTCAAAACAGTACTTTCAATGTACCAAAGGTTTGACTGAATCATTTTATCAGAGCAGGTTTGTGAAATGATGCAGAGAACCACTTCAGTGCAGTGAAATGAATCATGAAGCCTTTTGAAATGCTTCACAGATTCAGTGGCTTTTCTGCTGTTTCTAGGTTATTACATGTAATGTGTAAGACTGCAACTTCACCTTCATATATAAAGAACACTGAGACAAGAAACAGAATGGTATGGTAGGTTCTTGACATGACATGAGTAGACATCAATGAGTTTTCTCCCCTCATTAAACTCTGCATATCAAAGTTCTTCTGCCACGGCAACTCTAACCTTGCTTTGAGCTTCATTCACTTTCTCAGCTTTCAGCTTCTTTAATGTGGCCAGCCACAAGTCTTAACTTTGCCTTGTGCAAATGGAAAGCTACATTTCTGTGCTGGAAATTCCAACACAACTGGGAGTCCAACTAACCTCTTAGCAGTGAAAACATGGGCTTAAGGCTAGCCAGACCAGTGCACACTGATGTCAAATCTTGTAGGGTTGGGGCCATTTTAAGTCTCTCGGTCATGAATGGATGTATGCCAGGCTGATATAGGTGCTAAAATGTTTCCTGCTTTTAAGAATGATGAGGGAGATGACAAAGCTATAAATGCCACTTCCTTTGTGACAGAAAGAAAGTGGTAGCTGCTTCTGGCTCCCAGCCAACTAGATAGCAAGCTGGATCTTTGCCACAGTCCAATGATACACAGTAGGAGCTCAGGCAGAATTGTCTTTTGGAAGAAAAAAGTCCTCTTTACCAGTATCTTAGGAAGGCAACTATAAACATTGTCAACAGGCCTGACGCAGGTCAAGACCAGGATTCCAATAAACAAGCAACCTATCCAAGGGGAAAGACAGAAGACACGGTGGGATGGAATCCAGGATTCTAAGCATGACACAGAAAAGTAATTACAATAGGACTGAAACGTAAAAAGATGTTCTCCATGTTTTCTCCCAGGAAGTGAGGCCAATAAATAAGCCAAACTGAGCCTCCACCCAAATGTACAGCTGAGGCACATTATTCATTAGAGTCTGCTGGCCTGCTTCTTGGCAAGTCTCTCCAATCTACACAGCACAGCTATCTATATCATATGCCTCTGCTTAAGTCTGGGTGGCTGAACTTCAGAGTCTGAGACACTTTCAGTGGGTACAGGTAGGAAGTCCTGGCAGCTTTGGATCCACCTCAGCCAGAGTGGAGTCATTGGTTCCAACCCTGTGGAATCACCCAATCAAGAACTATTGTCACTAGATGTATCCGGGTCCATTTCTTCCCCTTCCTCCTCATCTGAAATATGTCCAACAGGGCCATAATACCACCTCTTCCTTCATGGTGTGCCTTTGTTGCCTTGTATCTTACTCTGAAGTTCTGCAAACTATATCAATTATTGCCAACAAGCCATAATGTGACCCAACCAAGTCATACCCATAAGATTCCAACCATTGCTAATGTGTCCTATTACAGTCTGTCCTTCACTGAAGTCACTTATGAGAAGGTCTTTTCCAGGATGGGGTTCAGCCATTCTAAACATGGCACTCCACAAAACTCAGCAATTAGAGGCAGGAATTGTTGAGGTTTTCCTACCAACGATTAAGACTGCTATTGTACCTAATCATTTTGGCCGGGTGAAGAGGTTGTATTTGATTGTCTCCTTTCACGTGCTTGATGCAAATCGCCTGGGGGGAGGAACCTGCCCGGACTTGTTTCTTACTTCCTCTCTTTTTTTCTCTCTGCCGATATGTAGCCAAGCTAGGTAGCTCTGAATGAGAGCTAAGTCCTTTAAATATGTTTTGCTTTTGTTTTGCTTTTTGTAAATAAATATTTTTATAGAAATGCCTGGTGTGTGACTTTTCTGATCTCTCCTGGGCTAAAGGCTTTCCCAGCATTCTGCAACAGGAATGGTGCATCAATGGCATTTTTCTGAAGCTGCCCAGAAGAGGCCAAGTTTTGAATTTCCATAGCCAGACTGGCATCCCACCAAAGCCAACGATGAGGAAGTTCTCCCCAGGCCATTAAAAATATACGATAGCTGTAGAAGCAGCTTCCAACCTTTTATCCACTTCATCACTAGGAGCATTAAGAGTAGAAAGACTAACTAGGGACTACAATAAGGTTCCCTTTAGTGTCTTATAGTGCCTCCTAGAATCACCCAGCCATTGCTGAAGTGATAGAAAACCTGTCTGAGTTATTATTTCATCCCAGCAATAGTTGGATGATTGTAGAAGATACTGTAAATTATTAGTGGGGATTGTGCCTCCTTTTTTGTTCCTTCTGCTTTCCTCAATTGGAATAATGATTCTCTTAGGCTTTCCCCTCCAGTCTTCTTCCAACATGAAAATAGAGTATTTTCTGTTTCTTTTCCCCACCATTAAGAGGAAAGCTCAGAGATGAAGGCCTTATATGTAACTTCTTCAGTAAATCTTACTCATCCTTTTAGACCTTAAGCATCTGTTTCAAACTACTCTTAATGGCTTTTTTCTATTCATATTCATACATTTATGCACTGCTAAATACAGAATCCAGTGAATGAACTGGAATATTCCAACCCAGGTTCCTTCAACATTTCGTTGACCAGCAGCTCTGCCAACTTTCCTGCTATTTCACAAAACCCAATACAGTCAAGAAAGCTATATCACCCCACAGGACCAAGCCAGTGTCTATTTTCAGTATTATGCCAAGCCCAACACTGCAGAAAAGCAGGCACTTTTACATTGGCATTGATTCAGCACAAATTCTCCATACATTCTTTGCTAGATAATCTGGAGGCTGCTGGACTGTCCTTTCCTCATTCCTGCTATCCTTACCTAAAAAAGAGGTACAGAAGGAATATTTCAAAATGTTGTAGGAAAATTCTTGATTGAATCAAGTTACAACTTTTTTGGATTACTGTCTTCTGAATGGTTTACCACCCCTGTTGTTTTCATTCTATGCTGTCAAAAATGAAGCCATTACATAGCTCTGTGATATTTGGCTGCAGAAATCAAGACCCACTAGATGGATAAACAATTGCTTTACTGCCATCTAGTGGTTCTCTGGATTTTTGCAGCCCTGATCTGATGAGCTCCAGCAGTAATTATTCCATAGATCACTGAACGTGCAGAATCATTTGCTAGAAGCCTGAGTTTTCATTTGAGAGTACCAAAATCAGCTTAAAATACTTTCTGAGCAGCTAAATACTGCTGGAAATATAAATTAATATTAATATGCAAAGCTGTGCATATTAAACATGGCTTCCCTTCAAACAAAAGATAGGAAGGTCAAGCCCAATTTCTCCAAGTAACAATAGACTAAGACAATTTTAATCAGACTAAAAGTTCAGCTTGGAGCAGTTAAGCTCTTTTATCACAATCCGCTCTTCTCCATGCAGAGTTAGTTTTCTATGTCTCTTTGCTGCCTTCTTATGGTCTTCAGGATGCTTTTGATCCCAGACATGTACCCTCAGCTTTATGCATTTTGATGCTTTCCCGTTATAGCTAAACTAGTTTGCCACTGAATCTCAAATGACAAATTCAGATGGAATCACATTGTCCTTGGATCTTCAATTCAGACTAAATCAGAGCAGATCCCCAGTGGTCTAACTTGTAATATTTTCAGCATACATTTCTCTACCTTGACACCTGCTGGCATGTGAATATGTAGCAGGGCTGTGCACACTTTGAAAATCATTCTGAAGAAGTCAACTTAGATGATTGCAGCATCTCTCTGATTTTCATTAAATAGCCTAACTTTTCTCAGGCTTCCCCATGAACCTGGGGAGATAAAAAGTACTTTAAGAGTTGCATTAACTGAAATGAATAGATTCTGAATAGCAGCAGCATCTTTTTTTTTTCAGGCTCCCATGCAGAGGACTGAACAGGATCTGGCTCCATAGCAGAGAGGCTGTGCACTCAAACAAGTTCCAAATAAAGTTCAAAGAGTGCACAGGCCTACCAATAAATCAACAATATAAAATACCTACTTATCCATTTACAATACAGTCCTATGTACTTCTCTTCAAAAATAAATATAGTTTGTTATAACAAACATTATAACATGAAACTGATGACACACTAAATAAATACAAATGGAGTTGCATTCTGTGGCTGTAATTCTTTATACACTTCTGTGTCAATAAACCCCTTTAAACCCACTGATATTTATTTCTAAAGAAGCAAGCAAAAGATTGCCCTGTTTTATATTCCAAATACATTCAGAAAGGTTATGCAGTTCTTAAATTCCCAAGAGAGCAAAGCCATTAAAATGAAGAGAGAAAAGGAATTTGGGAAATAAATTCTGTTTCTGAGATAGAGTTACTCTTGGTGAATGACATGAAAAGGTATCCAATCACAGATACCATCTCAAAATGCCTCCAAGCAGTGTTGATGGGAGCAAGACAGGGATTACATACTTACAGATAATGAGAGCTTCCTGTTTTCTCCTCTACCTGAAATACATATTACTTCCACAGGGACTGAGAAGTTTAGGGAAAACTGTGAAAATTATCCAGTGTCTTGGTTGTTTAAAGTCTGCACCTTAAACAAGTAAGCCTCCTAACTTTCTCCTATCCCATAGAGCACAGGCATGTTTTAACCTTTTTTGAATTTACCTTTTAAACAGAGTAATTAACAAATGGTTCTTTCAAAAATAATGGTACAGAGGGACAGAGGCCAAAGATAGGATAAAAAGGAAGATAAGGAGCAAGGAACAAACAATATGATATCCCAGCTAACAGATTATTTCTTGATAGTCACTGCTCCATCTGACATTAATTTGTCTTTGAATTATTTAACTTAAAAAGAAAAGGGAAGCATGTAGGGTTGTGCACACTTCAAAAATACAGTGCAAATACTTTGCACTTCATTAAAGTATCCATTTAAAAAAAAAAAAAATCTGTATGAGCCTGAAAAGTGGTTAAGAGTTGCCTTAACTTTAGTAAGCAGATCCCTTAAAGCACTGGCATTCTTTTTTCAGCCTCACACTGAAACCTGAAAAAAGCTGGGCTACTTCAGTAAATAGTGGAGAGATGCTGCAGTCATGTGAGGTCAGAAGCATGTCTTCTGGATCGTTTTGGAAGTGTGCATAAACCTAGAAATTAGCATGCTACAAAGTCAACTGCCAGGTTCTAATGTCATCTGTATTTATAAAAATGTCTCTGAACCTCACAGGTATTCTTGGGAAGAAAAAGAAATGTGGCAAGCTGCAAACTCTGCTTTGTCTAGAAATGTGCCCTTTGTTCAGAAAAACAAAAGCCAAAAGTAAACCAGGCTGATAGCATGCTGGGAAGCTAAAGGAATTGCTTTGCCTTCTACTAAATGTGTGCTTTCAGGCTAGTCCCTGCTGTCATGGCAGACATTTGAATACAGGCAAATCTCCGTGGAATCCATTTTGTGAGAATGTCCACAGCATGTTCTCAATATCTCGTGTGTGCTACCAACCCACAAAGATTGCCAGTTGCTGAGATGGTGATACCATGCTGAACTTATCATAAATTGGATTCAACCATCAGTGGGTTCTTGACTCTAGTTTGTAAGGAAGGGAGAAAAGGAAGGCTACTTATCTGGGTTGTAAAAATCCAGACAACTACAAGGTAGAATTTTCTGTGTATTTTTATTGTCATTCACAGTTATGTGGATTTTTCCAGCCTAGAAAAGCCAGTTTGCACATCATACTTCACTAAAATGGGCAATACACACTTGTTACTAAGTCTGTTTCTTAGAGCATACAAAGCCCTGACTATGATAATCAGATTTGGCAATTTAGTTTCCTGCTACTTTGAGGGTATAAAACTCAGAGCAACTATTGTGAAAGTCTTCAAATGAGCCTTTTATAATTTTTTTTAATGGCCTCCTAAAATACTCTTCAAACTGGGGAAAATGCAAAATTATGCTACCATCTGGTTCATGATGTGCTCCTACCTACTTTGCATCAATACCATGCCCACTATGTCCCTTATCCATGCCCCCAGGTGTTAAGGTCAGCCCATGAAAGATTTTCTTCCCTGCCCTATCAAATCAGGGAGTAGACTACATGATTAGTTGATCTTCTCCCACTGGTAAGAGGGAATGCAAAAAAAGATGTTAATAAAAACAGTTCCCAAGCACTAGAAGCAATTATCTTGTTTTTATTTCATCATTTTGCGCTGAAATTTGTCATATCAATGCAGAATTCTTATCTGGGTTGCAGAAATATGGACAACCATTAGATGACAGCAAAGAGCTAATTTTCTGTATCTCTTTGCTGCCATCTAATGGTCTACCACATTTTGCAGCGTAGGTGTACTTGCCCAAGTATAACATATCAGTAACAGCTGAGAACAAATTGCCCTGTGAACAACCTATAGATCTCATAGCTCCTGATTGAAGGTGTTTGCATCTGGTAATAGTTAGTGACTCTCAAAAAGATAAGGTAAGAGTCAGATGTGATTATCACTCTGTTAGACTGGGAAACGGAAAGCGTGCTAGAAAAAGGCAGCGACAAACCTGCTCCTATGAAGAAAAATACATGGCACAGTCATGAAATCATTCATGAATCATGACATCATTCAGGCCGTTATCCTCTAACACATAATTGTAATAGTCATTGAATTTAATATTTACTTCCGAGTAAACATACAATACGTAGTCAGTTAAGGTAAAAATAAACAGAGTGTAGGTTGCAAGTTATGATTTCATGACCATTTTTTTAGAAAGATCTTTGATGCTTGTTTGCTGCAGCAGATACATAAAAGCCTTCTTCCTTTTGCCCATTTCTTGTCGCCACCTGGAAAGAACAAAATCTGTCAGTGAAAAGGCCAAGATCCAACCTTGCCTAAAGCTAGGCCGTAGAGCAGAACAGGCTCTGTGTTAGGCAAGTACAGCAGTTGCCCGGAGCTGCAGAAGCTGGGGGATGGGAAGTAGCTATGAACTGATGGAGGACCACCTCGTCATGGAGTCTACACTTGCTTCTTAAGTTAATCTACTGTCCTCAGCTACAAGGGTAATTGTCTTTCCATCTACCCATGTTGGAATAAGATTTAACAGCCAGTCTGGAGGAGGGGCACCATTTTGTTCTTTGCCTCAGTGACTCATATGTCTGGCCACAATGCTTATTTATTCTATTTATATTCTGCCTTTCCTTCAAGGGTCTCAACATAGTGGTCCCAATTTCTTTATAACAAATCTATGAGATCAGTTAGGCAGAGATATAGGCTAGCCTATATCAAGCACTTAACTTATGAAAGGCTACCATATTAGGTCTACAAATATCCACATACCAAGAATGGCAACCAAGAACCATGGAAAATGGCCCTCGGATCTTTTCAGTTCAGGTATGGTAGACCTACTTACTATTTGAGCAGAGATTTGAATCTAGAATTGTACCCTGCGCTGTTTGTAAGGAAACATCATTCTAGAAATAACTTTATATGGGCAGAAGCAGAGACCATCCTTTTTTAATGAATTAATATAATTTAGCTTTCACATAGAAATCTGAATTAAGTATAGACAAGGTTATAGCCTAATTTTGATTTCTCATCCTTCCTTCAAAATCTATTTTGGTGTAAAATTCAGGTTTTGCACTATAACAGTGCAAATCCCTGTTTTTAAGCATTTGTGATGAGCCGGTGGTCAGTTTGTTTGTCTCATCCCACATTTTGCCCCTAACCAAAACCAATCAAAGGGTTGTATGAAGCTACAGTCTGAGGAAGCAAATGTGTCCTAAGTATTTTTTCTGCTGTTTCATCATTGGTGGTCTATCAAACAAGGGAGGGCTTACTCATGGTTAGATATAAAAGTAAAAAAATCTACTCTGAGACAAATGCAGATCCTGGTGACTTCCTGTACACATCCATGTAGTTTTCTTGGCAACAATATGGATGTGGTTAGCCACTGCTTTCTTCTGGGACATACCTTTTATTTCCCAATCTACAAGTATCATAATCATTGGAAGAATCTTTTTCAAGCCTTAACCAGGCCTAACCCTGCTTAGCTTCCCAACTAAGGTCAGCCAAGGTGCTGCTACTTTCTAAGGGCCTCACTGTTCATCCCAAGGGGTTACCAGGAAGCTCTGTTAGGCTGAATCTGCTTCTCCCCATTCCAATCACCATGCTGCCTCTGCTGCCACTGCAGCCACCCAACTCTCTAGGCAGCGTTTCCCAACCTTGGCAACTTTAAGACGGGTGGACTTCAACTTCCAGAATTCCCCAGCCAGCAGTCCACCCGTCTTAAAGTTGCCAAGGTTGAGAAACACTGCTCTAAGGTAATGGGTGGCCAAATCTAACACATTTTTTAATGCTAGAAGGGTGTCCTCAGATAGTGTTACAAGAACGGGGAAAAGTATTACTTTAATGCTTTTTGCTTATCTGTTTAAATGTGTCTGATTCTTGCCTGGACAAGTCCCTGCAGTTTTCTTGGCAAGTTTTTTCGGAAGTGGTTTGCCATTGCCTCCTTCCTATGGCTGAGAGAGTGACTGGCCCAAGGTCACCCAGCTGGCTTTATGCCTAAGGCAGGACTAGAACTCACAGACTCCTGGTTTCTAGTTCAGTGCCTTAAGCACTACACCAAACTGGCTTTCACTTTAATGCTAGTAATGTATTTATTTAAAACTTCAAAATCCAATGAATATAGTATAGCTAGAGAAAGGTTAAGCCTGTCTCACTCATGGGCTGAGGATATGACAAAGGCATCATCATGAAGTTGAGCCAAAAAAAATGTTGTCAGTCATGTTTGTTTTCTGGTTGTACAAACAGGAAAAGTTAAATACATCTACTCTTAAAACAGATTGTAAAAATCCTTACCCTGAGGTCATTTGAGGAAGGACTGTGGTTAATGCAATTATTAAGAACATACTATAAGTGGAAGAATTTTAACTATCCTTCTCCAGTGCCAAATTACTGGGGAATTTAATATGTTAGGGTTGATGTGGCATTAGGTATGTGATGAGCATTGCTTTCATTTTCTTTAATTGTTTGATTAGAGTGCCACCTAGTGGACTTTTATTCATTTGTCTCAGTTGATGGAAATATGTTTTAGGAACTTTGTTCATCCAGGGGAGTTTAGAACTATATGTCTCTCAAACAGAGTTTCTCTCTGAATATGGCATACGTCTTTTGGGGAAAAATAACTCCCTTGGATATACTTACTTCATTATTTGATATTATATTAAACTCTAGTTGTTAAACATAGGGGAACAATAGGGATGTGCAGTTTTATAAAAATCTACTCCATTTTACTTCACAGAGTAACTATACTAAGTGTTGACAGCACTGAGCCCTCTTCTTGGTTGCTGACTCCCTCTGGCTGCATATTGGATTTCAATTCCCATTTGTACAAGAGTTTCAATTCAATTCAGTTTCTGATATTGACCCACTGAAAGGGACTGTGAGGGGAGGAGGAATCTGGTTTAGGTGAGAACACGGAACAGCCCAGATGTGGTGGCTGGGGGAAGGAAGCATTTCAGAGAGACTCCATCCTAGTTGACTCACTTTGCTTGGGAATTCACTCTTACAGTTTTCAAGATTCTGTTTTTCTTGCAAACTAACTTTACAGATGACTGTCTGAAATCTGTGTGATTCTCACTTTGGTTTGCCAGCCACATGGGGCTTGACATCTACAAAGCCTTACATGGCTTGGCACCCTGACACTTGCAGGACATCTATTTCAAATAGGTCTGACCTACCCAGAGTGTTTATCTGGGTTGGCATGCTGTGGATTCCTTGCCCATGGGAAATCTGGAGGAGAGCAAAAAATGAATTTTTGTGTGTGATAGTGCGCACCTTGTGACAATGCCTCTTACCAGAGATCAGAACAATGCCTTCACTCTGAGCTTTAGGAAGGCCTTAAAGAAAGCAATTCAGAAGGGCATTGACAGAAAAGTTGACATCTAGTTGTTGGGCATCTATTTATATTAGTTTTAATTCTGTTGTTGCTACGCCTTCCCCCCTTTCCTTTGGTAATGATGTCATGGCATCATTACTCTACTCACTCTGGGCAAGAGGTAGTCATGATTTACAACATCTAGAGTTATTTGGCTTAGGAAAACAGCAAGGTGTGTAGGGAACCATGGGAAACCCAGGACAAATAAGAAAATACATCTTCACAGGGCACATAATTAAACTATGGAATTTGCTTGCAATGAAATAAAGTGACAATCTGAATGGTTTTAAAAGAGCATTAGACAAAATCATAGAGGATAAAGCTGTCAGAAGCAATCAGTTATGGTTGCTCTACATTGACCCTTTTAGATACAACAGAGAAGAGGGCATGGCACTTACTTGAGTACTTCCTATGTGCATGTGCTTGAAACAGAATGGTGGCTTTATTTTCCTCCTGCTTCCATATGATGGAGAAGCCCCAGACCCTAGAGCAGGTCCATTCCCTTACTCCCAATTTCTTTAATGGATATCCAAATGTTCTCCAAAATGATTATACTAGAGAAATGGGATTCTACATATTTTTTGTTGTTTGTATCCCAAGCACCTTTTGCATGCTTAACAACAACAACAGAAACCCAGAATCTTTCCAAGAGATTTTAAAGAATTATTTCCCTCAATTTTTTAAATACAAAATGGATACATATTCTTCTGCAACTCTGGGAACTGATGAGACTAAAGATAGATGCATATATCTATCTGTTTATTTGTTTATTTACAGTCCAAGACCAAGTCACGGAATTTAAAAAAATAGAACACGCTATTAATACATGCATAAGTAACAGTATATAAAAGGAAGAAACCCTATAAAGGAACTGGTTATAAATTGTAACCCATAACACATAAAAGAAATTCACTGAAGGCACCAAACAGTTTCTATAAGCTAAAGCCATAAATAAAGTCTTGTTACTGCCTTCAAAACACCTGGGTATTGATCGTTTAGTAAAAATACCTCAATGTCCTCATGATGAGTAGAATTTATCAGATTCAAGAGTAGGTATATTAACTCTGCCATTGCAAGTACAGTGGACACTTTAAAAGGATATGTGAAACAGATTCAACCTCTATGTTCAAGCAAATACATACTTGGTCTTCATATGGAAGGTTAGCATATTGACCAGCTGTCACCCTAGTAGAGAAAACATCTATGTGGACTAGGGAGATATCATTCAGTCTGCTGTCTCATCTCATCTCATCTCATCTGTCTACACACACACACATAAAAACACATATTAATATTCAGAAATTAATTGACAGGCTTTGAGTTCAGAAGTATAAATTTAAGTCCTTGTATTTTGGACCAAGCTTATAGCCCATTTTTAAAAGGCAAACTTACCAGATGCTGCAAAATTCTTCATAAATGGGACTGAAAAAGAATTTCAGGGGGAGGAAGTGCAGACCTAGATGTGATTAATCAAGAATAAGTTTTTATTAAGTATGCATATATAACTATGAGAGCCAGTCTGGTACAGTGGTTAAAGGCATTGGGCTAGAAACTGGATGAACATGAGTTCTACTTCTCCCTTAGGCACAAAACCAGCTGGGTGACTTTGGCCAATCACTCTTTCTCAGCCCTAGAAGGAAGGCAATGGCAAACCATTTCTGAAAATGTTGCCAAGAAAACTACAGGGACTAGTCCAGGCAGTCACTGGGCGTTAAGACTGACTTAGAGGCACATATACACATATACAAAATGTAACCATACTGTGCAAATGTAGCTTGAAGAAGGAGGTTAAAAAAGGGCAAGAAAGCAGGATCATCCAGTTGGAAGCAGCAGTGGAGTGTGGTCAAAAAAGTCAAGAGGGTGGCCATGGCAGTGTGATCAAAGCTCCACCTGTTTTTTATGTGTGTTGCACATGAAAAGTTTGTGGAGCTTCGATCACAATGTCCTGGCCACCCTCTTGACTTTTTTGATCATACCCTACAGATCCCCCTGGGTAGAAGACTGGCAACATGACCAGCTAATAGGCACTGTGGAACTATTTTTTATTCTCAGTGGGTTTTCTGCAATAAGGAAAAAATGCCCGAAGAAAAGTCTGAATGTCAAGTAACCCCCACAGTATGTCAGAATTGCTAGAAGGATTATTTTTAAATCTTACACCTTGTCCCCATTCACCGCCAGAGGAATTGCAAAGACAAAACATTGAATAACCATAGTTGGGGAGGATTTATATATATGTAGGTATGCTTCTTAAGCTGGACCATACTCATTATCTGAAAGGTAACCTAACCTCAGAACTTTGAAATGCAAATATTTCAAATAGAATTTTCCAAATAGAAATAGAAGAGTAAAAAGTTACATTCCTTGGTTTTAAGCCTGGCCAAGGTGAGAGAGAACATAAATGGGAATGAAAACAAGTTATGAAAAATTGGATGAGGTTTAAGAGAGGTGCAATTTTCACTCTGAAATATATTCACTTTATGCTTTGATCAAAGTCACTTCTCCCTTACATTCCAGTACATGCCCCTGATAGGTTTGATATAACCAAAGGCTGTGCACCCATGGGCTGGAGCTAGTTCTGCTTAAAACTGTGTGCCAGATATCCAGTAGCTTGTTGTCATTGGTGATCTCTGGATTTATGGATTCTGATACAAAAGGAAGAGATTCCTGGTTAATATATATCCTAAAATACTACCAGCTTAGACTTGAAGCAAAAGATTCCTTTCCTGTCCGGTTCGGTTACAAGAGAGGGCAAATCTTGGTGTTAGCAAATGTATTTTTTATCACTGTAACCCATTTAATTTTCTTTTCATTATTAGTTCATTTATTTATTATAGCTTTAATCCTTTTTTAATTTGTTTCTTTAATAATTGTTTGTTTTTGGTTTTAAACTGTGACTGCAAAGTTCATTTTTCTCCTTATATTACAAGGAATTTGAGCAACATCTCATGTTTAATTTCAAGATTTCTATTGATCAGTTGTTAAATATGCTACAGTTAAACAGTGGGGATTGTAATTAGCTAATTTCTTAATCTGATACATCACTTTTTTAGCCTTATCCTAACTTAATTACAGAGATTTGAGTAGAAGCTGGTTACAAATTGTAACCTATAACACATGAAAGTAATTAAAAAATACTTTATGAAGCAATAATGATCACAAAAGTCTTTTACAGGGAGCAAACTTCAAATCAAGACCGGGCCAATATCTGTGCATTCAAGGAATGTTTTCTGTTACAAGGTTAAATAGCAAGTGTGTCATTTGTGTAAAAGCAAAATATATGTTCAGCCAGGTATCTGTGACAGACTGCTTCAAGGCACTGTAATTCTCAGGCACTTGAGTGTCATTGAGGTGGAAATGTGGGGGGTGGGGGGTGGGGGGAATTCTCTCTAGTGAGGTAGAGAGCATTTGGCAAAAGATTCCCAAGATACAGTTGCTGGAGGGCAAAGAAAGAGAGAAAATGAAGTGACACCTCTTTGCCTTGAGGGAACTGAAGGAACAACTTACAGAGCTCTCTCATCTAAGCCAGCTGAAAAATCACACCAGCTCTAAAGGACTTCACATTATAAAAGGACATCACTATATTGGCATACCAATCTCTCCATCACTGTGTAATTCTATCTCCTTCCTAGCCTCTATAATTGATTAAACCCTTGCTCTGAGGCAAAAAAAGCTTTTCAACACTGTTCAAACACAGGAGCATTCTGTACAATTTCAGTAGGGTGACAGGGCATGGATTTCTATCTTTTCTAGGTGATAGAAGGATAGGTGGGAGCACTTTGTCATGATTAATCACCAATGTGGCTAGGAAGTAAGCCAGAACTTTAATTAAGCTGAAGGTCATATAGACATGTAACTTTTCCCACAGTTATATCTGGGTGCAGGCCTTTTCGTTCCCACAAAGTTAATCTTGTCAAATTGTGTATATTGAGACAGCAGAATCCAGCCTGCAATGCAAGAACAAAGAATTACTCTTGCTTGATCCCTGTGTGTGCATGCTAGTAAAGGTGCCATTCAGAGTCATCAAAAGCAGAATTCAGACAGAATGGAATATAACCGAGCAATGAATCACTTTAAAGATAACACATATTGTGGCCATCCATGTAAGTTTGCTGAATACTGTCATAAATGGAATGACTTCTAAGATGCCACCTTCATTGCCACTGTAATAGGCTAACATGGCCATTTCTCTGGGAGTCTAGAATATAGAGAGTTCTTAAAAATCTATATTGCCATGATCAATAATTGATCTATCCAATTTCAACCTTTCCAGAAATTTGCATATATGCCAAAATTTTTAACCTTGGCTTGTTCACCTGAATTTCTTGATGCTTTTATTGTCCAACTTCTTTTGGATATTGTACTGTATTTTTGCTCTAGATCTATGGACTAGATGGGGATCACTACTTTGCCCAATAATTCTGCCTTCTTGGCTTTGGCTGCCTGCCTGATGGAGTCTTTCAACAGTTACTTACTCTGCACACTGTAGAGGGCAGCGGCAATGGCCTTGAAGGAAAGGAAGAAGAGCCGCTACCGAGGCAGCAGTCAGACAGGTTGGGCTTGAGACCACCCCAAGAAAGTAACTGGAGAAAACATCTCAGACAAACCCCTCCCCAGCTCACACAAAGATAAAGTGAGGGAGAGGGAAGTACACTAAGACTTGCAAGATTCTGTTACTAAAGCTATTAAAATAAAAGTAGTCATGATCTACCTGGCACTGGTTGAACTTAGTCTGGTCTATCTTTTTGGGCTGACAGATGTATTTCTCCATTCCTAGCCTGAATACTAGGTGAGATGAGAACAAGCAAAACTCTATGGAACAATATAGAAAGGTTGAACAAATCATGTTGCTCAGGTTTCCATGGAACAATAAGTGATGGTAGGTTCACTTAATGTAACATATGAACCCAAACCAAAGGATGAAATATTCCCACTTATTTTTATTATTAAAATTTACACATGACTTGTATGGGTAAACAGGGCAGACTCTTGAGTAGAAATGTGTTCACCAACTCAACAGCATGAAGTTGGTTTTCAGGATTAAAGTGGATGTCATATAGAAGTTTGGTGAGTAGACTTCTCATCCAAAAACCAGCTGCTGGACACCCTAACTGAATAACCTCTGCAGCATTAATTTGTAAAATTCATCATTTTTGAGGGACATGTCAAATCTCTGAAATAAGTTACCTCAACATTTTTATTAACCTTTCATCAAGCTGTTAGTACATAAATAAAGGATTCATCTCCTCCTGTACCCATCTCCCATAAGGCTATTTTTAGCAGGAAGAATTTAATGGGAACTCTAATTATAGATGTTTGCAATGTATCTGATTTGGCCCTGCATAGCTGCATCTTAAATGTGGAATTCCTTATATAAATGTGGAAGTAAATTATTATATCTGCATTATGAATTATTTTCAGAGATTATGTTTCAATCTCTTTTACACGGCTTAGGTATGTATAAGACAGTTGATTAATGAAACAAATAAGTATATAAACCATTTCTTCACACTTTATGATCGACATACAGTAGCTTGTCATATGATAGAGCTTGAAGCAACTCTTGTGATAAAAAAGATCTTGCTTCCTGGTGAGCTGATAATGATGGCATCTTGATTAAGGATGTGTGAATCTTTTTTCTCTTTTCCAACATTCAGTCATTTGTCTTGTTTTTATAAGAGTTTGAGACTTCTGGAGAAAAATGTTCATCAATTTTTTTGCACCTTTCTCGATATACATTTTTGTATGCAACATTAGCTAATATACACAGTTCTGCAAGCCATTTTCCCCAAGATACCTTTTTTACATCATTTTCACTATTTGTATTGTTATATAGACACTTATCGTATGTGGAGAGGAGGGCAGTTTATTAGAAGAATGTCTGCAAAATTTAGAGAATTTTAAAGGAAAGCTGATTTTCAGTTCATAAGTTGCATAGAAAATTTGAATGTACCTTAGTTCACATTAAAATATTGCTGAGCTAATTTTTCCCCAGCTCTTGTTTTAAAAGCACAAGCTCCATAATCATAAATTACAGTAATTGGATAGACATCTTAGCTGGTGGGAAGACCTATTATTGCTTCTTAATTTAGCGCCCCTTTCCCATCATCACCATTTTGTCAGCTATGTTATTTTCTTTTAAATGCCGTGATATTTCAAATTTCAATGTTTGAAATAAAAGTTATTTAATAAAAATATTATTAAAAATAAAAATTATTGTAGCACTAGCCATTAGTATGGAAGCACCAATAGTATATGGAACAGAGGCAGCATAATATTCTCCATATGGGCTAGACCTTGTTGCATCTTTCGAGCTGCTAAATAAAAAGAAACAATAGCACTACAATATGGGAGTATTCAAACAACACACACTTATAGGAGTGCATTTAGACTTCAGAAAATCAAGTACTACTAAACCTATGTAATTTCTGGCTTTTGTAATGGCTGTATGTGTATGTCTGGCTGTTAAATGCTTTTGTACACAAATACATTGTATACTACAGATAAAGAACCATATGGTGCTCAAAGATTAAAGAGGCCACATAAGAGCTTCCAGCTGGAAAAAGAAACTCCTTCCTATGTTTAAGGTAGTTTTGCACTGAGAGAGTTTTCTGATCAGCTTCTACAGAATACAAAATATTAGGCTTATCGTGCTTGGATTTAGAGAAGAAGAGCCCACCTTGAAACCACCTGACATTCCTAAGATTATCTATGCAACACATATAATCTCTTTCATCCTTTCTTTTCACCATCTCTTTTCAGGTGTGATGTTCAGCAAAGAACAAAGTAAGCTTCTTTAGGCCCTCCTTAGTACCAGATTTCTCAGAGCAGTTTTTTTTTTAATCACCTATTTCTAAAGGCTGTGTTGCAAAACCCTGCCAGTTTTCTCCATTGTGCTATTCTTTGAAAGAACTGTCCTGTTCAAATATAATTTTCTTTTATGAAAGGGCATTCACACAGCTATTCTGATATTCACTTTAGTGTTGACCTGCTATAGCTTCCATTTCGAGCTCCACAGCTGGTTTGCGGTTATCAAAGTGGCACAAAACCGCCACTACCCTACTTCTGATGTCCTTCAAACACTCCTGCTTCCAATAGATCTCCAACTGTAGGTAAAAAGTGGGCCAAGTTCATCACAGCCTTATTCTTACACAGAAGTCCCATCCTTTTTTCCTATTGCACCTTTTAAGAGCAATGTATTCTTCCTTCCCTCTCCCAGTCAAAAGCCTTCCAGACAAGCCACTGACCCTATAGAGTGCGAATTATGGGCACTGTAGTTCAACATGCAGGAGGATGCCTGGTTTGGGAGGACTACTATGTGCCCTTTACATTTGCTTGCACAGATGTATAATATGTTTGTTCTTTTGGCTAAGGATATTACATTGTAAGTTATGATCATGCTCAGATTTGTTTGAGCTTTCTGTTTATAATGTCTCAGATGGTTTAGGCAGATATTTTCTTCCAACAGAAAGAGAATATATGTAGCTCAGGGTTGAACTGTGGAGTTCTTGGTGCTCTCTGAGCTTGGTTGTTTGATTGCAGATGTTGCATTACCCAACTGGGTAACATCATCAGTGAGTCCACTCACTTGCACTGATGATGTTACCTAGTTGGTTAATGAAACATCTGCAAGCAAACAACCAAGCTCAGAGAGCACCAAGGACTCCACAGATACTTTCTTCTTCTTAGGGGAAGAGGGAGGATAGCTTGATGACGATCAAAGACTGTTCATGCATTACTCTGGATAAAATTGAAAGCCCTGGAGTGGATGGGGAATAAAAATTGCCTACTAGCCTTCATTCTGGCACCCTGAATAATGAATATGTTGGGTTTAAAAGAAAAGGAAAAGCATATCCTTAACTTCTTTGCTTATTCCTTTTTTTAATAGTAATTTTATTAAAGATTTTAATTTACAACAATAAAAATTAATACAAACTAAAAAAAGAAAAGAATAAAAAGAAAAAATAGAAGATGCAGAAAATAAAAAAGAGAAAAAACAAAAAGAAAAATAGAAAAGAAAGAAAAAATAAGAATATATAATAAAGAAAAAGAAAAATATATAAAGAAGTTACTTCCCCCTTCATCACAACAATTTTAGTAACTTATCACCTTCTCCTGAAATATAACAAATGATCTCTTCTTCCTATATCCCATCTCTTATCTACAAGCAGAGCCATAAAATCTTGTCATTTCAGTCTTGATCAGCAAAAGTCCCTTAAGGGTTACCACAGACAATAGCATATCTGTTTTAACCTTGATCAAATAAACCAACGTTATATTCCTTCCTTTTACTTCTAACAATCTTGATCTTTAGTCCCTTCAAATAATGTCCTGGAACTTGATTTCTTTTCATTTTTTATTTGTCCCTTCTCACAAGATTCTTCAAAGCTTTTGTTAATCCAGTATCAGAAAATTATCCCGGTCACTCTTTTGGTTTGTTATTTGTATATCCCTTTTAATTAAGACATCAGCCAATTTCTTTTGTATGTCCAGTGCGACATCTTTTTCCATCTCATTCTTGTAGTCTGTCATTTTAAAATCCACTTAAAAATCAGTCTCAACCATGTCAGGTAATACGTGTTCTTCTTCCATAGCATCTTTTAAACACAGTATATCTATAGAGGCAGACACTCTTAAAATTGACTTCTGGATCCATTGTTCAAAAATGTCCTTCAATATGTCCAATGTTAAAATATTTTGCTTCAGTCAGTATTAGTAAGTCATGTTTGAGTGTTGTTCTCCTTTAATTATAATCTTTAGTTCCTTCTCTAGTGTCCTATTTTTAAAGTCTTATCACTTTTTTTTAAGGAATTCAAAACAAAAGCATTTTCCCAGGGGAAAGATTCTTTAATTCCAAAATCTTACTTCAAATTTATCTGGACCCTTAGTCTGTTTGTAACTTTATAAAAGCAAAGTTTTAATCACCCTTTTGCTGTTTATTCCAGAAAAAAAAAAAGTCCTTAAACTTGTATTTAAAACTTCTTTCCCTAAGGATTGAAGGAAATTTACCTGGTACTGTCCTGTTCAGACTATGAGATGGCTAGGCAGAGTTCTAATAAAATTCTTTACTGAATAAGTATTTACAATAGTAAAAGTTTTGCAATAGATTAGAATATGTAGTTCAAATCAAATCCAACCAGGTGGCAAAGGACACATAGGCAACACTGTAGGGTCAGACTGTGGCAAGACAGCAAGGCAGAACTTGGCCAATCCTCTGATTGAAGCTGCAAGACTGGAAGGAGCTAGAGTGCATGGCAAAGGAGAGGCTGAACACTCAGGTTGGTGTCCTGGCATGCAGGCTGGATCAGGCTGGCATGCAGAGGCTAGACAAGGCTTGGCTGGAGTATCTAGGCAGGGCTTGGTTCTGGAGACGAGACAAAACTTTGCTGGAATGCCTAGGCAAGACTCGGATCTGAGGAATAGGCTGGACTGGACTTGAGCACTGAGGCAAGGCTTGAATCTGGAGACAAGACTAGACTGGGCTGGACTGGAGCGTCTGGGCAAGGCTGAGATGTGAAGGCACACTCGGATCATGCTGGAGAGATGCAACAAGGCTTGGAGCTGGACACAAGGCTGTGCTCAGCAGGGACAGCAGGGAGAGGCTCTACTAGAGTGACCTATGTAGAAGGCGGTTCCATGAGGGCAGAAGGCGCTGGCGCTGGTTCCACGCTGGCTACAGGCAAGGCTTCTGATGCTGGTAAGGACTCTTCCGCAGGTTCTGTGAGCTCGAAGGATCAGTTGTCTCCAGCAGCTTGCTCTTGGCGCGCCTGCCTTTTTATTTGCTCCTTTTGGTGCCGTTCTCCTTTAGCAGCCAATCAGGCTTCTTTCTCTTTTGCGCACTTCTCTGCTCTCCCCTCTCAAGCACTGATTGGAGGCTTCAAATCTCCCTCCAGAGTTTGTCCAATCAGTGCCTGTGATTTCTCCCTCTCTGCTGAGTCACTTCCCGGTTTTGATTCTCCAAGTCCTTCCTGATAGGTTTCATTTTGACTCTGAATAAATTTCATTTTGGGGGTCAGAAACAGGCTCAAACCTCACAGGTACTGTAAAACATGTTGATCCAAAGGTTTCTAATAGCTGAAAAGCAGTTAAAAGTAATTTCTGAAAGTCATTAGAAAATGAAGTTTGCAAACCCAGGGTCCTTTCAAAGGTGCCAACCACATTTGAGCAAGATGGCTGTTCCCTCATCTTCCAGAGCTCTAAACTCACTGTGAGCAGCAGCTGTTTGGAACACTTGTGGATGATCCCAAGTCCACTCCTTATTCAGAGAGGAATTACAAAGAGCCAGTCTACTCACTGGCTGTTCATTCTGCCACAGTCATCAGCTCCACTTTTAGCAGAGCCATCTTCAGTCTGCCATTTCTTCCCAGGAAGTTCTACTTCTTTGCTTATTTCAAGGGCTATCAGCATGTTTGAAATAGTACTACAGTAATTCTATTGGTGGGCTCTCTCCTAATGATCTTTGGTGGGTTTAACTGTCAGGAAGGCAGCAACAGTGGTCATCCATTTAGTACCGAGGCAGCATGTAAATTTTCTCCAGGATCCTGTATGCTTCCAAGACAACATGGATCCAGAGCACTGGGAAATGCGAGTGGTGACGACCATCCTTCATGAATGAAGAGCCATTGTTTTCAATGTCCCTTGACAGCTAAGAGTGACAGCACACTGAGGATACTCCATGGCAAAATAGGAAAATTAAATGGTGTCTCCAAGATGTCCTTGAATTCACTAAAGTGCTTGAAGACAGCAGCCTGGGAGATAAATCTTGATGGACCTTGTTGGACTACTCAAACATAATGATACCAACTCTGGTTTCTCCAGTAAGTTCCCCACCCCACCCCACCCCACCCCATACACACACACACATGCCCACACACACACAGAGTTCATACATGCTTGCACCTTTTTCTGTACTTTTATTTGATGTTATACCACTGTTCTCTTTCGAGGCCACATTTTGCAGTAAGTGTGATTATCAAACTAATTTCTTGCCATTTTATTGTTCATTAGACTTAACTATTCTGCAACTTGCCATTTCCTTATAAAATCAATATAATAAATCTAAAACTTGTTCTAACATTAAGTCTCCAACCTTCTCATTAGAAATGCCACTGCTAAACATATATAACCTTGTTTGAGACAGGACTTCAATTTAATGCATCTTGTAATTTGCAGTTCTCCACATGAACACTGAAACACTGAATGAACTTGGAACTTATTTCACACATTCACTGAGTACATGAATTGATGCTGAGCCATATGCTATTTTGCTTGTATATTACTAAATATACTTTAGTCAGTAGCTGGGTAAACTGATGAGGCACTCTGAGCTGAGAGCAACTGGCTGAAGAGCATTGCTTCCTAAGGAAAAAAAATGTTTTGAAAGAAAATTCATTATTGGTGTAACAAATTCTCTGTTTTAATCTCCTTGCTCTCTAAAGAATGTTCCTTCAAAACAAAAACTAAACATCTCATTTTCTCCCTAGAAACAACATTCTTTCCATCAACATGTAGGCTCATATTATTTTCACAAAGAAATGGGTTAGGCTATATCATAATATAATAACTTGTTCCTCAAGAGTAGAAATTGTCACAGAATGGCATTTAGTGCATAAAGGTAAAGGTAAAGGTTTCCCTTGACGTAAAGTCCAGTCGTGTCCGACTCTAGGGGGCGGTGCTCATCTCCGTTTCTAAGCCTTGGAGCCGGCGTTGTCATAGACACTTCCGGGTCATGTGGCCAGCATGACGACTCGGAACGCCGTTACCTTCCCGCCGAAGCGGTACCTATTGATCTACTCACATTTGCATGTTTTCGAACTGCTAGGTGGGCAGGAGCTGGGATTAACAACGGGAGCTCACCCCGCTGCGCGGTTTCGAACCGCCGACCTTCCGATCAACAGCTCAGCGGTTTAACCCGCAGCGCCACCGCGTCCCTGAGGGAAAATTAGACTAAGAAACATGAGGCCTCAGTTCATATTCTTGAAGGAGGGGCAGCTTCTTTAGAGTGTTGAAGATTGAACCACAAGACATATTTCTATTCCATGTAATGTCTACTAATGAGAGAAGAGAATGGCTTCCATATTGATGGATAGATCATGAGGCACTCTGCTTTCCAACTTTTTGATATGATTTTCATGTCCTACCACCTGCTCCTTAGACAATAACCTTACTCCACCTATAGCAGGAATAATCCTGAGAGCCCACCATTGGCAATTCTGGAGTCAATTTTGCTTACTCTGATCTTGTGAGTAAGCAAAATTGGGAGGAGCTGTATGTCTGTATCTCTCTGAGCAATCAAGGTTGTATATCTCCTCATTCTACGTGTCACTGCTCTACCCACCTAGTATTCCCCTAGTGGGAAATTTTAAAAACAGCTGTTATTATTGGATAGTTACTTCCTCCTTCTAGCTTAGGAGAAACTTTTGAACTAGTCCAGTGTTTCTGCCCCTTGGCAATTTTTTGTATGTATGGACTTCAAGTCCCAGAATTCTCAGCAATGGCCGTGTTGGCTGAGGAATTCTGGGCACTGAAGGCCACACATCAGTAAATTGCCATACAGGTTGGGAAATACTGTTTTAGTCACATTTTTGTATTCAATCTGCATTCATTCATCATTCATTCATTCCTGTCCCCATTTGTTCCTGTTTGGCCACGCACACTTCTTAAGTAACTCATTCCCACTGAATTCAACTATTACTATCAACCTTCTTTTACTTCCATACAAGAATCTAGGCACAAACATCCTCTGTACACTCTCATATTTGCTTCTGTTGACAAACATTCATTCCCCATAACAGGCTACATATTACCTATTACGTTTTTACCAGTATTTGCCCATGTTAACATTTCTCAATCCATTTTCCTATCTTTAGTAAACATTCTACATACAGTAGATACAAAAGTTCATCTGCTTACTCTAAAATAATACTAATCCATATTTTCTAACATATCTTTAGCCTTTTCATTCATGCTTAAATCTACACCGTCATTGTCATATACATGTGTTTATGAACTCTGCTACAATAGATTAGACCAATTCTACCCTTCACCCTTCTCTTAGTTTCACAAACACACAACACATCTCTTCTTCTTCATTTCCTTTCCTTCCTTTTATCATTATCGCATACACTTCTTACATTCCAAATCACAATCTTTCATATTTCAGATGGGCCCACAGATATTGACCTCTACTGCCTATCATAGCTCTAATCAATCAAGGTTTTCATGTAATGCTTTTTAATAAGAAAGACAAAGAATAAAGTAGGGTACCAGTCTTAGCTGTACCCACATCACATACTGCATTCACTGTTATAGATGAAAATATGATAACAGTCAGTTTGGCATATTTTGGGCAGTATGGCATAAGCTCAAGCAAAGCCCAGCCCAGTTTTAGCCCAAGTTTGCTCATGCTATTCTATACAAGTTAGGATCTCTAACACACAATTGCACACATCCCACCAACTGATAGGTACATGTAATGTAGTAACAGACATTTCCTATACAAATTTTTGGTCCAGACCTTTCCTCTAAAACATGGTTTCAAAACTCATGTTCCTGCTTTAGGAGCGATACGGCATTTGCTTTGTAATTTCAGAACAAAAACATTGCCATCTTCCAATATTGTGAAAACTTTGGTTTTGCTGATTAATTATTTATATCCCACTTTTCTATTAAAACAATATCAACAGCAGTAAAAATACTATATAATATTTTTATTATATGACACCTCATTCAAAGATAGCAACAATAGTAAGAAAATAAGCCATGTAGCCACATAGATATGCAGATTTGCTTCATAGCACTAGTTCACCATCGGCTGAAGTCAGCTTTCCTTTTCTTCATGACTCATGCTTTCAGTATCTCTCCTTCACTTTTTCACTGGTTCCAACATCTCTTGCCTATTACTAAGACTTAGATTTCTATCTCCCTCTCCAGCTATTCATTTTAGGCCTCCAGAAATCATTTTCCTCAATGTTTTCTTCTTTCAGTTTCTAACTTCTCGCACTTTTACTTGATGATTGATCAAAAATGGTTGGAGGCTCTTCTTCTGCAGAAGAGCAAATGAGGATGGAGCAGTAAAAGATGTAGCATTTCCAGATGGATAACTGTCAATCTGTTGCTGCTAAAGCATCTTAAAGACTAATACATTTATTGTGTTATAAACTTGTGAATGGACTGTTATCTGTGGAAAGCTGGGTCAAAATGAAGTTGTTAATCTGTATGGTCTAAAAGAAACCTTGGTGTTTTTAACGTGGCCATGCAACTTCTACAACAATAACAAACAAACAAAAATCAGTGTAACTGAATACTTTTAAAAGGATTTGAAATTTCTCCTTCAACCATAATTAATACCATTCCCTAATCACGCATGAAAGGAAAGAGAAAGTGATGTTTTTGCTTATAAAATTCCAGTCTGTTGTGGTATATGACCAAACTAAATCTTTGCACATATTTAGTGAAATTGTAAAAGAGAAAAGGAGAAAAAAAGTCCAGCCTTTCCCCATGTTTTTTTAATGGTCAGTTTTTCAGTGTTTCACCAATAAAACAAAGGGGAAAAAAATCTGGTGATTCACTACTTGTGTCTCAGAGAAAAAGTGAATTTCCTGTTTAACACTTTGGGTTTGGCCCCAATCCCTTCTTTATTTACCCCACCCACCTTCTAACCCCAGCATACAGCACCCAGCAGATTTTCGATGAGAATAAAGAGCCCACTTGTGAGAAATTAAGTCCCCCACAACTCTCCTGCCAGCTCCCTGCAGATATTGACTCCTACTGATACAGAGATACTTAAGGGATAGCCATAGTCCAGTGGCAAAACCCGATGCATCTTATAACAATAGTTTGTTATTTCAAGCTTTAGAAAGCTTCTGTCAGTCAGTGCAGCTAATACTGATGGGGTTAGTATTGGTGGTGGAACAAAGCTTTGACTGAAGTAGTATGCACGCCTGATGGAACATTTCCCTTCAATGCACATGGCAATTTCAGACACATTTTCCTACAGCTGCAGACTGTGAAGGATCTGATAGAAAACTTTTAAAAAAAAAAACTCTTAACCACTTCTGAGGCAGACATAACCCAGAAATAAATTATGGGTCTGAAAGAGAATGGAAATGGGTGATTCTGTGAAAAGCAGATTTTACCCACTATATCTCTTGATCAATGACTTGATCTATTTCTTCAAAATGAAAACCGTCCAGTCTCTTGCAACTCGAGTTAAACTATACTGAGACAATCAAATTTGTCTTTTGATTGTCACAACTCCCATTTTAGGAAAGCAGATGCTATTATACTGTGAGTATTGGCTGACTTCATTTCTAGTAAAAGTCAGCCAAAAGCCTGTAATTATGCTGAATAGTTTCCTGGAATCTTACTTCCATAAATGATGCCATATTTTGAGTAATATATCATCACTGTGCCTTGCTCAGATTATTACACTAATATATCATTAGAAAAATAGCTAACTGTAGTGATGGATTAGTCTAATACAACTTTAAAGCAACAGTTTTCTCTGATAAATCTAAGCTGATCCAACTCTCCTGTGTAAGTACAATGCAACATAATATTGCAAGGAGATACTCTGAAGAGACACCTTTCATTAGTAGAGAAAAACCTTATCTTGAACTTGTAGTGGAATATTTAGGATTAGACAAAAGAACCCTGAGACCCAAAATAAAGTATTGTAGTGTGAAATGCTTCTGTTCACTGCTCCAGGGCATCAATCACACCATCTTCCATGATTTTTCATTCCCATGTGTCTAGCAGTACTCCATGGCTACCTAGCACACACGGTTTATTAACAGTATGTTTTTGTAAATCCTACCCTTATGGGAATTTCCTCCTAAATACTTACCTATTTCTGAAAATCTTGGATTTTTCTAAATCTATCAATATCTCTTTTCTTGTCTATACACAGTAGTGACATTTTGACTTTGCCTATTTCAAGATAGCCAAATTGATTCCATTTTTGGAATCAGAAGTAGAAAGGGTAATATAGCTAGCTATAGGTAAAGGTAAAGGTTTCCCTTGACGTAAAGTCCAGTCGAATCCGACTCTAGGGGGCGGTGCTCATCTCCGTTTCTAAGCCTTGGAGCCGGCGTTGTCATAGACACTTCCGGGTCATGCGGCCAGCATGACGACTCGGAACGCCGTTACCTTCCCGCCGAAGCGGTACCTATTGATCTACTCACATTTGCATGTTTTCGAACTGCTAGGTGAGCAGGAGCTGGGATTAACAACGGGAGCTCACCCCGCCGTGCGGTTTCGAACCGCCGACCTTCCGATCGACAGCTCAGCGGTTTAACCCGCAGCGCCACTGCATCCCAGCTATAGCTAGCTATAGATATAGATATATGGAAAATGGGTTAATAGTCCATAATGTACAAGTTTAAGTAATAGGCTAAATACAGTATTGAGTGGCCTAAAGTGCAAAATATAGAAAACTTTCTAATGGAATGATATGTATCTTTTTTCAATTATCTTGCTGTATTGGTTCTGTGAAGAGGAAAGCTGGAGCATCATCTATTTTAAGTGTCATATTGACTAAGTTATGGAGGTTATAGAGTCAAACTCTGTTCCCATACCCATCTAGGCAATTCTATTACATGTCTAATAATCAGGAACTCATTCATCTATCTTTCTTCCAATGCCAATCTGCCTTCAGTCAAGGACAAAGAGGTCAGATACATCACAAAAGAATAAATGGCCCCAAATATGACATCAGAAATGGCAATATTTAAAACAAGTAAATAAACATTTCAGTCTCTAGAATGTTCTGTTGCTCACCTGAACAATGGAACCCTTCAGTGGAGGAATATCAAAAAGGATACTCCAGAATGAAATAGTTGAATTAGATACACTGTAGCAAATTCCTAATTCATTTGGGCTACAGCAGAAACAATGGTTTTCTATCCTTCTAAAATCATTAATTTACTAAGCTATTCTAAAACAGTGGTTTTATCACCAATTACTGTAGTTTCAAATGGTTGCTGTGTTTTCTTTGCATACATTTAAGTTTTAATTGAATTGTCACAGTCTGTACATCTTGCATTCATTACCATTCAAATTATCAACATTTCATTTTCCTTTCTGCCCATCTGTGTTCATATACCTGCCAACTAATGATAACCTTTATGCATCCACTGAAATAACGTCTAGTCTTAGCCTTTAAGGTGCCACAAGATCTTTGTTATATTCATAGTGTGAGATGGGTCTTGAGTTTAGTTATAAAAATATTAGAAAGTCATGCTTATCACTCCCTATTCCACTTAACATTGGGATATTTTGAATGATAGATGGTCAACTGAGTGTTAAGAATCAAACAATTCAAAGAAATTACATATACTGTACAAAGCTGATTCTCCTTTTTTGTTGATAGAAGTCCACCAAGACTTCTTGCTTTGGAGAAAAAAGCACCTTTAAAGTTAGCAAACCTCATGACAGTTTGTTTGTTTGTTTGTTTGTTATCCTGCCTTTATTATTTTTATAAATAACTTAAGGTGGGGACCATACCTAGCACTTTTTCCTCCTCCTATTTTCCCCACAACAGCGACCCTGTGAGTTGAGTTGGGCTGAGAGAGAGTGACTGGCCCGAGGTCACCCAGCTGGCCTTCATGCCTAAGGCGGGACTAGAACTCACAGACTCCTGGTTTCTAGCCCAGCACCTTAACCACTAGACCAAACTTATATATTCAAGTTTACAGGTTTAAATAGATTGTTGTCCATTTCAAGGTAATGGGTAAGAAATACCATAGCAGAGGATAACAAGTTTTTTAAACAACTTCAGGTAGATAGCTTATGACAACTCAACAATTCCATATAAAAGACAATGTTTCAAAATGAAATTTAATATTGAAATCCATTAATCTGGTTATAAAATATTTGTAACTCAAAGGGGACTTAATAGGAAGGCAAGTGTAGAGCAAAGGAACCAATACATTTTATGACATCAATACATGGGGCCATGAACAACACAAAATCATGAACATCATAAAGTGCTTAGCATTTCTGTTATAAAATATTAGAAAAGGACCTCTCTACTGTTCATATATTCCAGTTGGTTTCCCTCTTTGTTCCTCTTCCATATAGATTCTAGACCATGTAAGTGCCTAGCACCCTTCTTTCTCTCTCACATCTATATTAAAAAGAAGAAAAAAAATTGCTAAGTAGACCAGCTTTCCTGAGTGCTCATGCAATCAAGCACAGACTTGTTTCTATTCTTTTGGAGAGAGAGCAATAGAACCATTATGCTTACGATCTCTTAAAAAACTAAAATATCCTATAGGAAACTATACATGTCATATTTTGTAAGGTTTTGAGTTTATGGTATTGCACCATTAGAAAATAAAATCCAAAAATAATAACAGGCCATTGTTTGTTTGTATACATTACTTATATAATGCCAAATAACTAACGTTCTGTAGTCAATTTATTAAAAAAAAATCAAAAGCATAAAATAATTAAAGACACCACCACCAACAACAAAATGCTCTTAAAAACCAGCAATAGCATTAAACCAAAGTAAAATAAATTATAAATAATCATGTATTTTTCTCTTTTAGTCCAATGTTCAGCACTCTTAAAAAATGGCAATAATTAGGTCTACTAGCATGAATATGTATTGCTTTCAGATACAAACTGCTAGATTTTTTTATGTGCTTTACATTTTACTCTGCAGTTCTGATACATTCCTCTGAAAATAACAGTGCTAAGTGGCCTCAAGATATTATTAGAATAGGATTCATAATCTTGTATCCTCCGGATGTTTCAGACTATAATTCATATCAGCTCTAGCCAGAATGGCCAGTCATGAGATATTATAGGAACTGTAGTCTAAAGCATCTGGACACCAGAGTATGAAGTGGTCTATTCTATTTGTATATTAGAATTTAATTGTTATAACTGTTTTTGTTATTGTGTGGATTCAAGTCATTGTATTTCAAAGGACATGTCTGCTGCTAAAGCCCTGACAAAAATAATCTGAATGAATTACCTGGTTAACTCATTGCAGCAAAATAATGGCTAATAATCTGGCACCCCAAAATCATCTTCTTTACTTGTTGCTTCTCTTCAGATTAGGTAAAGGTAAAGGTTTCCCTTGACATTAAGTCCAGTCGTGTCCGACTCTAGGGGGCGGTGCTCATATCCGTTTCAAAGCTGAAGAGCCGGCGTTTGTCCGTAGACACTTCCATGGTCATGTGGCCAGCATGACTAAGCAGAATGCCGTTACCTGCCCGCCGAAGCGGTACCTATTAATCTACTCACATTTGCATGTTTTCGAACTGCTAGGTTGGCAGGAGCTGGGACTAGCAACGAGAGCTCATCCTGTCACGTGGATTCAAACCGCCAACCTTCCAATCAGCAAGCTCAGCAGCTCAGCGGTTTAACCCGCAGTGCCACCATGTCCCTTCTCTTCAGATTACATTCCCTAAAAACTGTTCCAAAATCACATGTATTGTCTTAGACATTTACTTACCCTAATTCAATCTTGCAATTGCATCTGCTTCAGAAGATGAGCAAAACATCTTTGTCTAAAAAAACTAGTATGATTATACCCTGCATCCATTTTAATGAATTAAAAATTCAGCTCCCATCAAGATATCATGAACATACCTCTGGAAAAGGTGTCTCTCTTAACTTCTGCGGTAAGAGGATTTTAGCCTGATATGTGGAAACCTTAATCTACTGCTGATTACTTGAAGCCCACCCCCATTCCTTGTGGTATATCATGAAAACTAGATGCACAAATGCGGCCAAGAAACTCACTCCATTGCATGTTGCTCCTAATGGGATTGATCACGTCCAAGACTCTTAGGCCCACTGAGAAAAGAGTCCCCCATTGGGGGAGAGGGGTGGTAATATAAATCTAATAAATAAATAAAATAAATAAAAGAGGGCCGGTGGTACAAGTACATGTTATAGAAATGCTTTCATTTATAGTGTAAAGATTTCATATACATTATAACTATCACCTATCTGCCCAGTTTATTACAACAAAGAGGTTTACTTATATTCAAATAAAACCACCAACCCATCCCAACTTCAGTAGCAGCTTGCTGGCAGCAATGCTGAAATCATTTGCAGATAAGGGCCCCTCTAAGGCAAGATTGTCAGTCTTCTTTTTTAAAAAAATAGTCTGTTTCGTCACATGGTTGGTAGAGATTTGCTTCCTGAAAAGCTCTCCACCTCATTTCTCTTTATATGGGAATTCCACAGTCTGGCATGTTTTGGCAAAAGGTGATGGACTCTGGAGTCTGCCCTGGTTTCCATCAGAGGAATGGCTTCAGTATTGCTGAGGCCCAGCTGACCTAATTCCACTGCAAACCTCAGGCTCATCAGGTATCAGGAATTCTGCTTGTCTCAGCATCCTTTTCTTCTATGTCATCTCCTTCTCCTATTGCCATGTCTGTTGATAAGCAATGTCTTCATCTTCCTTCTTCCTGTTAAGGGTTGAGGTTGCCCTCCCTTTTTGCCTTTACTGATTGTTACGCCTAGCTGATGAAACCAGACCATTTGATGGCTGTTGTCTGGAATATTCAATATCATGAGTGAACTGGAGAAGAAGTGTTTTTGACTCTTTCTCCCATTCTATAAGCTATGTTGGATCAGTTGTGCCTAGATCGGCAAAAGGACCAGCCCTCGTTCTCCAGAACAGTTGACTTATCTGAAGACATGCAGGAATTAGGCATATCCGTAACTATCAATATGTATGGTGTTCCTATATGGATGGAGAAGATGGAGAAGTTTCTTTGTGGACATGTGTATGAATTCATTGGTACATCTGCCATATGCAAATTTCTGTCAGTAGTACTAGAAACTCCTGACTCAATTCACCCAACACACTCAATGGTTCATTTGGATTTGGTTTAGCTATTTAAATCAAGGTTAAATCAAGGTTTGTGTTTCATATAAACCCAGCATGTTGTGGTTGATTTAATAAACAAATTATGGCTTACTCAGATGTGTGAATTCAGTCTCCTTCTTCTGAAGGTTTCATAGAATTCAGTAGTATATTTTTCACTCTCAAATGAAGCCTTGGATTCCCTTTAAAAGAGAGGAATATTTAGAATTCCTAAACAAATTCCTTCTCTGTTAACATACAATATATGCCTGTTTATTTTTATCTATTTTTTCTTGCCCAGTTGTTTCACTCATTCTGCTTTCTATTCCTGGGTCGCCAGCTTCTATCAGTCAAGTTCTCCTTCTGTTCAGTTGGTTCTTGTGCCCAAGGCTGGTACTTCAATTAAAGTATGCTGTTACTGATGTTAAGACAAGTCTCCTATTCTTGTGGTCAGTTTCTGTGGTTAACTCTAAAATAATTTTAATCCCATACCTTGTTCAGGAAATATCACTCTGCTAGCCACAGAGGATAAATAATTGCTGTTTAATGCCTTGCTGGGGAAAGTACTCTGACCTAAAATGACCTTCTGTTTCCAGCTTTTGTCTAGGAAGGAAATTAAAAAAAAAGTGACTATTCTATTAAAATTGGAAGGAAATTTTTGATATTTAATAATATTTTATTTTGTTTAGAAATCCTTTCTCCCTGTTCCCAGTCTGATTTTGCAACAGATTGCACTAAAGGTGGCCAACCCTGGAGGGCTGGCAGTCACATTCAACATTCTGAGTGGATGGTACTGAGAAACAATTTTTAGCAGGAGGGAATTGCCTGTTCATAAATTGGTTGCCATAAAAGACATCATTGGAAATAAAAAATGATTGAATAGAAGGCAAATAGGTAGAGCAGGTACAATATTCCCCACCACCACCACCACCACCACCAGTCTACTTGCTTTCTGCCAGACATGTTTCCAAGCAAAACAGTAGACTGCAACTTCCATTCATTAAAAAAAAAACCAACCAAAGCTGACTCTTGATTATTCTGGAGGTTAGGACTTTACTACTGGTACCTATTTAATTATCTTTAAAATTAAGACAGTCTTGAAAAAAATGCAAGGGAGGCACCAAGGGAGCTGACCACAGGGCTACTGGTGGGACTAGACACCATACTGAGGACAGGCAGATACCCTCATGGAGAGTCAGTCCTGCAGATAACCTGGTCCTGTGCCATGTAGGGCTTTAAAGGTGATAATCAGTACCTGAAATTGCACCCAGAAGGAAACTGGGTGCCAGTGCAGCTTGCACTGCAGGGCTGTCACATTGGCAAACCTAGGAGTGCCCAACACTGCAAGCACCCCTGCATTCTGGACCAGTTGTTTCTTTGTTAATTCATTTTATGTAATCTTATTGCATTTTATATCTACGTTTTAGTTTTATTAATTATACTGTACGTTTATGTATTTTTATTGTAGTGTTCTCTGGCGTAAAGGACATAATAAAGGTTTGATTGATTTGATTGACCAGTTGTAACTTCCAGGTGATCTTCAAGGGCAGCCCCATGTAGAGAGCATTGCAGTAATCCAAACGGAAAGTGACCAAGGGATGAGTGACTGTGAGCAAGGCCTCCTGGTCCAGGAAAGGGCATAATTAACACACAAGACAAACCTGTACGAAGGCTCCCCTAGCCACAGCTGCTTGCTGCTCATTGAGACTAGGAGGACCCCCAAATTTCCCACCAGCTCTGTCCAGGGTAGTGCAACCCCATCCAGAGACACCAGACCCTGGGGCGACCAAACACCCAAAGCCCCTCCATATTGCCAGGATTGAGTCGAAGTCCGTTTCTCCCCATCCAAATCCTCACTGCTTCCAGGCATTTGGGCCCCACCACAACAGCATCACCTGCATGGCTAGGGATGGAGATGTATAACTGAGTATCATCAGTACAAAGGAAGGTGCAATCAGTCACAGCTTTCCCATGTGTAGATCTGTGTGATGAAATATATTCTCTATTATTTGAAGGCAGTTTGAAGACAGAGTATTTATCTGTTCATCATACTATTTCATGTTTACTCAAACCATGTTTGGTGGAGCAGATGGTGAGTTAATTAGTACCATCAACTCCAGGTACATGAATTAACAAAGGCTTCCTATTTCAACTTGTCCTAGTTCTTGCAGCTTTTCCAAGGACTTTTGACTTTCTCGATTTCATCCAGCTACCGTATCCACTATCTCTCCCCTTTTCTACTTCCCTCAGTCTTGTCTTATTTTATTAGACCATCATTCACTTGTATCGTCTGCCAATGGTATGTGAGTTTCTGTTTGCTGATCATTTCCTCAATTGGACAGTCAGATTTTGTTTAGTCCAACACTGATTGTTCCCATGGTCCACTTAACAACCCTTTCCAAATCTGTAATTTGAAGGAATCTTCTTCACTCCCTCCCTCCCTTCTTCTTTCTTGTCCAGTTTTCACAATCATACATTACCATTGCTTCAACTATTCCACTCTGATCACTCTCACTAAATGTCCTTATCCTTCATTATCTTGTATAAGGCCATGTCCCTATTAGCACTTTTGACACAGGGGTATCATGCTCTTTCAGCCCCAATCTTTCCCTTGATCTTGTGATGCTGACCTCTTGTCATGTTCATTCCATCAGAAAAAAATGCATTAAGGCATCATTAAATCTACTGGTTTAAGAATAATATTTTCTCCCTTAAGCTGACATTATCCCATCACAGCTTTGAGATGGGTAAGATCTCTAATGCTTTGTTGCCCATTACCTTGGAGGTGGAATCAGCTGACCGGTTGTGGATATCATGAGAATGGATGTTTTCACATTTGAAAAGTACTCTGAAATAATCTTTACCTTTCAATGCAGCTCCACTTTTCCTCACTGCATTTTCCAGAATAAACTGAGGGATGTTAAACTAGACTTTTTTTGCTTATTTGCTGCTTTTTCTTTCTTTGTCAGTTTCAATCACTACCCCTCTTCATATGAAAAGAGGTATAGTTGCCCAGCAGCTGGCCATTTTCAGTTCTCCACTCTACTGGATCTAGCTACTTGCACAATTTGTGCAGAGTCTGCATCCCTTCTTTCTGGGGCTATTTCTCCCAGGGGGTGGGGGTGGTCTTGATTTTCACTTGGGAGGCATTCAAATGGGAGGAGCGGAAGACTAACCAGCACAAAAAAGCTAGGGCAAAGTTTTGTCATCTGACCCTTTTAGTTCTTGATGCAGTACCTTGAGGAGTAGATGTGTGGGTGATGTATTTAAAGGGGGATGATGGGTGATATATTTAAAGGGGGTAATGGCAAAGCTAGAGCAGAAAACCAATTACCTGGGTTATAATGAACTGGCACATTCACAATTCAGGGCAACTCAACTGGGCAGTGAGTCAGAACAGATGCAGGACAGAGAGTGGCAATGGACACAGCAAATGGAATGGCAGCATTGTTTGGAATCTACTCCAGTATGGTTGGATAGCACTCATTCACGAATGGAGAAAGATCCTGTCCGTAATGGCTTTTAACTCTGTGTAAGATCACAAGGTACGGCTACATACATAGTAGGGAGTGTGTTGCAGATAACTGGAAGGGTTTTGAGAGAGTCCCCTTTCTCTTTTCTTAAATAAGATGACCAATACAACTTCTCTAACCAATATTTTTGTGCATTGTTCAACTGGACAATCGCTATTACCATTAAATTCATTTCATGCCCAGGTCTTTGAGGCTGTTGGTTCATGAAGATTCTCCCCATTTCCCCTCCTATCATTTTCTACTGCGTGCTCATAATTTATGTCTTAACAGTGATGAAAACATGTTTACATCATATGATTATTTTGTGTAATGATTTCTCATGAAACATACCTAATAGAAGAGAAAAGCAATTGGTTATGAATTCAGCTAGCCTAGAATAATATATGGGCGATACATCTGAACATTCACTATTCTGTTTTCTCTTAATGTTCTGTAGTTATTAGGAAACATTGTGCTATATACAGTAAATCTTATTGGGCCTTTTAAAAAAAATTTACATTGCTTTAAAATAAATAACTTGGAGAAAATTGTAATGTAACAACCCAAAGCAATTACAAATTACAATCAATAAAACAAGGATCACACTGTGACAGAAATCCTCCACTCCACTCAATGAAAGAAACTTCAGGCAAATATCTGGAAAGTCAATTTATTCCTGCAGAAAACTCTAAATGCCACTGCTTAGTCCTGTGCAAGGGACATCACTGCCAAAAGTCACAAGTGGGCGAAAGCAATGATGTCGCTATGGAGTAACACTATGGACAGGGAATGCTATGCCCATTGAACTTCAGTCCTATTGTAGGCAATGGTGTGATTCAACCTTGCCCAACTATGCTCTCCAAATGTGTTGAACTTCAACTCCCAGAATCCCCAGCCAGTTTAAACCCATAGTCCGGCTTCTGTTGCTATTCATGTTCAGTTCATAGTCTGAATTTACTGTGTAGTTTACAATATAGATGTTTCAGAAGTATTGAATCTTTCTCTAAGGAATTATTTGTGGATGATTGCTTCAGTGCAAGCTATGAACCTGACAAAGTAATGTTTTGAAACAACAATGCTTCCTTCATTATTTTGCCTTCTGTGTTTTCTCTGCCTTCAAAGTTATAATTTGACAGTTTCTGTATAGCTATGCCCAGGGAAATTCAAGCTTATGTCTACAGAATAACCTGGATTCAGGCCTATCCACTGAAGTTGATGGGTTTGTTACAACTGAATTAGCAAGGATGCCATTGTGGCTTCCAGATTGTGTATTGCATGCGTAGTAAATAGTTAGATATTGTGCTAGTATTCTTGCATTGCCATTACAGATTTGCTATTATGAGATCATTGCTAGTACACAATAGCACAATTCATGGAAATTGGGAAAATGTCTGATACAATTGAATATTATCTCTATACATCAATAACTTTGCGTATTAGACATTCTCTTTTGTTCCATTTAACAAAATACAGCTCCAGAATAGACATAGTTGGCAGCCATGGTGAGCTAATTGTCCCTTTTTGTGGTGGGATGGCATTACGATGGAGATCTGCGCAGGATGCAGGATCTGGGTTGCTGAAATGGTCTCTGGATTAAGGAGAGATCATTGAGATAGCCCACATGACTCTGCACAGCCACTCCTCATGAGTAAACCATAGGAACTGTCATTTCGCAGTTTGCCTATGGGTTGAGTGGCTGGGAGTTGAGGGAGGAAACATCTTTGCTCACAGTCATCAACACAGTCTTTTAAAGGACAATAGGCTCGACCGAGCCTCCTTCTTAATCACTTTGGATTTGTTTTTGCTGATGCCTTAAAAGGATTAAGACTCTTTGGAACGGCAAGTTATACTGTATTCGCTAGGTTAGTTGCCTTCTCCTTAGAGAAAGAACTTTTAAATGAGATTTTAAAAGCTTGTAAAACAGCAAAAACAGCAAAAGGGTGCTTAGAATATGCACTTTAGAAAGTTTAACAATGGTTTAGGGGCTCAGATGGACTTGGAATTATAATTTTAAATGCCCACAAATTGCTCTGAATTAATTAGAAGGAATTTTCTCATGGGAAAAATGGCAATCATTTTTGAGTTTTTTCATGATAAGGGGACCTTGAATGTTGGACACTAGAGGGAGCTAGAGGATAAAGAAAACGGAGCAGAAATCTATAATTTGGGAATATTTGTCTGCCAAGCTTTTTGACAAATTGGAAGAATTTCTTGACAAGATTGACAGAGCATGTTGCAATGAAATTACAGAACAAGAACAGAATAGATGATTTTGAATTTACTTGGAAGGACTCAAATGTAATAAGTAAAGAGAAAGATGTGGGAAGGATAGGTTAACTTATTCCCAAAAGGAGATGTACAAATATCGAACCAGGAAACTGACTTGGATAATATATATATATTTTTTTTACTGGATATACGAAAGAGCTCTGTTAAGATTTGAAGGACTTTATTAGAAGTGACAGACAAAGGACAAACTTTACTTATTGGATATAGAAAAGAAATCTGCTAAAATCCTGAAAGAGTTTTGGCTTGAAACACAAATGAACAGAAGACTAGCTCTGGGACTCTTTTTGAAGGGGTTAAAAGTTATTTTTAAAAACTCAGGGAAGGAATAAAAGATTGGCTTATTCAACCAGGGCTAAAGGAGAAAAATAGTTACAGTTGGTTGCCTTTACTGGACTTTTGCTGACAAAGAACTACCGACAAAGAATTTTTTTAATTCAATAGATGAGATATGGGGTGAATAGAGATTATACTGCATTTAGAGATAGTAATAAACTCTTAAGATTATCTTTACTTGCTAGGATGAAGGGGTAAGTTACTTCTTTCTTTTTTTCTTTTCTTTTTCCTATTTTTCTTTATTCTTTTTCTTTGTTTTTCACATTCTTTTCTTTTGTATTTTTCTGTTTGTACTTTTGTAGCCTGTATGGCTTTTATTCTTTTCATTTAGAATTCTTAATAAAAATTATTTGAAAAAAAGGAAACCGGACATATTTCTTCACTAGCTCTTCTGTTCCCCCTGGATTTTAATCACCTGGTACGATGAATACATACTGGAAGCTTGAACATTTGTAGCCACTGGTATTCATTCATATGCACTGTAATGGAATCCAACATGGAGACTGTGGGGCACTGTCAGTGTTGCTCTGTTATTTATTTTTTTCTTGAGGGATCATTGTACATTTTTGCTAGGATTATATGGGGTCACATTGGAATTATGTTGATACAAGAAATCCCTTGGCATTTTATTGTAAACCGCCCAGAGTCCCCCACTGGGGGAGATGGGCTGTGATATAAATTTAATAAATAAATAAATAAATAAATAAATAAATAAATTTGATTGAGCTGTTTAAATAATACCCTATTGATAAAAATGTCCAAACTCCTACTGATTTTAATGGTAGTGGCTCAATCCTTAGAACTGAACCCTACTATAGTTTTTAAATCACAATATATCCAGATCATTGTTAAGACAAATGTAAGGCTGGAGGAGGAAGGGTTAGTGTACAGATTTTTGAACTTAATTCTCAAGAAAATCATACTTTAACTGCAATTCTATATTGTTATCAATATCTACAGTATATGTCAGAAAACTGCATTTGGTAAGGAGATTTTGTTATATGTGGGGTACACAAAAAAGAGAGGCTCAGAAATTTAATTTTGCTCATTTAACTGAATACTAAATAAATATTTCACATTTCTTTTAGAAATGTGAGTTAAGCACATATGGTATGTAAATAACTAAATAGCTAATGTTATTAAACTTTTGAAGTGGCCAACTGTGCATGAAAAGCATCTTCTTCAAACATGTTTAAGATTCCCAATTCTCATTTTATATGCAGTCTGTTGTTATACAGCAGTGCTTCAGATAACCGTGTCATGCTGTCTAATTATTGGCCTAACATCTTTATAAATTGAGTATCAGAAAACAGCACTGATGCCTGCTCTCCATATTGACCAGTGACATGAGATGTAGCCAATTAAGCCAAGCTTTTCCCTTTTACAACTAGCTGCTGTTGTAACAATGGTTATTAGCAGGGACATCCACAGGAGAGGGATCAAAAAAGTCAAAATGGCAGCCATTACTGTGTGATTGAAGCCCTACTCATTTTCCATGTGTGTTGCATGTAAAAAAGTGTGGGCTTTAATCGCAGGGTCACAGGTGCCATTTTGACTTTTTAAAACACACACCCTGCAATTGCCTCTAGTTATTAGCTAGCAACTGACTGTAGCTCTTAAGCTGTTCCGAGGTGCAATTCCTAGTGCTGATCCTGAGTGGTCTATGATGGGAGGGAGCAAACCCCAAGTTACTTTTTTTACAGTATCTAGGAGGCCTCTGTTCACTATTGCTGAACATTATCAACACAGATCCCCACTATTTTCAGGTAGAAAATGCACAAAATATGTACCGCAAACCCTAAAATAGACTTAATGCCTATTTAAAAAAAATTAAAAATCCCTCATTTTGCTTACAAAATGCACAACATACTTAGAAAAAAATGGATTCCATACTTGTATATAGCATGGCACTACTTATTTTCCTTATTTTTCCCAACCACTGTGGTCTTGGCCCTCTAAAATGATAATGGTATCTTCCTCTATTAATGGTTTTCCACTTCTTTTCTGTGGTCAAGGTGTTTGGAAAAGCATAAACCTTCCTACCTATTGTGATCCTCTTTGGAGGCTGTCCTGTTTCTCCGAATAACCTTTCCCTTGAGAGACAGCATTTTCAGGGGCTACCCATCAACCCTGGAAGTCCTTTTTATGGGGCCCTTATTTTACCGCCTCAGGAACACTTTTCTGGCAGTTGTTAAAGGTGTTTGGTTTTTGTTTCTCTTTAGGCTTTGTTTTTGTGGTTTCACTTGCTACAGCTCAGCTCTCCTAGGGATGAAATAAGGAAGAAATTAAGCCATAGAGACTATGTGAAATGAATAACTAGAAAGCAATGTGAGGGTCTGATTTCTATTTGCATGTGCTCAGTCTGAGCCTTGTCCAGTTTCCTTCAAAACTAGCTTTCCTCTTATCCCTAATTCCCATTTTAGATGGTTTTACGTATTGTTCCTATGTTCACGTTTCCTCTTTGAATTCTAACCCTTTTCTTTAATCTAATACCCATTCATGTTTTCCTTTGCTGTTGTATGCTCTTAATAAGTTTATTATTTGAAATAGATACTTTTTGTAAATGCAAATATTATTTGAAACAGATACTTTTTGATCCCAATTTGTGCCTTGGGGGCAAGGTTTTAATCTGATTATGTGCCTCAGAAGATCTAGGCCTTTCCAGATTGACAATTAGTCACTGAATTTAAGGTGCATATATGTTCTTCAAGCAGCAGAAAAAGGAAGTCGGTATACTTCTTTTGGCCTTGTTACTATAACCTTGGCTGAGGGATGGCCACATCTACTGCAAGGTAACCCTAGTGGTGGCAGGAAATACCAGCTAAGGGTAATCACTGCTGCATCCTCTCCTCCCTCCAGCTGGCCTTGGTTGCATGGGGCAGATCCAGGAGTACAGATAGCTTTATAGCTTGAACCAGAATTAACTTAAAATCACACTGAATTTCAAATTATCATGCTTTTGTTTTGTGTCAAAATACAACTTGTATAGCTGACAGATCCGGTCTGCAAAAATTTGGGCAAACATCAGTTGGCAGCAAAAAAGCAGACTTTTCTCCATATTTTGCTGTCCTCTAGGGGTCATCTGGATATCTAGACCTTGGTTTTGATAGCCCCACCCATTTCTGGCCTAGAAATTGTTGCTGTGAACCAAGATATGCCACTTAACTATTACTCATATTTATACAAAAGAAAGATCCCTGCCAAAATAGACAGAAATCACACATCTGACTCATTATAGCAAATCTGTAATAAGTTCACAGTTTCAAAGGTAAATTAAAAGGTGGGGGGATCTAGTCTTACTTTTCAAGTATTCCTGATCTTTCTTTCCTTGTTTCTTAGCTGTCATCTTAATGCCTCACAAACTGTGGCCTCAGATTGCGCAGGTAACCATTTTTCAGTGATATATTTTGACACTGTGGCCTTTATCTCATCCCCGGCCCATCAGGGAGGCAACCTGAACTCATCTTCAGCTGAGTTGAAAAAGAAGGCTTTCCTTCTCCCAACACAAGTCTTGTCAGATGAATGATCTATGATGCCTCATTCACAGTGTTGGTGATGATGTAGTCAAGGGCTGGGCTCCACCCAACTGCTATTGATCACTTTAGGCAGCTGCTGACATGCCTCCTCCCTTCTCGTCCCTGGACACTAGCCATTGCATTGCTTTGGGTAATAGAAAGTCTGATTCTTTCAAACAGGACTCCCCTCCAGTATCTGCCATATCTCCAATCCCATAGAGTGAATGTGTGGATTCAGAAGTTGAAGAGTTAAAAAGCCATCCTGAAGTTAGTTACTTCTCTTTCCAGCCTGTGGATGGAGTGGTCAAGAAACAGGAGGTGTGAGCCAGCTCTTTCCTGACCAGGTCTTTATTTGGGAGGAAGCCAGGGAAAATCAGCCATACCACCAAGCCCTGTGAGGGGTGAGGGTGTGATGAAGCAGGAGAAATATGTGATGCCTATCAAGCCCTTTGCAAACTGTGTTTAAATATTGGCTTATCACTCTTCTGGATGAAGAACAATTCTCTATTTTAAAATAATTCAAAAATAACATGGGGGTGGTCAGTGGTTGTGATGGGGGAGGCAATTCCATCCTTCAGAGAGCAAGGGAGCTCCTTCTCCTACCTCCCCTCAGGCTAAGAAGGCCTTTGTTGACCATCCAGCTTGTAGCATGACCTTACCCAAGGATCTTCACAGCTGAGGTCACTCAGAAATCCATGAAATCAAGGCTAAACTCTGGGTATGGATGCCCATGGTAAAATAGGAAGGGAAGGTGGAGCCAGCCATAGCAGGCAAGCCCAAGCATATGAAGTAAGGACATAGCAGCCTTGCCAACTTCTCCTCACCTGAGCTGGGCAAGCAGGCTGCGCAAGTGCCCCAAGCCTTTTGTTATGGAAGCCTGTTTGCTATGCTTGCTGAGCATGCATCGAAAACAAATTTTCTGAGTTGCCTTGGTGCATTTCATCTCACTTAGGGGGAGCATCAAGCCAAAATGAAAGAATGAGCAAGAGAAGAAAGGATTGACTATAGGAGGAATGTGGTATTTGAATAGCAGTTTTGCAAAGCAAAGTTGCTAGGGGTTTCTTTACAAGCATATTCCAGCCCTAGTCCAAACCCTTCACCATTCAGCTTAGGAGAAATATAACTAAAAGGAACAGTTGGGATGTGTGGGAGAGATGTCTGCTTTCTGTTGCCTGCTCAACTAACCCATCCCTAGGTATCTTCCATGTTTTGTGGAACACCTAAACACTATCAGGACAGAACTTCTCATAGGTAGAAAGCAGCAGTAAGGGGAAAATTCAGAAATGGGAAATGATGGCCAGAAAGAATTCCTAGATTGTGTCTTCTGTACAAATGAGGAAGGGCACATTTAATCTTGACTCCAAATCTCTTATATCACACCATTTTTCTGGCTTCTTCCTCAGTCCCACTGCTGGTGAATGTTTCTCCTGCCACCTGGAGGGAAAACAAAGCCAAAATAATCCACTAATCATGTTTCTTAATTGTCTTCAGTAAATATGTAAGGACAACATCAATCCCTACCATAATTACTGACACAGAATAGGACAGTCAGCCTTATCAGGTGGACCAGACAGGAAACATGACCAGATGAGCTAATTCTACTTTATTGTAAAGGCTACATTAACAGAATCTTGCAAGTCTGAAAGTACAATTCTCCCCCTATCTCCTTTATACCCCAAGACATTAGGGAGGGTCTCTTCTGAGTCTCTTGCCCTGCCCACTATCCAGCTGTGAACTAGGCTCCTCTTATCTGACCATTCCCTAGGCAGTGTCTCCAGGCCCAGCCTTCCAAGGTCGTTCCCACATCCATTAAAAGGACTCAGCAACAAGGGCAGTGTTACAAATGCTAGCATACTTTTCTCCTACATCAAGATTTGGAGGAAGGTACTTTAATGAGACTGTGAGAAAGTATTCTTAGTTGCAACAGCTTCCTTCCTGTTGTTTCCTTCACCAATATTTTATAACTTGTGCTTATTTACGCATGCATGCATGTATGTGCATATGAGTAAGTCAAGAAGGGGAATCTTCCTGGCTCAGTCATTCATCTGCTTGACCTTGGAACAAACAAATCAAGTTGTTTTGCTTTGTTGCTTGTCTGGATATACTCCAGACAAGCAAGAAAGAGATCTATGATGTCATGAGTAAGGATGGTGAGCAGGGGGCTCCCATCCAGACTGTCAAGCGCATGCGTAGCACTGAGGAATTGGTCAGCCATTCAAAGAGACACAGATCGGGACCGCCTTAACCTTTGGGGTTTATATGTCTGGGTTTTTCCCACGCTTCTTCAGTTTGTTAGGATTCCTGTTATGTACTAGCAATAAACATTAGAGACCAGTTCCTTGTCTCAGCGTGTTTCCTGGCTGTTAGGACATATAAGGGGCTTTCGCAAGCTTATGTAGCCATAATCTCTGCCCTTTTAAAATCAGCTTATATCATGCTAAGCAGAATTCTTAACAGCAACAGCTAAGCTTTTTGAGTCGTATGTTGTCTTTGTTTCCTTGGGGATTCCTGTAGAATATTTTTTTTCCTGCTTTAACACTGGGGAATTCACTCCGAGATGGTCTGGGATTTTCTGAACTAATCTGAAAGCTGAAAATATCTCATAAAACAACCAAAAAATGAATGCTTATATATGACTCATGTTCACCCCTCCCCCAGATTCCAATTACCAGCCAGAAATAAGGATGCAAGGAATGAATCCTCTTTGTGGTTGTGGGTAGAACAACGTATATTTTGTGTAATATTCTGAACACTTCAGGGGATGAAGCACTCTGATTCAGAGCCCTTAGAATTATAATTTGCAGGTGGTTAAAATTCAATTCACTGTGAAAAAGAAAGACGTATTCAGAAGACTTCCTTGTCAGCAGACAGCTAACAGGCAATTCCAGGCATGCAGAACGAAAGCTTTTAAGCACCAGTACAATTATTTTTATTCTAAATAGGAAAATATGCAGCTTTATTCTTTTTATTTGACTGAAATGTAAACAAAGTGGGAGGGAAAATTCATGGAGATTATGGAAAAAGAGCCATTGAATAAATATTGAGTCATTTTCCCTATACAGCGTGTTCTGCAGTTTGATGGACAACAGAACACTATGGTACCGAATTGAACATTTTTATTACTCTTTCTTAATCAAAGGATATTTGTGCTGGATTCTGTTCAGTAGGCCAACTACTCAATCATTCACTGAATGGGCACTCATTTCTTTTCTCACACACCTCTGCTTCTGTATTTATCTGCCTATTTTTATGATGTTCTCACATATTTAAAAACACAGTTGAAACAGCTTTCTATTGTCAAAGGCAGCAGAGCGGATATGAGTAAGTGACAATGAAGTCAGGATTGCAGGTGAAATCTCCATTTTTGGCTAGTGTGATGGATTTATTACTTTACTTGCTTATTTTAGCTCAGTATAATTGACTTTAGTTTAACCTCATTATGCGGTTTCTTTTGGCATACTGGAAATAGAAAGTAGATACTGCAGAAGAAAGAATACTTCTACAATATGTATATGGTATGTGGAACAACATTTAAGATCCTGAAAGGCAGGATCATAATTTTAAATTATTATGTGATTTAAATAATTAGTGCCCAATCTTCTTATTCCTTGATCCCAAACCTATTCCCTGTATTTTCAACTCTCTTTATAGGAAGGGGAAAAGCTGATTGCAGTAAAGAAACTTAATCTCCTTTTAGTCATGTGAGAATAATGTGTTATATATACAAGTAATTTCTACTAAATATATTCTTCTCCAACTACAATTTTGTCCCCCATAGGAAGCATAGTGTCATGGTGCTGCTATCTTTGCTACAACATGCTAACTATTCACTAAATATGAACAGCAAACTACACATGATTCTTGCAGTTATCAATTTAAGCAGCATAAGCTAGGAGTTTTGTGTTAACTTACACTAAGTATGAATAAATTAGCAAAAAGTTTGAAATAGGCTGAAAAGGGTCAGCATAAGATTCAAGAACAACTGAATGCACTCAAAGAGAAATATAATAGAGAAGAACACAAGAGATGAGAAAATAACAATCTGGAATGTCAACAGCCATGTAAGATCTACTGGGACAAACATCAGTTTCCTGGAAAAGAACTGTTTCAGACAGTAAAACACAACAAGATGTCCCAGAAAATCTGAATAGCCAGTAGATATGACATCTTCCTAGACATGAAACCCATAAAGATAGAACAGGTCTTATTTTCAAGCAAAACAACGTGCAAAGGGATTAAACAAACATAAATCTTTGGGACCAACATAAAGAGAATGTTACCTTCAGGCAGCTGGTCGACATGACACTAAGTGTAAGATGGCATCATCATTGTGTTCTGTTGAGTTGTAGCCAACTGCTGTTGACTCTATGGATAAAAGCTCTCCAAGCTATCCTGTCTCCTGCCACATGATGCAATTCTAACAGGCACATTCCTATAGTTTTCAGTACTCCATCTTGCCACTGTCAGCCACCACTGCCACTGCCACTGCCACTGCCACTGCTGCTGCCACTGCTCCTCCTTCTCCTTCTCCTTCTCCTTCTTCTCCTTCTCCTTCTCCTTCTCCTTCTTCTCCTTCTCCTTCTCCTTCTCCTTCTCCTTCTTCTCCTTCTCCTTCTCCTTCTCCTACGTCTCCATCTTCCTTAGATGCATCAGCCTGCGTGATGTGTTCAAAATATAATAGTTTTTGTCTTAGAATCCTTCCTTCCACCAGCATTTGGGCTTCATTTCCCCTAGTACTTAATGGTTGGTCCATTTGGCTTTCTCAGGAATACAAAGCAGCTTCCTCCAGTACCGTAGTTCAAGGGACTCATCCTTTGTCTCACATCCATACCCCATAACAGCAATGACCAGCAGGTGGGCCATTCTTTTATCTTAATTGAAATGTCATGATCTTTCATGAGTTTCTATAATCCCTCCCATGTCTTTTTGCCCATCATTATTCTTCTCAGAATCTAGAAGTAGTCAACAGTTTGTGCAAGGAATGCTCCAGGACCATGCAGTCTTCAGTTGGCATGGCAAGGAAAGAAGAAAGGAAAGAAAGGTCCTCCTCTACTAGTTATGTCTCACATCCTCTTCCCCACTACAGCTCCAGTACTGTTAGCTCTTATTCCCTATTACCTGACAGAAAGGAAAAATTTGGTGCAGAATCTTCAGTCAGGTTTTCTGTGGCTATTTCGGTTTCAGGAACAAACATGGCATTCCAAAGTGAAGCACAAGCTGCACAGTCGCATTACATGACACAAGACAGGACTAATATTTCATACAAAATTAACTGCTGGGATTGCAGCCAGCACTACATAGGACAAACAGAGTGCCAACAGTATAAAAGAATTAAAGAAAACATAACTGCAGTAAAGAACCAGGTTCACAAATATTTAACAGTTACCCAAGCCTTCAGTACAAATCTCATATCTGACAGGGAGAAACAGAGCAGTGATGATGTTGCCTAGCTGGGTAATGAAACGTCTGCAAGCAACTACCAAGCTCAGAGAGCACCAAGGACTCTACAGTCTCTTCTTTGCATGCTCCAGGTATCATCTCAGGCCTCCAATCCTGGACATTAACTGGGGCGGGGGGGCAAATGGGAGCAAATGACAACATACGCAACACAATATTATTACACAAGTTACCCACTTACATAGTACATAATGATTGCATCTTTGGCATGATATTGTCATGGCATCACTTTGTAATGGCATCACTTTGTAGCTTGTATTGGACATCGCCAACTCAATCAGGAATCCTGTACAACTGTTGACAGTCAGTCCTGAGCTAGATGGACCAATAGTTTGATTTGAAGTAAGGTAGATCAAACCAGTCCATCCTCCAGGAAATAAAGCCAGACTGCTCACTTGAGGGAATGATATTAAAGGGAAAACTGAAATACTTTGGCCACATAATGAGAAGACAGGACACCCTGGAGAAGATGCTGATACTAGGGAGAGTGGAAGGCAAAAGGAAGAGGAGCTGACCAAGGGCAAGATGGATAGATGATATTCTAGAGGTGACAGACTCGTCCCTGGGGGAGCTGGGGGTGTTGACGACCAACAGGAAGCTCTGGCGTGGGCTGGTCCATGAAGTCACGAAGAGTCGGAAGCGACTAAACGAATAAACAACAACAAGGTAGCTTCCCATGTTCCTCTTCTAGAACATCAAACCCTTGAAAAAAAATGACTTGCCAAAATATCCAATGTATTTTTTAAGTGCCATACCATGTTTCAGTCATGGTATATAACACTAAACTGTGCAGTATATATACAAGAAAACAGATGGATGTGCACACAGCAAATGGTCATGACACATGTACAAATGACAACTGTGTCCTGTGTTGCAGCCTTGTTCCTTCCACCCAGAAATATTCCTGTAGATGTTCATGTGACATATGGGGTCATCCTGTTTGATTCAGTCCAACATTAAAAATGAATGTTCTTAGAACTCCACTTTTTTAGTCATTTCTACTAATCATGATGAATTTTGCAAACCAAAGAAAGTGAAAAATAGAGTGGGTTCTAGCCTAAGTATATGTCACTCAGTAATATTTTCAGAGCAAAATATGTTAAACAATCTGGGAATATTATTCATTGTTGTTTATTCATGAAAAAAACAGGGAGAACTAATCAGACTGCAACTCAGGTAGATTCTAATTATCTTACAGTTTATTTAATAGATTGAATTATTTATGGTAGCTGCCCTCTGATTCAGTCCTTCATCATGGTTTTCCTCTTCTAAAAGCAATACAAAGCAAAATAAAAAAGACCAGGCTCATGCAATCCAGTGAAAATCAATTGGCTGTCAGACTTTCCTTTTGAAATTGCCAGCTATCTACTGTAAAATTAATGTTGGTGTCTTATTTATAGTGGGGTTTGTACTGCAGTAGTTGCTACTGTTGCCTTCTAACTAAACTTCTTGCTGATGTCAACACGTAATGTCTAAGCCATTACCTACTTATTTATTTATTTATCTTATTTACTTATGCTTATGGGGGGGGGGGGTTGTAGTTTAGTTGCAGATCCAGAAGACTGCGATGAACAAAGTACTGCAGCAAGAAATCCGGCACCAAGGACAGATCAAAGGGTGGTCAAGCTGCGGATCCCGGGGTGGGGCGGGGATCTTGGTGATTTAAACTGTTGGCTGCACAGGCTTTCTTCACTCAAATCTTTAAAGTGTAATGGATCACTAGCTTTAATAAAGAACTCTTCATATCTTAATGGGCATGTGTTGAGACTTACTGATTTAACAGCTAAAGGATCACGATCGTCACATCCACTGCCTCTCAAAGTAGTCAGCTCCATTGCTGAATAGCTCTTACTGTTAGGAATTTTTTCCTGATGTCCAGTCAAGATCTACTTCCTTGTAATTTAAATCCATTATTTAAATCCATTATCCTGTCTTCTGCAAGGTCCTTCAAAATTCTTGGATATAATTGAACTGATTCTGGAAACTTAAACTCATTCATCCTAACCATGTGCTCCCTAACCTTCTCTTTATGTTGAAGTGCTACTTTCTCCATGTATCAGCTGATCTGCTTAGGTACATTGTAACTTAAGTATCCATTAATATTTTAGCAAATGGAATATGTACGTATGCATGCATCGTATGTGTGAACCTACATGCGCCCATTCATGTAATGACTTGAAATACAGTTTCATAGCCATAGTCTTCAATTTCTATCCTTTGCAGATCTGCCAATAAAGCTGTAAACATGCCAGCTTCCCACCACTACCACCACCTTCCAGAGATGAAGTCTTCATAATACAATAATGCATTATATATTGTTTTAAAAAGAGAAACTGACTTATATTTTATTCCATTAATTCACTTATCAAAGAAGCATGAGAAATACAGGCGTGTTTACTTCAGCTCATAAAAAGAATCTTTGTTTACAACTCTGCTTAGCAGAAATCCTTTAACCACATAACACTAAGTTAGCCATTCTGAAAACACTTAGAATAAAAGGTAAGTAACAAGATTGGCAGGTGGGGGGAGAGATATCACACCTTATGAAGACAGAGGAAGTATCAAACATTAGTTGTACAACATGTGAAGGGTCACAATGAAACATTTCCCTAGTACACATCTCCATTTGCTAGTCTGTATGCTATTGGGCATTTGCTAGTGGGCGATATTTCTGGAAGCCTGCTTCCATACAGGTCCAGCCACAAGGTGCAAATTTAAATGTGTTATAGAATATGAGGATTATTCCTTGCAAAATCTTAACCTACTGGCAGAGGACAAAGAAGCCTGATCACTAGAGATCATCGATCAGTCAGACCATTTCTCCAGGACAACTGGCTTTAAAATTCATGTATTTGAGATCTTGTTTCAAACTGATTTATGCTGGCTCTTGTTTCTCGAAACAGATTTTCTGGATTCCACAGCAAGACTTCCTGTTAGCAGCTCTTAACTTATTTGTTCCTTTTCTATCCCAGTTTGGGTCCTCACTTTGCCAACCCTTCTACTATTGTGTCCCCTAATTACTTCTTACCCTAACAATCTCGGACTACATGGAGGCCAGCATTCTTGTCCAGACATCTATATCTATTCACCACCTGGATTCTTTATTTTTACCTTTATTTATATTATTTATTATTGTATTTCATTCTGTGTATTTTATTGTTTTTAATCAACTGTTGTAAACCACCCAGAGTCCCCCGATGGGAGGAGATGAGCGGGGACAAATTATATAAATTAATTAATTAATCAATTAAATAAATAAATAAATATCTCAGTACTGAGAACTCAGTACTTTGACTAAGTCTTGTACATTCAATACATCTTTTTAGGGGCTCAACTTATTTGTCATTAATAACAGTAAGGTTGGAGGCTCTTGCTCTAGTTGAAACTACTACTGCTGGACAATCAAGGAGCAATTTAAAAAAGTCCATCCTTACTAGAAATTGAAAGGAGGTGTCATGAGTAAGGATGGCGAGCAGGGGGCTCCCATCCAGACTGTAAAGTGCATGCGTAGCACTGAGGAACTGTTCAGCCATTCGAAGAGACACAGATCGGGCCCGCCTTAACCTTTGGGGTTTATATGTCTGGGTTTTTCCCACGCTTCTTCAGTTTGTTAGGATTCCTGTTAAGTACTAGCAATAAATATTCGAGACCAGTTCCTTGTCTCAGCGTGTTTCCTGGCTGTTAGGACAGGAGGAGATGATTAAGAAATCGTTTCAGCATCACACAGCTACATTATGTACATGGGAAGAAGGGACAGAACGATCAGCCCTGCAAAGCCAGTGCGTTGCAGACATTCTCCATGGTGCCACTGCTCACTCTTAGGGTCAAAATAGAGTTCTCTCTCATGGGAAAGAGTAAGCACAGGCCTTCTGATTCCAAACAGGAGTATCAAGGGAAGAAGATGAAAGACTCTGATCCCATGTCACAGTTCTGACATCTTATGTCACAGTTCTTCCTCTCCCCACTACTAGTTTGTGTCTGTGTGTGCCTGTGTTTAATCATCCACTTAAGACCAGATCATGTCACAAACATTTTGACTAATTTGACACCCTGTTCCAGAGAAATTATTTTTTTTCTTCCTTAATTGTTCCATTATGGAGTAGGGTTAGGGGACTTTCCGCAAAGGTTATTTTGACCCCAAAATGGTGAAAGAGTCAGGACTAAATTACACCATACATTAAAAATACAGGTTTTGAAATTATGTAATTTTGATGGGGATCACCAGATGCAGATAAGGATCTAATCTTTATCTCCATTTCTTGTTTTAAAACACACACAGAGACACTACCATTTATGTATTAACAATTGTTTATTTTTTAAAATGACACCAATGCCACTTTTTTTTCCTAAATGAATGAAGTAAGGGAGAAGATTAAGCTTCGTTCTAACCATGATCAGTGGTTTTGATCTAGAGTGGGCCACTATATACTACACTGCAGTAAACTGGGAAAATGGAAGTGCAGATGTACAGTGTGTGTTCTATGTGCTGTGCAATTTACTGCGTCAAAACTGATACTGGCACAGCCAGAAATAAAGTTAACAGGGCTTGCATCATTGCAGGCTTGCACAGAGATTTTCCCCTTCCTTCTCTGCTATGTACACATTACTCTGTTCCCCAAAAGCCACTCACTGGGTCAAGAAAGCAACTTGTAGCTGAAAGGTGGTTGACCACAATCTTGTTCATTCCAAACTTAGGGCGACCAGATTAAGTCTGCAAGAATCTGACAAACACTATGTGGCAGTAAAGATTTCAATATCTCTTTGCTGTCATCTGTATTTCTGCAGCCGCAGTCTGAATGCCCTTTCAATAGTCTCCCAAGTACACCAGAATTTGCTTCAACCAGCACCCCTTATACTTCTGACTCAGAAGGGAAAGGGAGCAACACAGAGAATGATTTCTAGGAGGGCAGGGATAGGCAACATGGTGCCCCTGGCCATCAGGGTCACCAAGACATTGTTCTTGGTGTCAGTAGTTTTCCGATCCCATTTTACATTATTTTATTTATTATTATTTTATTTATTTATTAAATTTATATAGCTGCCCATCTCTGCCCATACATGACTCTGGGTGGCGTACAATAAAACAATCAAATAAACAATTATAAAACAATATAATACAACAATTTAAAAAGTTAAAACCATTTAAAACCATTAAAGCCAGCACCTTGAATTGAACCCAGAAGCAAACCGGTAACCAATGCAGCTCGCAGAGCAGTGGTATAATATGTGCCATTCTAGGGACACACACAACTGCCCACGCTGCTGCATTTTGTGCCAGTTGAAGCTTCTGGATGCTCTTCAAGGGCCTCTCCATGTAGAGTGCATCATACTAGTCCATTTGGGAGGTGAGCAGAGCATGAGTAATTGTGAGCAGAACCTCCCGATCCAGGAATAGTTGCAACTGGCATACAATATGTGCAAAGGCCTCCTAGCCACAACTGCCACCTGCTCTTCAAGCAGGAGTTATGAGTCTCTCAGATTGCACACTGGGTCTGTGGGAGCAGTGCAAGCCCATCCAGCACCAAAGATGGTAAAGTCCCAGATCCAGAAAGCTCTAAAACCCAAAGCCAGGGTTCAGTTGAAGCCTGTTGTTCCCTATCCAGGCCCCTCCAGCCACTGAGATAGGACATCAACAGCATTGCTTTGTTTGCTAGGGGCATTAAAACACTTTTTTTAAATGTTTAAGTATTTTAAGAGATAATAGAGAAAGGTAGAATGTCTTTGCACCTCAAAATATCCCAGTGAGGAGTCAGGATCCATACAGCATCCTAACAGGCCAACTCACCTTCTGGAAAAAGGGTATTTTGTCACTGGCTTTCCCTAGAATGGCAGCCATTTTGTGAGTAGACACAGTGCATACAGCAGCCATTTTGTGAGTCTCCTGGCCACTTGCTTTCAAATTCCAGATGTGCAATGTGTTCCCTGCATAAAACAGTTGCCAGCTATGAAGTAAGGTAGCATACATAATGAATGATGTCAGTGGGAAAGTGAAGAATGAAGCTCATTTATTGGATCATATAAAAGTATATTAAAGAAATAAACAAATAAATACAAACAGTAGCTGGTTCTCTTAGAGTTAACTGTCTCCCTGTTGATTCATAGTGCTTGGATCTGCTGTCTTTGACCACCTCTCAGTTCACTTTAGAAATGTCAGCACCCAATGATGGTAGCATAGGAGAGAGATATCTACCAAGAATCAGCATGGATGGAGAAGTAGGGAAGCTTGTGCTCCAGCAGTGCAACCTGTTTGCAAAATGAAGTGTTGTATTCTTTGCTTACACACATGGATTCACAGTATTTGTAAATAACATAAATCCAGCTTCCAGTCAGGAGGCCATGAAAATGCTGGAAATTTATTAAGCCAATTTCTGTAAGCCTAAAAGGTCAAACTGAAACAAACAAGACTTTGCCATCTTCCTTGCTAGTCCCTGAGTAGCATGAGTGTGGCTGTCCAAACATTTTCTTCCCACAACTTCAATTCTCAGGATAGAACCACTAGAGGAGCAAATGGATGAATGAGGAGCAAAAACAAAAAACAAAGACCCCACCTCAATATTATCAGAGGAACAATACGCATTCCCCTAATAATTAATTTTATATACATTAAGTACTTATAAAGGTATGGTCATGTTATTATTTTTTTGTCTTATTTAAAAAGCTGAATAGCACTCTTATTGTGATAAGCAAACCTGACCAGAACTTTCTTTCTTTACAACAAGCAATTTTGGCAACTTTTTTTATTAGTTGCTATGTGATGCCTCTTGTATTAGCCAAGCACTCTTCCCTGATCTTCTTAATAGATATCTCTCTGTGGAGGGTAAGCCTTAAGGAATGCTATTATACCTCCTGGTCTCATTCAGGTCAGTTCCTATCAGAGGAAGAGGAAGAGGAAGAGGAAGATCCAGCTGCTGGCAAGCTCAGAAATCTCCTATTGGCTATGATCTGCCTTTTCATAACTACCTTGCTGCTTATAGCTAGAAAAGGTGAGTATAAAGTGAATGAAAAAGACTTCTTTAAACTGAAGGTATTTCCTAATCATCCATTCCTGTTTAAATTTCACAGTCTTACTGTCCGATTTCTGAAGATATTTGTGAAATAGCACACACATACCCAAAATAACACCAAACCTGAAAGAAATTCTGATCATGATCTCTGAAGAAGCAGCATAGATACTTGTTTAGCCAAGGCTTACATGGTGGAGCCCAAAGGACTAGGACTCATGGCACACTCTATGGTCTCTAGGCAGTATAGAAGCATTAAAGGATTATATCAGTAGGATGTAGAACCCTAATGCTATAAAACATCTCTCTAGAACAGAAAGCACAAGAAGACGTTTATATGGATGGTTTGGCTACACACTCAAAGATTTCAGCTGAGCTGAGGGTCACTAATGCACACACATTTTGCATTTTGAGACTCAGTAAGGAAAGGTGAGAGTAAGAGACTCCTCAAAAGTGGAATAGTTAGTGCATATTTTATTCTGCCACCCATAGTTGAGAATTTCAGTTTTGGAAAGAGATCACAGTTCTGCTTTGCATGTGAGAACAGCTGTCTTGCACCATGAAACAATTATGCAAGAAGTAGTTTTTTGAAACCTATTTTAAACTCAGAGCGAAGTACTTTAGTTTGAATATGGTACCTTAAACCTCAATTTTAGGAGTTCATTACAAAAAAAAATCTATTCATATTTCATTCTCTGAGGCTATATTATGTATCTCTGTCAGGATTTCTAGTGTACAGTAAATCATATTTAGTTCAAACTGTGTATGATGTAGCAGAGCCCCAGTTCCTTCAATGTGTTTACTGAAGGTTCAGAGCATATGGGAGCAAAGGATCATTTTCTCTGATCAAAATAAGCTGCTTCTTACTCCTACCTCCACAGCTTCTTGAGCAATAAAGCAAGAAAGGAATTTGCATTGCTCTACACAATAAAAATTAGAGGAAGGCACAAACATACGCTATTAAATGACATATCCTTTTGATGTTGCCTTCATCTCAGTCCCAGCCTATAGTGGGAACAGCTTAAAGTTGCTTTTAGCTGTTCCAGTTTTCAAATAGTATTTTCTGCTCTCTTCTGACACAATTTTTCGCATGGACACAACCTAGGACTCTTCATCTGCAGTTTGGCTGATGACCTGGACAGAGCTAGGAACTGCCTTCTCTCGCCAGTTGCTAGGCCCTGCCATCTGCTTTGACTTGGATGCAGGAGGGACCAGACACCTGGTTACCATGAGGCAGCTGCTTCTACTCTATGGGCAACTTCTGGAACTGCCAGACACTCTCAACCAGCACTGCTAATCCCTTGCAACACCAGTCAAGGAAGGATCTAACTCATGAACTCACCCCTTCCTCTTGGCTTGTGACCTGTCAGTCAGGCTATTTCTCAACATGAGTCTAGTGTATTTTCAAAAGTGTGCTAGACTCATGTTCAGAAATAGAGTTGCATATCACAAATGGAGCACCTTTGTGCCTGCAAAGTCACTCAAGCAACTTGAAAGTTACCTAAACCCTCTGACTCAGGTACCCACCTACACTGATCCAACCACCCCTAACACACACACATATTATGGGCAGCAGGAGATATATGGTAGGAGGGGAAATGAAGCCTGGAGAAGCCACCAATCATTTTCCCTAACTTGTCCCACATTAAAACTGTAAGAATAGCACCACTCACCCTGCTTCACTCCTGAAGGAGTACAGATTAAAGCTCAGCAGTGAAGACAATACTGTTTTCTGCTGAATCAAGGACTGATGGATAGCATATTAATGCAGCAATGAGGAAGAGTCCTTAGACTGAGGAAATAGTATAAGGCATGGTTTTATGGGGGGAAAAAACCTGGACACCCTCTTTTGACAGTGCTTCTTCATTCAGTTGCGGCTCATCCCCTCCCAATTAGGGTATGGTGCCCTCTCTCAGGTTATATCAAGGAAAATATTGCTGAGAAATCAGATCATTGCTGAAAGGTAGCTAAACTGGGAAATAAATATTTTTAAGTAAACATAAACATAAAAACTTTGAATCATTGCATACTTGTTTTCAGCTTGGAGCAGCAATTATCTTTTACAGTATAAGTATAGATTTTAATGCCAACTTCGTACAACTAAACCCTATTGCAATAGATAAGAAAGTCCTAACCATTTCTAGGGTCAATTAAAATGTGTTTTTAATTTTCTCATGTTGTAGGTTTCAGTGTCCAATGTAATTTTATAAATAAATCAAGATCTGAAAGGGCTCCATTATGAGCAAAGTATGGTCGCCCAGGGGAAAGCAGTATTTTAGCATTTCTTAATAATTGGAGAATTGTTAGGATTCCAGGAAGAACACAAGCAATTAATTTCTTCTCCAGCAGTATACAGATTACTTCTATCATGCCATAGAGAACTTTCCCTGTAGTGCATTGAAGTACAAAGCTTGATGCAGCATTTATAAGTTAATATGATACAAAAAGAGCTGGATTGGGGAAATAAAAACAATCCAGTTCCCTAAATCCAAACTGATGCAATTACTTCTCCTCCCAGACCAGGGGAAGGAGCAGAGAAACCAGCTTAGATGCGTACAGTTTCTCTGTTAACCATCCTCACTTGAACAAAGCAGTCCAATCAGAATGGGAGAGAATGAAAATGGTAACACAATGAAAAATGGAGAGGAGTAGGACATTGTCTTTTAAAAACATTTTCTGTGCTATGATTCCAATGGGAAGAAAAATATTTATACCAGCTGCAGGGCCAATTTTCCTGAGTTCTGATACAGTGAGAAAGACATACATGCTTTGGCTTCAGGGACACCCTTCTATAGGCCATAAAACTGTACCTTTAATTTCCCAACATATATTTTTCTAATCTTCATGATTTTCTTCACATTTTTATGAGAAATACCCACTAGGTAACATGTCATGATAATGTGGGCCTTTTATTCCAGTGAAGCCTCCTGCCATAATTTGATCCTGGTACTAACATTTTAGAAGAATAGTAAAAGACCTGTCTGCTGTCAAGGATAAAATATGGAAGTAGAAGTGCTATTTAATGCAATTTGTTCTTATTTACCAGCTGTTAAATTCCACATTTTTAAAGCTATTAGAGTATATTCCATAAGTTTGTTTGCCCAAGATGTTCAAGAACAACTTGACATAATGTATGGCCCAGGCAGACTTCCACTGATCTGCTCTCCAGATGTCCTTAACACTGGAAGATGAAAGTCTCCAGTGAGCTGGACAGAGTAGAGATATTTTGGTTTATGCACCTACAGTAGATTCTAGGTTTAGACTATGTAGTATCATACAGTAAATTGGAGGGGTGGAAGAGAAATTGCTTTCATCCCTGAAAGGTATTTGTATTCCTGCATATGAGGAGATTAGATCTGAATGTATGTATTTCACTTTGGGCTTGTAAGACAGTCTAACGTGCCATAGCCCATCAGTTCATGCCCCATTAAGCTCCTTGCACAAGCCTGACTTCCAGGGAATCAATGGTGGACTAAAGACAGCTCCACAAGAGCAGAACCAATGACCTCAGCAGAACAAGGAGCCAGTGAATGGATTGGCTCCTTGGAATTCTTCTCTAGAGCAAGGAGAGGACCAGGATTGCCCACAAGTGCTCCATACAGTGGCTCCCCATGAGGAGACCATAAGACAGCAGTCTCCAGTGGACTTTAGAGCTCTGGGGGCCAGGGGAAAGTCATCTCTGCCCAAACCATGGTTCAGAGTCTTCAAAAGGACACTGGGTTCACACACTTCCTCTCTTAATCACTTTTGGAAATTGCTGATTAATGGCTTTATGGATATTAAGAAACTTCAGAAAGGCAAGTTTCATTATACTGGGTGAGTTTCCTTCTATCCTTGAGGAAAGAAGTTTTATGAAAGTTTAAGGTCTTAAAAAAAATCTTATTTTTGAATAAACAGCAAAAGGGTATTTAGTGCCTGTTCTTGTGCTGCTATGATCAGTGCCTCAATGTTATCTTTTAGTCTAGCCCTTTCCATCTGCTGGTAGGATTTCCCAGTGTCAGCCACCTCAACTATCTGTCAATGGTACATCCCATGCAGGGTCTTGTCTCACCATGGGCTAGTTCCAGTGGGCTACTGGAACAAACCATACATGGATGAGACTGTATGTGTGTGTATATACACACACACACACAAACACACAAATTTGATTATGGGTTGCAGTCCCACTTTGGGAATATTTGTAATAGCACTTACCTGAAGAACAGCATAACCCTTTTGGGTCTGCTGCCCCTGTTAAAGCTTCTGTATAGCAGGGAAGTAAACAGATTGGCTTAAACTTCTGACACTGGAAAGTATCTAAACAGAAAATGTATATCTTCTTTGAATTTGGCTTTCTCACTTGATAATGATATTATGTAAACTCCCTTTGCACAGCACAAATAGGAAAGTTCATTTGAATATGACAATAACTGGGTTTCACACCTGTCTCATATAATTTTTCCTCAGGGATACCATGCCAAGGGCAATTCTGTGTATCTCTGTAAGAGCTGAAATGAGGATGACATCACCATAACTTTGCATGTGCTATTATTTTAGCTCTTCTGAAGCAAAGGTCCAGTATACAAGTTTGTGTCTTATATAACCAAATGAAAAATTGCTAAATATATCTTTTCCAAAGTAACACTCTGAAGGAAAGAAACCATATTTCTTTAACATTTAAAACTGGGTTTTGGAGAGATATTTGCAGGAAGGTGTGCATTATAGGCAGGAAAATAAAAGAAAGCTAAAGGCAGAGTGAAGTAGCCATTTAAGCAATAGGGAAGATTAAAGTTATCAGTGAGGAAACAGGACATTTTTTTAATCCATTCAATCATGTCTGATTCTCAGAGACTGCCTGGACAAGTCCCTGCATTTTTCTTGGCAAGGTTTTTCAGGAGTGGTTTACTATTGCCTCCTTTCTAGGGCTGAGAGAAAGTGACTGGCCCAAGGTCACCCAGCTGGCTTCATGCCTAAGGTGAGACTAGAACTCATGGTCTCCCAGTTTCTAGCCTGATGCCTTAACCACTACACCAAACTGGGGCATGACTAAAGTAAATGGACATTTTCCAGGCTTGAGTTTTCTCTATCCCCAGAATTTCTTAGTTAGCAGAACTGGAGTAAGATTATCTGATTCTCTCTCACGCACACAAGCATACAACAAAGAGGATCTTAGGAGTATTGGGAATTTGTGAAGTGGATTTGGAAGCTAGCAATTATGAGCAAATCTAAAACTTTGATGGCTTCCCCTGCCTGCCCCCACCTGCTTTGAAATAGATGGTTGAGAACACTAATAAATAATTTCCTTCCAGTGCTGACCACAAATGGAATTGCAGTTGAGTGTCCACACTACTGAAGAAAGTGATGCCCATTCCAATTCCTTGAGCACTTCCTTCTGATCTTTTCAAGGGACATGGCTTCTGCCATAGGGCTACGTTTATCACCCACTATTCTGGCTACATTTACTTTAAAATATTTGGTGACAGATAAAACCTCCCCAATGATTTCCATTTTAGCAATTAGTCAGTGAGGGTGATCAGAACACATGTTTAAAGTGGTGGAGTTTAATCAAATAGTGTAGATCATAATTTTATCCTTTAGCCCTCTAGGAGAGCACCCTAACTGCCGTATAATGTCTGCCTTGATGGGGTTTTGGGGAAAAAAGATGAAAAACATTGGGAAACTTGGGTGGGGGGATTGTGTTACAAATGGAAGATATGGCTGCCTGAGTCAACAGTAAAATTTCTTGGATAAGCCAAATTTATCACATAAAAAATGCTTCATCCGGAAATGTTGAACAGTTGAACAAGGTTATTCCAGAATCTTTCATCTCAAAGTACACTGGCCTCTCTCCAAGAACATCTTGTTTCTTTCTTTCAAGCTCAGACTAGAATTAGAGTGAGATGCTATTAAGACCAGCAATGTTTCATAGTAGTGACCCAAAGTATCTAACAAAATAACACTCTTGGAAATCACTGGGAGCAGAAACCATTCACTCTTCTGCCAGATATTGTTAACTCCATATTAAAGGAAACCCAGATTCAAGCAAATATTTCCACAGCTGGCTGAGCTTCTGATTGCTTTAGAAGGGGCTGCAAATATTTTCTTTTCTCTCTTCCATAAAGGGAGGGAAGGAAGACATTTAGGTAGGTGGTACAAGGTGTGTGTTGACGATCACTCGTAGCCGAGTAAGATTGTCTTCCAGGATTAAAATCTTAATGGTGGATCTGTAAGTGGCTTTAAAGGCCAATTCTAGATCCGCACAACCTCCCACAATGAGGGCATAAGTTTCCAGGTGGAAGATGGTCACGATGAGGATTTGCTTGATGTGCCTTCCTCTTGGCTCGCTTCTCCCTTTCGCCCTGTATGCCTGCTTCTTCAAAGCCCGTAGCACTTTTAATAAGGGCTGACCTCCAATTTAAACGCTCATGAGTTAAGTCTTCCCAGTTCTCAGTGCTAATATTAAACTTTTTAAAATTAGCTTTGAGAACGTCTTTGAATCTCTTTTGCTGTCCACCAATATTCTATTTTCCGTTCTTAAGTTGGGAGTAAAGTAGCTGCTTTGGAAGAGGATGATCAGGCATTCAAACAACATGGCCGGTCCAGCTAAGTTGATGTTGGATGATCATTGTCTCAACACAGGTGGTCTTTGCTTCTTCCAATATGCTAACATTAATCCACCTATCTTCCCAAGTAATTTGCAGAATTTTACGGAGCAGCATTGATGGCATCTTTCAAGAAGTTGGAGGCGACGTTTGTAGAAAGTCCATGTTTCACAGGCATATGATAGGGTCGGTAGTACGGTGGCTTTGTAAACAAGCACTTTGGTCTCCTGTGAATGTCCTGATCCTCAAACACTCTATGCTTTATTTAGGAGAAAGCTACACTCACAGAGCTCAGACGATGCTGAATTTTGGTGTCGATATCGGCTTTTATAGGTAGATGGCTGCCAAGATAAGGAAAGTGGTTGACGTTTTCCAGTGACACACCTTCAAGCGGAATTTATGGTGCTGCGGAGGGATTAGTTCGAACTTGCGGGTAAAGCACTTTGGTTTTTTTAATGTTAAGGGAGAGGCCGAGCTTATCGTATGCTTCTGCAAAGATGTTTAGAATAGTTTGAAGATCTTCCTCTGAGTGCACGCAGACTATGTTATCATCAGCATATTGGAGTTCCATAACAGAGGTTGTAGTTACCTTATTTTTTGCCTTCAGCCTCTAAGATTAAAACGCTTTCCATTTGTTCAATATGTAATTCTACACTGGTAGGAAGTTTCCCTTCAACAAGGTGTAGAATCTTAGCAATGAAGATAGCAAATAAGGTTGGAGCAATAACAGACCCCTGTTTAATGCTGGATCCCACTTTAAATGGATCGCTTTGAGAGCCATCATTATTCAGGATTGTTGCCATCATGTCATCATGGAGTAGCCATAAGATTTTCACAAATTTATCAGGACATCAGATTTTCAGAAGGATGATCCAAAGAGCAGTACAATTTATAGTATCAAAAGCCTTAGTCAGATCAATAAACGCCGTGTACAGAGGGCAGTTTTGCTCCTTGCACTTTTCTTGGAGCTGTTGTGCAGTGAAAATCATATCCACTGTCCCCCTGGAAGGGTGGAAACCATTTTGAGTTTCTGGGAGGATGTCCTCTGATATAGATAGATGATTTGCAAGAATCCTTGCAAGGATTTTACCTGCCATAGCTAGAAGGGAGATGCCTTGATAGTTTCTGCAGTCTGTCCTGTAGAAACCTTTTTTAAAAAAGAATGATAATTACAGCATCCCTAAAATCTGCTGGAATCTCCTCTCTCATCCAGATTTTATTGATGAGCTTGTGAAGTTGTTGTGTAAATTCAAGCCCACCATCTTTAAAAACCTCAGCAGGAATCCCATCAGGTCCACTAGCTTTGCTATTTTTCATTTGATTGGTGGCTTTACAAACTTCCTCCAAACTAGGGGGTACTGCAAGCTCGTCTCTTACTTGTTTTTGCGGGATTTACAAGAAGACTTCATCAGCCACAGTAGAGTGATGATTTTGGAGATTGAAGTAATGCTGTTTCCAGTGCAGTGCAATAGACTGTTTGTCCTTTAGAAGTTTGACACCATCTGTTGAACATAAGGGACTTGTACCATAGTTTGTTGGTCCATAGATGGCCTTTGTGGCATTAAAAAAATCCATGTATCATGGACATCTGTAAATTGTTCTCTTTTCCATAAAGGGAGGGAAGGAAAACATTTAGGTAGGTGGTACAAGGAACCAGTGGCTTCATTACATTATCTTTAAAAAAAAAACTTACCATAGATTAGTGCTGATGTCACTATACTCCATTCCTGATTCACTTTCCTAGTTAATTATTTGCATATCTGAATATCCCTTCCTTTTTCAGGGATCACAAATGATGGAACAGTTGATAGGATGATTAGCTGTATGCAAGTTTACATATTTGGTTACCTACTTTAACACCAAATTGAAGGTCAAATGAGATATTTCCCCCCCCCCATCCCCATTTTGGCTGAGAAAATTTATTACATGAATAAATAAAAATGTTTATCACCGTACTCTGTATATTCATGAGGTAAATTCATCTCCCTTTAAGAAAAAGAGATTTCTCAAGCCAAGCAGTCATATATAAAACATAAGTGAATTTCATGTGAAGCTCCCATCAAAGCCATTTGTTATCCAGCTGGTGGCAGTGTTTTCTTTAGGAAAAGATTGCAAATAGGGCCATTGTTTCTCCCAGATCCACCTTGAAACATTTTAAAGTGGAAGAATCACAAATGCTTGAAAACTGTCTAAGCACATTCTTATAAGAAACAAAAACATTTGGTCATTTTTAAGACCACTAGTATGTTAGGGAGTTATCTAATTCTAGGAAAGAAAAAGAAAAGCAAGATGTTTCTTTTGAGTTGGGTATCATTGCTTTTTCATTGTCTGACTGATAACATGCTGTTTGGCTGGAAAAGATTTCACTCTGGCTGCATAAGCTGGAACAGAGACATTAAAAAGTACAATGTGGAAAGCATAGCAGATTTAATATGATTTTACACTGATATTGTTTTCATGTGCTACAGCTAAGGGAAAATATGTGCTATTAAGGGGAAGAAAAGCCTTAGAACACATGTTCCTCCCATTCCCACATATTCCCACTGGCATATTCCCATTACCCCTATAACTCAAGTAGTCCGTGGAACAATAACAAAGGCAGAGGGGGAGATTTATGACAAAGTATAAGAAAATCTGATATTCTCAGCATCCGTCACAACTTATTAAAAGAGACAAACAAAAAAACACACCCTTTAATAACATTGTCTTATATTATCTTTCTGCAGTAACATCACGTAGACTCCCTTGCTGATTACAGAAGAACGAACATAAACCATTTTGACTCTGGATTTCAAATCATTCTAGTCCATCCACAAAAAAGCGAATGTGCCCACCTATGTGTCATAGATATACCATCTGCATCAACTCCATCTCATAAGAGCTTATCCTCTTTACTCTGGCCTTTCTCAAACAGATGCTTTCCATCAATGTTAGATTTTAACTTCCATATTGGCTAAACTTCCTAGCTACAGTAGCTAAAGTCTAGCGTTGTTGGGAGCCATCAGGTTGAAGAAGACTATCTGAAGCCTAGGATTCTGTCTTGATCTATTGATCTAGCTTGATCTATCTGTTCCCTTCAAATACCTCTGCTGATCAACAGAAAATCTTCACTACAGCTAAATAGGACAAATCACTGCTACAATTGAACCAGTTCAGTTCAGTTTGAAAGGTTCAAGTAGGAGGTTCTTCCAGCAAAACATGGTCCACAGGATGTAACTCTGCTTTTACTTTATTCATGCTATCAGGCTGGCCCTACCATTTGGCAGAGTGGAGAAATCACCATAGGGAGCCAATTTTTCAGTTGTTACGAAAGGGTAACAAATTATAGTCAATGTATATATTATTTTTATTGCCAGGGAAAAGGATGAGGTTACTTGTGGGATTTTCTGCCTCAGCTACCAAAATAATTTGGCTGACCTTGGCCTGTTGCACCTGAACTGGACAGGGTTTGCCTCAGGAAATATTAGGACCAACCTTGTTAACCTTTAATCGATAGCAGTTAACTAAGGACTTGTGAATGTGGAAGCCATTTCTGGAAATCATTTGCCTACTTTATTAAGAAAAGGCATCTAAAAAACATATATTTTTTTCTCTTTCCTATCTTCTGTTCTTGTTGATTGATTTTGTTGATCAATTCAGGAAATCTTCAGGAAAAGACATTTTCATTTACTCACTCTCTCTCTACCTTGTTCTCTCCCTCTCTGGCACTTGAAATCAGTGAGCTACTATATAAATGTATAATATCCAGGACTGTGCAGATCCTTCAAGAGAAATGTTCCAGAATGCCCTGGGGAAAATGTGAAGCGAAGGTGGAGTCATGTGCGGGTGGAGTCAGCCAGAAGTTTCTGAAGTAGCTGTGCAACCATGGAAAAAAGACACACCTGTTTTAACTATTCAAAAGGAGATGTTTCATCTGTGCTCCTACAAGTTCCAAAGGCCCTCTTCTGCAGGATTTGCATGGCCCTAAGAACAGCAATAACCCCTTCAAAAAACATTAGCAATATATATGCATGAATGCTATTAAAAAAGGGCTTCCCCTTTTGAAAAGAATTACAGACTGAATAAAAAGAAAGGTTTGGATCCATCTGTGTCATGTGCAGTAAGGATAAATATTAAGAATTTATATGTGAGGAGGAACGGTCGGGTTCTTCAGAGATGAGAAGGACTCTCTTCAGTGACATATTCCTGAAGTCTCTGGTGTTATTTGGTTATTTCAGAGATAAATGTTATCTCATTCTCTTTTAATAAGCTGTGTAGCAATGGTGGAAAACAAAGACAGATTTCTGTGTTGCGGGATAGACCTATTGAAAAGATTAATCACAAGATGGAAACTAGTGAGGGTTGTAGCTTTATGGTTTGAAACAATAGGGTTAGACATACTGATGAAGCATAAATCTAACACCTGCCTTTCATGATAATAGCTAGATCATTTTTTATGTTCAGGTCAAACTACCTTATGTTCTGACCTATAGCAGCTCTCCAGGATGTCACACAAAAATTTGCTCTATCTCCTACTACCTCCTTTTTTAAAACAGATGATTGACCCTGAACACAAAACAAGTTCAACCACTGAACTCTTTCTCCAAGTTTATACTGTAGAGGCAAGAGTGCCAAATATTGGGGATAGACTGAAGAAGACTATGGCTTTTATATATATTTCAGAAGGATGTTGGAGGTTATCACTGAAAACGTCCCCTTAAAACTCCTCCCTGAGCCAATTGGTGGTGGCTTTAGCTCAAACTGGTATGCAGCATAGCTCCATAGCCTACTAGAACCTCCAGCCACATTACCTCCAGGGCTCCTCCATACCTCTGTATTCATTGCATTGGCCCATATGAGAGGCTGTAATGAGCAGAAACCTGGACTTAAATGGGCATTTGGCTTGAAGTAACAGAGGTTTTTATATAACCTTTAAAAAGTACAGTTTAAAGCTGACTTCCTGCGGGGAGGGACAACCACCCTCTATGCACATGTTATGCAACAATTCCCACTCTTTATCAGTTTGGTATATATAAATCAGGCTTTTTAGTATTTCACTATTGTATAACTCCCGCTACAATTTTTTGTTGCTCTCCGTGATAACCTGTAGATTCTTAAACACCCTGAAGAAAATGAATACTTGGGGAAATGGAAAGTCTGTGTTTGGCAACAGTTCCAGAATATGGTCATTATATATTCAAAGCCCCATATTTCTCACTAGATGGTTTCCACATGTTCAATTTCTGCCTCTTAGAAAGATCTGGAGAGAATACTGCCAACTGGTTGTACTGGACTTCCCTCATGAAGCCCAAGGTATAGTACATGCCACTGTTTTCAAGAATCTCTTTTTTATTTCAAGTCCTACTTATTTAAGAATCCTTACTTGGAATTCAGAAACAGGTTAATAACTCTGGCACTCTGCCGACCTCATTCTTCCGGTGGAAGTCTAGCTAGAGGATTCAAGAGTGTTTCATCTGGGGATGACCTTGAAAAGGCAGCACATGCAATTATCACACCATGAAGCTTGATGACTGTAAGTCCCCTTTAGCATTGCCTTTTCATCTAAAGCAGTGTTTCTCAACCTCAGCAAGATGTAAGGACCTCAGTGTGTGGGCTCCAATCACTCCCACTAGGTAGACCAGACCAGGAAATCAACTCCACATTAAAAACAGGAAGACTAGAACTACCCTTATTAAGATTGTCTATAATATCAGAAGCTTGCAAGCCTGATTGTGTTTTACCTCCTCACCTCCTTTCTTATACCCCAGTGTATCAGGAAATGTCTGTCTGAGTCACTTCCAAATATTATCTTCTTTCTCAGCACTTAAAAAGGTTTCAGTCCCCTTTGTCTAGGTAACAGTTCTTGCATATTTCTGTCAAAGTCCTACCTTCCTTACTCTCTACATAGGCCCAGTGCAATCACAGATCCCACTCCAGTGAGTCTCATTCTGGAATATAAAAATTATAAATTAGCTAATTATAGAGGCTATCTAAATATTTCTCTTACAAGATATTTTTCTTTTATGGAAAATATCAAGAAGGAAATTTGCTCTTTTTTGGAAATAAAAATCAATACGACAATCCTCTGGCATGTGTTTAAGGCATTTATTTGTGGATCTATTATTGCTATCATCTCAGCAAAAAAGAGACTTAGAGATTTTAATCTTATACAGCTGGAAAAGATAGTTAAAGACTTACTTTTGTCTTATGCTAGAAATCCCACAGATGAATCGTATCAAATATTTATAGTAGCTAAGGTTAAATTGGGGCTACTACATTCAGGACTATTGGGAATCAAGAGAGGAAGTGGGAAGATTTTTAGTTCACTAGTTGAAACAACAAAAACTACAAAATTTTATATCTGGAATTCAAGCCAACAACATTCAAGTATGAACTGAGACAGTTACCAGTTTTATGATTTTTACACTCAGTTATTGGAGATACCTGTAATTTCTTGGGGAATATTGAAATGGAAGGGATTTCTGAGGAAGGGGGAAAAGCCTGGCAGACTCATTGACTTTACAAGAAATTATAGAGACAACATAGTCTATGAAATTGGAGGAAGACCCTAGACCTAGTGGATTTCCAGTTGAATGGTATAGAACTTTTATAGATATATTGGCATCTATGTTGTTAGAGGTTTACTATCAATAATTTAATCATTCTATACTCGATCCATCATTTTATGAGATGTGTATTATAGTAATATTAAAGCCTCATTAGATGTGCAATTTGCAGATTTGTTATGTATCTTTCTTTAATATGGGTGCTAAAACATTAACTGCAACACTAGCCAAGAGGCTACCAAAAGTAATTGACTTGAGTACTGATGGTGAGCAGGAGGGGGCCCCTATCCAGGGGGGAAAACGCATGCGTAGTTTAGAGAATTTGAGCTGTCATTCAAAGAAATCCAGAACAGACTGGCCTTGACTTTTGGGGTTTATGTGTCTGGGTTTTCCCACGCTTCTCCAGTTTGGTAGGATTTTCTGTCTACAATAGCAGTAATAAAACACTAGAGACTTCCTCCTCATCTTGGCGTGGTCTTTGCTTAGTCAGGACAGTAATACTGGAAATAAATCACCCATCTCAGTCTGCATTTATGAAAAAAATAGGCAAGCATTTCTGATAATGTAAATTATGTGTCAATGGTTTTAAATGGTTAATTTGGTTGTAAACCGCCCAGAGTCCCCCTGTTGTAGGGGAGATGGGTGATGATAGAAATTTGAATAATAAATAAATAAACAAACAAGCATCTGTTTGGTGACTGATGTTTTGGACCCTGCAGCTGACAAATTAGAATTGGCTGTTTTCATCTCATTGGATGCTAAAAAAGATCTTTTATATATTTCTGTTTGCATTTTGTCCTCTGGATTATAATTTAGTATCTTCATCCTATGGCTAGAAACATCACAAAAGGATATTTTTTTCAACCAATCAGGCTATATCATGGTACCTTCAAGATGTTCTGCTTTTACCACCAATGATGGTGCAAAGCACTTGGAAGATTTATTTCATTTAACTGAACTATTTATATTCCTTTAAAAAGCTCAAAGCAATTTCCTGCTTCAGACTGAGAACACTCCAGAGCTTATTACTATTACAAATGGAAGGATGATCCTATTCTCTGTTTTTTGAATGTGTTCAGTTGTGCCATTTATATGTATTTCCCAAAACATGTACTTTTTTATACATAGCCCCCTAAAGAAGCACATTTGTCTGTAACTTTTTGTATTGATAAGTGTGTACTTTGAAAGATAACTCATTTCAACCTGTATTTTAATTTCAGGAAATGTAAATTAAGTTATTCAAGGAATAAAGTGTTCGATCTGACCCAGGGTAAGTTGTGTGTACATAAAGGGAACATCCTTAATTTATATCTACCAAATTCAGATAAATCTTGCAAATGTCAGAAATGTTTTGGGAATTGTGAGGTGAGGTTATTCTTGATCAGCTGATATAATATTTGAAAAGGGGGGGTTATATCATGCCATCTCCTTTAAAAACAGTTAGTAGGACATCCTTGTGCTGCAGTTGGCAGGATGTGAGGCTGAGCTCTGAAATCCACAATGCAAGAGGCCACTTTTGAAAACAAGCTGTTGCATTATGCAAAATGAAGTTCTAAGAAAGACCTCAAGGAAAATATAGTTTATCAAGCAAATTCTGCAGTCAGAACATTCCCAAAAAAGAGGATAATTAATTTCAGTTCAGAAACTGCCAGATTTGAGCAACTGAACTGTGCCTTTAAAATATTCTCACATATGTCAATGGAGCGGATAAATAATTCTGCAGCCCCTGCCACAAAAAAAGAGGAAACTACAATTCAACAGTGCAGATAAAGAGGCTGGAATATTTCTTTACATGCTAAAGTGAATTCACTCGCTGCATCAATATATCAGTGAAATTAATTGCTCTGCAGCAAGATCTAATCATGTCAAGTGATCTATTTCTCCCTATCATAAAAGTCTATGAATGCTGCACATTTTGTGTTTCTTTGAATACAAAAGTAGGCTCTTTCTGAAGTAGCGTAATCTATAGAAGCAAGAAGGAAAACCAAAGTTGCTTCGGGAAAAATGTTCAAGCAAGGGAAGAGAAGAAGCTCTACTGTTTCTTCCTCCCTTGTGGAGTTTAATCCCATAAGGTCATTGTCCATTGATCGGTACTGTGCTCTGGAAAGCAATACAATATTTGAGAACTGTTCTCTGAGGAAAAGCGATAGCAAGCTGTACTGTATTATACCCTTGCTTTCCTTCTGACATCTTAGTGAAGATAAATGCAGCTCATTTCCCAAGTAAAGTATATAAATAACACTTTAATTACTGATCATAAGGTGTGATTTGCAGGGTTGGGATGCCCTAATGTCTAAACTGCTGTAATACATTGTAAGGCAAGAGAAAGGAGCAATCTGTTCTTAAGGAAGCTAAGCCTACCTACAGCTTTCCATGCATCTTTGGCTTTGAATACTGCCTTGTACAATGATCTCACAATAGTGCATCAACTCTATTTAGTGCGTTTTAAGGTGGAAGGGGCCATTTTGCGGCAGTGTTTTGTTTTGTTTTTTAAGGGAAACTTGAAGAAGGGATACAAATGCAACAAATGACAAATAAAAAGAGCTGCAGAAGCCCCTAAGTAGGTTTTAAACTATTTAAAATGGAATAAGCAATGACCAAGGCCCTGCAAAAACATTGTCCCTGGGCCTTGTGTGTGATTTAGCCCTCTGCATGCACTGTGGGTCCATTCCCCCTGATTAAATACAGCCCCCAGCCAAAACAAGGTTGCTCACTCCTGAATTATGGTACACCTGGGCCTTTTAAGAAGATGCTCAAGCAAATTAGTCAAACAGACTGTTGTAGAAATCTAGGAAATACTTTCATAGATAGCACTCAAACCAGATCATTAAAGACCTACTTAATTCTATAGATCAGCGTTTCTCAACCTTGGCCACTTTTCAGATGTGTAGACTTCAACTCCTTAAGTGTCAGGGCAGCCTCGCCTCGAATAAAACACAGACTCACTTAGAGGGTCTAAGGATTTCCGGCTTTATTGAAACAGAATGCATGCAGAGAAAAAGTCGGGAATGCGTGAAGGGCATCTTGTTTATACCCTGGTGGCGGACCTTGTCCCCCTCCACCCCCTATTGTCCCCCCAAGCCAGGTCCGGATGGGGGATTAGCGTGGTAATGGGTTCAGTGATGGGTGATTCTGGCGATCTCCAACGATCCTCTTTGTCTTCTTGCCTTCGTCCGGTGCAGGTGCATCCCCCCAGGGTAATGGGTGGGAGTTCCTCCGATCTGCTGATGGTCTCCAGGTCCGGTCTGAGGTGCCCTTCTATTGTCCTGGTGATTTACTTGTAGGTTTGTGTGCTTAAGGGATGATGTGTGTGTTTAAGGGATTATGGTTCTCCCTTCCTCTTTCCTGATGTGCATGTTCCCCATTGTGATGCACTTATGTCTTGCAACGGGGAACATGACATGCTGCCCCCCTAAGAGAAGTCTAAGGTGCTGGTTTTTCTGGGTATGCTTCGTGGAAGCTTTTGACCAGCCGTTTTGCTGAAACATTTTGCGCTTGGACCCACTCTGGGTGCAGGAAATGCCTCCACTTGATGAGGTACTGTAGGGTGCCCCTTAGCCTCCTGGAGTCTAGTACCTCCTTAATTTCAAAATGTTGTTGCCCATCTATCATGATGGGTGGGGGTGGAGGGGTCTCCTTGTGCCATTTGGAAGGAGTGGCTGGTTTCAGTAGGGCACAGTGGAATACTGGGTGTATGCGCCGCAAATTGTGGTAGCTCCAACTTGAAGGTGACCGGGTTGATAATCTCTATGATCTGGAATGGTCCAATGAATTTGGGTGCCAATTTCTTTGATGGTTGTGGGGATTTGATGAACTTAGTGGAGAGGTAGACCCTATCTCCCACTTTGTAGTTCGGTTGCGCCGCCCTGTGGTTGTCTGCAAATTTTTTGTATATGGCTTGCGCATCTGCCAGAGCCAGCTGGATGACGGGCCAAACCGTGGCCAGTTGTGCTGCCCAGTCGTCTGGGGAGCAGGGCGCGGTGTCTGGTTGGGGCAGTTCCAGGATTGGCACGAAGTCTCTGCCATAGACTATTTTGAATGGGGTGTGACCTGTGCTTTGGTGCACTGCATTGTTGAAGGCTACCTCTGCAAAAGGTAGCAGGTCCACCCAATTGTCCTGTTGATAGTTGATAAATGATCATAGGAATTGCTCCAGGGTGGAGTTGAGGATCTCCGTAGAGCCATCTGTGTGGGGGTGCCAAGCTGTGGACAGTGCCTGCTTGGTGCCAATGAGTTTTAAGAATTCTTTCCAGAACCTGGAAGTAAATTGTGTGCCCCTATCGGTCACCAAATGAGAGGGGGCGCCATGGAGTTTATATATGTGGTTAAGGAATAGGCGTGCCAGCTGTTGTGTGGAGGGAATGGACGCGCAGGGTATGAAGTGTGCCTGCTTGGAAAAGTAGTCTTTTACCACCCAGATGACCATTTTTCTTTGGCTGGGTGGTAGGTCTACAATGAAGTCCATGGAAATTTCCTCCCAGGGGCGGGAGGGGCTTGCTACTTGCTGCAGCAGTCCTTGGGGCTTCCCCACCTTTCGTTTTGATGTGGCACATGTGGGGCAGGCAGCGACATATTCTTTAATGTCCTTTCTGAGGGTGGGCCACCAGAATTGTCGCCTGATTAAGTGTAGTGTTTTAACGAAACCAAAGTGTCCGGCTGTCTTGTCATCGTGGGAGCGGTTTAAAACTTCTGCTCACAATGTCTCTGGCATGGACAGGTTTTTTTCTCTCCAGGCTAGACCATTCATAAAAGATACACAGTGTTGGTTGGTTTGCAACCATGTATCTGTCCTGAGGGTTTGAATGAGTCTTTCTTGCCAGTTCGGTGACATTGACCTGCGTCTCCCTCCGTTCGCGGGTGTTTGCGCTGGGGTGCGTTGGGTTCTTGTCTGGCTGCGCATGACAGCAGGGCAGCCCAGCTGTGTGTCGGTCCACACAGTCCCTACAATGTCTGATGCCTGGCTGGCATCCTGTGGCCGTCGGGAAAGAGCATCTGCAAGGGAGTTCTTTCTCCCCGGTATGAATTTTAATTTGAAGTTAAACCTGCTGAAGAATTGCACCCAGCGTACTTGCTTTGGGCTGAGGCGTTTCAGAGTGCTGAGAGCCTCTAGGTTTTTGTGGTCAGTCCAGACCTCGAAGGGGCAGGAGGCCCCTTCCAGGAGGTGCCTCCATCTTTCTAGGGCTGCCTTGACTGCAAACGCCTCCTTTTCCCACACGTGCCATCTCCGTTCCATTTCGGAGAACTTGCGGGAAAGGTACACACAGGGCTTCAGCTGATTGTCAAAATCCCGCTGAAGCAGGAGTGCCCCGATGGAGAAGTCGGATGTGTCGACTTGCACGACGAAGGGTCTGGTGGGGTCGGGGTGTTGCAGTACTGGCTCTGCTGTGAATAGGCTTTTGAGGCATTCAAAAGCCGTTTGACAATCAGCTGTCCAGTTCAGTAGCACCCCCGGGTTCCGTGATTTACACATGTCCCCCAGGCCCTTTGTCCGGAGTAGGTTGGTCAGGGGCAGCACAATCTCCGCTAGCCCCTGGATAAAACCCCTGTAGAAATTAGTGAACCTGAGGAAACTTTGGAGTTGCTTCCTCGTGCGTGGGTGCTCCCACGCCAGTATGGCTTGGACCTTGCTTGGGTCCATCTCGATTCCCCTTGCCGAGATTCTATAGCCCAGGTAGTCAATTTGGTCTTTGTGAAACTCACACTTGGAGAGCTTGGCGTATAGCTCTGCCTTGCGGAGTTTCCCGAGCACTTGCTTCACTAGGCGTTCGTGCTCTTCTTCGGTCTCTGAATAAATTAAAACGTCGTCGAGATAGACAAGGACCCCCTTAAATAAGTGGTCGTGCAAGACCTCATTAATTAACTGCATAAACACTCCCAGTGCCCCCACCAGCCCAAATGGTAGAACTTTATATTGAAAGGACCCCAGCGGGCAGTTGAAAGCCGTCTTCCATTCGTCCCCCTCCTTTATTTGTATTCGGAAGTAGGCTTCCCTTAGGTCCAGCTTTGAGAATATTTTGCCCTTTGCCAGGTGGGCTAGGATGTCCTTTATTATGGGTAAGGGGTATTTATTTGAAATGGACGTGGCACTCAAGCCGCAGTAATCGGTGCAGAGCCTCAGTGACCCGTCCTTTTTCTCCCGGAAGAGGACTGGGGCTCCGACTGGTGAGTTTGCGGGGTCAATAAACCCCCGTGCTAAATTCTTATTGACGAATTCTCTTAATGCTGCCAGCTCCTTCTGGGTCATCGCATAGATTTTGGGTTTTGGTAGGGTTGCACCAGGGACCAGTTCTATGGTGCAGTCTGTTTTTCTATGGGGTGGGAGTTTGTCAGCCTCCTTCTCGCCAAACACATCGGCAAACTCTGCATATCTGGCTGGCAGGCCCTCCATGGTCGCCGCCTCCAGATGCATCGAGGTCACTGCCGCCCTCCCCATTGCAGCACGGGGAACCCGATCCCCTGTGGGTGCTTGATAGCGCCCGTCCAAAAACGTGATTTCCCTGGTTGTCCAGTTAATTTGTGGGTTGTGTTGCACCAGCCACGGGATCCCTAGGATGATTAGGGGTTGCCCCACCAGTGCCACGATGAAGGGCAGTCTTTCTTTGTGGCTGCCAAGCCGCAGCGCAACTTCGTCCATGTATTGGGTGACCGGGCCCCCTCCCGCTGCTGATCCATCCAACTGTGTAAACACCAAATGGTGCTGAAGTGGATAGCAGCAGAGGTTTAGCGTGGCCACCAGGTCTGGGTGCATAAGGCACTTCGAGCCTCTTGTTTCCTTCCACCTGTCCTCTGGCGCTTCTTAGGGCAGGTGGCTGGTGTTTCCCGCCGGTTCGTCATTTCCGCTTTCCTCTTGCTCGGTGAGGTAAGGGAAGTCCTTTGCTGCGGTTTCGCCCATCGTGACTGGCATTTTCCTGGGTGCTGGGGTTGGCTTGGTTGGTGTCTTCCACAAGCTGTCCCTCGCCTTCGCTTTCGGGCAGACCACCGCCTTGTGATCTTCCTTCCCGCACCTAAGGCACTGGCCCTTTGCGAACCGTCAGTCTCTTTCTTCCTTCCATGGCTGGGGTCTCGACTTCACCGGTCCTGCAGCTGTGTGGGGTCCTCTCGCTGCCTCTGTGTGCTGCGCTTCCCTCTTCGCTTGGAGGAAAGTGTCCTGGGTGTCCTCTGCTTCCCCTGCCAGCTGGATCCACTCTACCAGAGTGTTGGGGTTGTTTCTGCAGAGTGCCCACCTGAGTACATTCAGGTTGAGCCCCTCTTTGAACTTCTCAATGAGGGTGGATTGAGACCATACTTCGACCTTACCGGCCAGGGCTTGGAACTCCATAGCATAGTCTGCCACGGAGTGCTGTCCTTGTTTTAGGGCTTTCAGGGCTCTTTTCGCCCTCTCCCTTTCCAGGGGGTCCCTAAAGTGCAGTTCCACTGCCCATAGGAACTCATTGCAGTCCTCAAGTTCTGGGGCGCCTGCCTGGCATAACTGGACATACCAGTCGGCGGCCCGTCCTTTTAATTTTATTGCCAAGGCATTTACCTTGCCTTTCTCTGTTCAGAAGTAGGGACCCCATTCCTCCATGTAGTTTCTCGCGTTGGTGAGAAAAAAGGAGAGTTTTGTGAGGTCCCCATTGAACTTAATGCCGAAGTCCTTGATCGCCACTCTCAGTGGGCTCCACGCCGCATCTGGGCACCTAGGTGTGCTTTGGGCAGTCGGGGCTCCGTGGTCTCGCCATGGGGATTCCCTCCGTCGGGCATTGGGTGGTGTTGGTGCCCTCTCTTGCCGGCTCCCGCTTCGCTCCAGTCATCACGCCATCGGGATGGGAGGGTGGGGTGCAGCCCATCTGGCGGGTTCCTGGAAACGGACTCTGCCTGGCGCTGTGTCATCCTCTGGACCTCTCCTCCGTCTCTCTGGCTGGTGCATTTCCGAGGGGGGGGGGTAAGAGGTGTCGGGCATCTGGTGTCCGGCCCCTCCACGCCCTGGCTGTGGGACTCGTACGCCGCTGCTAACCTCTGGAGCAGCTGCTGCATTGCCTCCAGTTTCTCCTCGACCGTGCTCAGCCTTGCCGCCGTTCGAGAGCTCCTCTTGGTGCGGTCGTCCCTCCGCTCGCCTTCGGTTCCTGATGCCGTGGATGATGGGATGTCCCACAGCTCCTCTGGGGTTCCGGGCGATCCTGGCGAGGATCCCCCCATCTCATCGATGGTGGCCCACATGCCACGGGACTCACGGGTGGCGTTCGCCGTTGCTTCTCCCTCCGAACTCGATCCCGAGCTCACCTGGACCTCGCGCTGTCGGGGCCTCGGGCACCTTCTGTTCATTGGGATGGGAGTTCTGCTGCCGGTCGTCGGGTAGTCGCCTCGCCGTGAGCTGATGTCTTCCATGCTAGCTTGGTTCCCTCACAGAATGGACCTGGACAGGTGCTAGTGGGAAAAAAAATTTTTTTGGATTCCCGTCTTTATGTCAGGGCAGCCTCGCCTCGAATAAAACACAGACTCACTTAGAGGGTCTAAGAATTTCCGGCTTTATTGAAACGGAATGCATGCAGAGAAAAAGACAGGAATGCGTGAAGGGTGGCAGGGCATCCTGTTTATACCCCGGTGGCAGACCTTGTCCCCCTCCACCCCCTATTGTCCCCCCAAGCCAGGTCCGGATGGGGGATTAGCATGGTAATGGGTTCGGTGATGGGTGATTCCGGCAATTTCCGGCGATCCTCGGTGATGGGTGATTCCGGCGATTTCCGGCGATCCTCTTTGTCTTCTTGCCTTCGCCCGGTGCAGGTGCATCCCCCCGGGGTAATGGGTGGGAGTTCCTCCGATCTGCTGATGGTCTCCAGGTCCGGTCTGAGGTACCCTTCTATTGTCCTGGTGATTTACTTGTGGGTTTGTGTGCTTAAGGGATGATGTGTGTGTTTAAGGGATTATGGTTCTCCCTTCCTCTTTCCTGATGTGCATGTTCCCTGTTGTGATGCACTTATGCCTTGCAATGGGGAACATGACATTAAGCAAGGCTGGCTGTGGAATTCTGGGAGTTGAAGTCCACACATCTGAAAGTGGCCAAGGTTGAGAAACACTGATCTATAGAGAGACTGTGAAAGGCACAGTGTCATGCACTGCCTGCCTCTGAATAACACTCAGACACTGGTTCGTGGATCAGGCTCTGATTTATTTGCAGGGCAGGTACAGCGTTGGTAGAAAAAAGCTGAGAGTGACAGGAGCGCGCCGGTGCGGGGTTTAAATACCCCGCGCCGGTCAGCGCCCCCTCGCTCGCGGTCACGTCACCCCCCTTTGTCCAATACGTTGCCCTGCCGGTGGGTGAGGGTTTCCGGGATCGCCCATCATCAGGTTTTCCATTCCTCTGCTGATTGCTTTCAGCTGGGCGATCCCCGTTGTATTGGCGCTGATGGCTTGGGTGTGCTCCGTGATCCGTTTAGTTATTGTTTGTTGGCCGTTAGTCGTTGTGGGTTGATGGCTACTTATCTTGTACCCCTTCACCTATTTCCTTGCCATTGTCATGTGTGCCATTGCGCTGATGACTTTAGCTCAACGGCACTCATGACATACTGCCCCCTTTCCGAATAGTGTTCCCCCCCGGTTTTCTGGGTTTTTTTTTTTTTTTTTTTCCGTGGAGCTGTCAAAACGCCACATTTTTTTTTTTTTTCAAAGTTCCCGCCGGAGTAGTTGTCGCCCCTCCCTTTGCTCCTCCCTCTACCACGTGCCTTCCCAGGGTGTGTCCATGGTGCGCATGCTCGGGTCCTGACCTGGCGTGCGCATGCTCCAGCCACACCCTGTTTGTTTGGCTCAGTTCGGCGAGGAGAGAGGCGTGGCTGGTCGGGTGCTTCTCAGCTCCAGGTAGGACCCTTCTTTTTTCTTATTTAAAGTGCGTCGCCTTTGTTGTGTCTCCTGGGCGTTGCCCCCAGGTTGCCCTGTTGACTTGCTTGCCACTCCCCCGCGGCCGGGGGGGGCGGGGGGAGGGTGCTGGCGAACGTTTGTCACCACCCCGTGGGCCCGGGGCGGGGGGAGTGAGTCCCGGGGGGGGAGGTCCACCCAAGTCGCGGGCTTGGGGGGGCCCTTTCCCTTGGGGCACGGGAGGCGGGGGGGGCTGCGGGGGGGGGTTTGGTTTGCTGACCTTGGTTGTGGTTTGTCGGGGTATGCCCGGTGAAATGCTCTGGTCAGGTCAGGCGCGTTAACGTTGTGCGCCGCCACCCATTCCGGGTGGGGGAAGTGTTTCCACCTGACCAGATAGTGTAGAGTTCCTCGTTGCTTGCGGGAGTCGAGAATGTCCCTTATCTCGAAGTGGTGTTGCCCGTCGATCATCACCGGTGCGGGCTGTGGCGTGCTTGGGTGCCATCGGGAGGTGGTTGCCGGTTTCAGGAGGCTGGTGTGGAACACCGGGTGGAGTCTCCGGAGGTTGTGTGGCAGGTCCAAGCGTATTGCTACCGGGTTCACTATTTGCGTGACTCGGAACGGCCCGATGTACTTAGGCCCCAGTTTTTTCGAGGGTTGGGTTGACTTTAGGAACTTGGTGGATAGATAGGCCATATCCCCCGCCTGGAACGTCGGTTGTTGGCGCCGGTGCTTGTCGGTCTGCTCTTTGTAGGCTGCCTGTGCATCCTTCAGCGCCGCCGTGATTACTGGCCATGCTTCCGCGATCTTCCGTCCCCAGTCGCTAGCGTCCACCTGGGGTTCCGGGGGTTGAGGTAGCTCCGGTATGGGGACGAAGTCGCGCCCCGAGACTACTTCGAACGGAGTTTTCCCCGTGCTTGTGTGGACGGCGTTGTTGTATGCGACTTCGGCGAACGGGAGCAGTTCAGCCCAGTCGTCTTGGTGGTAGTTAGTATATGATCGTATGAATTGCTCTAAGGTGGCATTAAGAACCTCTGTGGCTCCGTCCGTCTGGGGGTGCCAAGCCGTAGATAGGGCCTGTTGGGTCCCCGTCAGCTTCAGGAAGGCCCGCCAGAATTTGGAGGTGAACTGTGTGCCCCTGTCGGTCACCACACGTGCGGGACATCCGTGTAGCCTGTACACGTGGATGAGGAAGAGTTTGGCTAGCTGTTGTGAGGATGGGACCGACGTGCAGGGGATGAAGTGGGCCTGCTTTGAGAAGTAGTCCTTCACCACCCAAATGGCCGTTTTCTTCTGGCTGGGTGGGAGGTCCACTATAAAATCCATAGAGATTTCCTCCCATGGGCGGGAGGGTTCTGCCACCCGTTGCAATAGCCCCGCGGGTTTGCCTGGTGCCCGTTTGGCCCTAGCCCACGTTGGGCAGGACGCCACGTAGGTTTTTACGTCTCGCCTGAGTGCGGGCCACCAGAATTGACGCCGTGTTAAGTGTAGGGTCTTGAGGAACCCAAAGTGTCCCGCTTGCTTGGCGTCGTGTGACCTATGCAAGATCGCCTGGCGTTGCGAGTCCGGGACGTAGATTCTGCCTTCCCCCCATGCCAGGTCTTGTGCCATCGTTACCTTGTCGGGGTTTGCCAGGAACCAGGGGTCGGTTTTGAGGGCGGCGGCGAGGTCCGTGCGCATTCCCCCTGGTAGTTGCGGTTGGCTTCTTCCAGTCGCCGGTTGTCCCGCCGTCGGCTGCGCCGTAGAGTCGAGCTGCCTCCGCGCGCCGCTTCGGGTGGTCACGGCCATCCCCAGTTGCGAGGCGGATAGGACCGTCCCAATGGTGTCTGGGGCGGGCTCTTCGTCTTGGGGCAGTCGGGAGAGGGCGTCGGCCAGGAAGTTCTTTTTGCCCGGCATGAACTTCAGCTGGAAATTAAAGCGGCTGAAGAATTGGGCCCATCGGACCTGTTTTGGGCTAAGGCGTCTAGGCGTTCGTAGGGCCTCGAGGTTCCGGTGGTCAGTCCAGACCTCGAATGGTTGGGTGGCTCCCTCGAGTAGGTGTCGCCATGTCTCTAGTGCCGATTTCACCGCGAAGGCTTCTTTCTCCCAGACGTGCCATCGCCTCTCTGTCTCGGAGAACTTCCTTGACAGGTAGGCGCATGGTTTCAGGAGTCCCGTGGGGTCTTTCTGTAGCAGGATGGCTCCCAGGGAGAAGTCTGAGGCGTCGGCTTGGACCACGAACGGCCGTTCTGGGTCCGGGTGCGCGAGGATTGGCTCCGTAGTGAACAGCGCTTTCAGCTTGTTGAATGCGGTCTGGCACGCGGGAGTCCAATTCAGCACTGTGCCTGGGTTCTTGGCGCGTCGGGTGTCCCCCACCCCTTTGGTTTTGAGGAGGTCCGTTAAGGGGAGGGCTATCTCAGCGAACCCCCGGGCGAATGACCTGTAAAAATTCGCGAATCCGAGGAAGCTCTGTAGTTGGCGTCTGTTGCGGGGCCGCTCCCAGTTTAGCACCGCTTCGACTTTTGCGGGGTCCATTTCGATGCCGTCCCCGGAGATTCGGTACCCCAGATAGTCTAGGCGCTTTTTGTGAAACTCGCACTTTGTAGGCTTGGCATAGAGCTGCGCCCTTCTGAGCTTGTCGAGGACTTGCCTGACTAGGGTCACATGTTCCTCGTGCGTTTTTGTGTAAATAAGGACGTCGTCGATGTAGACCAGGACCCCTTTGAACAGATGTTCATGCAGTACCTCATTGATGAGCTGCATGAACACCCCAGGGGCCCCCGCGAGTCCGAAGGGCAGTACTTTGTACTGGAAGGCGCCTAGGGGGCAGTTGAACGCCGTCTTCCATTCGTCCCTCTCCCTGATTCGGATGCGATAGTACGCCTCGCGAAGGTCCAGTTTGGAAAAGACTTTGCCCGTGGACAGGTGGGCGAGCATGTCCTTCACCAGGGGCAAGGGGTATTTGTTGGACAGGGAAGCCGCGTTTAGGCCCCGGTAGTCGGTGCAGAGCCGTAGGGTCCCGTCTTTCTTCTCCCGGAATAAGACGGGGGCTCCGACCGGTGAGCATGCTGGCTCTATGAATCCCCTGTCTAGGTTTTTATCGATGAACTCCCGGAGGGTTGCCATCTCCTTCGGGGTCATCGAATAGATCTTTGGTCTAGGTAAGGGGACGTCGGGCAGTAGGTCGATCCGGCAATCCGTCTTGCGGTGGGGGGGTAGTTGGTCAGCTTCTGCCTCTCCGAAGACCTCGGAGAAGTCGGCGTATTGTTCTGGTAGGTCTGCTGTGGTAGCGGCGTTGTCTTGTGTGGTCGCCTCCGCTCGTCCTACCGTGGGGTTGGTTCTGCCCGCTAGAACTGGTGCTCGATACTCGCCGTCGCCGAATGTGAAGGTGCGGGTCTCCCAGTTGATCCGCGGGTTGTTTGTCGCGAGCCATGGCATCCCCAGGACTGCAATGGGCCGTCCGATGTGCGTGACTACGAACGATGTGCGCTCGGTGTGAGTGCCCATTTGCAGGGTGACCGGCTCGGTTTGTAGCGTGGCTGGTTTCCCTCCCGCTGTAGAGCCGTCCAGCTGGTGGAATGCCAGCGGCGTGGGGAGGGGGAAGCAGCGGAGGTCGAGTTTGGCGACTAGGTCGGGGTGGATGAGGTTTTTTGAACACCCAGAGTCCACTAGTGCCGCGGCCGTGGTGGCTCCGTTGCCGGCAGAGAGTTTAATTGCTGCCATTATTACGGGGCTTTCGTCGTTTCGTTGAGGTGGTCCGCGCTGCTGTCCCACCGCCTGCCTCGCCGCGCGTTTCAGGGCAAGCGGGGAGCATTTCCCGCCGGCTGGTCGGGGTCTGCGTTGTCCTCTTCCCCCCAGTAAGCGTCCCAGCCCTCCTCTGGTGTCGCTGTGGCCACGGTCATTCGGCGGTGAGGGGGCGGCGCCAGGTTGGGTGGTTTGGGGCTCATTTTCGGGGTGGGTTTGGGCGCACTGGTCGGCGGTCGGTTGGCGAAGCAATCCACCGTCTTGTGCCCTAATTTGCCACACCTCCCGCAGGGCTCCCTGTTGAACTTCTTTTTTGGGTATATGGGGCCGGCCATCCCCCCGTGTGGTGCGGGTACCTTTTTCCCGGCATAGTTTGTGTCTTCCGTGGTTGTCATGAGGAAGGTGCGGTGCGCGTGTTCGGCTTTCCCCGCGAGGTGGATCCACCCGTGTAGCGTTTCTGGGTCGTCGCGGTAGAGGGCCCATTGGAGGACGTCGCGGTTGAGCCCCCTTTTGAACATTTCCAGCAGGGTGGTCTCGGACCAGTCGCTGACCTTCCCCGCGAGGGCTTTGAACTCCAGGGCGTAGTCAGGGACCGTGCGTGTGCCCTGTTTAAGTCTTTGGAGTGCGCTTTTCGCCCTTACTTTGGCTAGGGGGTCTTCGAAGTAGTTTTTCATCTCATTGATGAAAGCAGGGAAGGTGGCGAGGGCGGGGGAGCTGGACTCGTACAGTTGGACGTACCAGTCCGCCGCCCTGTCTTGGAGTTTGATCGCCACGGCGGCGATCTTGTCGGCCTTGGAGTCATAGGAGTGTCCGTGCCTCCCCATGAACTCCCTAGCGTTCGTCACGAAAAACGAGAGTTTTGTGGGGGTCCCATCGAAGAAGATGGGGAAGTCCTTTGGGGCCCGGGCGTTTTGTGCGGCCCCGCCTCTCGCTTCCCGGGGTGTGGTGTCGGCCGCCTGTGCCGTCTGCTGACCCTCCGCTGGCCCGTGTGGGTTCGGTGCTTCGCTCGGGGTGTGGGCCTGTGCGGGGACGTCGTTGGGTGGCGCGGGGGGCATAAGCGACTGGAGCATGGTCCGGAGTTCCGTCAGTTGAGCCCGCATGGCCGCGAGTTCAGCTCGTGCCTCCTCGTCCACAGCCCGCGCCGCCGCTGGGGCCGGTTCCGTTGGCGCGTCCTCGGGGGTGGGTTGCCGGCGGGGTTCATCGTCCCTCTGCCGCGGGTCCGCTTCCTCCGCCGTCTGCTGGGTGTCTCCGTCGTCCTCCTCCGTGTTGACCGCCGTTGGGCTGTCGCTCCACGCCCGTTGCCGGGGTGCGATGTGGGGCGCGGGGTCCTCCGCTGGTTTCGGAAGTCGTGCTGCTCCCTCCCGCGGTCGGGTTGCCTCCGTCGCCATCTCCCCTTGGGGTTGGAGCTGAGGCTCGGGTCGGGTGGGGTGGGCGTCCATGGCTCCGGGAGTCCGCGGTGCCTCTGGCTTTGGTCGGTCCTCCTCTGTCTCTTGCCGCGCGGCTCGCCCTCCTTGCCCGCGCCGCTCCGGCCTCATCTTGCTGGTCTTCTCGCCGTCTACTCCTCCCGCAGCTCGTTGTCGTCCGGTGGGGCTCGGCGAGGCTGAGTTTATGACTCTCAGCTTTATGTCATGCGCTGCCTGCCTCTGAATAACACTCAGACACTGGTTCGTGGATCAGGCTCTGATTTATTTGCAGGGCAGGTACAGCGTTGGTAGAAAAAAGCTGAGAGTGACAGGAGCGCGCCGGTGCGGGGTTTAAATACCCCGCGCCGGTCAGCGCCCCCTCGCTCGCGGTCACGTCACCCCCCTTTGTCCAATACGTTGCCCTGCCGGTGGGTGAGGGTTTCCGGGATCGCCCATCATCAGGTTTTCCATTCCTCTGCTGATTGCTTTCAGCTGGGCGATCCCCGTTGTATTGGCGCTGATGGCTTGGGTGTGCTCCGTGATCCGTTTAGTTATTGTTTGTTGGCCGTTAGTCGTTGTGGGTTGATGGCTACTTATCTTGTACCCCTTCACCTATTTCCTTGCCATTGTCATGTGTGCCATTGCGCTGATGACTTTAGCTCAACGGCACTCATGACACACAGGAGGAGCAACAGGAAGAGTGTGGCTGATACAAAACAAGGAGAGGGGAGACATTACGGTTCAAATAGATGCAAATGGATCCAAACCAGGAAGAGGGTTGGTGACGAGTTTAGATTAAAATAACTTTATGAAATGGTACATAAAATTTGTTGGGCTGCAAAGAATATGTCAGAGGAAAAAGTAGCTAGAGCACAGCTATTATCTGGTCAATAAGGAGGGGAATATATTCTCCTTCCTTCTTGGATTTATAGCCTGTAGTTCCTCCGCTGTTCCCAGAAGAAGGAGGAGCAGCTTTCCCCAAACAGGCACCCTCCAGATGTGCTGGGACTGCAATACCCAGCATTTCCAGCTAGCAGCATAACTTTTCATGTAGGGATAGATAAAATGACTTTGGTGCATTTTTCCTTTAGAATGGGTAATTCCAAAAATAGCTGGAGCCTTTTGGATTTCAACAATGATTATAAATATAAAATTTGTGAGCTCAGTTACTTCAGATTCAGTAATGCAGGATGAAAGAGAATGATGCAGTATATCTAGGAGGACTGAGTCTACTTCGGAAATAATTTGGGAAAAGTGCTTTGGACCTCATGCAAACCCGGTGCCACTTCACTATTCATTTGGGCACAAGTCTGAAAATAAGCCTTACCCGGAGTCATTGTTTTAAGTTGGTATGGAAACCTACTGTATAAATGTAGGGCTACCATTTGTTTATCAATTTATATAGCTGCCCAATCAACATGAGACTCAGTGGCATCCACTGATTAAAAAACCATAAAACCAAGAAATGTGTTGTTGAATAATAAACCATATCAATAGTAAAATAAGGTTAACCAACAAAGTGCACCTGTAACTACTCACTCTGCTGCATTCTGGACCAGCTATAGGCTCCAAGTGGTTTTCAAGAGCAGCCCTAAGTAGAGCATATTGCAGTAATCCAGATGTGAGTGATCGTAAGTAGGGCTCCTGGTCCAGAAATGTGCACAATTGGTACAGAAGAGGAATTTGTGAAGGGCCGTCCAAGCCACAACTGCCACCTGCTCTTCAAGCAAGAGCCATGAGTCCAGGGGGACCCCCAAATTCTGCATCAGGTTTATTTCTCTTAACATGGGTAACATGGGTAAGGTTTGTTTTACTATATGTAAAATATGTATTAACTTGACCACACCAGTTTTATAACTATTGGGTTTGACTATGGTTTTTACTTGCTGTCTCAAAAATTTGTTTGTTTTTTGAGCTGCTCAATTACTGTCATAAAGTACTACTACTCTCTCTTGGTATTTATTTATTTATTCGTGTCAGAAACATCACAATTAAAATAAGGCATATTGTAAAACATAGAATTTTAAAATATAAAATATAAAAGTTAAAATATATAAAAGTTAAACAGATCTTGCCCAGAAACTGGCAACATTAATTGTGTTCTGTTGTGCTGTCATGAGGTCCTCAAATGTGCATTTATCAGGGCACAAAGGACAAGTGTACATATGAATTGTTGTCTTCATGTCTCCAGTCACAAAGGGCAGAGGCTACCAGATAGCCCCATTTGTTCAGAGTATCTCTGGATCTTGTTATGCCCGTGCACAGTCTGTTCAACAATTTCCATTCTTTCCAACTTTTTCCAGACTCAGGTGCCAGGTCCTCTGCTGGTTCCATCCAGTGTTGGTTCTTTGTAGCTGTCCATAGGTCCACTCTACTTTTAAATTCATCAAAATCTTCCGTCAACCTAAGGAAACTTTTCCTGGATTTTAATCTCTGAGGATCTAGTTGTAGGCCATACAGAGGGTGTTGTTTGGATATTGATAATTTAATCCTGTCTCTATATGCTGCTGCTTCTCTATGGACAGCAGGTAGGGCAATTCTGGCTAGGTGGTAGATCTTATCTAGAGAGGTATGTTTCAGACATCCGGTAATACTTCTGCTAGTTTCATTCAAAGCAACGTCTACTTTCCCAGCATGTGCTGATTTATACCAAACTGGGCAGGCATATTCACCTGCCGAGTAGCAAAGGGCTAATGCTGTTGTTTTAAGGACCTTTGGTTTGGCACCCCAAGTAGAGCTCGTTAATTTCCTGAGAATGTTATTTCTTCCACTGACCTTCAATTTAGTATTGATACAGTGCTGTTTATATGTTAGGGCCCACCTAAAGTAACCTCTAAGTATTTAGGGTTGAAGCAATGCTCCAATAACACTCCTTTCCATGTAATTTGCAGCTTCCTAGCAGCTTGCTTATTGTGAAGATGGAAGGCACATACCTGAGTTTTTGCTGGGTTTGGATAACCTTAGCTGGTTATCATGATAGTATCGATCCAGCTCTTCCAGGGCTTCAGTCAGGCGTTGTTATACCTCCTCAAATGTTTTTCTCTGTACAGCCATTGCTCGATCATCAGTGTATATATAGTTGTTAGTGCCTGCAGGAAGCAGCTGATCATTGGTGTAAATATTGAAAAGGGTGGGGCCAATATACTACCCTGTGGTAAGCCATTCCTCTGATTCCTCCACCTAGTTTGTCTTCCCTGGAACTCCATGAAAAACATATGGTTCTCAAGCAGATTCCTGATGATGTTTGTAAGTTTAAAATCTTTAGTCATATCATATACTTTCTGCTTCAGTCTTCTGAGATTGATGGTATCATATGTGGCGGTAAGATCTATAAATACAGTTTCTGTTACGCTGCCTTTTTGCAATCCATCTTCGATGTACTAAGTTAAGGATTTGTGTGGTACAGCTTTTTTCAGGGCGAAATCCAGCATGCTGGGGTATGAACAAGGGTTCTACCACTACAGTGAGGCAGTTTTGTATCGTTCTTTCAAAGATTTTATAGGTATGGCACAGGAGAGAAATTGGGCGGTAGCTCTTAGGATTGTTGGTTTCTTCACCTGGTTTTAGAACTGCTATAACCTTAGCCTTTCAACAGCCACCAGTAATCTTACATTGTTCCAAGCAATCATAAAGCATTTCCAGTAACCACTGTCTTGCTTTTGGCCCAAAGTGTTTTATCTGTTCAATAAGGATATCATCCAAGCCAGCAGCTTTCCATGGTCTACACTTCCTGATGGCATCTCTCAGCTCTTCCATAGTAAAAGGGGGTGATAAATTAGTTGTTTCATCCTCCTCATTTCTATTGATTTTAATCTTATATTTTGGAAGCATTTGATCTGAATTACCATTCTTAAGGAGCTGACTGGCTATTTGGTCTGCTGTCACGTTGGCATAGTCTCTAGAGCAAGTTGGGTCATTATTCAGGCAATTCAACAGTCTCTACGCTTTGTGGCTACTTATACTCATATCTAGTTCCTCTATTAATTTAATCTAGCTTTCTCTCTTAGCTTCAGCTATGGAATTAATTAGCTGCTGGCCTGCATTCACTGTGTCCTCTGCCATAGGATTGACATCAAAGAGAGCTAGATACTTCTGCAATTTGTCTCAGCTGTAAGACCTTGAATATAGTTGGTTTTACAACCCCATGGGATTGACAACCAAGAACATTTTTAATGGCCTCCACAGATTTATTGTAGGAGCTTGGTTTAGGCATTAATTGAGTAACAGCACTGTCCAATAATCTCTTACATTTAGGCCAGTCGGCTTTTTTAAAGTTATACTTATTTCTAAAGGGGATACTGTGAGGTTGAACTACAGCAGTGACCTGGCACATAATTGGCCGATGCTGAGTATTTAGGATAGGTGGGCAGACTGCTTTGACACATTGTTAGATTATATGATTGCTCACAAATATCAAGTCCGGGTTGTATCCCCTGCACCGCCTTCCACTGTTAAATGAAGCTGGTAGCTTGTTGTCATGTAAGAGAGCCAAGCTGTTCGAATCCGCCCACTGTATCACAGCCTTCCCATTGCTGTCATCCTCGGGATACCCCCAGATGCTGCTGTGGCTATTAAGTCTCCAATGACAGAATTTATTTTATCCTTATTAAATGTGTTAAATTCGTCACTCTTGCTCTCGCTTAACGGCGGTTTATACACTGAAGTTACCATGCAGTTACTCAGCTCTACAGTTATTACTTCTGTATTATTTATCTCTTATATTGTTGCAGACCAAACCTGGATATCAGGCTTCACAAAGACTGCACTGCCATATTGTTGGTGGGGCCTTTCCACTACTAGCCGCATGCCCTGTATTTTAGGTCTTTTCTGGTGACTGTCTCTATGGGTCTCCTGTAAACATAGGACATCGCAATTACATTTTTGGCATAAGTCCCACATCAGTTCTTCCTTACTTGTGGACAACCCCTCAATATTTACTGAGATAATAGTCATCTGTGGCCCTGAAAAGGTACTCTGTGGGATACACATTTTGCCACACAGAGGTGAAATTAAGCACCTCACTACACTTACGATGCTTGGATTGGCCAGCTATAAGCTGTTACCCAGGGGATGCCCGAATGTGTTAACAGAACATTCTTTGAGGAGGCTCCTTTCATGTCCCCTCTCTCTTGGTAACAAAGATCTAGAGTTTTCTGTATCTCTTGCTATCACCTACATTTTGCAGCCTAGATATGTTAGCCTGAGGAAAAAGACAGGGCTGGTTTAATGAACAGGGGATGTGCTTGTGTGAGGTCTGAAGTATGTTATGAATGATTTTCAAAGCTTGCACAGCCATAGTATCTAGTATGTGATAAGCAGAGGAGACATGCTTCTTACTAAAAGACAAATGCAGGTGAAAGAGGAGGAGGAGGAAAGGGAAGGAGAAAAGGAGAGAGGAGGAAGGAAGGAAGGAAGGAAGGGAGGGAGGGAGGGAGGGAGGGAGGGAGGGAGGGAGGGAGGGAGGGAGAGAGCTGATATTTCCTCTCGCTCTAGCTGTCTCTGTCACTGGGTAGTGTAATGGTTGTGTCATGAGTGCCGTTGAGCTGAAGTCATCAGCGCAATGGCACACATGACAATAGCAAGGAAACAGGAGAAGGGGCTCAAGATAAGTAGCCATCAACTCACAACGACTAACGGCCAACAAACAATAACTAAACGGATCACGGAGCACACCCGAGCCATCAGCGCCAATACAACGGGGATCGCCCAGCTGACAGCAATCACCGGATGAATAGAAAACCCGATGATGGGCGATCCCGGAACGCCAGCGGGGCCTCACAACCCCTCACCCACCGGCAGGGCAACGTATTGGACAAAGGGGGGTGACGTGACCGCGAGTGAGGGGGCGCTGACCGGCGCGGGGTATTTAAACCCCGCACCGGCGCGCTCCTGTCACTCTCAGCTTTTTTCTTCCGACGCTGTAACTGCGCTGTGAATAAACCAGAGCCTGATCCCTCGAACCAGTGTCTGAGTATTATTCAGAGGCAGGCAGCGCATGACATAAAGCTGAGAGTCATAAACTCAGCCTCGCCGAGCCCCACCGGACGACAACGAGCCGCGGGAGGAATAGACGGCGAGAAGACCAGCAAGATGAAGCCGGAGCGACGCGGGCAAGGAGGGCGAGCCACGCGGCAAGAGACAGAGGAGGACCGACCAAGGCCAGAGGCACCGCGGACTCCCGGAGCCATGGACGCCCACCCCACCCGACCCGAGCCTCAGCTCCAACCCCAAGGGGAGATGGCGACGGAGGCAACCCAACCGCGGGAGGGAGCAGCATGCCTTCCGAAACCAGCGGAGGACCCCGCGCCCCACATCGCACCCCAGCAACGGGCGTGGAGCGACAGCCCAACGGCGGTCAACACGGAGGAGGACGATGGAGACACCCAGCAGACGGCGGAGGAAGCGGACCCGCGGCAGAGGGAGGAGGAACCCCGCCGGCAACCCACCCCCGCTGACGCACCAACGGAACCGGCCCCAGCGGCGGCGCGGACTGTGGATGAGGAGGCACGAGCTGAACTCGCGGCCATGCGGGCTCAACTGACGGAACTCCGGACCATGCTCCAGTCGCTTATGCCCCCCGCGCCACCCAACGACATCCCCGCGCAGGCCCACACCCCGAGCGAAGCACCGAACCCCCACGGGCCAGCGGAGGGTCAGCAGACGGCACAGGCGGACGACACCACAGACCGGGAAGCGAGAGGCAGGGCTGCGCAAAACGCCCGGGCCCCAAAGGACCTCCCCATCTTCTTCGATGGGAACCCCACGAAACTCTCGTTCTTCGTAACGAACGCCAGGGAGTTCATGGGGAGGCACGGACACTCCTACGACTCCGAAGCCGACAAGATCGCCGCCGTGGCGATCAAACTACAAGACAGGGCGGCGGACTGGTACGTCCAACTGTACGAGTCCAGCTCCCCCGCCCTCACCACCTTCCCTGCCTTCATCAATGAGATGAAAAACTACTTCGAAGACCCCCTAGCCAAAGTAAGGGCGAAAAGCGCACTCCAAAGACTTAAACAGGGCACACGCACGGTCCCTGACTACGCCCTGGAGTTCAAAGCCCTCGCGGGGAAGGTCAGCGACTGGTCCGAGACCACCCTGCTGGAAATGTTCAAAAGGGGGCTCAATCGCGACGTTCTCCAATGGGCCCTCTACCGCGACGACCCAGAAACGCTACACGGGTGGATCCACCTCGCGGGGAAAGCCGAACACGCGCACCGCACCTTCCTCATGACAACCACGGAAGACACAAACTATGCCGGAAAAAAGGTACCCGCACCACACGTGGGGATGGCCGGCCCCATATACCCAAAAAAGAAATTCAATCGGGAGCCCTGCGGGAAGTGTGGCAAATTAGGGCACAAGACGGTGGATTGCTTCGCCAACCGACCGCCGACCAGTGCGCCTAAACCCACCCCGAAAATTAGCCCCAAACCACCCAACCTGGGGCCGCCCCCTCACCGCCGAATGACCGTGGCCACAGCGACACCAGAGGAAGGCTGGGACGCCTACTGGGGGGAAGAGGATAACGTAGACCCCGACCAGCCGGCGGGAAAAGCTCCCCGCCTGCCCTGAAACGCGTTGCGAGGCAGGCGGTGGGACAGCAGCGCGGACCACCTCGACGGAACGACGAAAGCCCCGTAATAATGGCGGCAATCAAACTCTCTGCCGGCAACGGAGCCACCACGGCCGCGGCACTAGTGGACTCGGGGTGCTCAAAAAACCTCATCCACCCCGACCTAGTCGCCAAACTCGACCTCTGCTGCTTCCCCCTCCCCACGCCGCTGGCATTCCACCAGCTGGACGGCTCCACAGCGGGAGGGAAACCAGCCACGCTGCAAACCGAGCCGGTCACCCTGCAAATGGGCACTCACACCGAACGCACATCGTTCGTCGTCACTCACATCGGACGGCCCATTGCAGTCCTGGGGATGCCATGGCTCGCGACAAACAACCCGCGCATCAACTGGGAGACCCGCACCTTCACATTCGGCGACGGCGAGTATCGAGCACCAGTTCCAGCGGGCAGAACCAACCCCACTGTAGGACGAGCGGAGGCGACTACACAAGACAACACCGCTACCACAGCAGACCTACCGGAACAATACGCCGACTTCTCCAAGGTCTTCGGAGAGGCAGAAGCTGACCAACTACCCCCCCACCGCAAGACGGATTGCCGGATCGACCTACTGCCCGACGTCCCCTTACCTAGACCAAAGATCTACTCGATGACCCCGAAGGAGATGGCAACCATCCGGGAGTTCATCGATAAAAACCTAGACAGGGGATTCATAGAGCCAGCATGCTCACCGGTCGGAGCCCCCGTCTTATTCCGGGAGAAGAAAGATGGCACCCTACGGCTCTGCACCGACTACCGGGGCCTAAACGCGGCTTCCCTGTCCAACAAATACCCCTTACCCCTGGTGAAGGACATGCTCGCCCACCTGTCCACGGGCAAAGTCTTTTCCAAACTGGACCTTCGCGAGGCGTACTATCGCATCCGAATCAGGGAGGGGGACGAATGGAAGACTGCGTTCAACTGCCCCCTAGGCGCCTTCCAGTACAAAGTACTGCCCTTCGGACTCGCGGGGGCCCCTGGGGTGTTCATGCAGCTCATCAATGAGGTACTGCATGAACATCTGTTCAAAGGGGTCCTGGTCTACATCGACGACGTCCTTATTTACACAAAAACGCACGAGGAACATGTGACCCTAGTCAGGCAAGTCCTCGACAAGCTCAGAAGGGCGCAGCTCTATGCCAAGCCGACAAAGTGCGAGTTTCACAAAGCGCGCCTAGACTACCTGGGGTACCGAATCTCCGGGGACGGCATAGAAATGGACCCCGCAAAAGTCGAGGCGGTGCTAAACTGGGAGCGCCCCCGCAACAGACGCCAACTACAGAGCTTCCTCGGATTCGCGAATTTTTACAGGTCATTCGCCCGGGGGTTCGCAGAGATAGCCCTCCCCCTAACGGACCTCCTCAAAACCAAAGGGGTGGGGGACACCCGACGCGCCAAGAACCCGGGCACAGTGCTGAATTGGACTCCCGCGTGCCAGACCGCATTCAACAAGCTGAAAGCGCTGTTCACTACGGAGCCAATCCTCGCGCACCCGGACCCAGAACGGCCGTTCGTGGTCCAAGCCGACGCCTCAGACTTCTCCCTGGGGGCCATCCTGCTACAGAAAGACCCCACGGGGCTCCTGAAACCATGCGCCTACCTGTCAAGGAAGTTCTCCAAGACAGAAAGGCGATGGCACGTCTGGGAGAAAGAAGCCTTCGCGGTGAAATCAGCGCTAGAGACATGGCGACACCTACTCGAGGGAGCCACCCAACCATTCGAGGTCTGGACCGACCACCGGAACCTCGAGGCCCTACGAACGCCCAGACGCCTTAGCCCAAAACAGGTCCGATGGGCCCAATTCTTCAGCCGCTTTAATTTCCAGCTGAAGTTCATGCCGGGCAAAAAGAACTTCCTGGCCGACGCCCTCTCCCGACTGCCCCAAGACGAAGAGCCTGCCCCAGACACCATTGGGATGGTCCTATCCGCCTCGCAACTGGGGATGGCCGTGACCACCCGAAGCGGCGCTCGGAGGCAGCTCGACTCTACGGCGCAGCCGACGGCGGGACAACCGGCGACCGGAAGAAGCCAACCGCAACTACCAGGGGGAATGCGCACGGACCTCGCCGCCGCCCTCAAAACCGACCCCTGGTTCCTGGCAAACCCCGACAAGGTAACGATGGCACAGGACCTAGCATGGGGGGAAGGCAGAATCTACGTCCCGGACTCGCAACGCCAGGCGATCTTGCATAGGTCACACGACGCCAAACAAGCGGGACACTTTGGGTTCCTCAAGACCCTACACCTAACACGGCGTCAATTCTGGTGGCCCGCGCTCAGGCGAGACGTAAAAGCATACGTGGCGTCCTGCCCAACGTGCGCTAGGGCCAAACGGGCACCAGGCAAACCCGCGGGGCTATTACAACGGGTGGCAGAACCCTCCCGCCCATGGGAGGAAATCTCTATGGATTTTATAGTGGACCTCCCACCCAGCCAGAAGAAAACGGCCATTTGGGTGGTGAAGGACTACTTCTCAAAGCAGGCCCACTTCATCCCCTGCACGTCGGTCCCATCCGCACAACAGCTAGCCAAACTCTTCCTCATCCACGTGTACAGGCTACACGGATGTCCCGCACGTGTGGTGACCGACGGGCACACAGTTCACCTCCAAATTCTGGCGGGCCTTCCTAAAGCTGACGGGGACCCAACAGGCCCTATCTACGGCCTGGCACCCCCAGACGGACGGAGCCACAGAGGTTCTTAATGCCACCTTAGAGCAATTCATACGCTCATATACTAACTATCACCAAGACGACTGGGCTGAACTGCTCCCGTTCGCCGAAGTCGCATACAACAACGCCGTCCACACGAGCACGGGGAAAACTCCGTTCGAAGTAGTCTCGGGGCGCGACTTCGTCCCCATACCGGAGCTACCTCAACCCCCGGAACCCCAGGTGGACGCTAGCGACTGGGGATGGAAGATCGCGGAATCATGGCCAATAATCACGGCGGCGCTGAAGGATGCACAGGCAGCCTACAAAGAGCAGGCCGACAAGCACCGGCGCCAACAACCGACGTTCCAAGCGGGGGATATGGCCTACCTATCCACCAAGTTCCTAAAGTCAACCCAACCCTCGAAAAAACTGGGGCCTAAGTACATCGGGCCGTTCCGAGTCACCCAAATAGTGAACCCGGTAGCAATACGCTTGGACCTGCCACACAACCTACGGAGACTCCACCCGGTGTTCCACACCAGCCTCCTGAAACCGGCAACCACCTCTCGATGGCACCCAAGCACGCCACAGCCCCCACCGGTGATGATCGACGGGCAACACCACTTCGAGATAAGGGACATACTCGACTCCCGCAAGCAACGAGGAACTCTACACTATCTGGTCAGGTGGAAACACTTCCCCCACCCGGAATGGGTGGCGGCGCACAACGTTAACGCGCCTGACCTAACCAGAGCATTTCACCGGGCATACCCCGACAAGCCACAACCAAGGTCAGCAAGCCGTCCCCTGCAAAACCCCCCCCGCAGGCCCCCCCGCCTCCTGTGCCCCAAGGGAAAGGGCCCCCCCAAGCCCGCGACTTGGGTGGACCTCCCCCCCCGGGACTCACTCCCCCCGCCCCGGGCCCACGAGGTGGTGACAAGCGTTCGCCAGCACCCTCCCCCCGCCCCCCGGCCGCGGGGGAGTGGCAAGCAAGTCAACAGGGCAACCTGGGGGCAACGCCCAGGAGATATAACAAAGGCGACGCACTTTAAATGGAAAAAAAGAAGGGCCCTACCTGGAGCTGATAAGCACCCAACCAGCCACGCCTCTCTCCTCGCCGAACTGAGCCAAACAAACAGGGTGTGGCTGGAGCATGCGCATGCCAGGACGTGACCCGGGCATGCGCACCATGGACACACCCTGGGAAGGCACGTGGTAGAGGGAGGAGCAAAGGGAGGGGCGACAACTACTCCGGCGGGAATTTTGAAAAAAAAAAAAAAAAAAGTGCCGTTTTGACAGCTCCACCGAAAAAAAAAAAAAAAAAAAAACCAGAAAACCGGGGGGGAGCACTATTCGGACAGGGGGCAGTATGTCATGAGTGCCGTTGAGCTGAAGTCATCAGCGCAATGGCACACATGACAATAGCAAGGAAACAGGAGAAGGGGCTCAAGATAAGTAGCCATCAACTCACAACGACTAACGGCCAACAAACAATAACTAAACGGATCACGGAGCACACCCGAGCCATCAGCGCCAATACAACGGGGATCGCCCAGCTGACAGCAATCACCGGATGAATAGAAAACCCGATGATGGGCGATCCCGGAACGCCAGCGGGGCCTCACAACCCCTCACCCACCGGCAGGGCAACGTATTGGACAAAGGGGGGTGACGTGACCGCGAGTGAGGGGGCGCTGACCGGCGCGGGGTATTTAAACCCCGCACTGGCGCGCTCCTGTCACTCTCAGCTTTTTTCTTCCGACGCTGTAACTGCGCTGTGAATAAACCAGAGCCTGATCCCTCGAACCAGTGTCTGAGTATTATTCAGAGGCAGGCAGCGCATGACAGGTTGCCTATTCTAAAACACCATCAGACTCATGAGTGTGAATTCAAAGATATCTGATTTATTAAAGAATAGTATGCAGGATCACAGAGAAAGCTGAGAATGATGAAAGCGCGCCAAATTCAAACTAAAAACCCTCGGTGCAAATGAAACCCCTCCCCCCATAAAATCTTCTCAAGTTCGCAATCCCAGGTGCTCCTAACGGTTTCTGATGGTCTGCGGGAAAAGGCCTTGAACAGATAACATAACCCAAACACATTCCATTGTACTGATTTCACATACAGAGCATGGTACAAGGTCTCACAGCAGCTCCCTCCCAAACAGAAACGCGCGTCAGCGCCATGGCATGTGAAACGTTACGATGTATAAACTACATTGAATCAGTGAACATGACAGGTAGATAATTTCCTGTCAATTCCTAATTATGTTACTGATTTCCCAAGCTTATTGGTATGCTGCTCTGTCTAGCACAACATAAACAATGTCATAATTCTGAACATGAATATTAAACAGTGGAACCTAGTGGTAGTTCAGAGGATAGGCAGCAAAATAGCTTGTGACTGTATTGCTCTTATCACCAAGTGAATGAATAAAATCCCTTTTGCCAGAAGATACAGCACAGCCAAAGCCAAGGCCAAAATGAGAAGCCTAGCACTGTAGATTGTACCATTGAAATTCAGTTCATTAAGGTTGATTTAATGGAGGAGAATCTCACTGGCAAATTGGTTCCTGTGGATGGCTATTTGGAGCATTTTTTTGGACAGATACATGTTAAGGATCACAAATAGTGCTAGAGGTGACAGACTGGATGACCAGTATAAATCCCACTCTGGGGTTCTGAGCTACCTTGAGGGTCAAATTACTAATTTGTTCACATGTATATATTTTAATTTCTTGCTTTTGGATCCTGCCTGTCACATGGAGCTCACAATCTGCTTTTGTCTTCCTGGAATTCAAGATTAAATGTTAATTCCCTTTGGTGTCATTCTTTAGAGATTATCTAATTCTTTAATTATGTATTATTACTTAGAGATGCTTTGGCAGAAGCATGCAAAGATTCCATCTGGATTGATGGCTACCATATTGCCCTGCTTCTGCCTCCCAACTTTCCATTTCCAATTGCCTACACACACATATACACATACAATTATATTATTATGTAATATATAATACCATTATATATAACATAGAAAGACACATACTAAATTATATTAAATTGTATGTATACAAAATCATATTAAATTATATGTATTCGAAGTTCAACTTAATTTTATGTCTCCAAATTAACACATCAAAATGCACATGTATGATGGCCCAACAACCAGGCTTAAAATGCAGATTTCTGTCTTGCATTTCCCCCCAGTTTTTCCTCAAGGGCATCCACTGTTGCTTCTATGACAAGCCTTTCTCAGTGGTAGAGTGGTTACAATAATTGGTTGATGGGCAGAATATCCATGACTTGAGACCTGGAAGAAAAATGGAACCCTTCTATCTCAAGGGACTGAAGAAGCAGCACATCAGCAGATTTATTTAAAAACAAAAAGACCCAAAGGAAAAGCAGGTAGCTCAGCAAAGGAAAAGCATAATTTTAAGAAAAGTTTCTGCTGGGTTTGAACCAGGGAGAAGGCCATGTAGTGGAGCAACAGCAGATCTTCTGGAGGAAAAGCTAGAAAAATGAGGTGAGAGAGTTTCCTGCCTTGGTAGAGTAGCCAATCAAACCAGAAAGAAATAAAGCTCAGCAGGCACATGGGACAGCAATGCTTGAGCTGGCATGAGACATAAAAGGCTACTTTCAACTCAGACACAGGCAGAGGTCACACTGGCAGTGGTCTGGGGGTGAGAAGAAGATAACGTCCTGCATTCATGGCAAATACTCACAATGAGGCAACTTGGCAGTGCAGAGGTGCCATAGGTTGGATGCCATATTCATGACTGCCAAGTTCTGTCATGCCCAGCATGAAGTTGTAGAATATAACCAAGTGGAACAGTTTATGTTTTCTATAAAATAAACAGGACTGCCTGATGACTTTAGAAGAGAGATGGCTTTGCTAGAGCTACTCTATAAAAGAACTGCAACACAGATTTCAAATGGCAGCAAAATAGCACTGACTGCCAACATGAACCCAGTCATGGTATAAATGGGAAACAAGAAATGCTGTCTGCTAATATCCCTCAGTCTCTGTACCCAAACCCACAAAATAAGGGGATGTTTGGGAAAGCTGCCTCTCAAAAAGAACCCATCTAGATGGAACAGATGTCTTCTGATGTTAAAAGAAGTTGGGGAAAGATCAGCAATCTCCTATTTATGGGCTTTAACAAGTCTTGGCTACATGCTGCCTTGGCCTTGGAATTGATTTATTTATTCATTCTCAGGCTGACCAATAAGTTTATAACTTTGAACTGATCTCTCACACACATGCCTCAGCCCTATTTGCCTAACTCACTTTCACATGGACCAAAAAGGGCCATTACTGGCAAATAAAGTTAACCTGACCTTTGGAACCTCAATTCTAGCCCAATATGGCTAAATATAGATGGAAGACAGTTCCATTGCCCCAGGATGGTAAAAACAGCTCTTTGTGATGGTGAATATGAATCCATAAATTATAATGAATCACTTGAATAGACAAACGCTAATCTCAGGCAGCCAGTGTGACTTTTCTTCCAACACATTTGGACCAGCTGAGGAAGGCACTGATATAAGCCACCAGCAGACAGTTGTCTCAGATCGCTAGTTGTCTAAACCCTGAAAGACTCAGATTAGAAAACAACAATGCTTCTGTATATATTTTGTATATATTTCTAGTTTAGCATAAACCGCCAGAGGCATTGTTAGTCAAAATTCTCTACAGAAAACTCTGCATTAGTTTGTCATACTAACTCCAAGTGCATCAGAAATCTACAAACTTTGGTGCTTTTGTTTTGCCACAAAAAACAACAACAACCCAAAAATGTCCAGAAACATGTACACAATCTTTATTCATATAAAACATTGATTGATACCAATTCTTTCATTGTACTTAAAACAAATGAATGTTATTCTTCAGTTTACACATGTTTTTACCAATAAAATTTCCTTTTTTTGACACTTAAAATAAGTCTTGTATTATTCCATATAATGATTTTCTTTGCATCAAAATGTGCCACATCAAATAAATGCCTTCATAACATCTCTATGCAAGCATACTAAGTTTGTTATATCACTTGTCTAAGGAAATGGCCACAAGGTAAAAGTCACACGAATAATGTATTTCAGCAGATGACCTTTTCTTGTTGACAAAATCTACAATGTTTATAGACTTTACAGCTAACCAGGTCTATTTTTATACTGCAAAAAAAGACCTATAGAGAAAAATAGAATCATTTTTATTCTAGCACAGTCATAAGTTTGTAAATAAAAAACAAAGCTTATTTGTTAAAATTCATAATTTCATGAAATACTTTTGAGGAGACATCTACTCTGTGAATCAATGTTCTAACTGAATGGTCCAAAAACACTTTAGTCCATATTACTATAGAAAACCTAGTTTTCTGAAACCTACTTCCTTTACTTTTTATTTTCTGTCCCATATAGATCCATTTATGTGAAAGCAGTCAGGGGGTTGAACTAGGACTGGGGAAAACCTGAATATGTTCAGCTTGGCAATAATAAAAGTTCACTGTAAGTCCCTACAGTATCTCTCAGTACAACCAACTTCACAAGACTGTTGTAGGAATGAAATTAGAGGATCAAATAGAGTTTATCTCATCTTGAGATCCTAAAGGCCTCAATTTGGGGGTAAAAAATTCTGTCACAGATGGAATTAAGCTGAAAACCACTTTTATATAAATGCAAAATGATACAATATTCTAACTTAGAAAGAAATGCCTGTTTTGAATGACCACATTTGCTTTGTTTGGTTGCACCATTTCAAGTAAACATCTGCTTTCATTATGAACAAACTGATACATTTGTTTTATTGGAATCATTCATGCACTACAAACAATTTTAAGCACATCCAGTTTAACTTTATAGATTCTGCTTTGTGAGTATTTCTTTAGGCACTTGTTTATAACTTGGTTCTACGAAAGGATGGTTTTTTTAATTCCTGATCCAACCCCATTTCGAAAGGATCTTTTAATATCAGACTTCTCCAGAAAGGACTTGAACAATGCTAGTTCTTCAGATCCATCCATCTTGGCTAGGCAGCCATTCAGCAGCAGCAGCAGGAGGCAATCAGATCTCCCAGGCAGCTGGCAGTTCATATAAAGGGGATTATTCCTCTGAAAATTAAAAAAATGATGAGAAAATAAGTTACTGATGTATATGTGTAGAACAGCCATACCTACATGCATAGGCACACATAAACCTAGTTAGGCTGTAAAAGGTGTGGATGAATTTGTATTACTGCTACAGCATGTTGGGCTTTAAGGTCTGACCATGCTAGCACAGTTTTTCTGGAAAGTCTACTTTTATTGCAGATGTTGTCCTAAAAGGCAAACAATTTTCTTAGTAAGCAAATGATACTCTGTGGTTTGGCTTTCCTTGAAAATAGTTGTGGGGGGTGGGGGAGGAAATGCAAGTAATAATCTAGCAATAATCTTCTGACACCGACCAGAATATTTACAATGCAACCCTGAAACATATATTGTACAAATAGATTGCGATGCACTATTGTGGTGAAGCAAGCTCCGTTGCTTATATGCATGTGATATCACAACATGCATATAAAAAGGATGGAGCTTGCATCACAATGATGCAAGACTGTTTTTGTCACCACCACTCTGAGGAGCCTCTGGTTGCATATGACAACTTCTTACACACAGAAAATCTTTCTCAATTGGCATCTTATCATTTAGTTAGAAATTCAATATATTTTATCATGAGGAAGATCAAGATCAAGTAAATCTAGGTCTGCCCAGCCTGTTGCCCAAGTGCTCCTGAAAGACAATTCCAAGACCCTTGTTTCCCCTTCTTATCATTCTTTATGTTTAAATAGATGTTGGACCAGGCAATTTCTTAAAAAGGAGACTAAGAATATCCTCCATGAAACAGGACACATGGACACCCAAGCACCTTCAGTGCTGTGTAAACCACTGGGATAGTTGTAGTCATCATGGTTAGAGATTAGGATGTGTTAAACTCTCTTGTAGCAACGAAGATAGCTCTGAACTTATGAATTAAAATATAAGGTCTCGTGCCTATAGCATATGCAGGGGTTCTCCATTCCTGAGGCGTTTTGGTCAAACACCTTAACTTTGCTTTCAATGCTTCATAACAAGCAAAAGATGAGTAATGGAAATAATTCTGGATCTCTACAGGTATAGGTTTACAAGTAATTTACAGTCACATTGTTTAAAAGTACTGAAGTGTATGGGAAGAACAAGTTCATAAATGCATTTAATGCTTCTTATTTTCACAAGGAGATCTGGAAAGAAAATTGTTTGATCATGAATTCATGTGCTGGCAAAAAAAAAAGACAATTTTTCCAAACAAACAGAAGATTTTAAGTAAAGTTTAATTGTCATACAAAAGTTGTATTAGTGGATTCATGTGAATAGCCAATATTTTATTTTATTTTATTTTATTTTTAAATTTGTCCCCGCCCATCTCCTCCCATCGGGGGACCCACCTACTCCCACCTGGTGGCCCTGTTCAGGGTGATCTTGTAGAGAGCCAGGGAAATGATTTTGAAGCAAATATTCAGACTTTTGATTAATTTTATTAATTAAAATATAATATTTACATATCTACAGTTAAAATATAATATTTACATATTTACAATTAAAATGTAATATTTACATATATACAATATAATATCTACATTTCTAAATTTCTTTTACTTCCATTTCAATTCTCAATTTTTTTTATAACCTGAAGTTAACTGTAAACAGTCACTCATGCCATAGTAACCTCAGGGCTCTACTATTGGAATGTGCTCAACATGAGGCTGCCCTTGAAGACCATCCAGAAGCTTCAATTGGTCCATAATGCAGCAGTGCATGCAATGATGAGAATGCCTTGGTATGCCCATGTGACACCTCTGCTCTGCAAGCCACACTGGTTGCCACTTTGCTTTGGCTGCCATTCAAGGCGCTGGTTATGACTTTAAAAGCTCTAAATATCATAGGGCCTGGTTATTTGAGGGACCATTTATCTCCCATGGTGTCTGCCCAGTCAATTTGAGCTGACAAGGTTGGCATATTCCAGGTTCCTTCAATTAAACAATGTCATCTATCAGGACACAGGAAATGCCTGCCCTGTTGGCATTCTGGAGGGCCATAAAGACCTGGCTTTTTTCCCAGGCCTTAGGCTAGGTTGGCTGGACCACCTTCTGCTGGATGCAACATGGTGGAATGTTTGGGGGTATCTGCTCAGTTTGCTTGCTCTTTTTTCTTTCTCTTCTGTTCTAGTTTGGTTTTGTTGTTTGTTGCTTCTTATTATATTGTTTTTATATTGTCTTGTGTATTGTGAGCTGCCCAAATTGAATTAATTAAATACATTTCTGTAAGATGAAACAAATGAGTTTCTTTTCAAGTATAATAAATTATGCTGAGTTATGGTCTATCTCAAAATAATCCTTGGAAGACCCCAATTTAAAACTATTTCCACATGATTTTTTTGTTTATTCATTCAGTCGCTTCCAACTCTTCATGACTTCATGGACCAGCCCACGCCAGAGCTTCCTGTCAGTTGTCACCACTCCCAGCTCCCCCAAGGTCGAATCCATCACCTCTAGAATGTCAAGGAATTTGGAAGTTGTTATGGAAATGACAGACTTCTGATTGTGCATGTTTGTGAAAGATTCCCCACCTGGGAAGATGAAATCCATCACAAGCCCAATTCATTTGGAAGCATGCAGCCTTTTATCCTAGTAATTAGATTTTAAGGTGGCATCATCAAATCAGCATATATCCACAGACACACTGGATGTTTAGCAGTAGTTTGCCCTTCATTTTATTTTCTATATGTCCTATTTTGAATTCTCAAGAAAAATACTTTTGTTGTTGCTAAATGCTCTAGCTTGGTGTAACATTTGAGCATCGTCATTTCCATGTGTCTAGACACTGTTTTCTATTTTATTACTAGACTGTCAGCTAGGATATTGCATAAGGAAATTGTGTCTAATTGCTTGTTTCTTTCTTTATGAAATAATTTCTTTATTGTTTAGAGTAGGGCCAGCAGCTACTATCCCTGGGCTGCAAAACACCACCAAATGGCAGCAGATCACTAACTTTTGCTGCCTCTCTTTCCTCCAATGTAGGGATTATCTACATTTTTGTAGGTGTGATGTGGTAGCTCTAGGTTAGAGAGAGAAAATGGGAGATTGCACTATATTATCCTTTTGCCTATGCCCTTTTTTATTTTGTTAGTTTAGTGCGAAAACTCTTGTATATCTTACATTCCATTGCCATTTGGGCAATTGTCTTATATTTTACTCTTAAAGCTTATTTTTACAGGAACACCATTTGCTGTGATCTTGATCCTGATTCTTTTTCATACACATGTCAATATGCCATTGACATTTTTCCAACATGCAGTTAACATCACTTCTACCTTAGCCTTCAGATAAAGGAGTCTTTCCCTGTACCTCTAGGAGATGCCAACGATTAAATCTGGGACTTTTACATATAAACCATTTTCCGTAACATTTGAGTTATGAGCCTTTTTTTCTGAGATGTCATGATTTAAACATGAGTTCATCTCAAAGGATGAAACTATATAGCAGAAAGCAGCAATGCAAAACTCTATCATCGTTGCGTGTGTAATTAGATTCTGTACAAAATGAGTGATCAACCTCCCTCAAGAAACTATTTTGTTATAATAGTATACATGCCTAGGAGAAAGCAAAGAATACGAGATTAAATTTTATAGTAATGGGAAATGAAGAAACAGGCAAAACTTAATTATCATAAGAATATGTTCTAATTGGAAGTTCCAAAGTATTTATGATCATCCTGAATAATATTTCTGCTTTTTAGTGATGATTTCTTTTCATTCAAGGATAATTACTTTATTTCATTCTGTACCCAAAGAAACACACCGTGTTCCAGATAAATGGTATCTGCTGCATGAGGACTAGGACTAATAAACAAATTTCTAGAGTTCCAGTCTCACTTTGCTCTGTTCCTTATCAGCTACATTACACATGAAAACCTGTTGTAATATTGTATTGTGCTAAATAGCAACTATATTGAAAATTCATGCACATGACCTCCAATCTTCCTGCTTTAAAATTACATTTAAATATGCCTTGTGGCACCAAGCACAACACATGTAAAAAAGGGACAGGGTTTTGAAAATATGGTTGCAGCTACTATCTTGATACTTTTTTGATAATCCACCATCCCACAGATCCCCTGGGAATATACTTGTGTCATCCACTGAAAACAAGGCTGCATCATGAAGAAAGGATCAACACGTTCCCTTGTCAGCAAGTTCCAGGAATTGTGAGAAAAACTGCATATGGTGCAGACACCATATGGACTGGGACATTCCATGTCTTTTTCTAAAAGTTGGTACAAATGATATGATTTAGATCAGCACAACTAAATCAGATTTTAAGGGTGTAGGGGTTCCACTATAGTCTTTCCCTCCATGCTAATTCCATCAAGGAAATCATCTATGGAATTACTATTAGCAGTGGAAGGAAACAAAAGCAGAACACAGCCACCTTTAGTCTTGCTAATAATAGTTCGGAAATGTGTGATATGTAATGAAGGAGAAAAGGTTTTTACCTGTACAGCTATCATACAATGGATTATATCTAAATTATAATTATTTAAATTTATATGTCACCTGACTCTCAATGACTCTGGGCAGTTGGGATTCCTTAAATTCTCTGTTTTTTTTTAATTAGAATTTTTTAATGTAATAAAATATACAAAACAAGCAAGAACAAAAATATAAAATAAGAGATAGAGACATAAGAAAGAAATTAAAACAAACAAGCAATTGTACCTTCCACCCTTCTTTCTATCGAATAATTGTCATCTTAACTTTTCCCCAACCTCTTCATTTCATTTTGGGATTCCTTAAATTCTGAAAACAGCTGGAAATCTTTGGCTGTAAGCCTTTGTATTTACCCACTCTACTGATCCTAGGGGCTTTAGATTTAAACCATTACTCAGGAGTTGTTAACTTTCTCATTATTACTTACTTGATAGACTTTGTGTATATGCTTGTGTCTGTGCATGTGCAAATATAAAATAGAAACTGCAAAACCCAGAGAACAATACTGGATTCACGGATATGTATACACTATTTCCTCAGATTCATATATAACCATGACCGTTTGAATGTCAGTTCCTGGATAATTTATATTGTTGTTGTTACGTAACTAGTTAAATCTGTTAGAAGATATTTTGAAATGTAAAAAAGGCAATTAAAACTATAAAATTAAACTATAAAATTAAATAATGAGGTTCCTATAGAAATGTTGAAATGTTCTAATTAGTTGGGTTGCAGATAAGATTATTCCAAAAAAGGAATGGCTATCTACACATATTGAATGTATGATGAGTAGTTTTGAAAAATAAAATACTGTGTAAAGTTAAGTTTATGACAATATAAATGATAGAATGATACTGGTAATACAGCGTAATATTGGACATTATTTGCTAATCTTATAAGTCTGCATCTGTGGACTTAAACTTTCAACAATAGTTGGAACAACATTCTAAGTTCTTTCCCAAATGGATTCAAATGACTATAATATACAGTCATGACTTTCAGAAAATATAAACATTACATTCACTTGCTTTTGCTTGTTTAAAATTCATAGATTTATTCAGTATCAAACCTTTCTAACTTGCTTCAGATTGACAACAGTATAGCTGGCATTATAACAGGTTTCAGTCACAGAGTACCGATTTTCACTATATAATGAAATCTATGCTGCAAATGTACACATACCAATGTGGGAGGAAGCCTTGCTGAAACAGTATTGACTTAAATTTAAGTAGAATTGCAAAGCTAGATGTACCGAAAAAGAAGAAGCTGTAGCAAATCAAGTTTATAGTACTGAATATCTTAATTCCCAGTTTCATGCCTCAGTCACTAGAGCAGCATACTTCAGATAAAGTGACTGTAGTCTAAATTTATGGAAATCAGTAAGTGCAAGATTGTTACAATTTTTATAGCAATGCAAAAAAAATATTCTTAATAGAGCAAGGTATATGTAAAGATGTACTACAAGTTGCAAAAGATCATCTGATAGTTTGATTGATGATTAACATTTTTAAATACCAATATTATCAAACCGTTTTACAGTTTGACATGATGGTTTTAAAAGTAATAACACACTGTATCTCTAGCCAAGGAAGTTTTCTTACTTACCATAGGTGCGACAGTAGGATAACATTCATTCGTATTCATTGTCGAGAGCCAGATAATTAATACAGCATATAGCCTGAAGAGACGGTAAGAAAACATGTATTGTATTAATTTACTTTTCAGAAGGCAACGAATACTTTGTGTAGAATGTTAATTTTCCAAAGATGGAAGTCTAATATATATACCTAAACATGTCTTTTATTCTGCTTTATGAAACTTCCAGGTGTAAAGGGAAACTCACAATTGTACAGCCACATTCCTTATCTTTATCACTAGTCATTTCCTCAACAATCATTTTATACTAAGAGTTTGGGAGCAAAAATGTCACTGAATCACATTTATATGTGACTAATTGGCCACAGGATGGCCTTTATTCTTGCTAGCTGGAAAAATGGCAAGGGTGCATCTTCACAACCAGCATGGAGTCACCAAGTGATTAAACTGACAACACTGCTACTAAGAGGCCTTTAAAATCATTCACCTCTAGCCAGTAACTTTGTGTGACACAAACTGTCAAAACTCTGTTCAACTCTTATATCTTGCATGCATACACTACAAATGTTAAATTACTTCTACCTATTATATATACCTCTTGAGAGAAAAATAATATTCCTAGCTATTTCATTTAATGGGCAGAGCAAGCAATTTTAAAAGAGTTTTATTTCACTGATAATCAGTATTTTGTTCTATACAATTCCAGTTTATTAGATAGGAAAAACACAATATATTTCTAATAAGTAGCTTTTAACATGAATGGGATTCAGTAGGATGAAACACTAGGACAGTATTCATACAAACTGTGAATCATGGTTTACTGGAATAACCCAATAGACTGGTTTCACAGAACAGATTGTGCAAATCCTACCCAGGTGTCTACATTAGAAGATCTATCATCAAAAAACAGAGGTGATCCTAAAATAATCACATCCCTGCAAAGGTGCAGTGAAGTAGACCTGACCGGTTTCTATAGTTAAATAGGGCATGAAAGGAGCTGGCAAAAGTGGAAAGCAGATTTGTGTAAGGCAGCAGTTGAGGGAATGTAGGAAGATCCCTTTGTGAGGACTGGACATTAGAACTGTCACTCAGAGAATGTTAACATAGGATACTTCTACCAGTTTAAATTCTGGAGGGAGAGTAGACAGAGAAGTGATGGATTTGGGAGGTGTGGCTAGAATGATAGGTTAAAGAGTAGCTCAGCATCCTTAGCACAAGGTAATCCTCCAACCATTAGAATGACAAGGGTATAGATATATATACTGTATATATTTATTGCCAGGAAAAGCAAAGATTAGCAGATACTTTGTAAAATATAAGTTACTAGAAGTCACCTTTCTATGAAGGCTAAAGGAATACTCTGAAGAAGGTAACCAATCTGTAATCTTAAAGGAACCCATTTACAACATTACGTTATATAATAAAAGTTAATTTATTATATTAACTTTTATTTACCATATTAACTTCTTTATTTCAATATTTAAAATCATGCCACAACAGTTGGACTGGTAAGATGTCCTCAGTTCATCAGTTATAGCATCTCACCTTCATTAAAACTATGTTGGCTGCCATTTGAAATTCTGTTGGGGGGGGTTACTTTCCATAGTAGAAGTTTTATATTGGCATAAGTCAGGTCACCATTGAACTATTAAGCAAGGGGAAGGTAACAGGATGCTATCCCCTACCATGTGCTCCCAGACATCTCCCTTGAGGTTCACCAGGCACCTCGTCCCTCTTGACTTAAAAAATAATAATAAAGAATTTGAAAGTTAACATGCTATAAAACAAAGAACATGCCTCTGGCACCATATTTATTTATGATAAGGTCTTTGGCCCCTAAAAGTCCCACTTCCAGAGACAGTATCCTGGAGGTCTGGTTCACTTTCTAGTACAAATGAGCATTTCATGGCTCATCATGCCCATCATGAAATCTGTTCTATAAGTAGGCATGTCTGCTACATTTACTACATATTCTCAAAATCCCAAATGTTATTTGGCCCAGAGAAGTTACCTATCCATGGGTTAGTTCTAGTCAGGTAGCATTTGATTGACTTAGCCTAACTGATGGGCATAAGTAGAGCCCACACTGAAGACTGACATGGAAAAATAGCCCAACCTAATGCATTCTCTTGGATGTTTAAAGGAAGACTTCCCAAACAGAAACTCTTCAGATTAATCAGCTGGAAAGAAAAAAGATTCTCTAGTGCCTGGATATTTCCATGGCACACATAACTGGCTGGTTTCAGTGAGAAAATATTATTGAGAAAGACATGTTGCAGCGACAGAAAGATGGTGCTGATTTGCATAAAATTGAAGTTGGTCTAAATGTGTTCTCTCCTTGTCCCATTCTACAGCTACTTAAGACTTGCAGTACAAGGTCAGAGAATACACGTTCAAATCAGGAGAGCAATAGGAAACAGGACATATTTCAAATGATTCAGAGTAGCTCCACTTCTTCCCTTTCAGAATAGAAGAACGTTGTATGTACATCATTTTAAAGCCTTATAGAGATATCTGCACTATGGAGGACCTGCTCAGATTGTTAAGGATCCCAAACTAATGTTATAGTTTCAGAGCTCTTCCCCACAATAGCAGTAAAGTGCTGTCATCCAGTACAGAGACCAGCAGAAAATATCCTAGCTTAAGAAGTGTGCTGTTTGAACTTCCAATCCTATTCTGCCTCAACAAGGAGGCAGAAGGGGAGGTCTGTCTGTAGCAGAAGAAGAGGAGAGAGGTGAGGTGAGGAACACCTCTTTGGTCGCAGTTACCGGCAGCAGAAGACTTACTGTGATCTCTGTGTGGGATTGAGAACTGGCAGCAAAGAAGTTATTCTTCTTTTTCTCTTTCCCTCTACTCCACCCAGCCACAGCAAGCAAAGCATGGGAAGAAGAGGGGAAGCTGGTCTCCTGCTGCCTGTTCTCTGATCCCATTCGAGAATGGTGGAAGGGGCAAAAAAATGGCCACATATTTATCCCCCCTCTTCTCCTGCCTCTCTTCTCTAAGTACCAAAAAGAGTTGCTTCTTCACAAGAGTGATGTCTGAACTGTTTCCCCCCAGCTTCCTTCAAACAGGGAAGTGGGTAGAAGTGGTTCTACATCCCCACAGTAAAGCTACCCAAGTACACCTCTTCTCCATAGCTTTATTACTGCAGTGCTAAAATTGCAAAAGCTGATCATGACACATGCCCAGCAGTATTTCAGAGGCTAAGAAGATCCTTGTCCAGAGGGCTTTCAGAAGATCCCTGGACCCATGTAAAATGTACCACTGCAGCTTAGCACTGCAGTACCAAATCCATTGTGGGGGGTGGGGGGGAGAGGTGCACTGAAGGGGAAGCACCTCTACAACCACCTCTCCCTGTTTCTTCTGCAACCCAGGCCTGCAAGAGAAGTAGGAGAGATGGTACCAAGGGATAAACCTGAGTGCCTTGCTGCCAAATGGAATGGCCCTGAAAATTAGTGGCCAGGAAGCAGAAGTAGGGGCATGCATACAACAGCTTTGGGTGGCCCACAGGGACACCAGATGCCTGTCATAACCTTACTCCAATATGATGCAGTTCAGACAGATCTGAAGCCATGACATCTGCTAGAAGAAACTGGAAACTGGAAAACATCACTCCAAAACAAGGAGAAGACAAGTTTGTGCTGCCTTCTAGGCAGAACAGGGTAAGTTGAACATGACATCATCCATTTATGTATGCTAAAATTGGTTGCTGAGGCATTTTCAATCCGCATTTAGCAGGTCATGTGGAAGAGCTCTCAGACATCTGCAAGAAGGTGGCGATTCTGCTAGATGTTTCTTCCTCTGAGTTACAGGGTGATGGAAAAACTGTAACCTTGGCTGAGAAGGCCCTGAGTACAAAACTGAGTGATTTTTCCCCGGAGTCTTCTGCTGCATGCTGAAAGAGTTCACAATGGTGCTCTCACTGTGAACAATGGGAGGGATGTTTTTAAAAAGTCAGGAAAAGTATTGAATGCTGTTCTATCACACACTTTTCCCTACTAGGCGATTGTCACTGTCATACAAAACAAATAAGAAAACTCTCCTTTGATACTCTTTAATGGTCATGCAGATTTTTACAGCTCAGGTGTGGTAGCCATAGTATCAGGTTGTTACAGCATTAACTTTTTAGATAGTGGATTTTGTGGATCATACTTATGTTCTGAAAAGACTCAGAATTTCCACTGCCATCCCCATGAAGTAGGGGGCCATCTCAAGTGGGCGCCAAAAATACAGGTGACCATTTGATGCAACAAAGAGATCCAGAAACCCTTTGCCTTTGCTGCCATCTGGGTACTTTCTAGATTTTTGCAGCCTAGATAAATATAAATATGTAAAGATATAAAGATAAATCCCTAATAAAGAAGTTAGACACAATAGCAGACTTCTATGCTCCTTCCCTGTCTCTTCCCTTCAGACTGAAGGGTATAGTCAACACAAGAGATCTGTGGTTATTTTTCCCAGTTTGAGTGAATGTCCCTCTGTGGTAAAGAGATGAGGAATAGGACATGGACCAGTGCAAGAAACAGAAGTCCCCCTGATTTCTCCACATGCACACTGAAGGCTTAATTGGAACTTACTCCTATTTCAACTATCTGCTCCATCCTGAATGTGAATCTAGGGTTAAACTGCCATTTATTAGAGATATAAATAATCACGAACTCAAACGGCTTTTCAAAGAGTTCATCAAAAACAATCCCTCATAACAGGATCATTTTCCCCAATTATTATTCATAAATGTCATAATACATAAATGGATATAGTCCGTTTACAATGATTTCCCATTTTTTTCCTACAAGATCAAGTCTGCCCACTGATGTGGGTAGTATGACTTCTTTAATGGCCATAGTATAAATAAGGGTAATGCAATGGCAGAAATATATATTCTGTTCTCCTTCGGGCATGACTTCTGTGGTTCAGTTCCTGATTCATGAACTCATTGGCTTCCTCCTCTCATTCTGAAGTGCTGCTACATTAAAAATTAATGTTTGCAATCCCTTTTTGCCTGGAATTTAGCCTCACTCAACCTGAGTGAGCATTCAGAAGATTGGTCAATGAATGTTTTCTGTTTCTATGGCATTCTGGGCAATAAAAAGCTGCTTCACTTTTTATTACCTTAGTTCTGATAGAGCCTGACAAGCTGCATCAGCCATATAAGCTGTCAGGAGGATTTTTGTCTATTTACATATTCAAGCATTTTAAGCCATATAGAGTGAGAAAATCCCATCGTTTGAATGGAAGTGAAAGCTGCAACAGGTACACTAAGTTCATCCCTATGAGATAAGTGGATTAACTGGATAATTCTGGTACAATAGAAAGTTGTACCCATTTGAGTCTCCTCTGATAAAGTTGAGGCTCAGTTTTAATTGGCTCTGCATTTACTGAGCTCCATTTTCATGCAAATCCTCCCAGTGAAAGGAAGGAGGCAGCCTTAGCCAACAAGGAATTGATAGAACAATGACAAGCAATGTCACAGTCCTGCATTTCTTCATGATTCTGTGTTTTAGCCTTAGGGGGTGGGGATACCCCATTTGTAAAGCATTTAGGACTCCTTTATACATACAATCCTGTCCTCCAAAAGTCTTATACGAAGAGCTATAGATTTATGAAGGAGACAGCACAGTCTTCCTAACACAGCTCTCTGCTGTCAAAAATCTCCTGGCTATGCAGAAAGTGTTCTTGATAGGTCAGGCACAATCACTTCTCCAGTTTTCTCCTGCTTGTTATATACTTACTTACTTTAATTGTGTTTTCTGGTCTGATTAAGCAGGTGACTGTATGACCCAGTTTTCTGTCTTTGACTATCCTCTCTTTTCTTAACAGGCCAACTGTTAAGAAATGCTGTGCAACCTTTTCACATATTACACTCAGGGCTTGGTTAGCACTTAGCCATTTATTTATTGATATTAAAATACATATACATGCTACCTTTTATCGTGTTATATTTCAAGTTGTCTAGTAGGAAGACATGGAGGACACTTGCAAGTGAACCTTAGATTTACTGAAGAACTGCTGCAGTAATTTCACCTGTTTTTAAGTAGAGAAGAAGGAAGGGAGGAAGGGAGGAAGGGAGGAAGGAAGGAAGGGAGGAAGGAAGGAAGGAAGATACTGCAGAAAGGGACAATCCTGGAGAAGGGCAGAAAGAAGATAAAGTGGTATATGTCACTGTTTACTTACCTACTGTCCTACAGATATTTTAGATTTGAAATCTAATAATTCTCAGCCTGCATGGTCTCTGCCCAACACACCTGAAAATCCCCCAGATTGGGGAAGCCTATACTAAACTTATTGGAGATTATTGTATTTTCTCAATGTCTCTTTCATTTTTGGCTTTACTGTAAAGCAGCCTTTCTTATTCTGTGCACCCATTTAAACTATACTGATTTTATTAGACCTTATTCATGGATAAATAAACAGATGGTGTTTTTAATGTTATCTAGAAGAAAGAATGTGTAATCTTCAGATACTAAAAGTGGGAAGAAGTTGTTCCACCAAAGTAGTTTAAGCTAATTGCCTTCCAAAGATATTTGCTTATAATTGCTGGTCACAAAATTAACATCTCAGTAGTGTTGTGAGTACAGCAGCCAGTTAAGGACCAGAGAGAAGCCTTAACAGCAAGATACCTCAACTGCATATTATGATATCCTCCATTGCCCCATTGCTGTCTTCAAAACAAGCATATGGAAATCTTCATTCCAGTCATTATATAAAAGAAAAAAAATACTATGGAGGCTGTGTTCTATTTTAAAGTGCACTTGATCTAAAAGAATATTTTCTTATTTGCTGTACTAAAACTTTAGTTTTTACAGAATTTTGTATATGTGATTTATCGATTGAACAACTACCAAGAGTTGAATTAGTAATTAGTTCACAGAAGTGATGTGGATTTGATACAACATCAGACTATCACATCGTTCTAATGTCTGACTTACTGAAGTTTTTATATTGAGGAAGCTCTTGCCCTTCATTCGAGCCTAGCCGATGCTGATCAAAGGTGTTTGCAGAAGCATTTTGTTTGAGAGTAATCCATACTCCTGTGTAGCTGTTACAGACAAGTAGATCATTATGCCAAAGGCCCTGTTCCAAGCAATCTGGCACCTCTCTCTCTCTCTCTCTCTCTCTCTGCCTTTGGCTTTCAATGTGATGGCATCAGTATTTCATGGAGTTGGAGGAGTTGAAATGGTTATGCATATTCTTACACTAGGCACTGTCAGTATTGATTCAGAGTTGCCATATTCTTTAATCAGCTTTCTCTCTCCTTGTAGGAGGAGTTATCCAGGGCAGGGGAAGTATGATAATGGTTTCTGAAATGGAAAGAAATGAGTTAGCTAAGATTTTGCCCTGGGTGCAGTTGTTGTTGTTGTTTGTGAATCTCAATGGAAATAAACAATTTTCTGGTAGATTTTAATTTGCTTTTTTAAAAAAAAACACTTTTATTCTCAACAGCACTGTAACACTTTTGCAACTCAGTTGGCATTTCAGTTTTGGAACTGAAATTCGTGTCTAACTTTCATGCTTACTTTCTTTCTGTAAACAATGTTTGGAAGCATAAGCTGTTACTATCACTAACAGCTCAACAGCAGCAGCGACAATAAACACCCATCAAAACAATATGCCTTTCCTTGCACTAGCTAGGTAGTGCATTAAATCCATGCCCAAGAAATCAATAAACCAAAACAATTTTGTCACCAGTGGATGAAAGTGAGAAACAATGTTTCGTCTCCCTATATTGGAAAACGTAGGTGCCTTGATATAAAGATCGCTGCGCATTTTGTTTTCCTGTACTGAAGTAAATACCAAGTTACCTACTTGTTTTCTGGAATTTGCTGATGGAAACTTAGAAGAAACACAATCATTGAGATTTGGTGACCATGGCAAGGTACAAAATGGAAAAGATACTATCACTGAAAGGTCACAATTCTGATTCTGACTTGATGATAATGGGATATCTCAGTAAGATACAAAGACAACAGAGCAATATAATTCAAGAAACGCGAGAAAGTTCATACTTACCAAGCTCACTATTAGGAGTAGAAAGCCAAGAATGCTATAATGGGAACATGGAAGATAGCAAGCCAATGCCCTCACTTCCTAAGGTAATATATCCTTTATTTACCATATGACTTCTATGACAGGAAGAAAAAGGACAGCAAACACTGTGTCATCAAAATCCTGATTTAATAATCAAATATTATTCTATAAATTATGCAGAATCTTGAGGCAAGATGATTTTTGCGACTACATACGCTTTCACACTTCCAGGTTTTTTAAAGTGATAGATGCATTCTCTGGGTTGCAATCTAACAAATCAAGAGACAGAATTTAGCATTCCTTGATCCTGAACTTCTTTCTGGCTCTGTATTCTCCTCGCATATCCATTTCTATCACTAGTATCTAAGCATTTCTTGATGATGCTTCAGCCTCTACTTCTGGCCAAGTGATATCTTGTCATATTTAGGAATGTCCTACTCTAGAAGGCTAGAAGGTGGTGTTGACTCCAGTGATGCATTACATTGTTAAAAAATTAGCATGAAAAATAATAAATTCCAAATCTATTATAATAAAGGGAATACAGTAGGTGCAGAAGGAGTCTGCCTGTCCTCCTTGTCACACATCACAATGGTTTTAACCAAAGCATCTGTTCTAAAAAAAAATGACAGAAGTAGAAGATAAATTATCTTTACAGTTATATTTTTGGATTTGGTCTTAAGCAGCTGCAAAAATATTGCTTGCTCTGTCACAGCCACCATTTTCTATTTATAAAACGCAATTCTTAATATGTGACTATGTGCTTTTTTATGTCTATTTCCCCATCCCATTATAATTCAAATATACAGAGAGAGCGTGGGAAGACAAAGTGCAAGTTCCTCTGCGTAATTCTGACAATATCTGTCAATTCTGCCTTCTTCTGTCTCTGGGCAGAAATTGGCCAGTTATATCAATTGCTGGATTAACAAAAAATGACTAACACCTAAACGTCTAACAATTCTTCATTGACACATCTCTTGCAGCTTCACAAAATTAAACAAGCCAACAAACACATTAAAAGATAGATTTTCTGAAGGAGCAACCAAGTCCATGTTTAGCTCATCTGACAGATAATAGTAAGTTATTTTCTAAGAATGTTTAGCCAGAGCCAAAAACCCAATCTCGGAATGCTGCAAATAATCTCAAAATTCAAACTGATATCTAGCAAAGTTTCTACCTGATTTGAACAAACCTTGTTTTTTTTTTTGTTTTTTTTTTACAAAATTCCAAAATGCAGCTATATATTGTCAGATAAGATTTAATAATGTGGGCAAAGTTACTTTAAGGAAATACACACAGCTCTTGGAGTGAGGCAAATAGAGTATGTGCCCTGGTCTGTGTGCATGTGTTTGTGAGAATATCAATTATATTTCCTGGAACTTCTCAACATCCTATGAGAAAACTTCCACCTTGGGGACTTCCAGGGAAGAAATGGCAGACTGAAGACTGCTCTACGAAAAGTGGAGCTGATGACTGCGGTGGAATGAAGAGCCTGTGACTAGACCGGCAATTTGATAATTCTTCTTCAGACAGGAGAGGACTTGAGATCACCCACAAGTGCTCCAGACAATTGTGCCTCATGAGGAGAGGAAAATGCTTAAATGCTTGTTCTAGAAAATTAAAGGAAGGCAGGGTTAGATATCAACTCTGATAGGCTGAGGAATGATTTTTCAAGGATAAATGATAGCACTTTAGGAATACAGAGCTATTAGTCTCCTTGTGTATCTAAGACAGTCAAGTTCAAGCTGTTAGCTCTTTAGAGCAAGCAACAAATTCCAAGGACTGCTGCCAGAAAGAAGAACTACACTAAAAAAAAAAAACCCTAGATGATGATAATAAAAATAACAACAACAACAATATAAACTTATTTGCCGCCTGACTCTCAACGACTCTATATGTCAACAATATCAACAACAGATGATATCAACAATAGATGATATTCTCTAAGGAGAACTCTGAGCTTCAAGGTTAAGTAATCTAGCAGATCCAGTTATGGTTCACTTCTTGTTATACAACCTCATGGCCTTCAAAGAGTATTTAATAATTAGGAGCTTTTGTTAAACAAAATATTCTTTGCAAAAGGAAATTTTGGGCATGACATTGTCACGTAATGACATAAGTCTTATTGTCAAAGAAAGAAGAGGAGGAGGAGATTCCTTTTTTGGTTTTTTAAACTATCTATTAACTATCTTTCTCTCACTGACATCTTTCTTTGCTCTGTGGTTGATTATATTCTGTCCTATACTCAATTATATGGATCTTGTGAACCCAGATTTGATTGTGAACACTCCCTCTCCAGGTTTAGTGTAATGTTTTTTCTGCCTCCCCACCCTCATGTCCTAAGATGACAACTTTTGAGGAGTTTTTGAGAAAGCCTTTGAGAAGTTTTAAGTGGGTATTTAACATCAAGGAAAGTTTTATGGCAAGCAGAAGGAAGGCATCTTTAAAAAAAAATTGCCGAAAGGATACAAATCAGGCCCTTCATTGGCCTTTCCATGCAGCATTCAAGCTGGAAAAATAAAGCTGAAAAGCAGAGATTGAGAAAGGAGAGGGTAAAAAGCAAGTAGCACAAAACTTACACATTTCTACTCGTCAGTTATCAGATTTTACCCTTTGTTAAATTGATGAGTGACAGCCAAGAGCTTTACTATCATTGGAAATGTCAGCACTAGATCATTATTTGATGACTATCACTGCTAGTATAAAGGTCCTTGTGAAGAAGGAAGCTAATGTTGCTGTCATACAATTCAGTGGCCAGCCTGACATGCCTTTTGTCTGAGTAGATGCTATGGAGTTTCCTCCTATCAAAAGATTCAGCCAAGAATATCATATACAAAAGGGATATAAGAGACATAATTTCTCCTGAACCATTTCCTAGGGTGATGGAATGTCATCATATTGTAAAGAGACATAATTTCAGCGAAGAACACTAACTCCAAACGTTAGCATGGCTTGTTTTGTGAAGATCTCTCTTTTCCATCTATTCTATCAGTTTCTTAGTTCTTTCATTTTATCAGTTAATTCTGTTATGTTTAATACTGATATAAAGGGTAGGGAAATGTAGCTCAGGTAATTAATGAAATTACAACTAATTATGAGGTGGCCTTTGCAAGAGAGCAAAAGTGGCCCTCTTTGGCCTTGAAGGCAACCTTTCAGGTGAGTTCCTCAATGTATGAGAGCTCAGGGGCCATCCTGAGCAGCTATTGAGGGTAGGTGGGACAAAGAGGAAGGAAAGGTCCCATGGCCATGTCTTCTATGTTACCAACTTAGCGGTTGTCTAAGCCCACCAAGGTTGCTCTTCATCTTCATGGTCATCCAGATTATCCCTTCCTGTGACCTTCTCTCTCTCTCATCCAAAATATAGCTGTGCATGAGCACAGCACTCACACTCTCTCCCTTCAAAGCAAGATTCCTTATATTGGTAATTGTTTTGGAAGATGGCAGCTGAAACAAAAGAGCCAGCACAGAATTACTAGCTAAAGCATTTGCTTCTTTAAAGCTTTGATGTCTGATGGGTATTCACTATAACATAACTCTACAAGCTTGAGCAGGAAAGGGAGAAAAATAATTGTTGGTAAACCCTTTGAGTTTTGTTGTTTGTTGGCTAGTATTGGCAAGAGTCCTATTAGCTCTCACATTCTGAGCTTCAAAATATTATTTATTTTGTGGGGGGGGGTAGTTGGTTGTTTAATTAATTTCTTATATGGCTGCCCAGAGAAGTCTCTCATACTTGTAAATAAATAGATGTTACAATTACAGGGAAACTGAACCTGAAAAATGTCCTACAGGAAGTTTCCACTCCTTAGGTAAACAGAGAACAATGAAGAGGGGGAGGAAGCAAGCAGCATTTTGCCAAATAAAGTTTATCCATTCTAGTTCAACAATATTATCTGAGAATCAGTTCCCCTGCCAGAGTTTTAAGTGTAGTTTTATCATTGATATTCATCTGAATTGTATAAATATATTTGGTCACTTATTTGAATGTAGCGCACAGAAAATATACTGAAAGACTTACAGTATATTTGAGAGTAAATGGCTGAAAGTAAAAGTTTTGAAAGTGAATATTACTTGAAGAGAAGCTTTGAAAGGAAATGTTATTGGCCAAAAACAAATAAGGTATATATTCTAACTCAGGGACAGAAATCTGAGGAGCGATTTGGTGTTTCAGGAGTCTGTGGGGTTCTTCTCACAAAATACTGGCCACAATCAGAATGGCCAGTGAAAAAAACACCCATTTACCAGTAGGCAGAATTATTCTCAACCACTCTTCTTTAGTCTCTAGGACAAGGTTTCTCAACCAGGGTTCTGTGGAATCCTCAGGTTCCATGAAAGGTCACTAGGAGTTCCCTGGGAGATCACGATTTATTTTAAAAATTATTTCAAATTCAGGCAACTTCATATTGAAGAGGTAAGTCTCATTCTTTATTCTTAGTTTAAGACACTGTTAATGCATATATACAGGCCTACATATCAAACAAATATAATAATTTCAAGGGTTCCTCCAGGGTCAAAAGGTTGAGAAAGACTGCTCTAGGATCTTCACTACCACACTAGCTTTTTTTTTTTTTTCTCGGCAGACAGGAACTTTTTTAGGCAAGTCCCTGGGCTTCTGCCATACAACATTTTAATTTTGGAAAAAAAGAGACACTCATGGAAACAAAGATGATGCTAGAGCTGGATGATTGGATTTGAAGCTTCTGTTTTTAGAAAGTTTAAATCCTGTGGGAAAAGAGCCTGGTGGTGGTCCCCCTCTTCAATTCCAGGCCTTCGGTTCATCTGCAAACTGAAGACTCCATTCTTCCAGAGCTACAGAAGAAGACCTCCAGGATTTGCTGCTGTGGTGCTGTCAGGAGAAGATCAAGATAGAAATAAAACCTAACTGTTGGAATAAGACATTTAAAAAACCGTGTCACAAATCCAGATAACTAAATACAGCCAGGAAGGGCAGGAAGCTTCATGGATGGGCAGATTGGTACCCATGAACATTGTGATGCCTCCCGTATTCTAATTGTTAAAGAAACTCAGGTGGGATTTGTCCACTTTGTCAGCCAACGTTCTGTGATTAGTCACCTTCTTCTTTAGCTACAAACTTTTCTTAACTATAAACTTCATTGTCTCTGAGAGCTCTAATTTTTTAAGAGGCTGTTCTTCTGATTCTGTTCTTGTTAGCATTCACCACCCACTTTTAGTACTGTATTAGAGAGAATGGTTCTAACATTAATAAAATCATCAGGTATTTTTCCTGACATGTAAATTCCTTATACTTCAGGTCTAAATATTTCTTGCCACATATCTTCCTAGAACCCCAACATGTAAAAACATTGCTAGTTCAGCATTATGGCATATTTGTAGTGAGTGATTGATAATACCATATCCTAAGCAAACACTTTATGCTGTGGTAGCAAATCTTCAAATCTGATGGTTGGAGAAAGGAACATCGTTATGAGACTTATTTATGCAGGATAATATGAATGGGATAGAACCAATATAAAATATCATAACCGTTTCAGAAATAAATTTAGATAAGAACATGGTAATGTGCTCAGAAATGTTTTGCCAGCAAAGATAAAGGTGTTGCTTGACAACTTATTAGTTTGTTCTAACTTATCCATTCCACATTGTACTCATTTTTTTTTCTGCAAACCTCTAGAATGAAATCACTTGTAAATCATCTATTTAACTTGGAGAGATTAGACTTACAACAAATGGTTTCATAAATTAAAGCCAGAGGAAGACAACTGTTTATGAACATTTTATCCTGCCAGGCAGAGAAGCACAGCAAAGCTAACTTATATGAAAAACTATATTTTGGACACCAAAACATATCAGGGAGATGACAATGCTGTGTGTGATAGAAAGGTTTGTTTCCATATTTAGTTACCATTAGTCCTGCTGGCATATCATGCATGGATAACAAGTTGTACCTTTTGATAGCCACAGTAAACTTTAGTTTTCACACTGGAGCCAAATACATTATTTCAGTTTTTCAGGGCTGCACAATTACACTATGTACAATATGTTTGTTTGTTTGTTTATTGAATTTATCTCACAAAAATAACTCTTGGCAGCATACAACAATTCAATAAAACAGTAAATTTATAAATGACCATTATCTAAAAACCATTATGTAATAATAATAATAATAATAATAATAATAATAATTTAAAAACATTAAAAACTATAAAAGTAGAACTAAAACAGAAAAGAAAATTATAGGCGAATGGATGTTAATAATGGAGTCACCTCACTAGATCACCTGTCCCCTGGGGTGTCCAGGCCTGCTGGCATAACCAGGTCTTGAGGGGCCTTTGAAAGCACAGGAATGATGAGGTCAACCTCATCTCTGGGGGGAAAAGGTTCCACAGTGAAGGCATCACAGCAGAAAAGGCCTGCTGCCTAGGGCCCACCAAATGTAGCTCCCTAGAGGACGGAACCCATAAGATACCCACTCTGCTGGATCTAGTGGGATGGGCAGATGAAATTGGGGAGAGGCAATAACCTGGTCCCATGCCATGAAGTGCTTTAAAGGTCAACACCAGCACCATGTATTGGACCTGGAAACAGACTTGTAACCAATGCAGCTCACGAAGCAGAGGTATAACATGTGTTCTACCAGAAACACATGTAACTGCCCATGCTGCCGCATTCTGCACCAGCAAGTTTCCAGATACTCTTCAAGGGCAGCCCCATGTAGAGCACATTGCAGAAGTCCAACCAGGAGGTGACCAAGGCATGAGTGACTGTAAGTCTCCTCAGTCCAGGAAAGGGTACAATTGGCACACAATATGAAGTTCTGCAAAGGCCCCCATACCCATGGCTGCCACCTGCTCATCAAGCAGGATCTATGAGGAAGACCCCAAATTGCTTGGTCGGGGGGAGTCCAACTCCATCCAGAGTCAAAGATGAGCCCCTGGGGCCAAAAATCCAGAGCCACTCCGTCTTGCCAGGATTGAGCTGAAGTCGGTTCATCCCCATCCAGACCCTTACAGCATCAGTGCACTTGGACAGCACCTCAACAGTATCAGCTGCCTGGCCAGGGGTAGAGATGTATAGCTGGGAATCATCAGCATAGTGATGATACTATACCCTGTGCCATCAGATGCCCTCACCCAGAGGTTTCATATAGATGTTAAAGAGGAGAAGGGAGAGACCTGAGCCCTGAGGCACACCTGCAGGAGCCTAGGGCTCAACCTCTCCTCACACACCAAGACTGATTGGAACCAGCCAAGGAGAAAGGAGGAGAACCACGGCAAAACAATGCCTCACACTCCCAATCCCCAGAGGTGGTGCAAAAGGATACCATGGTTGATGGTATTGAAAGCCACTGAGAGATCCAGGAGAGCCAGGACAGTTGCACCACCCCAATCCCAAGCCCTCCAAAGGTAATCAGCAAGTGCAATCAATGCCTTAGTGCTATACCCCAGCCTGAACCCAGACTGAAAAGGGTCCAGAAAATCCACTTCATCTAGGGCCCTGTGAAGTTGTGTGCCAACCACCTTCTCAACCACCTTCTCCAAAAAAGGAAGGCTGGAGAGTGGTCAAAAGTTGTCTAACATGGCTGGGTCCCAGGATGGCCTCTTGAGGCATCATATGACCTCATATGATGTCACTGAGCAGACATTATAAAGCCTAAGAGTTAATTTTTTTACCCAAACTAACATAAATGTTTCACATTTTAAGAAACAAAATTTTTGTAAACCCCTCAAAGCATCAGGAACCAGCCTGTGTCCATAGGTATCCATAGGGTGTGGTCAAAGAAATTGAGATGGTGCTCACGATGGTGCAATTGAAGCTCTGCCTGTTCTTTATGGTGCAACACACATTAAAAACAGGCAAAGCTTCAATCACAGCACTGCAACCTTTTTTCCATACCTCGTGGATGCTCCTGAGACAAGCCTAAAATCCTTAAAAATCTAAAAAGCCTCAGTAAAAGGAAGCTTCCTTCAGTTCTAGCAATGGCTTTTTCCACAATGAAAGTTCAATCAGTAGATTTCAAGTGTTGTTCTGGGATGCCATCAATGTTGTCTCACTATTCATTGGTTGGCAAAAGCAGAACTGTAATATGTGGTGCTATTATGCTCTATTGGTTGGATGAGAACCAGAGAGATTTAGGTTCAAAACCATATTCTTCCAGGGAGTTCATGAGTCATTTGGGACTACTCGTTCTCAGCCACATGACCTCATACTGCTGTAATTAAGCCAAAATTGGGAGAGGAAAATTTGCTTGTCATGAACATCATTTTCAGCACCCAGAGGAAAGGTGGAAAAAGCTAAACATCTGGTACTCCAATGACTTATTGACATCTTTTTTCCAGTGGGTGATGGCTAATGAACAAGTGCCTCTAGAAGCCCATCTACGGAAAAGGTCTTCTAGGACAGTTTTCAGGCAGGGGCTTCCAAATACATCATTCTGTGATAGCTAAAATAAGAAGTAGGCCATCATTCAGTTCATCCATATCTGAGTTTTTCATCCAATCAGGGGTTTGAGGTTCAACAGCCTTATTGACAGACAATCATATCTCCAAATGAATTAAGGAAGCCATTCAGATCCATCAGGACTATTTTACCTGGTGGACTACCACTGCAAAATCCATGCTGACAGTGAATCTAAAGCTAATCAGGGAGAAATCTATCTTTGAGAGTAGAATGACAAAGAATTCTGCCACCCTCAACATACCAGCTCCAGCTGAACAAAACAGAACAGCAAGAACATGTGCAGGACTAGCTAATATTAAGTCTACATTTGCCAGAATGCAATGACATGCTGAAAGAATTTGATTTCTGAGTAGAAACTCACTAGCTTCTTTTCAGGAAATCAGCTTTTCACTTTGGGAATTCTGCCCCAGGATGGATTAAGCATTATTACTAATAAATAAATAAATATAATCCCATTACTCCATTACATTATTATTCATCTTGTCTAAAATTGGTTCTGCACAATGAATATTTCAGCTTTAGCATGCTGATAAATGTTTTTGTAGTATGACCAGCCAGTTGGCATTTCCCGAGCTACAGTGAGATCCTGTTAATAAAATCTGGACAAGGAATAGTTCAGCATTAGACTCCATATTTTGATGACAAGGAATGAAAGGAAACAAAATGAAAGACAGAATTTTATTTCAGCCATTCATGCCAACTTCTGCCTTTACCATTCATTGGCTGTTTCAGCTGGCTTGCAATGGGAATTGTATAACTCATCCTGAGAACAAAATCAGTTGTGTGTCTTGTGCCCTACATATAATGAGCAGAGAATTTTCACAAGAGCAGAGAAGGCTAGAGAAGCAGCAGCAGCAGCTTGTAAAAATATATTTTGCAAGCCAAGAATTCTATCGAAAAAAGAGCTTCTTGATACAACATGGGCTTCGAAATATTTTAAGAATGCATAAGTGGGCTCCTTGCAGTATAGAGATGGGTCTCCTTTTACTCTTCGGTTCTGAACCTAGGGAAGGGCAGAAGATGACGAAGAGGAAGAGAGATAAGAAAGAAGAAAGCATGTCACACATTGCACCTTTCTCTGCCTGTATTATGGTCTAGCCTAGAATGTTGCATTTGAATGTTGCATTTGTGTAGAGATATTCAGTGAGCACAGAAGATTGCAATAACTTTATATGGCACTAAAATAATGGTGGGGGGAAGGGCAGGGTAAGCATGGCAGGATAGAGTATGGTTTATTACAGTTATAAAAAGAAGAAGAATAGGAATAAGAATAAAAAACAAGGGCCTCTCTCTTCCTCCTGATCACTTAAGAATCTATTAGGCTTAGTGCAGAATCCTTCAAGCCTGGAAGGCAGCTTAACTGCAGGACAAAGAGGTGCATATTGCTTCAGCATTGATTGGCAGGAGTGGTGTGTACTTCTCTAGACCACTTTTTCCCCTTTTGCAAAACCATCTCAACCGAAATATGACAGGAATTACTGAGATCACGCTGTTAGCCCAGATGAAAAATGGAGAATAAGGAGAATAAGGTGACACTTCACTGTGACACTTAATAGGCAATTTGCTTGCCTGTTTGAGGTGCTTTTAGTCAATTTTACAAGATTTGCATAAGCCCTTTAACTTCTTGGCATATCATAAACTACAAAATATAGTGGGATGCAGGATAATACGTAGCAATAAATGTTATCTGCATGCTTTAAAAAATAACAGGCATTTTTGCATAAGATTAATTCCTGCTTTAGCTGAACCCTATGTTGTTATACTTAGCTAAATGAAATTCTATTGGTCTTCCGTTCCAAGCTTGCTTCCACATTCTCATTTCCTAATACAGATACATTTTTTACTGTGTCAGTGAGAAGAGACAGATCCACAGAGTACTGAACTTAAGCCAAGAAGATGGGGATTCAAATCACTCCTCAGGCATGGAGCTCTCTTAGATGCCTCGGGCAAATCATTGTTGCTAAGCCTCACCTTCCTTTAAACTCGTTGGGTGTGTTGGATGGGGTATGGGGAATGGGGAATGGAATAATCTGTGTGACATCAGGAGTCTTAACCTAGGTTCCCCAATAGTGGGATCTCCTTTGTCTGCTCATCTAAAGGAGAGAGCTGCCATATTGCAATGAACTGAGCAGCCATGAAATGCTGGACGTGTTCCATGCGCTCCCAGGTTCAGCGTATGGTCACTCACTCACAAACTCACAGCCAGTTGAGGCACGTGGATCTTGTAAGCTCCCCTTGCTTTCTACTGGGTTTTCCAGATAGGTGCAGCTGGAGCAGAGAAGACACACAGCCCTGATGTACAGCTGGGAAATAATTAGGGACACACACAAATCACAACCAAGCACTGAGGCACAGCAGGTTCTTTGGAATACACGGAGACCCAGTGAATTCAAAGTAACAGCAAAACTTTACTGGTTACACTGTACATTTGTTCTTTCTCACAAGTACACACACACTCATCCACACTTAGCCATCTCCTTCTCAACTAGGCTGCCGGGCACTAGCTAGAGAGATGGAAGCCACCAAGTCTGGATCCAAAGACAACTCCAGGAGTGGGTAGGCTTCAGGACCTGTTTTATCCCCAAAAGTTTTTGCTTTGTTGATTAGTTGGGATTGGGTTTTTTTCCATGTGCTCAGGCCCAACTTCATTTGTCTGGTTCAGGTGACATTTTTCCTTTGTTTCTTATCTACCTCCCTGAAAGGATCTTTTAGACAAGATTCCTAGTTTTTTTTCCTTCTCTGCTTACATGCCTGCTTCATCTTTAATTATGGCGTCTTCAGCCTAGTCTCACAGAGGCTGATGGTGTAGATAGCAGTTAAGCAGGAATTATGTGACAAAAGTAGACTATAGGGTTTAATGTGGGCCTGTAAAGATGCTAATTTTGGTATGTTAAATAACTTAGTGCCCAAAGTTAAATAACTACCTGTCCATCCAAACATAACACATGTACAGTCAATTGCTCCCTTTCTTTTAACAGTAATTTCAACTGGAGTTTTCAAACTTCCCTGGGGTGATTGCATCAAGTATCTCCCTTTTCCTGGTCATGAAATTCAGATAATATGATATGGCAATATACTGGTAGGATCAGGATCACTATAGACAAGTAGCCTATTATTCAAAGGGTTACAGGTAAATTTAAATGTTTTTGAGAAATATCTTTTAAAGCGGCTGGATGGAAATTATATAAAATCCAAACTTAGCCGAAAGGGCTGAAAAAGACTATGCAAGCAGAAGCATAGGAAAATGTGTTTATTTTGATTTAACTCTCTTCCATAATCAATGGTGACAATGGGCAGGTCAACTGCCAGTGCTTCCTTTGTTCAAGAGTGTTTTTTCTCCACTGTGTCAGCTCTACCATTCCTGAGGTCTGATCTATAAGCTAGCAGACTCACAGTCATACTACTGCCAAAAATAGTCCCAGAGCACCAGTAGAAGGGTTTTAGGCTCTTGACAATAGAGTCATTATGACTGCTATGGTGGACAATATTTAGAAGCTATCAAAACAAAAAGGACATTCAAGCCTCAGGAGATGTGTCCTTTCTTCTGCAGGAAAGGACCTTTTTCTGAGCAGTGGAACAGATACTTTCCATTCCATTCTTTTCATTCCAAAAGTTCCAGTTTCAACCTATGGCCCTGCAGCTGGGGAAGTCCTTTGTACTTGAAGGACAGATCTGCTAATGAAAACCTGACATAAAATCTTTTAGAAACCCTATACAATTCCAATATGCACCCTGATATTACCATGTTTGAACAGCACAAAAAAATGCTAAATCTACCCCCCTGTTATTTTAGCTAGGTTTTTGTATTTTGGTCCTTCTTCATGGCCATCTCATAAATGTTGGAACATGCCACCATGTGATGAACAGAGAATTGGTGGAAGGTTTGTTTCTAAAATAGTCATAGGAATTAAGAGATTATTAGGCTGGGAGGTGACCATGTTTATTCTATTCAAAATATCAGTGAATTCTTTCAATAATATAAGTAGGCAAGATCAAGAAACAGACCCCTCAGGAAGACTAGGACTATATTTTTTTGATACAATCTATAATAACAGAACCGTGGTAGCCTAATTGTGCTTTATTTCCCCTCCCTCTTACAGCCCAGTGGATCAGGGAATAGCATGCCTACAGTAGGTCTCTTCCGAATGCTATCTTGTTTCCCAGGATTTAAGGAATGTTTCATCCCATTTTGCTTATAGAATGGTTCTTGCCTTTCCCTCAAGGTCATCTCCCTGACTCTCTGCAGAGAAAGATATGATAGTATATTAGAATATGATATTAAACTGAGGAAGGACTGGAAACACAATGCAGAATGTGCCAACTATCATAATCTCAGCTATGCATAGGTAAAATGAAGAGACAATCGCTAAGCTAAAGTGGATGCCTTATTTTTATGAAAAAGATAGGGTATCAATTAAATAATATATAAAAATATAGTTTTAAATTGCAAAAAAGAAAAAGCACGTTCATACAGTGGATCAGTAAGGTAATTATAAAAACTATGCTTATTTAGAAGATTCATTGGAAGAAAAAGTGAAGCAATGAAGATAATGTTGTGGGACAATGCTAAGGGCACAAAAGACTCAAGGAGATAAATACAAAGATTCTAAAATTTCAAATTCCAAGAAAGATTGTTTTAAAAAATCAGGAATAATGTTGAATTTGCTTTAGATCAGGATGATTCCCTAACCTTTGGGAGCTGGTGAACACATTAGGAATTTGGGAAACTTGTTATAGACACTGTCACAAATGATAAATGTGGCCAGTTATAAAATATCACTCTACCAGAAAGCAACTGGTGAGATTGTTCCCCACAAACTCCACTGCCTTTCTCTTGCTTTTGACTGAACAGTTGGGCAAACTGAACAGTGGACTTGCTTACAATATAACTTTTGTTCAATCAAAAATATCAATACCACATTCAGGTGTGGCACAGACCCTGGTTGGAACAAAGGGAGATGTCCACAGCCCAAGTGCTACCCAAATTCTAGATTGTGGTGCAGATAATGGTGCCATTATTTATTTATTTATATCAATACAGGCATCCATCTCACTAATGAGACTCTAGGCAGCTGACAAAGATTTAAAAATACACAATAAATAGAGTAAAAAAATATTAAAAACACAAAGTGGTTGCCAAAGACACCATACACCAGTAATGTGTGCTCAAGTATGCTCCTAACCCCCATGACCATGAAAATAGCCAGGTCCAAAGCCTTACAAAAGGTGATCAGATTTGCAGCCAATCTAACCTCAGACAGTATGGTGTTCCAGAGGGCAGGTGCAGCTATGGAAAAGGCATGCTTCTTGGGTCTCACTGGATGACAATCCCTGAGTGATGGGAACAGGAGCATGTCCATCAAGCCTGACCTAATGTAATGGTTAGAAACAATGGGAGCAAGGTGGTCCCTCAGATACCTGGCCCAATGCCATGTAAGGCTTTATAGGTAAGAACCAGGACCTTAAATTGCACCTAGGAGGCAATTGGGAGCCAGTAAAGGTGGCTCACCTCACACAGCAAAGGTGAAACATGGGCAAAATAAAGCATACTCATAATTGCCCATGCCACCACATTCTGAACCAATTGAAGATTCTGATGGGTAGCCCCATTGTAGTATTCCACTCAGGAAGTGACAAAAGCATAAGGAACCATGTGTAGTGCCTTCTGATCTAGGAAGGGGCAAACTGGTGCACAATACAAAGCTGTCCAACAAAAACACCCCCAGCCACAGCTCCCAACTGCTCTTTGAACAGAAGCCATGAATCCAGGAGAATTCCAAATTGTGCAAATGGTTTTGTCTGGGGTAGTACAACCCCATCCAGAACTAAAGATCAAGGAGGCCCTAAAATCCAAAGCCATGCCGTCTTGCTATGGTTGAGATGAAACTTGTCCTTCCCCATTCAGACCCCACCAGTCTCCAGACACCAAAACAGAACCTCCACAACATCACTTAGGTGGCCCAGGGTAGAGATATAAAGCAGGGTATCCTCAGTGTACTGATGATATCTCACCCTGTGCCGTTGAATGACCTCAGCCAGTGACTTCATATAAATGTTAAAAAGGAGTGGGGGGAGAGTTGAGCCTACACAAGAGAAGCCATGGGGCAGACCTCTCCTCCCCATCAATACTAACCTTAACCCCAGAAGAAGAAAAAGAACCAGCATAACACTGTGCTCCCAACTTCTAACTCCTGGAGCCAGTCCAGAAGGTTGATAGTATCAGAAACTGCTGAGATATCAAGGAGAACAAGGAATTATGCATTATCCCCATCCTGCTCCCTCCAGAGGTCATCCACCTCTGTGACCAATGCCATTTCAGTCCCATACCACAGCCTGAAACCCAACTGCAAGAGATCCAGATAATCTGCTTCCCTAAAAAGGGAAGGTTGGAGACAGGGCAAATTATCCAAAACAGTCGGGTCTAGGGATGGCTTTTGGAGGAAGATCACCACCTTCTTAAGAGATGGGGAACCATTCCTTCCCTCAAAGATGCAGTTGGGGTTGCCTTTATAGCAGGATTCTATCAGAAAGGCAGGGCATCCCAACATAAATTCCAGTACAGGAACTGTCCAGTTCTGAGTCATTCAGCTCAAGTATCAGAGGGAATGATAACCAAGATGTTAAGAGGCACAGTGTGGTCTAGGAAAATATATTTCTCCCAAGTCATAAAGAGACAAATTAGGCTCTATGGTAAATAAGCTTTGCTATATTAAATTTGGTCCCAGGTTACTCATCATACCAATGCTATTCTCATTTATGTGTGATCATCTAAGTGGGGCACTAAGATTTAAACTAAAAAAAAAAGGTATTTACCATGGTATATTGATTCCAGGTTTAAATACTTCATCTCTAGCCCTTTCATCCTGCCATGATTTAACTGAAAACCTAATATTGGATTAAGTGAAGGGCTTAGAACATCAAATAGAAATAAAAGCATTATTATTTCAGATAACAATGCAATGCAATAATTAAAAGATTCCAGATAGAACAAATGATTGATTTTCTAAATTAAAATAAAAAAGAACTAAAGTGTAAGGCAAAACAAGCAAATTATTCCACTCCACTGTATTAAGTTTGTTGGAGTCAACTGAAATAGCTGAATACCAGTTCTGCATGCAGAAGATCGAAGATACAATCTTAAGAAGGGCTGTTCTAGATGACGGAGATGGACAGCTAGCCGTTCCAGACAACAGTGAGACAAATTGAGTCCAACTTAGCATTAGGCAGCTGTCCAAGTTTCTTAGCTGTCTTTTACTTTGGACGCAAGTCATTTCCTTTTGGTTTCTCCAGATAGGTGTATTTATAAGGATTGTGAGGAGCAGTACTCGGATGTGCCAAAAATCTGGAGTTGCATTAAAAATGGTGCAATAAAAAGTAAGATAAATGGCTGAAATGGCTAGGCTAACTTTCATTTGCATTTATGAAGGACACAGCAATAGGGCACTTTAAGAAAAGAAACTGCCCAATTTCTATTCATTTAAAAAGTATTATATGTGAGATCCTCACTTTCTAAATTATATGCAGAATGGCTTCAACATTTCTTGCTTTTTTCCAGTTCTTTTGTCCTCATGCAGAATAGTCAAAGAACTTAAACTAATGTTTTAATCATATACAAGATAATGGTGTTTATTATCCTAATTAATTTAAAGCACTGCTTGGGTAGTTTGCTCACTGAAATTTGTACTTCTAGTGCAGTATAGTATAGAAACAGCAAAAATATGTAACATATGTATGTCAACAACTTGATCTTCCCCAGTCACTGTTCACTTTGTAGGGAAAACATCATGATTTACTAGCATACAGACATTTTGATTTTTCAGAAAACTTTTGTTCAGTAAAAATTCACAACTATCTTACTGTTATGATGGCACATAATTTGGAGTGGGGCGTGTGTATTTTATATGCAGTGTAAAACTAGTTTCCTTCCTCCATGGCTATAGTCTCTCCATTGTATGTGTATCTCTCTATTTCTACAAATCTTTTCCAGCATAGCTTTGAAATATTTTTTGTTACAGTTATTGATAGCAAACATGACAATAATTCTGAACTAGGTGGAATATTAGTCTGATCCAGCAAAGTGGTCTTTATGTTCTTCAACTCTTTTCATATGTCCCTGAATAAATGTTAAGTTCTAATTAAACACCATACTTGCCAGCAAAGAACATTACCCTTGAAACCCTTTCATGAGGGTTCCTATGTTCCTGAAAGGCGGGTGGGTGGATGGGATGGACAGTAACTTAGAAACTCTGTCCTCAAACAGAAAAACACTGAATTTCTAATTAGTGCTGTCTGTTCTGCTGTCTTGAGACTTGGGTGCTGCTTCTCAACAGCAGCAAGTTTAATCCCTGAGGTGACCACAAAAGCAGCTCTGTTTCATGTGGGCTGGGCTCAGGGTAGCCATCAAGAAGTGACTGAATCCATATCCAGTGACTAATTTAGCTGGCCTCTTGCAGCTAACTTTCTGTTCCCCTATTTGTTATCAACAGAGTCCGGGTTTCAAAAGGCATTAGCAAGACAAGGAGGCATATATAACCTCAGAAAGCTTTTCCATTTTACTAGTTAGGTTTTTGTTTAAATTATACTCATTAGTTAGAGGTGAAACAATTTGGGGCAAAAAAGGTCAAGTCTTTTCCAGCATAGCTTTGAAATATTTTTGTTACAGTTACTGATAGCAAACTACTAAATATTGAATGGAATTTCAATGTGTATAACCTAGTAACAGATGTGAGAGTGCTGCCTTCATTTCTCTAATAATCAAATAGCATTTCTACTCTCATTATGAGCACTCCCAATCAATGTTTTAAGATATTTCAGGATCAGCTTCAAACTAGCCTTAATACCATCTATTTTGGGGAGTTGAGTCTATTGCTTTGGTTACTGAAAACTACAGTAAACTCAGTTTTGAGATTACTTTTCCAATGGATCGTGAAGTTCCAGGAGGTCATCTTCATGGACAGTCAATTTTCCCACTGGTGGAAATTTTTGTTTCATTTCACCCACAGTTCCAAGGTTCGAATCAGCTATTACATAGCAACCATATAATGGATCTTCTTCCCATGCTCTCTTACCCTCAGGGTTCACTGGTCTTCTTCTGGAGCACCTCTTTTTGTGTAGGCACTCCTTAGAACTTATCTTCTACACTCTCCTCTTCCCCAATCCAGATTCAAATTATGACCACAGCTATTGGGAAATATAGCCAATTGCAAGACACTATGCTATTGTACCATCATTAGAAGTTACAAGAACTTTTTAGTTCAACAACTGGCACTATAGTGAGCAGGAGGCTTTGAGGGATTTTCATTGTGTTAATTTATTCTTTTTTTTTTAATGATCTTCCTCCCCACCCACCCACCCAAATCTCTTCTTTATGTTTGCAAACCACCATTTATACACAAAGGCAAAGACAGAAAAGCAGGCAACTTGGGGATAGAGTGCTGTGCAAGCACTTTATTTCCTTTTATTTTATCTTCATTATTCCACAACTGGTGGTAGCTCAGACTGTGGGACACTGATTGCATGAAATTCTTTGCACTCTCCCATTGCTCAGCTGGAGAGACAGAGGGTAAATACAAACTGACTCACAATATTCTCTGTGAGCTCTATACTTGCAAATGTAGTGCAGTGAGTTTTCATGTCAGCAGATAGCTGCAAGTAGAGAAGTGAATTGCAATGGATTCATTTCAGACCATTATTAACTCTATTTCCTTGTCAGTGTCTGTTCCTATGCAAGTAAACATGGCATGCAAAATAGTGAGGATGACTTTTTGTGGATGGAGAGACTATTCTGACCTCATCCTTAAGCACTGAATCCATGAGCAAGTAAGGATAATTTTATGTTAAGCTGTATGTGATCTGTAGTTTTTACAAAAGGGAGGAAAAACTAGAAGGTCAGAGGCAGGAGACAGACTTCCTAAGCTTCTGTGGAAAAGCTTAGCAAGATCCAAGTTTGAGCTCTTTTGGGAAGGGTAACAAATTAATTACAAATTAGGGAAAGCTTCGCCACTGCTAATACACTGTTCACATAATATCTGAATTAAACATCTCTGAAATGCATAGACATGCACAAGTGATTAGACCAGATGTACGTGCATATACATATTTATAATTTCTGTAAGTTATACTGTATGTTAGGGAGTTTTTCTCATTTTCCGCAAGAGTGTTTCAGTGATTGAGGCAGCTAATAATAAATTGATTATTGCAATTAATTATTCATTTCATTAATTACTCATTAATTTCAATTATTTTATTCAATTAGTAATTGAAATTAATATACTGATTAATACATTGATTAAACAATCAAATAAAATGACAGGTCAAATTAGATCCTGCACATATGACACTGTTCTATGAACATCATATTTCTACTATTCATACAGCAGGATTTAGTGGATTGGAAACCTATCTTTTAAAGGAAGGCCTAAGTACAGCTGTTCTCCTTGTCTTGAATAGAGATAGGTTGGGTTATCTGGACTGAAGCTGAGTAGACAGGAATTTGAATGTGGCTAACGTATAGCAAATAGTGTGACTTCATCAGTCCATTGAATCTTGAATAATGATGTTCAATTAATCTTTGTTGGAAAATATTACAAACAACACTTTGTTTTGATGATAAAATAAAAGCCTTGTTTTCATAGTTTTAAATCTGGATAGTATACATACATTGGTCCAAGAGCGCTCTCACTGGCTGCCAAGGGGATGGGAATTTCTCTCTGCCAAATAGCTGGCCATGTCCAGTCTCAAACACTCATTGACCTACAGGTTACTTCCTGGCACCATTTCTAATTTCCAAAATACTTTGTAGTATCTTGGTTTAGTTAAAAGGATCTGTTCAAAAGTGAAAGAAGGTGGGCAGCTTGCACCTCTGATTAATGGGCAGAGACCTCCTATGCAGCAGCACTGTCTTCCTCATCTACAGAAGAATATTTTTAATATATCAGAGGCTCTTCGTTATCTATGACAGAGGAGACAGGTGAGAACTGGCAAGACAGTAAAACCGAGATTATAACTTTGCATAGCAACCTTTATAACATTAATTGGGAAAATCTGAAGATGTGGATCGTAATGATGGTGGAAATGACAGCTGCATTTAATGATTACATTTCAGAGGCAATACTGAAAGTAGTTAATGCTAAGATATTGTTCCAACTAATGACCAGGAAATTGCAAAGAAAGAACTGAAATGCAAAGGGTCATGGTAAATATGATCCAGCACAGCAGATGTAAAGAAGAATGCCAAAATTCAAGAAGCTTGAATTTAAATTAGGGAGGCCAGATATAAATGGGACATTAACAAATTAATGGATCATGTCAACAGATATAAAGACAAGTTTGTTCTTCATTTGAAGGTGTTTGGCTACTAAGATCCAAAGAGATGTAATTTCATGTTAACTTCGGTGACTTTCTCAAGAGCACTTGTGAACTAAATAACATTTCATGTTGTCACAATTTAAATTTTAATCTGTAAAATGCAATGCCAGATAGAGTTGTTGGGGCCTTTTAGAATAACTGATTACCAGTGTAGTTTCTGGAGGCTAAAGCAGGATGCTCTGTTTCAAAAATAAATAATAAAAATAGTTATAAGAAGTAGAGTACCATTTGAGTCACATTTGCAATTAACACATCACAGAAAAAAGATGATTTTAAATGGAACAAAAGACTCCTGTTTAGGTATGTGATGAACTGGAGTTCTGGCAAGAGAAGCAGTAGTAGAAATTTTTGGAAGATTCCACAATGGCTGCTTACATTGTCATAAAGGAAAGTTCCTCTTCTGTTTTAGAGTAAACTGAAAATACAGTTGCCTTTTTGGCAACTTAAGTGGCTGACATCAGATTTCAAAGGAACCACAGTTTATTCAAAACACCTGTTCTGTTACTCTTGGTGTCTCTCCATACATTCTCCCACTCAAAATCTTCAAGGGTCTGCTGTGACTAAAATAAGAACAACACTTTCCACTGGTTGTCTTTGTATCTGTATTTTTTTTATATTTTATTCAAAAGAGACTATAGGAGAAAGGAGCTAGCAGTATATTGCCCAAAGCCCTTAAAACAGCACACTATTACTTAAAAGTCAAGTCAATTTCTCCAAGAACACTTAATGGCATGTTGATTGCATCCTGCTGTTCACTTTAAATAAGGCCAAGTAGATTCAAGGATTTAGATTACATTACCTAAGGACCAAGCCTGAAACCCAATTTTTTGCCTTTGATATAATTTGCCTTTATTACCAATATGCCTTTATTCTAGATTATCTGTCAATAAATTTTTACTGTTAAAATGAAGTGTGTAGAACTCCAGTTTTATAAATTGCTTTTTACATGAATAGAAACAGAGTATTTTTCTCTACCCCTTTCCCAAACTTTGAACTCAGAGTCATCCATTAAAATCAAACATGGGGGTTTCAAGATCTATCTAAAGAAAATGTTCTTTGAACAACATATGATTAAACTATGGAATTTGCTGCCATCAAATACAGTGATGACCATTGGCTTCCAATTTAGGTTATTTTAAAAGGGAGTGAACTAATTAAATGCTATCAATGTATCCATCTAATTAAAGGCTATCAATGTATTCATCTCTTACTTGTCATGCAGTTCCTCTGGTATTAGCAGAATTCTCTTCTGCTGATTTTTCTTGCCTGTAGCCTGTTTCTGTGGACCAGAAACAAGTCTTGCTGAATGGTGAAGTATCTGCTTTTCTCTGAGAGATTTGTTTCATGAATAGCTCACTCAAGTCAATGATTGCATACTTGACATTTTCAAACTTATTCAACATCTAGCCATTGTCCTCTGAGAAAATACTTTACTTTGGATGAGGCCAAACTTTCCACTCTATTTTCCTGGTTAGTTTTTTTCTTTCTTTCTGAAAACCTGTGGCATGAACAAATGGAGTGGGAAGAGAGGTCAGTAGAAGACCAGCTATACATACAAAGAAGATGATCTTCTGCCCCCTAGATATGATTTCTCCCAGCCCAGTTCCCTGTTATGAAAGAAGCAGAAGGGTTAGAAATAGAATTCTGGGAGGCTGAAGAAGCCTATTATAAACTAGGCTGCCCTAGCTTCCATCGTCTGCTGTAGACTATAGATTGTAAAGATGACAGTATCATCCAAAACCGTCTGTAAAAGTGTAGTCAAGTAGAGAGGGGCAGGGGAGCAGGGAAGAACCAAAAAGGGGAAAAGCTCAATAATCTTCCTAACTTTGAAATTATCCCTGCATGTATGCCAACTTGAATTCTGGAAATATAACAAAGGCAGTATACTAAATAAAGTGAAATAAATTTAACTCCAAATATAGGTAGTGCAAAACATGTTATGTGCATTGTGATTCTTCCTTTGATAATATTCTCACATATTGCACATGTATGTAAAGCTGTATCATACTGCTTTAATGTTATGCACAATGTTTACAAAGTCCTACAGGAGTTCATATGCCTTGCTCTTGGAAAGATTGAGACAAGGTATTTCTCCATTTCATATCAGCCAGCAGAACCTTGATAGTTTTCATTCATGCTGCAGAATGATACTGCAGAACTCTGCAGGTGGTGTTTTGTTAGTATATAAATGAGATATTACAGATGCATATTTACTGTGCTCAAAATTGTGTGCTAAATTATGCCGGAAATTTACAGGCCTCAATAACTTGCTAAACTGCAATATTAAAAAACAATGCAAACTCTATCAGGAAAGCAAAATGAAAAATAATTCATGTATACTAAAAACTCCAGAAGGACCTGATTGGCACAGAGAAACTAGCTAATGGTATTGAATTTCTTAAGAGAATTTAAGGCTATGATAATGACAATGCATACATAATTGTTTATTTTGATTTGCAGAGAGACATTGATAGACTGATCGACATTGATAGACTGTTCCTTCCACCAGGCTCTTACATAAGATGTCAGCTTTTGGAATGAAGCACTGGAATCCATAAAACTGAGAAAGAGCTGGGTCATATCATAAAGCAGATGTTATTTATCTGTGGAAAGTGCTCAATGAATACATTGCCATATATGCACATCAGAGGAATTGCAAGCATAAAGTATGAATCAAGTGCTCTTCGAGAGGTTTAAGGTTCATTACTGAACTGAATAAGTGACACTAATAAATGTGAAACATGGCCCTGGCAGATATTAAAGAAACAATTAAAACATAAATAAAATAAACACATTCAAAGAAAATATTCAAAGAACATTTTTTAAAAAGTACAGGAAAGACCTTGAAGGATTATTTGAGCTGGCAATGGAACTAAAGAGGGAATTCACAAACATAATGTATAGAGATGGGATGGAAAGGGGCATTAGCTTTTAGTGATTTAGTTGATAAAGAGCAAAGGTTGGCATGTGGCAATGTCCAGTCTGGCTTTTGGAACTTGGAGAAGAATGTAGCAAGAGAGATGCATCAAAAGGCTGCTTTCCAGCTCTGCGGGTCATGGTTCCCACCTTTCTGTTGTCAGAGGGCTGAGTCAGGTTTCTGGGATTGCCTCAAACAAAATACACTGTGTGTTGATTATAGGGAAAGTAGATGAAACAAAGAGATCAAGGTGAAATATACAGTCTGCATACCTATAATTGCATATATTACCATAACAAGCAGGCACGAAGGTTATAGTCTCTTGAACAGAATTTGTCCTTGAATCAGGGACCAGTCACGACATTACTATCTCAATTTTACATTAGGACTTCATCAGTTTAATACCCATGTTTTGGGGTGGGAGATGGGTGTTGAGTATTTTGTTTATTCAGGATAAAATATTAATCTGAAGTATTATTTTTTAATTGGGTTCAGATATCTATTTTTGCTGGAAGTATCATTCTCAGTCATCCTCTGAATTCAAACCCCAGTGAGGCAGCAGCATCATTTTTGTATTGATTTTAAAAGAAAAAACTACGGAAGATGAAAATTACTAGTAGAATTGCCTTGGTGTGTCTGTCTTGTGGGACGTTATAATTGGGTGATAACACTGAAATATGATATGTGCAGGAAAACATTGATTATGTTGGAGAGTTGGATAAACAGGAATGTGGCTCGCATAGGGTGAAGTGGCAGTATCTTACGTAAGTGACACATATTTAGACAGGATGTTCGACCAATTAAACCATGGATAATGTGATTCTCCAGTATAATCAGTGATCTACAGTGCTGTAACGAATTAACTGATTTTTACTTATTTAGAGGCCATTACACAAACCAGAAAACCCTGACATCAAACCCTTGACATGGCAAATTTGGTTTATTATAGTTGATGATCAAAATAATTGTAGAGGTATTAAATCTAAGGTCAATGTGATAGCAACATTATGAGGCTGTTACTACCATTTATGGAATTAAAAAATAATAATTGTATATTTTCAAATAGAACAGATACCTGCATGTTATTGAGAAGCGTAGACTATTTGCAAATGAGTCCATTTAAACCCAGGCTCCCAGCAGCAAAGAAAAATGACCAAGTCTGCTTCAGCAGTAATAACTGGAATCTAAAAGTGCCCCCTTTTTTTCCTCTGACACAATGTAACGTGAAGTCATGAGAACAGTCTGAGACATAATAGTCTCTCTTGGATGATAAACTCATGAACCATGCAGAAATAACAAGGTCAAATGATTCAGTGTGCGCAGCTCATTCATAATGATCTCTCCAACATTAAACAGCCGGAAAGCATAATAACTTGCAAAGGCATCAACATTCAGAGCAGAACATTGGCAAATGTATATTTGCCATCTAGGTGGAGATGAGAGCCTGCAGATCCTCCTTTGAGCAGAAGCAACTCAGAAGCTGCCCTACAACCCCATTTCACCGTCATTTAAATTATTTCAGTAGGGTTCTCCTCAGGGCTTTATTTGCTGTAGTGTGAGCTCTCTTCAGCTAGAGTGGTCAAAGTATAAATACTACCAGGTATCTCACCCTGAGCTAGCTGCACCATCTAAGCAACCATCAGTGTATTTCCTTACTTTAAGCAGTCAGGGGAGAGAGATGAGTTGTTATATGTCATGCCTTCAGGTAGAGGTTCCATGACTCCTCTCCATCCCCTCAGCTGGAATGGGAGGGGAATTATAGCATATATTTCTGTACTATTTCAGCCACTTCCTGACCAACCAGAGGCTGTGTGTGTGACCCATTTCATTCTTGCAGGATCTCATCAGATACACATAGTAATTGTATGAGGAAGTTTTTATAATACAACTTTCTTTCCAACTTTCTTTCTCTGGGGTTGCACTGCCCCAGACAGAGCCGGTGTAGAACCTGGGGGTTCTTCTGGACTCACGACTCCTGCTCAAAGAACAGGTGGCAGTCATGGCCAGGGGATCCTTTGCACAACTTCATGTTGTGCACCAGCTATGCCCCTTCCTGGATTAGGAGGCCCTCTGGTCAGTCACTCATGTCCTAGTCATCTTCCGCATACATAGACTATTGCAATGCACTCTACATGGGACTACCCTTGAAGAATATCCGGAGGCTACAGTTGGTTCAGAATGTGGCCACGCGAGCAGTTTTAGGAGCCCCAAAGAGGGCACATATAACACCTTTGCTGTGCAAGCTGCATTGGGTGCCAGTTTGCTTCTGGGTCCAATTCAAGGTGTTGGTCATCACCTTTAAAGCCCTTCATGGCATGGGTCCAGGTTACCTGAGAGACCACCTTACCCCCATTACATCGACCCATTCCACCCGGTCAGGCAGAGAAGGCATGTTATGGGCCCTGTCCATGAGAGATTGTCGATTGGCAGGGTCCAGGAAGAGGGCCTTCTCTGCCGTGGCCCCCACCCTCTGGAATAAGTTACCCTCAGAGAGTGGAAGGCCCCCACTCTCCTGGCCTTCCAAAAGGGGGCTAAGACTTGGTTGTGCCACCTCACTTGAGGTGGGAGCGGGGATAGTCAATCATGGGGGTGGTTGGCACTTTGACGGGGCCAATGATGACACCATTATTCCACCATCTTGGATTGTATATTGTATATTTCTTATATTTATGTGTATTTCTATTTTATACTGTGTCTGTTTTAACAATATTTTAATTCTTTTATTTTAATTTGCTTGTAAACTGCCCGGAGTTGTTGCAATACAAGTTGGACGGTAAACAAATAAGATAAACAAACAAACTTTAGAAAGCTCTTAGATATATTTTAGTTTACCACAATCTGTTCTTACTTCAGTCATAAATACTCTTTCTGCTGTACCAGCCTAGGCTAGCCTAATTTGGTATTCCCATTTGCTTTGGCTGATCATTGGCATTTTTCTTTAATGTGCCATAATGACTGGCAAATATGTCTAAGTTATAAACATGGCATCACCCCATTTATGCACGCTGGTCCTGTGTACATGGGTTACGTAAGAGCACACAAAATTGGAAATAACCATAATAGCCAGTTGTGGTAATCTGCTGCAGCAACAGATGGAAACATGATGAAGAAGGAAGGAGCTAGATTCAAATAACCAATCCTACTTCATAAGCCTTATGCAGCTTTACTACATTTTCTACCTCTGATAAGTAGAAATTGAAACTTACCAAAACTGCTGTGAAGGATCAGAGGCCACTCATGATAAATGCTTCTCAACATTATATGAGATATGGAAGATTTGTCTGTGATAAAGTTGTGTTAAGGCACATGCCTTGTGGTTTAAAGAAAGAACTATAATCTGCAAAGTGATTGATGAACCGTAAAAAAATAAATCTGCCTGGTACAAGAATTATTTAAAGACCAGAAAAAATATATATTCATTATGCCTCATGTTTGACCTATCCTAAAGTTCAGATGACAATTGCCTTAAGCATTAAAGATATTGAGTTCTTTTGTGTTTATAGCTGGAAAAGCAAAAGTGCAGTAGAGGACTCAATTGAAATCTCATTCCTTTGCCTCTTTCTGTGAGACATTGTGATTGTTACAGGATTACAAAAGGTGGAAGAATCTAGGTCCCCATACTATGACACGATTGTTCCTAGGGCTACCAGATCTGGGTTGCGAAAATCTGGATGGCTATGAGAGGGCAACAAAGATATGCAGTAAAACCAGTGCATTTTTTCCCAATGGCTGTCTGGATTCTTGCAGCCCAGACTGGATAGTACTGCTTATTCCCAGCTTTAAAATCAGAAGTTCCATTGTAACATCCACTGTCATTTACAATGGGTTACTTAAGCTCACACAGAGTTAATTCTGAAAGAGCAAAAACAAAGGACATGAGCTATTAAAACAACCAATTTTTGCATTAAAAGTGAAAGGAAGAATTTTCCATGGTTTTTTAAAAATCATAGCTAAAGAAATGGTTGAAAGCCTTTCAAGCATTGTGCAATAGCCATATTTTATACTTCTTTTTATATACACTTAATAAATAAATGTTGAATGAATCTATCATTCTGAACAAGAGAAGGTATTTGTAACAATCATTCAGTCTTGCTAATGAATAAGATTAACCATAAACACAAGTCTCATAACCATGGCTGAATCTGTTCATTAGATAATGCTATGCTGGATTTTTCCTTCTTCTCATAAATCTGCTATGCACAATGAATTTACAATGTCAGCAGAAATTCATCTAATCCTATAGCAGAGGAAGATCATTTCAAAAGGTAATTGATATCTTTTTAACCTAGAAATGTCAGATTATATTGAGAATAATAGGGCCTGACAAGTCTAAAGTTACTAGAAAAATGGCAAAATTGATCCACTTTGGGTTCTGAATTTTTAAAGTAAATTAGCATTGCACTCCTACTGAAGTATTATTACATGAAGTTTTCCCTCTAGGTTTTAAGGCTATCTCCAGAATTATGGCATATGACTTGTCAAATGAGAAAAGGCAAAAAAAGTCTGCCTGCCTGCCTGCAGTATGGGCCCCCTTAAGCCCCCTCTCTCCCTTCTGTAGGGTAGATTCACATCTTTGCTTTTTTCCACTATCATTTTATAACACTTTTTTTGTGATTTCCTCATGTCATGCTTATGTAATTACTTTCCAAAATGGGTGGGGGAAGTATCACCTATTAAGATAAAATTAAGCCCAAAATTTCTTATCCCAGCCTGAAGGACAAAGCCACTTGGCTCTGACTCCTGACTGGGTGGATAAATTAACCTATCCATAATCTTTCCATAGTAATGGCTAGAACATTTAAGATGGAAGGTCCTGATTAACTGCTAACTGAAGGACAGAAGAGTGCTAACTTTTCTTTGCCCTCTGTGTTAGATCTTGGGTATCGGTATGGGACAGAGAGTTCTTTTTCTATTGGTTAGCACTACCTAGGAGTTTGTGTTTGTATGTTTTCATTAAAAAAAATCATCCTTTTGCCAACTTTTCTTCAACTTGGCTGGCCAGTATCGTCAGCATGGATTGTCACCCACCTACAGTAAGTTTGTGGTTCTGGGATGAAAAACAAGGGAGTAAGGAGTTCATATAGAATCACTGAGGTTTCCTATGGCCCAAATACTCGAAAGATTTCCATTTTTGCTCCATTGCAATTCAGTCAACACATTTCAGAAGAACATTCATGTCATACATACCCCTGTTTCGGACTACAAGTGATGTTACACATTCTATCTGTAGCTGATGAGAGATGAAATCCAGAACAGCGGTGGATATATGATTGCTTATTGCTTCCTTAATATATTAGTGTGTCCTACTTAAATCTCCAAATTGGAATTCCATAGACAGCCTCATCTCCAGAAGATGCTACAAATATATTTGTTTCATTTCCCAGTATGCCAGCCAAGCCAAACTGAGCTAAAGCAGAATACTTCTCTAATAAGTAGTGGTAGATGCTTTTTAAATATAATTTTTTTCAAAAGTTTGTCTTTAGCACCTAAGGTATTCATCAAGTATGGTCCAGCAGTCTATTTCATAGATAATATTGCAACATTTGTTTAAAAAAGAGAAAGATTTTCCCAGGAAAAACATCTGACTGTCAATGATATTAAAAATAAAGTAAAAGCTACATGGGAAGAGCTTTTATGGACAAAAATTGCCTGTGGATGTTTCTGGTATTAAACAAGTCAAAAGCTTAAAATAAGTTGCTATCTAATGAAGTGACTTTCACAAACTAGGTAGAAATTAGTACTCAGAAGAAAACCTTCTATTACTAGTAGCCTTGTAATCCAAAGCTTTAGAGAACAGTTATCCCCAAATAGTACTATAGTACTTAGACATGTCTGAAAACTTTAGTGGAGGGGTTTGGCAACTATTGGACCCAATGGGAAAGAATACTAGCTAGATAAGCCTTTAGTCTGATCCAGAATAACTCCTCTCATGTTCTTGACTTGATTTCAACAGAGATAATCCAATTCCAGTTTTTAAAATCTCCCCTATACCTATTTTGTAGTTATAACTGTATTGCTATAAACTGAATTGGATAGGTTTCCATCCATTATGTCTAATCTTTAAATAGTAGCTCATATACAGGTTAGATCTGCCTAAGTGTCAATACAAAGGCTCCATAATGATAGCTCTCAGTGCATAATTTGAACATCGTTGAAGTCAACAAAATAAAAAAAAATAAAGTCACAGTAAAATATTTCACTAAGATAAAGAATATGCTTGCAGTGTCAATTTTAAACCTTGCTTTTTCACTGAGAAGAGTATTTATGAATTCGTGATATCAGATAACACCATCAGTTTAACGTTATGATAAATACACTAACTTTTCAAGGGATCAAAATCTCTGTAGCTACAGAGAGGAAACAGTTGAAAATATAGTATATTATATTCTACATTGTCTCAAGTATAATGAATCAAGAATCTGATTTTTCAAAGAACCATATGGATTTCAATACTACTTTTAATTACTGTATTCTCAAGACAAATTTGTTATTTATAGGTAATCATTGTTTACAGTAGCTGCCCATAAAATTAGAAGTAATTATTGACAATTATTGACAATTACTGTTGTGCTACAAAGATAATTTGATATAATATTTAATGGTGTTGGTACATTATATACTGTTTGGATTTACTGAAGAAAGCAGTTACTAAGTTAGTTATATAGCAATGAATTTTTTTATCATAAGTCCCATTTTGTTATTCCCTATGGCTTTAGATTAATAAATTGTATATGACAGTCAATTCATAAAACTTTCATGGCAGAAATTCACAGTAGTTGCCCTAAAGAATTATATCGCATAAAGACAAAGATCTGAGTAGATCTTGTGTTTTGTCCTCTTATGCCTATTCAGAAATAAGGCCTGTTCAGTTTGCTGGACATACATATGCATATATTGGTTTATAGGACTACAGCTTTTCTAGAACTTTTCATATCTTACACTGAACGCACATGATCCTTATTTTTTTTAATATTTTTAAAAAATGTTTTAATTACAATAGTAAAAGATAACACAAACTAAAAAAGAAAAGAGAGAAAAAGATGTAAGAAAGCAAAAAAAGAAAACATAGAAATAGAAAGAAAAACCGGAAGAAAGCAACTTCCCACCCTCACCACAACAAGTATAAACAATTTCACAATCTCTCCACCTCCTCTTGATTAACAGATATAAAGCTCTTCATCCCATAACTTACCTCTTAGCTATAGGCAAATCCAATAAATAATGTCTTCATCCAGGTGTCAGCTAAAAGTCCAAACAGAGTCCTAAAATAATATTAATTCACTATAAAACACAGTATTCCACATCTCAACTCTTAGCTGTTAGCAAATACATATTTAGAAGGCATAAAGTGGTCCCAGTATCCTAGTATGAACAAAAAACTAAAATGTACCATGACAAAGAGGGGCAATTTCTCCTTTAAAGAGAAAAAGCTCACAACTATCCCTTAGTTTAAGTGGAAAGACAATTAGGTACAAAGCCCATTTAAATTCTTTCAGGTTAGAATACATAAAGAACTATAGGGAAAAAGGCTTAAACACCATATTAACTGTAAGCAAATCCAATACACAACATTTTCCCATTCCAGATGTCAGCAAATCCAAGGAGAAACACCCCAAAAAACAATGTGTCCCATTCCATCTTCCCACCCTTACCTCTAAGCAAATCCACATTTAGAAGGCATAAAGTAGTCCCAGTATCCTAGTATGAACAAAAGACTGAAATTTAACATGACAAAGAGGATGATCCTACTTATTTCTCAATTCAGTATAATATATGAAAAGTGTTAGATTTGATGATTCATTCTTCATTTCAGATTTATCATTATTAACTGAGAACAAAAACCGAAGCACTGATCAGTCTCAGAATTTTTTTTCCTCAGGGTCTGCAGTACATTATTATCAAGAGTTTGGATGCTACAGTCCCATTGGAACATTTGGAACTCCAGCTGAAGGGTATCAAAAAAACAAATCTGGAATACATTTCTCCTCTCTTTTGAGTTTTGAGGTATGACAGGAAACAAGTGAGCTTCTCGGTTATTCTGATAAAGCACCATTTCAGCTATGTGGAAAAAATTGCAGTAAGCTAATTAAAGCCTACTGCCTCATACAGGAATTGAACTCCATATTAAAAATTTCCATATACCTTTCAAGACAGGATGTCTCTATAAATAACTACTTATTCAGCTTAGTCACAGTGACATGCAGTCCATTTTCAGCTATATTACATTAGATAGTCAGCTAGATACCATTTGCAGGTGAAAATGTATCAAAGAAACTGTATCTCTGACACCAAAAATTACATCACTCTGTAGCTGTTCTTTGAGAATTAAACAAAATAAAAGTGATTATTTTAAAACAAAACCATAGATTATTAAACAGATTTCTACGTTGTTACTTGCTCTCAATCAGAAACATATTTTGGACTATAGACATATTCTTTTCTAACAAGCCATGGTGATTGGAAGACCGTTAACAGAATGAATGAATGAAAGAATGAATGAATGAATGCTTTATTGCATCATGGATGTGTAACCTCTGTCTCGAGGGCAACATGGAGCTTGCAAACCCTTATTTTGTGATGATTAACTCTATCTCTTGAATTCAATAGTGCATATGATGAAAAACAGCAGGATCAATTTGGGGTATTTTAAGGAGAATAGTATAATGCCTAAAGCACTACTAAAGCTCCCACCCAACTAGGAAAAATACCTTAGCCCCAATGACATATGTGAAGTGATCATATCCATTCTGCATTATCACCAGCCCATTGCAGTTCTCATTGCCATCACCTGCTAAGTGTTACCCATGTCAACCCAAAGGTTGCTCATTATTATAAAAAATCAGCATTGTGACTGCACACTTTATGCTCCAACTCAAAACTAAACTTTCACTGAGTTCACATGCAATACTACCAATTGTTGGTTGGTTTGGGTTTATAGTACTGCAATGTGTAAGCCCACAAAACATGGCTTAGTGTGATTTGTAAACAGAATTGTTAGAAATTGTTAAATCACAATTGAGAACTACATTTGGCAGCATCTTGGATTTCTTGCACATTTTGCAGTCAATTCTTAAGGAGTTCTACTTCCCCTATTGTTCTATTGAACATTGGGTTCCATTGCTACAAGATGCTAGGTAGAAAATAAATGCAATTCTTAGTTATTAATCAAATTTCAATCCCTCCAGTGGTAATGATCCATGAACTGATATGATTTGGATGAAGAACAAATTTTCAACAGCCTCCCCTTAATTAGTTTATGTTCTTCCTTTTCATGTATACTCTGAACTTTAGCTTACTATGTATCATGGCTGGCAGTAGTAGACTTCTTTGAAATGTTTCCTCATCTTGCTCTTGGTCTGGGCTGCTCTTTAATTTCATTGTAATTGAGTGCAAACTAAGTAATTAGTATGGATTCTAAAATCAATGTTTAATGGTAAAATTTATTTTTAAGGTAAGACACACTCATAAAATATAATTATGATTGGTCTTGGACCATAAACAAAGAAAGAAACGAACAACTTTGGGTTAGTCTAATATCTAAATCTTTACTCTGAAACCTAACTCAAAATATGGGGTCGGTTCTATGACACTTTAGGAAGTTTTCTGAATAGTGAATAAGAGAAGAGGAACTAAGAGCCTATATGACAAGAACAACTAGAAAAAATAAGCAGGAGTTAGCATTTTCTAGTATCCTTACTCTTCACTATCTAAACCACACAGCAATATGAAGTGATGAAATGATCACTGAATCAACAGGCTGATTTACACCAATAATTAAAGTGGCTAAGAAAAATTGTGTGTGTGTGTGTGTGTGTGTGTGTGTATCCCTAAAACAGCTGAATAAAGCCATTAAAATACCTCATTCCTATTTAAATGACTTTCTTTCATGATTTGCATGGGAGGACTCTCACTGCTTGATGCTGCTAGTGGATTGTGGCAAATCTAGTTAGACCTAGATTGTGCCAAATTACATTTAGTTGGTAGACCTTTTCCCCTGAACGCTACCTTCTAATGTTCTAAAAACAGATGACTGCAATCATACAACAATTGGAGAGCAATTCAGCAATCATGGATGACTTGCTTTATAGCTTTTCTGTACACCAACAACCAGAGATGGTCTACAGTCCTAGCAACCATAAAGAGTACAGGTCTAAAATTGAATCAAAACAAATGTTTCTCCTACTTAAAACTGTTCAAACAACTTGAGCATTACAAAAATATATAACAGGTAAGCCTAGATCTGAAGAAGAAGGAAGCAATTCTCGGAATGAATACAGCATAGTCTGTAGGTGAGTTAAAGGAAATTTTGAGCATGATAGAGTACCTAGGAAGGTTTATGTCATAACTGGCAGGGATCCTCCATTCTTTAAATGAACTACTCAACACTGGCCATGAGGGCATAAGCAAGATGAAGCTTCCAGAAGTGTTAAATGCTTCTATGACAGCAGCTAACATGCTATATATCACAGCTAGCGGCTATGGAATAAGTGGAGTAATATTTCAAGATCACAAGGGAGAGCCAAATGAATAGCCAATTGTCCTAGAACATTCACAGATTCAGAAATATGGTGTATTGAGAAAAAGAGTCCTGCAGCAGTGTGGCATATTAATGATTCTCAAAATATTTTTATGGACTGGAATCCTTCCAGCTCTGTTCATACTGTAAGCTCTTAGTTCTCATGATGAACTGCAAAGATTTGGATCAGGTTCCAAAGAGATATCAGAGGCTTCTCCTTTCAGTGATGGGATGTAACCCCCCGCTGAATACTATTCAGCAAAATATTTATAGTAGGAGGTGCTTTGTCCTGACACTGATTAAAATCTTCTGCTCCATGCAGCTTAGAAGTAGAATTATGAAACAGTATTATAGGCCTCAGAACCTATTTTTAATGGTTGTCTTCAGTGTATACGATACATTACTGCTTATGACCCAAAGCTAAAGGCCAAACTGAACTTAATATAAAATGGTTATCTATCACATGTGTGCAGCGAACCAATGGCTAGATGTTTGTCCTGAGGAACTACAAAACAGTGCCCAACTGTTCATAGGGAAAGTGGTTCCCCTTTTGTAGAGGAACTTTTTTGCAACTTTTTAAATATTCCTACTAACCCCACACCAATGGGGAAAAAGAAAAAGCTCTTCAACTGCAAAGTAAATTCTAACACAGGAAGATCCATTTTTAGCTTTATAAAGAGCACTGTCCAGAATCACATACAACAGCAGGGAAATAAATGAACTATTATCCAGGCCACTAAGTATGACCCAGCACAACTAATCATCGATGTACAGCTCCAGCTCTGGAAACTCACCTTGTCACTGGCCTGATTGCAAGAAACCTTTACCTCCACTGTGATAACTATCATGAAAGGCATCCAGGATCTCAAGTGTAAATTAAACTATAGGATGAGAATGAATGGTCAGAACCAGCAACAGTATAGAAAGAGTGCCAGACATATAAGTCTTATGTTGTCCAGAGCAACAAAGGCACAAGAACAGAAGACACTTGGAGCAAATTCCAGAGAAGCAGCAGCTTACATTTTCAAAGGAACTTCCAGAAACAGCGTGAAGTGCAATAAACTTGCCAACTCAGCCAACATATGAGGCTGAGTTAGTATCGCTGAAGAATGACGACATCTGACACCATCACAAGACTCATGTTCTTCGTTGTCAACCCTGGAACTTGTCACTTCTGGAGGCAGAGTGATGCTAGAGCCTGCATGTCATATGCTCACTGGTTTCAGAACGGAAAAATAGTATCCATTGACTGGGGGTGAATAATTCCCATGTGCTATTAGAGGCAAGTGACCCTTTATCTCAGAGATAGGAAATAGAAAACTCTGCTGCTGCTTATTATTTATGGTGTACTGGTAGATTTGTAGATTACACGGAGTTTATGACTCAGAGGGGAACTATAGTGAATGTGATCTTATGATTTCTTCTGCAGCAAGAAAGAACCCAGAAAGAATAGAAACAGTTACTTAGCTTTCATGGAAGAAAAACAGGCTAAAGACTGTAGCAGTTTATGTATGTTGTTATTCTGGACAAACTGAGTTATTCTTGTTTAGCTAAACATCCATTGCCATTTTGATAAAGAAGAAAGCATCCCCATGAACATGAATTGAAATGCGGCATCCATGACCTTTGGCACTTTCTTGATGATCGTTCCCTTAAATATGACCTAATTTTGCTGTTCTGGTCCCTATTTTATTCTGTCTTCAATATCAAAGAAGTCAGCTTCTCATGTTTCTTGGGCTAATACGAGTTACTTTAGGGGTGTGTAGCATTCTTGTCAATCAAACCATTATTATCAACAGCTGCAATTAATATGGTACAAATAGAGATATTTATAATTTTGGAGCCAGTGTGGTATAGTAGTTAAAGTATTGGACTGGCACCTGGGAGACCCATGTCCAAGTCCACGATGGAAACTCACTGGGTGACTTTGGGCCAGTCCTGAGAAGATCAACCTACCTTGCAAGGCAATTGTGGTAAAAACCTTGAGGAGGGAGCACTATATACTCTGCTTTTAGCTCCTGAAGGAAAGGCAGGATATAAATTCAACAAACAAATAATAACTAAATTTGATTTAGGCAGACTTTTTTTCCCCCTTTCTGATTTCCTCCACAATTCTCAAAAATTGCCATGCTATATGGGAATTCTAGGACAAGTAGTTCAAACAGATCTGGAAAGTCCTAGATGAGATGTGGATTAGGGTGTTTTATCTAAACTTTTGAAAAGCATTTATATAGTTGAAAGAAGAAAGATTTCCAGAATAGCCTGCATTTGATAATACAGTTACAAGCCGCACTTACTGAGATTAATGGAGCTGCTGTTGAATCTTTTACAGGACTTATATTTGAATAGTAGAGCACTTACTTTGGTACCAAATTAAGGATTTGTAATGCTTACTTTGGGCAATAATAGTTGAAAATCCAGGCAGGCATACACACATACACACACATTAAAAAAACAATCTTTGTGAATGAGGATATTAAATTGACTCAAGGTTTTATTGACTTATTTTCACTTAACACTCAGTAACGAATTTACCTGAAAATGATTCAGATTAGATGAAGACATCAAGAAAGAAAGTTTTGCAATTTACCTTTCCCTTGGGTGACAGTGTGAGTGTGCATGTTGGATGGTTTCTTAGTCAAGTATCCTTTAAGTTGCTGTTTCTGAAGCAAAGCTGTCTGCTTATTACCAGACCCAGGTTATACCCACATCATTTCACCAAAACTACAGTGCTAACATGTGCTTTATTCTTGTTTTAGCCAGCTCCATTCTCCTGAAGATCCTTTTCTTCCATTCTATCATTTTCTTTTAAAATGAAGATGAATACAGAGTTAGTCCATTACAGGTAAATTATCACATTATAGTGAGGTATACACTTTTACCACTCAATTGTGTTATCGCAGAAATAAAATACTACAGGCATATTGAGTCATTCCTTCTACAGGATAGACACTAGCTGAAGCCATATCTTTAGCTATTAAAAAAAATAACATTATCACTTAATGAATTCACCTTGCAAATTATTTAAGTAGTCTAGGTTTAAATAGAGTTTGAAACAAAAAGGTGGAAATGGATTAGGAATTCTTTTCCAATTGTAGAGAAGGGTTTCTGGAAACATTACTAGATTATATTCAGGGGTGGGGGGTGCATTAGCACGGACACTTAGATGAACAGCTTTTCTTTGTTAAAGTGAGCATGCCAAGAATTTTTTTTTTAAATGATCAAAATGAGAGGACTTTCTCTGTACGTTTTTAGGAAGTATGAACAGCCAGAGACTTATCCAGTATTCTGTCTCCTAGAATCCATCTACCCCATGCAAACCAACTAACTTACAGACAAATACGAACAAAGAACATTTGAGCAACTTTTTTGCTTGACTGTCCAGCTCCTGGTTGAACACAACCCTTGAACAGGAGTTATAAACTCTGTAGGCAGTTGGTCCCATTTTTGAATGCTTTTACTTTTCAGAATTTTTTCCTAACATTCAGATAGAATCTCCCTTCCTGTAATTTAAGAGTGTTCTGTTCTGCACTCCAGAATAATAGAGAATAGGTTTTATCTTCTTCCTCCCTCAGGGACTTGAAATATGCTGTCATAGGGATGTGTAAAATTGTGCACAAAACAGCATGTTTTGGGTGGCCTATGCCCAAACCATGACATTCCTGGTTTGAGAGTCCATATATGAAAAGAAACATGGCTGCTTGTGGTAGATATGTGTCATGGTGTGACTGGGATTTTGAAACTGGACATGTATTTAAGGTTGCAATAATGGAGGCTTTTATGCTTCTTATTTACTGGTGTTTTTTTTTAATCCATTCAATCATGTCCGATTCTTGGAGACTACCTGGACCAGTTCCTGCAGTTTTCTTGGCAAGGTTTTTCAAAAGTGGTTGGCCATTGCCTCCTTCCTAGGGCTGAGAGAAAGTGACTGGACCAAGGTCACCCAGCTGGATTTGTGCCTAAGGTGGGACTAGAACTCACAATTTCCCAGTTTCTAGCCTGATGCTTTAACCACTACACCAAACTGGCTATCTTTACTCTTTTCAGCAAAACTGTTTGCAACAGGTATTTCCAACAAGATCCTCACTTCTACCTGACATCGAGTTTCTTCTTAAGTCTCTCTCCCAGAGACTATTCCCCTCTAACTCTCCTCCTAAATGCTTAACTTCCTCCCCCTTCACTCTGTCTCCCTCCCCCATTTCAGGGATTATCAAGAAGACAGTAAAAGGAAGGAATGTGCTGGATTTACAAATGAGTGTGCCGAGTGGCTTTCATCAATTTTCCTTGGATCTGCTCAGCTGATCATCATCCATTGGGGGGCAAACCTCTCTCAGGAGTCTTCTGCCCAGTTCTTCTCCAGAGACTAGGGCTTCACCAAAGACTCTGACCCACTCTCCGTAGCCAATTATCTCCCTCCTTCCTGTCTTGGGTCTTGGGCCAAAATACCATCTCTTTGGGACTTTGCTCCTCTTTCTCCAGGGAAGCCACCCATTGACTTCTCTTCTCCTCCTCTGACCCAGGAATCTGCAACTGCCCCACATACTTATGTCAATTTAACTCTCCAACGTTTGCCTCTAGCCACTCCCTTCTACAACAGACTTTGTAGTTCATATTTTCTCTCAGTTTGGCTCCTCTCCTCTCTCTCTCCAATTTGGGGTTAGACCAGCAGCATGTCCCCCAGCAACTGAGGAGGTGGGTGTCCCCCACAGGGCTGTAGTCCCTAACACCTCTATACCAGGCTGGACCAATGGGAATGCTGTCTACCGCTCCCCTTTTTGTCTCTCCCTTTGCTGATTCATGCCAGTACAACTGCAGCCATACCAGGCCACTAAAAACCATATACCACAACATGAATGAAAATGGTTGCTCTGAACAGAACTCATTTGTGGAGTAAACATAGGAAAAAGCCAAGGCTGAGAGGCTTCCTCAGCATAGTATGGGGGATACCAGCAATAGCAGAGGCAGCTGAGGAGAGGAAGGGACAGGAAGAAGCTGAGAAGCTCGGTGGTGGATGAGTTGGTGGGATGAGTTGCTCTGGGAACTTGTTCCTTGCTGCTGAGATCATTGAAGGCACACAAGTCATGCAGAGGATATGTGGAAAGAGGAGGCAACGTGTACTAGTTTTGTCCTGCTTGTTCCATAAAATCCCTCCAGGAACCCTCTGGATTTTGTTTTGGAGCCAAAATAACTGCAATGTGACAAGTGTTGTTTCTGATCTGAAATAGTTTGGCAGAACTTCCAGAACTTGATGTTTTGTTGTGGGTACCAAACAAGTCATATATTCTGTTTTGTGACCATGTTATCATATTCTCCCTTGGTTGGTTCTTCTCCCCTGCCCCACAAGGTTTAACCAACACACTTCCTTCATTTCTTGGGTGACTGAAACTACAGCCTCCTGAGCATCTTTACTGCACTTCTTTATACCTTTTCCAGTTTTTGAATTTCTGAATTAGAGGTTGTTGGGGGTTCTTTCTGCCTGTTTATAAATAAATGTTTAAAATATATCTATGCACACACACACACACACACACACAGAGAGAACATTATTCAGAACAGAGGAAGATGGTGAGACCAGGAGCCCATTTTTGTTTTTGTTTTAATCCCGATTATTTGTGCCTTGTCACTATAAGCCACAACCATTGCACAGATCCCAGATCTCCCAGGAAAGGGGAATAGCAGCATCCTTAAATTAGGTTGCAGTGCTCCACTATCATAGCCTAAGTCAGCTTGGTGGTCTTGCACAGTTATTCCAAGAGTAGTTATGAATCCCATTGTACCACAGCAATCAGCTGGAGATGGATGACAGAAACAGAGAAGCAGGCTCCTTGCAGACATGATTTCAGAAAGAAAGAAAGAAGGAAAAGTCATGCTTCCTCCCACACACAGTGTGTGTGTGTATGTGCGTGTGTGTTTGTGTTTGTGTGCGGTCACTGCTCACTTCCAATTATATTGTTCCATCAGCTAAAGACTGTTGTCAGCCAGAAACAAAGAGCACCAGAGGGAAACAAAAGAAAGAAATAAAACAACTTCTAAGCAGTGAAATCGTTTCTTTCTGGTACAGTAATGGCCTGAAGTAAAGGAAAACATTCCTGCTGAAGTTAACGTAATTATGTGCTAGCTAGCCCTGTCAAAATCCCAGAGAAAGCCCGGCAATGCTGGCTTATTCCTATTAAAGATCAGTGCTCTCCTGTCAATTACCTGCTACACTGAGATCACATAGTTGTGGGGACATCCCTTTCTTGAGCTGAAAACAAGCCAACATTTGCACAGAGGCTTCTTCCATAGAACAGGGTACAGACCAAGGCTGAACAGCTTCTGTCAACTCAGGGGCTTTTTCTGGCATATCAAAGGTCATGGGATGAAGTCACAGCTTTTCCCCAATTGTTTCACTAAATACTTCTTTTTTTATTTCAACCTTTTACTTTATTGCTCTGGTCAGGGTTTTGGCAATAGGAAGTCCCATCCCCACCCCACAAATGAAGAACCAGTGGTCCGGTGATGCAGAGGCATTTGGGGGCTTTAGATCCCCTTACTGATAAAGAGAAAATGCTGCATCTTTTTTTAACCACATGGAAAGGGAAGAACCATTTTGATGGGACCGGAAGGTCAAAAAGCCATTTTGCCACTAAAAATGTGAAAAAAGGGAAGGAAACGGTGATTCTAAGTAGTATGCAAAAGAAACACTCAAACCTTCAGTTTAAATCAACTGAATTTTCAAGTTTCTAAGGAGCTCAAGCGTCCATTTTCCTGGAACTCATCTTTTGAATGCTCTGAAACAGAGAATAATTTTAGGCTGTTAGGAATCAGCATTCATGTTTACCTCCCTGTGAAAGGGGTTCTGTTTTTGAAAAACGGCAAATTCTTTATCTTCTCTTTTTTTCCTTTTATTCTGTTCCTTTAAATATTTTAATAAATAAATTATAAATATTTTTTAAAAACATGGTTCTCTTGGAGTGATCCAGTCACTATCTCTCAGACATAAGCAATTATAAGAAGAAGATATGCTGCAGCAGGAAATAAGGGTGCTGATAAAGAAATAAATAAAATGATCCTGGTCATTAAATACAAATTTGGAAAATGAATAACTGCTCACTTATGGTCATTATAGTTCCTTTCAGTGATGCTGAAAGGAGAAAATAGTAGGACTGGGTACAAATAAATCTTGCATGTGTACATTTATATGCTCAGTTGATTTATACCACACTCTGTTGAGCTCACATTGATCACAGGTGTGACCTCCCATCATGACCCTGTTTTTCTTCTGATTCACTTTACATGTTTTAAGTTTGAAAATGGCTATTGTCTTAATGTCACAGGAAACATATGCTGGCCATTCAGTAATTTTGCCTTACAAGTTGAGAATCGGGGCATCCAGAGTCAAAAAATCAAGATCACAGATATGACCGTGAAAAGTGCTGCCCTTTTTTAAATCTTCCCCTACACCCTTTTAATGCTCCCAGGTCTTCTTCTAAATTCTCACTCCTTATATCCTCTACAGTATACTTTTTATGTTTTTTATAGATATTTTTAGTTTCTACTTTATATACTTTACAGAGTGTTTACATATAACCTTTTATGTCTTTTATATTTTTATGCTCCTTTTCAATGATCCCCTTATACTGGTCTATGATTGTAATAAAGTTTTATTTGATTTTTTACTTGTGTGTGATGCATGTTAAAAAAAGGTAGAGCTCGAATTGTGCAGTCATGACCACCCCCTTGACTTTTTTGACCCTCCTCTCCCCACAGATGCTCCTGATTAAAATTATATATAGTGAACATTCAACCTGTATAGAGAAAAGGTTTTCTGAGAAAAACATGCTGGACTAGGTAATAATGTCTATCATATATAATAACTAGCCCTGTTTGTATGTTGGGTTTTAAGCCACTAAAACAGGGACAAATTTTAGCACAGAATATCTTTCTTCTATTTATTATGAAAAAAATGTAGAAATATGGAAAATACTAAGAATTACAGCATTAAATTAATATGCAGCTTTAAAAAGTTCTGGTCGTGATAGCACGCTTCATCAGTTTTTCCCCTCTTTTTTTCTGCTCTATTTATTTAGATACTTTATTTTGCAAAAGGAAAATCCACAGCCTCAAAACACTGAGGAATTGCCTTTATGGCCAAGGGCAAATAAACCATGGAGAAGAAAAGATAAAAATTTTATCTGAATGGAAAACTGTGGATGTACTGGCTTAGAGATACGATTTCAAGATTTTTTTTAACATGTAACAGCACTTTGGTATTCATTAGTAGCATTTATTTAAAACTGAGGTCCAAGTCCCCAGACCATGGACTGTATGCCACCTCCCAGCACCTTTTGTGATTCATAAAGCACTCTGAGATCATGCCACTAAATTTTGATTATAAAATGTCCAATTTTCAGTGGCACAATTTTTGCTTGAGTCAGGAGTTCAGCAGGGCCATGATGAGAATTCTGAGTAGGTTGAACCACTGCTTACCCTCACCCAGAATCAGACTTTTCCATACTGCCTGCACTTTCAGAAGCTCCAGGCTTCAGAAATGATCAGAAGCTTTTTAAGTCCAGGATCAGCAGCAATCTTCCTTCTTCTGAACGTTTCAATTGGAGCATAAACAGGTAAAGGGAAAATAGCTCTTATACTAGGACTCTGTAATGTCCTATACTGATCTTTCCAAGTTCTTGAAAATGGTTTGTACTGCCTGAGTCTAAACCTGTCTTATCCATGTAATGTGAACACCTATCCTTAAATATCTTCCTTGAGGACTTCAGGCTAGATTTTAGGGTGTTACACACTGTATGTACATACTTACATATATATCCATCTCATTCTTTCTTTTCAGGATAAGTCACATTATGAAAAAAAGACATACTGAACCAAATAAAGGTGTGAGATAAGAAAATTACTTATTTAGTAGATTTATATCCTGCCTTATTTTATACAACTCAAGGTGGCATATATAATGCTCCTTCCTTCTATTTTCCCCACAACAACAACAATCGTGTGAGTTGGGTTTGGCTGAGAGAGAAGGACTGGCCCAAAGTAATCCCACCAGCTTCCATCATGCTTAAGGGAGAACTAAAGTGCATGATCTCCCAATTTACAGCACCTTAACCACTATACCAAATTGGCTCTCCTGAAACTGTGAAGTATAAAACTATAAAACTATGAAGTCGTAACTATTACAGCAACCCCATTCACTATACTGCTTCATACCTTTCCATCTTGCAAACCATCTTTCCTTCTACCACACCCATATGTTCATTCATGCACTACCTTTTGTTATTAAAATTTATTTATTATCCACAGAAGTTTAACTGTATACAGCATCCCTTCCTCCGATTTTTCCCAACAACTACATTCCTGTGGGCTAGGTTGGGCTGTAAGAGTGTGTGACCGGCTTAAATTGGTGACTTTAGGTGAGACAGCATCAAGGGTGCTAAACTTTGGTCTCCCCACTCCTAGTTCAGCAGCTTCTCATCTCTCTCATTTTAAGGATCTCATCAACTCCAGTCAGGCACAATTTTCTTGGTCTGCCCCTTCTTTTCAACCCACTCACTTTTTCTTCACAGATTGTTTTGCAATTTGATCTACACCTCTCTGTATGACCAACCTACCTCAATGTTTTGTGCTTACTTCTACTTTTTTCTTTAATTCTATGCTGTCTTGTTCTTTAGTAAGCAGCCTATGATTTAAGGCAGCCTTCCCCAGTCTCCTGCTGTCTTGAAGTGTTGACATTGATCTTGCCGGCTGGGAAAACTAAGAGTCATAATCCAACACATTTGGAGGGTACCAGGTTGAGAAAGGCTGTTATATAAGCTAAGCTTTCTTCTGTGAGACTTATTGCTATTGGTGAGTGTGAAGATAATGACCATCTTACCATCTCTGAAAGGCTGATCTAATCAAATTCAAAATGGTGTGATAAAGGGTGTATTATGGCATAATTTAATTTGAATGACCACATTAGTAAATCAAATATTATAAAATATCCAATAAAAAGCAACTGGTCACATAGGTCAATGAAATGAAAAGGCTTCATTTCAGGAGAAATTAAAATTGTCACTGTTAGGGAGAATTTCTGTGAGAAAAATGAATGTTTTGCCTAGAATGATATATTTGTTTCAATTTTAACAACTGGCGTACCATTTAAGCAATGGCAAAAAGATATACCTAAATTTGTATCACAAAGGAAAAAACCATAAGTTAAATATAAAGTGTTACAAGATGCAAAGGAAAGAGGAGGATTGGGTTTACCCAATTTGAAATTGTATTTTGCAGCTTGTTGTTTGGTTTGGATGAAAGAATGGCTGTTCCTGAGGAAAAAAAAAGACTTTTAGAGTTAGAAAACCACAACTTGTGGATTGAATGGCATGGATATTTATGGTATGATAAAGTTAATGTGGATTTTAAAAACCATTTTATTAGACATGTCATACTGAAAATATGGAATAGATATAAACCCAGGCTGTGCCTGAAAGCACCTCTATGGATCTCAGAACAAGAAGCATTTTATAGAAGAGAAACAACATGCAAAGATAAATGGTTAACATACCAGGAATTATTGGAAAATCACCAAGGGGAATATAAAATTAAATCAAGAGAGCAATTAATGGCAGAAGAACATAGTTGTCAATGATTTTCCCATTTACAGTTATCAGAAAGATTTAAAATGGATAAAAAGACTTACGATATGGAGCAAAGTAAGATAGAATTTGAAGTGCAATTGTGTACCAAGATGAACATGTAATTGCTAAAATGTATAAATGTTTGTTGAACTCTGAGGAAGAACAGTGAAAGAATGTATGATAAAGTGGACTAAGAATTTTGGTTATAATATACAGATGGATCAATGGGAAAATATATGGTTAAAGGGGTTGAAATTTACACTGTGTTATAATCTTAAAGAGAATTTTTATAAAATGATATATCATTGGTACATGATGCCAGAGAATGGATAAAGGCATTTCAGATGTATGCTGGAAATGTGAACAACATGAAGGGACATTCTATCATGTTTGGTGGACATATAAAAGAGGCTAAAAAAATTGGATTCAATATATACATTGATACAGAGGATTTTAAAGATTAATATTCAGTTGAAGCCAGAACTTTTCCTTTTAGGACTGATGGATAAGCAGTTAGAAAAGAGCCATGGAAGATTATTTCAATATATGATTACTGCAGTGAGATTACTATATGCACAAAAACAGAAAGATTCGGCATTACCCACCATGGAGGAATAGTTGGTGAAATTGACAGAAATTGCTGAGATGAACAAACTAAGAGAAAGGTCATTATTGATATTCATCAATGACTGGAAACCCCTTATGGACTTTTTGCATAAGAAAGAAAACAATTTTGTGGCTTATGGTTTTGATGATTAGAAATAATACATTATGGAAAGAAAGATTGGAAGCCATATGTATGCATATTTCATGGCACTGCACAGATATTAGAAGTATCATTTTACCTGTGTAAATCTACCTCAGTACTGTCTACACTGATACAATAAAATATTTCATGATTTGGGAGAGAATATGGAGTTATCTCTGGTTATCTGTTAAACATGAGACATGAATAAGTAAATATTAGATTAAAGGATATAAAAAATAATTGATGTTGAAGCATCACTATCCATAATGGAAAACTCAGTTGCCTTCCTTATTATGTAGTTCAAGTAGGTCTGTAAAGCAATTACTTTACAAGCCTTGATATAAAAACGCAGACTTAATTGTGTGGTTGCTTTGCCATGCTAAACTGCCTTTGTAATCTTTTGATGCTATTTTTGCCTGTTTTAACTTGTAATACATGTGTGTTTTATGAGAGAGAGAGAGAGAAAGGTACTTTTTCTTGAGAATGCTTTAAAGGTAAAATACTGTGCATTCAAAATTCCAGAAAGGTGTGTGACCCCAGAGAAATGTGATGGTGCACCTAAAGAATACTTAGTGTGCTCAGTAACTGCTACTAGCTTGGTAAAAGAGAGGCAAATGGTTTTTGAATATACAGCAATTGCTCATAAAAGAATCTCACCATTTCAGATGGTCCATTAAGATTCAGCTTCTTGATTCATTGCAATGCAGCTTCTGCAAGTCTCCTCTGGTGACCTCAGTGGATAGTACTATTTTGGTCTCAAGTATGATCAGTGGTTAATATAGTATCCTAGTCCATATATAATTTCTGGGTGGCATGATATAATCTTCATGCTGAAGCAATGTATCAAAATTTTCAAATCATGCTATAATTGAATGTAGAAATGAAACTTACCATTTATATACTAAACCCATGAGTATTTTTGCTGGTCTATTATCTCAGGTTCCAGGTTACTCATCTGTTCTTCCTTTTTTATGGCATTTTGAAGAAATAGGTTTATTGTTGTAATGACATATGAACAAGCATTTAAACCACTCAATCTATATTTTACCAAGAAACTCACATAGATAGACAATATAAAGTGATTGACAATAAGCCAAATGATGAGCCCCTCAGTTCAGATAGCACTCAACATACTACTGAGGCAGAGCTGATGATCTTTCAGAGTACTAATGGTGTTTATTATGTGGCTAAATTAAAGCATTCTGGATGTCTAGTTGTTGATGTTGCCATGCAAGAAAAGAAAAGAAAATCAGAAGCTTCAGACTTTTGATTCAAAGACAGAATTACAGCGAGAACATGGAACATAAGAATAAGAAGTATGAACATTGGAGTGAAAGTATGCTCATCACAGTGAACGATGAAATGGATCAACTACACCCTGTTGTCTTGGGCATCAGCAAACTGAAATGAATTGGACACTTTCGGTCAGAAGATCATACTGTTTACTGCTCAGAATGTATAAAACAAAGAAGGAATGGCATTGCTTTCATAGTCAGAAAGGATATAGAAAAGACAGTACTTGGGTACAATGCAGTCAGTAACCAAGTAACAGATTTCATAGACAACCCTTTAATATGACAGTTATCCATGTTCATGCATCAATCATTGATGCAAAAGAAGAGGAAGTAGGTTAGGTTAGCTTCAATCTGAAATCAAAAGAACATGCAGGTAAGATATGTTGCTTGTGGTTGGAGACTGGAATGCCGAAGTTGGAAATAGTAAGGAGGAAAACATAGTTGGACTGTTTGGGCTAGCCAGATAATAATAGAGATCCACCAGAAAGTCACGTAGATCAAAGGAAAGAGCTTTTGCTCCATATTTTGCTACTAGTTATACTAAATTTAATGTAACCTACCCCATAGCTATTCCTGTACACCATTCTACAATAGAAGCCTCTGAACTCTATCATGCTTGTCAATAATTACAGAGAAATTGCCAGAGACAATTTACTATAATAATCCTTGCAATATTTTCAGTATTCATGTGTTTTACTATAGACATATCCAGAAAGGGACTTTTAACTGAAACTTTTAAAGGTGACAAATACAGGGAGAAACCTGTTCCTTTTCTACTCCGATAAAAGTGTTTTTTGTTTGCCTGCCTGCTTGCTTGCTTTCTTGATTGTTTCAATCATCAGAATTTTGTGATAACTGCTGTTGATGATAGCAAGAATCTAAGAATACTCTCTTCCACAGCTGAGACTATCCTGACCAGTCTGGGCAAGTTGACAGCTAGACTGTGTTAGGACTGCAAGTTAATTGTGTCACGCATAACTTGCCATGATTGTGTTAAACAACAGCAGTTATTTCTGTGTGGGAGGGAATGAAGGCCACATAGTTTCCTCACCCACTTCTACCTTTTGGTGGCTGCTGCTGTGAAGTGATGAGAGCATCAAGCATGTTTTGATGGGAAGACAAGAGTGGAAATTAAAAAAAAAAAACTATTCTATGCAGAGTAATACTTGGATAAGACCCATTAAGCCCCTGTATTTTTAATTTCTTTGAATGAACCTCATTCTGTGACATCGTTTCAGGGAAGGAGGGAAAATGTTGGGCTATCAACATGCAGGATATGAGCATTCACTCTGATTCTACCAACAGTTACACTAATATGCTGAAAGAGCATCAAATGAAATCTTGTTTAATAGAAAGCCACATGTCAAAATGCAAGATCTGCAATGGCATAAGCCAGAAAACAATGCAGATGTTTACCAAACTGTTTTTTCTTGCGCCTAGAATGCATATATGGGCTCAGAAAAACGACTATCTTATTTGGCTGCATAGTTTTGTATTTTGTTAAATTTTTCACACTTCAGAAAATCACATTCTTTATCGTAATGAGAAATTAGACTAGTTTAGGGCTGAATTTTGAAGCACTGAAATAGAACTTAGAAATATTACCCAACATTTACAGGTTTATATTTACAAGTGTTGAATCAACATAACAGTGCATATAAAATATGGCTAAAATATTAACTTCCACTCATCATTTTTCAGTTCCATGATTTGTTTTTAAAAAGGATTTAACCAGTTTATTTTGCTATATTGTTAAAACATTGCCATTATGAACATGTAATTGTTTGCAAAATGGCAAACGTTTTATTGTGCTGGGCACATAGCCAAGAATTAATTAATTAAATAAATTGGTTTATACAGCTGCACATCTCACATAACGCGATTCTAGGTGTCTTACAATAAAAACAAAAATACAAAAAATAAAACACAGAGCATCACAAGATAACCACATGGCCAGGAGACAGGCGCTGTCAAGAATAATAATCATGGACTCAAAGGTAATACCTAGTGTAGATGAAATCACCAAATGCTCCATAAGCTTTTTTTAAAAAGCTTCTAAAGCAGCCAAATAATTTCTGTTAAAAATAAAATTAGGGGGAGGAATATCCATTTGGAAGTCTTCAGCTTTCTAGGATGAACATTCAGACTCCCAGTATTTTATAAGATTCTTCTTTGCCCGTAACAATCAGACTTCAATAATCTCACTGCTATAGAGAACTTGGAGGTGTGTTTCCTTGCAGCGTGTCTTTCTCCCGGGGGGACACACCAGCTAACTTTCTGCCTTAGCCACTGCTTGAACTTGAAGTTACATCATGACTCCAGAGGCTCAGGGCAATTAACCCAGTGTCTCCCTCTGCTGTCCAGTGTGTACATAGACAACCTCAAAGAACAACTAGAACAAACTATGACTCCTGAACACATTAACATGCTGACAACTACAATCAAGACCACATCACTGAAACAAGCCGAAAATAGGAAAACTAAACTTCAAACTAAACTACTTAAATTGAACTCCAGAAGCAAAGAGGCACCAGAATGGGTGGTCAACATGTCCAGCCACCCACTATCCACTGCAGAATACAACATCCTACAGAGAGGCTGAACTACAACACAGAGGATGTGGATAAATTAGAATTCTTTGCAGCTTTAGAAGTGGCATTTAAAACTACAGGACTTACTACAGAAACCAAGAGGACGTAAGACAGATAATCATACCACAAATCAGAAGGACGTGTAAACAGAACCAACTGAAAGCAGAGGACAGAGCAGCCCTCAAACACCTAAAGATGGACCAAACCATCATCATCCTCCCAACAGACAAAGGCCTCACCACCATCATTATGGACAGATCACAATATATACAAAAGGCCAAAGAATTACTTGAGGACAAAGAAACCTACACCCCAGTAAACACCAATCCCATACAGAAACCAGGTCAAAAGAACTCTCAACAACCTCACCAAAAAGGCCAAATTACAAAATAAGAACAGAGGTGGATGAAAGGCAGTGGACCCATCCTCCCATGCTTCTATGGACACCCCAAAACACACAAGCCTGGCATTCCATTTCAGCCAATTGTATCATTACCAGGGACTCCCACATACAACATAGCTAAAGAGCTCACAAAGAGACCTGGGCATCTCACAGAGGAGAGTGAATACTCTTATCAACTCCCTGCTACAGTGACTCCAGAAAATCAAAGACCTAAAAATAGAAGAAGATGAAATTATGGTGTCACTTGATGTTACAGCCCTCTTCACATCCATAGACCCAGCACTAGTGAAAGAATCCATGGCAGCAGTTCTACGCAATATACCCAACCTAGCCAGATACACCAAAATAGAAATACCCAGGATAATGGACGTAATCGACCTCTGCCTTACGTCCTACTTTCAGTTTGATGGACAAATATACCAACATATCAAAGGAACACCCATGGGATCACCACTCTCAGGACTCATAGCAGAGGCTGTAATGCAGCGTCTAGAAAGGATAGCACTCCCACGTATACAACCCAAAGTATGGATCCGGTACGTGGATGACACTTTCGCCATAATAAAAAAGGAACAACTGGAGGAAACATATGAAACCATCAACAACGTCTTCAATGGAATAAAATTCACAAGGGAAGAAGAAAACAACAACACACTACCCTTCTTGGACATCCTCATCAGCAGAGGAAATGATGGCAAGTTAGAAACACAAGTCTACTAGAAAGCTACCCACACTAACTGAGTTCTCCATTACCAAAGCAACAAACCAACCTCCCACAAGAGGAGCTATGTAAGAACATTATTCAGATGAGCACTAATGCACTGCAGCAACCCAGAACACCAGAAAAAGGAAACAGATCACCTATACAGCATCTTCCAGCAAAATGGATACCCCCCAACTTTATCAAAAAGTGCCTGACCCCTCAAACCACTACAACCCAATGAACAGAAGCTATGAAAAGGATAACTCTGCCATACATCAGAAACATCTCAGAAACTACCAACAGACTTACAACCACACAGCATCACCATAGCACATAAACCAACTAAAACTCTTCAAAACATCCTAAGTAACCCAAAAGACCCAGCAGCCCAAGAAACAGGAGTTATTTACAACATACAGTGCAAGGACTGTAGCAGCCACTATGTAGGACAGACAGGCAGAAGACTAGCAGAGCGCATCCATGAACACCAACTGGCAGTCAGAAGACACGATGAAAACTCCTTAATCTCACAACACATGGACAGACTCAACCATAGTTTCAACTGGGAAACTGTGAGCATCCTAAACCAAGCCAAATCCAAAAACGCCAGAGAATTCCTGGAAGCTTGTCACTCAGACAAAGCAGCCATCAACAGACACATAGAGGTAAACAACATTTATATACCATTCAAAAGAGACAATAGAAAAGCTAAAAGACCAGAACACCTCCTCACCAGCCATCAACAGCCAGATATGCAAAGATTAACACTAGGATCAACACCAGATGAACAATCAAACAGCACAATATACCCTAATCAAAGACCTATTAACTCAGTCAATCAACCAAGCAGCAAACAACAGCCCAATCAAGGAACTCCCAAGGAGAGAACAACACCTCCACCAACACAAGCTGGACAGTATATAAACAGGGAGCAAGGCCCACTCCCTCTTCACACTGAAGATGTTGCCTAGTCTGGCAATGAAACATCTGCAAGAAAACAACAAGGCTCAGAGAACACCAAGGACTCCACAGTTCAACCCTGAGCTACAAATACTTGCTTCGATTAAAACCACTATTAAAACTACTGTCTAAATATAACAATATCAAAACAGTGCATTTGTCTCAGATCTTAGCCTCCAACTACAGTGAGAGCAATAGGACTGTGTAATGCATTTGAAACGGATGCTTCTCACTGCATGTTAGCCTGAATAAAGCCTCTCTCCCAAGCATTAAAGGAAGCTCGTCCTTTGCAAAGCTCACATGACTGCTTCAAATCTCATAGATGGTCTGCATGCAACCTCTCTATTGGGACCATCAGCAAGACAAAATGGCTCTGTATACACAAGCTGTGCAGGTGCAGCTGGGCAGCTTTTGAAGCAGCTATCTGAGCTTTGCAAAGGCGAGAATTGCTTTAATGCTCTGAAGAGAGGTTCTTTATTCAGGCTAACATGCAGTGTGCAGCACCTGTTTCAGATACTTTGCACAGGACTTCTGCGCAAGTTACAGCTGAAAGCCTTGCAAACGAGGCAGTTCCTTTAATGCTTCAACAAGAGGGCCTTTGTTGGTGCACATTGTAAAACACCTCTTTCAAATGCTTTGCACTACCAAGTGAGAATGTATTTCTAGACATGACCCTAAACAACACTACTAGTTCATGCACTACAGTGAAGGTATATTAGTCCAAACTCTTATCGCCTTCCACTTGCAAACTGTATACTGAGCATTAGGGAACATGTATACAGCAACGAAGAATCTATGTTGTATTTGCAGAGTTCAGTAAAAAGACACCTTTACTTTTTCATGGGTAAATCTCATTTACTACAATTATTTGAGCCTGCCTATTGAGATGTTTTGCTTCAACAAGCGTTTTGTAAGAGTCAGAAAAGTTAAAACTCACCATCTGTGCTATCACAACTAGAATAGCTACTCTATTATTGTAGCTAGCATTCATGAAAATGCTATTTATCCTCAAAGCTACACGATATCACCAGAAAAATGGAAATTGTAAGACCCAAATTTATTTTAAATCTACCATAAAAAATGGAATGAAAGGAAATTGAAATGTCAGGGCAACTGGACCTTAGAGATAAAATGAAATGAATTAATGCTGATAGCAGAGGATACGCAGGGAACAACTTCAATAAACTGTTTCTTTTTTGCACACAATGTAACAAAGTCTGTCTTTTGTGTATCTCTTAAATGTGGCATAATTTATAGTCTGACCTTGTCCAGGCTTGGAAGCTAAGCACAATCAGGCCTGGTCAATTCTTAAATGGGAGACCATCAGGGAATAGCAGACAAGCCAGATAGTGAAGTTGAAAAAGCATCTTGGAAGAAGGCAGTGGCAATCCACTTGCATTTTGCTGCTCAGAAAACTATATGCAGGTGTACGGAGCTGAACTCAGCATGAGGGGGGTTTGACCGTAAGAATCTAAGTAGAAAGTGAAAAATGCATCGTTCTCTAATTCTGCATCAGCTTTCCCCAGTGTCGTATTGTATATGTAGTTCCAACCAACATGAGTACATCTGATTTATGTCACTACAGTCAGTAACAGAAGCCTATATCAAACTAATATTTATTCTTTCCCACAGAATATTTGGGACTTGCAAAGGATAAGAAAACAGTTTCTTTAGAGCTGAAAATATGATCATATAAAATAGTTCAATACAGTATTGGACCAACTTACACAAAACTAGATTTGAACTGGACCTGACATTTACAAAGTTGGGGAAAACTTGGGAGAAGTTGGCTTCACTTAAGAATACTATATTTACTGATTGAATTTTCACAAGCGATTCTTACTGCTGCTCAATCAGTTCCAGGAGAGAAGCTATCATCCCCTATCCTCCCCACTTCTTACTGCTTCAAACACTCCTGGATTTTTTTAAACCTTCATATTGAAAAAAAAAGCACTGAGTGATGGGACTGTATTTTAATCCCAGATATTATGGATTTCAGCAATTTGGCATTCTATTTCTGACAGTGGCCATCAAAGTGCTTCAGGAGGCTTACAGATATGGTATGACCTCCAGCTTAGAAGTTGTTCCAATGAACGTATACAAACGTATACAGAACACCAAGCTGTGAAGATAATGATATATTATTTCTGGAGTCCAATTGCTGGAAATCAGAACAAAAGATTATTGTTTCCACCCCATTATTACTTTCCCGCCATTAAGTATCTAATCAAGAATACAGTAAAACATCTTGGGCATCTCAGATATACTAGAAACTTGTAAGACACAGTTAAACATCTAGCATTGCTTTATTTAATTACAGGCTTGCAGAAGATCAAGCTTACAAGAAACTTTGATGGCCTGGAGAGGAGGCTTCTGATTGCTCCTAAGCATGACTGGAGTCTAAATCTTTTATCTGCTGGAGGGTAGAACACAAAGAAAAGTCCCTTCAGCCCCAGGGGGACTTCTATTCCTTTGCATTCTGGTTTCACAGCACAATTTTGACTCCCATCCCACTGGATGTAAAGCCGCACGCCTTCCTTTTTCATGAACAGTATTTTGGCTAAGAATCACCCTTCTCCCTCCTCTTTGTGACTGTAAGAAACGAAGGCAAAGAAGATACGCAGCTACATATTTACAGAAGGTCTGCTTTGACCCTTACACCTGCTGCGATTGAATGCTTTTTGTACTTTTACTGTCCTTATTAGTCGATCTCCCAAGCCAGCTACTAATTTACTTCCAGTTCTGTGATATCTATCTTATTCACCGACTGGGTGCAGGTGTAACTTCTCTGTTCCTTGCCTTTCTTATTGAAAGTGAGGCACAGGAATCATATTGGTCACAATAATCTTTGTTCCGAATACATAGTTGAGAAAAATAGCTCTGCTTCTCTGCAGCCTTGCAACTCAGTTTCTTCTCCAAAATAGTTATCCAGCCTTAATCATGAGAATATTTTCTTTAGATCATGAAACAGACATGAAAATACTATGGTCCCAAAACAACTTTTTATCAAGTTAGGATCAAATTAAAAGTCCATACAAATAGTGTGGCCTTGAGGGGTGTGTAAATACTATCCAATTCACCAGAGGTGAAATAACTCTACAAATGCCACATTCCAGATTACTCTGGAGGAAGGTAGTTCCAACTTGTTCTCCAGTGGAATTCTGAAAAAATGAAACTCTGCCTTCCCGTTTTCTAGCGTATGGAAGCGGGGTGGGGGGTGGCAGGGAGAGACCCTCAATTCAGTATCATTTTTATGCTTTTCATCAGAATGGGATAAAACTGACAGCAATGTTAAACCATTATGAGATATGGCATACCTGATTTTATAGAAATTGGGAGCACAGATTTCCAAATTACGTTACCTTAATTTTTTTAGAAGTCTATTATTGTTTTGTTTTCAGATAGAACATACCGAAACTGGCAGTAAAGAAGGGGGTATATATTGAGAGAGATATGCAGCAAATTTCAGAATTTTGAGAATTTTTGGTGCAAAAGAAAGGGTGTTTTAAGAAATGATGATGAAACTTCCTGAATGTGGTAGATCTGACTGTCAGGTATTGAACCTTAAATTTTACTTCATGTATGTACTGTATGTTACACAAAGAATATTTAATAAGATTTGCTGGAGATGCAGTTAGGTGTTGGAACATTCTCATATGGACAGGTCTTTTCCTATTATTATAATATGTTGAGGTAACATCAAGGTTATTAATATGATTTTGAATCAGCCACTCTGTGATAAGATGTACAGTGGATATAAAAAGTCTACACACCCTTGTTAGGTTTTTGAGATGTAAAAAAATCAGACCAAGATAAATCACTTCAGAATTTTTTCCACCTTTAATATAACATACAAGCTGTACAATTCAATGGAAAAACAAACTGAAATCTTTTAGGGTGAAAAAATAATAAAAAAAACTAGAATAACATGGCTGCATAAGTGTGCACAACCTTAAACAAATACTTTGTTGAAGCATCTTTTGATTTTATGACAGCATTCAGTCTTTCAGGGTAGGAGTCTATCAGCATGGCACATCTTGCCTTGGGAATCTTTGCCCACTCTTCCTTGCAGAAGCACTCCAAATCGGTCACATTGCGAGGGCATCTCCTGTGCACAGCCCTCTTCGGGTCACCCCACAGATTTTCAATTGGATTCAGGTCCGGGCTCTGGCTGGGCCATTCCAAAACTTTGATCTTCTTCTGGTAAAGCCATTCTTTTGTTGATTTGGATGTATGCTTTGGGTCATTGTCAGGTTGAAAGGTGAAATTCCTCTTCATCTTCAGCATTTTAGCAGAGGCCTAAAGGTTTTGTGCCAAAATTGACTGATCTTTGGAACTGTTCATAATTCCCTCCACCTTGACTAAAACCCCAGTTCCAGCTGAAGAAAAGCAGCCCCAAAGCATAATGTTGCCACCACCAGGCTTCACTGTGGGTCTGGTGTACTTATGGTGATGCACAGTGTTGTTTTTGCGCCAAACATACTTTTTGGAATTATGGCCAAAAAGTTCAAAGAAAAACGTCCAAGCCCAGCTACGTTTTGCAAAAACCTACATCAGGTCTGACAAAACCATGTGGGAAAATGTGTTATGGTCTGATGAGACCAAGGTTGGAATCTTGTGGAACATCACAAGTCATGGGTTTGGGGGGATGGGGGATGGCTAAAAGAAGACGTCAGTGGAAGAAAAAAATCAATTATTTACTTTTCAACAATAGACAATTGGTATGTGTGTTTGTCAACATTTTAACTAGTTCTATTTCATCAACAGGGCAACAGGCTTTCCCCCCCTTTCTTTTTAGTTCTGAAGTTACAGGTAATCTTCACTTAACAACCACAATTGAGCTCAGATTTTCGGTTGTAAGTCATAACAGTTGTTAAGTGAGTCCAGACTCGTTTTTATTTTTATTTTATTTATTTTCTATCCTTCCTTTATTATTTTTATAAATAACTCAAGGCTGCAAACAAACCTAATACTCCTTCCTCCTCCTATTTCCCCACAGCAACAACCCTGTGAGGTGACTTGGGCTGAGAGAGAGAGACTGTCCCAAGGTCTCCCAGCCGGCTTTCATGCCTAAGGCAGGACTAGAACTCTCAGTCTTCTGGTTTCTAGCCCAGAGCCTTAACCACTAAACCAAACTGGCTTTTTTACTGCAGTTGTTAAGTGGGTCACACTGGTCATTAAGTGATTCAAGATTGGGGCTTGTGGTTTCCTTCAGTTGTTAAGTGAACGGCATGGTTGTTAAGCAAACCAGGAGTTATTTTGAAGTAATGGGGGGCGGAGTGTAATAGTCATATGTTTTCCACCAAAACGTGACTATGGAAATGCTTCTGTGACTACAGTAGTATTATTCTCAGTTAATATTACTGTTATTTTCAACTAATATTACTGGTTGATTACTAAAAACTTTTACTGTAAGGACTTCATTGGAATCTTTGTTCTACATACAGTAGAACAAAGGTATTGGGTTTAAAGGTACTGTACAGTACTGTAACTTTTTTTTCCTGCTATAGTAAACTCTGCAGCTTTTGTTACTGTATAGTACTGTATATAAATCTGATTCTTCTAAAACAACTGTTTTAAAAGCAGTAAACCAGCATTCAGTATTGTTAAATATAATTAAAAATCAGACAGGTAGAGGATGAAACATGCATGCCACCATACAAATCTCTACTTAAGCTAAACAAAAACTGGAAGAAAATTAAAGGCAAGCATACAGTACTGTATGGAAAAAATACTTACCTTTCCTGTACAATAAGGCACACACAAGCCCCACTCTTCCAGCTGCTAAATCACAGGAAGTAGTATGACCATGTGACTGGGCCTGCTGCCTCAGAAATCCAGCGGCGTAAGCCTGGAGGACTTCCTGGTACCAAAGGGCGGTCACGTGACCCAAAATGGCCACTGCTTCTGGGATGGCCAAATCTCAGTCATGTGATCGCAGAGGCCTTGCGAGGATCATAAGTTTGGGCCCCAGTTGGAAATCTACTTTTGGGGTACCATCATAACTTTGAACGGCCTGTAAGCGGCCAGTTGGTAAGTGAAGACTACCTGTATATCATTTTATTAATACAGTTGTATGTACTTACATTCCTTCTGTTAATTTATTTAGCATAAAAAAATTAAAACTGGGGAAAAAATGTGACTGAGAAGACTGATAGTTTCTGAGACTCACAAAAGTCTCTTTGACTTTGGGACAGATTTGTCAGTCAAAGAATCCAATTCTCCTTCTTCCTCTTGTCACCTTGGTATTTTCCACAAATCACAAACACTTTTAGGTATAGGGCACAGCTGCTATGGCAACATCTGTTATAGTATACCAGAAGTCTGGAGAAGCGGACCAGGCAGATCAGAGCTTCATGGTGGTGGTGATGGTTTGATTTAGAAGAAAGTAGATTAAACTCATTTGCTTTGCTGCAAATGAAGAAAAATCTGTTCTTAATTCCCCATTGCATTGATTCATATCTCCAGAAGGTAGTAGTTACAGTAGTATGTATGTCTATATGCATGTGCATTCATTTATTTAAACAATTTATATGGCTGCTCATAGCAATGACTTTGGCAGCATACAAAGACTTGAAAGCGAAACAGTAAAATACAATCAATAATCCATGAAACAAATTTTAAGGCCAAAAAGAATCATTCCCAATTTACAACACAGAAGAACAGGAATAAAACTATTCAACCACAGACCTTACTTAACCACCCAGTCCAAATGCCTGAGGAAGCCAATAGTAATAGCATTATAAATAAAACTACTAGTAGTAAGGATTGCTCAGGTTTTTTTCTTCTCTTTACATTAAGACCAGGTTGTGGGACAACTTTCAGCAGCAAGTGGGATGGAAGATTTATCCCTTGCATTATCAGCAAAGATCCAACTAAAGTTCCCCCATCCCTGACCACAGCCACATATTTTTCAATTAGCCTTGAAAAAGAAGTAGCCATTGATGCCAATGGAAGCTTTTCCCCCCCTTAAGGATAATAGGGACACGGAAAGATGCTGTGCAATCTATCTGGGTCATAACAAAATGAGGTTTGTAACTATGATGGTGAAAGAATTGGCCTACTGAGCTGAACAAAACCCATCAGGACATAATACTTGCTAGATAATTAATACAACATAAACTTGGCCTTGTCAAGCATACATGTAGATGTCAGCAGTCAATAGTCAGGACTATGCCTTAAATCTCAAATTGTTCAGACTAAGGAGTCAGCCCTGTTAGCAACTTTATAACACTATGTATAACTTTATTAGATTGCATTCTGCTATTAAATTATCCTCTGGCCGTTTATAGTAATTGTGTGTAAGTACAGGACTGAATAGTCTAGCATCATCTTCTTTTGGAAAACTGACCTATTTTCCATATGCTAACATGGGAGATGTATGCTTGTTGTGTGTCCATCTGATATATTCCTCATGCAAATACAGGAAACTCATATAATATACACAGTTCTTTAATAACTCTTCATTTCTTTCCCCAACAATTGTTTGGCAAAACCCTGTACCCAGGGTTTCTTTGTTGAGTATTTGGTCTAAAGGTGAATTTATACTACTGCCTATAAATGTATTGGGAATGTGCGTTCTGGACTCTTCCTGCATAAAACTGAATCTCCTCAAATGTCGTTCCTGACTGATCCAATGTCCTGAATCTGGCAGGATATAGTAGCAGAGGTTGAGAAGCTATTCAAATCAATTGGAGGCCCTGTTCTTAAGCCAAGTGCATCTCACAGCTAATCCCCTCTTTGGATCCAGGCAATCCAAGTTCATTTGTAGTTACAAATCTTTGGTCATTAAGAAAATTCATATTACCAACTTTAAGCCAATAAAATATAAACACAGGTTCTAAAGTAACCAGTATTTTTATTTTCTTAGAAAGAGGAAATACTTAAAAAAATTCTTTATTTGGCATAGAAATATTAAAACAATTGTTAAGGTTATAAAATTTGTAAATGATTTTAAAAAGTTAGAGTGACATTTTTAAAAAGTTAGTTTTTTTCTGATTTTTTTCATAATATTTTCAGAGCTTAATTACTCTGTTAGGCTTGTAATATATTTTAACAGTTATCAATATTTAAAATACCATAACACATTTGAAGATAGAGTGTACTTATTACTTAAAAGCAGGATGAGGAAACTTAAGACACTGTAAGACCATAATATATACATAATGTCTGTACATAGTGACACAACTGTGAATCAAATACAAATGTTAAGATTGATTTTGTTTGTTCCAAAAGCATCATTTTTGTCCCAATTTTTAGACTTCTACATTTGCAGATAAGATACTATTCCCTATAAATTAATGCCTGCCCAGGAGCCTAAAACATATTCTGCACTAAAATATAAGCAAAAACTAGTTTAGCCATTGATTGAATGAGGACCAATCAATGCATGAGAGACCAACACTAATATAAGCCCAGAACATGATAAGTGGTCTTCCTAATACTTTAATGTAAAAGATTATATAGCTATAATACTAAAGTACATTGCAAGCATTAGGACAATTCTTTTCATAAGGCTTACATATGCCAATGCAATGATAAAGACACAAATGCAATTTCTTAACTATATTTTGATTGTACTAGAACCTGTTCAGAACAACAGTTAAAAAACAGCTCATGGTTGCTTTGGAATGCAGTTCAGTTAATAAGTTGGTAACCTTACTTAGAGATATCAATAACTGTTGGAATGTGAGAATCATTGCAATTAATGTTTCATGTTGTTGATCTGGGATGATGTAAAATATTGCAAACATTTTAAACATATTTAAGACATAGAAATTTTACAACTTAGTCTTTCAAGGTATCTTTTCTTCTTCATTGGACAATCCCAGAATCCACAGAGGCTTGCTTCCGAGTGGTCTTTGGAGGTGGCGGCGGCGGCGTTTTACTTGGTAAAGGAGGTGGCAGTTGCTAGAAGAAAATTTGGATAAAAATCTTACTAGGGAATTAACTGTATCGATTCAAATATAAATTCATATAGTACTGCTACTGTGACAGCAGGATAAAAAGGTATATCTATTTAATTCCACTCCTTTAGTAATGACTGTAACTAAAGTTGAGCATTCAACAAAGACACCAACTGGAATCTATTACATAAGCAAGTATAATTCTTATTTTATATTGTAGTTGTTAACTATCTTAGCACTAAATACTACCAAACTGAGATATATCCTGGAATATATTTCTCTACCTTTTTTATAATTGGCTGCCAATTCTTATTTTAGAAAGGCCATGCTGTATGAAGTGTGTGAACGTATAACTTACGAACAACTTTGTATTTGCTACCATATATTCATGAAGGCTTAATATTTGTAATGTTAAAATACTTTGTTGCTGAATACTACATTTTGATTTCTAGGATTTTATTTAAGATAGATACTTTAGAGAAAGAACTCTTAGACCAGGATACCTTTTTCTTTAGAAGTAGGGAATTCTCTGTAGATACCATGGCAATGCATACTCAGACAATTCCCCAGGAAAGTAATGGTTGAGTCAGATTTCTTGTAGAGTGCTCCTAGACAGATTTTTCTACTGTGAACACCTTGCTTCATTGTACAATAGGTCCAAATAAGTTGCTTTCCATCTTGTGTTTTCCCTGTTTTTTCTTACACAAGAAAAATGCCAAATGCCATTTAAGAGTAGTGCCAGGAACCTGGTATCACCCATAATGCAAATCACTATGTCTGGAGTGCAGCTCAGATTAACTGTGAACATTTGATTTCCTTATACTTAGTGAAACTTCTCAAGACTTCTCTATTTTAGCAGATGACGCAACCCAAGGCTCCAGGATGAATGCAAACACCTTTTCTGTGATTCAAGACCCACTTTCAAACAAAATTGCTGGGAAAAAAGGCAGCAAGATTTCTTGCCATTTAGAAATAGCAAAGGTATCCAGTTATTAAGATTAGCTTTGCAGAGTTTCCAGTATCTTTTATAAAGGGACACGTGCAACAGTTATTATATTTAATGGTCCATTATAGTTGATTTGTTCCACAAATAGGTATTCCCCACTGTTTCCTTAGCTGGCTTGTTGAAGCGGAAGTATGGTCTGAAGAGAACTCTTGATGCATGGTCAAAATTCTACCCAGACCCCCAGTGATGAAAGGGTCCGATAATGAAGCCATTTACACTGGTGACATATCTTTCAGCTTTTAATTTGGGGTCAGTTCTGTCTCCATATTATGGTGGAACAAGCATTCTGTTTTATCTCTCAGTAGGAATTATATCCTAGGAAACGTAATTATTTTACTGAAGAGAAACAAACTTTAGCCATGACGTAGACCATTTGTTCTCTGCGTTATTATTTACTGCAAAATCCTTTTTATTTAGTTACAGACTATGCGGCTTTAGAGTGGCTATGTAACATAGTCAACACAATGTCAGGATGTAGTGATAGATGACTGATTTACCATAATAATTTCTACTGTGAAGGGCATACGCATAATAATGTGCATTTTCTGACTTGATGGATGAATGGGGGAATTAAGGACAAAAAAGAAGAGAAGGATACAAATTTAAGGGAAAGGGTTTATGGAGAATTGAATATAGCTGCTGCAACTTATAAATCTTCACAGGTTGAACAATTTAGGCTAAGGGTTGATGAGTCAGGATAGCAGCAAACTGACAGTGGTGGATTCCATACTGAAGGGCAAGCATTTAAATTTTTAAAGCAATCATGGAAGGAGAAGGTGGAAAGAAGGTAAAGAACCAGAATAGTATACATTTCCATTTCATAGAAAATATCATAAATAGAGGAAAAGATAGAGGAATAAGATTCTAATAAAGCCCTGTGATAGCAAAGTCTTTTCAATGAAAACGGCAATGGGGAAAGTAGTGTTGCTTCCCCTCAGAGTTAAGAGAAGGATGGTGGTGGTTTTGGAGCGTATTTAAACAATAGGAAAAATATTACATTAGTATCTAATACTAGTAATACTGAAAAGCACTACCAAGGAAGTTGCTCTAGGACTCCCTTCTGGAGCAGTATTAATTATGGCACTGGTTTCATGCATATCAAAATGGTATATTTTTGATTGCCCCCATTATCAAAAGCCAAGAAAGTAGCCCTAGATTTAACTTCCACTCATGACGTGATAGAGCCTGATTGAGTAATCTGCTTTAATGCTGTCTTGATCTTAAACTGCAATGATGATTCTAAAAAACCACACACCCTGTATAAAATAAAAAGATAATATTTGAAGAGTGGCCTAAGCATTCTAAAATATTACAGATGCTATGTCTTATAAAGCTACTATTGAGGTCTAATTTTAACCTAAAAAAGACTATACATTTTTAGAAGAGCAGTAGGACAGGAAAGTATTTCTCTTCACTCTTTTTTTTTTTGGGGGGGGGAGGCTGGTTAATCATCTACTGCAGATGCTCAGTCTCTAAATTTTCTGTAATAGAAGGTTGGATTACCTGGTTTACAAAAACTCTACAACTCTATAAGATTTGGTAAGATCTCCCATATTAATTTCTGATCACTGAGTCCAAGTCTGGACCTGGACTGGTACGATGTCATTATGTTGAATACTGTAATTATATCAAGTAATTGCCAGATTTATGAAACACCCAATCAAAAAAGCATTATGAATGTTTGAAATAATAGTTTTAATGATTACAGCTGTTTTATGATGAAGTTTTGGTGACCAGGGTAATATGAAAATTGATCGCTATGGGTCTGACTCTGGGGGGTGTTATTCAATAATAAGTTGTGCTGCAAGTAATATCTTGTTGGCAGAGTAAATAGAAAATGACACACATTTTGAGACTCTTAGGTTGCTAGTAGTTGCAGCTTCTTCCTATTTTCTTTTTACTTTTATAAACATATAGAATGTTCCTCTTGTTTCTGTCTACCCTTTTAAAATTAAACAGGAAAAGGAACTATTAGACTCTGAAGAAAAGTTTCACTGCCATTCACAATATGCTTGAAATAGAAATCCAAATTTTCTGAAAAATTTAAAGGTTTCTTCAAATTGGGTTTACCCCCAGTGACTTAATTAACACATCTTTGTAGTTGTCTTGGCAACAGGATAGAAGTAATTTGCTGCTGCGTTCTTCCAAGATATTTTGTTGACTTCCAAATTTAGCCTGCGACTTTGGTATTACTTTACGGACTCCCTTCCAAATATTAACTGAGCTTGACCCTGCTTAGCTTCAAAGCTAGATGAGACCACTGAGATGCTACCAACAACTAGGTTATAAACCAATCACGTTTAGTAGAGTCAGAAAAGGCAGACTTACTTAGCTTCCAAGCCTAGATAAAGTGGGCCAGGGGCTCCATGTATATTTTATGGTTGCATTAATTAAGTGGACTGAGTTAGGTTTCAAAAATGCTAGGTTTTAAGAGATTGGTTTATCCCTGAAGTAATGATATGGTCCACCAGCTCAAAATAAGCCCATATTTAGGCCAATTTCCTACAGTCATGTGACCCTCAGGAAAAACTGAAATCTTATGTAAAAGATGCAACAGCAACATAGAAGCATTTATCTCAGATACCGCATGATCTCCTCCCTTTTAATTTCTGTATTAAAAGAAGCAGCTATCCTTGATTCTCTTTACAGCCTTCAAAGAAATGGGTGATATAAAGGCAATGTGAATTTTTCTCCATGAATTTTTAAATAACATCAGAGGTTTGCATTAAAATATTGTGGACATTTAAAAAAAATCAAAATCACTGTTTAAAAAATGATAATTCCTTGACTTTCTCTCCCTCTGTCTTTCTGAATCTATATCTATATCTATATATATCTTACAGTGTTTAATATTACAGAAGATCTTGATTGTATTGTATGATAGTACAAACAGTAATTCTCATAGCACTATTCAATATTAAACATTTGAGACAATACTTACAGAATAGTTTGGAAGAACTGAATGCAAACAGTAAATTATACCTTTTCTGTTTCATTTTGCCTTTATTTATTTGAATTCTGTTATTTCATGCTTATAATTAAAAGAACGTTCCTTTGCCAGGTTTATTATTTATTTATAACTAGGATTTTTTTACCCACATATTACTACAGGAAACATAAAAACAATCCTACAATAAAACATCACAACCCTTCTCCAAGTCAACGTAAAATAAGAGAAAAAAATAAAATAAGAAACAATGGCAGCCCAGCCAGCATCAAGCTTCACAATCTACCTGGTATTTTGCTAATGTACAGTACCTTATAAAAACCCACTGAGTTAATACTAAGTTTGGCATCCATGGTCTATTTGATTGGGTCTATAGATATGCCAAATTTCAAATTAATAGAAGAACATTTGCCATATATAAAATTTGACATACTGTGGAGGTTTTTTAATTCCATTCTTTTCAATAGCCATAAATACTGTACTTCCATATTTTGGTGAAAATGTTTTTCATTCAGACTTGTCAAGAAAGACAATCCTTTATTGGTCTGATGAAGCTCTGAACACAGGTTCAAAAGCTGTAGATACTGTGGGCAGACAAGATATACTTATAATTATAGTTTTCAACTTATTGTACATGGTTATATACATTCATTATTAAAGCATTAGGACTGGGGGGAAGTTATATATACTGTTTTTGTCTGTATTCTTGTACTATACAGTACATTGCTTTTGTTATAAGGTACATAAAGTTTTGCATGTAATTTTAAATTAATGGAAATCAAAACTTCTTTGTGTACTTAGTAAACATCATATGGTTTAAATTAAACTGCTCCATTTCTTTTCAATTTGTTTTTTTGATTCTGAATTTAGTATGTAGCTGATTTTGTATACAGTGATAGGTACAATCCTTAGAAAACAATGTGCAAGGTCTCATGTTAACTTCAAAAGGGAGATACTAAAGAACCTTTTCCCTTAAGTATTGATTTTGTAACTTTAGAGCTAAGGGCTGAACTGAATACTTCATTCTAATACATATATCTCCAGTTCTGCTATGTGGTGAGAGTTTATGGTCATCCAGATGCTACTGAACTGCAGTGCCTGGAATTCTTTATCACTGGCCATGCTGGCTGGGGCTATTAGGTGTTCTAGTTAAACATCTGAAGTGTCAGGATGTCTACTCCAAGGTAAATGAGATTATGTTATCTAAAAAGCTTCAGTAGTGTGTTTTTATAATGAAAAGTATGGATACTTCAAATAAAACCAAATCTATAAATGTGACTCAATTTTAATGTTTATAGTAATATCTTAATAGACATGTAAATACTGAGGGAGGTCTCAGCACTTGGGTAAGTCTCTTCATTTTCCACATGTATGTTGGGATTACTATCAAGATATATCCTATTCTTAAAATGCAGTAGTAAGACACATCTTAGTGTCCACAGAAATATTGAACTTTGTCTATTAGCATGCTGCTCATGTAAGACAATTCATGCACAAATAAGCCTCCCATGTAACTGTGGCTCCATAAAATATGTGACTGTGTGACACCTATACATGATATTCTCCTTGTATGATTGACTAGGAGTTGGAATTGCATTCTATCATTTGCAAGGAATAATTTGAGGAAGATGCTGATTTATAAGAATTGTTGAGTCAATTTAGTACTCCGTCTTCTATACAGAAGACAAGGACAAGCTATCACAATATGTTTAGGCTGTATGAGCCACTGTACTGTTAGTTAGTTACCATCCAGTCAGGTTCAACTTCTGTTGCCTTCATGGACAAATGCTTGATGTCTCAGCATGACTTCAGCAACAACATGTAGCTCTGCTAAGGACAGTCAATAATATCTTTGATTCTGTTTATCTGCCTAATCTATTGTCCTCCCATTTCTCAATTCTCCTTAACCTTGCCAACCATAATTTTTTCTAGTCCATCATCCCATTACATGTCCAAAGTATGTGAGTTGTGGCTATCTTTTTATTGCCTCAAGGAAGCTGTCACTCTCTATTTGGTCCAGGATTGATTGGATCTCCTTGCTGTCTCTAAATCCATAATTCAGTGGTATCTGTTTTCTTCCTCTCATTCTATGTATCCATCTTTCAAAGCTGTACATTACGACTGGAAAAAACAAGTGCCCAAGTTTGTCATTGCCCTCTAAGATTAATCTCTTTATTTCTACAGCATACTGGCCATCTTTATTCTGGAGACCAAGAAAACTCATCTAGTAACTTCATTTTTCACCCTCAGCTGTAAATTCAGTAAGCATGCAGCTGGATGTTAGCGTTGTCTTCTTCACATTTAACATTAACCTGGATTTTTCACTTTGTATTTTTACTTCTAAATCTTATTTACTTTTGACTGATGAAATGATGCTGTCTCCATATCTAAAATTGTATTTTGACCTCCATTTTGATTCCAGCTATCGTGTTTTCCAAACCTGTCATTTTAATAATATATTCACTGAATAATGTAAACAAATTTGGGGCAATATGCATCTTTATCTGATTGCCTTCTCTACTATGAGCCTCTCTGTTTCCCCACATTCATTTTTTGCAACAGCTTTTTGTTCACTGAAAAGATTCTGCAGAAGAATAATTAGGTGTTCTGGCACATTTATTAGTGGTTATATGTTCCACATTCTGGCATGATCCTGGCTATAATAAGTCAAGGATGTCATTATATTCAATGAAGCAAAGGTAAATCTCCATCTTGTATTCTCTTGTTCTGTTATCTATCTTATGTTATCTACCTTATATTAGTTTGCCTTTTCTGAAACCTGCCTGCTTATTGGGCATTTCTCTTTTCTTATATGGTCCATTCTTTTTTGTAACATCTTCAAATTACTTCAGCTGCTATTAATGGAATGGTTCAATAATTTGCATATTCTCTTGAATTTCCTTTCTTCAGTATAGATTTATGTAATGAACTTTTCTAATTACTAGAACATACAGTCTTATTGTATATTTGTTGATATAGAGCTGTTAGCACTTTAATTCCCTCTTCTGAAGCTTTAAACAGTTCAATAGGTATTTCAGCTATGCCTGATGCCTTTCTATTTGATAGATGGTCTGCTGCCTGTCATACCTCACTTTCTAGTAGAATTGTTCTTGACTATATTGTCCCTTGATGTCAACCCAAAAAGGTAGACCAGACTAAGAAACCAATGCCATATAGGTCAAGCCTATATTTATTGTAATAGTCATAGTAAGAGAATCTTGCAATTCTGAATGTGCTTCCCCCTCCCTCCCTTTATCTTCATGTGAACTAGGGGGGCTTGTCTGAGAAGTTTTCCTACATTATTTTCTTAGCCTGAGATCAAGACCTTCTTGGTAGCACTGCCTTGGTAGCAGGTCTTCCTCCTGTCCTTCAAGACCATTCCCTCTGCTCTCTACAAACATTTCCATTTATTTTATAATTCCATTTGTAAATGTTTCAGTATAGTCTTTCTATCCTCCTCTAATCTCACTTGCCTACATTAGATCTCTTTTATAATTAATTCTGAGCATTTCTATTATAGCTCTAATTTTTCCTATGGTTTCTCTGCTATTCTTACAAATATATCTTCTTTTCCTTTCATTATTATATTCTTTATTTGTTGACATTCTTGACTGAGGTATGTTACCCTCTCCTGTCTTGCTTGACATTAAAAGCCTGTGTCCTTCTTCTAACCCATGGCTTTATCTTCCAGCTTTCTATGGCTATCTTGGTAACTTGTTCTAAAAGCCACTTGGAACTTTTCCTCTTTGAAATACTGGGAATATTTCTCATTTGCCCTTGTTTGCACAGTATCTCTTATCTCAGCCCATATCTCCTCACAGTCCCTTTTGCATAAGTTAAGCATATTCAATCTGTTCCGTACGTTGCTCTTATATTCCAACTGCATGTTTTCCAAATCATACCTTGCTGGCACAACTTCTCTCTTTAATTTTCTAAGTTTATCCTGTATACTTTACATGAATAACTCATGGTCTGTTTCACAATTTACACCAAGAAATGTTCTAGCTGACTGGATCACACTTGTCCATCTTTTATTTCTTGTTACGTAGTCACTTTTAATTCTTAAGTTGTCCATCCAGCCCAAATGTAAAGATCATGTTTACGGTGCATCAAGCAGAAGTTGGAGAGAAAGAAAGGAATCTCTTTGCCAAATATTATCTTTACCTGCATTTACTCAATCCAAATCATCAATTTTTTCAGGACTTGCATTCTAATCATATTTAGGAACATAAGATCAGTCCTTGGTGAAACCAAGATCTTAGTCCAGTATTTCTCACTGTTTCTCACAGTGGCTGATCAGATACCTTTGGAATGCTCTCATACCCCTTTCCCACCTTAGTTCCCTGCAACTGGTATTTGAAGACATGCTGCCCCACCCTAGAAGTGACATTGAGTTCAAGACTAAAAGTTTTTGATAAACATGTCTGCCATGAGTTTATCTAATCCCCTTTGAAAGTCTTCCAAGTTAGTGGCCATCACCACATCATGGGTTAATGGATTCCACAATAAAATTATGCAGAGTGTAAAGTGCTCTCTTTTCTCTGTTCTGAATCTCCTTCCAATAAGCTTAATCGGTCCTTATGCTCTGAAAGAAGAAAGACTTTCTTCCTGTCCATTTTTGCCATACCATACCAAGCTCCTCAGCCATGTCTCCCTTAAGTTGCCTTTTTTGCATGTTGAAGTATCTCAAACATTGTAGCCTTTTCTCCTAAGAATGGAGTTCAAACCCTCTAACTTAACTTAACTCCTAAGAATGGAGTTCAAACCCTCTTCTCCCCTTTTCCAGCTCTATTATATTTATTTATTTATTATTGAATGTGTACCCTATCTTTTTATGTATTCCAACACTTAACACAGCTTATAACAATAAAAACACAGTACAGAGTATAAAGCATAACAATGAAGTCATTTAAAATCAAAATTAAAATCAATCATTAAAATTTAATTAACAAAAGCTTGGCAAAAGATGTATTTTCTTAAATACCGGGAGCAAAACCCACTTCTTTAGGAAGCACATTCTATAGCTCCAGAACCCCATTAGAGAGTCCCCCTTCCAGCTTCTGGCAGCAGGGGCACCTTCTTAAAGGCCTCTTTGGATGATCTGAATAACTGGGCAGATTCATGTAGGATAGATGGTCCTGAATATAATGAGGTCATAAGCTGTTTAAGGTTTTAAGGGTCAATTCAGCACTTTAAATTGTGCCCAGCAGGCAACTGGTAGCTAATGCAGACCTTGCAGTACAGGCATCATATGATCTCTGTATTTTGTTTCAGTCAGCGGTCTGGCTACTACATTTACAATAAAATGCAATTTCTGGACAGTTTTCAAGGTAGCCCATGTAAAAGTCACTGCAATAGTATAGATGGGCTGGATCAAACATGAGAATAAATGTCAAAATCTGAACATCTCAGAAAGGAATGTAGTGGGCATACTAGTAAAAAGTGTGTGCAAACACATTCCCTGCCAAAGCGTCCATTTGCAAATCCAGGAACAGCTGGGAGTCAAAGAACATACCTAAACTAAGAACTTGCTCTTTCTGTTGTAGTGCAACCTTCTTTACAACAGGTTTCACTTCAATCCTATGTTCAGTTTTCTCCTGATTAATAACACAACTCTCTTGCTTGGATTTCATTTTAGCTTGTTCTTCCTCACCCAGCCTATTATTGCTCTTAGGCAGGATTCAGGACCCTTAGAGCAGTAGTGCTGGGTGTTAGCAATATCCTGATGTGCCCATTCCAAAGCTCCACAGGATCTCCCCCAGTAAGCTCATGTAGATGTTAAACAGCACAGGATATAAAATAGAACCACAAATCTGATATGCTGACAAGTTCAGGCTGGGAAGCTAGCCTGGGCAAAAGTATTAAACTAAGGAAAGAAGCTATTGCACATTCAGGGAAACTTTGTCCGAGGAAGTGGAAGTGAAAAGTGATGTGCTAGAAGAAAAGAGTTACTGCAACTTGGAGGAGAGTTAGCTAGGCTTGGAGGGCTGCGAGGGGAGAGGGGAGAGAAAATTTGAACCATGATGGATTAGGCAGCATTGGCTGCTAAAGGTTTGCCTCTTCCAAAGTAGCCAAGGAGAAGAAAAAAAAGAAGATGAAGTTTATAGGGTCCTATCCAATCATCCCCTTGCTTAAGTACTGGCTGTGTGTATGTCTGTTATCAGCTCCTATCCTGACCCACCTTTTTACACTCCCATTGTGTCAAAAAGCCATTTCTCCCACTTTTCTTGCCCAGCTATGGGTTACAGCAGAAGCTGGAGGGGAAGTGGATCTTCTGGATGATAGTTGTCCCAGCACCAAAAAAACCTCCCTAGAAGGGAGAAGTAGGTCTTCTGTCATCAGCTCTCCAACCTCTATAGCAGTGTTTCTCAACCTTGGCAACTTTAAGATGTGTGGACTTCAACTCTCAGAATTCCCCAGCCAGCATGCTGGAGTTCAGAGAACTGGAAGCTGAGGAGCCGTACTCCCTGCTTTCTCCTGCTAGAGGGAAGGAAAGCGGGTGTTTTTGATGCCAGGTCTCTTTCCAGCAGCTAAATTAACGCAGGCACTCTGGGTTGTGTGTTGTGAAATAATTTTCCTTGCAGTTGTTTCCAAATGGCATTTCCTTAAGTTGCCACAATTAATCTCACAGTATTTTCAGAGACTCTGGAAACTTCAGGATGAAGGAAAGATGGATAACAGCTGTCCTACAAGCTCCATTTTGCTGACACGTGGATGGAGGGAACACCCGTATCCCCTGTTCTCCACTATATTAGTATACTGATATTACCCATATTTATCATTTTATTATCTGTCAGATATAATAATTTTACAGTAAAATTATTTTCAGTCTGACCATTCAGCTTGTTTGCATGTTTTGGTCTAACATGGCAAAGTGTTAACTGTACCTGTATCTCAGAATATAATGAATAGCTTCTAATTACAAACAGCAATATTTTCACTCAACTATTTTGACAAAAATTGCATGTTCTAAAAGCAAAACATATGGTAAAATTGCTGGCTTTTAAGAAACTGTTGTGAATGCCTGTGAAACGAAATTATTTTTTCCTAAATGATACTACATTTCTTCCTGTAAGATAAGATTGAAAAACCATAAACTCTAAGCTGTTGGTTGGATTCTCTCAGCTTGCCTTTCAGTCTTTTAATATTTGTACAGCTATCATTGTCCAATTAATTTAGGTACTTAGACTGAGTCTCAGCTTTCCTTCCTATTCTAATGAAAATGCCATTCTGTATAAGTACCATTGGGAGATCCCAAGGACCCAAAGAACTTGAGCTAGCTTCCAATTTTACAACCCAGAAACAGTGGAAATAGTGATTTTGGCAACTGGACTTTGGAGAGTAGAGATTGATCTTTAATTTGCTTCTGTGCATTTTTTCTGTGTGGACCTTCTGTAAGAATAATATTTTACCAAGCCAATAAACATTATGTATGGTTACTTCTAGAAACAGTACTTACTCTTTGAGGTACAGGTGGGGATGTGGCTGGGCTAATAGATTCATGGCTCTCCATGACATTTCCATAGTCTGCCATGCTACCTTTCAGAGGTAATGGTGGAGGGATGTCCATCATTTCCAAATTATTCATGCCATTTAGTTCTGTATCTGAAAAATAAGGATGCATGTAACTCTCAGCAGATTATTCACATTCACAGTTAATTTATAGTATTAGGAAATAAAATAACTTTTTTTTAGTTTCACAAATTCTTTCCAACATTTCTTACTTGAAAAATGAAAGAGTAGCAACAAGAACCATCCAGTAAACAGAAAGAAAAAGAGTCTTTTATATCATAATATGTAATTGCTAATCAAGTTGCTTTTTTTTTTTTTTGCTCAGAACACCAGTGCTTTAGAAATTATAATAAATGTCCTTGATTGTGACATGTATGAATGGCTTAGACGTGGTGGGAGGGTAGGCATCCATTATAATTTGGTGTGGGCCAGAAAGATACGAAGTTGAAAGGCCACTTCATATATAAATTCAAGGTTAAATTGAACAGAAATAAGCAGTGTATTTGTAAGAATATTTGTTATGGTTGCTTTATAATATCCATAATAACCAGAAATGTCAGGGCTCTTGTGGAATGATCATACAGCTGGGAGACTAATCAGCTTTCCTTGAATGATGTTCTGGTATACTGGAGAGTTGGCCATTACTAATCTTTGTCTCCTCTCCAACAAAGCATTCTTAATCAAAACTGAAGTTGTATCCCATTGCTCCTTTTTTTGACATAGCTGGTTAATATTTGTATCTCATCAGATGGAGAAATCAGGACCATCTATACCGCAAGTGTTCTTTCAGATAACAAAAATGCATCTTCTGAGATGGGAATTCCCAGATATTCAATTGTAGTTTCAGTTACTGAATCTTGGATGTAGCATGTTGCTCTATTTTTTATCGTGTATGAGAAGTGGTCTACATATAATTTTGAATATTAGTATTAAACTATATTATTATAGTTATATCTAATCTAATCTAATATATATATATACATATTTATATATAATGTAATATAATAGATGTATACATATGTATATATTATTTATATTATATTATACCAAATTTAACTGTAATGTTAAATGAGGTGAATAGCTGTTTCCATAGCTAGAAATATCAAAAGGAAAAATGAATAGATTGCAATACCATTGCAAATATATTCTATTTAGGACATCTTTTAAAATTTCTAGAAGTCTGTTAATATCTTTAATTCCAAGTAAGGCAACATTCTGTTACATACAATATGAAATCTGTGATACCAGTTCTTGTCAACAAGGCCCTAAAGTTGTTACAAATCCAACTTCAAATTTCTATGTGAATTATATTTTTCAGTCTGTCTTTTAGCCTATTGTACCTCACAAGGTAGTGGTAAGGATGAAATGGGGACAGGAAAGAATCACATATACTGCCATGAACTCCTTGGAAAAGGGATGAGATATATGTAGAGTTAAAGGAAAAAAAACGACTTTCAGCTGGCAACTATTTCATTTTTATTTTCTACCTCAGAAAAGCAGTAAATAAAACTTTCTGAATTTATGTTGGGAACCTGCATCACAGAAGCAGAACATCAGACTATAGTTTCATGCACACAGATTGCATCCATCTCAAATCTTTTAAAGCTTACTCTTGCAGACAACTGCCTTTCTGCAGTATTAAAAGACAGGAACTGGTTTGTGAGAAGCAGACAGGCCATTGAAGCCTGACAAAGAGATGAAATCTCAGTCTTCTGATGAGAAAAGTGTGCCAAGCTGGTTCCAAGGGTACCTGGAAATGGATTCCATATCCAATGGCCAAGCAATTTAGCTCAGCATAGTCTGTGCTGCCAGGGAATTCTGGAATTTGTGGTCTGCTCTACAATGTTGAATAAGGCAACAGTGACTTTTATAGTTTCAGCCAATTTGGAATTTAGTCCCATATACTGTTGCCATACAATCTCTAACTGATACAAGGTGATTAAATCAGGCAGTTTTAAAATTTACTTTCTAGTCTTCCTGACACAAATTTTATTCTTTAATTTTACTTTTTTCTTTTGGGACATTGCAACTCAAGGAATTTTCATGTGCTCAAAATAGTCCTGTAATTGGGCCTGTCTTTTGTGTGCATGTAGCAAACCTGAGTAATGAAACTGCCATGGCTTAGCTCCTTTCTTCTTGCTTATTAATAAAAGAATAGAGCCCTTATGGGTACAAGAGAAATCCTAAAATTCTACGTATCAAAAAAGGAGCAAAAACACCCTATAGCCAAAGTAAAGTATTCAGATGCCTTGATTTTATACAAATACTATACTGATCTTAAGATATATGCTTTGTGTCTCACAAAACAGTTTATAACTATCTGAAAGTATTTAAGGGTAACTTCTTTAAGAAAATGGAAAAAACTAATTACCAAATTCCTTAAGAACTTGTTTTATGGCTTTATAATGTTCAGATTATCTTCCCTAATCTTTTGGGAAGAGATAGGAGATATTTCTACTGTAACTGTTTCTATAATTTCCTCCTTTTTTCCAGACTCTTCCATTTCTCTCTCCTCCTCCCTGACCCCTCCATCTTCTCTACCAAGCTGCCTTCCAGGGAACAGATTGCTCTTGTCAGAAGTAATCACCTATTGAAGGTTTCCTGCCTTAGTTCACTCTGTTTATTTTTGCTATCCTCACTTTTTTTTCCTTGCTAGAAATCAAAACTGATCACATGGAAAGGACTTTCCCCCTTTCTTCTATCTCTCTATTTAAGCTCCCTCCATTTGCATGAAATAAGGCTACCTAAAATCAGGCTCTTAGACTACAAATTACTTGCCCTTTTTGTAGACAAACTTGGATAGATCAGGAACCTGCAACAGGCTCTCTTTCCCACATATTCTAATTTCCTCCCTAATAAATGTTTATTTGTTGATTTATATTAAGCAAATATATATGGCAAACCATCTTAACCAAGAACTCTGGGCAGCTAGCCAAAAAACAGCCACTCAAGAAGCATAGTCAAGGCACCCTTAATAATTCTCTAAAGCATAAAACCCAAACACACACACCAGGCTCCACTAGTATCCCCACCCCAATTCTTGGGGGAACAGCCAAATATTCAGAGCTTTCCAAAAGGCCATCTGAATCTCAGGGGGAGGCTGTTCCATAGAATAAATGCCCTGACAGAGAAGGTCTTGCCAAGTGACACTGCTTCATAAAAAGGAGCCAGAGCATGCCCACCCTGTCAGATAGTGGAATGAGCCAAAGCTACTGGAGATGGGAGTTCCCCATGTCATGAAGGACATTAGAGGTCACAACCAGCACCTTGAATTGCTCAAAAAGCTCACATAGCAGTGGTGTTACATGGGTGTACATAGTGTACCCCAACTGCATGTCCTGCTGACCCGGTAAAACTTCCAAATACTTTTCAAGGATAGCCATATGTAGAATGCATTGCAATAGTCCAAGTGGGAAGTATTTAAAGCATGAGTGACTGAGTAGTAGCTCCCAAACTAGGAATGGATGCAATTGGCACAAAAGATGGATTTGTACAAAGGCCCTGCTGGTTATGGCTGCCATCTGCTTCTCAAGCAGGAGCCATGAGTCTGGAGGACTCCCAGATTGCATACCAACTTTAAATGGGGAAGTGTTACCCCAGCCAGAATTAACAATGAAAGGTCTCTGGATGTAGAGGCCCTAAAACCCATAGCCATTCAGTCTTGGTAGGGTTGAACTGAAGCATGTTCTTTCCCATCCAGACCCACATAGTCTCCAAGCACTGGGAAAGAACCTTGACAGCATTATTTGGATGGCCTGGGGCAGAGATATACAGTACTGATGATACTTAACCCTATGCATATGGATGACCTCTCCCAGAGGCTTCAAGTAGATGTTAAATAGGAGTGGGGAGATAGTTGATCCCTGTGGCATCCTGAAAAGCAGGGGCCTAGGGCTAGATCTCGCTCAACCTACCAGATTGAAGTTGCCTTTGAGGAAGGACTAAAGAACTGTGTCCCCATATCCAAACCTTTAGCTGGCCCTGAAGGTTGCCATGATTGATGGTATTGAAAGCTGCCAAAAGATCAAGCAAAGCTAGAACAGGTATATTAGCCCCCATCCTAAGCCCACTAGAGGTCATCTACAAATGTGTTCAGTGCTGTAACCTGATCTGAAGCTGACTGGAATAAATCTAGATGATCTGTTTCATCCATACCTTTTGGAACTGGAAGGTTGGAGACCAGACAGAAATTCTACAGTACACAAATTACCCAAAACATGGTCATCAGCTGGTTATCCATGGATGCAATAAGGGCAGAGAAATAATTGGTTTTCATTGCCCTTATAGTCACAACCTAACCATTGATAAAGGCTCTTACCTGTGCTCAGTTGAACTTCCTATTTTTATTCCTCCAGAGGCACTCTAGGTGTCTCTTATGCCACTTATTCTCCCAGAGTTCATCTGAAGACCAAGCTGCTCCCTGGGATCCACATGCACAGAGTCCACATAGATGCGATCTGATCATTTGCCATATATATTTGCTGCTGTTACTTGCTCATTCAACACAGTGACTAAGGTCTCAGTTGAGGTTCCTGATGGACCCAGAGGGATTCTAGAGGAAACTTGGGTAGCCCCTGAAGCTCTATTACATAGCTCAACTGAGGTCTTAGTCACTATGTTGAATAAGCAAGTGACAGAAGCCTTTAATCACATCGCAGGTAAGAGCCTTTATCATTGGTTAGCTTGTGAACTTACCAAATGCTTTGATCTTGATTTTTATGAATTAAACTCCTTATGGTATAATTATGATTACATAAACTGAATTCAAAATATATAACACTTAAGCAAGTTGGAATAGTCAATCTGTTGTTGTTATTGTTTTAGTGTTTCAGGTGATTTTGCATTGCTATCTATATTATTTATATTTTTAGGTTTATATTTCTGCTGTTAACTGCCAGGAGTCCTTTAGGATTATGGCAGTATACAAAACTAGTAAGTAAGTAAACAAACAAACAAGTTGGATCAGCTAAATATTTGCATACGAACTGAATTTTGAAATGAAAAATTCAATGCCTTAAAACAATATAGTGAATTTTTAATAAGAACCATATACTATTTCCTTTTTAAAAACAAGACATAAATAAAAATATTATTTTCACCGACTGAAAGACATGGAATCCAGTGCTGAAATGCAAATCACATTAATAAAAAACCCTTATCAGATATACAGCTAAAGATGTTTTCTTATTATGTATGCAGGAAAATGTGTCAATGAATATATCAAATAAAATATCAAATATATTTTGAATGTGTGTGTGTGATATAATTATTTCTTTTTAAGCCAAGTGAGAGTGCTCCCGATGGATATATTCTATAAATTCTCTTATTAAAGTTATCCATCTAGACATAAAGTATTGCAGAAACATCAAACTCCATAGACTTACTGGGCTGTAAGCTGAATGAAAGCTTGGTTCTTGGAGTGATTGGTGGAGGGATGCTTTGAGGAGGTGGCAATGGGGAAACAGAAAACCGTTTTTCACTTCCCATGACGTTAATTACTTGGCTCTTTGGTCTTTGTGGTCTCAGTGGGCTGATCTGATTGGGGAAAAAAAAAGAATGTTAGACCAATTAGAAGTATATTTTACACTGCAAGTGGGAAACAGTGGTCCACTACATACTGCTGAACTATAGTTCCTAGCATCACTTACTACTGGTCATGATGGCTGATAATAAGAGAGTTGTAATTCAGCAGTATCCAGTAGGCCAAATTACATACTACATTTGCCAACTATACAATGAAATCTAATTTGTTCTTAGAGCATGGCTGTTGGATATAAGAGAGAAAACATTAATTTATGAGCTGTCGACATTGTGATAAGTATGTTCCAAGATATACATCATAATGTCACAATGATAAGGAAAAAAAATCTTTGTCTCAATGCAGCATTACTCAGTCGGATTAATAAAATATCCTTGGTGTGTCCTTCAAACATCTTAATATATTTTTTGAGATGTTTTCTAGTTTTTTGGGTAATAAAATGTCTTGTGCAACTAATGAATTAAAACATAGATGAGTATGAAGAATGTTTCTATAATAATTCTAATCCTTTCTGCTAAAATCATCTAGTTAATGTTGAGTTTTCTCATTCAGACCACTAAACCACATAATATTAATTAATATTTTAGTTGCTGATGGACTTGATTATTTTACATATTGAACTGAATTTTCCTGACACAGAAAATTCAGTTCCATATGTAAAATAATAAAGTCTACCAGCAACTAAAATATTAGTCAGTATTATGTGGTCTAGTAGCCTGAATGAGAAATAGTTTTACTAACTGTAGAACTCCTAAAAGGAGTTAGATAATGACTTATAAGGTGGAAATGCACTTATAATTTTTCACGTTTCCTATGGTGGAATAGTGATAACTCATCTTGTTTTCTGTTACTGAAAGCCGAGACACATTGAACCTGGACCAGTATCAGAAAGAACTCTTATCACTTCCAGGAAGTTATTCAGCCCCCTTGCCTCCAAACCCCATTTTAGAACATTTTCCTGTACATCTACTGTCCCTACATCTCTATGTTTATGCAGGCTTTTTTATATTATTTTTCAACAACATACAGAAAGCTACTAGGTACACAGACAAGTTTTAGACCACAAGTTATATACTTGAAACTCCAATTAAGCATTTTAAATCACACTTTCTAACAGAAGAGATTGATCTGCAAACTGTTAGAATCTGAACAGCAGTCCCTCATCCTCTCCGATCAGGAGGGAGAAGAAAATTGAGAAAAAAAGTTTTTTCTTTTGTTATAAGTCTGTCCCCTTCTCCTGCTTGTCTTCTTTGGCAAAGAAGGTAGTATTTTTTAAATTAATAAATGATACCTGTATAAAATTAACATTTTTTAGGAACAGCTAAGTTTTTAAAATTAGAAGAATGTCTGGATTAAAAATCATTATGCTATATTGTCTATGATGACTGAAATATGCCAAACAAATCCATATATGAAGAATGCATAGCACAAAGTAGCTACTAAAAACAGGGAACTATTTCTTGACTTTGAAATACATGTGCTTGACACTGCTATCTTTTATTTGTTGAAGATCAAGCTAGACAACATCACTGCTTGCAACAAAACTAATCAAAAGAGGCAGATTTTTATGAAGTCATTCAAGATCTGGGACACCAGAGTTATATTCAATTTCCCAGTTAAATTCTACTATGTATTTTGAGGGTAGATGTTCATGTTTGGACTTTTTGAAATGCAAATTCATTGCCAGTTTGATTGTTACCACTTGGTATCTCATTCTCTTAATATCAAATCATTAACTTGATTCACAGTTCATGTTAAGATATGGCTTATTTTTTTAAAAATCACAATTTACTACATGTGCACGATTATTGGGTTCATATAGTATGTTAAAAAGTAAGCCACATATTGTATAATATTGGAATTCAGCCTATATTTGACAAGAGATCTTTAACACATAGTCTTAATATGCCAGTAGCTTTAGCTTCTGTTTGAGCTTTAAATAGTACCTGTACTGGGATTTTTAAAGGATTATTTTGTTCATTTTTAACAACTATATTGTATTAGCCTTATGAGTTTGCAACAGTCCTGAATCTGTAATAAGCCTATAATGCAACAGCAAGAATGGGAAGATGATATTATGTCAGTCCTGCAAAGCCTCAGTTGGTTACCCATTTGTTCCTGAGTGCAGTCCAAAGCATTGGGAATTACATTTAAAGTCTTAAACCTTTTAGGTTCAAGATACTTTTGGGAATGCTTACTTCCCTATCATTTTGCATGTGCCCTAAGTTCTGATGGTAAGACTGTCCTCTATATCCCATCTGAGGCTGCCATCTAGTCAATAGAAAAATGGGAAAGGGCTTACTCAGCAGCTGCCCCTTAATTCTGGGAGATTCTGGCTTATCTGGAGAGACTGGACTGGCAGCCTCCTTAATGACCTTTGGCAGCTTTTTTGTTAAAAAATTAAGGAAAGCCTTGGTTTTATAAGATTTACACACACACACACACACACACACAGTATATATATAATTATTTTTAGCTGCCATATTTGAGTATGCTTTTACTACATTTTTTTTCTTTTAGCTGCTTTATTAATTTAATTTAATTTAATTTAGCAATTCCATTGATTTCATTAAAAAAGGGAACAAGGAGAGACACATGAAATTATAGACCAGTTAATTCAATGCCTGTTCTAAAGAAATGGAAAGGTATTAGTAAACAGAATACCATCAAGTACAAAGAATGAGAACCAAAGAACCAAATCTCTTACTAAAGATTTGACTCAAAGAAGCTTAGAATGACACACACACATGGATTTTACACCATTTTATTTCCACAGCAACTCTTGACTGAAAAATAACCAAGTGCCAATAATAAGCCATTGAAATGTATGGCTAACTAGGGAATTGATCTTTTATCTCTCTAGTTCAGAACTCTTTTAAACACCATACTACCTCCAGATATGTAAACCCACACCAGCCATAAATATAACAGATGTTTTCCATTTCAGCATATAGAGATAAAGTAACCAAAGCCTTTTTTTAAAAGATTTTTTATCCCGCCTTCATTATTTTTTATAAATAACTCTAGGTGGGGAACATACCTAATACTCCTTCCTCCTCTATTTTCCCCACAACAACAACTACCCTGTGATGTGAGTTGGGCTGAGCGGGACTAGTTGGGCTGAGCAGGACTAGAATCACAGACTCCTGGTTTCTAGTCTCATGCCTTAACCATTAGACCAAACTGGCTGGTGCCTTTCATACCAATTAGCATGTACAGAGAACACTATATTATCTAAGACCTAACAAATTGCTGTTATATAATGAAAATCTGAGTTTAAGAATTGCTGCCAAGAAAAGTTCATGGACATGTCCATGCAATCAGCTGAAGTTGAGCTCAATTCAAGAGACTCTACCTTTAACAAAAACTAAGGGGTACAATCAATAATATGTGAGCAGGTTTCTGATAGCATAGCAGGACTTCTTTCACTTTCATCTTTCTCTCTAACGCTGGGTGCATACACTACAAACTGACTTCGGAAGATTTCCCATCTCTCCAAACCAGATTTAAGAGAGAGGGGGAGGAATACTTTCCCCAACCAAATGACATCCATCAGCAGAATGGTCTCAAAGCACCAGAGTAATGATGCTTTTCCTTATGTGGAATAGCTCTCTTCCCACAGAGAAGAAAAATTATACTCTAACAGCTTCGCAATGTATTTTAGCCAAAGAATGAAGGCTCTAGGAAAGAAAGAGAAAAGAGTCCATACAACCTCAAAGTATCCTTCAAATACATGAGACCTTATAAATGGCATAATTTTGGTTGATATGTTTATGTTATTAAGAATAACATAATACAACATTTTACTTATCTTTTGCCCTTGGTTAACTCTAAAAGTCAGACTCCCTGTATCTGCAACATACCACTGGCTTCTATGTAGTAAACAGAAGGATAGGCTTGGCTTGAGGATGCCTTAGAACGGATGAGAACCACATGCTCATAATGTTTTCTGAAGAACTAGACTTTCCAGCAAAAAACATGAGAGTTTCTAGTACAGAATGAATGACAACTTTCCTAAAGGATATATGTTTATATTACACCATCCTCCATTTGCATATGTGTTTGTGTGTATTGAATGCATGAGATATTACATCTGTCTGTCTGTCTATCTGCATATACAACTAAAAAAATTAAAACAGTAAAATATTTAAAGGAAAAGGCAGGTAACATTCTTTGTATACAATAAGGCTTTTTGTAAAAATGCCTTAAATACATAGGGCCTCTTGGTATTTATGAGATTCTTCTACTCCTTCAATACAAATGGCCTCTAGGCAGAGCACAGATACCATTAATAAAATAGTTGGGAAACATAGCAATAGGGCCCTCTCCCTCACTGCCATCTAGTCCACATTTGACAAGAATGGCTCTAAGAGAAGGACCTCAGCAGCTGACCTGAGAGCATGGGTCAGACTGATACAGTAAAAGGTAGCTGGACTATGCCTTTTCACTACTCACTGACTCCCAAAAGTCATGATAACTTGCAAGCACAGATTAAGTTTTAATGTGAAGTGTATCTACTGTGCTATAAAGAGGCATAGCAGTTATCCAGATCAGTATTTTTAAAGTGCTGTTTTCTCTGAATAGTAGGCAAACTGTACAATGAACAAGAATGATAGTTTACAATAGTTAGATGTAACAACACTATTATCTCATATCCTTATATAGATATATATAATTGCAGAATTTTTCAACTATGCTTAGCTATAGCTCCTTTAAAGACTGAATATAATTTAGGATAATAAATAGCCCCAGTCTGTGTATAGTTTATGGTAAGCCTAAAAAAATCTATTGGATACTGACTAATCTCTGCTCCCTGAACTCTCTTTAATACAGCACCAGTATGGGATTAAAGATATGTATGGGGATAGAGCTGCATAATTTTCCAAATGTCAGCACATGGGGTTGTGCTACCTGATCACTTGGCTAAATGATCTAGAAAAGAGGCTTCTTCAGGTGAGTACACTAATTAGTCACATTCTACCTCTACCCTATGTTACACGGAAGGTAGGAATTTACAAGTGCTAAAATACTCAAATCAGTCTTAAATGATATAAAGTCTTTAGTGATGCCAGATCCTAAGAGTATAACCCCCCATCCAGCATTTTGACACTGTTCGTTGAATTCTGATATGTAAAAGTTATTTCTTTAAATAAAGTATGGAAAATTATAATTACAGTTTCTGAAAGTATCACTGCTTCAGACTGCTGCAGAGAAATATCAGTCGATTTAAATTCTTTCTCAAATATTTCTTGGTGCTTGCTGTTTCTCTTTTCTTTCTTCTTTTCTTTCTTGTCTTTATCTGAGTCATCTTTATCCAACTTATCTTGTGATCGAGAATGCATCTTCTTTGGCAGAAGGGGCTCAAGCACAAACCTGAACAATATCAGTTTTTCTTAATATATGTACAATGAAAGCACAACTCTTTCAGAATATTCATCCTATTTCAATCAAACAAGGAATACGTACAGATATATACTGTATGCACACATACTTATACATTCAGAGTTTTTAATTCTCTATTATTATTTTTCAAAAAAAATTATAATTCAATATTATACTTTATGAACCAAAGAACATCTGTATGGCTTATTCAGTAGAACTGCAGTTGATGACATCATTAGACATACTCACTGGCTACTTTTTCTTAAAGAAAGTAATCAGACTGTAACAACATCAGTATGGCTTATTCAGTAGAACTGCAGTTGATAGTTGCTAGTGTCACCGGACATACTGACACTGACTGCTTTTTAAGGAAAACAGTCACAGTGTAGTAATTGTGGGAAGCGTTCCTGCTCTAGATCAAGCCACAACACAACTTTTCTGCCAAAAATTATTTCTCTGCTATCTGCCCACTAAAATGCAAATAAGAGCATTTGCTTCCACATAACAGGAGCCAGTTTAAACATACTTTTGCAAATGCACGAGCGTCATAATCTACTGCTGGTTCCATAATTCTTTTTTTTATATTGTGTGTTTTTGCATGCCAAGATAAAGAACATATCAAAACCTATTTATAAAGCTAAAGTAAAGCACTGCTTCTAAATGCCTATTTTTATTATGTCAACAATGGCAAGAGTTAGTGATACAATTGCCTGGGGCAAAATCTTGGCATCCCACAAATATGCCGGGAATTACCCCTACTCCCACCATGCCAATGAGAAAGGGATCATGTTGTGTTAAACATCAAACAGAAATACTGATAAAAAAACTATTTGGGATACTGATCTAAATCAGAGTCTCCTCACAATGCATTAGATTTTTAGAATAGCCTCTCTCCGCTCACAAAATCAGTAACCAGCAAAAAAAAAAATGGTGAAATTCACCTAACACACTCAGCTTAATTTTAATATTTTAGATAAAGAAAAGAGGCTGATACGAATCTTCAGGCTAAATATTTTTTCTCACTGTCTAGATATAAAACTGATTTTCAATCTGTCTGTAAAGTGTTATGAAATAAAAGCAAATAGCTTCAGAATGAACTAGCAAAATAGACATCTTATATCTCATTTATACATCATGATAGCCTCTTATAGCTTAGATTTTATCTTTAAAAAGACAAACAAAAGGGTACAGAGCAGAACTACAGTACAAATTATATCACTCTTACCCATCAGAGCCAGGTCTAGAAGGAGCACTGTCAGATGAGATTGAAGAAATTGAAGCAACAGATAGCGGCCTTGAGGAGGAAGGCATTGTGAATGATCTAACCATAGATCTTGGACGACTGCCTTGTCTGTCATCTACTGATGAGGGCTACAAAAAGATCAAATATAATTTCTTCTGTTACAAGAGCACCATGAAAGATGTAGATGTAAAATATGGTGACTTCATCAGTCCATTATTAAGGACAATATTATTGTTACTAAGATATCACTTAGAAGCCTTTAGACCCTCTATGAACACCTTTTCTTGAACAAGTGTATTTCGAATAACAGTTACTATAATTATTATGCTATTGCCCACTGCACTCAAATTTGACAGACATCTGGTGTGAAGAATATGCAGCTAAGCATGAGGAAGGAATACAAAAATGGTTAGGTAAACAACCACTTAGCCTGGAAGGAAGAGGGGGTGAGAAGGAAGCTCAAGATAACCCTGCCTTGATTCTCTTTAGTATAAGTGGAGGTCAAGGGAAACTCTATCAGGTTTTCAAGACTCTGTAACTATACCTTACAACAACAAAATAAAGATCCAGTAGTCTGTGTGGTATCTGTTTCTTCACTTGGCCTATTTCAAAGGCTTAACAGCAAGATAGAATTCCTATTGACCATTCCACCTCCCCACTTTCCCATCCTAGTTGTTGTACCATGGAGTAGGCTGGTGACAGAGCTTGAGGAGGTATATTCCCCCCTCAGCAAGATGGTCAGCAAATCAGCAGCTTCATCCAGAATTATATCTTGGATAATAAACATTTTATCAGCCAGCAGCCTGCCCTATTTTCCCAGCAATAACCAAGTTGTAGAATTTAATCATAATATTTCCCCTTGATGATTTTTTACTTCAGTGTTTACTCTCAGGCTTCTTTCCATTCCTCACTCTTGGAAACACACCCCTTAACATCAGACATCATTACAAACTTCACCCCACTTGGTACCTACATTATAGAAAACAAGATGGAGTAGAGGGGAGTTGAGTCTGAAAGTTGCATCTCTAGTGGCAACCTCGCTGCCCCAGTTCAGCTCTTTTTTTAAGTACCAACCCCAAGAGGCAAATGCATAGGACAGAGTCAGGAATCTCATCCTATGAAGAGATTCTATTATCTGGAATGCAAGGAATCTCTTGGCAAGCAGCAGCAAAATGGTATCTTCTTTGTCTCTCAGCCTACGTGGACAGAAGGTCTTCCAATCTGCTTTATTTGGGGATTGGGGATTTCCTAGATCAAGAAGGGCCCTCATGATCTTCTGTGTCAATGAGGTTTTCTTCGGTAGTGATCTAACAGTACATTAGATCTGTTAAATATTATTACTCAAAAGGACCAAAATGTTATAGAAACACAAATACTAGTACTGTGATTCAAATACCTGAGTTCACAAAGAAACACAGAGATGGAATAACAATCTTTAAAATATTTTTAATGTAGAATTTTTACAGTACTGAATACTCAAGATTTGTTAGCTATTAATAAATGATATACACACAAAATTGTGTTTTTCTGCCAAAAATAAAATTCCCATGCTGTTTGATCACTGATAAATATTTCAAGTTATTAACTAATAGGAAATGGGTTCTGCACAAGATATAGATAAAACAGATATAACATTATCTATTTTAACAAGATCTTTGCTGGGCATAAACAAGGCCATTAATTTTGCCACAATGTTAATAAATGATGTGTAAGTAGAATTTATGTTCCTATATTTCTTTTTTTGTGGAGAATATTTAGGCTGAGGATGGCCAACTGACAATTACTAAAGCAATTTATCTGCCTCCAGTGGACTTTATGAAATAGCTGTTTGAATTCCATGAAGTAGTAATTCTACAGTTTATGCAATAGTTGACCTTTGGATGTATTAGGCAGTGACTTACAGAGAAAGGGAGACTTATCCTTCTTCTTGTTATCAACTTTGTTGCTGCTATTTTTAATAATTGTTGTGAATCATATAATTTAAATAAAATTGGATTGAGGAACCCTGGAGTATTTCTTAGCTCACACTCATTTCATCCTCACAATTCAAGCCTGATTAACCTTTTTTCATGGAATTGACTACTTCTGGCATTACTGTAATAGAAAATAAAGTAGCTCACAAAAATGAGAGTTGGTACTAGAGATTAATTATAATTATAATTAATTATAATATATATAATATATATAATATAATGGTAAGAACTATAGGTACAAAACCAGAACAATATTGTACTGTACACATGTAAAATAAGGAAGAAAAAGGGTTAATAGTTAATCTTTTTCTTTAAAAAATCTGACACAAATTATCTGACATGAAGCATGACTAAGTTTAGATCCAATCTTTTATTTTCCCATACATTAGATTTTTCTTCAAACAGTTGTAGATTTTACTCTTTTATCCTCTAGTCATGAAGTACAATGAGAATCTTAGGCTCAGATCCTTAACAGCTTTCTCTGTTAAGTAGGCACTTCAGGAGTTCTTCTGATGTCCCTCTTTTAGTGGGATCTCAATAGACCCTCATTTGCCTCAACATTTTGAAGCATGATTCATGCTTCTAAATTCCAGTGGCAAATCATTAGGAAATAATCTCTAATTACTTATTAGGAAATATGTTTTTTCTTTGATTCATCTATGATTTTCCTGGTCATATTCAGTTTTTGAGTGTGTTCTCAGGCTGCCACATAAGACTGAATCCAGCCCTTTGCTGCAGATTTTGTAACACACCAGTGAGCTAAGAGAAGAGATAATGTTAGAGTTATGTACCATCATTGATAGAATATATTAACACAGGCAATAGAACATAATCAAATATTTGTCCACCAATAAAAACTAAAACTGCAGAACTGGAGAAAACCTTGAAGACCATATATCCAATACTTTTATTCAAAAACCTAATCATGGCTGTCCAACCTGTGTTTAATAATTTTAAAAGAGTTCCCTCCACAAAGGCAATTTGGTCTAATACTGAACTCTCTTTAAAGGGATTTCTCCTAATATTCAGCAAAAATCTATTATGTTATAAGAATTCAAGTACACCTTTTTTTCTTGAGGAGCAAAGAATAATGCCAAAGATCAGTTCAACTTACATGCACACTCCCATCCCAATAGTCTCCTATTCCCCAGGCTACAAAGCAGTAGAGAATCCTAGCTAAGAACAGTGCTAGTAATTTGAGTTTTCCAATTTTTAAAGAATGAGTGTGCTGGAGGTATTAGGAACAGAAAAAAAGAAAGGATAGATCAATAAGTATTTCTTATACAATTTATATACAAATAAATTTATCATTCTAGACAGATCTGGCACTGTTTTAATATAAATAGTAACATTCCTGGTCATGCGAGTTTTTAAAAGTTCTTCAGAATTCTTCCCCACATGCACAATTTGAAAATTCAAGGAGTCATCCACACAGCTCCTTTGCCCTGGCTCTGAGATGGCCTGCTTATTAGTAACTAAGGACATGTTCTCACATCAGACTTTCATTGTGGGGCCAGCCAGCCACTGAAGCAGGTTGAAGCTGGATCAAGGTCATCTGGCAGGAAACATTTTGATTCATGTGAAGAAAAAGCCAAAGGGAAATTGGAGACCTGTGGGGCTCCAATTAGTCTACTGAAAGACTACCCTCTTGTTTTTGGCCAGGGAACTCTGCATTTCTGGGGTGGGGGTGGGGGGGTGGAATTCCTTTGGCTGCCAGAGAGACCATACCTTCTCCTAGCAGCCAATGTTTTCTTTTTCCGTTTTTGCTCTGCTAGCAATACTGACCTTGTGGAAGGAGTTTAATGAGATCAATATTCCAAGTAATACTGTTGCACATCAGGGACATCCCTGCTGTTACCTCACTGGGTGTGGCAATGATGCCCTCTAGAATCACAGACATCAGGATAGGGATCACTGTAATGAGAGGCAGTGACAGAACTATGCTTGGTGGGGACAAGAAGAAAGTCTGGCTACAGAGAAGGAAAATGGTGTCCTTCCCTGCTTCTCTCTCCCCTGAGAACAGCCAAAAAGAAAAATGCTGCTATCACACTCATATGAAGGCAACTACTTTGCCTGGCCAGGGTTGTGGATGAAAGGCCTTAAATAAAGCAATTATGGATGGTCCATATACAGTATATTCTATGGAAACCTAGGAAGTTGATTTTCATGACATAAACTGCCTCTAAACTATAAAAATGGGAATCCACTAGTGAACACAAACATTATTATTATTATATACCTTCCATCACTTCATTTTCAAGCTGAAAAGTATTTAAAAATAGTGTATTTAGAGAGCTACTCACAAGACTTCTGATTCCATATTGTTTTTCAACTTTTTCTTTCAGTTGTTTAAAACAGGCTTCCATCCTCTCATGAAATGGCCTTAGTGCTTCTGTTACTTTATTACCATGAATTCGGATACCTTCTGTCAGGAAAGGGATCTGAAATGGGCAATTATATTTTAATTCATTTTTTTATCTTCTTTCAAATGAAATAGGAACACAATGAGAATTTCACCCCAGCTGTACACAGAAGAGTTGCCACCATAAAAATACCTGTAAGAATTGTACTAATCTATGCAAAATTCAGGGGACGCGGTGGCGCTGCGGGTTAAACCGCTGAGCTGTCGATCGGAAGGTCGGCGGTTCGAAACCGCGCGGCGGGGTGAGCTCCCGTTGCTCGTCCCAGCTCCTGCTCACCTAGCAGTTCGAAAACATGCAAATGTGAGTAGATCAATAGGTACCGCTTCGGCGGGAAGGTAACGGCGTTCCGAGTCGTCATGCTGGCCACATGACCCGGAAGTGTCTATGACAACGCCGGCTCCAAGGCTTAGAAATGGAGATGAACACCGCCCCCTAGAGTCGGATTCGACTGGACTTTACGTCAAGGGAAACCTTTACCTTTACCTATGCAAAATTTCACTTTTCATCATAAGGAAACTAAGGTCGATTTTGTACAATAGTTACTGATACTGTTATTCCACAAAACTGATACTTATATTGTATATACTGTATAGTATGTCATGTGCAGTTTTTCTATTTTTTGCTTTTATGTATATAATTTCATTAACATAAATACATATTTACAAGGCATGTTAGAATGATGATGATGAATGATGACTCTCATATTACATTATGAAGTCCTAGCAAAAGATTTTTTTAAAAAATGAAACATTAAAAAAGGGGTGCTTTTGGTAAAAAAATGCTGATTATGATCATTTGGGCCACATTAAGAATATTTTATATGAATTTGTACACATCTATGTGTGTTTAAACATGTATAAATGAATTTGCTCAATGCTAAGCTTGCATTTCTAATCAGACATTGGTTTTTAAAGATTTTAAAACAGGAAGGAGGGGATGAAAAATTAATTCTATTTTATGACTGCAAATAATTATGTGGAAGGCTGCTGTCACAAAATATCCATGTTAAAATAAGATTATATAATTATCTCACAATAAGGAGATATGGCTGACCTTTAAAGTATTTTAAGAAAAATACTTTATTCCTGTAGCTACAAACTTTCCTGTTTGTTTCCTCTCTCTCTTTCTTTCTCTCTTTCAACCTTAATGGGGTGGTAATAAAATGAGATACATGTTTTCAGGGTTTAATTTTCTTCATAGTAATCAGGCTAAGAGGCTTTTTCTTAATCATTCATAATTAAACCCTAATACTGATTAAAACATTTTTTTCCTATCATCCCTGAACATCCAACTAAATTAGCAGATTTTATTATTAAGGAAGATAAGAAAACAAGCATACTGCACTTAATGCATTCAAAAAATCTTGCCAGAATGAAATCCGGAATCCGTTTTGAAGTAGAATGCAATTGCCAATTCACTTGACTTCTAACAAAAAAGACTTAAGGAGGATAATATTTATTTATAGCCTACATAGATTTATCTCTGGTATTACAATTTTTTTAAAGTCACTTTTATATTGCTTTGATTAGAATGACTTCTTTATAATCAAACATTAATTCCAACCTATTTAGCTATGCTATGGAACTTAAATATAAGGTACCATAGTTACAAATGGAAGAAGACAATAGAATAGGAAGGACAAGAGACCTCTTCCAGAAAATTAGAAACATCGGAGGTAAATTCCAGGCAAAAATGGGTATGATCAAAAACAAAGATGGCAAGGACCTAACAGAAGAAAAAGAGATCAAGAAAAGGTGGCTAGAATATATGGAAGACCTGTTTAGGAAGGATAATAATATTAAGGATAGCTTTGATGGTGTGGTCACTGAATTAGAGCCAGACATCCTGAAGAGTGAGGTTGATTGGGCCTTAAGAAGCATTGCTAATAACAAGGCAGCAGGAGATGACGGTATCCCAGCTGAACTGTTTAAAATCTTGCAAGATGATGCTGTCAAGGTGATGCATGCCATATGCCAGCAAATTTGGAAAACACAAGAATGGCCATCAGATTGGAAAAAATCAACTTATATCCCCATACCCAAAAAGGGAAACACTAAAGAATGCTCAAACTATTGAACAGTGGCACTTATTTCACATGCCAGTAAGGTAATGCTCAAGATCCTGCAAGGTAGACTCCAACAATTCATGAAGCGAGAATTGCCAGATGTACAAGCTCTTTTTTCCTCCTATTCCTATAAGCCTTTTCCATACTAGTAATTTATAGCATCTTATAGCATCATCTAGCCTTTGCTGCTATGATATAAAGCTTGTCTTCATTATTCATATATTGGCACAGCAATGGCTGGATGATGCTGTAAGAAGCTGTAAATCACTGGGGTGGAATGACCACTGGGTGTGGCAAGTGACTCACTGCATACAGTGGTAAAAATGATAATCGTAATTCCACTTGCTTGAATAAATATGCTTTCGGAAAACTGTGTGGTTCGAGATGGTGGAAAGGAATACTGCATAGTACTATCTTGGGAGGAAATACCCATTTCCTCATAGCTCTATAAGCAACAATAACAGCAAATTAGTTAAATTATTTTCCTAATATAAAAACACAATTCAGAATAGGACACAAAAGGAGAAATCCAGCATCCTAAATGAGGAATAGCTGCTTCTCTAAAAATCACTCCAAATAGTTCTGAAGGACCAACTGGATCTGTCGAATGCTACCAACTTTCAGTTACCTTTAAAATTGGTAAAGAATTGAAACCAGCACAGAGAATATGTCAACTTTTCCTTCTCCTCTAGTGAGCTACTTGCATTATAATTAGTTTTTTAAAAATAAAATACCATTTTTTTATGTTATATAGAAATAATTTTTTTAACAGTTTAATTCTGGACTTTCTGGCTTAGAGTAATAATAATAATATCACATTATCTTCTCCACTGCAATAGTATCTGAAAAGTATTTTTTCCTATTAAAATGGCTGATTTATATAAGAAAACCGAGAAATGCAGAAGAGATATGAAAATTATCTGCGCCTGTATTAAAATAATGCACATGTATTGTTTAGGTATGCAGATTTGCAATAATATATACCGTATATTTTGCTAGTAAACTAAACATCTTTGAGGTTAATAGTATGTCCATGAGTACCATTAAAATTCATTTTTAACACAGTTATTAGGGGCAACGACAGAGTGCTGACATTAAATTATTCTCCTAGGGACAAATAATTTTTCTCTGAAGGCTTGAAAATTTCTAAAACCCAATTTGTTGTAAAAGCTTACAGGAAAAAATTAACATCAAGGGAGTACACTAGTTTATATTTTCAGAAATATTTTTATGGTCAATAGAGGATTTCAAAATATTATGAGTTAGCTTTTTTCAATATTTAAAACGTATGCCCCTATAAATAATTTCTTTTATACAAAGAACAGAACTGAATATAAAACATGAACGCAGTAGCATTTTTTAAACAAAAAGTAGTCAGTCACATCTGTGAAAAGCATCATAAAATATCTACATGTAACTATGCAACAGATACCAAAATGAGTTGATGCAGCCTAAAATTGCATTCTTTGCAGCCACATCATGCTTCTGACTAATATTCAGTGTGCTATTCGCTATTGTTCTAAGATCTCTTTTGAATGTATAATTTCCAAGCCAGTTATGCCCTATACCTATCCTATACCGATACGTTTGATTTTTATTTCCTAAGTGAAGAACTTTGCCATTTGCACTTACTTCCAGCTCCTTTCTCCAACATATTTTGAATTTTATGTTGGTTTTCTAGAGTATTAGGTATCCTATTCAATCATGTATAATCTGCAAATATCATAAGCAATCTCCCTTCATTTCAGCATTAATGAAAACATGGAAGAGTGGAGGGCCCAGGACCAGTCCACCTCGCACCCCGCTATTTACCACTCTGCAATTCAAGGAATAATGTGGAATCATTAATTAATAACAGCTCTTAATTACATCCAGTCTGTAGCATCAGCATGCCAAAAGCTTTGCTGAAGTCAAGTTATGCCTATAGTATACCCATAATCTATTAAGGACATTACTCCATTAAATTATGAGACAAGATTAGTCTGTAAAGATTTGTAATTTATAAGCCCATGCGGACTTCTAGCAATTATTGTATTCTTTTCGATATACTTATAGATAGAGCTCTTCATGATCTGCTCTAGAATCTTCCCAGGGATAAATGTCAGACTGACTGTTGTAAAGATTGCTGGATTTTCCTTTCCCCTCTTTTGGAAGATAGGAACATTTGCCAATCATCTGAAATTTCATCAGTATTCTAGGAATTTTTCAAATGTAATACATTGTGGTACAGCCAGATCATCTGCTAGTTCCTTCAGGTCCCTGGGATGCAATTTACCTGGTTCTGGAGATTTAACACATTCAAAGAAAAGAGGTAATCTATGACCATGTTTCTATCAAGATTCATCCTGTGTGCCATAAAAAAACACATAGTCTGTTTTTGGAGTAGAATGAACTGAAATACAGTAGGGGATTAGCTCTGTTTTTTCTTTGTTACCTGTTAGCATTTTGCCTTGAGCATCTGGTATTGATCTTTTTCGTTTTCATTTGCTTTCAATGTATTGGAAAACGCCTTTTTGGTTATTCTTAGCATCCTTCACTAACTTCAGCTCAGTCTGAATTTTAAGTTTACTGACACCAGCTCTATAGTTTGCAGCCACCTATCTGCACTCTTCCTTTGTGATCTGTCCCTTCTTTTCTGTATGTGTCTCTTTTTGTTTGCAGGTCTTCACCAAGATTTTTTTGTGTAGCCTCATTGGATTCTTTTGCTGTCTTCCATTTTTTTCCTCAATGGAATTTTTTGCATTTAGTATCTCCTTCTTTAAGAAGTCCCATCTATCTTGAGTTCCTTTTCCCATTACTCCTTAAGTAGCCATGGGGTCCTACTTATCATTGCCCTGAACTTATTAAAGCTCACTTTTATGAAATCCACAATATGTCTTTGACTATACTAGATTTTAGTTTCTCTTAAAATTAAGATTCCAGCATTACATGATCACTTTCTGCCAATTTCCTTGCTACTTGTAATTCCTCAGTTAAGCCTTCCATGTTGATTAGTATCATGTCAGGAATACCCAGTCCTCTTGTGTCTTCCTCCACATTTTGAAGGAGAAAGTTGTCAATACGAAGAATTTCCTGGAAGGACCATGCTTGGCAGAGTCTGTCTCCTGATAGATATCAGAAAATCCTGACCAGTAGGTTTGTGTTAAGGGCTTTTATCATTATGGCATGGGATACACACAAATTCAAGTGGTAAACAAATATTTAATTTCCGGAAAAAATGGTAAAAATTTAGCTTAAAAATCTTTAAAATTGTGGAGACGAGAAGGCAAACCCAAATGCAACTATAATTATCATTTTAATCACTGAAATATGAGAAATCCCATGTTTTTAAAGACACAAATGTAGAGAGAGGAAGTTTGTTTAACTGCATTCTCTAATGTTTATATAGTTGTCCACAACTGCAGAAAGTTTGAAAAACAATGGACAGGAAGGATGGAGAAGAATAACACCTAAACATTCAGGATCTTTAGTTTCATTCCCAGAGTTTCAAAATGCCATAGGTTTGTTTTAATTCATTATAGTAATGAGTTGCCAATTACCATAACTCTTCTCTTTGTCTCTCTTTAAGGATCCACCATATTGTCTACTGCTGTTCCCCTGAAAAGTTGGAATCTGTTATATTTGCAATGACTTGAAAACAATTCCTGAGTTCCAGTGGTGTAGAATATCCCCTATGCTCTTGCTTTTGGTCATTATACCCACCCACAGCTCTTGTTTCTCTGTCTGTCTGTCTTCCACTCTCCATGAGACTTTTTTCTCTGAACAGATAAACACTTGTCCTTTCTTGTCAACTGAAGTTTGTCCTTGCTGATCAAATCCTTTGGCTTTTTCTTTCTCATAGCACTGCTATGAGCTTACAATTGCTACAAGTATATCCTAGTTGTTTTCAGGCAGGAACACAAATATGCCATAAGCCCTGCAGATATTAACTGCCTGCTCTTGTCCATTCACGTTATTGTTTTAGAAAACCACATATTTTTTCCTAATAGGTTAATTCTCTCAATCAGCTTTGCTCTGCTTTTCAACCTACTTTTGACCTCTTTGAGACTGCTATTTCATTTCAGAATATGATTCAGTTTGGCAGCCCTTTCCCTTTATTTACTCCTCAGCTTTGAAGATTTTTAAAAAGATTTACACCATTTGATTTTTTCATGTTTTCTTTGCTAAATTCATCATTGTCTTAACTGACCAAACTAACTTCGGCTGCAATTCTATAGACAATTATTAAGGATTGAGCACAGCTGAGTAAACTCACATAAAATAGCACTGTCAATAAACTTAACTCCTCATTTCAAATGTGAACAAGGAATAAATAAACCAATAAATAAATAAATAAATACAGTGAAACCTCAGTTTAGTGGTCCTCAATATAATGGACTTCCTAAGCAATGGAGCAAATTTCTGTGGCAATTTACATCATTTGCATAATGAAATCATTGCACACATGACATAAACTGATGCAAATGATGAAATCTGCATCATCTGCATCATCACATAAATAAGATAAATCACTATGATGACATATTTTCATACTTAATTGATATTTTTGAATAACAGATACCCCTCTAATGAATTAGTCCATTAGAAAGTTTCACTGTTTTTTCCCCATTAATGCTACTTCTTTCTGCAACATCAACTTCATATTTCTTCTGGTTTATAACAGCAAACTTCACATCTGAGATCAATTTTCCCCTTCAGTGGACTTCTTCATTTTTCTTATTTTGTTTTAATTTATTCTAATCTACTGTCAGCATTTTTTTAATGAGTAATTTCTAGCCAAATATACTTCTTTCTAAAAGTAAACTTACTTTTTAAATACCAGTATGTACAGGGGAACCATATAATTTCAAAAGTCCCAGCAAGTTGTAAAAAATATGAACCTGGTTTAGAAAATCACTTAAAAAGTTCAGTGAAGTCTAAGCATATTCAATATTATGGTCAATTCTACCTTAGACAGAGTGTAGGGGCGCCTCAGGTGGGCTGTATTGTGAGGCAGAAAGCAGTGATAAGTATTGAAACATAAAACTGCTTTTTTACTTTTAGGTACCTTGGAGGACACTGCTCTATTACTTCTAGTATCTTATTTTCAAGGCCCCACCTTTTTTTTTTGGCTCCCTAACTTGATGCTGACAGGATATATTGGATTAGCTCTCATAATAAACTCAGAAAACAGACAAATTCCAAACTTATTGTGGGATTATAGAAATTAAAATACAACTCATCACAAGGGCACCAAATTGGGGAAAGGCTGTTCTTTTATTTATTAATTATTTCTTCCACATTCTGTACTTTTATTTTGGATCTAGCACAACCTTGTCATGAAATAAGTATTTATAATGAAGATTTCTGTTATTCCAATATGGTAATTTACATCTGGAAGTCTAACTCATATCTCTATGTTCTTTTTAGACCCTAATGGAGTAAGTCAGACCCCGGTAATAAAAACTGTTCCAATGGTTAATGTATATAATATATGTACTTTTTAATTTAGTTGACTGTTTCTGTTTTCTCAGAGGTTCAAACTGTGCACTTGACAGAAGAGATAAAAACATGGGTTAAAAGTATTCACCACATCTGGGAGGATAAAATGACAAATTATAGAAGGCATGAAAAGATGATTTTGCAAGCCTCCTGTTACAAGGCTTGCAAAATCCTATAGAAACATACCTTATGCACTAGAGTTAATTCTTTCATGCCTCATTTTTGTCAAAAGTGATAGTAAGATACCTCAGAAAGCCATTTGGTTGTTTGTCAATCTGATTTACCTGCCACGCAATTAGATCCTTTAGTTTTTCAATTTTTTCATGATCTTCTGGGTGTTCATATATGTATTTCTCATTAAAGAAAGCCTAATGGAAACAAAAAGCCAGCAGTTATTTTGTACAATGGCATTTATACAATGCATAATAGCAATATGTAAACATAATATTTAACATTACCAATGGTTCTGTGGAAGATCTCCCTGAGAAGGATGAAAGTAGACCACCTATTTCACCTGCACTCTTCTCCCTCCTTCCTCAAGGGCCATTGCCACTAACTGCTCCATGGGGGGAGGTGGAAAGGAAGGCAAATGATGGCTGTATCAGAACTTGTTTTAGCTGGGCTGCCCCTTCCTCCAATAGGGCCATTGTTACCAATGGCTTTCAGAGAACAATATATTACTTATATTTCAAATAAGTAAATATTGGTAATAAAGTATAAATCAAACTGATATTTGCATCAGCACATAAGCTTATCAGTTTAGGAAAGAACAATAAGAGCTATCTGGAACTTGAGTTTTCAAAAGTATAAATAGAAAATTTATAAGAAACTAAGAGTGCTCATGCTCTACAGATTAAAATAGATGACCATGAGAAATGAAGAAGCAGGATATAAGGACAATAGCACTTTCCCCCTTGTGTTTCCCAACAAATGATAAACAGAAGCATGGTGAAAGTAATGTTTACCATCATGACCAGTAGACATTTATAGCCTATTCCTTCATAAATGAGTCTGCCTTTAATAAAAAGTTAAGAGCAACTCTAAAATGATTTAAAGAAAAAAAATATTTTCTTATGGGAAAATATATTCCAATTCAAAAGACAATCCTGGAAATGTAATCTTTCAAAAGGAGGTAAGTATCTGAACAGGCATAGTATTGAATATAACGACCATTAAAAATTATCATCTTGTTTGTCATAGAGAATAAAGGCCTATTGGAATCATGTAATGAGAAATGTGATCTTTCCCACATTTAAAACTGTAATGGTGGGGGCATTCCTATGAGTGCAAAAAAAAATTAATAAATGACAACCATCATATTTATAATTTTTAAAAGCTCCTTAAAATGCTTCATGTTGTATTCATACAATTTTGCTTCATTTTGGGTTATATTTACTGCTGTGTGGCAAAGAATTGAGAGTGAGAACTTCACTAGAATGGTGCCACATGTTATGTGCATGTTAGCAAAGTCACAGATTTATACCTTGCACAGGTTACTACAGCCATTTAAGCACACCTAATTAAATAAAGCAATCTTAATCTGGTAAAAATAGTATAATTTGCCCTTCTTAGCAATAACTAATCAGCATTATTGCCAAATATGGGATCAATTTAATTCTTCCCAGTATTAATATGGCATTCTAATCAGGAATGTAAGCCAGCTCTCAGTCTAGCAAGCTGATTCATTCCCTGCCCCTATTACAGGTAGCAAAGACTTGCATGTGGTAGTTGAATCCAGCAAGAGCCCCCTAATGCTCCTTGCCCTCACTTGAGGACAGACACACCTGGGTCAACCAAGATGCTTTTATGGCTTACCCTGTCAGCCATTAAACCAATCACAGCCTTCTACTCTTGTATCTAGTAGCATATAGTCATGCTAACAACGCAGAATCTATGTCTAATTTTTCCAGCCCTGCTTGGTATCACAGGAGGCCCCGCACCAGGAGTGTATTGGCTCTTGTTTCCATACAGACTTGTATAACATCACATAGTTGCCTGGATGTTGAGGTTTCCACATTACAGGGGGTAGTCTGAATCACAAACTGAAAAATGACAATTGCAGACTCACAAACTGACTCACAGTTTGAGGGTTAAATTGCTGCTCTCTTGGCCCACTAGTGACTGGGTTAGTCGATTCATATGACATGCTAGACTATAAAACTGTCTGGATTAAGCATATTGTGTGAACCAGCCATGACAGAAATGGAGGTAAAGGTCTTTCCTCAGAGCCTTACCCCTGCCACCAACTGGTAGATTAAATATAGCTTTCAAACCAGATTTAATTCTTCAGGTTGCTCTAATAAGACAGAGGGGAGAAGGGGAGAGATAAACAAGACAGCACAAATTCTTCCTTGATTTTCTCTTCTGCCCTACTGATCATCATTACTTATTCACCAAACAAGAGAAGGTTCACCTTAGCCTCCAGTTTCAGTGATTCTCTGCCTTGCCTTAACTAACTGCTACAAAAATCATTTTAAAAAGTACTCATATTAGTAAAAGATTACCCCTTTTTAATATGAAATAAATTCTATTAGTAATAGAATACTAATCAATTTATTAGTAATAAATTCAATTAATAGTAATAAATTTAAGTAGCTACAGTGTCATTGCCAGCAAGCTCTATATCTTTCATCAATACTAAGAGAACAATAACCAAACATACCTTTTCGTAATTGGTGAAGCCTCCCATGACTGCAGGGTCCACAATGCCATTTAGCAGCATAGACAGAGGGTTAATAGGTAGATTTGGATCATTCAAATGTTGCTGAACCATATTGTTGATTTTATCATTTGTTAACTGCATGGTTTCAATTGCATTTTCAAGTGGACTGATTTCAATCTGAGAAAACAAAGGTTTAACAAAAATGATTATAAGAACTGAAATGGTTTGAATTCAAATATTAACTGAAAACAGTAGATTTAATTCCTGAAAAATTATTAATGTAGTTTTAAGTTGGGTCATCCTTTGAGAGAAAGGTAGTGCAGTCTGATGTGGCCAGAATGAATATTAAATTTAAGGCTCACCATATTTTTTTTACCCCAATGCTGGATGGTTCTGTAATCATCTAAGAAGGGTACATATCATAAATAGAACATGAACTTCAATAGTAAGTTAATATTTACTTATCTAAACAGATAAACAGAATGACCACGGGTAAGCAAAAAAGCAGTGGGAGCAGGAGTGACTTCTGACTTCCTGCCAGCTTCCCCATTCCTTTGCTTGTGGAAGCTGGCAGGGAACGTTGGAAATCATGACCATGTGACCGTGGGGATGCTGCAACAGCCACAACTTTGCAAATAAAAGTGGTCTGAATAGTACAGAAATTTCAATTCCACAGGAGTAATGGGTCCCGGATTTTTTTATGCATTCTTTAAGTTAGCAGATTTTAGGTACCTTAATTCAAAAATATTGCCGTATAATGCACTGTTTGGGCTAACTTGAGGGTACAAGCACAAAGAGATAAACAGAATGAGAGTTTCAGTGGAATATAGATATTGAGTAAATGCTCATGCTCATATAAATTTGTATAGACATATACAACTTGATAATAAGCAAAAACGGCATTTGTTTAGATTACTCATCTATATGTCAATTATATATAGTAAAACAGAAACTTAACAAATCAAGAGCTACATAGCCGCTCTTTCTACACTCAATGGACAAACCGCTATCACCTTTTACTAACATTCATTGGGTCACAGGGTAGACTACTTTTGAAATTAAAAAGCTGGAAGATGAAGAGGACTGAAAGATAAAAAATTCTTAATCTCTAGTTCATCTTTCGTGTTCCAAACGTTTTTCATTAAACACACAAAATATTAGAGCTGTTGCCAATATTTTGAAAGATGCACCATGCCCAGGAGCACAAAGAAAGTATTTCTGTTTGAATTAGTGATGCAGCTGCTCCCATTTCCTACTACACATAGTTGCTTCAGAAGCTATTCCTGTCAGGGTTATTTTAATAAGTTAAAGAGAGATGCTTTTTTCCTTCTCCAATACAATAGAGACACACCCTTTTGAAGGAGTTGCATAACAGTGAAAAATATTTGAGGTTAATATAGATACACCAAAATGCAACTTTATATCTGATTACTATAATTTTCATAAACTATAGAAAAACACCTCTATCTAAGGATCAGTAGCTTAAAATATTTCTGAAAGGCACATAATCAAGTCTTTGTAACTGTCACTTACATACACACATACATACACACACTGATTACATTCAACCTGCCTTAATTAACTATCTTAATTAATTAAGTTTCCAAAATATTTAAATTTTAACTTCACTATTAATGCTTCCAGCAAGCAGTCTTTACTTCATCTAGCACTGAATAATTTGTTAAGTCCAAAATATTCTTAATTTTCTACACACTATAAGTTGAAGGCATATTTTTTTTCTTAAGTCAGCCTTTTTGATTGTCCAACTTTTACAGTGATACGTTACAATTGGGAAAACCATGGCCTTGATAATATGTACATTTGTTATCAGTGTGGTATTTCTGCACTTTTATATATTGTCTACATCTGCCATAGTCTTTCTCCCAGATCTCTCTTTATTTCATGACTATAGTCACCATTCCTGTGAATTTTTGGGCATAGAAAGATAAACTCTGTTATTACTTCATCTCTACCTATTTGCATTGGACTAGCATTATCCATTGACATTATCTTAGTTTTGTTTAATATTAAGCAGTACAGTGGCTTTTACACAATCTTTTCACCTTCAGTAAGGATTCATTATGTTTTCCTTGCTTGCAGCCATCAAAGAAGTATCACCAGAATGTCTTATTTGGTTATTTGAAGGATCACCTTTCCCCAGTTACATCTACCCGGCCCACCAGAATGGGGAAGTTATGTTATGGGTTCCTTCTATGAGGGAAGTTCATCTAGCGGGACCATGAAAAAGGGCTTTCTCTGTGGTGGCTCCCTCCCTGTGGAACATTATTCTCCCAGAGATTAGATTGTACCCCACTTTGATACTTTTCCAAAAGGCCTGAAGACATGGCTTTGTCAGCGGGCCTGGGGATCCCAGGTTGAGATGGAGCTGATCAAGTGGCTGATCTGATTGTGTTTGTAGCCGGCATGGGGGGTGGGAGGGGGTCAATGGGTTTTTTATATTGTAGATTTTAATTTTGTAAACTGCCTGGAGTCACTGTATGTGAGTTAGGCAGCCATATAAATTTATTAAATAAACAAATAAATGTCTATAAGGTTGCTGATGTTTATCTCAGCCAGTTTAATTCCAGTTTCTATTTCTTCCAGTCCAGGATTTCTCCTGATTATAACTAGATAGACAGTATACCACCTTGGTACACTAATTTCTCAAATTAGAACTATTTAGTTGCTTCATATTGTATTCTAATGTTGCTTCTTGCTGATCATAGAATTTTTTTCAACAGGCAGACAAGATGGCCTGGTACACCCATCTTTTTAAGTGCTATGGACAATTTGTTGTGATCTGTATAGTAAGAAGCCTTAGAATAATCAATAGAGTTAAACAGTTGTCTTTTGGGAACTCTTTTGCCTTCTCCATTATCTAGAAGATATTAGCAATGTGATCTCGGGTGCCTCTGCCTCTTTTGAATCCAGCTTGTACATCTGACAGTTCTTGTTCCATTGATTGTTGAAGCATGGAATGCAAAACTTTGACCTAATGAGTATTTTCTCATTATCATGTGAGGTATCTGCAATTGTCTGGTAGCTTGAACAATTTTTAGCAGTATAGTTTTTTTGATGCTGGAATTTAAATTGATTTTTTCCAGTTCCTTAGCCTTGCTGCATTTGCCACATCTGTTTACTAACTGCAAATTAGCAATTATTGTGCAAAGCTTCAAACAGTTCTGTTGGTATTTCATTTCTGCAGTTTTGTTATTAGCAATGTTTTCTAGTCCTTCATATGTATCATCAATTTGTAGATTTCAGGGAGGGGCAGTTCTTATGCTTATTTATACCATTTTTCTTTATACCTTTTTCTAGCAAATGTTTATTTCCCTGTTTTTTATTGTGCCCATCTTTTCATGAAAGATTCCCTAGATATTGGTAATTTTCTTAAACAAATCTCTTGCCCACCCCATTCAATTGTCATCAGTTCTTTGCCTTGCCTTTAAAGATAACTCCTTGTTTCTTCTTGCTCTATTCTAGAACTCAGCCTTTGGTTGGGCAAAATTTTCGTCTGTCTCTGTTGTCTTTTGCTATCCGCCTTTCTTTAGCTATTTTCAGTATACCAGCAGAAAGAGAATTTGGCTTCTTTTGCTTTTTGCATTTTGAGATATTTTTGTTTCCTGTTTAATGATGTAATGAATTTCAGTCTAGAGTTCTTCAGACATTTTATCAAACCTAATCCATTAAATCTATTTTTTTAAAACTTTCACTGAATTATCATACAGAATATTGCTGAGGTTGTATCTTGTCTGATTACATTATTTGTTTTCTTTAGCTTAATTTTGTAAGAAGGAATTTATGATCTGAGCCACAATCAGCACCACAACTTGCTTTTGCTGACTGAATAGAATTTTTCCATCTTTGTTGATACAGCACCAAAAAAAGATGTCTAATTATAGGTCACTGGAATCTTTGCTATCAAATTTTCCTTTTATCTCTGACTACATCAACAGTTGGATATTCTTTTGACTTAATCCAGCCTCAGAAAAAGCACCAGTACTGCTTATATTGACCTCCTTATTTCCTAATAGCCTATTGGATAATTTAGGACCTAGAGGCCTCATCTTCCAGGATCATGTTGACATTGTCTTGGTTATGAATCCACAAGCCTTTTCACCACTATGAAGTTAGGCAAATAGCCTTAAATTAGAACTGTAGCATTAGAGTTTGAAGTTGTTATTTGGCCATGACATACAACTCCCTGCTTGATATGTTAAGAGAAATGGGTTGAAAATAACAAAATGAACAAGAAAGAAAGTACAATGTTTTTTACTTAGGACATGGAAATGAAATGAAGTGGTAGCTGGTGTGGTAATAGAAGATAACTTGTACGGCAATAGTACCTAACAAAAAGACAAAAGCAATCTTAGGGTGCATTAATAGAAATAGTTTTTAAATCACAGGAAGTAATAGTTCCAATTATTTTGCATACAGCAGACTCCCACCTTGAGCATTTTGTCCGGGTCTGGGCATCCGCTTTAAAAAGGAATCAGACAAAGTGGAACAAATCCAGAGGAAGACAATTAGGAGACTAGAAACTAAATCTTACAAAGGGAGATTGAAGGAATGTTGAGAAGAATGGTGGGAAATAGAGACTCTGTACTTTTTCCACTGTAAAGATCCTCCACTCTTCTATTATTCTGTTTTTGCCTGTGAGCCTATCAACATGGTTATGATCATGCTGCTATTTCACACATTCCGTGAATACATGATCCCCTAATCTCAGTGCTCTTGTGATCTCTCCTGTTTGCTTTTTGCCAGTGTATATATATGTGGATGTTTCACTTGAGTTCTCCAATGTTTGCCTCAGCAAAGAGGAAAAAACGGTTTTATTAGCACTTACATTGGAGTATAATTGAATTACTGTACAACAATTAATCTCAAATCTGTGATACCTGTATATATCCACAGAAATAAAATAGGTACAACTGGAGATAGAAATAGAGATAGAAATACTGAATTCATCAACATGCCCTGAATATTTTGTTAGTTTTTATAGAAGAATAGATACTTTAGTAGGATTTATTTGACTTGTTAGAGTGGTTTCTGTTAATTAAATGTTATTATTTAACCTATAACTCAAAGGATATAACTAAATTTGAAGCCATGCATTTATTCCTTCTTAAACAATATATTTCAGAAACAATTCATCATGAACCTATGTCTGTGAATACCCTTATTACAAATTTAGTGGTAAGATTAAATCCTAATAAAAAAAAAAAGAAACCCTGTTTAGGGGTTTTGCTGAATATGCTGTAATCCCATGCTAGGCAGAAAATTGGCCTGTACATGTTGGACCTGCCCCTTATTCTCCCTGACCGTCATGCATGCAGCTGGATGTCTGAAAGAAAGTTGTATTTTTTGACTGAATCAAAGCTCTTTGCTTGGTATGGAACCCTACATTATTAGGGACCTGATTCACATAGACTGCTGCATTCAAGTTCATGCATATGTGACTACAGGCATACCTCAGACCTCCAGATGAACAGCTGGAGACTGGGAAGGTAGGTGGGGCTGCATGAACAACCTCATCCCCTCTCTAGTTTTAACCCTCCATGTGCTCAACTGGAGGCCTGAATAAGGCTGTTAACTATAAACATAATAGTCAACAGGACAAATTTGTGGTATCTAATATCTAATCTATTTATGCCAATCTGGATAATACATTTCCACTGCTGATTGATTTATTTTGTGATTACAGGAGCAATTGCAAACTCCAAAATCAATATTTATTTGTGTGTTTTCTTCTATTCTTTGCAAATCTAAAACTTACAAAATTTATCTGGACAGCATAATGTTCATATCATAATATGCTTTTTTTAAGTCATTCTGCCACAAGACAAACACTAAGAGCTGGCTTGTTTTAGATTGGAATTAGCACAATTTTCATTTAGAAATAAAATACTAGCAACATGCTATTTATAATAGCTGACTGCTAAGGATTATTTCTATTCCCAATAACTTGCAATGCCTAGTTAGACATAATTTATTTCATCTTATTTTCTACTTTGGGCATAATACTTGTGTCAAGAATTAAGCAATCTGGAATTACAGAATTCAGGAATACATAATTGTGTTATTAGCTTTTTATCTGATAAGACAGTCTGAACAGCTGCTCTGGCTTTGGTAACAGCTGTATTACACATAGGAGATAAAAAGTTATACGCTCTGTCTTGAAATATTAAGATTAGTTGAGGCGATGTATTCATTTCACCTGTGTATCATTATAATCTTTGCTTACAAAAAGCTTATGCAAAAGAACTATGAGAAAAATTTATGCACAATTATGTGAGATGTGTAAAACTGACCTGTTTCCTAGTTACACTGCCCACCCCACCTAAAGAAAGATGTTTTCATGACAAAGGAATTTTAATCAGATAGCATATGACTAAAGTCATCAAGTAAACTATATTCCATCAATATCAGTGTAAAATTTATTGAACATATTTTGTTCAGTAATTAAATATTGGTGCGTATCATACTGTCATATACTCTGTACCATCCAGTCAGTTTCAACTTTTGCTCAACACAACTATATTGTGCTGAATTTAACAATATAGTCCAGCTCATTATGGAGGAATATTTAATTTGATTTTGAAAAAATAACAGATTTTAAAATTATATTACCATACAAATTAATATACTGCCCATCACAAGACTCTGGAAAGTCTGCTTAGAAAAGACAACAATATGATGAAAATAAACAGTACATTCCATAACAGAATTAAAACAGTATAAAACAGATGTATCTACAAAAAGGGATAGACATATCCTCAACCCAAATCTGGCAGGTGAAACATCCTTTGTCAGCAAAATCATGTTGGAACAAGTTGTTTTCATCACCTTCCTAAAAGTTAGCAAGGACGTGTCCAATCTAACCTTGGAAGGCAAACTGTTTCACAGAGATGGGGCTACAACAGCAAAGGTCTGCTTCTAAGCTCCTAACACCCCAATGTCATGTGGGGGAGAAAACTGAAGCATCCTCTCCCCCCAAAAACTTTGCAGGATGGACAAATTCAACTTGGAGAGAGCCAAGCCATTTAGAGTTTTACAGGTGAACATTAGCACACTGAACTGCTCTTGGAAATCCATTGTCAGCCACGGCAATGGCAAAACAGATGTTATTAGACGACAGTGGTTTTAACTAAGACGGCAGCTACATTTTGGATCAAGTGCAGTTTTTGGATAGTCTTTAAAAGCAATTCCAAGTAAAAATGTATTGCAATAATTTAAACTCACAATAAGGGCATGAATTAGTGTTGCAACGGGATAGAGGAATTTAGTTCTGGGTGTTGAGAAAGAGGTGAGAGAAGCAAAACAGTTACTCAGCTTTGACAAACTAGAAAGCATGAGAAAGATACTCAGAACAGCTCCATCCTGACCTTGTTAAAAAGGGGAACTGAAGGTTTAGGACAGGCTTTCAAGATTCTATTAATATACCCTATAACAATAAAGTAGCATTCCTGGAATCTCTGAAGTGTTTGTCTTATCTCAACAGGCTGACACAAGGCTTTTTTTGCTTCTGCTACAGTATCAATGAATCATGTCTAATTTTTTATGCACAAACAGCAACTCTGTTTTGCTATGATTCAGTTTAAGCCTGTTTAATTCCACTCCACAAGTTCCAGGCACTGAGTATGGACTCTACTCTTGGAATGGCAATATATTACTGATGGTACTTCACCCCAAACTGACATATAGCCCTTTTCGGGAGAGATGGGCAGTGATAGAAATTTGAAAAATAAATAAATAAATATAATATAATATCTATAAATTACTAGGAACTACTGGGAAGATTAAGTAACAAGGAGGAGAGGGCTGAGTCCCACATTGAAGCAACAGGGTTGACTGTCCCTTCCCCATGACTACCTAATGGAACCACCCACTCAAGGAGTAGAACCACCAAACACAATGTCCCCAACTCTCAAAGACAGTCCAGAAGTATATTACAGTTGATGTTATCAAACACTGTTTAAAGGTCTAATTGTATTATCAGGGACACACTCTGTCATCCAATCCTGATGCAGGCCACTCACTAGAAACCAGTGCAGTCTCAGTTCTATAACTGATAGGAATCCAGATAACCTACTCTATGCAATATCAACTGTGGCTGAAGCCCTACCACTTTCTCAAAAATCTTCCCCACAAAGGAATTTTGGGTGGAAATTGTCTAAGGTGGCTGAGCTCATGCTCCAGAAAACCCTATCTACGTCCCCAGATTCCACAAGATCAAGAGATTCCCAGATTGCCCTGGCCATCTCACTAGACTCTGCTCAGTTGGTGTTCAACCTTAGAAAATGTGAATGATTTTATCACCAAAGAATCTAGCAGATAAGTCATAGCAGACTGCAGGAAAATCTTCCTACCTACTCCTTCCCAAAAGTGTGTAGTTAACATCGAACAGAGCTGCTGGGCAAGAATCTGCAGACACATAAAGAACAGAGGACCGAGACCATTTTTATCACTACTATATGCTCCCAAAACATGGGCACATAAACATGTTTGATCACATTCACTAATTCCCTTCTAGGCATCTTTTCTGTTACTTCATCTCCTAGAGTTCCTCAGTAAACCAAGAAGCCCCCTGGAATGGGGACTAGAGATAGAGTCCTTGGAAGCAATCTCTCCAGAGCTCAGCAGGATGATAGGAGAATTGCCTGCCAGATCACTGGAAAAATCCCCAAGTGTCTGCAGAAAACAAATAGCATTTATTAAATGTGTGGGATAGGTCTTCCAACCCAGCTGAAGTCCACGATACTGAGTTGCATATATGGTTTTCTTAAAAGTATAACTATTTTTTTATTTACACATTTTTATTAAAAAGCTAAAGCACTAATATGTTCCTACTGTACAGATTTTTATTTTACTAAAAAAAATAAATGTTTAAGAGATATGCAAATAACCATATAAATGTCTAAACAAAGTTGGTTGACAAATTTCACTAAAAAATAATAAAATGACCCAAATTAAAAATAAACAAGTGAATTAGTGGTTATTGCTTTGGAAATACAATACTAATATTTTTAATTACTAATAAATTTTGAACACAGTTCATCTATGACTATGAAATGAAGTTGGAGTATGAACCTCAAATCCAAAGCCATTCTGTTGGACTCAGATTTTTTTGCTCCAACAGAAGTCCTTTTCACAAAATGCAAACTGATAACACTGAAAGACCTGCAACTTATTCTAGAACCTGATGTAGGTAGAAATTGTGTTTGACCTAATATAAAGCTACTTCTTTGAATCTATACTTCATTCATGATAACACTTCAAAGTCTTTCATTTCACACTCGTAGCACACAAAACTAATTTTAGTCACTTCAGGTGGCCAAAAACACTTCATAGCAAAATGAAGCTCCAGCTGTCCACCATTTTTATTTTCTATAATTGGATCTGGGCCAAAATGGTGCCCAGAGGGATCAGTAGGAAGGACAAGCAGATGGAGTACTTCATAATGAAACACTTCTAACCATCTAAAAAAAGGGCATCAGCAGGGTACCTCCCAGGCAGGAGGTGATGTTCTAGTTCTCACGAAGATAAAAGGGAGGAGGGAAGCATATTCAGACTTCTAAGATTTTATAATAAAAGTAGTATTGGCCTGTCTGGCTTTGGTTTCCTAGTCTGGACTACTTTGAAGGGCTGACAGAAATATAAACTCAAGCATCAATTCTGCAAACACTCAATATGTTAAGCATCAGCAAATTATATATTGATTTGTTTAAAAATATCAGCTATCTGATAAAGTGATCTTGGTAAACATCTTCTGACCTGAACTTACCATAAATACAGATTTGACTTCAAACCATCTTAAAATGCCAGGTAGTTTATATGCTGTCACATAAATGGTTCTTTCAATCCACATATTCTGTAAATTTAAGACAAAAGATTTGAAGTAAAATGCTCACAGACTGATAGACTTTAGCCTAACCTAAATTTTATACTGTCATCACAAAAACCGAGTAGCAACTGTACTGACACTACAGCTTTTAAAAAATGCAACACCACCACCCAAAATTGGTGGAAGAATACTTTTGCATTCAGTTTAATTAATTTTCTATATGGTTTGTCATGAGCTCTTGTATTCATGTAGAAGACACAAGTGAATTATCTCTCCCCTAACTTCAACTTGTACATATATGAACCGGCTATACAGCAAACAATTATTTGAAATATATATTTACTCAAATATAGAAATAGCTGTCTGCAGTACTAGTGCAAAGCTGTTGCTTAGAAAAGGAATGAGAGAAAATCCCCAGCTGGTACAAATATTAGTTTCAGTAGATGGAGGAAAAGAGTTTAATTTCCCTTCTTTGCCTATTCTGACTCCTTTAATTATCTGTCTCTCCCCTCCAGTTGATACAAGCTGCATATTATATGCAAAGAAGCATTTGTACCTTAGCCTCAATAAAGCATTTATAATCTTTGTCTGCCAATAATGTGATGTATACAGGGAGCCTAACTCAATGGAGAGACCTTAGTATTTGAGTAAAACAGTATTTTAAAGCATAAATTAGAAAATTAGAAAACTAAAAGAAAAAGCTGGTATTAATGAAAATCATCCATGTAGGAGTTAAATTTGCATGACTAGAATCTCTACATTATGCAACCACTTTTTAATAACTAAACATTAACATTTTCAAGACTATCATATTTTTGTTCTTCACTTGATGACAGGAAATTCCACAACACAATGATCAAAACGTCATATATTCATAAAACTGTAAAAATTTACAGAGAGCATATATATTATGTTCTCTCTCATATTATACGAGCATATGTAAAGGACATTAAGGAAACTCTGCATAAGATGTTCAAAGTACCGCAAATTCATTATCTGGATTTTTCTCTCCTTTTCGAATGGGTCGTGAATACTCAAATCGCTGAACCTCGTTTACCCTATAGAAACTAAAAAGAGAGAAATACACAATTGCCTTTATATTTTCATATGGTAACAAGCCAGTTTGGTCTAGTGGTTAAGTCAACAGACTAGAAACCAGAAGACTGAGAGTTCTAGTCCTGCCTTAGGCCTGAAATCCGGCTGGGTGACCTTGGGCCAGTTACTCTCTCTCAGTCCAACTCACCTCAGAGGGTTGTTGGTGTGGGGAAAAGAAGAGGAGGAAGGAGTATTAGGTATGTTCACCGCCTTGAGTTGTTTATAAAAATAATAAAGGCAGGATAAAAATAAATAAAATAAAAATAAAGATACTTAAGATCACAATGATGCTTCACATATTAACCATTGCAGGAAAGTGTTATTTTCATGATGACCTCCATATGTATTCTAGTCGCTTAAAATTAGGATTTTCAAACTGCAATATCACAACCCCCTAAAATGGTAAGTGAGATTGTGTCCTCCCCCCTCCCCCAAAAAAAACTTAGTGACAGGGTTTGGCAAGGAATAAATATGCTGCTTATTTTTCATAATTAAATTTTGATCTATAAATCACAGGGTTCTCAAGCTCTGCAGTATCACAACTACCCACTACTGCAGACTTGTGCAGACAAATAAAAAGCAAAACCAAGAGTAAAATTTGGAAGTTTTTCTCATAAAGGTATATTAAGAGTCTGTGGTCAGTTCAGGGCCACTACTGAAGTTGATGGCTGAATGGAAATTATACATCAGGACTCTCTCAGCTTAGTCTGTTACTGTTCTCAGCGTCTGGGAAAGAGGATGGCAGACTGAAAAATACTGCAGGTTCAAAACATATGCACATTGCTCCATTATCTGGAAAACTGAGAACTAGCTCACTTGTTCATCCATTAACAGGTTTTTACCAAGAGAATGAAAGTGAACTCCTATAAATTGGGTTCTAACAGCATTCAGTTGTTGAGATTTCTGTAATCAAATGCCTTTTCTCTTTTAATAAATCTGGTTAGATAAGCTTCTGTAAGAGTCTTGCTTTTGAGTATACTACGCTGTCAAGAGCTTGATGCTACTGATGCTATCACTGTTCGGTACAACTTATTTGCCAGCATCCATTAACAAGCTGCAATGTTGTCAGAAATACATGCATGCTATAATGTTATTATGTAAATTACACAAACTGTGCCATGACATCTGTTGTCTATATGTAATTTGCATCAACTTGGTGATGATGTTATGACACATGGCATCATTTGGCCTCTTTGTCCCCTTTGAGGATGCCCATGACCATATTAGTTGTTTTCAATAAATAACCATGCTTTTAAACATAATTTTCAGAATATGAAGATATGTTCTTTTCATGGTATATCAAGGCCTTAGACATTACTGCCACAATAACTCTGCTCAGGAAACCTTTTGTTTTGTTACTAGTGGTATATAATATTTAGATCACAGTAATTTATTTTATGGGAAACTCTCTTTCAAAACTCTTTGAAAACCCTCAGTAACTAACAGTGAAATCCTAATTCAAAGTTGCAATGCCTGGAAGGAATTAGAAGGAGGCACAAGTCACTTTGAGTTAAAAAATCCCTTCCTTCTGTTAAACCTCAAAAAAATAAACAACAAAACACCTGATCGAAAGTACTGATTTATCAGCTGTACTGCCTTGCACATGCTGGTAGAAGGAGTTTAAAAAGAGGTAGAGAAGAGGTAGATTAAAGAATATTTGAATTCTGTTTGAGGCTCAGTTGTAAGACTGTCATGTCAATGTAGAGGACAGGTAAAAGAGAAATTGCACACACAAAAAACCAGGGACAAATTACTTTTTATCAGTATTGAAGGATAAATGAAAGCAGAGAATGGAAGAGAGCAGCCATGAAATCAAAATTAATTTTTTCTTGAGATAAATTGAAATAAATAATCTCTTGCTGCACTCTTAAACTGTCTATTTCTTTTTGTGTTGATGAATATAGATGCAGTTCTTCAGGCCATTTAGCAGGTAATACATTTAACCAAATGCAGTCTACTGAAGCTATTCAGAGTAATTGCTCATTTTGAATGTCTGTACCTTAAAATTTGCTCTGATACAGGCTTGTGAAATTTTGATGGTAAGTCAAGTTTTGGCTTTACTGTAAAGCACTGAATATCTGAATTACATGTTAAGAATTACAGTGATGCCTAGTTAAAGTTATACAACTAGAAAACTTAATATATCACACACATAAACACAAACCTATAAACAAAGTAAAGGCAAAAATTCTCTCAAGTGGCACTTGACTCTTATGGTTTCTTGGATCATCATAAGGAAGTCTGCCACGGCTTTTTTCAATTTCCTAATCTAATCTATAGATCTTCTTCTTGGTCTCTCACTCAAGTACTATCCAGATCCAGACCTGCTTAGCTTTCTTCATGATCAACCAAGTCTGACTAGGTCTTATCATCTGAGCTTGGCTTAAATACAGTGCAAAAGTAAAAATATGAGAATGTAGGAAAGGCAGCAACACCATGAGTTGTTGAAGGAATTCTCATTATACCAACTATACCAACTAAAGCCATCAAAACTCTTAAAGGATACACTGCCCAGGAGAATTTTTAATGTCTTCACCAGGAGGAGACGTAGTCTTCATTTTTTCTGCATTAGGAAACTGGGTTAATAATCTTGCTTCAAAATCTTCACGACGTTCATATTCTTTTCCTCGATAAATAAAAACTTTGTTCTATAAACAGATATATAATATGTTTTATGTTTTTGACAGATTCCATTTAAATATACAAATGCACCCAAATTCAGGTTGAGAATATCTTTGTTTCTACATTGTGAAACTAAACATTTCTAGAAACTAGCAGAAAATAAAATTCTACACAAATCAATAGTTTTTTTTATAAAAAAGAAATCCTGCAACAAGAATATGCTTATACTTCCACATATTTACTTAACACAATTAATTCTTCATTCTGATTCATGTTCCAGAGCACCAGGAAATGACCAAAGAAGTATCAAATATTACCCTAAATACAAGAAAAAATCCAGAAACAAGTATTAAATTTATTACTGTACCGAGGCCACCCAATGTATCTCCCACTCTATTTTATTGTCAATAAAAAGTATTTATGAAAATTTGGAATACTGCCTTTTATTCAAAGTAAAGTGTATAGAATATAAAATACGTTTTGCTGGCCTGCAACAAAATTGAAATATAGAAGAAATAAGGAAATGCTAGAATTCCTTCACAGTTGCAATTAGCACTCTATCCCTTTCTGGTCTCTAGCTTGCAGTAAAATCAAAATAAGGAAGCAGTAGAGCACTCATTTTTTCCTCCTTCGAAGTTGTGGACAGTATTTTTTCAAAATGACACAGGGTAGGTACAGCTACATTTGTAAAAAAAGCTAGTGATAATACTTTGCCTGGCCTCTCTTTACAGAGCTTGGAAAGTTATGTTTAAGAGCTGCAAATCAGCCCTCAAATCAGAATTAGATGCTGTGCTTTATCAGGTGGTCAAGACACTCTGCAACTGCATGATCTCAGAGAGCTCCTTTGTTACGAAGGAGTTGGGAAGCATTTCTTCACCTTTATTCTCTTCTATGCTGTTGTCAGAAGTTGTCTGGTTGATCAGTTCAATTTCTGTGAGCCCCTCCTGATGTGATTGGAAAAGGTCCTCCACTTCACGTGGCTCTATGTCTTCAAGGCTTCCTCACTAACACCCAAGGATTGCAGTCTACTCTACATCATCTGCTGTTCATGAAACAATTTCAGTAGATGAAGAAGTGATTGCCCTAGGTCACAGTTATTTCCACATAGCATTCCATGCTATGATGTTCTCAGTGCTGTAATTTGTGAATTAGTGAATGAGGAGGAATGTTTTCCATGAGATCCAGCATTATCCTGAAGAGTAGTATAGCCTGAAAGTTGCTATTGGACTTGGTCCAGCAGTTGATCCATTGCCACTTATCATAAAGGTGAGGCGTCCTTGGCTGGCTTAGAAACTGGAATATTTCTTCTTGCTTGCTGATAAAGGTATGGGATGACATCTGCTTTCAGAACAGGTCAATCTCATAAGCAACAAAGATTTACTCTGGCCAGTATCCCCTGGAATCAATAAGCTTCTCAAATGCCCCTGAATATCTTTGTGTTTTTTCATGACCCACTGATGCAATTTTCCGTGCCAGTTTGAGGTGGGCTAGGGAGGATGTAGCAGAACTTGAATGTTTGCAGACAAACTATCTCCTGTTTGTCTGAAAACCTCCCTCACTGCCTTCTGTAGAATTGGCTGTTTAGCCATAACACTTTTTCATGGATTACAGGCCAGTCTGGAGCACATTCCTTTGAGCTTGTCCTCTGTCTACAGGTTGAGGACTTTTTTCATCCCTTCCAGGTGGGTATTGCATAAATGGGTGCCATCTTGAGATTCTAGGATGATCAAGTCCAGATATGCATTTATCAGCTGCATATATGTAACTCTTGAAATAATGAATAACATTTTCTACTTGTATTCTTCATGCTTTGGGAATGTTATTTGCACAAGTCAGAAGCTTTAGTATTTAGTCCTTTATCTTGTTTTTTAGCAGCAAGTTGAGTAGGGATATCAAATGCTGTCTTATACATCAAGGAAATAGTTGAAAGACAAAGCAAGCTATCTTAAAAACATAGCAATAAACAACATATACCAAGTAAACTGGTAAGCTAAATAAGTCTGAAAAATAGTTGTCTGCAAGAAAAAAAAAAGGAAAAATACAAAACCACTGCAAACTAGAAACATCCAGATTCAAAAGCATGCAAATAATAGGCATGTAAAACAGGCCAAAAGATGAATGATAAATCAAAAACAAACAAACAATAGGTAAAACATAGACAAACTAAAAATACATAAAACATAGAATATAAAGTAATGGTCAACCTCAAGTCATGCACAGATCTGAATGGCTGAGGCAAATAGTATGGCAATAATCAATGTCATAATGTCATTAACATCAGCTAATAAAAGAAGTTAGATTCCAATCAAAAGAACTTCCAGGAATTGAGTTGAAACCTTATAACTTTAAGTGTTAATCTCTATAAACATTACAAAGTAACCCAAGTTAGTAATTATGTGGTTTCATAGCCACAGGGCACAAAGGGTTATACCATGGGATGCCCAGAATTGGTAAGCTTATAGGACAGAAAGGAGAGAGCTGAATCTAGCTTGGAAAACACAAAGCAATATTTGGGCATGATGAATGTTTTCACTCATATATCTTAACTCCTGCTTTTCCCTCACTCCTTTTGTTTGATCTTTGTCCATGAAATGTCTGGAGAGGCCTTCTGACTGAAAAAATCCAACAGAAGCTTCAGCCTTCAGGACAGTCATTACCGATTTCTTTTAAGTGGGTCTTTTAAATTGTGCATTTTGAAAATAAATCAGAGTAGGAGGGGAAGAGCATAAATGTACATGGGCTTGGTTACATAGGGAGAATCCATTATTTTTTATTGCATCCAAATCAACTTTTTTGGGAGGGGTTGCATTCCAGTCAGTTTTGACTCCTGTAGACTGCCTGGGGAAGTCCCTGCAGTTTTCTTGGCAAGATTTTGGAAGTGGTTTGCCATTGCCTGCTTCCTAGGGCTGAGAGAGCCCAAGGTCACTCAGCTGGCTTTGTGCTTGAGACAGGATTAGAACTCATGGTCTCCTGCTTTCTAGCCTGATTCCTTAACCACATCATCAAACTGGCTTTCTTTAGATCAACTAAATGGTACTTTTATTTTGAAAAAGAAATACTTCCTAATTTTAATTAGGAGTTCAGGTTAATTTTTATTTTCACTTAAAAGGAACAACAATTTAATAAGATAGTAACTCATTGAATCTGTGGAGTGCTGGCCAGCAGATTATTTAGGAAGTGCCCTTTTGGGCCCTGAGATCCAGGGAGAAATTTCTGCTGGCCTGGGTGAGCAGTTTGCTAAGTCATTTAAGGACATAATTGCTCATTTTATTCTTTCTGAACTGGATGAAAGATTGCCAGGAACCCATGAGATGACAGAGGTAACATCTTATGAGATCATCTGGGATTCTTACAATCCCATGACATCCTGAGGAAGTTGACATGGCCCTCTGCTGAATGAGTTTAGGAATCTGCAAATTAAGACCTGGGAAGGTTATCTGTCAGTCTGACAGTGCGGGTACAGGAAGTGGTGAAAGGATCTCTGGGAGAAGAGACGATTCTACCTATTTTGAAGTAGGCAGTGGTACACTTCCTCATCAAAATGCTTCACTTAAACCTGCTATCTAGATAATTACTGGTTGATCTCCAACAAACTATTTCATGGTAAGGCTACAGAGAAGGTGGTGGGCCTTCAACTACAGAGGAACCTGTATGAGATTATTTGGATTCCTTTCAGTTGGGGTTAAAGCTTGGGTATGGACCCCAACTACATTGGTTGTTCTTGTGGATGACCAGCAGTGAGATTTGGAGGGACAAGGCGTATTTCTCATCTTGTTGGATCTCTCAGTGGCATTAGATATCATCTATCTGTGAGGATTAGGGATCAGAGGCACTGTTCCACAGTGGTTTTGCTCCTTCTTCAGTGAACACTTCCAATTAGTGTTGCTGGGGAAGGAGAGATCATGCCCTTGGGCTCTCCAGTGTAGGATGTGCCAGGGCTCAGCCCTCTTCCACATATTTTTTAACATGAAACATTGTTTAACATGAAACTAACTGAAACTGCTGGGAAGGTTATCTGTCAGTCTGGCATATCAATAGCTGATAATACCCAGCTTTACATCTCTACCCTAGCCTAAGCAGGAGATGTGGTGGGAATCCTGACCCAGTGTCTGGTGGATGTGATGGACAAGATACAGCAGCAAAGTGAAGTGTTTTGTAAGCTACAACTTTAACAAAAGGAAAAAGAAAATAAGACTTTGAGGGGAAAAAAAGACTGAACACAGGGTGTTTAACCTATTATCTTAAATTTCTCTACACTAATGGACAAATTATGGGTAACAAGCAAGGTGAATTTGATGTCATGAGGAGCAAAGGCATGTATGCGATAATATGGATTACAGAAACATGGAGGACTGAATCCCACCAACAGAACTTCAGGATTGATGTGAATACCCTGTTTCAGAGGAACACAAGACAGAAGGTGGTGTAGTGTTGCACATCAGCAAATCAGTTACCTGCACAGAGGCCCACTGGATTGATGGTAACACTGAAAGTGTCTAGGTTAAGATAAAAGGACAAGCCAACAGAAGAGATATTTTGCTGTAAGTCTGGTACAGACCACTAAACCAGTCAGAAGAGGTAGATGAAATTTTATTAAAGCAAGAAGTGAAAAAAAAATCATTAAGTGGTTGTGAAAGGAAATTTCAAGTCCTCAGACATTTGTTGGAAGACTAATTCTGCCAGATATAAGATGTCACATAAATTCTTGGCTTGTGTTATCATAATTTTCTTTTCCAAAAGGCTGAGGAAGGCACTAAGAGATATGCTATCTTGGATTTGGTTTTACTACAGGGAAGAGTTGACTGAAGATATTAAAGTGATGTGAACTTTAACTGCAAGAGTCCATACATTGTTAGAATTATTTTAACAACAAAACAATTGTAAAAGTCTTGACAATTATAAAGGCCAAAGCTTTTGCTGTCAGTTGGACCTTCTTGAAAAGGAATTTAAGGATAATGCAGTACAAAACAAGGAATAACTTTATTGATTAGTCATACGACCATATCAAAAATTTGGGCATCAGCCACTGTAAGATATAAAATATAAAATATGATACCATAAAACAGCTAAAATACAGTAAGATAAGATAAAATATACTATGGTAAGATAAAGTACGATAAAATACAGTAATATCTTGTAGTGGCTGATGCCCAAATTTTTGATATGGTCATTTGACTAATCAATAAAGTTATTCCAGACTTATTCCAGTACCAAACAATATCAGTGAGGAAAAAATGAACAGACACCTGAAAAAGCCAATGTGGTTGAATAAGTACAGGAGCTGAGAAGGAATAGAGTTTGAAGAAAGATACTTACTGGAAATGGAAATAAGAACTAATTACCAAGGAAGTCTGTAAAGCATCTCAGAAATGTAGGAATGAGTTTAGGAAGGCAAAAGGAGAAAATGAGTTAAGGCTAGCAAGAGAGGAAAAATACAGCAAGAAGGGTTTCTTAAAATATATCAAGAGGGAGATAAAGGAGACACTGGGCTCACTGCTTATTCAAAACAGAAAAGCCTTAACAGATTATTTCAGTCAGGTTTCAGGCCAGGATTTCATACTTAGATAGCCTTGATCACGCTTGAAGATGACCTGTGGTGGAGCTGGAATAGTGGTGGTGCATCCGTCCTTGTGCTCCTTGTTCTCTCAGCAGCTTTTGATACCATTGACCATGGTATTCTTCAGAGCTGGCTACATAGATTGGGGATTGGGGGCACTCTGTTACAGTGGTTTTCTTCTTTTCTCCAGGGCCCGTTCTAGTTGGTGTTAGTTGGTGGGGAGAGATTGCCTCCTAGGCCACTCCTTTGTGGGATGTCATAGGGTTCTATTCATTTTCCCCTCCTTTTCAATGTCTACATGAAACCACTGAGAGGTCATCCACTGATTTGGGGCTAGGTATTGTCAGTAAGCTGATGAAACCCAATTATATATTGCAACTCCAGTCTGACCAAGTGCTGTTGAGGTTCTATCCCAGTGCCTGGATGTCATGCGCTGCCTGCCTCTGAATAATACTCAGACACTGGTTCGTGGATCAGGCTCTGGTTTATTCACAGCGCAGTTACAGCGTCGGAAGAAAAAAGCTGAGAGTGACAGGAGCGCGCCGGTGCGGGGTTTAAATACCCCGCGCCGGTCAGTGCCCCCTCACTCGCGGTCACGTCAACCCCCTTTGTCCAATACGTTGCCCTGCCGGTGGGTGAGGGGTTGTGAGGCCCCGCTGGCGTTCCGGGATCGCCCATCATCGGGTTTTCTATTAATCCGGTGATTGCTGTCAGCTGGGCGATCTCCGTTGTATTGGCGCTGATGGCTTGGGTGTGCTCCGTGATCCGTTTAGTTATTGTTTGTTGGCCGTTAGTCGTTGTGGGTTGATGGCTACTTATCTTGAGCCCCTTCACCTATTTCCTTGCTATTGTCATGTGTGCCATTGCGCTGATGACTTCAGCTCAACGGCACTCATGACACTGGAGGCTGTGAGGATTTGGATGGGGAAGAACTGGTTCCAACTCTCAATCCTACCTAGACCAAGTGGCTGTGGGTGTTTGGACTGCCCCTATCTGGGGTATTCCAACTTTGACCTTGGATGAGATAGCACTCCCTTACTCAAGGGTGATGTGCAATTTGGGGGGGGGTGTCTTCCTGGACTCAAAGCTCCTGTTTGATGAGCAGGTGGAAACTGTGGCCAGGAGGGCCTTTGTGTCCTAACAGCCAGGAACCACGCTGAGACAAGGAACTGGTCTCTAATGTTTTATTGCTTGTACATAACAGGAATCCTAACAAACTGAAGAAGCGTGGGAAAAACCCAGACATATAAACCCCAAAGGGTTAAGGCAGTCCTGATCTGTGTCTCTTTGAATGGCTGCCCAATTCCTCAGTGCTACGCATGCGCTTAACAGTCTGGATGGGAGCCCCCTGCTCGCCATCCTTACTCATGACACTTTGCCCAGCTTCATCTGGTACACCAGTTGTGCCCTTTCCTAGATTGGTAGGCCCTTCAAACAATCACTCATACCCTGGTCATCTCACAGCTTGACAGCTGTGAGTTCTACATAGGGCTGCCCTTGAAGACCACCCAGAAGGTTCAACTGGTCCATAATACAGCAGCGTGCACAATAATGGTCATGCCTTGGTATGGCCATGTGACAGCTCTGCTTTACAAGCTGCACTGGTTGCCAGTGTCAGAATTGAGTCTGACATGGAATCGGAGGCAGGGGAGCTTAGCACTGAAGGCAGGAAATTTGAGCTGATTGGTGATAGGCAGAGGGAAGACTCACCTCCACCTATCAGCGCTGGAGAAAGAAGGGCGGAAAAGCACGCTCAGCAAAAAGCGGCCCAATTGGATCCCGCCAGAAAACGGTGGGAGGAGTATAAAAGGGCGCTCTGAGAAAGAACGGGTTGCCAGAGACAACTGTTTGTCGGAATCGCCTTCTCAGACTGGTCTGTCATCAGAGCTGCCGCCCTTGCTTGAACCTGATCCTGTCGCTGCCCTTCCGCTGACTGACAATCCTTGCCTTGTCAATTCTTCTTTGTCGTCGTCAGGGTCCTGCCTCATTGAATCTCCTCCACTGTTGCCTGAATCCTGTCCCTCCGAATCTTCTCTGCTGCAGCTTGCATCTAGCTCTGTCATTTCTCCTCAGCCATTGCCTGAATCCTGCTCCGTTGAACCTCCTCCGCAGCTGCTCGCATTTTGCCTTGCCGCCTTATATTTATCATCGCCGCCTGAAGTTCACCTCACTGTTCCTTCTGCATCACAGCTTGTATCCTGCCTCACCACTCCTTCGCAGACATCTTCCAAGATTCTGTCTGGTCACGTCTCAATCCCAGCCGTGTGAGTCCTGTCAGGTCACTTCTCCCTCACAACCAACCGAGTTGTCTTTCCATTTCTTCTTCTTTCTATCATCATCTACAAAGGTCTGTACCATTGCACGTTTCCAAGTCACCACTGAGTCCTTGCCTTGATGTGATCTGCCTTCAACCATGAAGTCCTATTCACCTAGCCTTGCCTTGCGTTGTTTTACTTCACCTTGAGTTGCCTAGCCTTGCCTTGCCTTGTTTTGACTTTCCTTGCCCTGTCTTCCTTCGCCTTGTCTTGCTTGCTTAACCTTGCCTTGTTCTGCTTTCCCTTACCTTGCATTGTCTTGCTAAGTCTTAATCTCGTTGTCTGAGAACCTACTAATTCCTGTCAGCCAGTAACCACTAGTTCTAGTGGCCTTCTGGAATTGTAAGACCTAAGTCATCAAATTCAGAATCCAAGATCCTTGGTGATTACAGTCTATATTGTGTAAATATCTGTAAATATTTTAATAAAGAATATAAAAACACCTCTTCATGTGTCAAGCATTAGTGAACCAGAACAGCCAGTTTGCTTCCAGGTGGGATTCAAGGTGCTAGCCACTAGCTATAAAGCCCTACATGGCATAGGGCCTGGTTACTTGAGGGATATCACTGAAAGCCATGAGAAGACTGAGAGAAGTTGGTTAGGGACTATTTTCCATTGCCAGGAAATCTAAAATAATGCAGGGGATGAAATGATCCTTATGTTCCTTTTCAAGTCCATAATTCTATGATTCTGTGATATAGTAGAATAAGTAGCATCTCTGGGCATGTAATGAATTTGTTAATGGGGGAAATAGAGCAATGACACAGCTAATGGAAAGCCACTCTTTCTCCACAAAACAAGGGAGCCCAAATAGGTATAAAATAATACAATTTGAGGAAAAATGTAAGATATTCTACAACCTTTTTAATTTAACATTGTTTTAAAATGGAAGAGAGTGATATTTTCAAATACAGAATCTTTAACAATATAAAAAGCTGAAAATATTTACCCGTAGAAATGTTGGAAATCCTTGTCCATAATATCCAACTGCAAAGTAATCTGGTTTAGGTCTTATTACTTTCACAATGTTTTCATAGAACTGTGCTTGTTTTTTCTGTGTAAGAAAAACATAATTTTTAGAATGTCCTTTTTCTGGAGATTCTATTTCTTTATAAAACTTCCCAATCTCAGTTATTTACAAATAAGAAACATTTAATGCATTAGTTCTATAAGATGCTACTGCAGGCATGTTAACAAGATAAGTTACCTTGTGTGGAAAACCTAATTGATAAATGGAAAAGAGAAGACCAATTTCTCTTAATTTTTTTTTTAATCTGTGGACTATACAGAAAGTCTCTTGCAAGTGCATCAGCTGGTAGTCAAGGGGAAAATCTACCTTGTAAGCCCATTCTGATGGTCAAATGCAGAGAATTATTTGCAGCTTCTGTGGCAGAATCAGGTAGAATAAATATACAATGCTATCTCCCCAAATGGGGCAGACTTTCAACAAGAAGATAAATGAAATTGCTATTGAAGGCAAAAACACTTCTTCCATCTCAGTATATGCTTTTGACTGAGCCAGGGGAGAGTAATAACCTAATGCTACTGCCAAGTATAGCACCCTTAGTCTTAATGCTGCTTTTCTTTTCTATTCAAGATTATGTTCAAACATATTCTTCTCTTACACCTAACTCCTTAGATGTGAAACGTGTCTCTGCTTCCTCTACAGTAAGACTGAAGCTACAAGAGTTGATTGATACATTCAGTATCAACAGGTTTGAAAGCACCACATACTTTTTTTTTTTAATTTTGTGGTACACTTAATCCAGCATGTGATACTGTTTTATCAGGTGCTAAAATACTTGTTCGTTCTTCTGTAAGATGTTGACTGACTCGATCCCAAGGGATTCTAGGGAGTATTTTATATACATGCATACACATGGGCAATTGTCATTATATAAACAATGGGATGAGTTAGAAACATTTAATTTAAACCCAGTGGAATCAAATTTATACCTCACCTTCTTTATTTTTAGTGAGGGGAGCAGTAGTGTGTGGGTGTGGGTGCACGTGTATATATATGCACATATATAGACAAGCCAGCATGATTAATGGTATAGGATTTGGGGATTTTGTATTTTAATTAAAAATAGATGAGCTTTACTTTTTGTCAGACTTAAAGAAGTCTTTGTTTAACCCTGGGATTGCTGAGAACTTTTGGTGTCCTTAGACTGTGATTATGATTTGAGAATATACTTCCTGATTCTAGTTTGCTGCTTGATTGCAGACTATAGTTTTTCAATTCAGATATCACAATAACCTTTTTGGGACAGAAAATCAACTTACACTTTGCAGTCTATATAAATAATATAAGAGGGGGTAGCTGTCAAGTATATGCAGGTCTCTATTATAAACAGACATTCTGTAGCTAGAATATATATCACAACAAAGGCATTATTTCAATAATGTACTTCTGTACCTATTATACAACAATTATATTATATACAAAGATAAAGACAGAGCATAATTACTTATCTACCATTAGCTTCTGAAAATATATGCAAAGAAATTTGCTAAAAATGTTCCACAAGCTAATTGTTTAACATAAACATTTCAATCTATCTCTGTGGTATACTCTGCTCTTGAAACAGGCATGGACCGCTACTGAAATTGCAGAAATTTTTAATAGATGGCAAATACTTCTGCAACTTCATGAAATATGCTTTGAAGCTGCAGGGCAAATGCTACCTAGTTGCAGAGAAAATGATAAGAGAACAAACTGAACCTGATAGCAGCAGCATTTTTTATTTGTCAGCAAAAGAACAGTGCAAATACACGAGCAGTTTCAAAAGGAAATGGTGGCAAAGGAAAAAATAGTTTCAGAACTGTCCTTATCCAGTCTACAATACCATTTTCACAGAAAAGGATAGCTTGTGCTTTAAACAAATAGGGCTAGTTTTTGTTTAACCATTTTCTACATTATGAGAGTCCATGAGGAAGCCTGATTTCTAAGGGAAGTAAAAATTCTAGAATAGTGCATGCAGGTTAGTGGAGACTTGTATTTCTGGTTCATTTTGAGAAAACAATATTACAAAATTGTGTCTTGGGATTTAAAGTTAAAGGACCACATTCAGGGCAAGAGAGTAGTCAAGTTCTAAAATAAAAAGAACAAGTAAATCACAGCTGGTAATCAAACCTGAAAAAAAAAATTGAACAAACCCTGCAGACTGCTAGCAGCAACAACAAATAGTGGGGTATTATATAAACACTCTCTTTGAAATAAACAGAAGTCTGGTCTTCTTTTGTTAGATAAGTATTGTTACCTATCACTTGGTTTTTGTAGGGTAGAATTTGCACACATGAGAATAAGCCCCAATGGCCAGTGAGGGCCTTGAGTACCTGGGAATATGCACATGACTGAATTAATAGGTTTGAGAGATTTATCACTATAGAGGATGAGTGTTGTTTATTCGTTTAGTCACTTCCGACTCTTCGTGACTTCATGGACCAGCCCAAGCCAGAGCTTCCTGTCGGTCGTCAACACCCCCAGCTCCCCCGGGGATGAATCCATCACCTCTAGAATATCGTCTATCCATCTTGCCCTTGGTCGGCCCCTCTTCCTTTTGCCTTCCACTCTCCCTAGCATCAGCATCTTCTCCAGGGTGTCCTGTCTTCTCATTATGTGGCCAGAGTATTTCAGTTTTGCCTTTAATATCATTCCCTCAAGTGAGCAGTCTGGCTTTATTTCCTGGAGGATGGACTGGTTGGATCTTCTTGCAGTCCAAGGCACTCTCAGAATTTTCCTCCAACACCACAGTTCCAAAGCATCCATCTTCCTTCTCTCAGCCTTCCTTATGGTCCAGCTCTCGCAGCCATATGTAGCTACGGGGAACACCATTGCTTTAACTATGCGGACCTTTGTTGTCAGTGTGATGTCTCTGCTCTTAACTATTTTATTGAGATTTGTCATTGCTCTTCTCCCAAGGATTAAGCGTCTTCTGATTTCCTGACTGCAGTCAGCATCTGCAGTATACTTCGCACCTAGAAATACAAAGTCTTTCACTGCTTCTACATTTTCTCCCTCTATTTGCCAGTTATCAATCAAGCTGGTTGCCATAATCTTGGTTTTTTTGAGGTTTAGCTGCAAGCCAGCTTTTGCACTTTCTTCTTTCACCTTCATCATAAGGCTCCTCAGTTCCTCTTCGCTTTCAGCCATCAAAGTGGTATCATCTGCATATCTGAGATTGTTAATGTTTCTTCCAGCGATTTTAACTCCAGCCTTGGATTTCTCAAGCCCAGCATGTCACATGATGTGTTCTGCATACAAGTTGAATAGGTAGGGTGAGAGTATACAGCCCTGCCGTACTCCTTTCCCAATCTTAAACAGTCTGTTGTTCCGTGGTCTGTTCTTACTGTTGCTACTTGGTCGTTATACAGATTCTTCAGGAGGCAGACAAGATGACTTGGAATCCCCATACCACTAAGAACTTGCCACAATTTGTTATGATCCACACAGTCAAAGGCTTTAGAATAGCCAATAAAACAGAAATAGATGGTTTTCTGAAACTCCCTGGCTTTTTCCATTATCCAGCGGATATTGGCAATTTGGTCCCTAGTTCCTCTGCCTTTTCTAAACCCAGCTTGTACATCTGGCAATTCTCGCTCCATGAATTGCTGAAGTCTACCTTGCAGGATCTTGAGCATTACCTTACTGGCATGTGAAATGAGTGCCACTGTTCAATAGTTTGAGCATTCTTTAGTGTTTCCCTTTTTTGGTATGGGGATATAAGTTGATTTTTTCCAATCTGATGGCCATTCTTGTGTTTTCCAAATTTGCTGGCATATAGCATGCATTACCTTGACAGCATCATCTTGCAAGATTTTGAACAGTTCAGCTGGGATGCCGTCGTCTCCTGCTGCCTTGTTATTAGCAATGCTTCTCAAGGCCCATTCAACCTCACTCTTCAGGATGTCTGGCTCTAGCTCACTGACCACACCATCAAAGCTATCCCCGATATTGTTATCTTTCCTATACAGGTCTTCTGTATATTCTTGCCACCTTTTCTTGATCTCTTCTTCTTCTGTTAGGTCCTTGCCATCTTTGTTTTTGATCATACCCATTTTTGTCTGGAATTTACCTCCGATGTTTCTAATTTTCTGGAAGAGGTCTCTTGTCCTTCCTATTCTATTGTCTTCTTCCACTTCCGCGCATTGCTTGTTTAAAAATAATTCCTTATCTCTTCTGGCTAACCTCTGGAATTTTGCATTTAATTGGGCATATCTCCCCCTATCACTGTTGCCTTTTGCTTTCCTTCTTTCTTGGGCTACTTCTAGTGTCTCAACAGACAGCCATTTTGCCTGCTTGGTTTTCTCTTTCTTTGGGATGTATTTTGTTGCCACCTCCTGAACAATGTTGCAAACTTCTCTCCATAGTTCTTCCGGGACCCTATCTACTAAGTCCAGTCCCTTAAATCTATTCTTCACCTCCACTGCATATTCCTTAGGAATATTAGTGAGCTCATATCTAGCTGATCTGTGGGTCTTCCCTAATCTCTTTAGTCTGATCCTAAATTGTGCAATAAGAAGTTCGCGATCTGAACTACAGTCAGCTCCAGGTCTTGTTTTTACCGACTGTATAGATGTCCGCCACCTTTGGCTGCAAAGGATGTAGTCAATCTGATTTCGGTGTTGTCCATCTGGTGAAGTCCATGTATAAAGCCGTCTCTTAGGTTGTTGGAAGAGAGTGTTTGTTATGCAGAGTGAGTTGTCTTGGCAAAATTCTATCAGCCTATGACCTGCTTCATTTTGTTCTCCCAGGCCATGCTTACCTGTAATTCCAGGTGTCATTTGACTGCCCACCTTAGCATTACAGTCTCCCGTGATGAAAATAACATCTCTTTTAGGTGTGTTGTCCAGTAGGTGCTGCAGATCCTCACAGAACTGCTCTACTTCAGCTTCTTCAGCATCTGTGGTTGGGGCGTATATTTGGATCACTGTGATGTTAGATGGCTTGCCCTGAATTCGAATTGAGATCATTCTATCGTTTTTTGGATTGTATCCAAGCACTGCTTTAGCCACTTTACTATTAATTATGAAGGCTACTCCATTTCGTCTGTGGTCCTCTTGTCCACAGTAGTAGATCTGGTGGTCATTTGATGTGAAGTGGCCCATTCCAGTCCATTTCAGTTCACTGACGCCCAAAATGTCTATCTTTAATCTTGACATCTCACCAATAACCACGTCCAATTTGCCCTGGCTCATAGATCTTACATTCCAGGTTCCAATGGTGTGTTGATCCTTAGAACATCGGATTCGCCGTTCACCACCAGCACCGTCGGCCGCTAGCCGTCCTTTCAGCTTTGAGCTAGCTGCGTCATCACGTCTGGGGTTAGTTGAACTCATCCTCTGTTCCTCCCCAGTAGCATTTTGACCATCTTCTGACCTGGGGGTCTCATCTTCTAATGGTATACTGACATATCTCTGGTTGTACTGATCCATTTAGTTTTCACGGCAAGAATACTGGGGTGGGTTGCCATTACCTTCCCCAGGGATCACATTTAGTCTGACCTCTCTGTCATGACCTTCCCGTCTTGGGTGGCCCTTCACGGTTTAGCTCATGGCATCATTGAGGTACTCAAGCTCCAGCACCACGACAAGGTAACAATCCTTTGCTGAAGAGAGGATGAGTACCAGAGTATAAAGAAAGACACTTGCAGAGATTCTTGAAGAAATTTAACAAGGTAGAAGATAGATGTGAATTAGCAAGTCACTAATGTGTGTTACCAGAAGAAAATCAATACTACAAAGTAGTCCTTGGGTTATGACCATTTATTCAGTGACTGTTCAAAGCTGCAATAGTGCTGAATGAATGGTACTTATGATGGGTCCTCGTAGTTCTGTCCATTACAGCATCCCCACAGTCACGTGATTGCAATCCAGGTGCCAGATTAACAATTACGACATCACAGCTGAGGTCACATGATTGGATTTCTGATGTTGCCTGCTGGCTTCCCACCTGCAAAGTCAATGAAGAAGCTAGCAGGAAGTCAGAAGTCACGGTCATGTGAGGTCCTTGCTTAACAATCCTCATAGTCATTGCTTAACAACAGCAACTGGGACTGCTGGAATTGCCATCACTAAGTGATGCAGTCACATGATGTTGTGCTTTATGGCTGTGTCACTTAGCAACAGCAATTCCAGTCCCAACTGCCATCATAAGCCGAGGATTATCTGTACTCTAAAATCAGTAGCTTTTGCATATAATTTGGACTACAGTATGCTTTATGTTAAAAATGTTTATTTTTAATTCAAACATGTCTTTTTTAATGTGTTGTGAAATATGCAGTTTAGATATCAGCATAGGCTATGTGATTTGCTTTGTAATAAATATTGAGATACTCACGTTAAGAACTGAAAATTGAAATTCATGTTTATAGTCATTTACACTGAATTAAAGAGAAACCTACCAGGACTTCACTAAGTTGTTCATAATCAAACATTTCATTTTCATATTGTTCTGCAAGTTCTTTGCCCAAGACAATGGCTTCTTCCCACATCTGTTAAAAATATAATTGAATTTTAGTTAACTTTTAAAAAATCTGTTTAAAATTCAGTTTTTAAAACTAAAACTCAGTAATATTTATTCCAACTGAACAACAGCAATAATAATTTCAATTTTATTCTACTGATTGACCATTCTGGTTAGCCATTCAAGGTGGTTAACCAGAAAGATAAACATAAAGAGTTAAGTAATATAAAAACATTTTAATGATTTCAGCATTAACCAGATTAAAACTGTCCTGGCTAAAGAGAAGTATTCTGACTCCTTTCCTAAAGGCAGGATGAGTATGGAACTCCACAGTTTAGGAGCAATATAGAAGGTGGCTTGCCTGAAATGAAATAAATACTTTGCTTATTCATTTCCTCCCCCCAAAAAGGATAAGCACTTTCAAAACAAAGTTTCTTTAAACTTTTAAATTAATTGCCTATAAAGTAGTTTAACAAACTTCACTCAGTTCTAAAATTCAAACTTGCTCTGACGTTATCTTATAGCAAGATAAAAATGATGAATTTGCAACAGATAAATTAGACTTTTCAGATATTTATGTATTGAATTTTTATACTCCCAACACTGCTTTATACGCCATTCCCTAGAAAGCTTCAAAAATATTTTTTATTTTATATAGCCATTATATTAGATAACGTTGAATGCAGAAAGAGAACAAATCCAAACATAAATGAAAAACAGTAACACGCATCCTACTCAAAATGCTATACATGTAGCATCAGCAATACTCTTCTCCTGGCTTTCAATGACATCCTTTTCCGAAGAAAACTATTGGGGAGCCAGACAAAGAAAATAGCTGGGAGGTGATGGTAGGGCTCTTCTGTTAGAGCTCATGCTGCATAATTCCATCTTGGTATCTTTGCTTTTTTTCATCTTCATGAAATCTCTGGAAGGTTTGAACTTCAGTGTGTATGAATAACATTTGTTTGTTTGTTTAATTTATTTGTCTACTGCCTAAACCACAGGATTCTAGGCAGCTTACAGAAATTACAATAAACACAAATCAATATAAAATTAATAAAAATTGCACAGTTCAGTAAATACATGCCAGGTCTGTCTTCTCATATGTGATTAAATTGTGGATAAGGGTGGTTTTATTACTGACAGGCCTGGTATTTAATAGGTATTTGGTATTTAATGAACTTTACCTCTTTACCTTTCTTTATTTTTCTACCTTTCCCAGGGAAGTGGTGAAGAATCCTGAGTGAGTGTTTGGAGGATGTTTGGGATGGATAAAGATGCACAAACTGAAACATAATTCACATAAAATGGAAGTATTGCCAGTCAGAAAAGATGTTTATTTAGACTGAGGCCTGCAATCAGTCCCGAAAAGGCAGTATGCAGTCTGGGATCTCCCACATTTGATGTTACCTAATTACCAGACTTTTCAGAGGCATTGGTGGCATTTACCATCTTAGCCTATTTTACTGAGTTTGAATTTTGCTTTTGCAACAACAATTACATTGAGTATTCATTGTCATGATCTTGCTGAAATAAAAAAAGCCTCCAGTTTCCCTCAATTCCAAAAATAAAATACATTTCATTCTAAAAGCACATTAAAAATCCTTTAGATTTGGTTCTCTGTTTTTGTACAGCAATATTCTCTATGAAGAATAATATTTCATCAATGTCCATCTTATTTTTCTTTTCATTTTCTAATATTTCACAGCTATCAATGTCCAACTGTTTTCCCTAATACTAAAAAAAAATAAGAATATATTTATAAACAATCATCATGTAAGGATATATATGCTCATCACCTCTTCTTTATAGATTTATCAAAGGGTTTATCAAAGAATGTGATAAAATGTTTATGATGGAATAACTTCTCTTTGATATGTTTTATTGTTAATGAATGTGTCTCTAAAACTAAACCTTTAAACTAAACCTAACAAGAAGTGTTAACCTCATCACATTGCATCCCACTAACTTTTTAAATCTTGGAAAATGTCATTTTTATGTGATTTCTGAAGGACAGAATCACAAATCAAATAATATATCCTATAAGCTTATAGGATTATAACCATGAATACTATCTTCATTGCTTATTTAGCATTTTCTAAAAACCACATTAGTTAGATAAGCTTTTATTTCTAACATGTGATTTATGACTTTTATTTAAAACAACATCACTCTTTGTTATTTTTTATTTGTTAAAAAATGCAGGATTTTTTCATGAACAATACTTTATTTATGTTAATATCTAATGGGTGTAATATTGTTATTTCTACATGAATCAATAATTAAATATTCTATAAATGCATCAATTTTAATTTTTAATATGGTAAATATAGATAAATATAACCCATAACAAACAAAAACTCTTTTGGGATCCTTCATAATTTTTAAAAGTGGGAAGGGTTCCTGAGAGCAAAAAGTTTAAGAAAAGTGAGATAAACCATATTAGCAGTCAGAAAAGGAGTAACACAGTAACACTGACCAACAAAGATAATAAACTTTTTTTTTCCTCTTTGTGATCTCTCTTTCAATTAAATTTTTATTTTTTATTTTCCTTCAAGTTGTGATATGATTTTGTATCAGCAAATGACAAGAATTCTCTGGGCTGTGTAAAATAATTTGCCAAACTAAAGAAAATATACATATATATTGGACACAATTTAGATCGAGACAATAATTTAGGAGGAATGTTAGTGTCTCCTTCCCCAAACTGATGATCCCAATCCTATTTGTCTTCACCAGCTGCATTTGCCAGGTTGAAAATTTCTATAGGAATGTAAATCTGAGATACGCCACCTCAGTTTTTTATGCTCTGAGATGTTCATCACTGCAAAGCACAAAATGGATTAGCAAAATAGTAAATCACAGCAGTTAACAAGCAACAATTTAAAAAGAAACAAAACCTCTCAGTTTTCCTCTTCAGCTTTGGAATAACAAATAGACTTTATAAGTTTTAGATTAGACTTAGAACAGGTAAAGTTCTCCAATGACAATATATAACTACAAAACACCATTATGCCAACTGAGCAGAGAATAAAATCATGCAAGATATTCTTACTGACTCATTTAGAATATTAAAAACGCTTAACAGCACGTTTAAAGTATTACTTTACCAACAATATGAATCATATTTCTCTATGCTGCATAAAATATCAGGTATTCAGTAGACAGCTTACAATACCTTTTCTGTCATAATAAAAAAATGCAATTTATTCTGTTTTCTTCTTAAAGAATACAGAAGAATATATCAGTTTTCATTTTTGACCATGACCATGACTACATTGATGTAGTTGTAAGGAATTTTTAAGGCCTTTTCTATAAATTTTACAAACCATTGTTATAGCCTACCTGTTGCAGAAACTAGGAAAAAAACTAATATATTCCTACAAAGCAACAAGAATTACAGAAAGCTATTGATAGAAAAGAATGATATATGGGCATGGAATACTATGGAACCATAAGCTGCCAAAACAGGAGAAAAATATGAAAAGCCTTTTTCTCTGGGTAAAGGACAAACACACAGACACACACAGAGACACGTAATAAATATATAATGGCATTCTACACATATTTTAAGACCAGTTTCTACTATTCCATGAAAACTCCATAACGGTCTCCATATTCACCAAAGAATATTTATTGAGAATACAATGTGACTATCACAAATGCCTCTGAAAACTGAAATCTACCAATATTTTTTTGAAGGTCAATAATGTCTAATCTCTGCTGTTTCTAAGATTTCCTGCTTTGGTAAAAAAAAACAACTTTATTTATGATATGACAAGTTTCGAGAAGAATGAGCTACACTAAGAAAGATATTCAGTAAATGAAAGAATTTTTTTCCCAAACATGTTTTAAATATGTTAAAGAAAAAAGCTACCTTAAAAATGCACAAGTGAATAAAACTGGAGAAAATACTGTACAAAAATGACTCCTTTGAACAAAGAAAATACAACTTTTTAAAATGAAAGTAGAAATCTAAAGATGGGCCAGGGGATCAGAATTTTGGTACTCCTCATGTTGACAAGGAATCAAATTCTAAAAGGGAGATCCCCCTTTTAAACATGGAAATATTTACCATTTAAAATTCAATTTAAGCAGTTATATTCCTTTTTTGTGTTTGTGCCTTCAAGTCAGTCTTAACTCCTGGCAACTGTCTGGACAAGTCCCTGCAATTTTCTTTGCAAAATTTTTCAGAAGTGGTTTGCCACTGCCTTCTTCCTAGGCTGAGAGAGATTGGCTGCCCTAAAGTGACCCAGCTGGCTTTGTGCATAACGTAGGATTAGAACTCATGGTGTCCTGGTTCCTAGCCTTGTGTAATGGTTGCCTACTCCAATATACTCAGTCTCACAAGCCCGGGCTTTAAGATAACTGATTTATTAAAGGAATAGTGTGCAGATACAGACAAAGCTGAGAATAAAGCAAAAGCACGCGAAATACAAATCAAATACTGTTGCTTCAGTCCAACTCCGCCCCGCGCCCCATCGTAGCAATCACCCCATGCCAGATGCCACCCAGCGTCATAAACCGGCCTGGGAAAGTAACCTTGAAGAAAGACACCAACCCAAACATACATTCCAAAGATTACAGCCTCGCAGGGCTGGAAATTTCCAAGAAGGAAACACGGAGCAAGAGAGTGACATGTGAAACGTTACGATGTATGCAGAACATTGAAATGGAGAACATGACACTTGTGCCTTTAACCACAAGATCAAGCTGGGGCTCTCAGTGATATACATACATTTTAATTAATCACCTGTTTAAAATATTGACTTAGGAAAATGTAGGCACTTTAAAAGGAATACATGAACCTTATATTTTCAGAATCAGAATTCACATTTTACCCTTTACTGAATATCCAGGGTAGGGGATTATCTATATGCCACAACAAACTGATTAGGTGTATTAATGAAGAGAAGATATGCTCCAATGATGGGGAAGCTTATACCATAGTTTAATATGAGCTAGTCATATAGATATAGATAGATAAAATAAAGTTCACTTTATTTCAAATATTTTTATTCTGCTTTTCAGTATAAGACAAATCCATAAGTAAAGAGTACTTTGTTAACCAATAGCCCCTGCAGCCAAAGTAGAAGATCCAAGTAGAAAAGGAAAGGAAAAAAAAATGAAATTTTGAAAAGGTTCATTTGAGTCAGTTTGGAAGGAGAGCGGTGAGGAAGAGCAGCTTTGTTATGAAAAAAAAGGGATGTTATACAGTAAAAACTTAGAAATTACCTGAAATAAGGGAAGTGTTAGTGAAACTTGTGAAGAAACTATTACAATATAAGCATTCAATTTGCATATTTTACTGACGAAGAGTGTTGGGTTACTTACATTTACTCCTAGTTAAAGTGAAAGAGTTATACAATTCATTCTAAAAAGGTCAGACATCAATGAAGTTATTTTAAAAATGGCACTAAATTGTAAGATATACTGTATTAGAAAGACCCAACATGCATTCGGCCATATTATTTCTTTGGTTTAAAGTTTACTTTTATTGCATACAAATGCAAGTTGGGAGCTTCCATGGTTTTCTTTAAAAATGAACGGAGCAGCTACTGGGGGTAGGGAGGGCAGGCTAATAACATCCAGCATTTCAGGTGATTCCCTGCTGAGACCTAGAAGAAAATTTCTTGAGTTGCATTGGGGGAAAATCCTCTGCACCAGGATAAGGGAGAAAATGGAGGAACTGCTTTCTTCTCTCTCATAACTTAAATGTAGTAAATAGCAGTGCTCCACAAGTGATTCTAAATGCCTTCTCAAGAATATTTTTATTTTCTGTTTTCTTCATAGCTTCTTTTGATCAACCTTTTCCTCCACTTTTTCCATTTCCTTTTATCCTGTGTTCATTAATTTTCTTCTAATCCCCTTTTTGTTTGCAGCAGAAGCAACAGCCCACCTTGAAAAGTGGCCATTTTAGAGCATGTTTCATATAAATAAGTCTCATATGCATGAAGGGAAATAAATATCTAATATTTTATTCCAAAATTGTTTATCTAGTCATTAGAAGTAGTAAAGTTAATATGGATAGACAAATTACCCTTCTACAGTACACTTGTAATCACCAGTAAAGCACAAGATGTACTTCAGTTGATAATTAGAGACTATCTCTGTGGCTTTCTAATCAACAGCAGTGGAATATGGAATGATGAGCCCTCTCAGGAAGTCAGTTTTCTAAATATAGATCTATTTTATCTTTCTCTTATTATCAGTCTTTAGATGGAAGATTCCCACAGGTATTACTCAAATGTGTATGCCTTAGTAGTTGAATTTCCTTGATCACCCTACTGATGACAACCTTAGGAAACTAGTTCTGGGTTTTCATTTTTTCATTTGAGATGCTTCCTTGTCTCATTTATTTGTCCTCTACTGAAAAGGCGTTTAGAAGTTTCCTTCACTTATTTCTTATAAACAGCTATACATGCTTCATAGGGTGTCATTCAGATCTTTACACAAATTGACACTGAAATTTTCTTTAGCTTTTTGTACATGAACTGTGAGAACAATTTATTTGAAATGCTTTTTTAAAAAAAAAGGAAAAATTTTGACAGCTCTGAAACTAGCATTATCAATTTAAATGTTATTAGGAACTGTTACTATTAACTATATCAAAAAACCGCTATAACACTACTTTAATAATGTTCCTTTCCTGGATTTACTTCTTTTGCTTATTTCCTATACATCTGCAGTATAACTAACATCTAATACAAATATAGATTGTAACCTTTCAGTTCTCTCAGCTAAAGGTAATTCATTGACCCAAGCCCTACATATATGTAATATCATCTGAAAGATGGAAAGGATCCTTGACAAAAAATGAGGCACTTAAGAAATAATGTTATGGGATAAACACAGGTTATAGTCAAATGTCACATGTAATTTGATTACTGAGATAACCTGTTTCTTGTTTATATTGACTCATAAACTAACCCAAAGGATCAGGTTTGCATACCACAGTAAGACAGACAGACCCCCCCCCCCCAAGTAAGGTTAAAATTAACTAAGGTTAGCTTGCTATGCAAATATAGACACTTGGTCCTTAACTGACTTGGCTTCATGTGCTGATTCCATTTTTGCTGAGTAACAGTTATGCAGATATGAAGACAACTCATGAAGGATTAAAATATATCCCAGATGATTTGACGATCCTATACACTGTAGACTACTTAGGGTACTTAGACTTAGAATACTAATAACTGGCTATACTGCTGGAGGTTTGGGATATTATAGTTCAGTAATACATGGGGACTTAGGAATTAAAATAATTGGATTAAGCATTTCTCTTGCTGTCAGGAAAAAAAAATCAGCTCAAGTTAATTGTCATGGTGCTTTGCTGAAATCAAGATATGCATTCCCACAATCTACTAAGAAAATTACCCAGTCAAAAATGAGATACGGTTACACTGGCAAGACTTGTTCTTGACAAATTCATATTGCCTTCTGGTAATGATCACACTGTTTTCAAGATGCTTACAGATATATCTCTTTATGATCTGTTGCAGAATTTTCCCAAGTATTAATGTCACACCGACTGGTCCTGGGTCTTTTTTTTTTTTCTTTCCTGAAGATAGGAATAACATTTCCCCACTTCCAATTGTTTGGTATCACCCCTTCCCTATATTTCTCAAAGGTTCTACCAAATTATCAGCTATTTCCTTCAGAACCCTGGAATGCAATCATATGGCCCTAGAGATTTCAGCCAGTTTAAAGAAAATAGATATCCCTTGACCATGTTTCTGTCATTCTCATGTTTCAGTTCTTCCCCTTCATTCTGCTCTTTATAACTATTTGGTGGAACAATTACTCTCCTGAAACTGAATACAAGATGGGAGTTGAGCAGTTCTACCTTTCCTTTGTTACCTGTGAGTAGCTGGTATAGAGATTTCTTTCATCTTCCTTTTGTTTTAAACACACTTGAAGAAGCCCTTTTCTTAACAGGTCTTTTTTTTTTTTGCCAACTTCAGCTCATTCTGAGCCTTAACAATCTTTACAATACATATAGGCACTCTTCCTTGGTGACCAATCATTTTTCCCACTTGTTATATATGTCCTTGTTTTCAAAGAACTGTACATTCATGTTGACAGAGGGTAATCTACCTGTTTAGTAGCTTCTTCCTAGTATGCAATAAAGATTATTATCTCTTCAGGCTGGGTTGTGAAACTAAGTACTTAAGCTGATTTCAAACCTGAACCTAGCCAAGCTGTGACAAGTTGAATGCCTGAGATTTCTTCCAAGGTCATGTCTGAGGCCCTGACAATATCCTCCTCCTTTCTGCAGTGCACAAACCTTACTTCAGGGTTTTCACTTCCAACCAACACAGATTTCACTTTTTAAGATGGCGCTGAGTCAGCATGTGTATGTAGAGCAGGTATGATTTGTGGGAGGATTTTAGTATGTTGTGGAGAGTTAGAGAATTGGATATTTGGTCTGTCTGGTGGAGGAGTCTCTGGGGTTTGTCCTTCAATCGAAATAAATTGGACTGGTTTTCCATCTAGCCCATGTAGCTTTTAATTCTTGCTGGGCTGTTTGGCGGCTTGAAACAGGATTGCGTGTGGCCTCCAGGGCCCATTCCCTTACCTGGATCTGTGGCTGGAGCGCGGCTTGGAGAGCTAGCCTTGGTGGCTTGGAACCGGCGGAGGTGGCTGGATTGTAAAGCCCCCAGGAATGTGGATTGGCAGCCTCGCACGGGAAGCGCTTCAGGCCTTTTATATCAATTGGCAGCATGGCGGAGGGAAGGAAGCCGGCATTGAAGATGGAAGAAGCCCCTATTGCCCTGCAGGAGGGACTGTGCCAAGGGGTGAGGAGATGAGGAGGGTGAGGCTGCTGGAGTATGTAGCCACGTGAAGGTGAGGGATTTGCTGTGGCAGAAGCAGAGCTGGGCCAGGCTGGTTGCAATGGTGCGGGTTCTGCAGCTACAGCTTCCTCCCCCCTGCGGGCGGGCAGCCATTTCACCTCCTCCCTGGCTGAGAGTTGCTGATAGGGTTAGGCGTGTGCCCTGGATTTTGTCCCCTGTCTCTGGGTGAGAGCCGGGGAGGGGTCTGAACCCAGGGATTGTATAATTGGGGCCTGAGCAGTCCGGTGAGAGGAGACTGGCTTATGGCAAGGAATGGTTGGTGTGGCTGGTGGATGGGGTTTAAGGAGGTGACCCTTAATTAACTTGAGGTGCTGAGTGCTAACACTGCAGAAGTACCTGAGGTATTAAGGAGTTTTTGTCAGGATTGTAGATTGTTGTGAGGTGGGGGGTGCAGGCCTGGGCATGGATTTTGATAGACAGGGCAGGGGGAAGGGTTCTGAAGGGATGAGGGCAGGCTATAATATCCCAGTAGTGATGGGTAGAGGGAGAAATGGCGGGAGATGAGGGGCAAGATTTGTATGTGGAAGGGGTCACAGGTATATTGTTCCTGTGGCACATTCCAGCCCCTCGAACTCACTCCTGGGTCCCGGTTGGCAGACTTTCAAGGCCCTGGGCTGTTGGCTGCTGCTACTGAATGCCAGGTCAGTTTGTAATAAGGCCATCGTCATCCATGATTTGATCATGGATTAGAAAGCTGACCTGGCTTGTATTACGGAGACCTGGCTGGGAGAGGAAGGGGGAATCCCCCTTTCTGAAATATGCCCAGCTGGTTACTGGGTGTGGCACCAGCCGAGACTCCAGGGTAGGGGCAGTCGGGTGGCAGTGGTCATCTGAGACACTTGGGAGCCATCCAGGGGTGCTGCTCCTCAGATTGCTGGGTGCAAGACCCTGTTTGTTAAGTTGGGCTCTAGGGATCAGCTGGGACTGTTGCTATTGTACCAGCCTCCCTGGTGCGTAGCAACCTCCCTGCCTGAGCAGCTTGACTCTGTAGCCGGGTTGGCGGTGGAGTTCCCCAGGCTTATGGTCTTGGGGGATTTCAACCTGCCTTCCTTGGGGCAGGGTCGGAGGTAGCTCAGGAGTTCATGGTTACCATGACAGCCATGGGCCTGTCCCAAGTAATCCAGGGCCCAATGCATAATGGTGGTCATTCGCCTGACCTGGTTTTTCTGTCAGAGCAGTGGCAGAGTGCTCTGAAATTGGGGGAGATCTTGGTTTCTCCCCTGTCATGGTCAGATCACTGCCTGGTGAGCCTCCAGTTCTCTGGCACTACCCCCCTCCGCAGGGAGGCTGGACCTATTAGATCAGTTCGTCCCACACGACTGATGGATCCAATTGGGTTTCAGAGGGAGCTCAGGGTTGTTCTGGGAAGTCTGCTACACGGTCCGACTGAGGCCTTGGTGGCCGCGTGGAATGAGGGAGCGGCCAGGGCCTTGGATCAGATCGCGCCTGAGCGACCTCTCCATGCCCATGGCTCCCTGTGGTTTATGGAGGAGCTGAGGAGGCTTAAGAGGGCTAAGAGACACCTGGAGCGCCGCTGGCAGAAGACAGGGAGTGAAGACAACCGAACACGAGCTAGAGCTGCTATTAGAGCCTACCTCGTGGCGGTAAGGGCGGTGAAACATGGTTATTTCTCCACCCTTATTGCATCTGCAGATAGCCATCCGGCGGCCCTATTTCGGGTGACTCGGTCCCTCCTTGGAGGGAGCAATACCGAGCTTCACCTGCAGGGTCGCTGTGAGGAATATGCTGTGCATCTAGCAGATAAAGTCGCTTGCATTTGCTCTACGTTGGACTCCAGCTTTAAGGCAGGGCCAGTGGAAGATACAGGGGCAAAGTCTGGCATGGTTATCTGGGGGGAGTTTGATCCAGTTGCACCTGAGGAATTGGACAGGGCCCTCGCAGCTACTAGTTCAGCCACTTCTGTATTAGATCCATGCCCTTCCTGGTTGGTCAAGGCTGCCCAGGAGGAGGCACGTGATTGGGTCTGGGCGGTGGTTAATTCCTCTTTGAGAGAGGGGGTGCTCCCACCGGCTCTTAAGGAGGCGGTGGTGCGTCGTCTCCTCAAGTGGCCATTGCTCAACCCAACCAGCCAGTTCTCTCCCCTCTCCTATTTAACATCTACATGAGACCGTTGGGGGAGGTGATCTGATGGTTTGGGGTAAGATACCATCAATATGCTGATGATACTCAGCTTTATATCTCTACCCCAGACCACCTGAGTGATGCCATGGATGTCCTGACCCAGTGCCTGGAGGCTGTAAGGGCCTGGATGGGGTGCAATGGGCTTCGACTCAACCCAAGCAAGACTGAGTGGCTTTCAGTTTGTGGGCCTCCGGGTGCTAAGGTTTTTCCACTTTTGGTCTTGGATGGGGTTGCACTGCCCCAGACAGACCCAGTGCACAATCTGGGGGTCCTCGTAGACTCACGGCTCCTGCTTGAAGAGCAGGTGGCAGCCGTGGCTAGGAGGGCCGTTGCACACATTCGGGTTGTGTGCCAGCTGCACCCATTCTTAGACCGAGAGGCTTTGCTCACAATCACTCATGCCCTTGTGACCTCCCGTCTGGACTACTGTAATGCGCTCTACATGGGGCTGCACTTGAAGAGCATTCGGAAGCTTCAACTGGTGCAGAATGCATCTGCACAGATAGAAAATGGTGTCGGGTACTCGACATATGTAATACCACTGCTACGTGAGCTGCATTGGTTGCCAGTATGCTTCTGGGTGCAATTCAAGGTGCTGGTTGTCACCTTTAAAGCCCTTCATGGCTTGGGGCCAGGTTACCTAAGGGACCGCCTTCTCCCAGTTGTTTCTGCCTGCAATTCGATCTAGTAAGTTGGGTATGCTGCAGGTCTGGTCAGGCAGAGAGTGTCATGAGTAAGGATGGCGAGCAGGGGGCTCTCACCCAGACTGTCAAGCGCATGCGTAGCACTGAGGAACTGTTCAGCCATTCAAAGAGACACAGATCGGGACCGCCTTAACCTTTGGGGTTTATATGGCTGGGTTTTCCCACGCTTTCTCAGTTTGTTAGGATTCTTGTTAAGTACTACTAATACATATTAGAGACCAAGTCCTCGCCTCAGTGTGTTTCCTGGTAATCAGGACAGAGAGTGTCAGTTGGCGGGAACTAGAAAATGTGTCTTCTCTCCCATAGTGCCTGCCCTCTGGAACATCCTCCCTCCAGAAATTAGGATGTCCCTGACCCTGTTGGCCTTTCGTAAGGCCGTGAAGGCCTGGCTTTGTGCCTGGGCCTGGGGCCTCGAGTGTGTGGATGGTCCCATCTCTTGGCTGTATTAACATCCATGCATTGTTCACTTGGTAGCCATGTATATTTATTTTGTATTTATTTTATATTTTAACTGTTTTAATTGTAATTGTTTTAACTGTTTTATAGTTCTATTGTTGTAAGCCACCCAGAGTCACTCGCTGAGATGGGCGGCTATAGAAATCAAATAAATAAATAAATAAAAGTGGCTATGCTTTGGCCAAACATATTTTATCAATCTTATGAGGTATAATCCATGTTGTCCAACTGTCCATCATCCTGAAAATTCAAACTATGACCCTAAAAACCATATCTCTTCCACCAGTATTCTTCTTTCCTTTTCTATGGACTGGAAGGAGGCATAAAAATATTCTATTTTTTTCATGTTCTGTCTTATACTTGTTTTAATGTTTTTTTTAAAGTGTTTAATAAAAAAATTAAAAATAAAATAAAAAAGTCACCATCTAACACAATGGTGTTATTTTTGTCTTCTTGCAGGATACAGTTGCATCCCCTCTCCCCTTGTTTCTTTGCTGCAATATCTCTCTGTTACTCTGAAGCCTTAAAGCTGTTTCTCAGTGCAGAATATTTATTTATTTACCACATTTACATACTGCCTACTCCTTGTGATTCTAGGTAGCTTACAATATATAAAAGTTACAACATATATAAAACCACTGTAAAAAAAAAACCAATTAATAAATAACATTATTAAATACTGTTCTTTAAAATCTTGCTATCCTCAAGCCTATCTTATGACTTGAATGTCCTCTCAAAGAATATTACTGTAACAATTTTCCTAAAGGCCATAACGGTAGAAGCACATCTGTCTTCCAGGCATGCTGTTCTAGATGGAGGGGGCTACTTCTGAGAATGTGGCTGTCTGAGTTCTAACTCCTGTAAACTTTTTCAGGGCAGTTATCTGAACCATTCTCCTATGACTAGAGTGGGCAGCTTCCACCTGGAGAAGATGGCCCTGAAGGTAATGAGGGCCCAAGCCATATCAAACTTTACAGGTAATCACCAATAGCTTGAATTGGGACCAAAGGCCCACTGGCAACCACTGTTTCTTCTGCAACGCAGGTGTTACAGGTAGTCCTCATTTACACACCGCAGTTAGGACTGGCAACTCCATCACTAAGCGATGTGGTTGTAAAATGAAACATGACCACACCCAACTTACGGTGTCAGTTCATCAGTTCCAGTTGAGGTTGTTAAGAGAATTACTGCAGGCCATTAAGTGACCGTGACTAGCAATTTCCTGCTGGCTTCCCCATTGACTTTGCTTGTCAGAAGCCAGCTGTGAATGTTGTAAATGGCAATCACACGACTGTGGGATGCTGTGACCATCATAATGCATGCTGGTTGACAAGTGCCTAAATCATGATCACGTGACCGCAAGGATGCTGCGATGGCCACAACTTCAAGGACTGGTCATAATCCTCCTTTTCAGCACTGCTGTAACTTCAAATGGTCACTGAATGAGTGGTTGGTAAGCGAGGAGTACCTGTACTTTGCTGAATCAACTAATGGTGACCAGAAAGTTGGTAGCTACATTCTGTAACAGCTCCAGCTTCTGAATCATCTTCAAGAGGAGCACCACACAAAGCAAAATGCATTGTAACTGCAGGGTCCTGTTTACTCATATAAGCTGTTTTTTTAAGAAACTACTGCTGAAGAGTTTTTACTTCTTATTGTTCCCATGTCAGGCTCTCAGGTAGCCAGATACATACTGTTCACTTAGAGAGAAATTTCATTAGGAACTTGCCCACTGAACGTCACTAAGAAACTCCTGTTTGTTTCCTGTTTGTTTGCTTCTTCCTGTGCCAAAATTCATGTGGTCCATGTCAAGTCTTCCTGAATGTAACAATAACCCTAGAAAGTTTAAAATGATTAATGATGTGAGCAACGGGGGGGCAAAAGGTTGGAAATAGAAATGACTAAGATGAGGGTGCAGGGAAAAATAATTTCTCACCTGCTAGCATAAAGCAGAACCAGTGCTTTTTGTTTCGAAAAAATAAATTAATACAGAAATGAATGTTCTGCTGTTTTAGAACAATTGGAAATCAGTGGCAAACCATTGATATAAATTTAAGACAAATTAGGGCAGTTTCAGTACACCAAACAAATTAATGCAAAACTGAACAAATCTTACTTCTTTTAGCTAGCACTTTCTTTAATTTAATATAGCTTTCCTGTCCCTTGTCTTTTGGCATTTCATTGTACTGACATTTGTTCGTTTAGATTTAGAAAACTGCTCAACTCCCAATGACTCTGAATGGCTTGCATAATTAATATATAATTTGCTTTAATGTTGTCCTTTTTTATGTTCTAATACACACAAATACAAGTGTGCAATCTAGTATGTATCTAGTACTGTGAACTAAAGTAAATTTTATTCAAAAATATATTAAAATTATATTTTTGTTCTGGTAAAGTAAGAAATGGGATGTAAATTCAGTTTCTTTTTGTTTGCTTATTATTTTTTTTATCCACTCAACACTTTCTATTTCATTCACTTAAATTGATGAAATTGTCAATATGTATTGAATGTTTTGCTCATATTGTATGTGTTTTACTGTGAAAAAACCTAGCTGTTGAAACATATTACAGTGTTTCTGTATTTATTTAAAAGAGAAGGTGAAACTGTACTATCTATCATAAAAGAGCACTGGGATTCTATTATCAGTTGTATTGGAAGATTATTATAAGATGTATAATTAACTATGAAAAATCATACTACATGAAAAGGAGGTTAAAATAATATATATTTGTCAAAAAGGTGGTACAATTTCTCATAACCATTCAGAAAATAAAATTTTGATAAAACTTTTCAATATTTCACTTTGTAAAATTATTTCTTGTGGAATTTCTAATTCCAAAGAGTATTTCCTATACTCTAAGATATAAGCTAGGTGGACAGCAGCCACCTTTAAAAGACCTCTCTAATGTTTTCCAGCCTTTATTTAGGGAAAATCTTATCATATACACTGACCATCACCATTCATAATGCCCATACCTTGAACTGAGCCATATATTATAATTATACGCCCTTAAGTAACTTGGGTAACTTTCAAGATGTTGTCAGAAAAAGTGGAAATACAAACTATTTTTTGGCACATACTAAATATAATAGTTTGCAATTCTTGCTAGTTTGTCCAAAAGTAGATTTGAACTTCTCACATATTTCCTAAATGCTAAGAACCAGAAAAAACAAGTTCAAATTTTCAGCCTGAAAATTCAAGAACCATGACAGAGCACTAAAATTTGTTACATAAATGCTGACAACTATGTTAAAATTTTGCTGATCTTTCAAAATGCAAAAAGAAAGGAAGCAAAGCAAACATCCATTAGTTCTCAAATGAGCTGCCATTTACCTCCCTTTTCCCATTTATGACTAGAATAATGTACACAATTAGGGCTAAAATAAAAATGAAGTTGTTGGACAAAATAATGCTTTTGTGAACTGTGAATCCCTCATTTTGTAAAGGTCTGCACAGGTTAAGGCATTGTAAACAGATACTTTACCTGCTGTTCATAAACACCTCATTAATGCCATAGTAACAGAAGTGCACAAATCAGTACTTAAAATAATATAGGTATTGCAGTTGTTTCCCCCTACAAGCAGCAAAAGCCATTAAAGTCATTAAATATGGTGCAAAATATTTTCCAGTTTTCTCATTCTGTTTGTTTCACTGCCTGAAAATTCATCTTTATAAGCTGTTCCTCTTGTTATTTCCCTTCAGAGCTAGCTACATAGAACAGATTGGACACCTTTCCTCTAATCCCCAAGGCTATCACTAATTATTATTTGTACATTGTTTTTCTTTTAAGCCTCACAGGAAAGACAGCATACAAATGTGATGAATTATATTTCTTAGTGTTAATACTTAACACAAAGTAACTCTTTGAAAGTACATCTTTTCTCTACTGGGAAGAAAGTGAAAAATGAGTTCTACAACCTGAAGTGCTCAGTAATATCTGGTCCATCTTTAGGTTTGAAGGAACTGATACTGGAGGAAGGTGTGCTATAAACTACATCGATCTCCATTATTTTTGTCAAAATGATCGTGCAGATATCTTGTTTTTGTTCCCAATAGTTACTTGCTAGCCCAATTATGTAATTTCAGGCTGGATGTAATATTTTTACATACCGGTATACAAAACAGCTCAACCTCAAAAATTGTTTTGCTGTGCTGCCTGGAAGCACTGCAATTTTGAGGTGTTTAAGCCAACTGTCCTTCCTGTTGCTGGCACCAGTGGGCAACGTAAAAACTAGCCAGCAGAAAGATTTCTGCTTTCAAGGTTGATGCAGGGGGCAAGCTAGTTAGGGGTTCAAAACAGCTTCACACCCTGTGGAGACAAAAGAGAATTTGGACCCCTTCTATTCCAGGAGTTGTTGTCATTATCATGAGGTTATAAATGCCCTCTGGGAAGCTCAGAAAAATAATTATGCACACTAGAATTAAGTATATTTTCCCATTTAGCAACTATTCTTGAAAATAGAAAAATAGAAAACTACTATTTTTATTTTATTCTGTGGGATCTACAGTAACATGGAATTGGAACCCAATGGGGGGGGGAGGAGGAATTTACTCAAGAGAATTGGAAATATTTAGCCCACTGTTCGTCTTGTGTAATTTTTTTTCTTACTAATATGCTTCTAATATAATATCTAATTCGGTTCTTAGTGACTGTTTAAGGCAGGGACGAGAGAAAGTGTTTCATATTCTCAAAAACCAAAATGAGGAATATGATATTGCTGGCCATTCTGTCTGATATTCTCAGCAAAGAAAATCAGCTCAAGGCTGGATGCCTTATCACTCCAGCAATTATGGTTTGGAATCAAAGTAACAGAAATTCAGAAGGTACGCTTTTGTAGCCCACACAGTTTCATAAAAGCGTAATATTTTCTTTAGGGTTAAAACTTAGCTTGCTAAGAAGTTTTATGAACTTCTAGAAGTTCTCTAACAACTATAACAGTGCTTGGCTAATTGGAAATGCCACTTTATTCTTCCTCATGCCTCAAATACTCTTCACAATTATTCAGTACTATTATTCGCTCTCTCACTCACACACACACACAGTTTGTGATTTTGTGGTCAAAGTAATGTAACTTGCTTTTTTTTCTTATTACCTTGCCTCTGTCAAAATAATGAATAATTTCTTGATAGAGCTGATCTTTGAGTTGTCCTTGTGTTGCTGCCTGGTATCCATCCCGCTGAGTAAGATGTGCTGCACAAGGTTCTTCAGACCACTATATTAAATGAAAACAATAAAACAATAAAAAATAAAAAAAAGATTAATGTATGTTATAGGTTTATTCTGCTTTAAACAAATCCATAGAATGAGTTTGTGGGGGATTTTTTCAGGATGTAGAATATGACATCAATGCTTAAAGTTCAGAGTTCACCTACTGGAGCAGGTCAGGAGATAAATGAAAAACTGTTTCAAATAAAAATGTCTCACATAACCATTTATATAATCACTTCTATTGTGAATGAGCCTGCAGCACTGATCAGTTTTGAGTAAATAGAACAGAGAAAGTAAGGAAAAGAATCAGATAAGCTTTGGGACTGTTGAGTAAAATTAGGAAGTCGTAACCCTTCTTCATGTTTTAAAAATATCAGCTCCTGGAGGGGAGATCAAGACATACACTCTAGCTCTGTTTCTTCAACCCCAAACTCTCTAGGCTGATGGGAAAATCTGCAAGGAAAAATCAAACAACCAACCTGCAACCGTATTGGCTGGGGATTCTGTAAGTTGTGGTGTCAACATGTGGGACCTTATCAGAACAGGTTGATAATTGTAAGTGTACTACCAACCCTTCCTATCAAGGAGGTAGAAGGAAAACACCGAGATTGTTAAAATCTGACTAGATTACAGTTTAAATTATAAAGCATATTCATTAATTAGTTGTTTTAAGAGATTCACAAATGAGACTGTCACTGAACAGCCAAAAAGACTTCTAAGGGATGGTAAACAATTCAAATATTTATTACAGTTCACAGATTCAAGCCAGTACAACCATACATTATTTATTGTGGTTCAAAACCAGAATATATAGAATACAATTACATGCTCATGGATTTCAACATAGCTGCTATTAAATGTTACGTGTTGGGTCTTTTATCCTACATGGAAAAGATGAATAAAGTTTTCCCGAATCACTGAGTAAGTACTGGAATAAAACCATAGAGTATTTCAAACACAGGGCTTCTGCCAGATGTATAAATTAGAGCTAATACATTTTAAATATTTTTAATTAAGCTGGATTGAATACAAAAGTGAATTACTAATTTGAAAGAAGTATATTGAGGTGGTCTGATCACAGAGAAAATGAATAAGTAAATTGTAAAATAATCAGTGAAAGAAGAATGAGAGGGAGGGGAAGGCACAGAAGTTCTGGCTGGATCCAGTTGATGAGACCCTCAAAAGGAGAGCTGACAAGATTTACAAATAAAGGGCAATATATCAATCAGCATATGGTGGAAGCAAGTATGGCTTGTATGGCTAGAAAAAGGTTTAATGAATGGTGCTCCTGTAAACTAGATTTAGTTATTTTCTTTTATCTCCTGCCTTTTGGTCACTACTTCCTATTATTTTCTGGTTTTTGCATATCAGTATTTAATCTAAAAGGGAATAATATTGATAGGTATGCATGCATAGATAAATCTGTTCTTTTTTACTTATATGTGCCATTAAGAATTAACTCATGGAAATCAGAAATGTATCTTGACTCTGAAATGTTATATAACAGTTATAAAATTATTTTAAAAATTAAAAACTTAATGCCTCTCTGTAAGATAGTATTATGCTATAATCTCAATTAAATACAAAAATGAATACAGAAAAAGCAGAATAAAAGAACACGTTCAGCCTAGCATTTTGGGTGTATAATATATGGCCATATTTTGAATTTTTTCATGTTTTCTTTTTTAATACCTTTGTTTGAATTAACTGGAAGTGAAGGCTCATTGAGGCAATAAGTGGAAACACAAATAGGCTGAGCAGATGCCTTTTCAGAACATCATTAGGTTTGGAGATCTCCTGAATACAGACTCTTACTCCCTTTTTCCCACTGTGGGTGCAGTCAATTCTGAATAGGGTTAATGTCACCTTCTCACTCACTCTTGACCAGCTTGGCTGGGTACCCATATCCTTGGGTCTTGACTTACTAACCCTTTCTGGACCTTTAAGTTCTTAAATGTTAATGTGCATCTCAATTCTTGCCCCCTACTGGAAACTTGCCTAGTCTTGGCATGGCACACTCTTTTGCTCATGACCTTGGTTATCACTGGGCCTTCTCTTTCTTTGTTGGCTGCCTTCAAGTTGGAAGTTGGCTGTCGCTTACTGAGGCTCTTGTCCAGCTGCTAGACCTTTAGAACTCAATCAGCCTTGCTATCTTGCTTGTGCTGGCAGAGTTGCTGCTGCTGCTGCTGCTACTGTTTCTCCAACATTGCATCCACTTCCTTAGTTACTGTTATGTTTTTTTCCCCATCTTCCATCCACACCTTCCCCTTACCAAGCCCTTCTTATCCTAAGGACTTTGGACAGTGCATAGGTCCAAACAGGCTATGGAAACAGTTGCATCCTTGAAAAGAGGCAACAGACATTGGCATGGATGCAAGTAATGTGGGGCTGTGTCTGGTGAGCCATCCTGGCTTGGTTTTTGGTGGGGAAAAAAGGATGCCATTTATGCTGGTAGTAGCTCCTAGGACTTCCCCACAGGTCTTCTCAATGTTTGTTTGGGAAAGTGGAGTGGAGAGAGCCAGTGGAGCTAGTAGCAGAGACTAGTGCAGAAGGCTAGTGCCTTCATCTTCTTGGTTAGACAGGCTGGTCATGCCTCCCAATATGGGTTTGTGAAGTTTGTCTGACCCAAGCTCCTGTGGCATAGCTAATCTGAAGTCAAGAAGACTGTTGGAGGTGGTAGCAACCACTCACACTGACAAAATGAGCTGGTTACCTGGTTGATAACTCGGGTTTGTGCTTGAATGCTACTGAAACTCACAAACATGATTTTTTATCTCATGTTCTGCTGTTCTAAAGTTTATAGCTCTACCAGGAACTTAGGCTAGCCAGCAATCCTAAAGTTATGGAAATGAATAGAACACAATTCTGAGGAAATGTAAACTGAAGCACAGTAGACAGGGATCATATCTGTGATTGCCTGCACATCATTGTATTGTCTTTCCTTGAATAACCTATTTCTCATTAACAATTAAAAAACTCACACTTTTAATAAAAGCTGTTTGGTGACAGCTTTATCTTTTAAGTGTCACCTGAATGTCACTGACATTTTCTTTTTTATAACAAAATCACATGTGAATTTTAGAAAAGATGGGTATATCAACTGGAAAATGTCTTTGCACTGGTCTTACAAATCTACTGTAAGCCTTTTCTGCTTTTACACTGACATTTTCTTACATTTAACATAATTCACCTGTCATTTCATTTTCTTCTTATTTAAAGATGCTCTTTAAGTGTCCTATACTACATCCTTTTATCTCTATTTTTTCCCTTACACATCTTTCTCCTTGAATATCAAAATAGATCACAGACAAGTATGGGTCATATCAATGATTTGAAATGAAACCATAAATCCATCAGTAAATCATTTTTATTACTAGTATCAGTACTATTCTCTAATGATGTTATATATATGTTTCTTTTTAAAATATGGTATTTGTATGTTTTTAGTATGGCTTACAAACAATGGAATATTCAACACTTAGAGTACGTTGCCTAGCAAACAACACATACTATATTAAAATGCTGGTAAGAAAGAGATGGTGTTTCTGCTTCACAGAAATGCACAGATGACATAGTCAGGTAGTTACCGGGAAATGGAGGTAGGGCATATACTGTGGCCCACATATACTACATCCTTATGTGTGCCACCTCCATTTTTACAGAACTCCAAACTATGCAGTGTTGAATCCATAGTCAGAAGAGGAGTTCTGTGCTTTATTTGTGCAAGTGTAGAACTCCCTGTCAGACTCTGTCATTCAGCATTGATCTGCAGGAACATCTGAAAGGGGTAGAGAGTATTCCATTCAACAGGAATTGGGCCAAGGGTTTTAAGGCAGATGAATCTGGCAGATCTTGGGATATGTAGGGACATAATCAGGTCTATATGTTCATGCAAACAATATTATAAGGATGATTCAGCTTTATTCCAGAATTAACGCTTTTTGTGATACATGCATGAAACATGACTGAAGCATGCAAATTATTATATAACATTCATAATATAAAAAATATCATAGTACCAATGCCAGCTTTGGACAGTACAGCTCATTTTTCAACAAGTTGGCTAGAATACTGCATTATTTCATGCAAAGATAATGAAAAATAATTCTCATAAAACATTAAACACAAACATTAAGCCTAATTAAGCTTAGCATGTTGTCTGCATCACTGTTTGGATCTGCTCCTCAGAGCTACAGAATGTAGCTTCTGAAGGATCTGCTAAGGTCTTCGGCTTCAGTATAACATGTGAACATAGTCATAGCCTTGCAACTTATTGCTCACTGTTCATTCACAGATACAGTACACTTTTGATTTAACATTCCGTTGGGAAAGAAGGGGTATTCAGAATGTTCTGTTGCAACTTAATGTAATGATTGCCTATTCAAAATCACTATCAGACTCACACAAGGCTTTCATGGATATCTGATTTAATAATGAACAGCATGCAGGATCACAAGCAGAGCTGAGAATAGTAAAAGTGCAGGATGTCTCCCAATAAAACCCCAAGCAGCTTCCAGTCCCTCCCCCCCAAGTCAGTATAATTCCATTCCCTGCAGGTGCCCCTAACGGTTCCTGCCGGTCTGTGGAAAATGTCCTTGACCAGGCAAGATAACTGTCATGTTCTCATTCTAATGTCTGGTTAACATTGTAACGTTTCACATGTCATTCTCTGTTCCGTGTTCCTTCACTCGGAGTTTTTTTCATTCTTTCGCCCTCCATTGTTTTGAGGGCTTGGAATGCATGTTTGGGTTTGCGCTCCTGTTCAAGGTTACTTTCCCAGGCGCGTTTCACGGCTTTCAGCACCTGGGAGGGGGAGCGTCCTGACGAGCGACGGGGCGGGACCTGCTTACCAGCAAGGCTTTTAAGTTTGTATTTGGCGCGCTTTTGCTCATTCTCAGCTTTCTCTGTATTTGCATACTATTCCTTTTAATAAATCAGTTATCTTTAAGCCCGAGCTTGTGAGACTGAGTATTTGGGATTAGGCAATCATTACATAAAGCTGAGAATCATTTTATCCATTTTCCGCTAGCCCCATCCAATCATTGGATAAGAGGGAACGCTAGCGATGACAGAACCTCAACTCCGCGCAAGTGAGGGAAGCGAAGAAGAGCGGGAGGCGGCCAAAAGCCGGCCAGTGCTAACTTCGAGAGCGCAAAGAGCAGCACGTCGGGAGTTGCGAGATATCCAATTGGACGAGCTGCTGATATCCATGCAGGAGAGTCTTAGGAGTGATCATAGAACCGTTATGGAAAGAACACAGGGGAGGGGGTCTCCACAATTGACCTGGGAGCACGAAGTCCCCTTGTCACCGAGGGTGGTGGTAACCAACCAACCCTCGGAGGAGCCAGTCACTCCGGCCCGAATGAGGGCATTAGAAGATAAAATGGAGTTAATAGTGACGATCCTCAAGGATCTACCCAAAGAGGATCTACCCAGAGAGGCAGAGCCCAACCTGGAGGATTGGGAGGAAGAGCCGTCACAGTACCCCAGGCATAGTACCATGTCGACCCGGGGGAGAAGCAAGACTCGATCAGCCCGTCAAGGGGGGGAGCGAGAGGCAAGACCTCCTAGGGATCGACCACCCATGGGGGCTCGGCGCACGCTGACATTCGCGGCACCGCCACAGCCAGCTGAGCCGGCAAGAACCTTCCCACCATTTGGAGTGAAGTTCGATGGGGATCCCACAACGCTCTCCTTCTTTATTACTAATGCCAAGCACTATATAGAAGATTGGGGTCGAAATTTTCGGTCTGAACATGGCAAGGTCAATTTCATTGCCAACAAGCTGAGAGGAAAGGCAGCGGATTGGTATGTGCAACTATGCCAAGCTGAGGCAACTGAGTTAGAGGACTTCGATGAATTTTTGTGGGCACTTAAAGAGCATTTCGAAGACCCCCTAGCTCAAGAAACGGCCAAAAATGACCTGCGGAAACTCTACCAAGGGTCCCTCTCAGTTGCCAAATATGCGTTGGAGTTTAAAGCTTTGGCAGGAAAAGTGGAAGACTGGTCTGAGCCAACAATCATCGAATTGTTCAAGCAGGGGCTTGAACCCGAAATCCTTCGATGGGCTCTGGGCAGAGATGATCCGAAAACGCTATATGGGTGGATTCAGTTGGCGGGCAGCGCAGAAAATGCCCTACGAACCTATGCCCATACCAAAGAGCTTAGACAAACACGTCTCGCTAGAGGAGCGCGCACATCTGGACTTGCCAGCCGCCCCAAACCAAAAACCTGGGAAGAAGAGAGGGAGCAACGGTTCTCCAAGGGCCAGTGCCTCAGATGTGGGAAAGAAGGACATCGAGCCACGTCGTGCCCAAGACGCCGTCCAGAGGAACGACAGACGAAACCCACGGTAAAGACACCTGCTCCTGCTCCACCGCGAAAACTGAAGGCAGCCCTCGCGGAACTGGACCCCCCAGACCTTCCTTTCGGAGAAGAGGAGGAAGAGTTGCAATTCGACCAGCCGGCGGGAAATGCCTACCACCTGCCCTGAAGGGCGCCCTAGGGCAGGTGGAAGAAACCGGGCGTAACCATGATTCGGTGAGTGGAAACTTCCCCACACTGACTGTTAAAGTTAAACTGAGCTCAAAAACCAAAACGGTGGAAATGTGGGCCATGCTAGACTCGGGTTGCTCCCGTTCCCTAATGCACCCTGATGTCGTAGCGGCTCTGGAACTGCCCACGTTCCCTTTGTCAAGACCCATGATTTTCACCCAATTGGATGGAACTATGGCGGGAGGGAAAGCAGTCAACCTTTCCACGGGACTGGTCGCCTTGCAGATGGGCTCCCATCAGGAAAAGCTGCCATTTGTGGTAGCTCCAGTGGGGGGTCCTCTGGTAATCTTGGGGATGCCTTGGTTTGTGCAACAAAACCCTTTTATCAACTGGCTGCATAGAACTGTTACGTTTGCAGATGGATTTTACAAAGTACCCGAAAAGGACCTACTGGAGGACATGGAGGGTGGAGGGCTAGCGTATACCACTGTGCAAACGCTTCAACCTCTTGAGGGACTACCCAAGCAATACCAAGATTTTGCTGAAGTATTTGGGGAAAAGGAAGCGGATCGCTTGCCACCCCACCGAAAAACGGACTGTGCCATTGAGTTTTTACCAAATGTAAAATTGCCTCACCCAAAAATATACCCCATGTCTCCCAAAGAGCTTACCACGCTAAGGGAGTTCATTGACAAAAATCTGGCTAGGGGTTTCATTGAGCCGGCAAATTCCCCGGTAGGAGCTCCTGTCCTATTCAGGCCAAAAAAGGATGGGTCATTAAGGCTTTGTACCGATTTCCGCGGGCTCAATGCGGTCTCAATATTAAATAAATATCCTTTGCCCCTGATCAAAGATATGTTATCACATCTGGCCAGAGGCAAAATTTTTTCAAAACTGGATTTGAGAGAAGCCTACTTTCGCATTCGCATAAGGGAAGGGGATGAGTGGAAAACAGCGTTCAACTGTCCTCTTGGGGCTTTCCAATATAAAGTCTTACCATTCGGTTTGTCCGGGGCACCTGGAGTTTTTATGCAACTGATCAATGAGGTCTTGCATGACCACCTATTTAAGGGGGTACTGGTATATTTGGATGATGTATTGATTTATACTGAAACCATGTCAGAACATATCCACTTGGTGCGTCAGGTACTGGCTAAATTGAAAAAAGCAGAGTTGTACGCAAAACTGTCCAAATGTGCTTTTCACCAGTCGCAAATTGATTACCTAGGGTACCGAATTTCAGCTCAGGGCATTGAAATGGACCCTGCAAAAGTAGAAGCTATTGTGGCATGGGAGCCTCCCCGTACCAGGAGACAATTACAAAGTTTCCTTGGATTCTCTAATTTCTATCGGGCATTCGCCCAAAATTTTGCAGAAATCGCCCTCCCCCTTACTGAGCTGTTAAAACTTAAAGGACAGGGGGATACGCGACGTTCAAAGAACCCGGGCGCGCTCCTTACATGGACTCCAGCCTGTCAGCAAGCGTTCGAAGCGCTCAAACAAATCTTTACCACAGAACCAATATTACAGCATCCAAACCCCGCTAAACCCTTCGTTGTACAAGTCGATGCTTCTGATTTTTCCATAGGAGCAATTCTCTTACAATCGGACCAATCTGGTGCTTTAAAACCCTGTGCCTACCTCTCTCGCAAATTTACGGAAACAGAGAGAAGATGGCATGTTTGGGAAAAAGAGGCTTTTGCTGTAAAAACAGCTTTAGAGACATGGCGACACCTATTGGAAGGCACTTCAAACCCTTTTGAAGTCTGGACTGACCATAAAAACCTGGAAGCTTTAAGCACCAGTCGGAAACTCAGTCCCAAACAGCTGCGCTGGGCTGAGTTTTTCAGCCGCTTTGACTTCACTCTTAAATTTATACCCGGCAAGAAAAATTTTTTAGCTGATGCACTTTCGCGCAGACCCCAAGATGCTGGCCCAGGGCCAACGGTCCAGGGCACCGTCTGGACCGACAAACAATTAAGTTTGGCAGCAGTGACTCGCAGCCAGACCAGAGCGCAATCAACTCCGCCTCCAGCCGCTCCGCCTTCCAGCCGCCCGCCGCCCTTGTCAATTCCCTCCGATTTGCAACAACAGTTACTTTCCCACCTTAAAACAGATACTTGGTTGCAAACCAATAAACACATTTTAACTTTCACCAATGATCTTGCCTGGCGCAACGATCGTCTCTATGTACCCGAAGCAATGCGAAAAACCATACTCCAGCGCTGCCACGATGACAAGCTAGCTGGACATTTTGGCTACGTAAAAACTTTGCACCTCGTTCGCCGCCAATTCTGGTGGCCAACTTTACTCAAAGACTTAAAGGAGTATGTCACTGCGTGCCCTGTATGTGCGGCGATAAAGCGCAAACCAGGCAAGCCCCAAGGTCTCCTTCAACCCGTTGCCACTCCATCTGTCCCTTGGCAGGATATCTCCATGGACTTTATCGTTGATCTACCCCCTAGTCAACGAAAAACCGTCATTTGGGTCGTTAAAGACTTTTTCTCCAAACAAGCTCACTTTATCCCGTGCGCTTCTATCCCCACCGCACAACAGCTGGCACGCCTCTTCCTCATCCACGTGTACCGCCTCCACGGTATCCCCGCCCGTTTGGTGAGTGACAGGGGCACACAATTTACGTCACAATTTTGGCGGGCATTTTTGAAACTTTTGGGTACGAAACAGTCACTGTCTACCGCCTGGCATCCAGAAACGGACGGATCTACAGAGGCGGTTAATTCTACATTGGAACAATACCTCAGGGCTTTTGTTAACTACCAACAAGACAACTGGGTCGATTTACTCCCATTTGCTGAGGTCGCCTACAACAATGCCATTCATCAAACCACCGGTCAAGTTCCCTTTAAAACAGTTTTTGGACGTGAATTTGTTCCGATTCCTGAACTTCCTCATCCTCAACCGCTACCAGCCACCCTCGCTGACTGGGCAGACTCTCTCAAAGACTCATGGTCTAATATTCTACTTGCTCTCAGCCATGCCCAAGCTACCTACAAACGACATGCCGATGCGAAGCGTTCCCCAGAACCATCCTTTGCGGTCGGGGATAAAGTTTACTTGTCAACTAAGTTTATCAAGTCCCCTCAACCCTCTAAAAAACTTGGTCCTAAATTTGTCGGTCCTTTTCCAATTGTTGCTCAACTGAACCCTGTTACGTTTAAACTTGATTTGCCTCACAACCTTAAACGTTTACATCCTGTTTTCCATTGTAGCTTACTCAAACCCTGCCTGTCGTCAGACCGTTGGCATCCACAACCCATTCCTCCACCTCCCCTCATGATTGACAACCAGCAACACTTCGAGGTGGCATCTATCCTCGACTCCAGACGCCAGCGCTCCGCTTTACAATACCTCGTCCGCTGGAAACATTTCCCTCATCCTGAATGGGTTGCTGCTCCAGACGTGCATTCTCCTCGTCTCGTAGCCCACTTTCACTCTGCCTATCCTGACAAACCGGCTCCCTAATTTCTTTTGGGGGGGCAATATGTCATGTTCTCATTCTAATGTCTGGTTAACATTGTAACGTTTCACATGTCATTCTCTGTTCCGTGTTCCTTCACTCGGAGTTTTTTTCATTCTTTCGCCCTCCATTGTTTTGAGGGCTTGGAATGCATGTTTGGGTTTGCGCTCCTGTTCAAGGTTACTTTCCCAGGCGCGTTTCACGGCTTTCAGCACCTGGGAGGGGGAGCGTCCTGACGAGCGACGGGGCGGGACCTGCTTACCAGCAAGGCTTTTAAGTTTGTATTTGGCGCGCTTTTGCTCATTCTCAGCTTTCTCTGTATTTGCATACTATTCCTTTTAATAAATCAGTTATCTTTAAGCCCGAGCTTGTGAGACTGAGTATTTGGGATTAGGCAATCATTACAATAACCCAAACATGCATTCTTCACTCCTCACATCACAGCCTGGTACAAGGGACAGCAGCAGCCCCCTCCCGTACAGCAACTTGTGTCAGCACCATGGCATGGGAACATGTTACAATGTTTTCCAGGACCATTAGAACAGGGACCATGACACTTAATACTTAATTTCGGCTTTCCAAAGGAAGATGATTTTGGTGATTCTTATTCCTTCATCTGCAGTTTTCTATGCATTACCAGATTCAGCCTAAAGGTCAGAGGAGTCTGAAAGGCTTGAGGAGGAAAGAGGAAATTTTGTCAGATATTGTCTCCTTCCTGTTCCATTCATGGATGCCTTCAACCAGTAAGGAACACACTTGTTTTTAGTAGGACAAGATGAATCCCATAACATCATTTTCTTTTTCTATCCAAAAGTAATTCATTTACTACTGACTTGTCCAAAGGGTTAGCTAGCACATTAGCACATCACTGGTCAAAAGGCCTAGGGAAATTTACATTCAGATGATCAATCTGACAATTTCGCCTGAGGTGGGAGAGGAGATAGCCAATCATGGGGGGTGGTTGGCCCCTTGATGGGACCAACAATAACATCACTATTTCCCGTCTTGAATTTTATATTATTTATTCTGTATTGCTTATTTTATTGCTTCCAGGATTTCCAGCTCTCTCCGTAGCATCCACTCACTCAGGACCAGAGGAGCCGATGCAGATCAGGGCGAGCAGGAGGCTTATTTCCGAGGCTGAGAGACAGAGAAGGAGAGAGAGAGCCCTCTGTTTTTACTGCGGAGCCCAGGGGCACATGGTGAGAGCTTGCCCAGCGAGAAGCCAAGCAACTTCAGTAAGACCCCCAGGGCAAGCAGCAGAAACAAGAGCCATCTCCGCCTCTACTTCCAACCAGGGAAACTCCGTCGGTCTCCCTCCACAGAGCTCAGCAGGGAGACCATCAATCAATTAAGAAGGGCTCATTCCGAGGATTCCAGGCACTCCTTTTACTACTTACCAGTAATAATGCACGTAAACCCAGAGCACCAGGTCAAGCTAGAGGCCCTCGTGGATTCCTGAGCTTCCACCAATTTTATTGATGTACAGACTGTACAAGACCTCAACATCCTGACCATAGAATTGCCACGTCCCATAGAAGTTAAGACCATTGACGGCCAGTCCCTCAAGGCAGGGCTGATTAGAAGGCTCACAGAACCGGTACAACTGACAACAGGAGACCACACTGAGTGGATCCAGCTTTATGTTACTGCATTGCTTAATGTGCCTATAGTCCTGGGCACACCTTGGCTGAAGATCCACAACCCATTGTTGAACTGGACTATGGGAGCAATCTCCTTCCCAGCTAAGGAATGCCAGAACCACAAGATTCAAGCCGCTCTCCTCTCTCCAGCAACCAACGCAGTCACGGAAGCAGGGAGGGTCCAGTTACCAGCCAAGTATGCAGATTTCACAGACGTTTTCAGTGAACAAGAGGCCACAGCATTATCCCCCCATAGGGACTGTGATTGCACCATTGAGTTGATACCAGGAGCCAAGATTCCAGCAAGGAAACAATATCCCATGTCCCCCAAGGAACTAGCCACCTTAAAGGATTACTTAGATTCTAATCTCCAAAAGGGTTTCATCCAACCATCCACTTCCCCAGCGTCTGCTCCTACCTTCTTTATACCAAAGAAGCCTTACCCGTTGGCACCGGCAAACCAGGAGGCACCCATGAGAGTGGTGCATGAGTTCAGTTCCCTCAATAAAGTCACAGTCAAGGAAAATTACCCACTCCCCCTAATATCTGATCTGCTGGATCGCTTACAGAAAGCACGCATTTTTACTAGGTTGGACCTCAGGAATGCGTACAATCTGATCTGGATGAAAGAGGGGCATGAATATCTGACTGCCTTCGATACCAGGTTTGGTAAATTTGAGTACCTTGTTTTGCCCTTTGGCTTGTCTAATGCAGGAGCCATATTTTCCCGATTTATGAATCAAATTTTCTCTGATGTACTAGATAAGTATCTGGTCATTTATCTAGATGACATATTAATATTCTCTGAGGATGCTACAACTCATGTAACCCATGTACATAATGCCTTACAAAGACTGAGAGAGAACAAGCTGTTCGCCAAGCTAGAGAAGTGTGCCTTCGATTTAACTGAATTACATTTCCTGGGCTATAAAATATCAACAGAAGGCATATCCATGGATCCTTCAAAGGTCCAGGCAATTCTCTCGTGGCAACCCCCCCGAAATGTGAAAGAGGTACAAAAATTCCTAGGGTTCTGCAATTTTTACAGGAGATTCATAAATAAATTTAGTGACAGGGCTAAACCCCTCACACAGCTTTTGACGAAAGGATCAAAATTCATTTGGGGGGAGAGAGAGCAAGCAGCCTTCCAAGAATTTAAGCAACGCTTTGCATCCCAGCCGCTGTTAAGACACCCTGATCCCACGAAGCAATTCATAATGCATTCAGATGCTTCCGATATTGCCATTGGGGCGGTGTTATTGCAATATACAAACAAAACCGAGAATACATTGCTTCCGTGTGCCTTTTTTTCACGCATGCTCTCACCAGCAGAGAGAAACTATGATGTTTTTAACAAGGAGTTGCTGGCAATTAAAGCAGCATTCCAAGAGTGGAGGCACTGGCTAGAAGGTGCAAGCTTTTCTGTGAAAGTTTGCACTGATCACAAGAATTTACAGCTTCTACAAAACACCAGATCCCTCACCCCACGCCAAATCAGATGGAGCCAGTTTTTCTCCCATTTCAATTTTGTTATTTCTTATGTGCCCGGGGCGCAAAACTGCTTGGCAGACGCCCTGTCTCGATCCTTTCAGGCAACCCCCGCCACTCACCAGGAGGTACAGGCTACTATATTACAACCTCACAACTTTGATCAGTCTATGAGGGGGAACCAAACAGAGATTTTAGCAGCAGGCAGACAAGCAGAGGACCTATTTACAAGAGTCAGAGCTCAGCAGCAACAGGACCTGTATGCCAGGGCCAGGATGGATGACCTCCAGAGGGGCCCGCAAGACACTGCCCCCCCATTCAATGTGGAGGCAGGAATCCTCTGGCATAGCGGGCAATTATATATTCCCCCTTCATTGAGGGAAGAAGTACTGAGACTTTGCCATGACCATCAAACGGCAGGCCACGGAGGTGTTTTCAAAACTCTCCATAGAGCTCTGAGAGACTACTGGTGGCCTAAGATGACTGCAGACATAAAGGGTTACGTTGCTTCTTGTCACACCTGCAGACGAGCCAAGCCTCTCCCAGGGAAGCCCACAGGACTCTTGCAACCCCTACCCACCCCCTGTAGGCCTTGGGATACAATCTCCATGGATTTCATCACTGATTTACCCCCGGTCCAGGGGCTGATTTCCATACTAGTGGTGGTGGACCTTTTCACAAAAATGGCACATTTTATTCCTTGCAAGGGCCTCCCATCTGCACAAGCCACAGCACAGTTGTTCATGGACCATGTTTTTATGTATAGAGGCATGGTGAATCACTTGGTGAGTGACAGAGGCCCACAGTTCACTTCCAGGTTCTGGAGGGCCCTTTTCCAGTTATTAGGGGTCCAGATCCACCTGTCATCATCGCATCATCCTGCTAGTAATGGGCAAGCCGAGAAAATTAACCAATGGTTACAGCAGTATCTCAGGTGTTACACCACTTATCAGCAAGACAATTGGCCAGCCCTGCTCCCCATGGCAGAATTTACTTATAACAACTCTGTGCAATCCTCGACCAAGATGTCCCCTTTCCAGGCACTCTATGGGGTTAACCCTCGGGTGTTGCCCACCTCCTCCCAGCAGGGAGCTGTTCCAGCCGCGGCTGATTTTCTTAAAGAGCAACAAGCCGCACAGGAGTTGTTAAAGGAGCAGCTGAACAGGGCAAAGAGTGCTTACAAGAGAGCTGCAGATGCTCACAGACAAGAGGGACCGGCGATTGCAGTAGGAGACAGAGTGTGGCTCTCTACCAAGTTTTTGAACTCTACCAGACCCTCCAAGAAGTTGGACTCTAAGTTTGTGGGCCCTTTCACTGTGGTACAGCAGATAAATCCAGTGGCTTATGGCTTAAAGCTACCAGCATCCATGAAAGTCCATCCAGTGTTTCACAGATCATTGCTAGCCAAGACCCTCCCCCAAGTGCCTTACGATCACAACTGCCCCCCCCACCTCCAGTAATTGTGGAGGGGGAGGAGGAATACGAAGTTGAGGAAATTCTGGACTCTAGGAGGAGGAGAAGGGGCATCCAATATTTCATACACTGGAAAGGGTACCCTGAGGAAGAGTGCACGTGGGAGAATGCCAGAGATGTACATGCTCCAGCACTTGTTCATCGATTCCATCAGCTTTTCCCTCACAAACCCAAGCCTCACACTCTACCAGAGATTCCTCACTTGGATGAGCAGGCAGAGGAATTCGTAAGTTTGCACCTTCCACCCCCGCCTGAAGCCTTGACTCCAGTTACAGAGGAGGGGGGGGCCCGCAGCCCTCCACCTCAGGCGTGCATTTCCCAGGGGGGAGGGGGGATGACTCTTCTAATTATCTAGCTATTTTCCAGCAGCGGCCACCTGGGCCAGAAGCGTTATCAGACCTGGAGAGCAGCACTGATTCGTCCTTGGAGGAGTTTTCTTTGAAGACTTTCCATCGTTGCCCAGTTCCCATGGGACCTTAGAAGCAGACGGCGAATCTTATCAAGACTCTGGAAGGGAGGGGGCTGAAATGGAATGTGAATCTGGAGGGGAGGGTGATGTCATGAGTAAGGATGGCAAGCAGGGGGCTCCCATCCAGGCTGTAAAGCACATGCGTAGTACTGAGGAATTAGGTGGCCATTCAAAGAGACACAGATCAGGCCCACCTTAGCCTTTGGGGTTTATATGTCTGGGTTTTTCCCACGCTTCTTCAGTTTGTTAGGATATTCTGTTATGTAGCAGTAATAAAACACTAGAGACCTATTCCTTGTCTCAGCATGGTTCCTGGCTATTAGGACAGCTCTGCTCTGCACTGCACCGACCCCCCACAGCAGAAAGGCAAGTTCAAACTGACCTTTTAAAAGGTAAGCCCAAACCCACCCCACCGCTAGAAAGGGACCGGACTGGCGCAGCACAGAGCACCAAGACCAAACCCATCCCTCTGCTAGAAACGGATCAGCCAATCCCTCTCTAGCAGAAAGGCAAGTCCAAACTTGGCACACCTATCTTTAATAGTAATACTCAAGCAACCAGAAACTACATTTATCTGGCATCTACCAATCCCCATGGGTGCCAGTTAACCAAGATTCTACTGTAATAGCATTGTGAAGTGGTTGAAGGACAAATTACAAGAATACAACTACAGCACTATAAAGACTTGTCTAAATCATCTTTTTTCCCCTCTCTGAACATTATAGAAATGGGGGAAACTATTATAATTTCTTTTTCGACCAAGTAACGTTTAAAGATACTTCAAGGCAGATATCAAGAGATGTTCATCTTGTGAACAGTTTGTCAGATTTTGAGGTATCTATATTCTTCATAAATTGAGGTGTCTGGACAACAGGACAAAGTTGTAACCAGTCACCCTGCAGTGCTAAAGTCTGCTACCCAGTCAAAATACAACTGGAGATGAAAGTCAAGCAGGTACCAGTAAAGATAAACTTGGAATACTGGTCAGGATTTTCAATCTCTTGCAGTATTTTGATCCTAAGTGGGAAAGATGCTTCAGATCCAGTATGGCTGTGTTTGCTGTACTTGTCAGCATATCTTTAAAGAAACCTTGCTTTTTCCTGGGCTCACATGGTAGCCACTTGGTTCAGAAAAGCATGTGTTAAGGAGGTATTAAGGAAGTGACATATGGTTGCATCTTGTCATGCCTCCTTAATTCAAACACATATTTTCATGCCACCGCGTAGCTATCATGCAAACCCAGAAAAAGGCAAGGCATTTTTAAGGATGCACCAACAGGGACAGTGAATGTGCCCCATGCTGAATCCAAGGGAGATGATAAATCACATCTTGGTTAACAATCTGTACTTACATTTGCTGTTAATCCCACAGAATAATTAAAATTCTTTTTGTTTCCACCATAGTACCTTGGATGATTCACCTGTTAAACTAAACTTTAGGCAAAAATCCAGTAATACCTTAGCTTTCTGTTTCATTTTTCTAAAATATTCAGTATATTTTGTATGTAGGTATTTTTTTATTCTTGGGGAAAATTTACATCTTAGAACCTAAACCTTTAAGATTAAAAGCATTTGAAATATTATACCTTAAGAAGCTTTGCATGAAGAAGTAATGTGTAGGCAGCTTCAGTGTAGTTATCACATTCTTTGTGCAGGTCACAAAGCTTGTACAAATACCTAAAATAATAAAATAAAATTATCAACAACACTACAAAATAATTATGGTTTAAGATCCCATGAATTCTAATGCTGAAATATGAAATAAAATATGATTTTTTCACCTCACATTTCAAATCAAATCATATTTAGCACCTGACATACAAAAGAACCCAGCAAATATATAAATAATGCATTTTATAAGATTACATTTTCAGTAGTTAAAAGTTGAATACTTTTTTTAAACTTTGATTTTCTTAAGAGGCACAAAATAATATTTTGGTAAGCATATAACTGAAAGTTTCTACTTCTGAGCCTAACTTTATTTCCTTAAAAAGTCATTCCAAAGAAACAATGAAGACTTCACTGATACTTTTGAAAATAAATAAGAATGCATTCCAACACATAAAACTATGTTTTTTATGACAATAGTGTGATTATATTTAAGTTGATAGTATTTATCATTGTTGCTGTTATTCATATGTTTGATAGTGTTGCTAATTTTGCATGATTGTAATATTCCATATGCATCATATGTTTTGTCATAAACCACTCAGAGTCACACAACTGAAGTGGCACAGAAGCACTTGTAATAAATAAGTAAAATAAATACTTACATATTTATATAACTGACTTCTGAGAACTTCTATCTCAGAAACACACATAACATTTTTCTATCTGGGCATATTTTTATGTTATATTAAGACCTTGATGGTGACTGTATTTTGTGGAAGAGTAGGAAAGTTTAAACCAGTGCTTCCCAAACCTGAGTAAATTAACCAAAATTGGGTAAAAGTGTTTTCTTCTTTGGGTAATGACACATGAACCCATTAAATTGACTTAAAGTGTTTTACCTACATTGGGTGTAAAGGACTTTTCGATAAGCGGTTTTGGGTAATGAAGGAAAAAGTTTGGGAAGCACTGGCTTAAGCTATCCTTTCCCATAAATTCAGGTCAACTGTGGTTCACCTGATGCTACATGGAGAGGGGAGGTTTAAGACTCCTATTCAGTTGCACTTGGTCATACAACTCCATATTTTCACCAGTGCAGCTATTAGCATTTAAGGAAAAATTCTTAATGATGCTAATGCAAGTTAAAACAACAACTTATTGTCATGGGAATGGGAGTTACCAAGATCATTAACAGAAAGAGAAAATATTCCTTCCTGGTATAATGAAGTGCTAAATCCACTCTGTTGGCTTCAGTTTTAAACTGAGAAAAACCCTATAATGTGTAGTTATGCTTTCTGTATCCTTATACAGAATTACAGAAAATTTCTGTAACTTTGAAAAGGTTACATTTGACATGTAAATGATCAAAATGAAAGCTTCAAATGGAGGAAAGATGTTTCATATATTGCTAAAGAGTTACTCAAAGGCAAATAATCAGATGGTACTTTTAAAATCTTTTGATAATTAGAATTATATCCTGGGGAAAGAGGGTTTTGATATCCATTGGAGAATACCAGAATGCAGTTGTGATAATAAAAATAATAATAAAAAGTAATGAGCAATTGTTCTAACTGCAGAAAGGTAGCTGGTAATTAACACCCCCTTTCCCAGTTAAGGAAAAAATTAAATCAGTGGTAAACAAAAAAAAAACACAACAACAAATGAAAGGGCCAGCAGCTAAAATATAGCTCGTGTATCAAGAGAAAGAAGCAAAGAGGAAATACCAATCAAAAAGCCAGCAGAAGAAGAAAACCTAACCAGATATTGACAGTTCACGTGAGAGGTATTAAAAGACCAAGGTAGGGGGTGAGGGGTGGGAGCAAAGTTACATGGTAACCCTGTCAGGAGACTATTTTGCAACAACAACTTTAATATTGGGAAAAACTAAATGAATACATTACATCCATGGTGGAAAAATATCTGGTGTGGAAGTACATTTTGAAATTACACATCTGTATATTCTGAAATAACAGTATACTCTAAATATGCACAAGTTCATGTTGTCTAAAAATGTAATTAAATGATACAATAATAGAGGCCATATTGCCCACAGCCCTACTCTAACCAATACATAGCATTTGATGGTATTTGCAGACATATGAATGAGGGATCTGTTTATGGTCTGTGGATGTGTGGGTGTTTGAAATCATATATTCCACTTACATCAGTTCCTCATTCTTAAATAATGCCTAATAGACTTTATATTTACAAACCTTATGTACATTTCTTCTCTTTCAATCTCTTTGTAGAAATTCTAGAACAAAAAAAGAAATATCAGCCTGTTTTAATGAATTTGATTTTACACATATGTGCAAGGTGTTACACACACTATTTATATTAGGAATTCATAACTCTATAATATTGTAATTTGAAGCTTGATACTTCTAGAACTCATTTTTTTCAGCTATGAAATATGGAAGCATTGCTTTTTTTAATGTTTTATTACAACAACTCAGTATGTCCCCAACAGGGCATTTTCAAGTCCTAAACCATTAGCTTTTCTCAATTTTGCAATGTACTAATCGTTATTGCAACCATTTAAAACTTCAAACAAAAATTAGTGTTAAATCATCCATTCTTGAAATCTAATAATTTAAATAGCATACTAAAAATGTAAATAGCTTCGGGTTGGGAGGAGGATGAGTACTGATAATTATGAGATTACTGGAAGAATATATTCCTTCCTTCTACTGCAGTCCTAAATAAAACTCCTCCTCTGGAATTTATTTTTCATTAAAACCACAGAAGGACTACATTTCCCCTCTATGCCTGCTAAAATTCCAGCAATTAGCACTCCTACAAAACTTGTGTTATTTGTATTAAAAAACTTCACTTTAGCTGGAGAACACATCTGATGTAAGTTCATCTCCTCCTTAATTAAAGATCCTTTTAGAACCTAATGGCAGTCTAAAACATAAATACTTCTATTAATATAAACAATTAGTTTACTGAGCAAATGCTTCCATGCAGTGACATGGTCCAAGAAACCCTCTTTAGATTGTGGTATGGATATGTCTGCAGTTTTGAGCACAGGCCCTAAACTGATAGTGGTTAGGCAAGATTCAATCAGACAGATTAGATTATCAAGATTCAAACCATTTTTATTTTTAGCCATAGATGCTGATACCTGGGCTGAGTAAAGCAGACTGTGTGTGGCCCCTTTAGTTCTCCTGGGTTAGTGTTTTGATACTACTAATCATGGAACTTTTTTTTTTTTTTGGTCAGCAATTGCACTTTGTAGCAGCTCCACTTATTTCCATTTTCCTGTTTAGCATCTGTGTGAAACAAGTTGATAGTCCTGGGTGTAATGATGCAGTGTCACAAATATGCTGATGCCACTCTGTTTTATTTCCATTTCATCAAATACAGAAATGGCACCTAACTTTTCTCCATGAGTTTTTAAAATCAATGGTTGCCTTGATGAGGGTGAATCTCCTTAAGTCAAATGCAGACAAGAAGGTTGATGATCAGAAGCCTCAATGGACTGCATAACTGAGTAATTTTCTCTCAAGATAGGAGTGTATAGTTTCTATTAACAGACAGGTATAGAACACCACATGTGAATGACTGATGGGAATATGATAGTGTGAGCATGTTACATCAGTGTTAGGAGAGACTGATGTTTAGAAAAAATTGTTTTCTTGGCTCTTTCTGGACAAACGTTCTTCTGGATTGTGCCAAATATAATAATAATTATATATTACGATTACAAGAATTAATCCACAGTCCATATTTTCCAGTCAAGCAACAAAGGGGCTCCTTGAGAATTCATCCAGAAGAACTTTTTTTCTTTTCAGAGCTGAGTTTTGATTTCCATAATTGGACAAGTTGTAGGTCAGAGAAGAAATCAAGTAATTTCTGGAGAAGCAATCCAGATAGGTGGAGAAAAAGACTAATGAAAATGAGGAATTAGAAACTTATTTATAAAGTAAAGCAGAAAAACAGGAACACAAACAAAGGAAAAACTACACTAAACACTTGATTATAGTCCAGGAAATAAGCTCTCATCAATTATATTCCTGTTTATGGACTAAAGCTGCCAATAAAACACTGGAAGCAATAAGTCCAGAGGCTGAAAAAGTGAATAAATCATTTTTACACACACCACACAAACACATACACACACACACTCCAATTCTACAAATAGAATTATTACTGGTATGCAAAGGATATACTGCAGAAGTTTGAAGGGTCAAGATAATTCTGAGAATCTATGTATCTGAATTCAAAGCAAAATAGGGACTAAGCAACAAGACAAAAGTATTAGCTATTTCCAGTGCTTGAGAACTGCAAAAATAAAGTTTATTTATTGATAAATACATATATAAATAAATATATATGAGACTCAGGATATCCCCGCATGTGATCAGAAACTGATTCTGCAAGTAATCTTTGAGACTCATACTCTGCACTTCCAAACACTTTATTTTTTTAGTACTTTGTGTAGCCTCTTCTTGTTTATCTTCATCAGCCACTGTTTGGGCCCACAATTTCTTTAATTAGGAAAAAAGAGGGTACCTAAAAAAGGTGTGCAGACACAGGAAGAAGAAAGTATAAAAACATCTACTGAATTAGGTTTCTGTTTTAATCCTCCTATGCTTTTCAAATAGCCTCTTTATCAAGGAATCCTGCAAATATTATTCAGTTCATTAAATAACTGTGAATACCCAACAAACTGTAAATACTCCAAACCTTCTTTAAGCAAAGAGAGGTAACCATTCCATCCTCTGTTTAGGCAAGATAAACAATTAGAACAAATAATAGCATCTGTAAATATGAGCGAGCTTGTACATTAACAAGACAACTAACTGTATAGAGCTTCTCTCACAGAAACAAGAGCTTCTGTCCATATTTTACAGAGGTAGGATATCTAATATTTAATAATAAATTATTTTAATTGCATTGGCAACATTGACATAATGTTAATTATACTATTAATTCAATATAATTTTAATTAAAAATTAAAAATAAATTAAAAATAATTTTAAATCTCTTTTTCACTTGTTTATATTGTCATAATGGCATAAGGCCTGGATACCTGAGAAACCAATAGTTTGTGCCAGCCCAGGGCATTCCAGCAGAGTGGCTGCACTCGAGGTCCCTTCCATTAAATATTGCCATCTTGTGAGACCTAGGAGGTATGCCTGCTCTGTTGCAGACCCCACCCTCTGGAATAGCATCCCCCACAGATAAGGATGGCACCCTCTCTCCAGGAGTCTAGAAAACCTTGAAAATCTGGCTCTGGTCCCAGGCCTGGGGTTGATGTTTGTCATTGTTTAATGGCCCCTATTTTGATTTGTGGGATTTCTTAGCGAAGTGTTTTAGTCTGGGCTGCCTACTGATTTAATGTTTCTCACTGTTTTTGTTTTTGTTTTAAGTTTTGTATGCTGCCCAAAGTCCACCGGAATTGGGCAGCCAATAAATTTAACTAAATAAATAAATATATTGTTGGGGAGCCAGACTGGTATAGTGGTTAAGGAGCTAAACCTGGGTGAAGACACCCCGGTTTTTGTCCTTCCTTAGGTACAGAATCCAGCTAAGTGACTTGGGGCCAGTCTCTCTCTTAGCTCAAGACTCAGAAGTTATCTATCTATCTATCTATCTATCTATCTATCTATCTATCTATCTATCTATCATCTATCTATCTATTAACCCACACTGGGCCAGTGTGACAAATTCCTGTCCATAACCTTCACTGAAGAGACTTGATTTGGGAATAATAATAATGATGTTGAAGATATCATTACATATGGTATAAGGGTTGAACCAGTTTGGTGCAGTGGTTAAGGCATCAGGTTAGAAACCTGGAAACCATGAATTCTAGTCCTGCCTTAGGCACAAAGCCAGCTGGGTGGCCTTGGGCCAGTCACTCTCTCTCAGCCCTAGGAAGGAGGCAATGACAAACCGCTTCTGAAAAACCTTGCCAGAAAACTGCAGGGACTTTTCCAGGCAGTCTCTGAGAATCGGACATAATTGAACGGATTAAAAAAAAACCCTAACTTATATTTGTTCAGAGTTCTTTCTTGATAAAGAATAATCCAAAATGCTTGGAGTCAATACAACCACCAAATCCAAAAGTTGTTTTCTCTATTTTTCTTGTTTAAATAAGCTTTATCCTCTCTTTTCTTTTTTCCATCTGATGCATAACCCACAAGAGAGATGACAGGTAAAGAAGCTGTTCTGGTCCCAGGAGCTTGTGGCTGTTTGTGAGGATTTAGTGGCCCAATTCCTGGAAGACCCATAATAAATGATCCTGACAGATATACCATGTCAACACGAGCTAACAGACTTCCTTAAAAACTTCATGCCCAGCTTAGTATGCATCTTATAAAAGTACTGAAGTTTTTGTTCCATTCTGTATAGGTATATTTATGGACTGTTTTCCTGGATCATGATAGCCTTGAGATACTAAGGATCTCAGACTTGGCAGTTAAATGCAGGGATGATACTTTAATTAAACTATCAGTACATCTGGTTACTATGCTGTTCGATTTTTTTAAAGGGCCAGGTTTCTTCTGGTTTGAAGCTGAATTTCCAGTTTACACTCTTAAATTTATCTTTTATTCTCTAGAAATTGCAGTGAACTAAGGCATTAACAGTTTACACTTCTATCAACCTAACAGATTTTTCAGTCCCTTAAATCCATTTGACAAAGTTGAGCAGAGTCTACAAAAGCCCATGTACTTTAAGATGCTGCATAATTTACCAATCAGGCTATTCTACCAAAGTTAGATTTTATCATCAGATATTTATTACTTAGATGGATTATGATGGTGTAAACAGATTCATATATTTAATATATTTTGGGTTCCTCTAATCCTCATGTCTAAAGTAAAGTAAACACCGATTTTAAAGGAGAGGAAGAAAAAGAATCTCTTAACCTTTTCTTTTTTGTGAAACATCAAACAGGCAAAATCTTACGCCCCAAATTATAGTCATGAGATTAAAGGTAAAGGTAAAGGTTTCCCTTGACGTAAAGTCCAGTCGTGTCCGACTCTAGGGGGCGGTGCTCATCTCCGTTTCTAAGCCTTGGAGCCGGCGTTGTCATAGACACTTCCGGGTCATGTGGCCAGCATGACTAAACGGAACGCCGTTACCTGCCCGCCGAAGCGGTACCTATTGATCTACTCACATTTGCATGTTTTCGAACTGCTAGGTGAGCAGGAGCTGGGACTAGCAACGGGAGCTCACCCCGCCGCGCGGTTTCGAACCGCCGACCTTCCGATCGACAGCTCAGCGGTTTAACCCGCAGCGCCACCGCGTCATGAGATTAGGCAGCCTAAAAAAAACTACATGTCATTTTCAGGATCACAACAAATTACAACTTCACAGAATTCTTTCTTCTCCCACAAATTAAAAATACTGTTACAGCTTAACAATAAGCTCTTCGCCCAGGCCTTCAGCAAGGATGATTGATCCCCTTCTTTCTTTTCCTTGTCCCCATCCTAGTTTGTTTCCTCTGCCATCTCTACTCTTTTGTTTTGTGTTGTTTTTGTGTTGTTCCTTGTTTTTAAATGTTTTTAACAATTTGTAAATTGTTAAAACTCTGGGGAGTTGCTGGGAATCAGGAGGCATATAAATTTAATAAATTATTATTATTAACATAAAAAGAGTAAGTTCTGATATTCCTATTCTCTTAATTGACAAGTCAGTTTACTGACATCACTCATTTACTTTAACACTATAGGCGCTGCGGTGGCTCAGTGGTTAAGACGCTGAGTTAGAGGACCATTAAGGTCGGCAGCTCGGCAGTTTGAAACCCAAGAGTGTGAGCTGCGTGATGGAGTGAGTTCCCTTCAATGTGTCCCAGCTCCTGCTAACATGCAAATGCATGCAAATGCAAGTAGATGAATAGGTATCACTTTGGTGGGAAAATAACAGGGACATGAAAGGATCCCCCTCAGGCATCCCCTGGGCAATGGTGATGTCACCATCAAATCCTTTCAATACAGAAGTGCCTTGGTAGGTGCTTCTGATACACACACACACACAAATTTTAACACCATTGTCATAAGAAACAAATGCTACTCAAACTTTTAGTATTATACAATCAGTTGTATGTTGTACCAAGTCTATCGAAAGTCCAACCCCACCAATAAAACATTATTTAAACTTTGTACTACAACCTCCCCCAAAATAATTTTAATTTCTATTCTTCAGCTCCTCATGGTACCTAAATCCACGTTATATTCTTCTTGCTGTACCAAAATGCATTTATAGTAAACATTTAAATGCATTTCACTGAAAATTCCTATTATTGAATTATTTTTTATCACTTGTTCCTTTCAGACTGTCAATATTTATTTATTTCATAAGTATACATGTAATCCATGTGGTTAATCTAAGAGAAAGATTTGAACCCATCAAGGAAACACATGGTATCAGCTAAATATAGTACTTATCTGGTTTTGTTATTTTAGCCAGGCAGTATGAAACTTTTTACTCTGTTGGCTTCATTGACTAGAAAGATCACAAGTTGCAGAGGATGACATTAATCACAGTCAGTTTTTGGTAACTGCTATTTTTTGTAGTCACAGCTTTACTTCTTACACATAACTCTATCTGAAGAAGCGATTTGATGGAGCCCTTTGATTCTGAGCTATCCCAACCCACCTTCAATTTTCTACATGAGCAATCAACATGTTTCATATGCCAGCATATGAGTGTGAATCAGTGATGTGTCATGTCACCAGTAACAATGCTGTACAGCCTTTGGTATCTTGGTCTCCATTTTACTAATTGTAACATAGAAATTAAAATATTCTTATTTGTAAAACTGCTGTTCAGATGGATAAAAAAGGGCATTTGGTTAAAAAATAAACCCAAAATTCTGAGGATACATTTTGTTTGCACTACCAGTGTTTGTATGTATAACACTAAGGAAAATTTTAAGTGTATATAAATCCAATTATTAATTATTAATTATTGATTATTAATACTAATTCCTAAAATGCTATAATCTTCATAAGAAAACACAAGTAACCTTTTGTTTCTCCTTCTGATTATGTGGTATGTATCTCATTCTATGATCTTCTTAAAATATGCTTTTTCCCCCAAACAAAACTCATCTTACTGATGAATGAAAAATTCAACCCATAATATACATATAGCCATTTCATTTCTCACCAGTACATTGACTGTACAGTTCATGCGGTTTTCCTTGTTTTCATCATGCATAATAGTTCTGTAATCTAGAAGTCTCTCCATCAGCCGTACCACAAGTTTAACAAAAGTTTCGCCACTTTTGGCAAGGTACTTATGTTTTCTGCAGTGCTCCAAAAGACTGAAAAGATAATAATAAAAAATCTTATTAATCACACTTGGGAACAGATCCTTCATGAAAGAGTAATTTGAAATATTTTGTATGAACAAATGTTAGCTAATCATAGGACTGTAACTTAATTTGTATGTCTCTTTACTAAGCACCAGTATAAATCCAACTATTGCCAGCACTTACATTTTGTCAAATAACACTTTATATTGTTCATCTCCTCTTCCGCCTTCTACTTCATGATCCAGTTTTGTGATTATCTCATTTTCAAACTGTAATTAAACAGAGCAAGCATAAATAATTAATACTGCAAATATTTCATATGTCATCATAGAAATGAGCGGGTTATAAATTTGTTCAGCTTTACAAGAAATGTAATACTTGTTTGAGTTTTAATAGTTTGACATCTCCAGTGCTACCTCCAGTTGTTTATAATGATCTGTTGCCATATAAGCACCTCCACATTCAGGAAATGTTTGGCCATATTGTTAAATGGAGCTTAGGTGATTTTTTTAAAAGCAAATCTAAGTAAGGTGGTTAATTACAGTAATAAGAGACAAGAAATCATTTTCAAAGCAGGCACACTCTATCCTTCCCAATAACAAGCTACAAATGCAAGCAATTTGAAAGCATTATTATGGATGATATATTAGGCTGTACTGCCAATTGCATCATTTGGTTGGATGAATACATTAACATTTATTTGGACTAGAGAACTTGGCTCACCTCAGATACATCAAACAAGGAACTTCAAAGTCATTGCATTAGGGGAGGGAGATGAGGCAGAAAAGAGCTAGTGATGAAGTTAAAAATAAGGCTTAAACATGATAATTATAAAAAAGAATTAAGTAATCATTTCAACAGATTATCAGTATCTTTTTCCAACAGATGATTACTATTACCATTATCATTGTTTCAAAAATGCTTTGCAATGCACAGAAGCACCTCCCTTCAAATCAATAAAGCATCTTTTTCTAGACTTGTACAGCTTTCTGAATCTGCTCCTGACTGTTTCTGCAGGCACAACCCATTTTCTTAACTCCTCCCCCTCTTGTTTTCCCTTCCACCTGTTCTTCCCTGCTATTAGTAGTGGAAGGTGGTTGTGGGCTACCTGCAGTTATACATATACTTCCTAAAGCAATAAATTGTATCTACCTTCATTTGGAAAATGTCATTATAGTGTCAACACAGTTAAATGACCATAAAATGATAGTGAAGTGTATTTATTTTTATGATATCATGGGGAAGAGATACAGAAAGTATCAGTAAACTGAAAACATGAAGCATATGAATTAAAATCCTGTGAATAAAGATGTCTTTATAGGTCTTCTACAAACCATGAAGAACAGACCTAAATGGTTATGATTCCTTGCTATCTGAATTATTGAAACTTTGTCACTTTTAATTCTCATCTGTGTCCTCCAAATTCCTGTATTTACAGACATTGTCTGCACCCACAGTTCATTCTATGTGTACCTCCACTTGTTCTTTCTTTTTGATATCCCTGCTACTGATGACGCTTCTTCTTCAAACTGTAATAAAAACTCAGGTGCACATAAGCTAAAAAATTATGCAAACAGTATCTAATGTACTGTATATAACTCAAAAGGTTTGGGGCATACTTTCACTGAGACAGTTTATGCATTAGAGGTATGAACTACTTAAAGCAATGCAGAATCACTTTTACTTGGGCAGATACCCAAAACTAAACAGTTAGAAGCTCTTTTTTTTTAAATAGCACTAATGTGACAGAAAAAGATGGTAATACCACAAATCATGAATGAATGCAATGGGACAATAGGTATAAGGAATAAAATTATATTGTAAGTGCATAAACTCTTAATTCCTAATTATAGGACAGAATGAATGTCCCTGTATGTTTATCCTAAAAACACCTGCAACATCCATAAGCTTCAAAGCTGTTACATATTGGAAATTGCAGGAGAGAAAAACACAAGCATATAAATGAAAGTCATAAATGTGCCTTCGCACAATGCATACATCTCCCTAACTCACAGGAACCCACTTAACTGAAAAAAGTCATTCTCATTTCATTTGTGAAAAATTAGCTAACTGCAATGTAATTTTTCAAAGAATACCAGACACTATTTCTTCAGACATGTCACTGTCTCTCAACATCATGGTGACCTGAAATAATCTTTTCCAAAATCCACAAGTTGATGATTGTCTCAAAATGTAGTTTTGTATGGCATATACTTGCAGTATGCCAATCATTCTGACAGGTTAGGAAAAAAATAGGGTCTGCAGGTTGAAAATACTCAGGAGGTTTACAATACAGCTGTATCTATTCCAAGATAAGCTAGTGAGAAATGATTTTGCAACAACCAGTCTTAATCCTGCATACTTTATTGCAACTCTTCACCTGTATTTTTAGTGTCTGTAGATAAAGGTTGAAGCTATCTATTCCAGAAGCACACCTGAAACAAGTGGTCACCTGTAGCAAAAGGTTGGAAAGTTGCTTTACAGGGCTCCAGATAGAAATAGGCCCTGTTTCTCACAGCAGGAAAGTATGGGGTTGTGGAATATTGGACTTTTCCGTGTCTTTGAAACCTTCTCTTTGTTGGAGGTCCCAGCAAATCAGCATGCCTCATTAGCATGTAGATGAGTTTGTTCTAGGATGCAATTCTCTATGTGCTTCTGGAGGAAGCTGTTTTTTGTCCCTCCCACATTTCCTTAGTCCTACCTTCGTCCACCATCTTAGAAGGAAGCATGCTGCTGCTGCTCCTTCCATCTGGGGCCATGCATCGGCCTAGAATCAGGAGGTTTCCCCTTTCTGCATGCAGCCTTTAGCAGCAATAAGGGCTAAGGGTTAATTCAGTTTAGGGAAAGAAAGAAGAACAAGAATATTTTTTCCTGAATGGATGTAACTGGACCAAATAAACGAGTAAGACTTTTTTTTGCTTACTTTTGAATCTACTTTGTCTAAGTGTGTAACTCTTTATGCTTGGGTGGGCTAAGTATGTAAGATCAATAATCTATATTTCTCTAATGTGCTCATTAAAGCTAGTTTAGATGATATTCTTTTCTGTGCATGTCTTTTTGCTGTATTAAGCTCTGCTCCATTAAGTGGTCCTAGCTGTCCACTAATGGCTTCACTCTCGTTGTGTCCTAACCTCTTCGGTGTTGCATAGCAAGTATGGACTGTTAAGTTTTGGAGACCAAGAAAGGGGAAAAGTAGCACTACTTCTGCTACTGCTACTACTATTGCTACCATTACCATGACTACTTCTGCTTGCCTCTATCTAATAATCTCCCATTCAGTGTTGAGAGGAAGCATTTCTAATCTTATAACACACATGAAGTTAACTTAATTGATTCAGAATACCATAAACCAAGGCACAATAATCCTTTTTGTGGCTAAGAGCCATACTTCTAAAAAAAAATTATGTGAATCTATCCATTAAATCTATAATTGATCTGTTTAGGTGTATGATGTGATCACAACTGGTGACATTGGAAAGGGCAAATTTTTTGGCCTTTTCTGTGTCTTGGAGGGCCTTTAAAACAAAATAGATGCTTTAAACCCAGCAGAGGTTTAAAACACCTATTTCAGTCATATATAAATCTCCACTAAAAATAGGTAATGTTGAAGGGTTCTGAGGGATGTACATGGAATCTTGTCCCTCTTTGCATTCCTCATCCACTGACATTTACAAGACCCTGCAGATCCATGAAACATCTAAGTACAATTATTCAATGGGTGGTTCAATTTGTTTTTAAATTTTCCTGTTACATGTAAAGCAAAAAGGATCTTGATGAAAAAGCTATCCTGGAAAACAAAGAGGTTGAAATGCAAATCATTAAACCCATTTTCAGCCCACCAATCACTTTAAACAGCCTCAGCTTTATGACCTTTTGAATCAGATTATGCTAGCTCCTGAAGGTTTCTAAGTAGTTAGGCCAAAATCCACAGGCTATCAAAAGATTGTGCAATGAACCAATCTTATGACCATATAGCCTGGCTGTGATCCACTATATATACCCATTAAATAAATGCAAGTCTCTGCTGTTTTTCAAGTCTGGAAATTTATTATAAAGGGAAAATTTAAAATAAAGGAAAAAAAAGTTACTTAAGAAAACAAATTAAAATGCAACTGCAAGATAAATTATTATTATTATTATTACTTGGCCTTCTTTGTCTTCAGTGAGGCAATACAATTCTTTAATGTAATAAAGGTACTGATTCTAAAAAAGGAAATTAAGATGAGAATAGCCCAACCTACCTGTTACCATACAATTCAAAGGTATATCTCTACAGCTCATGAGAATGCCAAACGGTAGTGTAAAACAATATAGCAAAGAAGGAAATCACAAATTTTCCTAGATTTTCTAAGGAGGTACAAAACTGATCTGCCTTCTTTAGACGTTTAATTCAGGAATATCCACCAGCTGATTATCAGCTGGTTTGCAAAGAGGAAATATATTTGTTATACATGTTTATGCCACAAATCACTCACTCAAGAAAACTATAATTTGCTTAGTCTTTCTTAAGAAGCTGCCAGGCCCACAACTAGGGCCTGTGTCACCCGGGGCAAACAAAGATTCCACGCCCATGTTTGCCAATTATTTGTATATCCCTTTTAATTATTTATTTGTATATCCCTTTTAATTATTTGTTATTTGTATATCCCTTTTAATTATTAAGACATCATCCGGTTTCATTTGTATATCCAATGTAACATCTTTTTCCATATCATTCTTATAACTTGTAATTTTTAAATCCACAATTGTATCAACCTCAGTCTCAGTATTGTCCAGTAAATCTTGTTCCTGTTCTATAACCTCTTTTAAATCAAGTTTATCTATGATAGCAGACAATCTCAGAAGTTAATCTTGAGTCCATTGTTCCCAAATATCCTTGAATTCATCTAAAGTTAAAATATTTTGCTCCATTCTGTATTAGTGAGTCGAATTTAAATGTTCTTCTCCATTAATTATAATCTTTAGTTCTTTCTGGTTCCCTCTGGTGTCCAACCTTCATAATCCCATCTTAATCATTTTTTTTCTAAACAACAGCAGCATTTTCACACAGGAAGGTTTCTTATAATTAATTTCAAAATTATTTAAAATCCTCGAGACCCTTAATCCCGTTATAAATTTCTGAAAATTGTAATTACCATTTTGCTGTTTATTTTGCCCCCCCCAAATTTTTTAAAGTCCTTAATCTTGCACTTGGTGGTGGCTCAGTGGTTAAGACACCAGGCTTGTCGACCAGAAGGTTGCAAGTTCGGCAGTTCGAGACCTGAGTGCCACGTGGAGTGAGCTTCCACACTCGCCCTAGCTCTTGCCAACCTAGCAATTCAAAAGCCTGCAAATGTGAGTAGATAAATAGGTACTGCTTCACTGGGAAGGTAACAGTGTTTCCATGATTGTCATGCTGGCCACATGATACGGAAGTGTCCTTAGACAACACTGGCTCTTCAGTCATGGAAACAGAGATGAGCACCACCCCCTAGTGTGTCATTAGATACAACTTAATGGGAATCTTTACCTTTTACCTAATCTTGAACTTAAAACTTTTTTCTCCAAAGGTTGAAGGAAACTGACCCAGTGAATGTTGTAAAACTTCCTAATCCAAAGGTTTTTAATAGTTGAAAAGCAATTAAAAAGCAGTTCCCAAAGTGATTAAGAAGTGAGGCTAGACTGAGCTTTTTGTCCATATAGGCTATGTTAACAGCTGTGAGCTTGATGGAAGTCCCTCAATTCCTAGCCACTCCACTCATGAGCCAACCACAAAAGCCTTTATTCCTGTGGTCTACTTGCGAAGAGCAACTGTCCAGAGTGCATGTGGGCAATCTCACTATCTCTCCTTTTTCCGGAGAGATTAAAAGTGGCCAGAATTTGCCTTCTGGTCACTGATTTCTGCCACAACACTGTCCCCACTCCTTCAAGGACATTCAGGTTGCCATGACCTTACCGGAAGTCCATATTGTCTTCCTTTTGACCAGATTATGGTTGTTCATATGATATGGAAAAAGATGTTACATTGGATATACAAATGAAGCCAGATGATGTCTTAATAATTAAAAGGGATATACAAATAACAAACCAGGAGAGTGACTTGAATAATTTTCTTATTTTGGATTTACAAAAGAAACCTGTTAGATTTCCAAAGGATTTTCTGAGAAGAGACAAAGAGAAAATGAAAAGAAATGAAGCTCTGGGACATTATTTAAAAGGATTAGCGATCAAGATTGTTGTTTCTGATAACCCTTAATGGATTTTTGCTGACCAAGAACAAATGACGAGACTTTAAAGATTTGTAAAAAGAGATTTTTTGTTGTATTTTTAAAGAAAATGATAGGTTACTACATTAAAGGGAAGGAATATAAAGTTGGTTTATTTGATTAGGGTTAAAAGATATAGTATATGTTGTTTTCTGGTACCCCTTAATGGACTTTGCTGACCAGGACTGAATGATGAGGCTTTAAGGATTTGTTTATAGAACAGAGATGAGATATGAGAAGAAGAGATCCTTTGTTATATTCTCAGAGAAGATAAGTTACTGAATTGCTTGTACTGGTTGTGATGAAGGGGGAAGTAATTTCTTTATATATTTCTTTTCTATTTTTTTGTTTATATTTTCTTTTCTTCACTTTCTATCCCTTTTTTCTCATTCTTTTTTACTTTTTTAGTTTGTATTAGTCTTTTCTTTTTGTAACTGCAAACTTTAATAAAAATTATTACATTAAAAAAAAAGGAAGAAAATATGCTCCCTCCACCTAGTTAGTCCTCCAAGAAAAGAAGTTTGGGCTACCGAGTGCTGAAAAAGCCAGATTTGCACTGTCTGAGTTCAGGTAGCTGCTGAATTTATCTCCCTGCTTATATTCCCTGCAGGCTGCTTAAGGATATTTTTGCAAGCAATTGCAACCAGCAATAAGTTCAATTGATCAAAACTTCTCAGTGGAGCCTAAGCTCATACATTTTTTAAACATCTTCCTCATATCCCATATGTAAACAAACAGTATTCAGACTACAGATATGGCTTGGGAGACACAAAACAGCACCAGGTATCCCTCTGTGACTTGTCAGCTAATGGCAGCTTGCCTGGGAAACTAGGCTTCTTTCCATCCTTGATAGGGACCACAATTAAAATGCACATATAGTCAGTTTGGATGAAGTCTGTGGGGGTCCTTGTGTAAGTAGGTCTAGGAACATGGCTGGTTTTGCTCCCCCACCTTCTGTTCTCCTCCATATCCTCTGCTGCTTGCCTACCCAATAGGAAGGAAAGTTTATGAAACTTTGTTAGAAATATTTCTAAAATATTCCTTTTTTTAATGATGATTATACCAAAGCCAATGATAAGGTTTGATAAGATGGTAAGCAATTGCTAACATTTAAAGTAATTAAAGGATAAAAAACTGCTGACTTTATATTGGAAGAAAGTACACTCCCAAAAAATGAAAGAAAAATTTTAGAATTCCTGTAGTAGATTTCAGCGAGAATTTTGGAAACCTTTTCACACTGCAAGCACTCCATTAGTAATGACGACACTCCAAGCAAAGCATTAAACCAAAGAGGAAAACGTTGAATAAGATGAATGTTGGGAAATACTTTCTATTTACAAGAAATACTATTTTACATTTAGATTTTTTAAAATTAATTACAATTTTTTTTGCTCAAGGAATATTTTTTGCATTATTCAGCAATACATTTTCAATGTCAAAAACAAAACAAATCCAGAGGTACAAAGTTAATGAATGAGTTCAACTATCAGAATGCTCCAAGCAAAGAAATACAAGCCACACACATCCAATAACATTTTAGAGCAAACTAAATAGATTGAGCAATAGACAAACAAATACACAAACATGGGTGTATATGTCGATTTCTTCCAATAAAAGACTTTGTAAATTTTATAGGGACATTAGGTCAATTTACATTTTGCCCCTAATAGATAAATTCCCTGGGAATCCAGATAACTTTTATGTGAAACATCATCTTGAGGGTCTAAAACCACACATCACGTGTGCAGTAGCCAAATTCTGTGTTGCCACAATGAAAATAAGACAAAATTGGCTAAAGAAGTAATTACCCTTGTTTTAAACATTAGTTTTAAATTTAAATATCTTAATAAATTGTTAGGGGATACACACACACACACAGTATATGTGTATGTTTATGTGTGTGTCTGCATATATATGTGTGTGTGTGTGTATGTGTGTATGTGTGAGTGTGTGTATCTGTCTATCTATCTGTGTGTGTGTATAATACTTATTGATGTTTTAGACTCACACTACCTGGGTAACAAATGTATTAATATTTGTTATTAATAAGTAATAGAAGAGTGAATGCTATATTATTATGTGATCTATTTTATTAGTTGGTTGTATATTATTTTATCTCTTTGTTTCACTCTGTTTTTGTTCTTTTAAATTTTGCTGGTCATTGACTGAATAAATATTATTGATTGATTGACTGATTGATTGATTGGTATATAACAAGAGATTTAGCTGCTATGCAAATAAGCGATCAAAAGTAAAATGACAGTTGAAACACATCAGACTTTTTTCTTCCATGCCAGCAAATTAACTAGATCTATGAAATGTTACACAAGCCAGATACTGATTTTGTTGTTGTTGTCAGAACTTGACTGCCAAATTTTTATCTGTTAGGTGATTAAATCACGATTTGGCTACCACTAAATATGTACAACACCTTATCAAAAGCATATGTGAAACTGAGCCTTAAAATAAGAATGATTGGTATGGTCTCATAGAAATTGCTTTTGTATTGTGTATTTAATAATTAATGGCAGGTCAATAACCCCATGTGCTATCTTGGCTAGATATCATTGTGGTGTAGCTTATAAAAATCATTATGCCCCATGATTTGATTCAATGGGATGTCTGAAAATCTTGCTGTTCTGAGATTTGGATTATCTAGTGGTGTTGCATTTTTCCTCTTTACCAGTGATTTTCAATTTATTTTGCAAATAAAACAGTTCAATCAGAAATGTGTCAAGAATACATAAACAGCTGCCTGACTGTTAGCTAATAAATACAGCCATGACTTAGCATTTGTCACAGTCCACATAGTAAAGCTGTCCTGATTTCTTACTAAATAACCAAAAAGAAAATACACCATTGGAATTTTTAGTTAGATGTTCATGTGTGGTTATTTTAGCAAAAGTAGAATCTCTCTCTCTTTCTCTCTCTGTCTCTGGAGCACTTTATGTTCATAGAATTGTAGGCATGGAATAGACTTTAGAGTTTTTCTAGTTCAACCCTCTGCCAAGGGCAGGAGTCCTCAAACCATCCCAAACAAATGGCTGGGAAATCTCCAGTAAAGGAACACCTGTGACTCCAGGAGGCAGGTTGTTCCACTGCTTAATAACCCTCATGGTCAGAAAATTATTCCTTATTGGGATTGCCTTGTTGCAAAATTGTATTTTGCAGCCAGCTGTTTGGTTTGGACGAAAGAAGGGGTGTTACTGAGAAACAAAAGGATTTTAGAGTTAGAAGAGCATGATCTGAGATTTGGCTGGCATGGTTTTCTACGGTACAATAAATCAAGCTTAATCTAGATTTTAAACATCAGTATGTTAGAGGTGTCATATTGAGAATATGGAATAGATACAAACCCAGGCTGTGCCCGAAAATGCCTTTGTGGATATCAGCCCAAGACACATTTTATAGAAAAGAAAAGCAGGCAAAAGAAATGGTTGACATATTAAGAGATGTTACAACAAGAACATGGAGAATATAAGTCAAAAGAGCAATTGGCTACAGAGGGATTTAGTTTCCAATGGTTTTTATATGCACAGTTAAGAGACAGGTTTAAAGTAGGCAAAAAGACATTTCGAACTGAACAGTGTAAAACAGAATTTAAAACTTAATTATGTGCAAATGATGAACATATAATTGCTAAAATGTATAAGCTTTTACTGAAATAGGAACTAGAAGAAGAACAAATTAAAGAGCGTATGATAAAATGAGCTAAGAACTTTGGTTATAATATACAGATGGCTCAATGGTGAAATATGTTGTGGAAAGGACTGAAATTGATTTATAATTTAAATTCTGTTATAATTTAAATGAGAACTGTTATAAAATGGTGTACTGCTGGTATATGACATCATAAAAAATATCTAGAATGTATAAAGGTACTTCAAATCTATATTGGAAATGTGGAAAACATGAGTCATTTTATTGTACTTGGTGGACTGTAAAAAATCTAGAAAAGTTTGGGATCAAATACACACAGTGATACAAAGAATTTTAAAGATTAATATTCAACTGAAACCAGAACTTTTCTTGCTGGACAAACAACTAGAAATTGGTTCGAGGATGATTGCTTTTGTACATGGTAACTGCGGTGAAATTATTACAGGTAGTCTTCACTTAACTACCATTAGTTCAGCAACCATTCAAAGTTATCATGGTGATGACTTGGAGAGGGGCAGGTGCATGCAGTTTTCCAAATGATGCACGGCCTTCTCGCAAGCTTTTGGAAGGCCTCAGAAGCCTTCTGAAAGCTTGCAAGAAGGCTGTGCATCATTTGGAGAAGTGCATGAGTGACTTGGAGATGAGTGGGCGCAGCATCAGGAAGAAGGCCTGATGCAGCCAGCAGCTACCTCACATAGAGCAAGGCTGGGTACGCCTCAGCAGCAGCAGGAGGAATAAGACGGCGAAGGACAGCTGGGGGTGGCAGGGCCAGCAGAGTAGCGGGGGGGGGCTTTGTGTTGTGGCAGCTGGCTGTGGTGGCACTGAGGCTGAAGTAGAGGCCCAAGGGCAGTGGCGGCTGGCTGAGACTGCCAAAGGTCGCAGGCCTCTACTTCAGCTCCAAGAGCCGCCAGCATCACTGCCGCTGCCGAGGACTGCTGCTGTGCAGGGCAGCCAAAAGGGCAGAGATGGGAAGGGAGATAGACAGGTTGGGGGAGTTCAAGAGGCAGCAGTCCCTTACCATACCAAGTCTTGGGGCTGGAAGGGGCCGAGCTGGAAATGGCTTGGTTCGGGGTGGGTCCTCACCTAACAATCAGTGGGATTTGGTTAATGATGGCTGGCAACAGGGACTGCAGGGATTGCCATCACTATGCAATGTGGCCACATGACATCACACTTTATGACTGTATTGCTTAGCGACAGAAATTCTGGTCCCAATTACCATCGTTAACTGAGGACTACCTGTATGTGCACAAAGATGGAAAGACTCTGAAATACCCACAATGGAGGAATGGTTGATGAAGATGACAGAATTAACAGAGATGGCAAAATTAACTTGCTTAATTAGAAAAAAGAGAATAACTACATTTCTCAGTGACTGGAAACCCTTTATGGACTTTTTGCTGAAAATGGAAAAAAATGAATTGTGATTCATGGGTTTGATGATTAGAAAGGCTAGAATATGGAAAGAAGGGAGCCATGATACAACATTAAGAGAGAGAAAGAATAAAATATAAATGCATTTACAGCTGCTATTAAGAAGACTGGAAGCCATTTCTTTATACCTTTTTTTCTTTTTCTTTCTCTTTTTTCATTTCTATTTACTTATCACTTTTCTTTTACTTTACTTCCTTTTTTCTTTAAATTTGTACTGTTTTTACTTTGTAAAAAACTCCTTCAATAAAAAATAATGGGAAAAAAAGAAATTATTCCTTATTTAGAGTTTGGATATTTGTAAATCTGCCACCCACTTGTTCTTGTCCTACCCTCAGATACTGTAGAAAATAAATCCACATTCTCTTCTCTGTGACAGCCCTTCAAATATTGGAAGACTGCTATTACATCTCCCCGTAGTCTTCTCTTCTTTAGCTGAACATACCCAGTTCTTTTAATTTTCTTCAGACGATTTAGCTTCTAAGTCCCTCATCATCTCTGTTGCTCTTTGCACTCTTTCAAGTTCCTCAGCATCTGTCTTTACTTTCTTTTTGGGGTGGGATGAGGTTGTTTTTGTTTGTTTTTCTACTTCTTTTGCAAAAGGCTGCTGGTTTTTATGTGAAACTCTCTTGTTTTATTGAGTCTTAACTTTGTTAGCTTTACCTCTTACATTTCTCTGCCTAAGTGATTAGAGTTTCCATTGTTGTACAGGGAGCTGTTTTACTGAACGATATCTTTTAGATATAGACTGTCTTGCCTGCAGATGGAAAGAAGAAGAAATGTCTTAGGTTTGGTTCTGGCTAGCAAAGCCTGCAAAAAGCCTCCAACAATCAAAGCTACAGGACTTTTTATCAGCAAAAGGAGCCAAAACCATAAGTGGAAATGAGTCTCTTCTATTAAGTAATAAATATGAGGTGTTAAACCAGCCAGAGCTAGATAGACAGAATGATATCCTTGCCTCACATCTTTTATTGCAATGTGACTCACTGGCACACCGGCACAGTTACAGCAAAATGAAGAATTGTCAATATTGGATTCAGCCTCTAAATTACCCTCAGCAGTGTTCAATTCTGACAACCTGATGGCCAAACACTGTATATTAAGAGCTGAAAACAGAGCTGTGATTTTTCAAGAGCCGCTGACATCACAGAGAAGTTAGACAAGCTCTATAGCTCCTTGATCCATCTTGCTAGGTCTCTGAATCAAAGGGTTAAATCTGAAGAAAGGGCTCATTGCGGTTGATTGGTAAAGTAGTGATTCTTCAGATGCAAGCCCTTTCTTTGAAATCTGGATATAAATCAGAAGCTAGTATTCAAAGGAGCTATTGAGGAAAGCCTCAAAGTCCTTTTAGCTCTTGTGTTTTACTACCTGCTCAACATTGCTCATCATTAAGAGTAATAACATAAACAAGAGAAGATGGTCTACAAGAAAAGATATATTGCATTCTTTGAGTGAACTATTATGCTGTCAAATGTACCAAATACATATAGGAGGAGCTGAGTGGCTCCCAAGAAGCAGAAATGATTATAGAAGTTTGCTAAAACTTACCAGCACAATTATCCCTTTAATTCTCTGTAAAATGAGGATATTTTTGACTCTGTTCCAAATGCATCCATACTGTGTCTTTCAAGACATGGCCATTAGACCACTGATAAGGGATGTGAAAAATCAGCCTAGAGCTGATCCTTCCAGGTGTACAGAAAAAAGTGATTTTTTTAAAGGACTAATAAAGTGGCCTTGAAGCTCAGAAGAAATGGGTAAGCAAATGAACAATTTGACCCTCCTGCTTAACGACTCTCAAGAAGATCAGTTAAAGGATTCATTCAAAATATCAAGAAGCAGTAAGAAATCCTCAGCAAATTAGACAACTTAGAACTTTAGTTATCATCTATTTGTGATAACATGGCTGTAAAATGAAATTATATTCACTCTGGCTTGCAAGATGTATCTATGGATGTCTATAGGAAATCTGCCTAATGTCCACTGGAAGAAGCTTACACTGTTCCCTTGATTGTCTTGATGACATTACATTTGCCCAGTGCAGACTATTCTCAAATTCAGTCGCCCTCCATACAGACAACCCCACCAAAAGGAAAGAATGAGGATGAATATTTGCTTGAAGAAAATATTCAACTGACATAAAAAGAGGATATCAATAACTCTTCCCCTGGCACGTCTGCTGTGATTGCAATGCCACCTCTTAATTTTGAAAAATTCTTATATTAAATCAATCCTTTTATTAAATCAGTATGAGGTCCAGGCACAGCTGGGTGAAGACACTGGAAGCAATGTCAAGTCTACTATTATTTGCTCAACTGCAGGGACCAATAAGACATCCTGCTTATCTCTTGAAATATTAATATTGCTATCTGCATTCAAGAAGAAGAGGCGGTGGCAGGGTGGAGAGAGGGGGGGGGGAATAAGACCCCTTCTTTCTAAATGATTGGGAAAATAGGCATTATTGTCCTTCAAGAGAAATAGAAATGTGAGTCCTTGAAGCTTGAAAATTTCATGTTGTATTCACTGTGGGCACCTCCAAGAACCAAGAAGGGTATGCCATTGAAGGCTCCAGTATGATACATTCAGATAAACCATTCCAACCTGCATGTATGCCCCCCACCCAATCTCACTGGATATGATTTTGAATCTGTCAGTAGACAATTATACATTCAACATATATATCTAAAACCAGTTCCTGTGGTTCCTTAATGTGATTATCTTAATAGCGGGGGACTTAAATACCAGACTTGAGTCAATTGAGTCAAACTGCTGCTTACACATTTTAACAGTGTTGCCTTCATTGAGATGGTTCTACCCCAACTCATTCTCACTGCTATAAAGACCATGGAATATAGTATGTCCCAAATGGCAATCAAATACTATATTTTTATCCTAAACAGATCAGCTGAGGGGAATGTGTTGGAGAGCCTACCTATTTGGGTTGATGTAGAGGGAATTCTATTGACTTCTAATGATTTCTTCAATCCTATCTTCAAATATTAACTCCTAGATTGATAGCAGCCATCTGCTTCTAGTCACTGAATTAGTAATGAACTCTGCTATTCACCACAAGTCCCAAGGTCAAGTAAATTCTCACTTGGTGAAAGATATGAGAGTGGAAGCTCTAGTACTCTATTGGTTCATACAAAGCAACTCACCTCTGACAGTCCATCTATATTGGACTATCTACCATAGGCCCAAAAATATCATTAAGTTCTGATTCGACAGTAAATGCACAGAAGCCAGAGCAAAATCAGTTGAAAAAACCAAGGCTCTGTAGAGCTACTAACTCTAGTTATATTCAGGTATTGTATTAGAGAGGAAAAATGTATATAGGTCTTGTTAAAAAGGAAGAAGGAAGACAGAAGGATAACTGGGAAACCTTACTCAGATATCTTGTGTGTTTTGGCACTTTGTCTTACCTGCCTTCCAAAAGGTGTTACTGGTTCATTTAATATAATTCCTCAGAGGAGCAAGATCAGCACAATCAGCACTTTCATTTAGCAATAATACTAGCTCCATACCCATACTGGACATTTGTCTTACGATATTCTAAGTTGGACCTCTGTGTCTCTTTCTAATGCTGCTAAACTTATTTCTCATTTAAAACAAGGCAAAACTGCTAGACCTACTTCTGATAGAATTATTTAAGGCAAACATTAACTAGTGGGCACTGATCCTGGCTAATCTATTTATGCATATTTATGTTAATTCCAGATTCTAGCAGACTGGAATAAATTTATCACTGTCCTATTACATAAAAAAGGAGACAAAAGTATTCTATCAGGCTATTGCCCAATCAGTCTGCTGAGTACCATAAATAAATTGTATGACAAATGCCTTCATGGAATATTGCTAGACTGGATGTCATGGGATAATATTTTAGCAGAAGAACAGCCAGCGTTAGGAAAGATAGGTCAACTCTAGACCACCGCCTAGTTCTTCAGAGACTAGCCATAAAGTATTTTTTATGGGGTGGTTGGTAGCTTGAAGGCACTCACACTGCTTTTTAGTTCTTCTCCTTTACCTGTTTGTATTTCTTGTATTTCTTATAATGGTTTTTATGATTTTCTATTTGTAAGCCACCCAGAGTTGCTTTTATAGCAAGATGGGCAGTGTATAAATTTAAATAATAATAATAATAATACCCCACTGAGGAAAAATTGTACATTGACTTCACAAATTTGAAGGCAGCTTCTGAATCAGTCCTCAAAAACAGGCCATAGAAGAAATCGATTGCCTTCTTCACTGACAGGTGCATCCACATTTAATTGCAAAACTCTATGAGAACAATAGAGTTCTCGTATGGCACAGAGTGGTAGGTGGCAATATTGCAACCGAAAACTCTCCCCACAACCCGAGTTCGATCCCAGTGGAAGCTGGATTTTTGGGTAGCCGGCTCAGGTCGACTCAGCCTTCCATCCTTTTGAGGTTGGTAAAATGAGTACCCAGCTTGCTGGGGAAGGTGACGACTGGGGAAGGCAATGGCAAACCACCCCGCTATAGTCTGCCAAGAAAACGTCGTGAAAGCAGCATCCCCCCGAAGGGTCAGACATGATTTGGTGCTTGCACGGGGGACCTTTCACCTTTCACATGAGAACAATACAATATGGGTCCAATGTGGCTTTCAAGGGTATCTTCTACTTTCCCCTATTCAGAAAGGCGTGAAATAGTGCTGTATTTTGGGAACCATCCTTTTTCATTTCTACATCAATTCTCTCAAGATCAGACTTTCATCTCCCATTTTGATTAGTAGACCCATTTCATTGCATGCAGATGACACAGCCATCCCCTCTATATTTTAATGAGCCTGAAACAGTGCTTCAGAGCATTTGCTTTTTATTGGAGAGAAAGGCCTCATTAGTCCTAATAAAATCAAAGTAGTTGTATTACCTAGAAGCCCCATTATACTCTATCATTCTTTAAAATTTGAAGTCATCTGTATTACTTAAACTAAGTCATTCAAATACTGTATCTCAGTGTCTCTTTTTATGCCTGAACATCCTGAAAAGGACAAACAAGGATCACCTTTTGGTGGGGTCAAGTATTGCAAATTCTCATTTACAATCTGCTGCTCATAATCACAATAAGCATATTCTGGCAGCAATTAGGATCTATAAAGCAAATGCCATAAGTACTTGATCCATAGTATAGAGGCTTGCAAATATTGCAATGCGGCTCCTCTCGAAGCTGTTCAATCAAAGTTCTTAGCTCTCTTCTACATACGACCTGCTATGTATACAAGATTTCAAAGAGGCTCACATGCGGCTTTGCCTCCAGAATACTGCCTAAACTAGTTTACGTTGAGAGTTGTCTGGGCATTGACCTTTTGGGATAATGTAATATCTTTATGGATCCCTGGGATAAATTCAGATCTGATATCCTGTGGCCTATTTATTATCTGAGCTTGACCACGACCTCCACCAAACTTAAGTGAATTCAATTACACTTACTTCTAAATAGGCATGGCTGGGACTGTACCACATAGTATTTCATTAAGGCTTCTAAATGTTTTATCCTGCTTTCAGTTTTATGCAACAAAAGTGACATTTTTTTTCAAATTTTAGCAAAAATAGAAGTTAAACCACCCACTGACAACTTGATAAGAAAATGCTGCCTTGTTGATATTATAATTTAATGTCAACCTTTAGAAATGAATAAAAATATTCTCTGTTCTTGCTGGCAGCCTCAACTCAATTACCTGCTTTCTATAATAGAACTTTAGCCAGAGGTGCTTTATTTGCATCAGTAGTTTTGTATTAGCAATCATATGTATTATCCATTTGTTTATTTTACAGTTGTATGTGATGTTTCTCTCTTATTTTGTGGGTGTCTAGAAATAAGACGTATCTTATTTCTATGTTTTAAGTTCAAGTATACATTGCACATTAGATAATGTTGATGTCATGAGCACTGATGGTGAGCAGGAGGGGCCCCTATCCAGGGGGGAAAACGCATGCGTAGTAGCGAGAATTTGAGCTGTCATTCAAAGAGACACAGAACAGACCCGCCTTGACTTTTGGGGTTTATCTGTATGGGTTTTCTCACGTTTCTTCAGTTCCTTAGGATTTTCTATCTAATGTAGCAGTAATAAAACACTAGAGACTTATTCCTCATCTCAGTGTGGTTCCTGCCTGTTAGGACATCAATCCTAACAAACTCCTACTCCCATTGAAAGAGGGAGGAAGGAAAAAAAAATTGGGTGGGGGGAAATGTCTTCGGAAAACCAGGGAATTCAGCAAGCCATTCAACAACTGGCAGCAGCCTTGCAACAACACCAGCAACAAGTAGATCTCCAGATCAACACATTACAAGCAGCTATGCTACAGCAGTTACAACAACCAGCTCCGATTATCCCACAACCGGTGCCAGCAGCAGCAGCAGCAGCTCCGCCTGTAGCCTTGAGATCCCAGGGCAGTTTACCAGAGAAGTTTGGAGGAGAAGCAGGACAGTTGATAACCTTTCTCACACAGTGCACAATGTTTTTCGACAGCAGACCGGCAGAGTTTCCCACAGACAGAACCAGAGTCACTTTTATTTTAAGTCTGCTAAAGGCCCCAGCAGCCAAATGGACTATTCCCATGGTAGAGAACAACGACCCAATTCTCTGTAAGTACCAGAATTTTCCTGCAGGGTTCCGAGCACACTTTGACGACCCAATGGTCACTGCCAGCCGGGAAATTCGGAAGCTCAAGCAAGGCAACAAGAGGGTGGGAATTTACACTGTTGATTTCAAGCTGTTAGCAGGAGATCTGGACTGGAATGAGAGTGCATTAAAAGACCAATTCAAACAGGGGCTGGATGAGGAAATAAAAAATGAATTGGTGCGCCAGGGAACACCAGCTACTTTAGAAGGTTTATATCAGCTGTCTGTGGTCATAGATGCCAGGCTAGAAGAGCTCAGACAGATGCAGCCGGGGAGAGGCAGGGGCTGAAATGGAATGTGAATCTGGAGGGGAAGGTGATGTCTTGAGCACTGATGGTGAGCAGGTGGGGGCCCTATCCAAGGGGGAAAACGCATGCGTAGTAGCGAGAATTTGAGCTGTCATTCAAAGAGACATAGAACAGACCCGCCTTGACTTTTGGGGTTTATCTGTCTGGGTTTTCTCACGCTTCTTCAGTTTGTTAGGATTTTCTGTCTAATGTAGCAGTAATAAAACACTAGAGATCTATTCCTTGTCTCGGCATGGTTCCTGCTTGTTAGGACAGTTAATAAACAGATTGGCAAAATCATTTTACTCAGTGGCAAGTTCTTTAGCAACACTTTGCATACTACTTACAAATTACAGGTAATCCTCACTTAACGAGTGCCCTGTTTAGTGACCATTCGAAGTTACAATGGCGCTGAAAAAGTAACTTTATGACTGGTCCTTGCACTTACGACCATCGCAGTGTCCCCATGGTCACGCAAATGAGATTTGGGCACTTTGCAACCGGCGGGCGTTTATAACTGTCACAGCATCCCGTGATCACCATTTGTGTGCTTCACAGCCAACATCCAACGAGCAGAGTCATGGAGAAGCCAGCAGTAAAATCACAAGTCTCAGTCATGTGATGTGTTACTTAATGGCTGTGTTGCTTAGCAGTGGAGTTGTCAGTACCAATTGTGGTCATTAAGCGACAACTACTTCGTACAGTACATAGCAACTAAAACATACAGTATATAGCAACAACAATAGCTTAGTTGTATGCGGTAAAAATATTCTTAGGCTCTGAACTGGCTCTGTTTAACTCAGTAACAGTTCCTTACTAGGAAAAGCTAAAAATATGTTTCTTTGCTTGAACTTCTCAGTATTTCAGTTTGTTTTGGGGCTTGGCTACAGGCTTTGTTTCCCAGTGATGACTTGGCTGATACAGCTAAATTCTATTCAACAACTGCTCAGGCCCCAACCTGCAAAAAGAAACTAACATTATTTTGCTACATATAGATACGTGCTGCTGCTTCTGTAAAATCTCGCATTTCGATCTGTCTTTACATTTTGGTCTATACTGCAGTTGAAGTTAAAGTTTGGTCTGTACTGCAAAATTGTATTTTAAGTTTGAACCAGATCATTCAATCTGTATTAATTTCACAAAATGAACCATGCAAATAGGGAATAATCACCTTTCATTGGAACAGCTAGTGTACAACCTTTTAACTTTAATTCAATTGAAGTTCACAGTTAACTCTATGTATAGAACATAATCATTAATTATTTTGGCTAGACAAATTTTAGATTGGCAAAACCCTAACAGAAAGCTAGATATAAAAGCATGGATTAAAGAAGTTAAATTTTCTTTGTAATTTATTTTTTTAAATAATACAGCTCTGAAATAAATGTAAATTATCTGTTTAATGATTTAAAATATATTTACGAGATAAAAATGCTTAACTTAAGAAAAGGAAGGCCGATATTATTCATGAATCTATCTAGCATATTTTTATGTTCACAACCTGTGTGACTGTCCCAAGTAGGACATGGTCCCACTCACCACATGGCCGTAATTTGTTCAAATGACATTATACCAAAGAAAAACAAACTTTTTAGGCCAGGGGCACATCTGTTCTTTCAAAGTGTCTTACTGTTAGTGAGGTCAAAGACCAAATGTATACAAACACAAAATGGGTAGTATTGCTAAAACTATAAACAACAGTAAAAAATATTAATAATAGGCAGATGTAATCATCTCAATACATATTCTACAGACATTATATATTTAGAAACCTTTAATGAGATTACATCATCTTGATCTGACAGCAGATAATAAAGACAGGATGTATCTGAATGCCCTGGAAACTTAACTATTAGTGGAAATATGTATTGCATGCAGATGTCTTTATAAAAAATACAGCACAAAAAATGAGCTATGGCTTCCCACACGGCCCATTCCACATGGACAAAGCTAATCTTCATACAGGCTTTTCTTATATCTCCCTTCCAGTACAGGTGTTGCTAATGTATTAAAATGTGTTAATGACATAGCTCTAGTATAATCTGAAATTTCAGTTTGATTTAAGTATCTAGTTGTAATGGACCTAAAAGACTGGCTACTGAGATCAACCTTCTTGGCAGACAGATTTGCACTTCTTGTCCCTTTATGTCTAAGGCTGTCTGCTTTAGCTCTGACTTGGTCTGATCAGAGCCCAGAGCTAATAAAGCTTCTTGTGAGTATCTGTATCAGTTCAGCTTTTGCAGAATAGAACCTCTCCATTGAGCAATAAAATTGTTTGTTAAAACTAAAGAAACCAAACTAGCAGGAAAAAAGGATAAATTTAATCAGTAATTTAAAATACTGATCCACACATCAGTTTCCATCCTGATTATGCCTGTGTCTTGATGCACAACCATATTTGGGGCATACCAAGGTACTTACAATACAGTGTCTTCCTCAAAAACTCTGAATGCAAGGACACCATAACTGCAGTATCATTAAGGTACGCTATCTAAGCTCTGACAAGCAGGTGCATTTGACTTTGACTATAAATAATTTAATTCACACTGGTACCTATAAAGCACCTCTGGATCAATAAAAGGCTTAGAAGACCAGAGCTGACTTCTGAGCATTCTGCAATACGTAGTGTGCCCTCCTCTGTTCCTTTGAGACAGATAATTCTCATGATCACGGCCTATCACAAAAAACCCATTTACCAAAAGATAAACTAGTGCTTACAACACTATAATCCCAATATGACCCTTGGGGATCTCCAAAACATTCTGGCAAATAAACGTAATGATACAAAGAGGTGCTTTCCTTTGAATCTTGCCAGTTTTCTACATATTTCTTAAAATTAATATTGTTATTATTATTTAAGTAAAAAAGGAATTGCAAACCTGGTGAGCACCAAGTGAGATGTCTGGGGAAACACTGAAGTCATGGGTGCCATACTGCCTACCTTTGCATTAGGCCAGTCATTAGCCTAACCTAAACCACAAGATAACTGTGAAGATAAAATTGGTATCTATTCATAAAGAAATCAATAGACAAAAACAGTACTCAACCAATGGGTAACCTGTAGACATTACAATGCCTGTATGCAGCTCTTTCCTCATTACTTTTTTTAAAAACACTTTTACATTTAGAATCTTATTTTTCTCAGGCCACAGCCACTTTTGAGCCCTGGCCCCATGCATTTATTTGAGTGTAGCTCTTGGCACATCATTCAACTGTAGAGCCTGACCTATTCTGTCAGAAAAAAAAGCTGTCTACATCCTGGATATTCTCTGTCCTGAAAACTTGGGTGTCAGTGTAGTAAACAGAAATAAAACAAATAGACTTCTTTTCAATGGATTTCAAGCAAAATGATGAAAACATGCCTAAATTCTGTGCTCATACATTGTGACTCTGTACATCCATTACAAAAGGGAACTACTTAAAACGTTATTGATTTAATAAATAAAAATAGATGAATATTTCTGGAAACTCATTTAAATATACCCTTCCGTATGATTCTTGTCATAATCACCAAGTTATGACAGAAGTGCAATGGTTCCATCATGATGTTCTATTCATGCTGGCTAGCATGAACATATAATTTCTTATTCTTACTCCCAAAGAAACAAATGGTTACGTAAGTTCTTTTAGGGGTAGAAAAACTAAACTTTGGGGGAAGCAGATGTGAGATGAAGATTTCTTTCTTATGAATGACCTACAGATTGATTTCAGCATCCATCCTCCAGTACTGCCTCTAAAACTATTTTTTTTTCTATTAAAAATAAATGGAATTCAAGATGGTGATTGGGAGCGGACGCTAGTCGCTGCTCTCGGGGGGAGGATCCTGGTCTCTGGGACCTTGATCCCCAGCCCCCTTTTTGTCAGTCGGGGGTTTTGGGGGAGTGTTGTGAATCAATTTAGGGGTTCCCCGGCTTCGAACATCTTTGGCTGGAGACAGTTGGAGCTCCCCTGGGTGGAGCAGCAACGTAGCAGAGTGTGGCGGAGCTGGCAGTAGCGGCGGACCCTGGCAGACCTCCCAGGGGTTTGGGTGAGCTTGGGCGACCCTCTACAGACCGTGCTGGACCCTGGCGGGACCTTGTAGACACTGACGGACCCTTGGTGGCCTGGAAGAGATGGCGGAGTGGGATAGGCCTTGCAGTGAGGCCTCTGAATGGCCTATAGTAAAGTGGTGGAGCGGCAGAGCTTGGCAGAACGTGGCAAGCCTTGTGGTAGCAGTGGACATAAATGGACCTCTGGCAGGCCTGGTGGACCTGGCGGTTTTGGGGAAGAGCCCTGCAAACCCCTTTTTTGGGGGGACCAGTGGAGAATCAGCCTTGCTGAGGCGGTGAGTCCTGGTGGTGGGTCCTCGCATTGAGGAGTGGGGTGTGGCAGCATGGTGGACTTTGGTGATATGGAGGGGCCGGTTGGACATAAGGGACTTGGGTAGTGGAACGACTTGGCATGACACCCCATGGATTCTAACAAGGCAAGGACCCAACAGGTGTGGCAGATCCCAGCAGCAAGGAGGAACGAGGGTTGGAAGGAGGACTGGCTACTCCTGCAATTGCTTGGTGGCAGCAGAGAATTTTTAGGGTCCCCTGGGTGTGACTGGGGTACTCCCCTTTGGGTGTGAGAGACACAGGGGGAGCCCAGGACTGTATGTTGTTTATGTAAGAGTATCCACCCCTAAGCGAGAGATAGGACATTGGTAGGAGTGAGTGGGGTGCCCCCCTGTGTCCAGTGAGAGAAGCCGGGGGACACAGTGAGTGCGCGTGTGGTGGTTAGGCCCAAACAGTGCTGAGAGTGGGAGCTGGTACGCTGGGGGGGCCTGCCATCACTTGAGGGTATTTGTGTGTGGGAGGATGTGTGTGTGGGGGGGGACCCTTGTTTCAATCCAGGGTTTCTGGAGGTCTGGGATTGGAGGCAACTGGGCCTGGAAACTCTGGGGGCTGCAGGGTGGGTTACCTTATTGAGGTGGTGATGGGCCAGGGATGTTATAGCGGGAACCGGAGGGTAGCCCATCTTTGGGGAAGACACCCCCAGTGTTTGTTACCAGTGGCATGTTCCAGCCCTCTGTGTTCAGACCCAAGCCCCAGTCAGCAGATCCTTGAGGGCCCCAGTCTCTGGCTGCTGCTGCTTAACACCAGGTCAGTCAACAACAAGGCCCCACTCATATGTGATTTGATCACAGAGGAGGGGGCAGACCTGGCATGTATTACTAAGACCTGGCTGGGCCCAGGAGGGGGGATAGCCCTCTTGGAAATGTGCTCAACTGGGTTTCAGGTGTGGCATCAGCTGAGACAATAGGGTAGGGGAGGAGGGGTAGCGGTTCCTATCTGAGAGTCTCTAGTGGCCTTCAGGGGTGCTGCTCCACAAGTGGCTGGTTGTGAGACCCTGTTCTTCAAGTTGGGTTCCTGAGAGATTGAGATTGTTGCTGCTGTACCAGCATCCCTGCTGCATCGCAACCTCCCTGCCAGAGCTGCTCAAGGCCATCTCAGGGCTGGTGGTAGAGTTCCCCAGGCTTATGGTTCTGGGGGACTTCAATCTGCCATCCCTGGGGCATGCCTCAGAGACGGCTCGGGAGTTCATGGCCTCCATGGCGGCCATGGGCCTGTCCCAGATTATTCAGGACCCGACTCGAGACAGTGGCCTTACTCCGGACTTGGTTTTCTTGTCGGAGCAGTGGCAATGTGATCTGAGGGGAGAGTTAGATCTGTCCCCATTATCATGGTCAGACCATGCCCTGGTGGCCTTGAGATTCTCTGGTGCTGCCCCACTCTGCAGGGAGGCAGGAAACCATTTGATTGGTCTGCCCCCAGCAACTGATGGATCTTATGGGGTTTCAGAAGGAGCTGGAGGTTATACCCGAGGATCTACTGCATGGTCTAGCGGAGGTCCTAGCCGCAGCCTGGAATAGGGAAGCAGCTGGGGCCTTGGACAGGATTATGCCTGTGCAACCTCTCTTGCCCCATCCAACCAGGCACTCCCTGTGGTTTACGGAGGAGTTGCGGGTTCTGAAGAGGGTCAAGAGACATCTAGAGCGCTGCTGGAGGAAGACAAAGACCGAATCCGACCGAACACAAGCTAGAGCCGCTATTAAGGCCTACCTTGTGGCAGTAAGAGCAGTAAAACATCAATATTTCTCCGCTCTTATTGCGTCCGCAGAATGCCGCCCAACGGCCCTGTTTAAGATTACCGGATCCCTCTTGGGTAAGGGGGATTTGGTGATCCATCTACAGATCGTGCAGAAGAGTTTTCTGAGCATCTGCAGGATCAAATCGCTCAGATTTATTCTAAGTTGGATTCTAAGCGTGAGGCACAGTCTGGAGAGATGCCGAGGGAATGTACTTACCATGTTATCTGGGAACAGTTTGATCCTGTAGGACCTAAGGAAGTGGACAGGATCCTCCAGACTATAAATGCCACCACATGTCATCTAGACCCATGGCCCTCCTGGCTGGTGAAGGCAGCCTGGGAGGTAACATGTGGTTGGGTCCAGGCAATGGTTAATACATCCTTGAGTGAGGGGGTGTTTCCAGCTGCCTTCAAGGAGGCACTGGTACACCCCCTCCTCAAGAAACCATCACTGGATCCTACTGTATTGGACAATTTCCATCCTGTCTCCCACCTCCCCTTTTTTGGGAAGGTGGTTGAGAAAGTGGTGGCGTTACAACTCCAGAGGATTCTGAATGAAACAGATTATCTAGACCACTTCCAATGAGGTTTCAGGCCAGGATACGGGACAGAGACTGCATTGGTCACATTTATGGATGATCTCTGGTGGGAGTGGGATGGAGGGAGTGCATCCATCCTTGCTCTTCTTGACCTCTCAGCGGCTTTTGATACCATCAACCATGGTATCCTTTTGGGTTGACTCAGGGAGTTGGGGGTGGGTGATGTAGTTTTACACTGGTTCACCTCCTTCCTCCAGGGCCAGTACCAATTGGTGGTGATAGGAGATGAGAGATCTGACCCTTGACCCTTCTTGTGCAGGGTCCTGCAGGGTTCGGTTCTCTCCCCTCTCCTATTTAACATTTACATGAAACCACTGGGTGAGATTATCTGTCACCACGGGATGAGGTATCATCAATATGCTGATACTCAGTTATATATTTCCATCCTGGGTGAGGTAAGTGATGCACTGGCTGCCCTTTCTCAGTGCCTAGGGGCTGTGGGGGTCTGGATGGGGAATAACAGGCTTCAGCTGAATCCTGGTAAAACAGAGTGGCTGTGGGTTGACGGTTCCTCTGTATCTGGGAAGTTATCATCTTTAGTTTTGGATGGGGTTGCACTGCCCCATTCAGACCTGGTGCATAACTTGGGGGTCCTTCTAGACTCATGACTCCTGCTCGAAGAGCAGGTGGCAGTCGTGGCCAGGAGGGCCTTTGCACAACTTTGTGTTGTGCGCCAGTTATGCCCTTTCCTGGATCGAGATGCCCTCTGAACAGTCACTCATGCCCTGGTCTTCTCCCATATAGACTACTCCACACGGTCTACATGGGGCTACCCTTGAAGAGTATCTGGAAGCTTCAGCTGGTCCAGAATGCAGCCACGCGGGCAGTTATTGGTGCCCCAAGGTCGGCACATGTGACACCACTGCTACATGAGCTGCACTGGGTGCCAGTTTGCTTCCGGGTCCAATTCAAGGTGTTGGTTATGACCTTTAAAGCCCTACATGGCATGGGGCCAGGTTACCAGAGGGACTGTCTCATCCCCTTAACATCGACCCATCCCACCCGGTCATGCAGAGAGGGCATGCTGCGAAGCCTGCCGATAAGGGAATTCCACCTGGCGGGTTCCTGGAGGTAGGCCTTCTCTGCAGTGGCGCCTGCCCTCTGGAACATTCTGTCCCCAGAGGTGAGGCAGGCCCCTTTGCTCCCAGCCTTCCAGAAGAACTTGAAAACCTGGTTCTGCCTCTTCACCTGGGGTGGGAGAGGCAACAGTTTTTCTTGGGGGTGACTAGCACCGTAGATCTCTCCCCATGAATAAGATCTTCGCCCTTTGGATTTTGTATCTATTTTATTCTTATTTTTTGGTTTATATATTGTAATTTATATTTTTATGGTTTTAATTCCTGATTTTATTGTAAACTGCCCAGTCCCCCTTTTTTGGGGGAGATGGGCAGTAATAGAAATTTGAAAAATAAACAAACAAACAAACAAATAAATAGGGTTTTTTATCCTAATGGAATGGGAAAAAGCTATTGTTGCAGAGGCAAAACATTTATTGAGCATCCTCCAGTAATACCCCGAATAGCCTTCTGGCTCACCTCCTGGACCCCGCCAGGTGGAATTCCCTTACCGGCGGGCTTCGCAGCATGCCCTCTCTGCATGACCAGGTGGGATTTCTTTCAGCAGTAGATTAAGGATTACCTCCAACCCCTTAACTCTAGTTGTTAAGGTTGTTCTTCAGTGAGGGAGCCTTTTTTAAAGTTCAGAAGCCTGTTGCTTAGGTATCTCTAATTCTTAAATACTTTATTAGACTAAAGGAATTCAGGGTACTATGCATTTCCACTGTATACAATTAAGGGTTTTTGTATACTCAAAATGAAACTGAGAATGGAAATTTATATTAGGTCTATATGACAGTTTATTCCTTCTTTATCCAAAATGTTCAGCACATGAAAACTTCAGATACTGTGTCTCTCACGTGACTCACATGACTGGGGAGACATATGCATCGAATGAAAATGCTGAAGTAGGAAAGCCATGCTAGTTTCCACATTAGCTGGAGTGGTGATAATAGAGGACACTGGCTTACACAGAAGCCAACATTTGTATTGCCCACAGGCTTCACTTCTGTCTGAAATATCCAAAGTCATTAAAATGACAGCAGAGAGTGGAGGATTATCCAAGCACACAGATGGTAGAAAATTAATAACATCCAGGTTGTTGCATTGTCACTGCTAGCACAATTATGGTAGAGGTACACCAAACATGGAAATACTCCAGCTAGAAGGTTGAATCCAGTCAAACAAATCTCTCCAACCAGTCCTCAGGGTCCCCAGAGCGCTCTCTCAACCTGTCTCTTACAGAAACAGCCATTTCAAGGCATTTACTTTGAAGTGGCTATTCATTCCTACACGTACACACACACACACACACGTTTTGCAGTGAGAAAAGGGGAAAGTGAAGTTGCATCACTATAAACCATGATTTCTAGGTGTTCCAAGTACTGTTTTCCTAATTGAGAAAACTGAAGGACCATGAAGCTGAGTGTCTAAAAGCCCTCAGTCAAAGCATGCCTGCCCAGAAGTGACAATTCCCTGTGAGTCTCATGACATCCATGGCTAGGGAGAAACTGATATTGTCTGCCTCCCAAAAAACCCCTGGAGTAAAATTGCACAGCAAAATTGGGTTTGCTAGGCACAACTGTGGATTTACAAGTTGTGCAGGCCTATTTTAAGCAAGTGATATTAAACCTGTTTTCCACATTTACCTTGATTAAAGCAAACACATTTTGTTAAGAAAACTGTTCTTACCATCTGAAAACTTCTGGTAGAATGAAACTCACACTGCATCATATCGAAGAATATTGGAATTGTAGCTTTTCTAAGCTCAGTTTCAGGAATCAGAGTCATTTCTAACATGGGCCCCACCATCTCAGGAATGAATTTGATTTTGTGCTGGCCTGTTGGGGAAAAAAAACTGAATGTAAGAGAAAAATAATTACTTTCTTATTTCAAGCATAGTAAATAAGAATGCATCAGCTTTAGCCTACGTAGAGACTATATTTATTATGTATGGACTTCCACACAAGAGGATGCATCTCAAGTAGATATAATGACTTTAGAGCATGATATTAGGCAATTCTTTTTATAGAGACAAATGGCACTGATGGCAGAAGAAGAGAATGAAAGGAAGGAGTTGGCATGCAGACTGCAGTTAAGAGAAGGCTGAAGAAATGTTGGCACTGAGTAACTGCTGGACAATGGTTCCATCAACAAGCCTGCAGCAACTGGGGAAAGCCTAGAGACCCTGATAGGTAGTGCAAAAGGTGCTGCTGCCATAACAATGAGGGGACGTCAAAGCAATAAGGTGCTAACAGTAAGAGGATGGGAGTAAGAGTTGGATACCAGACTGATAAAGATTCAGGAGAGGAGATAGTAATGCCTGAAGCTTCTAGCTTAGTGAAAAGACCTGCCACCTCGCTGGATCACTGGAAGGCTGTTACAAAGAAAATCAAAAAGCCTTCAACCTAGTGTATAACTGGCATATATTGGTTCTGAACAGGAAATAATTTAATTGATGGGATTTTTACTACCCTATCCCTTTCTTCTCAACAAATCTTGCTAAAGAGACTCTGAGAATTGTTATTGAAAAGAATCACTTTCAACCTTTGGTAACTGTGAAAGAGCCTGACACTGAGTGAGGAAGGCAGCATCGGTGGTGGAGGTAGAAGACCCAACACCTACAAAGCCAAAGCAGCTCAGATGCTGAAGAAAATGTTGGCTGAGTCCCTCTGACTCACCCAGAACACTGTCACACACATCTGGTGATAGTGGTGGGGCCAGAACAGGCCAAGTGTACCAGCAGCTGGTACTGAAAGACAGCTGCTGCAAACATCCAAAGGTGGGAAGAGGTGAGTCTAGAGGGCAAGGTAGGGTTGTTATCCAGAAGGGGACTGCAGGGCCATAATGTGGCAGCAAAGGGACTCTTCAGAAATAGGCTGAGCAACTTGTGAAGTGGCATGGAGGCTGGCAGTGGCAAAAGAACCAGGAGGGACACTGAGGAATTCAGGGAAGTAATAGGGCAAACATAGCTTGACCAGACAGCACTAAGCAAGCTGTGTAAGAAGGAAGGGGCTAGAAGGCCAGTACTTGGAAAAAGAATAGAAATCGAAAGATAGAACTAAATATAGAAGTATAAAGAAAAGTGGAAATAAAGTGCTTAGGACCAGTTAGGGATATAAGGATAAAAAACAGAAATAAAATATAAGTTAAAGAACAGGAATCATAGCTACAAAGTAGAATTAGCCACTGAGCAGAATAAGAACAAAAGAGTAACACGAATAAAAGAAATAATTTATTTCCTATCAATAGGAAATTGATTTCAGAGTTGCTTGAATTAAAAGGCGGAGATTCTTGCCACCATTCTGAACCTCATAAAACAGGATGGAATAGAAACAAAAGTCATGTAAAAGAATGAGACTGGTACAATAGACATATGGAATTAGGGAATCAGATCTGGGAAGGGTGAAGATAGAAGTCAGAGATAGAATTTTAGGTTCAAGTACAATCATCATAAACAAGAAAAGTTAAGAAAAGTGGAGTATAGAATTAAAAGACTGTCTTGCCTTTTAAATGGGTATTTAAAATCAGGAATAGGAATAAATAGTACAATATGTAACAGAAAAGTTGGGATAGATAAGATAAAAAATCAGTATATGAGAAAGAAACAGTATAATAAATTAGAAAGGACACCACTCTTCAGTCTGGGAAAAAAAGTTATTCCTGTAGTGCATCTTGATAATAAACACTCCGCTCCCCAGTGGGCAGTTAGTCTGTGTCCTGCCTGAGTCTGTAACATGCCAGAACTTATGAAAATTGACTTTCACAAAACTGGTTCCCTGGGTATTTACACAATTCAAATAAATATTTTCTAGATGATAAATTTCTTGATTACAGAACAAAATGAGAGAATATATTGGAAGAATAGTTATTGTTCCTCCTTTATCCATGATCAATCATAGAAAGAAACAGATAAAGACATTTATGCATTATTTCAGACCTGATCTTTCCATTAATTGTGTGTAGATGCTGGGTCATGGGGAACAACAGTGTGTGGTTGGAAAAAAGAGCTGGGCGCATTATTAAGCTCTGATGCATTCTTACATCAATATGTTGATCACAGGTACAGTGCAGAATTCTTTTCTATTACCAGTGTTGAAGTAAGTTCCAGCTTCTTGATGGGAAACAAGGTATCTGACCTCCCTTTCTTGGGGAAGGTGGTGGAGAAGGTGGTTGCACAACAGCTTCAAAGGGCCTTGGAGGAAGTGGATTAGCTGGATCCTTTTCAGTCAGGATTCAGACCTGGGTATGGGACGGAAACAGCATCGGTCGTGCTTTTGGGTGATCTCTGGCATAGGTGGGATGGGAGCTGTGCTTCCATCCTTGCCCCATTTGACCTCTTTGGTGGCTTTCAATACCATCAACCGTGGTATCCTTCTGGATCGGCTCAGAGGATTAGGAGTGAGCAGCACTGTGTTGTGCTTGTTTGCCTCCCTCCTTCAGGGCCAATTCCAGTTGGTGTTGATTGGGGAAGAGAGGTCCCACCCTTGGCCCCTACTATGTGGGGTGCCACAGGGTTCGGTGCTTTCTCCTTCCTTTTTAACATCTATATGAGGTCACTGGGTGAGCTCATCCATCGCCATGGGGGGAGGTATCATCAGTATGCTGATGATACCCAATTATATATCTCTATCCCTGGTGAATTAAGTGATGCTGTGAATGTCTTATTCCAGTGTCTGGAGGCTGTGAGGTCTGGATGGGGAACAACAGGCTTGAGCTGAACCCTGGCAAGATTGTGTGGCTCTGGGTTTTGGGGCCAATTTGTTCCAGGACTATGCCATCTTTGGTGCTGATGGGGTGGTACTACCCCAGACAGACTCAGTGCGCAATCTGGGGGTCCTCCTAAACTCACGATTCCTGCTCAAGGACCAAGTGGCAGTCGTGGCTAGGAGGCCTCTGCACAGCTTCATCATGTGTGCCAGTTGTACCTGTTCCTGGACCAGCAGACCCTGCTTACAACCACTCATGCCCTAGTCACCTCCAGATTGGACTACTGTAATGCTCTCTACATGGGGCTGCCCTTGAAGAGTATCCAGAGACCTCAGCTGGTACGGAATGCAGAGGCGTGGGCAGTTATGTGTGCTCCTAGAACAGCGCATGTTACACCTCTGCTCTGTGAGCTGCATTGGTTGGCAGTTTGCTTCCAAGTCCAATTCAAGGTGTTGGTTTTACCCTTTAAAGCCCTTCACGGCATGGGACCGGGTTACTTAAGGGACTGCATCTCCCTGATTACATCAGCCTGCCCCATCAGATCTAATAGAGAAGGCATGCTGAGGGTACCATCAGCTAGGGATGTACATTTGGTGGGTCCCAGGCATTGGGCCTTCTCTTTCTCCTGATATTAGACATTCTTTCCCCCAATATTAGATTAGCTCCATCCTTTTTGACCTTCCGGAAGTCCCTCAAGACCTGGTTATGTCATCAGGCCTGGGGCTCGTAGGGAACTGGAGACAGGCTTAGATGGCTCCATTGCTGAGTTAGCTATCCTAATTCTCTATTGCCTAGGGTTTGTATATTTGTTTTTATCATATTTATCTTCTAATATTGATTTTTATATTTTTATACTGATTATTTATGTATGTGTTGTTTTTATTGGATTGTTGTAAGCTGCCCAGAATTGCTTTTCTGTGAGATAGGCAGCTATACAAATTTGATTAATAAACAAACAAATAAACAAAGTAGCATTCCATTATGTGAAATTGGGAGCGGGGATAGAGAGAATATCTTATCTTTCATTTCACACCAAACTAGAGAATTGTCTCGGCTCAGCATTGCTTTTAACGTTGACACACTCTGCTTTAATGTTTTAAATTAAATAGAGCCAGTTTGGTCTAGTGGTTAAGGTGCTGGGCTAGAAACCAGAGACTGTGAGTTCTAGTCCCGCGTTAGGCATGAAAGCCAGCTGGGTGACCTTGGGCCAGTCACTCTCTCTCAGCCCAACCCACCTCATAGGGTTGTTGTGAGGAAAATAGGGGGAGGAAGGAGTATTAGGTATGTTTGCCACCTTGAGTTATTTATAAAAATAATAAAGGCAGGATAGAAAATAAATAAATAAATGTGGCACACTTTCTACAAACCTTTAGAAAAGTTCACCTTTGAATTTCTAATGGCACTTTAAAGAATTATTACTTTTATTGTACTGAATATCCTAACCAGCAAACTTAGCGTATTCAGTGAGGAGCCTTCTAGTAAATTAAGATATGCTTTTAAAAACATGAAAGGATTGTAAGGATTTATTTCTATAACTTCATTGTTATAACCAATTTTCCTTTACCATGCCTAAAGAACTCTGACAGAAAACACAGTACGATGTCACAACATTATTTGTCATGGAGACTATCCATGCCAGGAAGTTACTCTTATCTCACAAAGTTCTAAGGAATTTCAAAGAGAACAGAAAATTGAGTAGTTTGAAGTAAATCTGCCAAAGAAGGATGTTGCTGTAGTGATACATTTAAGCCTCGGATTACTCTTTTACTCTGTACACATTTGATCTAAAACTATTTCAGAAGATTTCTTATTCATTTCAATTGAGAGGAAAAATCCATGACTGAAATGCTGCCTCCTTCACTGAAGAGACAAAGTGAAAAAAACAAGTGGACTTCCCACATTCACAAGGAATTGGTACATCAAGAAACGAGAGGGGTTTGTTTCCAATGAAAATACATACAGAAAATATCACACTTTGATAGCAGACGCCATGGATGATGATGATGATGATGATAAAAGCCCATTAAACCCAATTTCAAAAGGTGTTTAGGCCCAAGTAAACTCACTGTTCTCTTTGGGCATGCTCTAATCCACTTCAGATCAGAACTTTTCATGATCATCAGAAGTACTCAAGGAAAAAGCAGCTGTAAAGCACTGCAGGCCTGTTTGGAATTCATACAGTGTACTCCATTTAATCCTTCCTTACAGGTTTAATTGATAGAAACTGGGAATCAGTGAAGGAAAAGGTATCTTTCTATGAATATAATGCACAGAAATGGTATACCAAGAATAGAGAAACCGAAAGGGCAATTGGAAAAGATTAAAATGTATATAATCACATTACAAATCTTTTCCCTTCTTCCTGAAGGTCATTTACTCAATCAGTTCATCAGTCTCACCCATCCCAAGTTATTTTCCACTTCAAACGTTATGGCATGAGAACCAATCATGCTCAGGCTGAATGAAAAATCTGTTCTGACTAACCAGGAAGGAGACATTTAAATTTAGCTTGTAGATATCTGATCTACTTCCCAGATTCCTTTGAAATGTACTGTAAATTTGGCCCATAATTGCCCAAAATTGCTGTCTCTCTAAGAACTCCTAGCTCTTCTTTTTTTGCCCACCAAAAATTTTTTGGCCACAAGTGAATCCTGCAATCATAAGGATATTTTCAAATGCATTCTACTTGCTATCTGTGCAATTCATGTAACTGAGTTGTTAATATACAGATAACTAAGTTGTTGCTTAATAAAAGTTTGTAGAACCTGCCTGTGCAGATATAAATGCCAATGGGCAAAAACCTTTTGGACATGAGATTTTATCACTAGTGGTGGGCCAAAGTTCCTATTAGAAGAGGATACTGTCTAAGGCTATCCATCAGTACTGTGACCCTCATATCTCTTCTATAGTTCCTTAAATTACAGAATTCTCTTAGGCATCCCTCCCTTCTTTAGAATACAGTGATTTTGGAAACAGATTGAATAAAGTCCTGCTAATCCTATCCCAAGTTCTAATCAGTATCTAATCAAGTTTTATATTATCAATACTATTCCTGACTGTCTTTATCTTTCTAATTGGGGTGGCTGCCTGTTTCAAATTGTTTGCCAAGAAGATCTTGTCTAACATTCGTCAGGATTTTAATTTATGTTGAACAGAATATTATAGGTTTTACATTTCTTGAAGCCAGTCAAATTGAATTATTTATCCTTGGAAAACTTCTGAAAGAAATTTCTATTATAAACATGGATATTACATGCTCAGACAAACAGTATTGTCAATATTTTTACATAACTGCAGATTCTGAGTAGCAAATCAAAAAATTATTCTAGCTTTATATGCTCATGAGAGAAGGTATCTAGAGTAAACATGGAAAAATGAAGGGGTAAGGGAAATAGAAAGGAGTGATTAGAATCTTGCAAACATCTATCTATCTATCTATCTATCTATCTATCTATCTATCTATCTATCTATCTATCTATCTATCATCTTTTTATCACCACCCATCTCCCCCACACGGGGGACCCTGGGTGGTTCACAATAAAATTTGGTTGTAGATTCCACTTGTATGGATTTTCTTTAAAAAGATTATGATTCCAGAGATAGAAATGTAATTTTTTCAATCATTATAAGAAAGCTCTGGTACTGATATCTTTCATCTTGCTGACTACAGCTATAATTCTGCAATATATGAGTAATTGGGAATGCATACATCAGACATCCCTCATTTTGTGGAACTGAATAATTTGGAACCTAATGTGACAGAGATCATATAGTACATATACGTACATAATGCCTACTGTATTTTCTTGGTGCCTACTGTTTTAAATTAAAGTTTATTTGTTGTGAAAGACCAAAATCATAAGTCCAATGAAGTCAAGGGAAAAATAGGAAATTAACAAATAATTAAAATCAGAATGGCTTTTTAATCAAATTTAAGGACAGAGGACAAAGCACAGAAAACAAAATTCTGTAGATTTTCACTGAGATATCACCTAAGAGGAAACATGGGATCTTTTTGTCCTATCTTGCATAATTATGAGTCAGAAAATGAGTTATCAGTTCAATGCACCATGTGATATAAAAGGGGCATGCCAGAGGCCTTGTGAAACTTTCCATTTCTACTGGGGGGCAGGGATGGGCAAAGTTGATTTTGGACTGGACCAATCTGAAATCTTCCTTCTAAAACAGAGGAAGGCAAAGTATTATACTGGGCAAGGGTAAAGGATCTCCTGTGAGATGAACTAAGGATGCCTGTTAAGTATTTTGCATGAGAGAATTGTCTCCCAAACAGACCTATCGCATACCAAATAGGACTTTTGGAAAAGTCCAATTGAATGTCAGTGCTGAACCCTATTCTTTCAAATTTAAGCAGGTTCTTCCTGGGAGATAGATAAAATAGGAAAGAGAGATATAACAGTAAATTGAAAAAACCCCAGTATTTTAGATTGGCCAAGATGTCTCTGGGTATGTATTTGTTTGGCAATAACAGACATCTAATGACCTTGACTCTAAAGACTTTTATGGCTACTGGGATATGGTTATTTCCATTGTGATGTGCAAAATGAAAGACAGTTTTGGAAGCCTGTGGGCTTGAGGAGGAATGACCCTACGTACAGTAGTTCATTCAAGGAAGCTTAGAAACATATCCTAAAGTAATTAAATAAGCTATTTTGCTCAATGCCGAGGGAATTAATTTTCCAGGAGTGCTGGCAGTGGAGAGTTCATTTGGAGGAAGTGACTTTTGGCTTTATTATAGTAGCGATGACGAGTTCCTCCTCTCTGCAGTACTGGGCAGGAATACAAAGGCCATTTTTTCAGTTTATAATTTACCCTTATCCTGACAGAAGACAGAGATGTTCAAGTTCTATCAACATTATTATGCTATGTTTTTCTTTTATGAATAAAAACACAGTAATTTAAATTTACAAGTTGCAATCCTGCAATTAATTACCTCTGCACATCAATGGATTTTAATGTTCAAATTAAGGTAGCTACATACCGGATGGCTACCTTAATCTGAACATTAAAATGAAATAATTTTCTATGGCAGGTGACATTTTTACTCTATCATACTGCTAGTTATTTAAAATACCTCAAGTCCCAATATCCGTGCAGTAATATTGTTTTTTATGCATCTTGCAGGGTGCCTTTCCCCAGTTTTGTTTAGCATCTACATGAAGCTGCTGGGACACATTCACTGACATGGGGTTAAGTATCATCAATATGCTGATGATACTCAGTTATACATCTGTGCCCCAAACCAGCCAAGTGATGTTATCTCATTTCTGTCCCAAAGTTCGGAGGCCATGGCAGTCTGAATTGGGGTCTGGTTCAACCCTGGCAAGACTTAGTGGTTCTGAGTTTTGGGCCCCTCAGGATCTAGTTCTGGGAATTTTCCACTCTTGGCTCTAGGTAGGGTTGTATTTCCTACTTGAAGCTGGTACTCAATCTGGGGGTTCTCCTGACTTGTGGCTCCTGCTTGGAAAGCAGGTGGCATCTGTGGCTAGGAGGACCTTTATAGAATTTTTTCCTGTGGATCAATTACACCTATTGCTGGAGTGGGAATTTCTGTTCATAGTACTCATGCCTTTGTCATCTCCTGGTTGGATTTTTGCAATGCACTCTACATGGGGGTGCTCTTGAAGACCATCTGAAAACTGCAGCTGGTCCAGAACAGAGCAGCACAGGTAGTGATGGGTGTGCCTCAGTACACCCATGTAGCATCACTACTTTGCAGCTGCACTGGCTCCCAGTAAGCTTCTGGGGGCAATTCAAGGTTTGGCTCTTCTCCCGTACACTCAGCAAGAATGATAGATAAGCCTGCTTTGTGACATGTGAGTGTATATTACCAGCAATCAATCAATCTTCTTGTGTTGATTTGGTATGGTACTTGTTTTCATTTTTCTATTTTGGATCTTGATTTCCTTTTTCTTTTTATGGTATACTGCTCAGAGTCACAAATTGTGAGAGGGCTGGCTTATAAATGTTCATATAAATAAAAATAAATAAATCTTCAGCATTTCCTAGCCTTATTCCCCAGGTATGTCGGAGTACCCTTTGCTGCCAGTTTGCTACTTGGCAACCTGCAAGGCATAATGATACACAACATCCTACTTGGTTTAAGAGTTGGATATCTAATGGGCTGTCTTTTCCCGTAAGTGCCTGTTTATCTAGTGGGAGTGCTGGAGAGTAGTCAAGTGCTGACTTGAGAGGTGATATTCTCAATACAGATGTCTTTATTGTGAAATTACCTTCCCATTTAGTTATGGGGGGCTTGGGGGTCAAACAAAGGCTTCTTTGTGATCTGGTCTGGTACTGTCATGCAATGTTTTAGAATGTTTAAGAACTATTTATATTTGTTTGTTTATTTATTTATTAAATTTGTGTGCCTCCTGACTGCCAACAACTCCCCAATATAATATTGAATGTGTTTTAAGGTTTTTAATGAATTATTTTAATTGTTTTTACTTTATTGTATTCAGTAATGGTACTTTGCTTTTGATGATAAAAATGCTGGTTAGAAAAAATCTGGATAAATGAATAAATCTATTACACGCACACATCTACACACATTGCATATATGACTATTGGCCTCCGTTACAAGAGACTAAGAAAAGCCAAAAGACCAGACAAAATCATGCTGGAGTGTAGTTCTTTATATACAGTCCTTAGGTACGCTCATTCAAATGTGACAGTAAGATAAACTCCTCGTCTTTTTCAGTACTCTGGTGTCAATTCATAACACTGTATCTTATTAATCTTGGACATGTTCAGATGACATATACTGTTAGGCTTCAAGGCTACACAGATACCAGCACTCAATAATTTGCACTAAGAATTATATACAGTCAACACTAGACTATTCCTCCATTCCCAGAAGCTTGGCACAGCCTAAAAACAACTAATTTTATATTCACATTCCTCCTACACACATAAAAAAAAAATGTGACAAGCACAGTAGCAAATTCAACACTCAATCTTCTGCAGCCAGCAGTAATATGCAATTACTTATAGCAGCTGTGGACTTTAAATTTCTTTTAGAATTTCCTTTTCTGAGTTACGAATTATGAGGAGTTTGACAGTGTTCAGGCAAGGTAGTCCTAGATCAAATAATATTTAGCTTCATGGCATTCTTTTATTGATTTTTTAATTAGGATTATTCAACAATCTTTTTTAGGGGCTATTAAAAGACAGTAACACTGTGTCTATCTGAAGAATAGACCTGTATAATATAATCAACCCAAAATACTATTATGTCAGATCTATTAGCTCAACACTTCGGAAATTGAAGATAACGTATGGTTGAAGAAGAGTAATAATCTGAATATAAGAATTAAACCAGAAACCCATGAGGGACCCATGGATGATGTTACTAAGATATTTGATGATTAGTGCAGCAGCAACCCTACCACCCTCCCCCAAAAAGACAAAAAGTGGAAGATAAGTTCATATGGGCTTCTTGTTGAAACCAGTGACAAATGAAACCACTAATGTTTGCAAAATTTTTCAATGAAAAATAAAAATATATATTTGCAAACCATGCCATGTATGTATGTGTGTATGTATGTAATTTCTATTACCACCTGTCTCCTAAGAATGACTCTGGACGGTATACAAGAATTAAAACCAAAATAATGAGAATAACAATCCAAATAACAAATGTCCAAGGTCACAAAAAGAATCTGATTCCGGTTTAAAATAACAGCAGCAGCAGAGCTCATTTAACCTCTCAGCACTCATACAAAGTATGTTCTTCATAAAAAGTAATGCTGAGGATAAACTTTATGAAGGGCAGTAGTCCTAAAATGAATTAGAGAGATTGCCTTTGAAAAATGCCAAGCTAAGTGAGTGGAAGGACATTTTCAAAATCCAGTGCTGTTCTGCCAAATGAAGGTTTTCTAAACAAAACTGAAGAGAAATGATTAGAAAGAAGAGAAGCTATCTGAAAAATCAGATATCCCAACTTCAGGATTAAGTGACACAGTACAATTAAGAAGGAATGAATGACATTAAAACCCTGCTGTATTCTGCACATCTAGCAAATCATAGAGCAATTAGAGAACTCCTGCTCAGACTACTCCAGTGCAGCATAGAGAGGTTCAGCATTCTGAATAACTGAAAGTATATAATTGGATGGGACCTCAAATATAAACTCATTCAATCCAGACTCAGCAAATCCTGACATTACCAACTAGATTCTTTAAAAACTCTCAGATGAGAATGCAAAGCATTTTGTTGTACAGTCAAATAACTTGCACTATCAGGAAGCTGTCTTTTAATCTGAATCCCCTCCCTCCCTCCCTTCCTTCGTCTTGACTCCTGGGGCCTTCTTCTTAGGGGTGAGACAGTGTGACCGGCCCAAAATTATCCAGCTAGCTTCATGTCTAAGTCAGAATTAGAACTCATGATCTCCCAGTTTCTAGCTGGGAGCTTTAACCAAACTGTCCCACAAGTTCATGTCATAAACTCATTATTTATGAAACAGCCCATGCAACTTAAAGATGGCTATCATATTTTATCTTAAATTCTGCACAGTAACCCTAACACCCAACAAAAAGACCAAAGTTTCTGAATAATGGAAGTATCCCAATCTTCAAAAGGGTGGGAAAAACGTAAGCAACTACCAGCTGCCAGGTTATTAGGAATACCTATAAGAGTGACAGAAGATATCATTGAAAAATCTGTTTCATGTCAATTCTTCCAACTTCAAGACAAGCCCACACTTTCCTCTTTCCAATGTACTGTACATGTCCATATTTTTGAACATTAGCAAAAAACCCTTGTCTGTGTGTTTCTTATTGCTTACTTATGTGAAGCTGATCTCCTGAACAGCAAAATTCATAAAATCAAAAGGCAGGATAAGGGCAACTATTAACAACAAATAGCATCAGCATAGGAATAATTACAGTAGATTTCTAGAGAAATTAGCTGAAAAGTTTTGGGAATAATTTATGGTTTCAGGATCAGAGTTCATGTATGGGTGTTTCAATTGTCTAATACTATGTACCGTATTTTGCTTTATTCTGGATTCAAGTCACTAACATATTCAAGTAAAAAATAATAATTCAGAAGTTCCCAAATACGTAGTTTCTGATGTCATTTTCTTTATCACATAACTGTTCAAGAAGAGTTCATTTCCAACTCATAGAATTATCATATTAATTTTCTTTCTTATCATAAATATGACTTCACATAATAATCAGGAGATATATTAGAAGATTGACTGCTCTCTATTACGTTGAACATTCTACAATGCTGACTAACAATTATTCATAAAGTTGGTATTTTATATTCAACACTTCAAAAATATATCAGTATGATTCAACCAACATTTAAGTGAAAGTCAATTTAAAAAGCAAATAGTTACATTTACAATATCCTTAATAGGTTTCAGATATTTCAGTCTACAATATTTGCACTGACATTTGATGGAGGTGATGGTCCTGACCTAATGTTAATTACTACATAAAGCAAAGACTATAAGGAAATTACTACAAAGAAATTCCAATAAATTTGACTAAATGTTTTAAACATATTATAAACAATTTAATTAATAATACAATGAACTGTGGTTTTTCCTTCTTTGTGTTCTTTCAAAGTTGTTCCACACATCCATTTTAGCTTTAATTGTAATTTTCTGTGGGTCATTGCATTATATGTTATAAATAATCATTTCTGAAGAATATCAGCGCTAAGTATTGCAGCAAAACTGGCAAAAACTGTGGTGATTTAACAAGGTATAAGCTTTGTTGTCAAGAATTCGCTTCATCAGATTCACAACATATTGTCCTAAATTACAGACAAACTATCAAGCTCTTGGCAGCCCACTTCAACAGAAAGCAAGGCTCTCCCTGGGTTTAACAAGATTTATTGAAGAGAATAAGATCAAGTTACAAAATCTCAAACTGGATAACTTTCACTTTTAGAATTCAATTTATCTCTCAGCCAGTTAAGGCGGAGACTTTTTCAGTCTACTAACAGCTTATGTGTGAAGTGGCAAGGAGGCCATTCTCTTAACTGGTAAGAGAGGAATGTCCAGGAGCCAGGCAGTTCTCCATATATAAATTCCACAGTCTCTGCTATTGCTACACTGACTTTTAGAGATATTCATGTTATAATAGAAGTATATTCCAAGTAGGGGGTAGAAAAATAGAGAATGTTATAAGAAAAATGTATTAGTAATAAAGTACTGGACAAAGCCTTTTTACCCAAATCTGTAAAATAATTTAAATATTGTTTCCCTTAACTATTATGTGCTTTCTGTAATATATTTACAAATGGTATGCTCATTCATTAGTCCTAAGAATGCCAATGAGCCTTGAAGCAACAAAGTTACTTGTTTAATAATGGACAATTATATTTTTCAAATACTTAAAAACAAAGACAAAATTAATACTAGACTGCTATCTCCTACCCTAAAAAGAACTGTCCATCCTGTATACTAACAAATAATTTTCAGGAAAGATGATTTATTATTAGATATAAAGCAACCTGTCACATCAGAAATCTCTGACAATCGTTTTGATGCACAAGCTATAACTGTAAATACCCTATTGTATGAATATTTTCTGTATGTCACTACATCACTGTGTTAGAGAAATGCAGAAATAAATATCCATTTATGTATGCACAGAATATGCAAATCAGGCATAAATTCACACAGGCAGTATCAAATAATAGGATTCTTACCCAGATTATACCACATATCACGAATCTCAAAACCAATTTGTCTTCTCATATCGCCATACCTAGAGAAAGTGCAATTTTCTTATTAAAATGGTAGTATTCTTTCAATACTTTAACTGACTAGTTTCTATCAAAAATAGTAGCATTTAGAACTAAATTGCATCCTACAACTTTGTATAACAGAAAGTTTTTCAATTTGTTAGGTAGTATTTCCACTGTTAAGAACAGGAAAAATGTAAACAAAAATTACATTGACATTCATAAATCATACAAAAGAAAATGATTTAAATAATAAATCAAGAAAACCTCTAAACACATGCATCCTAGCTCCCAGTTTAACATCTGTATTTTGCAACCTTGCTTAAAGGGAAAAACGAATTCCAGTTGGTACTGTTTTTTCTGTAAACATTGCACCTGTGGGATTTTCACTCTGCTTTACTGGCATATTGCATAACTGTCCCTTGGGAGTCTAGGATGGCTGTGTAGATTAATGAAAGAATTTTTCATTTCTTAGTCTCTAATATCTGAATAAAACAAATTGAGCACCCTTAGGAATATTTTATTTTAAGCTTATTTTAGCATACATGGAAGTAGCAGGGATCAAAACCATCCAATCACATCAATTATGAAGTTATTTTTTAAAACAGCCATGATACCTGCTGAGACAATACAATGGAATTAAATGCATGGTGTCTGGAAAGCTTGCAGAAAATAGATAAAAAGAGAATATCACTTGTATTAGATGTTGCACTTTTTAAAAAATGTTAAAAGTTTGTGAACTCTTTTGAATTTTCAATATTTCTGCATAAATATGACCTAAAACGTGATCGGTTTTTAACATAAGTTCTAAAACTAGATAAATAGAAGCCAATTAAACAAATGAGTCAAAAACATTATACTTGTCTATTTATTTAGTAAGGAAAATGATCCAAAGTTACATATTTGTGTATGGCAAAAGTATCTGAACCTCTAGGATTATCAGTTCATTAGAAGGGGAAGTTAGAGTCAGGTGAACACTGAACACATTCTCTGTGTTCAGCTTTTGGTTAGCTCAGACTAAGTGATGACTGACTGAAGATACGCTTAAGACTCACAAGCATACAGATAACATCTAGAGCAGTGGTTCTTAAACTGGAGGTAATTAAACTGGGGGCAACCAAGGGACAATCTTGGCATATCTGTGGGTAACGGAGCAATTTGTTATTGCTAGTTTGTGAGTCCAGGATCCAGTCTGGAACTGCTGCTGCCAAAACACTTGTGTAAAACAACCGAATCTGTTTTTGTTGTTGTCGTTGTTGGGGTAATGATATTATTCAAGATTGGAAAAAGTAATTTGGGTCAAACAGTTTAAGAAGCATTGATCTAGAGTTTGAGATGAGTAATGGTAATGAGTAATGTTGAAAAACTGCAGGATAGTTTTTAAAATGATTTTCCATAGAAAATGGAAAGGCTGATGATGTGGCAGATATCTATGCTTCTTGGGAGATAAGATTACAACAGTGAGATAATGAATATAAAAATACTGATGAATAAAAACCTTAGAAACAACAGCTGAACCATAAAATTGTCAAAAGTGCCTTTTCCCCATTAATTTAGGAATATTTAATTCAATTTCCTGGGCTCAAAATTCAGAAGGAAAGTAGCCCATCACCAGATACCACAATATGGCTGAATTTACATATTGTAGAAAGCTATCTTATCCCACAGGGTGTTCAGCATTTACACAAAATCTCTGAGTAAGGTCATTCAGCATATTGTTACTATGGCAGATGATCTGTACATTATAGATTAATGTATTCTCTGAACCCATTCAGTTGTGGTTTATTCAGTGAATCATGACCAAGCAAACCATATATTAAGGCAATGTATATATCATACCTCTATTTTTGGTATCTTAACCAGCAGTGCATCAGTAAAACATGGTGAGTGATAATTATGACTAAGCAGGATATTTATACTAAATTAATATAGAACAAAACGTAACATATTCTAGGCCTAATAATGTAACACTCTCACTTTAATCATGATTTGTTAAAAAAGGCATGGTACCCTTGGTTTGTCAAACCAGAAAGTTAAGCCATAATGGCTGGGCTCATACATTGTGCTGAGCCAGAATTGAACAAACATTATTTTGTGATTGCTGCACTGATCATCAGTTTCTGGGCCTAATTCAAAGTGCTGGTTATCACCAGTAAAGCCCTAGACAGTGTAGCACTGGGTTACATCAGGAATCACCTTGTCCAGTGTGATTCTGCATGCCCTATAAGAGCACTGGGGAGGCCCTGTTATTGCAAGACACCAAAGGTATGTGGCAAGGCATTCTCTGTGGCTGTCTCAAAACTGTCACTACCTCCTTGCTCCTGGTATTCTAGAAAGCTCTAAGATCTCTCCTTTTTAAACATGCACTTGAGTTGACAATGACTTGGTAACCATTTTTAGTTATGCTATACTGGTTCAAGAGTTGAATTTTCATATATGGATTATTTATTTTATGTTTTTATTAGGAATGCCCTGAATCGATTGGTCAGGGTGACACAAAAACAAAAGCCTGTAAACAAATACATGAATAAATAAGTAAATCATGGCTTAGCATTCTGTGTGAGATAGGTCAATCTCTTTTGGGAGAAAAAATGTAGAACTCCTGTTCATTCCAATGAGAGTTAGTAAAGCTCCTCATTGGTTTTATGTTTTAAATATGTATTTGTTCAAATGAATTAATATTATAAAGATTAATATTGATAATGCTTAATATATAAAACAGGATCTAAAATATTTCTGTCCTATAAAATATCTTCTTGGTATTTTATGCTTACGAAGAGGAAAAATTCAAAACAAAACTTTGAAATTTAATTTTAACTCAAAAGGAGCTTTTGATATTGAATATAGTGATCATTTACATTCCAATGGGGTACAATAGGTATTTTCCCCATAAGTATATATAAACTTTTGCTTCACATATTTTAATTGATTTCCATATAATTTTCTATCTCAGTTCATTGCTTACACATATCTGCTTTTAATACCTTATTATGCTTAGTCGCCACTATAATCACTTGCAAATAATCACTTATTTATCACTTGCAACAGAAATAATCATTTATTTATTTAGGTATTGCATGCCATCTTTCTAAACCAGGTTTTCCCTCATTCCTGTGATTGCTCTCGAAATATTTAGAAAGGAAATAATTCTGTGTGGAATTTTAGGTAACTCAGATGCAACACTTTGAAGAAGGTAACAAGGATACTATAAACAATTCAAATTAAACCAAATAATTTGCTTTGTTCGATTTTAGAAGATAACACTGCAATCTAGATAATTACATTTTATGGCATAAGCTTGAGTTAAACTAATTCAGGTCAAACACATGGATCCTGACACTGAGCTGAACCAGAAACAAAGTAGGAAATCTCAATCAGAGCTAAACCAGAACAAAACAAAACATTTTAATTTCAAACTGAATCTAGCCATCCTTTCTAAGCTATAAGCACTTTTCTGTCTCTTTATTGTAGTCTCTTTACTGTGATTTATGGGCCTGGTTTTATTTTTATGCACACATAAACACACCTGCCAACTGTTCTCAATTGGCTGGGACAGTCAGGGCAGTGGGGATCATTCTGCTTGAAAAATTCATCATAAGAAATCCAGGCTTGCCTACAGAGAGGACAAAACATAGTAACAGAGAGGATTGGAAGTGCACTCAAGAGCCAAATTAGTTGTACTCCCTGGCATAAGGATGAAACCCAGACCTCCTTATTTTAAGTCTCTGGGCAGAGGGTAAGGAATTGGACGTATATGCTGAAAACTGCTGGGTTTGGGGTGCTTTGGGGGGCCTTGATACACCAGGCTAGTTTTGCTACAATACCAGCCATGTAAGGTCAGCTGCTATAATTGGCATATACTATACTGAGAACACTAGTTCAGGGATTTTTATTTTTGGTAGAAGCTTAGGTCTTGCTAGAAGAATTAGGCCTAATTTAAGAAATTACAATAACAGGATGAAAATGTAGAGATCAATACTTCACCAGTGAAGACCAGATGCGGTGACATATAATAGCCTATGATTAAAAGGGGGCTGAATATGTCAGTCTAAACACTGATGTTTATGTGTTGGAAGGGGACCAACCAGAAGAAGAAAGGACCCTGGTCTCCTGCGGGGATAAATGGTGTGCACTTCTGGCCAGAAGTTTGAAGGGACTTCACCATCAATTGCCACCACGACTAGAGTCATCCACTTAGCACTTCCCTGAATTCCCTGTGTTCATCTTGGTTTCTAGTTGAACAGGCAATTCACCTAGAATTTGCAACTTTGAATAAAAACAGCAATATAGTATAGTGTTGTTAAGAAATTGTTAGGAATTGAATCCATCCTGTATTTGAAACCTGAAATGATTTTTATCTTCTGTGTGTCTACTTTACTTGCGTGTTACTTAGTAAAATAAAACTTTCCCACTGAATCTTGGTTTGGTCATTAAACCTATCTGGCAAAAGATACTAAGAAAAACTTCCTATGTTCAATTTAGAAAAGAAATAAGGAAGTAAAAGAAGCATGCTGGCAGCTGAGAATGAACTCTCTGAAGCTGCCACCTTAGCAACTGACAGGCAAAGAAGATTGCCATGTGTGATTGAAAGCCTGGGACAGTTTTCTGAATGATCCACCTGGATATGAGAACAAGCACTCTGAAAGTCCTGCTATATTCTAAGTTTGGGTGAAAGTCCTGCTATATTAAACTGATGTGTAATCTAATGTTTTCTTCTGGAGAAGGTTTATGAGATAAGTAATAGATTTACTTGTAACAGCTTCTCAAGAACAGTATTGCATTTTAAAACACTCCTTAAGTGCTCTAATCAGAGGCCTTGTTAATTTAAAACAGTATATTATTTTCAAAACCATATATTTACTTTTTTTCTCAAACAATAATCTAAGCAAAAACATTATGGAACTATATTCTCACATTCTACAGGGGATTTAGAAGGCCATTCAAAAAAGGACATACAGATACCTTTTGTTAAACATATACTTATGTCTTACTCAATTTCCCATGGTGGGACTCATGATGTAAAGGGTTGTATAGGTCCTGTCAAGTACAGGACAAGTACAGAAAGTCAGGAATTAAAATCCTCCTGAATGCTTGTATGTTCTTGATCCAATCTGCAGAAATCAGTGACAGAGCAGGGAACACAGAAACTAGTTACTTGTTTACTGTGTGACTGCCTGTCTGTCTTTTTGCATATCTGTCTGTCTATTTATGCAATTTGTATGAAGACATGAATGGATAAGTATGGAAGTATGAGACCCATAGAGGCTTTGTTCTCAAAGATTTTTGCTTATGCAGAATGTTGAAACAGCAAAATTGAAGCCTCTGGAAAGAGTTCCCCCCACCTCACAAAAAAGAGCCATTTTGCATAACATATAGTGGTTTTCAAGAGATTGTTCCCATGGGAACTGGATGAGGCAATGGCAGTCAAACAAAACATGCCAGGAAGAGTAAGCAGAGGACCAAGGTGGGCCAAGACTTGTTAGAAAGTGGATGGGAATTGTGTATTTTGGAGCCATCAAACAAAATGAGCTACCCTGTACAGTAGGCTTCCTGCTTCAATTTTTCTGGAACTGAAATCCAGGATAGTTACTTAGAATTTGAGCTGCATAAGTGTGTTAGTAAGTGAAGCTTTTAATTCAGAAAGTGAACAACAGAAGTTGTAAACCTGAATTTGTTTCTATATATCCTGAGTTTCTAGATAAATAAAAACAAATAGCTTGTGGTGTTATAAAGACCTTTGCTTAATCTTCCATTTAAGAACCACATTGGTTTAAGCTTAGGGGAAGACTGCCCCCATCATGGCAAACACAGTTTCAGTCACAGTTATTAATGTCTCATTTGGTTAGATTTCTACCTTTCTAAAGCTATAACGATCCACATCAATAAATCAGCGAGGATGTTTGTAATGAATTATGAACAAGACCTTATGCAAACGGTGCACCTACACTGTCCCTATATATGATGCTGATATTGGAGCCACTGTCCCTATATATGATAGCGTATTGGCGCCACTGCTTACAAAAAATACACTTTTACTGTCACAAGCGTCTGCTGATATGCTTGATGTCAAGCCTAGAGTTGTTTCTGAGATTGAAGTGGCTAATAAATTGATTAAATAATTTATTAAGTAATCATAATTTCTGCAGTCATATTTTACTTTTGGGTTTGTATAGATATCATGCAGTTGATAGTGTAACCAACATGAAGCAATAATTAGTGTGTTACATGAAAGAATAGATTTAACTTCAGATAACCACTCTATAAGGCTAGCTGTTATCTGCAAATTCATAAATATCTCTTTATTTAAAATTATTTGGTACTCTGTTAGTGGCAGAAACATTGTTTGGATCCAAAACCCAAACAAACATACAGTATATATGATTTATATTCCACCTTTATCTTTTACAACTCAAAACGGCACATATAATGGCCCCTCCTCACAAGAACAACCGTGTGAGGGGTATGGACTGAGAGAGAGCATGTGGACCAAACATGGATCAAGTTCCATGCTGTTCACTCCTGAAAGGAAACGGGAACAGGGTATAATTCCACCTTTATTTACAACTATCCTAAAATCTATGAAAAGAGGAGAGGGACAGTGAGAGGAAGGGAAACAGTGGAAATCATATCCAATACACTGTTTATTTAGACCTTGCTATATCAAAGGTCTTTGCATTCACAAAAGCACTTCTATTGTGAAAAGAAGGGCATCTGTAAATTCAATCTATTGTATTTTATAGATGAATTTTAAAACACAACATACTCAGTGTAGTGGCAATGAGGAAGACCATGCTTGTTTCAAGGGGTTTAAGTGACATATTTTGATTTTTCTCCTTCACACGAAGAAGCTTAAAATTTATTTTGAGTTATACTAATTTTTAGCTGGCTTGTTTTTTATTTTTGTTTGAAATGGGGAAGAGAAGAGAAAACCCCAAGATTCTTTTTGTTAAACACTAGCTTATCTGTATAGTTTCCCAGGCTCTTGCATTAAACAGGTGCTCCAGACCCTGGGAACTATTCCGTCAAGGTCAGATCCTGCAACCTCTGTACCATGGGAACAGAGTCATGAGGTTTTAGGCCAGACTTTGATAAAAACCTTAGGATTGCTTTTTGAGTTTGGGAGCTTGGCCACGGACCCTGATACCAGGTGCTGGGTACGAAATGGGCTTGGGACGCTTCCCCTCAGACTTAGGGTTGAGTACTCTGGAAATGGAGCCACCCTGGGGTATCTCTGCTGTCATTGTTAAGGGGCTCCTGACAGCCTATGGGAGATTGGGTATCAACTTGCTTGGTATGTTATGATTTTTCTTTATGTTATGCTGTTCATTCTTCTGTTTAATCTGCCTAAATTATGTTTCTGTTTAAATCTGTTTGCTTAAGTTAATAATAAAGCTTAAAATTACATTATTCACTTGTGTGCTTATTGTCTCTGGATCTCAAAGAACTAATTGTCTGGGCACCTGATCACTGCTTGGACACTTGACAGAACACTCAGTTCTAAGAAAACAATTTTAAAAATCTTTATAAATAATGAGAATCATGCATCTGGTTCCACACAAGTTTGTGGTTTGCACATATTGGTGGAGATTGGAATTCCCCATATTCAGTATCTGCTATGACTCGAAAGAAACTGAAGGCAACATAAATATAAAGGGGCAAATCTTACTTTCCTAAATGGTGCTATGAAATTTAGAATAAAATGTGTAAACTACTTACCCAAATGTAGATAAGGCAATCAGATTTAAACAAGGCATCACAAATGTCAGAGGTGTACTTATGGATTTCACATTAAAATTCATTTCAAAATTAGCTACAAGATCTTTAATAATAAAGCAATATAATATAATCTTAAAATGAGATTAAAATGAGTAAAAAAACTATAGAGGATTAAAACTTAAAATCAGAAAACTGGTGTTTTCTAATGTTAATTTGAAACATCTTGACTCCATTAATATGTTGTAAGATAAATGTTTGCTTTATACTGTAATTTTGGATCTTAACTTGATGCTAAAAATATGATAAATATTTGAATCATAGTTTCAAATCTAACCTTTCATCATACTATGATTACTTGTCAATGTGTCTTGAGTTTTCTAAGCATCTCAAGTAATATTATGTTAATAAACTTTCAAGTTCCTGTTCATGGTTTTTATTTGACATATAACTTACTTGTTAAGTATTTTGCACCTTTTAGCACTTGAAAAATTCTCCAGTTGTAATGACTCTTGGGTAAGAAAAGCAACAGCAAGATGAAAATAGTTGTTCCAAAGCTGGAAATTGCAAAAAATACAAGAATCATCAGTATTATAATACTGAAATATATTAACACAGGTAAGTTTTCAAAGATGTAATTTATGTCATGCATATTAACGTCAAGAAGACATCAAGCTACATTCATTCTTGATGGAATCTCTGTGTATTGCTGCCCTATATTGATTGAACAAACTTGCCTGTCTAGACATACTGAAGTCAAGTAAAACAGAATAGGAATTAATGATTATCTATTTATGTTGTATTTAAAGTGGAAAAAAACCAATGAGCTTCTTAAATGTACTTTGAGAGGTTCCCAAAAGAAGAGAGGTGTTCTTTATTGTTCTGTTGAATACTGGAAAAAATATAGGCACGTAAGGGTCGAAATTGATAGTTTAAGTTTGATTTTTGACCAAAATTGGGCTTAGCAAAATTAATCAATGAAGTATCTGAACAAGCTATATGAAATAAAACAAGTAGTCCTATATTTGCTTGATTAAAACAAAGCAACATGTTGAAATCTATTAGATCCCTAAAGATCTCAACAGGTTCCTAACAAGATTAAGTGTTGAAGTTGCTATATTGATCTCCTTTTGAGCCTAATTCAGTTCCTGGCTCCATTCTAAGAGATGTTTATTACTTTTAAAGATTTAAACAATTCAAGATTACAACACCTAAAAGTCAATTTCCTATCATATGAACCCGCCCACTCTCTGAGTTCATTTGATGAAAATTGGCTGCTTGACCCATTAGTATCTGGATCTTGTCTGACAGTAGGACTTTCAAGTTGCAGCTGCAGACTTTTAGGGTGTCTTGCTTGCGAAATCCACTTGGTGATTTTTGCACTTCATTGAATGCCTTATCTATTGATGAAAAGAACACTGAGATACAGTAAAAGAGATTCTAATGAGGCCAAAAATGTAAAAAGCTTGAAATAATAGCATGAAGTTGATCTGGAGAAGGAAAAGGAAGGTTTGAAGTTTTAAAGAAGGGAAACCTGTTTATTGGAATACTATGAAATGTGCAGAAAAGACTTAGGTTCTTGACTACAAGATAACCTTACAGCCAAATATATTCTTCTTAGAAAGAAAATGTGTAAAGATCAATGTGCTATCACTGACATGCAAATACAAATGACAACCTGGTTAAAAAAACAAAACAGATTAGAGAAGCCAATGAACTTCTGAAATGTGGTCTGTGGTATAATAACCTTTCAGAATTTTTCTCCTTACAATCCCTTGATTAACTCAGAACTTAAATAATATGGATAAGTAATATACAGATTGTCATTATGTCAAAAAACTGTATAATCAGAATGACAAATTATGTGCCATATCTAATGCCATATATTGATAGCAAATTCAGTGAGCAACTTAAAAAGGGAAGTCAGAAAAAGATATATTGAGAAGGATTTTTAAAAAATAAGAAATAAGAAAGACAATATTCAGTGTATGTTTTACCTGTAGCTCAAAGCTGGTTTGATCAAGAAATTTTTTGTTCAGCATATCTGCATACTGATTAATTGCTCGCAAAAAGACTCTGAAAGATCAGGAGAAAATTACATAATTACACATTTAAGATTTCAGTACCTTTGTAAGTTTGGCATTCTAATTAGATATAAATCTGAAGCTGCCAGGAAAATAGAAACCATAGCAGTAATTTTAAAATAAGTGCAATTTTACCACTATTAAGTATACAGAATTATATGCAGATATTTCAGAATCAATCAAGGAAATTAGCATATGTAGAATATGATAAACAACAGGAGCCCTTTGGATGAATGCATTTCTCCTCACCAATAAGATCATCAAAAGATAATCAACAATTCTATTTACAGATAAGCAAAAAATATTTGTTTCATAAAGCCACACATACTAATTTTTAAGAATCAATAGCTGATGAACAGTGTTTTGAAATTCTAGTTGTTAAATGCTTTTATCTTTATGTATAATTTATGTATAGTTCATCAAAAGGACTATAATTGGATAAAAAACACCCAGAAAAGAATGACATATAAAACTCAATACTCTTAGCAAGAACAAATCATACTTTCAGGGCCATAATGTAAGTGTAACTCCCTGGTCCCCAGATTAAAACTTTCAGATCCCCGTCACACCATGACAAGAAAACTCAAGCCCTGAGCCCAAAGCAAGGCTGCAGCAAGTGAGGGCAGATAGTAGCAAGGGTACTTTCTCTGCCTCTTTCTCACTGCGGCAGCAGGCCTGAGTTCCCATGAGGGCCTCCCGTAACCTACCCAGACTCTGCAAAGCATCCATTCTGCTACTAATGAGAGGAGTAGGAAAAAGCTGAAGATGTTCCTAGTAGTAGAGAAGGTGGTATAGCAATAGCCTCTCCCTCTATTTTGAAAGATCAAAGACACAGATCAAAAGTGCCCAAACCTTTGTTTTCAAATGCTTCATCAGCAGATTGCTCAAACTGGTGTTATAAGCATGCCAACTTAAGCCTTGGTAAACTATCCTGACTTTTAAAAGGTATAAATAATATAGGTCTGTGACATTATCTTTGAAAGCATTGCAATAATAAAGGGCAGACTCCTTCTGAATTACCTATCTTGCATTTCATAGTTCCCTGCAGAGAAGGGAACTCCTCCTGTAGAGGAATCAAGGATCATTAGGTACATTTAAAGATTACCTCATAATATACTAAAACTTACATATCTATTCCTCTTCACTTTTGATTCTTCCTTTTCTTGGACCACTTTTTGATGAGTATTCTAATTCAGACATTTTTCTTTTTAAAGAATGCCCTCAAAATGTTATATCTGAATACAGCCCAGGGAAATCGGCTAAATCAAACACTAAGTCATTTTTTAAAAAATCTCTCCCTTTTCATCTAGTTCATTACTTTTGAAATGCACATAATTATACATATCTATCACTGTTCAACAAAATTAAAGAATTCCACTAATAAAAAATTATTAACATGCAAAGCTGCCTTATACTGAACAATTGCTGGGTTCATGCATCACACTAAGTAAAACCAAGCCATGATTTGTTAAGTACAATTAACAAATTTGGGTATGTACAATATGTTCAGTAATAAATCATGGCTTATAAATGATAGTGTCTTAGTCCACAAAGCATGCTAAACCACAACCAGGAAACCACTTTATAGTATAATATGTTACATGAAGCCAGACCATTTAGTCTAATTCTGATATATTTATATTCAACATATTGCAAATTGTATAAGGTATCACATTTTTAATAGCCTGCAGGCTATTGCTTTATGGACATAAATATGCCATTTCTTTTATATAATGCAGCATGAGCAAGTTAAAAACAGGAATTCCTATCAGTTCAACAGTGCACAAAAAGTACACTGTTGTAACAAAGTACCTTGAAAGTCACTTCATGTTGGCATATAATTTCTAGTCATGACAATGACACAGAAGAAACCCACCTAAAATATAGCTCAGTACTTGAAATATTCAGATGGAGACTGCTGTAAAACTAATCATTTAGATACAATCACAGATGATATTCCCAAGATCATCTTGGATTTCCTCACATATTCCCATTTATTAGGCAACTGACTTCAAAGGAGAATAGCCTTGTTATCTCACTCATAATCAGATACAGTACAGACCCACAAAGTCTATACAGTTGGGGCAGGTTACAAATCAATCAGTCAATCAGTCTCGTCAAGTTACTGCTTTCCCTTAGTATGGTTTGGCAAGTTAATATTTTTTCCATAAAGTAGCAGTCATAGGAGCAATATTTCCTCCCTCCCCCCCTCCCCCATTCATCAAATTTACATGGCTGCCCATCTCACAAGAAAGTGACTCTGAGTGGCATACAATAAGATTAAAAAACAATTAATATATATAAAAATTAAAACAAGGCTGAGAGAGAACAACAGATGTTAATAACAATGGAGCCACCTCAATATCTCACTGGTTTATATTGATTATTGTAGGTGTCATACCAATGGTACATCACTTTATAAAAATTCTCTTTACATTTATAACATAGTTAAATTTCAATTCTTTCAACCACATATTTTCCCATTGTTTCATCTGTGTATCAAAACCCAATTTTTTTAGCCCACTTTATAACACATTCTGTTTCAAATTTCAATAAAAGGTTGTACATTTTAGCAATCACATGTTCCTCATTTGTACACAATTCTGTTTCAGTATTACAATGTTCAATACCATAAATTCTTTCATCTACTTTAAATCTTTCTGATAACTGTACATAAGAAAACCATTGACAATTATGTCCCGCTGCCATCAATTGTTCTCTTAATTTTATTTTGTGTTGCCCTTGACAAAATTCTAATATCTCACAATATGTTAACCATTTGTGTTTGCCTATTACAGTATTTCTCATCTATAGAATACTTCTTGTGCTGAGAGTCACAAAGGTGTTTTCGGACACAGCCTGGATTTGTATCTATTCCATATTCTCAATATGGCACATCTAAGATAATGGTTTTTGAAATCTACATTGACCTTGCCACAAAAACTTAAATTTAAATTTATGTTGGGAATGCGAACAGCAAGGGTCATTTTATTATGCTGGATGGATGTGTAAAAAAGCTAGAAAATTTTGGGTTTATTTATTTATTTATGTATCAAATTTATTCCCCGCCCATCTTACTCAGAGAATGACCCTGGGTAGGTTACATACAACAGTAATGAAATATTAATTAAAATGCAGTAAAACAGTAAAACGATACAGTAAAAACAGTCTTCTTAATAAATAATGTTCAAATACATACAGTGATTCAGAGGATTTTAAATATTAACATTCAATTGAAACCAGAACTTTTCCTCCTGGAACTGATGGATAAACAGTTGGAAAAAAGTCTGGAAACATTGTTTTTATATACAGGTAGTCCTCGACCTATGATCATTCATTCAGCAACCATTTGAAGTTATGACAGGCCTGAACGAATGGTGGTTATGACCGATCCTCAGAGTTCTGGCCATCCGAGCACCCCACCGGTCACATGATCGCAATCTGGGCACTTGATAACCAGTTTGCAACAACTGGTTGCAGCACCCATGATCATGTGATCGCCATTTACAATCTTCTCTGCCAGCACCTCCAGAAAGTCAATGGTGAAGCTGGCAGGGAAGGTCGCAAGTCGCTAGGATAAGTACCCCCACCCACACTCCCTGCCCCAGCCCCCTCGCACTTGTGCCACACAGGCCACTTGTGCATCCCTGCGCACTCTCCCTGACCCTCACTTGCACACCTTCCCCAACCTGCACTGTGCCTCTTGCACACCCCCTCGCACCCTCCCCGACCCATGCTGTGCCTCTAGTCTCTTCTTCTGCTAAGGATTGAAGGAAACTCACCTGGTGTTTTAAGACTTGTTGATCCAAAGGTTCTTAATAGCTGAAAAGCAGTTAACAATTTCTGAAAGTGATTAGAAAAGGAAATATGCGAACCCAATGTGTTTTTGAAGGTGCAAACTATGGTTTGAGCAAGATAGCTATTCCCTCATCTCCCAGAGCTCTAAACCCACTGGAGACCACTGTCTTGCAGTCTCCTCATGAGGAGCAACTGTCTGGAGCACTTGTGGATGATCTCAAGTCCTCTCCTTGTCTGGACAGGAATTACAAAGAGCTGGTCTATTTGTCAGCTCTTCATTCTGCCACGGTGGTCAGCTCTGATTTTAGTGGAGCCATCCAGTTTGCCATTTCTTCCCCAGAAGTTCTCCCTTGTTTTTAAAAAATTCAATAAAATTATATTAAAAAGGAAAACTGAATTGTAGGGTATTATTTACAGGGGAAATTGTAGGGTATTATTTACATAATACCCTACAAGAATGCACCTAGTGACCCTGTTCCATCACTGGTCCGATTAAATGAATTTTATTGGTTTCCATAACACACATAGCCATAAGAATAACCTGGGCTTACACAAAGCTAAACTAAAACATGGCTGCTTCCATTCTGAAGTGGAAACACTAAAAAATGTAGATGAACCCTAAATATATTTAACATAGTTTAAAAAATAAATAAAAATCTGAAACTCCCCTCCCCAACATCTTTTGGCAAGTACCTTGCCAAAAACCCCGGTCCCAAAATGCTGCCATCCCCATCAAAAAGTTACATCCCTATTCTAAAGGTTTCTTAACTACCCTTAGTAAATTATTAAAAGAGCAAATAAATGCCAAACAATAAAGAACTAAAAAGACCACAGGTTACAGAGTTGCTAAAAGTTAAGGCGTACATTTCACTCATATAAGGTTATACGTTTTCTAACTCTCATCAGCAAATCATCTTTCCCTAAAGGCTGTTCTTTTTGTTAATGAAAAAAATAAAGTTAATTATGATACAGCAATACCTGATACACAAGTCCTCAAACACACACACACAATGAAATTTTGATTTTCATCCTGTTTCTGCCAGTTTTGTTGTTCTTTATTAAGCACCAAAATTTAAACAAAACTTGTTGCCTGGAGGAAAAATGGTTGAAAGGTAAGAAAAAAAAAATCTTGCTCTTTCTTCTCTAGCAATATAATCAAAACTGTAATACTGCTGTAGAATCTGTTCTGCTTTGCTAGTCTGAGAATACTTGTGTTGCTGACACTGCTAGAAATGGATCACTAATGCCTGGAAAAAGAAAAACCTTCTGAAGCTTGAGGTAATCTTCTGATTGAGTCACACAAAAGCTGACATATTTTCACATTTTAACAGGAGAGAGAACATAATTTTTAGGAAGTGACGAAGCAGATGTTAAGGTGATCCTGGAGAGAAAGTATTCTAGCAGCTAGTGGGGAGTTGGGTCCACACAGTATTATTTGCTTCTTTGAGGGAAGGGGTGCATCTGCTCCCTTTTGAAGAAATCTTCAGGGAGTGTGGATTTATTTTTCACAGTTTCCAAGGGTAGGACAAGAACCAGCAGGAGGAAGCTTTACAGAGAGAGATCGAAACTCAAAATAAAGAGTAATTTCCTGTCCATGAGACTATTAAGCAGTGGAACAGCTTGCCCTCTGGAGTTGTAGTTGCTCCATTATTGGAAGTTTTCCAACAATGGCTGGACAGCCATTTGTTTTGGATGGTCTGAGGATTCTGGCAGAGGGTTGGACTAGAAAACTTCCAATGCAATCTTATGATCTATGATACTGAAATAGAAAAGTAATTTCACATTCAGCGGAGTTAGTAATTTATTCCCTGCCGTTGATAAGAATTTCTTTATCTCTTAGATTGCTTTGCTCAGCCTTACAAATATATTGGCTGGGAATTTCAGGAGTTTCTAATCCCAACAAATTCTCAGAATACCAGGTTCTGGAAGGTTGCATTAAAGTTTGTGGTTCCCCTGTTATATGCCTTGTGCTTAGTCGATTACTGGTTTAAGATAATTTATAAATATGTAGTGATTTCTTCCCTTTCTGATGTACAAGTTATTATGAATGGACAGGTCCCTTTTTTATCACCTTTGTCCATTCTGGCAATAATTGTTTGCAGTGGTTTCTTTTTTTCTCTTTAGAACATACTCTGCACTCTACGTACCAGCAGGTGTTCACTTATTACATAGGTTACAGCCTATGGAGTAGACTGAGTCACAGGACTATATTCCTTCTTTCTTATTAGAAATGTTTCCCTAGTGATGGAGTGTTCCCCCACCACCACCACCACAAGTTGACCTGACCTGACCAGACCAGGCCATTAATCTCGTGAAGAGAGAAAAATAGAGCATGCTCCTGCAGTAAAGAGATAGATTCTCTAGTGCCCCCTGGTGGTGTGGCTGGTTCTAATGCAGCTCAAATTAGGAGAACCAAGGAGCAGGAACAGCTTTAGCCTCAGGAGTCTGAATTTCAGACTTCTGGTGAGGACATGGCGAGCAAGACATCCCTGAAGGAGCAAGGACAGCATTATGGCTGAAATCGCTGACTAGATCCTGGCTGGCAAAATCTCTCCAGAGAAAGCAGAGGTCATGGGATTGCCCACATGTACTCCGGATGGCTGCTTCTCATAAGTTAACTGCAAGAACTGAGGTTTTTGTGGTCAGCTGGTGAGTGGAGTGGCTGGAAGTTGAGGGATTCCATCTACGCCCAAAACAGTAATGTAGCCTATATGGACGTAAAGCTCGAGCCGAGCCTCATTTCTTAATCGCTTTTTGAATTACCTTTTGAATTGCTTTTTAAATATTCAGAACTTTCAGAATGACAAGTTTGATCACATTCACCGGGTGAGTTTCCTTCAACTCTTAACAAACAAAATTTTAAGTGCAACTTTAAAGACTTAGCAATTTGGGGGGAATAAACAGCAAAAGGGTGATTAGAGTGTTACTTTGGAAAGTTATAAATGGATTAAGGATCTAGATTGACTTGAAATGGGTATACTTGTTGAGATGAATGGGGATGCTACTACTTTATATAGTTTTTTCTTTTTTGCTATATTTTTATCTTTTCTTCTCTATTCTTCCTTTTTTTGTTTTTTTCTGCACTTTTCACTTTTTCTATTTTTTGTAGTTTGTATTAGTTTTTATTTGTACAACTGTAATCCTTAATAAAAATTATTTGACAAAAAAAAATGGAATCTGGATCTCAAGAGATGTTTTCCTTTCTTGGAGTCACTGCTTTCCTACTTGTGGGAGTCTGATGGCACCAGCTGGCCTTGCAGCCCAGCCCAGAATGGCTGCTCAGCCTGGGGAGCTATATGTCCTATCTTCCCCAAAGATTATACCCTGCTGCCATTTTGGGTGGATGTGGGAAACACTCATCCCTTAGTTACTTTATTTAATGTGTCTGTTTTCTTTTAAAGCAAATGCAGCCATTTCCATAATTATACTTTTAGCAAGCCCAATATTTGAGTTTCTCAAAAAACAGAAATGTCACACAACCAAATTGCAGAAAATAGATTCATGATCTTTCTGAATATATAGTTATATACAGTAAACAAACAAACAAACAAAAAGATTTACAAGCATATCTAGTACTAGAAAATGATATAAGGTAATAATTCTGAACATTACCAAGTTGGGAGGCTACAGGAATTGATGGCATATCTATAGAAATATGGCAAATGAAAGAAAAAGAATCAATAAAGATTCTAACTAAACTATGCAACAAATCTAGAGAATGACACAGTGACCAACAGAGTGGAATAGATGAATCTACATTCCAAAACCAAAGAAAGGAGACTTAACAGAATATGTGGAGTCCTTGGTGCTCTCTGAGCCTTGTTGTTTTCTTGCAGACGTTTCATTGCCAGACTAGGCAACATCTTCAGTGCAACTTCAGAGGGAGTGGGCCTTGCTCTCAGTTTATATACTGTGGCTTGCCCTGCTTGTGTTGGTGGGGGTGTTGTTCTCTCCTTGGGAGTTCTTTGATTGGGCTGTTGCTTGCTGCATGGTTGATTGCCTGAGTTAATAGTTCCTTGATTAGGGTGTATTGTGCTGTTTGATGGTTCATCTGGTGTTAATCCTAGTGTTGATTTTTGCATAACAGAATATGCAAGCCACAGTACAATATCTTTAATTTCACATGCTAGCAAAATAAGGCTTAGGATCATCCATCACAGATTAGAATCCCACATGCAAGAGACATGTCAGATTTTCAAGCTGGTTTTAGAAAAAGCTGAGGAACAAGAAACTACATTGCTCATGAATATTGGATAACTGAGAAAGACAAAGGATATCAAAGAATAGTCAATATGTGCTTCAATGAATATGGAAAAGCCTTCCATTTTGTCAATTCTGTGAATATGTGAGATGTCCTTAGGAAAACAAGAATCCCAGAACATTTGATTACTGTTATGAGAAGTTTATACACTGGACAGGAAGCCACAGTCCATACAGAATATGGTAGAACATACTAGCTCCAGGTTGGCAAAGGAGTAAGAGAAGGCTGTATACTCTCTCCCTATCAATTCAACCTGTATGCTAAATACATATTAAGGCATGCTGGATTGGAAGAATATGACAGTGGTTTTAAAATTGGAGGAAGAAACATCAATAGCCTGGACTATGCTAATGACTCTACTGTAAAACCTGAAAATACAAATGATCTGGAAGCTCTAGTAATGAAAGTCAGAGAACACAGTGAAAAAAAGGAAACTGTGTTTAAATATAAAGGAGACCAAACTAACAGAACAGGTTCAGCAATTAGCCTTTGAACTCACAATGTAGATACTGAAGTGACAGATAGCTTCAGCCTTTTGAACACATTGTGTGAAGGCCTACATATCTGAAGAATGCTGAGAAAGGAAGAAAGAAAGAGAAGAAGGTGACCAGCAGTCAGGTGGATGGATTCATTTACAGCAGCAACAGGTGCACTGTTGGAAGACCTGAATAGCTGGTTGGGGACAGATCATCCTAAAGAAATTCTGTCTATGTGGTTTTAAGAGTTAACACTGACTTGATGATACATACTCGATCAATCAATATGGAAAGATTATCACAGACTAATTTCTATTGAAATAACTGCATGTCCCTATAGAAATATCTATTAACATCATCTTAGAATAAGGTCTGGGTTTCATAAATATAGAATAAACAAATTGTTTTTCAAAATTAATGTTGATGAAGAAACATATTAAATATATGTAGCTAATAATTTTAATTCATTATTTTGCACTTTAATTCATTTCAGTAGCATTCCTGACTACTAAAAAGAAAAAAATAGAAATTTAATTTAGATCAACATGTTGCTCCTCAAAAAAAAAAATTATGAAATTTATAAGTCTTCAGAGTTAAACTGTGTACATACATTTAGATCATACACAGATATAAATACAATAGTCAGGATGAAGAACTAATAGTCAAGTGCTCTCTATTTTCCCAAATATTTCTATCATTCACCTTTGCTATGAAAAAATGGTAACCCTGTATATTTGTATATCATCCTTCTTAACAGCTGTCTCATAATAAACTAAAGTACTGAATTTAGGTACAAATAGATTGAATGTGTTCACTCATAATGATAGAATCCATAACCCCCATTTTTTGTGGGAGCAACTAAAACACTGTGGAAACTTTGTGTGATTCATTTCATTTGATAACAAAACTGGGATTCTTGGCTTGTTTCTTGCAAAACACATCAGGACTGAGGAGCCAATAACATGTCATGCCTTCAAATTTTGGCTTGTTAAGAGGAGAAGTCAAATATTGCAATTTGGACATCATGGAAAGAGTGTCTGTGACTGTTTTAGCTGCTTTTGCTGACAGGAAAAGTGGAATCAGAGCAGGGGGCTTGGGTTATTTATTTTTGGTAAGCCAGAATTCTTCAATCTTTTCTGTAGATAAATGTTACTTACAAGGGATTCTTGTATCAGAGAAACTTTTTAAAAGTTTTTAAGATTTTAAAGCTACAGAAATAGCAAAAAAATGAACACTTCAGCTTGATGAATGATAGATTAATCTTTCTTCTAGCAATATCCATGTACTGGCTATGTCAGACAAATCAGAATACCTTGAATATATGGTACTCTAGTCATGCATACAGAGAAATACTTTGTTTTTAAAATGCATTCTTGAACTTTTTTATTCAGGTTATTTGTCATCTCCTCATTCCCCAAAATAAAATATTAGCAAAGAAAATGTATATATTTTGCAGTATTTTATCCAATTACACCATTAACAAATCAAGGTTTTATAGACTGATTTGTGCTGTGTTGTTTATAATTATCCCTATTAATAGAAATCAGTGTTACAATTATCTTAAAACACTTGGGAGTTCTCACATCTAAGGCTAAACAGTCATACTTGCATTTGTGCTTCCTGTGCAGAGAATGGGAAATAGATATATAAATGATATGAATATATACATGAATAAACGAATGATATTCAAGATAATTTAAATTCTCAAATGTATACCTGGAATTATTTAATAACATACATGCTCAGCAGATCCCAGACTGTTTTTTTTTTAATTGTATGCAAGAAAATTAAACCCTTAAATTCTTCATTGTACCAAGGTGCCCAATGCCTTCTACCACACTACAAAATCTGTAGTGAGAGAACTGTGTTCCATAAGTTCTTTTTGTTTTGCCTGTTTCTTTCTTTCTTTGTATCACGTTTGCCTGTGCTACATGTTCTGAAATATCAGGGCAGAGAGCAGAGTATATCCTTCTGTATTTCTAGTGGCAAGAGGTATCTTTGTAAAATATCATGATACAAAAGTAGAAACAGTGTCCTATTTTGGTGTATGCCTTCAAAGATCAGGAGTCCATGCCCTCATATGTCTGTGAAAGTTTACAAAAATTCTCCTGAGTCTTTGACTTATAAATTTGACATCACATCAGGGTCATGAGATCCAGTTTGGTGTAGTGGCTAAAGTCCTGGATGAGAACCTGGGAGACCATGAGTTCTAGGCCTTTCATAGGTGTGAAAGCCAGCTGGGTGGCTTTGGGCCCATCAGCCTAACCCACCTCACAAATTTGTTGTTAACAACAACAATTTATTAAACTTGTATGCTGCCAGACTCTCAACAACTCTGGGCATTTTTGTGGGAAAAAAATAGGAGACAGGAGCAGTAGGTATGATGCAGGGGGTTGTACAAATGGTGAATATAAATCTAATAATGATATTCCATTAGTACAAAAAGGACCAAAATTAAGGCTTGCGGCCATCTACATTAAAGAAGCTGAAAGCTGAAAAAATGAATAAACCCCAAAGCAATATTGTATTTGTTACTGCATCTCCTTTTGTATCTCTTAATTGATACCTAACAGTCATCTGGATTTTTGTCCAGATATGCAGATTTGTAGATTCGGTAGGTTTTCAGATTTTTATTTAGGTCAAAATTTTCCAAATATGTCCATTCTATCTCATCAGTACACAACAGTCTCCCAAGTAATTAAGAATACCAAAAAATATCAAATATTTAGAATGCAGGGAAGGCTGTTCTTATTTTTTCAAAAAGATATATTGTTGAATTTAAAAATATGATTGTTTTTAAACAAAAAATAATAAGTTGGGGTTTTTTAATTTATTTTTTATCTCGCCTTTATTATTTTTATAAATAACTCAAGATGGGGAACATACCTAATGTTCCTTCCTCCTCCTATTTTCCCCACAACAACAATCCTGTGAGGTGAGTTGGGATGAGAGAGAGTGATTGGCCCAAGGTCACCCAGCTGGCTTTCATGCCTAAGGAGGGACTAGAACTCTCAATCGCCTGGTTTCTAGCCTGGAGCCTTAACGACTAGACCAAACTGGCTCCATATGTAGTGTCACTTGCATGACCAAGTGTTTCTTTTATTTCTTATTAGGAAAAATATATATATACAGTCTAACATTTATCATGACAAAGTGAATGCTATTTTTATGTGCTGCAGTTCTTAAATGTGCACAGCAATCACATCACAGAATTCCATCTGCCAGGAACAGATAATAGTATAATAATCTTTGTAAATCTGTCATATTGTTTGGGGTATCTATCAATAATACTTTAATTATAACTACAACAAAAATATAAACTATGAACATCGAATTAGATTTTTAAAAAATGAAAAGACTGTGTAATCATATTTTAATTTTCTTCCTTTTCTGTCTTTTTTTTCCTCCTTTGAAATAAAGTCTAACAGGTGATAAATCTGTCAGCTTGTTCAGGGCATTAGGAGATTGTAGCATTATAGTCTGCATGTTTATTGAAGCTTATAATTTTGTTTCACAAGTGGGGCTCTGCATGCTCTTAAATCATAAAGTCAGTCGACTCTTTCTGCTCTGTGGCCATTCCTGTGGTTTTCAAAATCCAATATGTGGAATCACTCTTTATGATAACTTCTGTAGCTGCAAGCAAAGCAATTTAGAAAACACTTTTATAGTAGCAATTTCTATATAGTGCCTGCAACAAATTGCTTTGCTGTGGCAACATTTACAAAATAGTTTAAGTAATACAAATAAATTATCAAATGATCACAATGTAAACAGATAGAAAACTAGTTTCGCATCAACAAATTTACTACAAATTAGAAAAAAACAGGATGATTTAGTCAGCATCTATTCATTTCTGTTAATCTAGCTCAATGTTATAACAACTCAAGCTTTAAATGAAATTCAGTCAAATCTTTCATTGCAATGAACTAATGTAGAACATGCTCCCTATTTGGTGGTGGGCAGGGTGGGGCAAACAACCATGCGGACTTTGAAGGTGTTTATAGAGATGAACTTATATCTACAACAGAAATGTATGTATTTAATAAATGTTTATAACTGCCCAAGTGATGTGCGACTCAGAAGATTATTGTCAGCCCTTCGAGGTAGTTCAGTCAAGAAACCAAAACCATGAGTACTAATACTCATTATGCCTTAATTGTAAGGTTACAGTAACAGAATCTTGCTGTCCTAACAGTCAGAAATCACGCTGAGACGAGGAATAGGTCTCTAGTGTTTATTACTGCTACATTAAACAGAATCCTAACAAACTGAAGAAGCGTGGGAAAAACCCAGACATATAATCCCCAAAGGCTAAGGTGGGTCTGATCTGTGTCTCTTTGAATGGTTGCTTAATTCCTCAGTACTACGCATGCGTTTTCCACCCTGGATCGAGGCCCCCTCCTGCTCGCCATCAGTACTCAAGACACTTGCAAGTCTGAAAGTCCTTTTCCCCTCCCTTGTTTTTACTTTCCAGAAAACTAGGGAAGGTCCCTTGCTTTCTCCCGTTCCTTCTGTGGGTTGTGATATCTCTTGTCTGACCATTGTTTAGGCTGCAGCTCTTCCTCCTATCTCCCAAGGTTATTCTCACAGCCCATTACATTCATACAGAATTAATTACAGCAAATAATAATCTGAACCCAGACACACATCACCTCCCAGGAAGCCTTGATCAATCAGGAGGGACATACTGGTGGATACAGTAACAGCTCTAAGGACTCTGTCCATTTCCTTAAGATAAATAGGCTCAGACTCTACCAGATAACCTTTCCAGACTAAACCTCAGTCACCTCTACCAGACATGCACAGTTGGAGTCCAACTCAGGACGAATCTGAGTTACTTTATCTGACAGATGCCTTGAATAATCCTCAGAGAGGCCTTCAGATGTTTTCTGACCCATCCCTCTCTAAGAGGGACCATGTTACCCTAAACAAATGGCAGTCTGCAGATGCATAAGAAGAGAAAAATAACTATGCTTTTATGCTGTTATGGCAACATTCTTAATAAAGGTTCTTACCCATATTCAGTCAGACTTGCTCTTTGTCTTTCTCCAGTGGCACTCCAGGTTTCTCTTTTGCCATTTAAACTCCTGGAGTTCCTCTGAAAACTAGGGGGCCCTCCAGGATCCACACGCAGAGAGAGGCTGCACAGGTACAATCCAATATAGGGTCATTGCCACCCTTTTATTCCAACAGTTGACTAAGGCTTCAGTTGAACTGTGCAACAGAACCTCAGAAATTTCCCCAAATATCTTCTAAAACAATAGGCATTTGAGTCTGGTGGACCAATTGATCTCTCCATCGTATGGAGCAGATACGGAGAATTCCAGACCAATCAAAGGATGATCTGTCCATGACAAGGCACATACAGTGATATCCTCCAACTCAAGTCACCACAGCCCCAAGACAAAAATGAGATCTAGCACATGCCCCTTCTGTGTGTCAGGCCCTCCATAACTTAGGTCAGGTCCATGGTGACCAGTTAGCCATGAACTCCCAAGTTGCTTGCATCTCTGCACCCAGAGAAAGCAGATTAAAGTTTCCCAGAACTATGAGTGTGGGAAATTCCATCATCAACTCAGCAACAGTGTTGATCAGCTGTGGCATGGAAGCTACTATGCAGCAGGGAGGCTAGTAGAAAAGCAGTGATTCCATCTGTTCTCCAGAATGCATCTTATAAATAGGGTCCTATATTAAGTTATCTTTGGAGCAGTGCCTCTGAAGGCCACAAAAATCTCCTAGATGACAACAGCCACTCTCCTGCTCCTGCCTTGCCCTAGGGTCACAGCTGATGCCACATGTGATATCTAGGTTAGCCCATTTCCAAGAGGGACAGCCCTCTCCTTCCATGCCCATTCAGGTCTCAGTGATACACACAAGGTCAGCCCTCTCATCCATGGATGAGTAGTATTACATTTCAGGCTGATCTAGCATTGAACAGCAAGAGCTTGAGCCCAGAGAGTAAGAAGGTGGAATTGATAAAAGACACTGAATATGCTGTCCTTAAGATCAGCCCACCCCCTTTCTCCCTCTGCCCATTGCTACCAAGATGTTGCTGCCTGCCTTTTTCCTCCAATCAAATTCAAACCAATACATTCCAGAATGTCAAAAGCCATCTATAAAATACAGGGTTCTGTTCCGAAACATTCAAAACCTGCCTTTCAGCATTGAGTTGGCTTCATCTTGACAGCAGCAATTCTAATCAGTAGCTATTTCAGTTTTGGTTCATATTGGTAGTTAAAAACGATTCTCCTGTACATCCTAAAGTCAGTGCAGATTCAGAAGAAGATGAATCGTTTTTCCTATAGACATGATGCAACCACTTAAGTCTTTAAATGTAGAGCCAGTTCCTTAAGAGAGCCAGTGGTGTAGCAGTTAAGGCAACTGGCTAGAAACCGGGAGACCATGAGGCACCTTAGGCAAGAAGCCAGCTGGGTGACCTTGGGCCAGTCACTCTCTCAGCCCCAGGAAGGAGGCAATGGCAAACCCCTCCCAAAAAACCTTGCCAAGAAAACTGCAGGGACTTGTCCAGGCAGTCTGTGAGAATCAGACACAACTGAACAGATTAAAAAAGAAATAGAGTACCCCTAACACATGCACCCAAATACACACAAGATATATTCTATGGACTGGAAGAAAGGCTGGGTGAGACCAAAACTGAGAAGTTCCCACCTGTTGCTTCCATTATTTGCACTTACTCTTGTCCTATGAGCAATTTATTTTTGCCCCCTGGGGCACTGCATTTGGTGGACCAGAGATTACATCTGCTTGCTGCCAGTAGTCCCAAGTCCAGCATCCTATTTTATTGAGCTTCCCTATTATATGGCCAAAGGCATACTGCTTTTCACATTAGGCATGGTGGCAGTAGGGAGCTCCCAAGGTTGGAGCTCTTTGCCTGATGCCGTGGCCACAATCACTGGCATTCTTCTTCCAACTTATCTGATCCCATGGGATTTGAAAGATTTTTAAATGTGCTGCTGCCAGGACTTGATGTGGAAGGTAAGTGCAAATAAAGGATAAGGGCAAGAAGGAGCAATGGGCTGTGAATAGCAACCTGATGGGAGGGGTGAGTTTTGCTTCTCAGGCCAGGTCTGATGCCATGTTGTATCTGGGAGAGAAGGAACACACTTCCTTAATAAATTACTGAATTTGGGCCATTTATATGAGTTTTGTATCCAAAAATGACACAAAATATTTTGAACATATTTATTTATTATATATATTTCTATATTGTTGCATTCTAAAAGACTGTCATCAATTCACAATAAAAATCACAATAATACCTCAAACAATATAACTATTCAAAGTGCATCAATTAAATAAAGCTCATCAGTGCCAAGTCTCACTGGTAACTATTAAGAATCAGAATTTCTGCAAAATAACAGTATTGTAATGGCTTTTCTTAAGGACATCAAGTTAGATATGAGCCAAGCCTCCAATGGAAAGGTTATTGGGTTGCATAGAGATATTTTAGTTTTTCACTGGTATAATGTAATAGCAGTAAAAGGGGGAAAAATGTATAACTCAAAGGTGGAAGCCTATCTAAGTAAATGTTTATGGGAATGAAATTTTGATTCCATGCACACACATACATACAGGCATACATTCAAACATATGCACATTTTCAGTGCTATAGATTCCGCTGTTAAGTTTGAGGGGAATAAACTAATTTATGTACATTAAAATGTATAGACATTTCGTTACATGCTATGAAAAACAAACCTGTCTCACTCCCTTCCCTATTCTGAACCACCTTGTTTCTCCATACTAAATTGTTACATTAGCTTCTCATTTATTGCAAAGATTCCTTGAAAGAATAATCTGATCTTCTAGTATTTATTTATTTATTTCTCACATTTCTTCACTGCCCATCTCGTGTTGTGACGACTCTAGTATATCCATTCACATTTATATGTTCCACATTCTGGCATGTTTCCTCAATGATTCTTACTTTCAATGTATCCATATACTTGTATAGTATTAATACTCATATGATTCCAGTGGAGATGATTCTGTCATTTATTGAGCACATTTTCTGAGCATCATTATGGCAGAGCACGTACTTAGTGATAACATGTTTGATATCCCTGCCATTCTATTCAACTGTATGATTTCTTGTACTGAACAATATATCATGTAGTCATCTGGTTTGAAGCAGCCTATTCCAGTTCAAAACAAAGTAAAAATTACCATTTTAATACTGTATTTTTATAGTACATGCAAGAATCCTATGGTAATTTACAGTAATGAGCATAGCTTTATTTTTTGTTAATTGTCTTGGAATTTTTTTTAAAAAAATGACAGGATAGTACAAGCTGACTGAAAAAGGCAGTGGGAATAATGGCTGCTTCTAGCAATATTTTGTGTATTTTCTTCTCTGTATGTGTACAATAACTGCAATCGAGCACTTGAATTAAATGGAGTAATAGAAAATTCTACACATAGTCTATCTGTATCTACTCAGAAATACAGTAAGTTCCTTGAAACTCAATGAGGCTTACTTTAGGACTTCCGGTGGGAAATGGCGGACTGATCAGCTGTCCCTGCGTGGAGTTCTGTGGGGAGAGCTGGCATCATGGCTTTTTTGTGGGGGCACAGGCTGGTTTCTCCTGTAGCCCAGAGCATGTTTCTAGGCAAGGAAAACACTGGAATCGACCCATTTGTCCTCTGGATGGTGAGCTGCAGCCAGGAGACCGTGGACGGTGTGCACGATTGATCGGCAAGGCTTCACCAAATGGCTGGGATTTCATCTCTTCCATGCCACGCTTGCAGCCTTTTAAAGGGACAGTAAATCCTGCCTTCCCATTTCTAAAACACCAAATTATTTTTAGGTTATGTACCCTAAGAGAAGCTTTCTACAGTAAGAAGAAATAAAATCTCTTGGTGCTTATCATTATTTCTGGAGTATATTTTAAATTTTTTACAGTTTTGGCTTTTTCCCATTTAAAGTGCAATGAAGACTGAAAATATATAAATGCCTTCCTGTTACTATTTTTGCTACTGAATTTGAAGGAGGAGTAACTTCCTACATGTTGGGATTTCTGTAAGTTTTCTGTTCATTTCTTTTGGGACTTATCTGCTAGTATATTTTCTTTTGCTAATTTTAGATGAAAGTTTTTCTATTTACTCATTAGCTCCTTTTTTTCCGTGTGAGCCAAGTCACTAGAGGGTGCCATAATCTACTGCTTGAATCTACTATTTGAAGCATGGAGCTGTTTAAGGAAGACCTCTTAGAATGCCATCAGGATTTAAAAGAGATCCGTTCAGAGTGCTGTCAAGCTATCCTGCAGAGTATTCGGGACATTGGAGAAGATATTGTTGCTAAATTGTGCCATCTGAATGAAAATGTTATGATGGATGTTGTTGATTTTGGAAAAGATGAGGAATTTTCTGTCAGTCAGATTAAAGTAATGTTAGGGGAGGATTAAAGTTTGGTGCTGAATGGGTTAAAGCAACAGTCTGAGTTTAAGCCTGTACACAGAGTTACTCTGTTGGGGCAATGTTATGACTATCTGAACCAGTATTTTGGGAAAGAAGAGAATACATTTTGTGGGAGTCCTTTCTTTGCTGAGAAGTCTGAGTTTTTGAAGGTGCCAGTGTGACTGTTTGATGTTTCTAAAAAAAATGCCTTATATGTAATAGGTAAGATATGTAAATGCCCTGGTATACTTTGAGGAGGGGTAAAAAAATTTAAAATGTGTAAATGGATGGATAATGAGGTTATGATTTCATTTTCTTAATGATTTGGACTATGATTTACAGGATTTTGATTTGTATGATTTAAAAAGTATTGATAAGATATATATTTGGCTTTTAAACTTAATAGTCTTAAATCTGTTGTATTATTATTAATTATAAAAATAGACAACTTATATGTTTCTATAATTGGTGTTTATTATAGTGAACAGAAATATATAGAATAGTGGTAGGAAGGAAGTAATTAAATGGGTGTTTGCTTTAAGGGGGAGGGATGATGATTTAGAAATTTATATATAATATACTTTTTACATAAGGGGAAAGGGCAACTGTATTAGTGATTTGTATGTGTTAATGAAAGAATTTATAGAAATGATGTGATTTTGGTTTGACAAAGAGTAAGGGTTTGATTATGGAAATTGTTGTATATTCTTGCTGTTGAAAGTTGGAAGTCAACTTTCTATGTAATCTTAAAATTCTTGTGTGTGCGTGTCTGTGTGTGTTTCACACCTTTTTTAGTTTTTTTTCTTTTTCTTTTTGTAGTTTTTTTGTTTTTCTGTAGTTTTTTATCTTTGCTGTAAACTTAATAAACTTATACAGTATATAATAAAGAAACTCAATGAGGCTTACTTTCAGGAAGGAACATAAGTTTTTTCACCTGAAAATTGTAAGAGAAAGACGGAAAGAAATTAAAGTTCAGAGAAAGGGGTAAGATTTGGAGATTCTAGATACTGTGAATATGAATGAAAAATTCTACTAAATTAAGCAGTATTTGATGACTAGGGTGATAACACTCTTATACAGTGATCTGTTTGACTTTCTTTTTTGTTTGGGATTGAACACCAGCTTCCTGCTATTTCTTGCACTCTTCACTGGCTGTGTAAAGGAGAGTATTAGCCAGTTAAAAAGGATTATTGAGGACATTCATGTTAGTATGAAAATGGTGAATTGAGTTTAGAAGGCGAAGCCAGTGAAGCAAACCCTGTATGTGAAAATGCCTCACTTTTGACATCACTTATGCTACCTTGTGGCAGTGCTGCAATTTCACAAAATAGTTATAAGGACTGAAGAAATAGAGAAATCAGTATGAGTTGTTAATCTGTAAAATATATCTTGCAAGCAAAAATTATATAGAAATGCAAATATCTGAGATGCTGGGATTGAAGAAGGATGGAACATGTTCAGTTACATCTTAACGGAAGATTACAAACCAGTTGTCCACAGAGCAAAAGTAAGAGGGATGACATAGGTAGACAAAATGCACTGTGAAATTTATACTGGAAGGCAGTAGACAGAAAAACAGTATCTTCTCTAGTCTTGCAAATTACTTCTTACATGCTTTATTTAATCTAATCCAGATTTAATTAATGTCTGCTATGAAGTATTCTGATAGACATTCACATCACTATGTAGAACACCATATGGTGATTTCAGTTCTCAGTGTTTGGAAAACGTGTTAATTGCAACCTACTGTCATGCATGTTAATGTTTCCTATATTACCATGAAAAGTGTTAATGGATATCATTAGCTTTTAACTACTACTCTGTAGGATTGGGTCAAAATAATATAACAGGGAAGTTTGCTGTGAATATTCTGTCACCTCAACGTCTCATCCGTTTCAATGATGAAGACTATTAAAGGAACTAAAGGAGAATGCCAGCCCCATTCTCCCATGTTAATACTGTCACTCCAAAATGGCTACTGTATTTCACAAATCACTTTCATATAGGAGGGAAAAGAACTATGCTGTTTCTCTCCACCAAAACACACCAAACAGCTGGGGAAGAAGTGCTTTCCCCTATCATTGATTCTTGTTGGGCGAGATTTTTGGTGGAAACAGCCTTTCTTCCTCCATTTCCTCTCTCTTCTTCATTGTTCAATTGAATGAAGCCTTTTTTCCCGTTTAAATGGCGAAAAGCTGTTGTTGAGAAAAGTAGCTAAGATGGAGAAACTCACCTAGAGCTAAGAACTTCCAACCCAGGACTGAAGTACATAGACCTCTTCCCCATTCTCCTCTAGTCACCTTTTGAGAAGGCAAAGCTGCCTCATGCAAAGAGTTGAATAATCATTCCTTTCACTTGAATATAGAAATGATTGTGGTTCTTTTAAAATTGAGGACCCCTACAATATAGTTGCACATAGATGCATTTCACCAACAGAAAGATATTCCTAATGTTGATTAAATATTTAGAAAAATATGAGGAAAAAAGCACACATGAAGACAATTTCTAATACTAAGAAGGAAAGAAGGAAAATCGTCAGAAGGCCAATAATTCCTATTTTTCTACAGGAATATTTAAAATCTCTGCCTCAATTCTTTTTCCACATGCAAAAGACAGTTGAACAAATTTCAATAATTTCTTCCTTCCCAAAGCTTTACATAATCTAAACAATTTTTATAAATTCAATAAATAAAATAAAAAATGCTGCGTTCTTCATATATAAAGACAAGCCAATTTTTTAGAATGCGTTATGCTTCCCTTGGCTTCATATAAACCAGAAATTTGCTGTCTACATATTTCTTTTTACTGAGAAATGCAGCAACTCAAAAGTCTCCTTAGTCTAGCATTAAATGGCATGGAGTCTGACACTTAACTTCTCTGCCAGACAAACCTCATCACATAAATGCACAAGTAAATGTTTCACTCACAGTCTAAACCACTCAGCTTTCTTAATTATTTAGCTCCACTCATTCCTGATGTCAAGCACAATAGCATCCTATAGTATTATTGTTCAAAAGGTATAGCAGTAGTCACTCCTGAAAGAACTGTTTTACAAGCTGATCCTCCCACAAGATTGCACCAGTTAAATTTTCACATGGGTAATAGTGCACTTGAAAGTTCCTGGGTGGTACCATTGTATCCCACATTAAAATGTATTAGTACAGAGAAGAAATTTAAGTATCATCTCTCTGAATTAATAAATTTAAGTCATGTGTTGCACAGATGAAATGAATGTCATGTGGATCACCACATTTTCAACCAGCTAGGATCCCAACTTGATAGGAAAGGAACCTATATAATTGCTGAAATCCAGATAGATATCAGGGAGCATCTATCTGTAGTCTGATATTTAAATTCCTTGTTTGAACTGTATCTTTCCATGCTTCATTTAGAAGCTGCTTCTTGATTTCAAGCCCCATCCATGCTTTAGAAACAACATTAAAAGGTGGATGCTGATAAAAAGTGACGGGAAAAAAATGGTCACAATGCACTCTTAAAAATGCTAGTTAGAATGGGCCCAATGTATGAAATTCATGTCACCTCTTCTATTGATTTAAAATCCCAAATGCTTCAAAATATTGATCATAACTTTTTATATGATGTTGTTTGCAGCCAGTTGGTTTATAGTAACAAAAAAATAAAAATAAAAACCTTCAGGAAGTAGATTTGTAAACAGAACCTTGCTATACTGAATACAACATTTGTTATATCTGGAAAAATAATGCATACACATACACACAAACATTCCAAATTCCTCCTATTATTAACTATCAAATGTTACTAGAAGTCTTTTCCATGTCCTTCATAAGCAACCAGTTTCTCTGTCAGATTCACTCAATACTGAAATGTCATACTTCAACATTTTTCTCAACAAAATTGTTTCAACTGAAATGAAGTGAGATGTGTAATAAGCTGACCATTTCAACTGGCCCTAAGAAAGCAGTAAGTAGAAGTAAAGAATTACAGAGTGGGAGAACTATCCCTATTCTACTTTTATTTTTGGGTTGTTTTGTTTTTTTTGCATATGTATATACATATATACATACATACTCACTATTCCCTTTTAATTAAGCAGTATTATGCAAAGCATAGTCCAAGGGCATCCCATACATATTGACCACTTTTGCTCATCACGGCTTTGCCAATCAAGCCTGTCACATGATGAGTTTTAGTAATACAGAGAAGGTATAGACCAGGTTACCAGACTTAGTCATACCCATGTAATTCCCTGCCAGTGATAAAGGAAGTACCAGTTTTGGAACTTTTTGACTACTATACCACAAGGGTGACCAAAGCCCAGTTTTACCTCAGGCACGCTCATGTTATTCTATGCCAGTCAACATTCTATTGCCGAAAACCCATCAGTTCAGAAGTTCATGTAATAACAACAAATACGGAACATGCATTTACTCAACAATGCTTGTTTAAAGTTTCCTGAAATCTTTTGAATCAGATGGATCCTACTAACTTCGTTGATATTCTTCCTATAATAATTACTAGTCTCTCTGATTCAACTGCAACTTAAAATGAATAAAGGAGACAATTAAGGAGGTGGATGGTATGAATGGGCACTTTTTTTCTTGCTTTTCCTTCACAGGCTGTGTGCTGTTACCTTCCCACAGTGCCTTCATCATCTGCAGTTTTTCCTGCTCCTCAGGAGGGAGGGATTCAAAAGATCCATTTCAAAACAAATAGCAGAACTACTAGAAAAGAAAAAGCACATAATCCAGAAATATCAGTTTGGAAAGTTTGGAAAGCTGACAGTCTATTTTTAAAAAACAAAAATTCAGTGGATGGTATACAGCTGCATTACATCATCATACATTATCATCATTCCCTTTTTAAAAAACATTTTACACACCATAAGTCTGATTCCTCACGAACAAACAGTAATTCTAACTTTAAGCCACCTATTGGAATACCCTCATTATGGCTAAATTTTCTGAATAGGACTTTGCAGTTATTAAAAATGTTTTCCCTATTATCTCATTCATTTTCATCAGCCATATAGGTTAAGCTGAAAGAAGGTTGGAACTTCTGAATCTCACAATATGGTTCTGCAGGAAAAAATAAATAAATCTTAGTGAATTTGTTTACTAATGTTAGTTATTTCTGCAAATTTTCATTCTAATCTCAAATCATTGACTCATAAAGAAGGTTTAAAGCCATCATCAGAAAACTTTAAATATCCTCTAGCACCTTCATTTTTAATGCTTCCCATTCATTTCCACTCCCTATAGTCAATAAAACAAATACAAAACCAAAATCAAAACCAATCTATATGGCAGTTAACCATAGCTATAGAAGATTAGCACTGATTTGCCCCAAGAGGAGACTTTGCAGTTCATTTTCTTTTACATACAATTTTTTACCCATTTTCTTTATGATCTCACATAGCTAAGTACAAAGGAATAAATTTATTTTCATTTTTTAAAAGTCTTGACTTAAAATATTTTAGCATCAAAGAAATCCTACACTAATGTAGTATCCTATATTGCTTTTGCTGATTATCGTTACTTCATCTTCTTTTTGGATCATGAAATAATCTTTTAAACTTTATTGTTAGCTTAATTTCTTACTAGAATAATAGAACAAGTCAAATATTTTTAATTTTAGGACCATAGGTTCAAATCTAATAAAGATTTAGAATCATAGAAAAATTGCCCTTAGACTGAATGTTCACATGGAAAGCAAGAGGAAAAAGCACTGTTCAAAGTTGGTTTATCCTCTTCTAAAGACTTGTCCAGTCTCAAATAAGAAATGAAATACTTGTGCATTTAATTAAGTAGGGACTCATATGCTAGAGCAGAATAGGCAGTACAGTATTTTTGATAACACCTCCTATACTCAGCTGCCAATGTGGCATCAAGAATTGTGGGAGGGTTTAGTTCAAAAGCTGACAACTAGGGTTTTAAGGAAATATTTGTTGGCTTATAATAAATTTAGTCCACAAAATGCACTAAATCATGTTGCTTTGCTTGGTTTTGGCTTAATGTGTTATGTGAAGCTAAATAAATTGGGTTTATTCAATAAATCATGGTTAACCAAACATTTGGCCAGGTACATGATGCGTGAATATAGTCAGTTATTCATTTAGGAACCATGGAGATAATTCTAGTTGCCTCCCTTGCTCTCCTTGACAAAATGAACATTTTGACCATGGGTACCTGGCCAACTGTGCATTGCAATATCACAGTGTAAGCTCCACCCTTTCATACTTGCATCATAAGGCTGCATGCAAATATGTAAGGAGAAATTTTTGCATCAAAAGACATTTCATCACTTGCCTCCTTAGCCCCTGTGATACCTGTGAAGTTGGCTTAAAGATCTTAGGTTGCTAAATGAACATGCACTCTGACTTCCTATACTAAATAAGTACCCCACTCCAATCAGGATGGATCTGACTATTTCTTTAACTTCCTTCTTATCAATGTAAAATAATTAATAATTACTAATAAACAGAAGAAATAACGTGTGGCCAATTTCTGTAGGGTTATATTCCTGATTTTGAAAACAAACTTTAATATTTGATAATCTGAATGGCAATAGTTACTTACATTTCCAAAGCCACAATTACTAATTATTCTATGTTATTTTAAATTATTTTATTATTTGTATTAGATTTGTAAGATACTTCAAAAATATCTTTTTGAATAAACAATAAAATTCCAATATTTTCATAGTTCAAATTGGCACTGGAAAGAAAAGGAAAGTATTACATCCACTTTTCAAAAATAGCTGCTACATGATAATGACTTATGACAAACTTTGTGAAGCACTCCTATTTTAATTTAACACTTTTACCTCTATTTAATTACTTGGTTCACACCATAGCTTTTCTAAGTAACAAACACATCTACATGTTCTTGCTCCTGACACTTGTTAAAAGAGAGTGAAACATCGCAACATTTGAAAGGTGACTAACACCAGTTCAGTGGTTTGTTTTAAATAAGTAAAGAACAAGCTCTTATAAAGCCTCACTCAATGCTGAAGTATTCAAGGTGCTATTACAGAAAGCATATTCCATACATTTTGTGCAAAGTAATTTGTTCATTTCTTTCTTATCATTGCTATATTCATTTTGGAAAGAATATCTAACTAGATCATATGAAACTTAATTTTTATGCATTTTAAAAATATTATTCCACATCAGTTTTTCAGTAATACATGTCAACTAATTTTTTATGTTGCCCACTCCTTGCAAATTATTAAATATTTTTATGAAGGTAAAAATTCTTAACAGTGTATTAAGACAAACTTCATAAGGCTTGAAAAACCCATCCCGTTTTTTGCCAGCCACACAACTCTTTGATTCTTGCTCCAAAACACACCCTTAAATATCCACAAGATGTGATTGTTAAACATTTTGCTGAAGTAAAATTTTGCTTTGCCCTCATTTTTAGAGTGGTTTTGGTGATTAAATTGGAAAGAATGAGAAACTCTTTAAAGAGAGGACAAGAAAAAATATAATTAATAAACTTTAATTCCCTTAAAGGAATTTATTTTTAATTATATTCCTGAGCCTTTGGGTCCATTCACACTTGGCAATTTTTTCTTGGGGGGGGGGTTACTTATATACTACTGGAATTTTAGAAATACAGTAAAGAACCATTAAATATTGGGAGTTTTATTTGAGATAATAGGAAAACTTTTTTCTTTCAATATAACACTTGAGTTTCACCAAAACAGATACTTTGGATAAAATAAAGCTAGCACTTCACAATCAACCTTATCATACATCAGTGTGGGCAGGGCATCTGACTTGCCACTAAAAAAGAATATGAATAGCAAGCTCAGTGAAATCAAATCTATATGTAACATGGAAGGTATTGCCATAATTGCATGCTCTAAAACAGTGCTTCTCAGTGAGTGGCATGAATATTACCGTCAATACAAAGAAGCACTCTGAATACAACATGACTCACTTCCTCACGCCCATTCACTGGAGAGGAGAGGAGAGGAGAGGAGAGGAAGAAGACAAAGCAACATCTCTAGCATTCTAGTGGCAGTAGAAGCTAGGGCAAGGATTCTCTAATATATTTGCTAGGAAAGATGTCTCACTGCATGACCTCCTTTCAACATTTACTGGAGAGAGCATTGGAGAGAGGGTAGGACTTGATAGTGACAACTGAGAGTGACAAAAAACCAAAAACTTGGCAATGAGAGAGAGAGAGAGAGAAATAGGCAGGGGATTAAAAGTTTCACACACTGTATATGGAAAAAAGCTAAAAATATTTAGAAACATACTACCAATAGGCAGACTGAACAGTTTGGGATAGAGAATTCTCCAAGACTTATGTCCATTCTGATAGGATAACAATTAAGCATAGTTAGCTGAAAAAAAGAATGAAGAATGTGGTCCGAACAGGACCAAGTGATACTTAAGCACTTCAATATACTGTACAGAGATATAGAAGTTTATATATAAAGGAAGAAGTCATTTACATGGGAGGATGACTGGCCTAAATAATGCTTTGATAAATCTCATTACAGTTCTCATGCTTCACATGATAGCTTTAACATTCAAAAGATCTTAAACCAATTACATAGTTTATAAATTTTTCAAAGGCGTTCACTAATATACAGATAACATCCATCTCTTGCTATCACTGTACTAGTTAATCTTGGCAGAAAATGACATAGGCCATATTTTATTAAGAAACATCTTTTACATTTCTTTTTTAGGTTCTAAAATGTTATAAATCTATTTTTTTTCCTCCTGTCAAAAATTAGAGGCCTAGAAAGACCAAGGTCATTTGCAAAGACCTGAGACCAGACATGTCTATTGCAATAACAATACCCAAATGTCAGCTGACCCCAACCTAGATATACAAGGAGAAGGGACCAACTGTCCATTCATCTGGATGCACAGGCAAGGAAAAAAGATCTAAGTTGGAACCTGGGGGCATATATATCACTTCAGATTTATATTTCCTAATTTCTGATTTTATGCTCTAATAATGGCTTTTCTGGTATCTGAAATAAAGCTAGCTTATTAAAGAACTGAATCTTTGGATGTTTGCCTACTAGCCTTTGAGTCTGAGTAATTGTCTGGATGAAGTCTGAGAAGCATTATTTTATTCTTCATATTTAAATCTAACATATTTACCCAAAGGGAAGATTATCTTCCTCTGCCCCAGTGATTACCCATGAATAGGGCTGATGTCATATAACTTTTGTAGAGAATCAACCTCTTTCCTTCTTGCAAACAAATTTTTTAAAAAAGTTCATTACAGACAAGATTGCTCAGATGTAATTGTGGTTCTTTCATCATGGACTTTTCTCCTACAGTCATCTTCAGAATGATCAAGAATAGAGTTACTTTTTGGGAGGTCCAGAAAACATCTTCCCAACAGAAGGTACTGTTGTTTACTCAGTTCCTTCAGTCTCCTCAGAAATGCTTGAAAAGAAAATACAGAATGCCTCAGAGGAAATGGAGGAGGGTCATGTGAATATTCAAATGACCACCCAAAGAACCTCAGTAAGCTTACAGGTAAGCAACTTGTTCTTCATTATTGTGGTCTTGCAAGCCATACTCATTAAGTACTATCAAACTGATTTGATAATATTTAATGAAGATCAAAGGTTGAGATGAAGTCACAATGCCTATGGCTATAGCTTAAGAGTTTATAGACCATAAAGTTGGGTTCCCCATAAGGCTGATGCTGATGTAGGTATTACTCTTATGGAATAGGCCCATACAGCCTCTGGTAAGGAAGCTGTGAAATTGTAAAATCCAGAATGACTTATTTCTGTGAAGAGCTGGTGACCTTTCTTTTTGACATTCATAGCACTCCAGTAACTGCAGTGTTTTTCTAATCAGTGTGTCCTACAAACATAAAAAGACAAAACTAATTGAACATTTAATGAATGCAAAGATGACATGTTCACTGAAGAAGGAAACAAAGACAGCTACAAAATACCCTGACTGAAGTAGAACTAGTTATTAGTTTCAGAAGCAATGTGGCAGCTGGACATTTTTGTTTTTAATGGCACTTACTGTAGGTACTGTAGCTGTTTTAGCTGGCAAGAGATGGTTGTATTTTTTGTATGTTTTGGCAAGGGGGCTTTTGTGGGATAACTTGGATGGGAGAAGGAAGTATGTAGAATGAGAAAATTGTGTTTTACAAGGGACAAACAAGCTACTTGATGTTAAGAGAAGCTATGCAAGAAGGCAGGTCAGTAAGGAGCAGATTAAGGGAAAGGGACATTTTTGAAAGGAAAGTGAGAATAGGAATGGCAGTGGGCAGTTGGGCCCAGAGCTTGAGCCACCCATGGAACTAGTAAAACTGATTTGATGGATAGTCTTCTCTGGATAGTGGCAGAGGTGATGGAGGGTAAAGAGAGATTACTACTGGGAGATGATGAAGCAGTGGTACATGTCACACTCAACTGGGCAGCTGTAGAAAAGATAATGGCCTTGCTGGAGAAGAAGCCAATTCACTTAGGTTTAGTTTGGTTGTTTGTTTGTTTTTTTTGAACAGATAAAATGTGATCTGAATATTGTAGGCATGGACATTAATTCTTTGCTGTTCTCAGGTCACTTTTTGTTTAAACTGCAGGCTGTGATTACACCAGACCTCTATCAGGGTGAAAAACCCATTAAGATGGTCCACCACAGACACCTGATGTATCTGGATGGCTTTCAGAGGTGCTTGGGTATTTTCCTGATGATTTGGCAGGCATTTCCATCTTGTGCCCTGTGGATCTTTGGAATACAAAGACCACCAGATCACTTGATGAATTTGCTTTTGCAAGGCCTCTTCCCTGTCACTGTACTGCTTCCTGGCACAAAGAGAGATGAAAGATGAAGCAAGTAAAAAGGTGCATCAAGTGATTGTGTTGTAAGTAAGTGTGCATTGACTGAGAATTGGTATGTTTGTGCCTCCATATTGGTGTCTCCATGGTGGTCCTAAGAGTAGAGGAGCTTCTCTTCTATTACATCTGTGAGTTGCGAGCCAGCAGCCTTGTCCAGGATGACCCAGAGACTTTTAGGGAAGAATGAAGGGGACAAGACACTCCTAGGCCATCCAAATAAATTTGTAGGTTTCCCTCCAGGTGAAACCTACAAATATGCATATTCATTCTGGTCTGGATACCAGTTGGGTACAGTTAAGTGAAATGAGAGAGGCAAAATCTTGCTGTGCGACTAGGGATTGTGGAAACTAATGAAATGGGTACAATCTTCTGTAGCATGAATTGTGCTGTCTGCAGGCCTGATCCATGCCCCTCTTTAGATTTTTTTAATGTCTTATTTTATTCTTTATAATGCTTTATTTTATATGTACTCACCTCCTGAGTGAGAGTCAGGAGGTGAGGGGGAGGGAATGAGATGCCCCTGGCTGACCAGTGAGAGAGGCCGAACAGGGAGCATTGTGACTGAAGAGTGAATGAATTGGTGATGGCTGGCCCAGACGGCGCCGAGAGCATGAGCTGGTGCGCCGGAGGGCCTGCCACTGCACTGTGAGTAACTGTGTATGTGTGAGGGTGTGTGAGTGGATGGAGGGATCTCTATTTCAAGCTGGGGACTCTGGGGTGCAGGAGTGGGGCCAGGTGGATTTGAAGTCTCTGGGGGTTGCAGGGCGGGTTGTTTTATTGAGGTGGTGACGGGTAGGGGATGTTATGGCGGGAGCCGGAAGGCGGGCCATCTTCGGGGAAAACGCCCCCGGTGTTGGTTACCGGTGGCATGTTCCGGCCCTCTGTGCTCAGACCCAGGCCCTGGTCAGCAGATTAATAGGGGCCCTCATCTCCGGCTGCTGCTACTCAATGCCAGATCTGTTAACAACAAAGCCCCCCTTATATGTGACTTGACCACTGAGGAGGGGGAAGACCTGGCATGTATTACCGAAACATGGCTGGGCCCTGAAGGGGGGGTGCCCCTTTCGGAAATGTGCCCGGCTGGGTTTACGGCATGGCACTAGCTGAGACCCCAGGGCAGGGGAGGAGGGGTGGCAGTTGTCATCTGAGAGTCTCTGGTGGCCTTCAGGGGCCCTGCCCCACAAGTGGCCAGCTGTGAGACCCTGTTCTTCAAGTTGGGTGGCCTCACCATGGACTTAGTTTTCTTGTCAGAGCAGTGGCAATGTGACCTGAGGGGAGAGTTACAGCTATCCCCATTGTCATGGTCGGATCATGCCCCGGTGGCCCTGAGATTCTCTTATGCCGCCCACCTCCACAGGGAGGCTGGACCCATTTGATTGGTCTGCCCCTGGTGACTGATGGACCCAGTAGGGTTTCGGGGGGAGCTGGGGGTTATACCTGATGATCTGCTGCATGGTCCAGCAAAGGTCCTAGCCGCAGACTGGAATAGGGAGGTGGCCGGGGCCTTGGACAGGATCGCGCCTGTGCGACCTCTCTTACCTCATTGTACCCGATGCTCCCCATGGTTTACAGAGGAGCTGAGGTTTCTGAAGAGGATTAAGAGACGTCTAGAGCGCCTCTGGAAGAAGACAAAGACCAAATCTGACCGGACACTGGTTAGAGCCACTATTAAGACCTACCTGGTGGCAATAAGGGCAGCGAAGCATCAATACTTCTCCACCCTTGTTGCGTCTGCAGAATGCCACCCAACAGCCCTGTTTATAATCACGCAATCTCTGTTGGGGAAGGTGGGTGCAGTGACCCACCTACAGGCCGTGTAGAGGAGTTTTCGGAGCATCTGCAAGACAAAATCGCTCAGATCCATTCTACGTTAGATTCCAAGCATGAGGCATGGTCTGTGGAGGTACCCAGGGATCGTACTTACCATGTTATCTGGGAACAGTTTGATTCTGTTGGACCTGAGGAAGTGGACAGGATCCTCTGGACAGTAAATACTACTTGTCATCTAGACCCATGTCCTTTTTGGCTGGTGAAAGCAGCATGGGAAGTGACATGTGGCTGAGTCCAGGAGATGGTCAATACATCCTTGAGGGAGGGGGTGTTTCCAACTGCATCCCCTCCTCAAGAAACCATCGCTAGACCCTACTATACTGGATAATTTTCATCCAGTCTCCCACCTGCCCTTTTTGGGGAAGGTGGTTGAGAAAGTGGTGGCATTACAGCTCCAGAGGGTTCTAGAGGAAATGGATTATCTAGACCCCTTTCAGTCAGGTTTCAGGCCTGGATATGGGACGGAAATGGCATTGGTCGCACTTATGGATGATCTCTGGCGGGACTGGGGTGGGGGTAGTGCATCCATCCTTGCTCTTCTTGACCTCTCAGCGGCTTTCGATACCATTGACCATGGTATCCTTTTGGGTTGGCTCAGGGAGTTGGGGGTGGGTGGTGTGATTCTACACTGGTTCACCTCCTTCCTCCAGGGCGGGTCCCAGTCAGTGTTGATAGGGGAGGAGAGATTGGGCCCACGGCCCCTCCTTTGTGGGGTGCCGCAGGGCTGAGTACTCTCTCCTCTCCTTTTTAATATCTACATGAAACTGCTGGGTAAGATCATCCATCACCATGGGATGAGGTATCATCAGTATGCTGACAATACTCAATTGTATATCTCCATCCCAGCTGTAAGTGATGCCGTAGCTGCCCTTTCCAGGTGCCTGGGGGCTGTAGGAGCCTGGATGGGGAACAATAGGCTTCAGCTGAACTCTGGTAAGATGGAGTGGCTGTGGGTTAAGGGCTCTTCCATATCCAGGACTTCATCATTGCTGGTTCTGGATGGGTTTGTACTGCCCTAGACAGACCCGGTCCGTAACTTGGGGCTCCTCGTGGACTCACGGCTCCTGCTCAAAGAGGTGGCAGCCATGTCCAGAAGGGCCTTTGCACAGCTTCATGTTGTGCACCAGTTACGCCCTTTCCTGGATCGGGAGGCCCTTTGAACAGTCACTCATGCCCTTGTTATCTTCCATATTGACTACTGCAATGAGCCCTACATGGGGCTACCCTTGAAGAGTATCCAGAAGCTTCAGCTGGCCCAGAATGCAGCTGTGCAGGCTATTTTTAGTGCCCCTAGAAGGGCGCACATAACACCTTTGCTACGCGAGCTGCATTGGATACCAGTCTGCTTCCGGGTCCAATTCAAGGTGTTGGTTATCACCTATAAAGCCCTACATGGCATGGGACCAGGTTACCTAAGGGACCTCCTCTTCCCCGTTTTATCAGCCCTCCCCACTCGATCATGCAGAGAGGGCATGCTACGGACCCTGTCGATAAAATAATTCCATCTGGCAGGGTCCAGGAGGTGGGCCTTCTCTGCAGTAGTGCCCGCCCTCTGGAACATCTTGCCCCTGGAGGTGAGATTAGCCCCATTGCTCCTAGCCTTCCGGAGGAAATTGAAGACCTGGCTCTGCCACCAGGCTTGGGGCAGGGAGGAGAATAGTCATACTTGGGGCTGGCTAGTACCTTGAAGTGCCCCTCCTATACAATGACAGAATGAGGCCATAGCCATCTGGATTTTATTATATTTGGTAGCTCTGTGAAATTGTTTTATAGTATGTTTTATATTGAAATTTTATTATATATTTATTGTTTTATATTGTAAACCGCCCAGAGTTTCTCCGCTCCGGGGAGATGGGCAGTGGCAAATTTGATAGATAGATAGATAGATAGATAGATAGATAGATAGATAGATAGATAGACAGACAGACAGACAGACAGACAGACAGACAGACAGACGTATTCTAATTATCTTAAAATTGTACTCAGTCTTGGTCACTGGACATAATCATAAAAGTAAGCTAACTAACACTTACATGACACTACTGGGTAAGATCATCTATCAATTTGGGGTGAAGTGTTTGTGAAAGGTGAACTGCCCTGAAACAGAAAAATGTTACATGAGACTGTCAAGGTCAGATTTTTTCTCTGTAGTGGTCTATCAGCTTGGGTATGTAGGCAGTTGCAGAGAAAAGAAAAAGTTTAAATTCTTGGAATTCCTTGCAAACTGGCATGTAAGTTTCAAAATAAAGAAGTATACAGAATACAGTATAAAGAAGCCAGAGCAGGTAGATAGAAAAAATAAAGAGTTTTCTTCTAAGTTTGGTAGGAGGTGTTGCTGAGTGAGAGCTGATCAGATATGGAGCAGAGGAGGCAACAGCTGGAGAACAAGGAGCCAGAAAATCCATGGCCAGGGAGAGAAACCAGAAAGGAGCATGAGGCGACTGAAGCCAAAGAAAGAATCTGTAAAAAGATCTAGCAGAAAGGAAAACCCAGCTCTGGACTGTAGATGGCGGAAAGCAAACTCCAAGTGGTCCAAGTCCTGGATAACTGGGCAAGAGTATGTTAAGGAGAAAAGTTATTAGCTTCCTAAGTCAGTGCTGAAGATAAGTGAGGAGGCAGGAACTAGCAGCTAAGTGTTTGTCTTATAAAGTGAGTAGAAATTTAAGTCATTTAGTTAAGATCAGGTAGTATACTATAGTTAGATTTATTAGTGAATATTACATATTACACTTATTCACTATAGGTAGATATATAAACACATTGACTAAAAGTAAATACACTTTGCACTAAACTTGAATAGCTTGAATAGCAATAAACAGTGTTGTACAGTATATACTTGTTAACTGCATAGGCATGTCTGCCTTCATTTCTATTCATTCCCACCCTCTGAAAGGGTAGTCAGTATGTCGGTGACACTGAATAGGCTGGACTGTTCATGCGGTGTGTCAGAGGCTCGTCCCAGAAGCCATAAAATGTTTCTGGTTCTTCTCCTCTGTCATGAAATGTACAGGAGGGAGGGGGGAAGATGGATTGCTGCTTGGGAACAGAGACATTGCCAGCAGACACAGCAAAGATGGGACTGAAATGCTTTGGCAATCTCCTTATCTACAATTGATACCAACCCAAGGAATGCAGCCTGGGAACTGAGTTGTAAAACTGAAAGCAGTTGTAAAGATTCAATTTCAAAAGAAAGGCAGGAAAATGTGTTAAGTTTAAGGGAGGGATACAGGGAATCTGATTCACTTGTGTCTTTGAATGGAAAGAGACTGTATCTTAATAAAATTTCCTTCCTAAAACCTAAATGACTTATAGCGAGGATTATTGCTATTGAGATATCTGACCCCACATTCCTCACACTGTGGAAGTCTTGAATGGTGTTCTGAAGTTTAAAAGGATTGGAGAAGCAAATTCAGATTAAACCCTATCAAGATAGACATTGTTCATACACAAATATCTACATTATCTGAAATCATCTTGATGTTTGCTCAACACAGGGCTGCACTTCCAAGTGGACTGGTTTGTCCCTGGGGTTCTCCTGGATTCACAGTTTCTGCTGTATACCACCCACAGCTGGTTTACCAATTGGACAACTACTACATGTTCTATGTGGGGTTGCCTTGAAGGTGACTTGGAGGCTGCAATTGGTACTGAAAAGTAGTGGCCAAATTCTTAGTCAGAGAAACCTGATATACTATAGTCACAACCATATTATGGTTCCTTAAATCAAATCATGTTTTAACTATAAAAAAGAAACACAGAGTAGCAGTAAAAATTTAGCTACTCCCACTAGACCATAACTTAACTAATTGCTCACAAGTTCTTTTGCTAACAATGTAAATTCAATAGAAGATAATATATGTAGCTCAGGGTTGAACTATGGAGTCCCTTGTGCTCTCTGAGCTTGGCTGTTTGCTTGCACACATTTCATTACCCAACTAGGTAACATCATCAGTGTTAGTAAGTGTGGGCTTTGCTCCCTGTTATACAGTAGTGTGCCCTGCCAATGTTGGTGGGGCTGTGGTTTTCTTCTTGGTAGTTCCTTGATTCAGCAGTTCATGGAGCGAGAATTGCCAGATGTACAAGCTGGGTTTAGAAAAGGCAGAGGAACTAGAGACCAAATTGCCAATATCCGCTAGATAATGGAAAAAGCCAGGGAGTTTCAGAAAAACATCTATTTCTGTTTTATTGACTATTCTAAAGCCTTTGACTGTGTGGACCATAACAAATTGTGGCAAGTTCTTAGTGGTATGGGGATACCAAGTCATCTTGTATGCCTCCTGAAGAATCTGTATAACGACCAAGTAGCAACAGTAAGAACAGACCACGGAACAACAGACTGGTTTAAGATTGGGAAAGGAGTACGGCAGGGCTGTATACTCTCACCCTACCTATTCAACTTGTATGCAGAACACATCATGCGACAAGCTGGCCTTGAGGAATCCAAGGCTGGAGTTAAAATCTCTGGAAGAAACATTAACAATCTCAGATATGCAGATGATACCACTTTGATGGCTGAAAGTGAAGAGGAACTGAGGAGCCTTATGATGAAGGTGAAAGAAGAAAGTGCAAAAGCTGGCTTGCAGCTAAACCTCAAAAAAACCAAGATTATGGCAACCAGCTTGATTGATAACTGGCAAATAGAGGGAGAAAATGTAGAAGCAGTGAAAGACTTTGTATTCCTAGGTGCAAAGATTACTGCAGATGCTGACTGCAGTCAGGAAATCAGAAGACGCTTAATCCTTGGGAGAAGAGCAATGACAAATCTCGATAAAATAGTTAAGAGCAGAGACATCACACTGACAACAAAGGCCCGCATAGTTAAAGCAATGGTGTTCCCTGTAGTAACATATGGCTGCGAGAGCTGGACCATAAGGAAGGCTGAGCGAAGGAAGATCGATGCTTTTGAACTGTGGTGTTGGAGGAAAATTCTGAGAGTGCCTTGGACTGCAAGAAGATCCAACCAGTCCATCCTCCAGGAAATAAAGCCAGACTGCTCACTTGAGGGAATGATATTAAAGGCAAAACTGAAATACTTTGGCCACATAATGAGAAGACAGGACACCCTGGAGAAGATGCTGATGCTAGGGAGAGTGGAAGGCAAAAGGAAGAGGGGTCGACCAAGGGCAAGATGGATGGATGATATTCTAGAGGTGACGGACTCGTCCCTGGGGGAGCTGGGGATGTTGACGACCGACAGGAAGCTCTGGCGTGGGCTGGTCCATGAAGTCACGAAGAGTCGGAAGCGACTAAACGAATAAACAACAACAACAACAAGTTCCTTGATTAGGGTATTGTTTTCTGCTTGATTATTTGTCTGGTGTTAATCCCTGCTTATTTGGGTGTTGGCTGCTGGAGAGGATGTGTTCTGGTCTTTTTGTTTCATTCTTAGCTTTTTATTGTCTCTTTAGAATGGTGTGTAAATGTGGTTTATCTGTATGTGTCTATTGATGGATGATTTGTCTGAGTGCCAAGCTTCCAGGAATTCCCTAGCGGTTTTGGATTTAGCTTGGTCTAGGATGCTCACAGTTTCCCAGTTGAAACTATGGTTGAGTCTGTCTGTGTCACATCTGCAAGCAAAGAACCAAGCTCAAAGAGCACCAAGGACTTCACAATGTAAATTAACTATTTACAGGGTTTTATCCTGTAAGAGATATTAAAAATAAAATTAACTCAGAATGTCCAAGTTATCAGTTAAATAGGAGATCTAGCAGAGGTTTTTTGAGATCTTTATAAAATTTGCAAAATAGCAAGACATGGTCCAAAGATTCAACAGACACTGAACCACACAGAAAAAAACCTTTTGTAAAAGGGATCTTCATAAACCTGCCCTCAAGGACTGCTGATGAAATCACAGCAATGTCTTCAACATTTACAGATAGTTCACTGGCCTAAATGCCTTCCTAGTTTGAAGGAATATATATGATTTCTTACTATTGTCCTGAAAGATAATGCACTACAGAACGTTTACATCTCTAAATTGAAGTTCTTTCTTTTAAGTATTAACATAGCCTGCTCCAGGCCTAGGAATGCCCCAGGGAAAAATCTATAATGGTGCTGCTTTTCTTCAATTTTCTATCTCTGGGTGGAATGAAAACTGCTACCAACATAAGTGAAACCAAACCCTGATTCCAAAATGTTAGTTTAGTCAATATCTAAAGATGTTTATCCACATCCTGGCCTCTATTGTAGTAAGTCCTGCTTCTTTCAAAGTGCTATGTTGACACGCAGTGTGACAACTGGTATGTTGTCACTAGGGCTTAAGTGAGCCCAATTAAGAATAATTGCCAATACCTTGACTTCAAGAGTTTCAATGCTCCTGAAATATATCCTACTCATACAGCATCAAAGAAGTAATCATTGTTGAAGATCTCTGGGCATTCAAAATGGATAGACCAATGTGGGAATTTTGTTTTCCAAGGACTGGATTATAAACCAGGTACTTAAAACAGTTCATCCGCTCAATAAAGTGTCTGTCCAGAATCCAGTGTAACTTTTGGGGGCCTTTTGTGAAACGTATAACTTTAGTTTTTTCCAAGTAATTTGTAATGAGTGGTTTTCATTTAAAAAAAAAGGGGGGTCAACAACTTCATAGCTCTCTTTAGGCTTATTAGAGTCAAAGATAAGATGACTACATTATCTGCATAAAGCAGGGATGTTATTGGTCTACTGGCTGCTTTTGGAGAATGATATTCCTCTTTATTTAGTTGCCCCACAATTGCATAAATTGTGGAAAATAAAAGTGGAACAAGGATGCAGCCTTCTTTAATTTCCTTTTCTGTGGGCACTAAATCAGAACTGAGGTCTGCAGCGTTGCATCTTACCTTCAAGTTTGCATTAATACATAAAAGTTGTATGAGAATAAGCAATAAGAGGTTTTTAATTTGCACCATAATATCTGTCTAGATATTGGGCCAATGACCTGCTTGAAAGCAAAAGATATAGCATATAAAGTTGTTCGGAGAGCATGGATATGTTTTTCAATTAGATGGTATATCACCCAACCTTGATCCAAAGTAGAACAGCTTGTTCTGAAGTCTGCCTGTCAGGAGCTAAAAGATTCTCCTTTCTAACTATTCTGCAAATTTCCAATGCAAGTGCCTGGTATAGATTTTGCTGATTGTTTTAAGGAGGCTCACTGGGTGGTAACTGACTGGATCTTCTTTTGTATACTTTTAAAAATTAGGATAATTATGGTTACATTCCATTTATTAGAAACTATGAACGTAAGAAAAAAGACAACAAGCCCTACTAATAAAGTGACCAAAGAACCTCCTGGCTAAGTAAGGTTGGGACTGCCCCATTCTTGGATGGAAGAATTCCAGAACTGTTCGCTAGACTGTAAAATTAAAAAAAAAAAAAAAAGATCCAAGAGGAAGATAATAATAAATCACTTGTTTCCAAGTAAACTACATCAACAAGTAATCAAGCTCAATAGTGTTTTTACCTTTACCTAATGATTTTAATTATCTATACAAGTATGCACATTGTGAATTTCTAAGTGTTTACTGCAAATTAACTTTCCCCTCATTGATCGGTATTGCTGTGACAACTGTCAGTCAGGACTTAACAACTACTGACTAATTCAATGAGAAGAAAAACAAGGGGAAAACTAGAAGTTAGAAAGATAGATAGATAGATAGATAGATAGATAGATAGATAGATAGATAGTTAGATATTATCAGGGGGTGGATAGATTGCTAAAATTGGACCTATGAAGAGGATCATCAATTTCCAAAGGTTTCTTATCCATTCACAAAAAAGGATATACACATAGCACTGAAAATATAAACAAATATTTAATCATGTTAAAAGCATTGTAATTTGGCTTTGACTCATTCATCGATAGAAATTACACACTAGGGGACAGAAATCTAAACAAGTATTGCAGCATAAACTATGACGAACGTTCAGCTTATTTTCAGCACTATACAGATTGTAACAGTATTTCTACACATGGTTGAAGTTTTTCCTAAACTATATTACTGTAAAATAAAGCAACCCAATGTAGTACATAACATCCCAGGGAAGAAATGCCATACAAAATCAAATAAAACAAATCCATGTACATGATTAGGGTTAGTAACATTACATTATTATCAATATTAATATATAATTATTAAACAGAATTTCAAAAGTGGATTTTTTATGTATCTGTTGATGAATATTGAACATATTATGTTATGGTAAAGCTTAAGAAATGTCACAGACCAGGGACCCAAACTGTTAATCCATCTATTCAGTTCTATACAAGCAATTGGTTTTTGTATGTAATGAAATAATATATTCCTAACTGCTAGAAAACCGGCACCCATAAACTGTGTATTCCTAAGTGAAGCACACCACTCCATCTTAAAAACAAGTACTCAAAAGGTACATCAAGTAGATGTAATAGTTTGACTGTTGGTATGGACAATGTGTCACAGGAAGCAGTCCCTTCTTGTAAACCATCAAATCACTTTCATTTTATGCAAAACTAGAAATAATTAGGCTAATTTAATCTCTTTGATTTTCTTTTCAGTTCATTGGGTTAACAGCATTTTTAATCATTTCCTTACTAAATTTGGACAGCCATCATTATATCTAGTCAGTACTTTTAGAATGTCCCTCTAAGAAAAAATTCAACACAAAAATAACTCATGCAAGTTGGTAATTAAGTGTTCCCCATTCTCCACTCTTTGCACATGTACCACTGGTACCTGTAATAGGAACTATCAACCAGATTGGCATAGCATTAGGCAGAATGAGAGGATCACATCAGCTCATAGACCCAACAAGAAAGGGAGTTTCAGTGAAGTGCTGGGATTTCAAAAATCTGCACTCTATGGTCTGTTCTGCACTATTCTGCAGTAGCCTCATTTTGTACTAGCTGAAGCTTTTGGGTGATTTTTAATGGTAATCCCTCAAAAAAGTGCTCAAATGGAGCAGATATAAATAAAGCAAAGCAAAGCAAAGCAAAACAAAACAAAGCAATAAATAATGCAAAGAATTACTGTAATTCAGGCAGGTGATTACCAGAGCATGATGAGAATTGGCAACCATCTAAAACAGTAATAGCTGTAGCTGGCAAAACTGATAACTGCTCATTCCTTCTAACTACTTAAAGTCATGTAGCCATCAAATGACAATACTAAAATAATCATTCATTTCTTATATCACAGAAGGGGCAACCCTGTCTTGAAAGACAACACACCCAGATATAATAGATCTTATATAAAAATGCTTTTAAACTCAAGATTTCTGAACATTCAGCATTAATTATATGTTTAGAAAACATTAGCTCTCTTAACATATTTTGAAGGTTGCCAAAAGCAGTATTCCTTATTCCTTCTCTAATGAATTAATGTTAAGACTTCAGACACAGGAATACAACTCTTTAGTTTTGAGAGCAAGTAGCATTTAACAAGGGTCATGAGAATAAAGTTGTAATTGGATTTGCAAAAACCTTCAACAGATCGCCCAAACACCTGAAAGAGCTGGAACTAGAATTAAATTTAGAAAATGAAAATGTGGAAAAGAATCTTGGAGTATACTATCTGTTAAGACAAAACATTCAGAACAATTATATAGAGGACTTCATCTAACAGTATATTGGCAGAGACTGCTTCTTTTAATGACGATGATGATATATGGTTTGGTTTATTGGATCAACCAGATAAACATTTTGAAGTATAGTGACTACAATCAACCAGTGGAAAAAAAACCCAGAGAAAGTAAATTACATCCTAGAACTTATATCCCTGATGAGTACAGTGCTTAAGCCAGCTGATGCTAATTAGATTTGCAAGCATTGCATTTATCAAATTCATGTAGAAAGAAAGCAGAATCTAACCTGCATGGTGTATGTACTGTAATAACTACTGAGGCTACTTCATCACAAGATTAATTATTATTCCACCTTAATATCTCAGCAGGTGGCAGCATCTAGCTGATCTCATCTAGGCTTGGAAGATAGGCAGGATCCGGTCTTCTTAGCACTTGAATGGGAGACCATAAAGATACTAACAGGACTCTAGCCAAACTTGAAAGTAAAAAAATGGAATACCATAAAAGAATATCAAAAATACCAGTTGGACCCTGGAAGCTGAATACTTCCTGGAGGGAAGGAATGACAAATTAGTATTGCCTTGTCCACCTCCCCCATTACATGATTGTTTCCAAGTAGTCACTAGGAACCTTGACTTCTTATAATAATACATTATAAAGCACAGGCTATTAACTATACTACACTACACTAATCTCACGAGTTTTATGAGTTGTAATCCAAAGCCATCTTCAAGGCTATCTACCTGGACAATTCCCTTCTTCCATATCCTCAATTATTATTATTATATTATAATCATTTCAATTATCACTGAAATCCTTACACTATTCAATCAGAATGCCACTTTCCAATCCTTTCTTTAAAAAAATTAGTAAAAATATTGATGATTTTCTGAAACATAGATCACTATTTTTTTTTAAAGTGCTCACTTCATTTCAAAATGGAAACTTTCAGGTTATATCATTTCATAGAAGCATCCGAGAACAAATGACAGTATTTTCAAAATAGCAAATTCTTTTCACAGAAACTTAGAACTATTTCTATTCCTGGAGAACTGATTAGCAAATAATGCGCAGTTAAGAGGCATTGTTAATGGCATTTGGAGGGGAAAAAGCATGTTATATTACTCATTCTACTTGAGCCGACAAAGAATTGAAAAGACCTCCTGTCAAGTCCCAGAACTGCTTTTCATTATTAATAAAGACAAAATACATTCTGGACAGTCACACTCTTTTCCAAAGAACCATGGAAACATAATTCAGAATGGAAACTGTAATGTGCGCTACTGTACCAGGTAACATGCACACATCTCACAGATTTTACTCTGTGTGCATCTCCTTCTTGAAAACAAAATTAGCTCTTTCAATATATATATATATATATATATATATATATATATATTGCAATGAACTGTCTGAACTCCCCCTCAAAGCAAACAAGAAATAATGAATAATATATATTGTTACTTTCTTCATAAATTGATGTAGGATGACCATGAGTATGAAAAGCTTTCTTAGTTATTTGCATTTTGAACTTGGCAGGGATGTCAGCAAAACAAGACTGCCTTACGTCTAGTCCACATCAAATTGCAAACAGTACATTAACATTGATAGTTACATGCAAATAAATTTCAACAATTTTAATAGGATTGGAGGATTAGATCATGCAAAGAAGCTACTTTAAAATAAACTACAATGCATAAATTTACAGCTGATACTTTGTGTAAATCATATGTACTAAGTTTCCAAAAAAGCCATTTTTAAAGAGAAGCCTGTCAATAGCAACGGAATATACAATTTAAAGAGCCATACCTTAATTTTTATTAAGATCTATGGCCATAAAAATTAATATCAGAGAAAATTCTATTTCAAAAGATCTTTTCTGCCGGGAGATAATACTGGCAGAATACAGGTGTAGCTGAATTCTAGGGCAGATTTTTTTTAAAAAAAAAAGCTCTTTACTGAAGCTTCTCTATTGCAGAAATGATTTGAAGTTACAGATTTAAATACTTAATAAAAACAGAAAATGGGAAGCTGCTTAGACCTGTATGTAAGGAATGGCTTAAGGAACATTATTCTACAATCACACACTTAGACTAGCATGAGTATTTCTATTGCTCAAATTCATACAGAAGATATAGGACCTTAATAGATACTTCAGAGTAACCACTTTTTGGAGTCTACGTGCAAAAGAATACTTCGATTAAAAATGCTGATTGGGAACACAGGGTTCATCTATGGCCAAAAGATAGATACAAAGTTTGGTAGCACTTTTGAGATGAACCAAATTCATTAGTTCTAGTGCATCTGATGAAGTGAGCTGCTGATGGTTGGGAAGTACAATTCATAGTAATCTAATTTGAACCTCAGTATAATATGGACAAATGAGAGGAGAAAAATAGTACAGTAGAATCTCGGTTAACCGGAATTCAAGCAACTGGCACTCTCAAGCAACTGGCAAAAAAATGAAGAAATAATACATTAAATAAAAATTTAAATAAAATCAATTTTTAGTGGAAAGATAACTTTAAACTTGGCGTGCCACGCTGTGCCAACCCGACCCCCCCAGCAGGAAGGCAAGTCCAAACCCAGCGCTCCGTGCCACGCCACACCAATCCGATCCCCTTCCAGCAGAAAGGCAAGTCCAAACCCACCTTTTTAAAGGTATCTAAACCCACCCCTCCACTACAAAGGGACCGGATCGGCACAGCACAGTGCGCCAAGCCCAAACCCACCCCTCTGCCAGAAAGGGATCGGCCGATCCCTCTCTAGCAGAAAGGCAAGTCCAAACTTGACATACCTATTTTTAATAGTAACCCTCAAGCAACTGGAAAGTACATTTATCCAGCATCTACCAATCCCCATGGGTGCTGGTTAACTGAGATTCTAGTAAAGGTAAAGGTAAAGGTTTCCCTTGACATTAAGTCCAGTCGTGTCCGACTCTAGGGGGCGGTGCTCATCTCCGTTTCAAAGCCGAAGAGCCGGCGTTTGTCCGTAGACACTTGCGTGGTCATGTGGCCAGCATGACTACACGGAACGCCGTTACCTGCCCGCCGAAGCGGTACCTATTAATCTACTCGCATTTGCATGTTTTCGAACTGCTAGGTTGGCAGGAGCTGGAACTAGCAACGGGAGCTCACCCCATCACGCGGAGAAATCATTTCTATTAAACTGATGAGTCGCAAAGCTTTTTCATGTATGGAGTAACAAAAGAGTTACTCCAAAAGATTTTTCAAGGAGCTTTTCTATTTCTGTTGGAATTATTATAAAAGGAAGAATATTTAACAAATATTATAGATTGTAATTATGACATGAACCTCATTAAATCAAGCAGTAGGCAATCCACTTCTGTGGACTGATCTGCTAGCAAGGAGAAAGCGTTCTCTTCCTCAAGCTAGCCTAAGCAGTTAGCTAACAATGGTTTCAGTAATTCCAAGTACCAGGTTTGAAACAAGGGGCAGCAGAGCAAAATCAGTGATACTCTCTCTATTGCCATGTCTGAACAAGGTCACTGGAGATCTTCGAGTAGAGTACTATTAAACATCCCCTTTTTAACTATGGATGGCAGAATATTTAGTCTGGTGATAAAAAAGCTTTCCTGTGTGAGATAGAGAGAATATTGATGATGTAATTGGATAAAGTGAAAGGTTTACATGCATGTAATAAAAAACTGATTTCTAAGGAAATTCATTGATTTTCTTTGGACTTACTTATTCTGCATCATGTTCATTATAACCCAGTCAGAAGGATAGACATTCTTCCCAATAAGATTTTTGAACATGATGAATGTTTCCATAAGGAAGTCCTAAAATAAAAAGTAAAACATATGACTGCTATTTTACATAAAGAATAGGAACAATGGAAGAGAAAGCTCATGACATTTACAATTAAATTAAAAAACTGTGAACAAATAAATACATCTAATTACCTCTAATCAACACTATATCATGTAGCAATTTCTGCTTTAATGGTACCCCCAAGAATCATATCATAATACATTTTTATTAGTAATGACAACTCAGAGTAAAGCCAATTTGTAACAAAACTGATACTCAGGAATAAATAACCTCAACATGTCTCAGACTACAGTTCCAAAATTCCAAATCCCTCACTACTGTGAGGTACTGTTATTTACTGTTATTTTATTGCAGATTGGGTTTTACCTCAGTTGTTACTATACTTTTTATGTATTGGTGTTTTTTGTTTATTTTGGATTGGGTTTTCATATGTTGTCAGCCACCCAGAGTTACTATGCCTAGATGGAAAAGCCATATAAATCAAATTAATAAATAAATAATAAATACATTCCAGTAATCCCAGTTAGCATAGTCAATGATTGGGGATTGAAAGATTCAGTTTAAAACATCTGGAGAGCATGTGCAATCAAGAATGTTTTGTTATATTACAAACTGATTTGTTTTAATTTGGCACAGGATTTTAATGGCACAGTACGGTAACTGTTCAAAAGCTTCTCCATTCAGAAAAATAAAATAAACATTGATTTTCAACCAGATTCCCAAATTCAAAGAGTAGCTACAATATGCAGTAATTCTTGGCAAGTATCAGTGAAAATGAGTATTTTGACATGAATAGAATTACCTTGCATACTTAAAATTTGTTAAGTGGCTGTTGTTAACATATGTTGCTAACATTACATAATGGAAATATTTCATTGTAAGAACACACCTAACATGTTCAGTAATCTCCACTTATTTTAAGTAATCAAACTAAATACATTAGTTTTATTGCTTTCTATATCATGGTGAAGCTTGACAATTTTTCCAACAACCCTAATACTTTGCTAATTTAGCATGCTGTCTCTCTTCCAATTAGATGGGTGCTTCCTTTTCTAATAAAATGCTTGATGTCCTTGCTTCATAACTTAATAATTGTATAGCCATAATTTCAACAGGATTTATACTCAAGTGCATAGGGGCAGAACTGAACCTGTGGAATTATCTTTGAATATTTTATGGTTCCAGATGCACACTTTATTAAAGGTCCTGCAAGTTTCAGCTATTGGGTTTATACATCTTTGCTAAATTTGGAGGATGAATTTCCTATACTTTGTAGACTACATTGCACCCTTTATTAAACACAGAGTTAGAAGAACAAATTATTGACAATCATTTACTGTCACATTTAAACAATATACTTTACATTTCAGCCTAATATTATAAACAGAAATACTAATAACTCTAGCAATTCAGCAGAGGGAATTATGGAAAAAGAAGAGTTACTCCATTAGCCACTCTTACTCCATTTTGTCACTCTTGTCCATGGACTGTTATAATTGAGATAAATGGTTATAAGAGTTACTACTTAATTGCCTAAATAATACTTTTTTCTCTTCTTTCCTCCTCCATGTTGTTATGGCCTGTAAGCTACCAGCATGGCCTGTCTTGTTTTATCAGTCTTATGAAACCTATCCAGAGAGTCATTTCAGATGAAGAGTAATGGAGAGTGCCTTTAAAGCAGGAGTAGCTAAGTGGTTCCTGACACACTTCCATTGGATGCATGAATATTGTTTTCTGAGCTCTAACTATCACTACTTTCCCCCCTTCCTTCCATAACAGCTTCTTGCAATAAGTAGTCAGATAGAGAAAATAAGACTAAGTAGTTAAATGAAGGCATAACATCTTATCTGTCCTTTCTCACCAGTTTTCTTTCAAGAGCAAGACTGTACAGTATCAGGAGAAAAAAAGAACATGAATCTTCCTTGCTGAATGCTTCCAGACTTCTCTCCACTAGCCAGAGAAAGCAAGCTAATAGAAGATGATTTTTTCTTTCTTAGTGATATTGATTTATTTCACATATATAAATGCTGCACACTTTCAAAAAAGCTTTGGGTAGTTTACAAAAACATAAATACCAACACCACATTAAAAGTAACCTGTTTGGCTCTTTCAACTTTGGAGAAGTGTGACACCTCTGACACTGTTCACCAACTTTGTTGCTGCCTTCTGGACCAGCTGAAATTTCTGGGCCATCTTCAAGATTTGTATTATGAAGAATGTGTTACTACAATTTCCTAAGATTATCAGTGCATGTGTAATCAATAGCATGTGTCTCCTTCAAGGATGATTGCAACTGATTTACCAATTAAAAGTAATAAAAGCACACACACCCAACACTGTTCAGTGCTGATGTCTGATCCAGGAGGATATAAAGAAGGCAATGCTGTTCATCAAGGAACAGCCTGGGGGCATTCAGAAAAGACATTAAAGATAGTCCTTGGGTTATGGTGGCAATTGAGACTGGGATTGCCATCACTAAGTGATGCAATTGTAAAGTGTGATGTCACATGACCACATCACTTAGCAACAACAATCCTGGCAGTCCCAGTTGCTGTCATAACCCCAAAATGTGTGCGTCATTAAGTGGGAAGCAGCAAGAGTCCTAGGTAAAGAGCGTGGGGGGGCCACAAGGGGGTGGGGGGGCTAAAGGAGGGCTTGGGAGGACTGGCACAGGCTGTGTGCCAGCGCAGGAAGAGTGGAGAATGCAGGGTGCGGGCATAGGAAGCTGGGGGATGGACAGTGCAGTGGACCATGAGCACAAGAAGGCCGGGGCATGAGCACAGTGGGGCATGAGCTCAGGAAGACTGGAGGGACTTACCAGAGTAAGACCTTCCCTGCTGGCTTTCCCATTGACTTTGCTTGCGGGAAGCTGGCAGGGAAGGTTGCAAATGGCAATCATGTCACCATGGGATGCTGCATCCATCATAAGTGCGAGCCAGTTGCCAAGCTCCCAAATTGTGATTATGTGACCATGGGGGTGCTGCAACGGCAAAAACTTTGAAGACCTGTCATAAGTACTGCTCATTCAGTGCAGTCGCAACTTCAAATGGTTGCTGAACAAGTGGTCGGTAAGCATGGACTCCCTATATCATTCAATATACAGAAATCCAGCAATAATTCCATTCAGCCTGAATTCAGTTCACCTTCCTCTTCCACATCCAGTCCTTTCAGCCTAGAGAGTGTTCAAGGTTCTCCAGACAACCTTTGTCATGTTCCCCGTTTCAATGTTCTGTTAACATCGTAACGTTTCACATGTCAAACCGTTTTCCCGTGTATTCCTGGCTTGCTCATTCCTGGTAATTTCCATTCGGGCGCTCTGCTTTGTTTTGAAACTTTGGAATGTATGTTTGGGTTTGCAATCCTACTCAAGGTTACTTTCCCAGGCGCGTGTAACGGTTGCTAGCACCTGGGAGGGGGTGCGTGCTGACGAGTGCTGAGGGCGGGACTGGATTGACGGCAAGGCTTTTAAGCCTTTTGCTCATTCTCAGCTTTCTCTGTATTTGCATACTATTCCTTTAATAAATCAGTTATCTTTAAGCCCGAGCTTGTGAGACTGAGTATTTGGGATTAGGCAACCATTACAACCTTCAGCTTTCAGGAAAGTAGTATAGTGTAACAGATTATGAGAACCAGGCAGAGTAGTTCACTGGCTGTGAGAAGAGAAAGGGTAACCAGCAAGGGATGGGTAGGAGGGGGAGGTTGTACAAAGGAAATCTTTTGAAGAGATTCCACCTTAATTGGCTTGGGAACTGTCTGGGAACTTTTATGTTTTTACCCTGAGTAGTATTAAAGATTCCTTTCTGAAATCCATGTAATTCCTGCTTCTTGAGTTTGTCAGGTATGTGGGGCTTAGCATATAGATCGGAAATATCAGCCTTTTGCTGGCAGCAAGTGACAAGGCTGCATTTGATTGTTCTCAATAACTTCCTACTCATGATTCACTTAACCATGATTTACTCAATATTTCCAATTTCCTGGGTTCCCATGTTACACAATCATGCGATAGAATGTAGTTAACTAGTTTGCAATTTACCATGTCATTTAAAAACTGCCTAGAATGTAGCTTAATTGCAGTTCTGCCAAATCCACCCAACATGGCTAGAGATGTCACACCTTTGCCTTAATGTGTTTGGGAACAAATTATTTAAAGAAGTACTGTCACCTCCTTCAGCCTGTCCAACACCTTAAACTTAGCAGGCAAACGCTTTTCAAGCTTTTGATAACGGGAACAATTATTTTGGTGGGCACAAGGGACAGGACTGTTTCAGCTTCATCATTATAGACTTTAAAAAAAGCTTCAAAGACTAATTTGAGCCTTTAGGTAGGCAGCCTACACATTTTTTATATTAATTAATCCAAACCTAAACACAACAGATAAAATGGGTTAAAAACAAGGGATTAGATTAAAAATCTCACCTTGGCAGATGAAATATCATTTGGAAAAGAAGAAGCAAAATTACAGAATATGCAAGCTGCAGGACTTCTGCAAATTCTTATCAGTTCCAATTTAATTTTTTAAATAAAGTACATTTTGCCTCATATATAGAAATTAAAAATAACAAAGCAGTCCAACATGGCATCCAATTAAATATGCTATTTGCAGACAAGTATAACCACAGTCAGTGAAAAATAGCAAGATTATAAGAAGGTTGAGATTCACACAATATGCAGCATCAGTTTCTACTATATACAATATTTTCTTTTTTACTATATATTTCCTTAGCCTTTGCATTTATATACTATTCCTTAACAAAGGTTCTCGGGGCAGCATAACAGAAATAGCTGTGATTGATTTTCTCAAAAGATTAGCCGGTAGAGATATAGACTGTATGAGAGAAGAAATGGACACAAGCAAACATCAGGGGAAGCATCAGGGGAAAATATTATTGCCCCCCCCCCATCAAATTCCAGTATTCTGCTTCGATGCTTCATGCACTTCCTTACAAATGATTTTATCCACTGCCTTTCTCCCAAGGCAGTCGGAGCAGCCTATAACCAAACAACCAAAATTTTCTCAGAGCACTGGTCTCTTTAAAAGGTGATAGCAACAGTGGCTTGAATTTGATTGGTTTCTTTACTAACAACATTCAGTCATCCCCAGGTAAATGTGGAAGGGGCTAACAAACAGATTTCTCAGGAAATTGGCAGCTTACTTAGAAGCTGAAAACTCAAAGGTGCAGGTCTGAGATTTTACTTATCTTCTTGTCCCATAAATAATTTCCACTCTTAAACAGCTGCACAATCATTTCTGATGGTTTCCTACAGGGATCAAATACCTTATAGAACCCAGTGTCTGGCTGCTTGGAGGACCAGCACTGACATGAAAATCTCGCAAATCCTCCCAGAAAGACCATTATAAGTGTTGGAAAGTATATGAAGCATCTATAGATTTCATATATGAAATTACTTCTATGATATGAAGTAACTTAGCATAAGCCTCAAACTCTGGAATAAAAAAAATATAAAATTCTTTCCCAGAAACCTTCAATTTATGGAACTATATGAGTATGGGAAAATCATTTGTAAGGAAGTGCATGAAATATGCTATAGTAAACAATTATGCTGGGCTGTAGAAAAAACATTGTTTCAATTATGCCACTTACAATCTTTAGGTTAGACTGTGATTCATGAAGGAAGAGAAGAAGAAGTCAGTGAAGCCAAAGATCAACTCCCACATCAGAAAGAAAAGTAATGTCCTAGAAAAAACAGTATCTACATTTGTGGCTGACTGGAAACCCCTTATGGACTTTTTGCATGAAACAGAAATACATGCATTTATGATTTGTGGTTTTGATGATTAGAAAAAAAAAGATAATAGAAAAAAGTGAACTTATTTTTGTAATCATACTTATATTTGCTGCAAAGGAAATTGGAAGCTTCTTTTTTCTATTGCTTTTTATCTTTTCTTTTGGCACTTTTCTTTCTTTTTCTTCCTTTGTTTTCTTTACTCTATATTCTGTTTTTTTTTTGGTGTGTTCTCTTTAATACTTTTAATAATATAATAAAATAATTTCCCAACAGTATGAGAGTTGGTATGTCAGACTTCCAAAGTAATACTTAAACAGACACAATAGGCAATTAAATTTTCACAAATGAAATTTCAAGCTTGACCCTGTCAGAGAATTGTTTTCAATCTGAAAAAGTATAGTATTATTCTAAGAAAATCTGAATCATCATTGGTAACCATAACCATTATCATAGGGCATTAGGTCTAAATATGTCATACCCCTGGTTTACAAATCATCCTGAGATGAAGGAGTTCTTTTCTCCTTGTCTTCCATAGGCATGAAGCGGGCACTACTGTAAGAATCCTGGCATCCTACTGTAAGGAGGAGCAATTAATAATTAATTTTGACAAATCTAAAGTCCTAGTTTCCTCTAATAAAAGACAAAAGCAAAAGTGGACAATTGACTCCCATGAACTAGAACAAGTTAAATGTTTTAAATACCTGGACACAGTATTTCAGGCCTCTAGGAAATCAACAGCCCAGGTAAACTATGCCACTTCTGCTGCCCAGAAGAGCTCACAAGCAATAATAAAATTTACAGTCAACAGAGAGCAAATTATATCCCAGCAGCAATTAAACTGTTTATGGACGAAACAGTTGCCCAGCTACTATATGGGATACAACTTGGCCCATACACAAACCTAAGGGCTTATGAAACCATTCAATCAAATTTCCTTAGGTCTTTGTTTGGTACCCCAAAATGCACCCCAATGCAATTTTGAGGCTTGAAGCTAACGTGCCAAGTATTAAGGCTCAGGCCTGGATCAGGATTTTAACTTCAGGACTCAAAATCATGTTCGATCCTACAGGCCCGATGCCTTTGCTGCTGTCAGACAGCTGGCACCGTACTACAAAAGAACTTTGTAGTCTTGGCCTCTCTCCTAAATATTTAGGCCAACTAACTCTGGAAAAGGCCAAATCAATAGTAAAAGAAAGAATTAGGGACATTGATTCCCAAAATAATACTACCAGTGCTCCAAAATTCTATTGTCAAATTCTAGATAGCTGCAAACCCTCTACTGCAGGGTAACTATACAATATCGCCTTAAGCAAATATAGATGGGCCTTTTCCAGAGCTCGCTTTGATGCCCTCCCTTCAGCTCTTTTGGCAGGAAGATTTCATGGGACTCCTTATTCACAGAGACTTTGCCCCTGTGGATCCAGGGAGGTAGAAACTCTTGCCCATGTCCTCATATAGTGTCCTTTTTATGATGCCCCAAAGACATGCTCTGATTGCCACAATTATTTCTAAATTTGTGGGTCACACTGACAGATTTTACGTTTATTCCTTTTTAAGGGATGCTGATTCTACACTCACATACCAGGTGGCCAAATATTTTTATCAAACTATACAATTACGCAAAACTTTTAATTAGGTATATTGTTTTACTCTTTTATTGTTTCCCTTTTCCTGACAATGAGTTGCTGATTTAAACTATTTTCTTTTATTGTAAAGGCTGGTCAAAGACCATAATAAAGACATTCTATTCTATACTGACGCAAAGAATTTTAAAGACGAAGATTCAACTGAAACCAGAACTTTTCTTGTTGGGATTAATGGACAGACAACTAGAAATGAGTCACAGAATACTGTTTTTATATATGATCACTGCTGCGAGACTACTATATGCACAAAAATGAAAGGACTCTGATATACCCACAATGACGGAATGGTCGGTGAAGGTGATAGAATTAGCAGAGATAGCAAAATTAACTTGTTTGCTTAAGAGATAGATCAACTATTACATTTATTAGTGACTGGAAACCCCTTAGGGACTTTTTGTTGAAGAAAGAAAAAAATGACTATAGATGTACATATATAATAAATCATTCCTGGGGATGAGGAAAAAGAACATGAGGCATCTAGATCTGTTGCTCAAAAAAGAGGACCTAGCATCAGTAGTGAGGCAGACATATGCCTTCTCTGTTTGTGAATATCCGAGTTGCATTCTAATGATTTAGACCAGTGTGACTCAAAGTGTGGTCTGTAGACTGGTGCCAGTCCATGAACTGTTTGTTACTGGTCTACAAGAAGATAAGCCCAGAATTTGAGAGTGTTTAGAAAATTTTATAGCAATTTGACATTGTTGTGACATCCAAGCGTGTGATCAGTGGACTTGTCTCACTGAACAGGATATAGCCTGGTTCAGATGTTGTTGAACTTGCACATGTCTTACATGTGGTGTAAGCTGCATTATAGTCATGCAGAGTAGGACCACATTATAATGTGTGATATTTTAAGGTTAGTTTGTCAGCTGTAACTCAAAGATATATAAACATCTGAGAAAATGTAAGGATTTATTTTTATAACTTGTTTTGTTACAATCATTTTAATTTTTAATCAAGCTGTTTTTAATTTATAGTTTAACATAGTTAGCTAAATTAGGTAAGTAAAATGTGTATTATTTATTTTTATCCCTAATTTCTTTCATCAAAATATAATTTAAATTTAACTATAACTTTACAGGATAAATTGTTGGAACTGATACAGCATCACTTGCCTCATTTTGGATAAAAGTTAAAAATTATTATCCTGAGATTTCTGAAATTGCTTTAAAACCTGTTCTTCTCATCAACATAACTTTGTGAGACTGGTTTCTCTATTATAACTGTCCTTAAAACAAAACAGAGAAACATTTTAGATATACATTATCCCCTGTGAGCAGCACTGTCATCAATCCAACCTAGATCAGATAAATTTACAAGCAAGAAGCAAGCTAATTTGTCATATTAAAAACTGTAAATATTGATATATGTTGTGTTTGTTCCAAGGGTATATATAGGCATTTAATATATGAATCACTACTTTACTACTTCACTTGAAACTTTTTGTTTAGTTATTACTGCAGAACAACAAAAAGTTATGAACATAACACTTGTCCTCTGTATTAATTGCCTATACGTGTACTTTCAATGAACAATTTTCAGTTTCTGTTATTCTTTTCTTTTTTCCTATGTTGTGTTTGTCCTGATTATATTTCTTGAAATATATCTTTGCTGACTCCAATAATAAAAAATGGGTTTGTTTTTTCGTATGTCTTTTTTTTAAAAAAAAATCATTTTTCTAATAATTTGTTTTTATTATATTTTATAAAAGTATTGATCTGCAACAGATTGGCGATAATAAACCTTGGTCCTTTATTACAGGTAGTTTGAGAAGCACTGATCTAGACCATAGGAAACAGAGACCATACAGATGGGAAATGATTGATTGTGTGGGGCAGGATATGAGGCAGGATGCTTTACATGGGTATAATGTACTACTCCTGAGCAACCTGACTTGTAAACAAAGCTGACTGTTACTGGCTTTGCTTAGGTAAAAGGTGGTAACATCCTGCATTTTAAATCCTACGGAATGCCATGCAATACAGTACTGACACAACTTTTACAATAGTGTAACTTTGCATACCTTATGCATTATCTGCAAGCTATATTAGCTTTTCTGGAAACTTTGATTCCTCATGTAGACCTGACCATTACTTTCTGTTTTCCCTGTGAACTTTGGCTACCAGTAAGAAACATTTTTATCTTCAACTCAGTCTGAATAAGTACTATAGTTTTACTTTTTTACTTCAATTGTGAGCACTTCTGCTAAACCTTGGACTGTTAACAATTCAGTTTATGTTTTGCCTTAGCTACAAAATCCATCTGTTGCTATCTAGTAAAGATTTGCTCTGGCTCTGGCTCAGGAAAGATTCCCTTCCACACTATTACATATAGTAGTATATACATAAGTAAGGCAACTCTCCATCTTTCAAACTACTCAGCTGCAGGTATAAACAGGCAACAAAAGTTAATTCTGTTTTCATTAACTTTAGAAAAGAGAACTACGGGTTTTAAGAACAGAGAAAAACGGGTTTCTGCATCTACTTTGTTTGACAAAATTTTAAACTGTCTTTCCCAACACAGTGGGGCTAGTCATTATTATTTAAAAAGATCATAACAAAAAATTGCAATTTTAAGACAATACAGAAATGAATATATAAAATATATTGCTAAACTTGATTTTTTTAGGAATAACACACTAGAAATGTGGGCTACTCAAAAGTCTATAAATTTCTTATTGATGGAGTAGAATGCAAGACTTAAATACTGGTCATAATATTGGAAAATTGCAGGTGGCAATTTCAAGTTTTAGTTTTGCATCCAGCGTGCTCTCAGTCAATTCTCTGTATCCAGATCAGAGCAAGCATATATAGCCATTCAATTCAGGTAGCAAAAATAGATTGATGCTTATTATAAAAGTATTATCAGCAAAACATGGAAGACAATTAACAGGTAAAACAGGAGAAAAGAGAGAAAGAGAAGTGGACTACAAGGAAGATACAGTATAGAAGAGCAGGGAGCTTAATAAACTTGAAACTTTTAGAGCCACTGCAAACAGTATTGTGGGTAATTAGAATGGACAGTTCCAAAGGGAGAGGCCTTTGCTTATTTCAGCTTTAACCCATTAATGTAAATAACAGCAGCAGAACAGAGATGGAAAGTAGGATCCGTCCTCTATTCTACACCATAAAGGGAACAATTTGATGGACGGTGTCGATGTATCTGACCCTTGAAACATGGGCAGATGCATGAGTAAAGACTGCTTCAGAGAGCCTGGTCCCAAACTAGTCAGGGTATTAAGATAACCTTGAAACATAGACTTTTTACAGGTCTTGTGCATTGGTGTAATGTGATTAGCTCCTGCAAACATTCTCAGTGCTGTTGTTCACCTCATTTGAAGTGTCTGTATTGTTTTTATGGTAAAACTGAAGCAATATATTCTTTTTCCATATAAAGCTGTACTTGCCAAGCAGTAGTAACTATTTGCTTCATTGTGGCCTGCAAATTGTTCTGTCATATACTGTAGCTGAGTTGGCACACATAATTTAAGCCTTAACATTAAAAATAAAAATAAAAATGGCATTGTTTATAAGAAAAATAATTGATTTCTGTTCTTTGCTCTGAAACTCTACCTTGCACTAGTGGAATATTTATTTATTATTTATTTATTATTCAAATTTAATTACCACCCATCTCCCCCAAAAGAGGGGAGATATTATATATATATATATATATATATATATATATATAAAATAAGCACATATAATATCTTCTGAAAACTACTGCAACTAACATTTTAGAAGACTGTAAGAAAATCCATTGATTTTCAAGCTCAGTAAACACTGATTTACACTAACCAACCTGAGCTGCAAAACTGGCAGCAAACAGATATAGAAAGCTCACCCTTTGCTGCTACTCTATGGTTGTCTGTATTTTTGCAGCTCAGATCCTAACATGCTACTGGGAAACAAAGGAGAAAGATGCCACAAATCATCTTCATAAACCTCACAACTGCAATTTGAGGCATGGTAAGATCCAAATCAATGTTCCATTTTTATGTCCAGGGCTGCAACGGGGGGGGGGGGGCAGGTGGGGCATGTGCCCTGGGTGCCGTGCTGGGGGGGCACCAAAATGAGTGCTGGGGGGGGTGCCAAAATGGGCATGGAATCCATGTTTGCCCCAGGTGACACAGACCCTAGTCGCGGCCCTGTTTATGTCTCTTTGGCATGATTTTTATTTTCTTTGTAGGTTAAATATGAGGTTCTTGTTTGTGTAAGAAGCATAGTAATCACTACTTTTTGAATTATACAATGATATTAAAATAGTTCTGAGCATAGCTGAAAAATATTTCTAATTTGCTGTAGTTAAATCACTAAACTGAAAGGTGAGCTTCCTCCCTCCCCCTCAAGCAAGAAACCACTATGGCCAAACTGAGATGAATGTCAGGAAATGGGCCAACCATTTATTTCCAATCAAATTTCTAACTGGAAAATACTTGAGTCACTGCTGCAATAAATTGAGAAATCTGATTTCTCTTCTTTGCCTGTAACTGCAGACAGATTTTTATTGCCTCATACTGTCTGAAATGCTGTACCATGGAACCTAACTTCCCTACCAACAGAATCATATCTAGCACCATTGTATGGACTTCATCTTCATCTCCTAATTAATAGATCTCAGCTAATACATTCGGGTCTGCCTGTACAGCATGCATTTGCCATAGGGCCACAATAGTTACAGGTCATTAGAGAGGTGTTTATTTGACTATAAATTCCATTCTATCCTACCCTAATTAAATTGTGCTACATAAACAGAAATACAGATTAGAAAGAACCTTGAGGAGCTTGCAATATTGTGTCTAATAATAATCAAATATATCCTTAAACCTAGGCATGTTTAATAATATTGGTTAGAATGGCTGCTATATCAATAATGTAAGAGTTATTTGAAGAAAGTAAATGATTTTGGAAATCTGGTATACACATCAAGATAGAAGAATATGTACAATGATCCTGTTAGTAGAATAAAATTAAATTCCAGTCCAATACTATCATCAATGATATGTCCAATACATCATAAATGACTAGTTTATGAGTTGGATTCATATGTATAAAATATTAATGACACAAAATGAAACATTATACATTTGACCCTGGCTTATAAACTGGGTTCAGTTTGTTTACAAATTTTGATTTTCCTTGAGGATCATCATTTAATGTATGGATGATGACACATGTTTTGCTCTTGGCATGGAAAGCAAACAACAATGAATAAAGCAATGATTTTCATGTCAGGTCATATAGTTCTAAGAAAAAAGTTTTTCAGCTTTATAATGTTTTATCATATAATATTTTTAAAAAAGAAATGTTGTAAGAGTGGGAAAAGTATTTCAAGTTAAACTTACAACAACATCAGTTCTCATCTTCCCCAAAGTCTTGATTAAATGAGCATAATGATAATCTTCCATTTGTCTTAAAATAGCTGTCATGCTTGCAACAAAATTTCCCTGAAAAGAAAGCAAAATAATCAACAAAGGTGCCACACAATATGCATATGATCATCAATATTTAGGAAAATCTCAAAATATATAAACTTTATTTTTTAAAAAAGAATAATAAAAACATGTAATTTACTGCTCTTACTCCTAAAGCACCTATAATTTTATGAGTACTATACTGCTCCACCTATATGATTTGTAAAACTCTTGACTCTTACTATCTTTTACTACATGTTATATTACATTTTTCTCCTCTATAAAATTCAATTATATGGGTAAGCATATTTTTTATCATTATCAGAGAATGGGAGCCTGCATCTTGTGCCCTGAAGACATGAATCCTAAGTTCAAACAACCCTGCAGAGCATTGTTTTGGCATCGTGTGTATGTTTCTGTATTTGTTTCTGTCTATATGTATAAGGGGAGCAGGTACAATATACATAGAGAGGAAATTTATCCTATGCGTTAGTGGAAGTGTATTTTGTTTACACAACTGTCTATTTGGATCCTGGTCAATGCAAAGTATATTTTGCATCATTTACCTAACTGTATTAAACGTGTGTGTGTGTGTGCATGCACATACGCCTTGACTCCTGATGACTGTCTAGAAAAGTCCCTGCAGTTTTTTTGGCAAGGTTTTTCAGAAGCGGTTTGTCAGGTTTGTCATTGCCTCCTTCCTAGGGCTGGGAGAGAGTGCCTGGCCCAAGGTCACCCAGCTGGCTTTGTAGCTAAGGCAGAGTTGGAACTCACGTTCTCCCGGTTTCTAGCCTGATGCCTTAACCACCATACCAAACATGCTCTCAGTTGCATTAAAGACTGTGCTGCATAATATTTTAAAATACCTTTTAACTCCCACTACAATATATTACTGTTTCTACCTCATGTAAATATTAGGACTATGCAGCACTCCAAATAGTGCTTCGTATGGGTGGGAATGTGAATGTAGCCCCTGGTTGCACCTTAAAACACCTGTACCCTCTCCTAAAGCATTGCACAGCCCTAATAAGTATACTGATATAATTATTATAGTCAAAGAAGCTCTGTTCTTTTGCATACATTTATACAGACGTTCATAAAAAACGTATAAACACACAACCATTAAAAGGTCCTAATTTCTTCTTACATTGTGCATGTTTTAGCAGCCATTACTTATACAGTATAAAATAATTAAAATGTGGAAGGAGATAAAGCTACTTACATCGAAATTCTAAGGAACAAATTTTCTAAATCAGATAAACAAATTCAAATATTTACCAGCACCTGCAGCATCTTCTAAAACATTCTTCTTTTATGCTACAATCTCATGACAATGTACCATTTGACTGTTTTCTTCAAGATACTTTTTCAAAACCTGTGCCTTGAAACCTTACATGCATTTTAATTCTGATTAATAGCTTCAGTAATTAATTTTCCAGTTAATAGTTTAATATACCAGGTAGTCCTCGAGTTACGACCACTAGTTCGCTGACTGTTCAAAGTTACAACAGCATTGAACAAGGGGGACTTACAACCGGTTCTCAAAGTTGTGACCATTGCAGCGTCCCTGCAGTTACATGATCGCAATTTGGAAGCTCGGCAACTGGCAAGCAATTATGACAGTCGCAGACCCCCACAGTCACATGATCGCCATTTGCAACCTTCCCTGCTGGCTTCCCACAAGCAAAGTCAAAAGGGGAAGACGGCAGGAGGTTGCAAGTCATTACCACTGCTTTTTTGTCCACCCATCTTTGTAGCACCTGTCCGTCACATCCACCCACCCTCTGTAGCATTCACCCATGGCACCTGCCTGCCTTCCTGTGCTCCATAGCACCCACCTGCCCACCCATAGCTCTCACCTGCCAGCCTGCTTGCCTGGGACTCCTGCTCTTCCCATGTCACAGTCACATGAGATCTTCACTTAACAACCTGTGCAGTCCTGGGGTTATAAAGGCATCCAGGACTGCTGGGATTGCCATCGCTAAGTGATGCGGTCATACGACATTGCACTTTACAACCACATTGCTGAGTGATAGAAATTTCGGTCCCAATTGCTGTTGCAACCCAAGGACTACCTGTAGATGATACTCATATAGTAGGAATTCTCTTTCAGTAGTTTAAATAACAATGAAAAAGAACAACATTCAACAACTTAATATGGGACCTGAGGGAAAAGATTATGTTAAGTTTATGAATGAGAACTAAGACTTTATGGATTTAGACACAACTACTAATCAATATCTTAGGAAAGATATTTAAATAGACATCTCTCTTGTACATTTCTGACTTCTTTCCTCTTCAAATGGTTAATTACTGAAGATTAATGTTTGTACACTCAAACCTTATTTTTCCAATACCTTCAGTTTTTACCTAGGGATCCTAATCCCCTCTTTGTAATTGTACAGCATCTCTTTATACAAATTACTAGGATTATGCTGATAAGTAAATAAAGGAAATTAATCATTGCAGGAACTGAGGACTACATAAAAGCATCTCATAAATTATCATGGTAAGAATTAGACCCAGGAAAATATATTTTCCTTTAGCTAACCATTATATTTTCATATAAAGCATTTAAAAAAAGCTCTCATATATGAATGGCAAAAGAGGAATAGCATGTAAATGGAACTCAAATGAGTTTATTATTAACTTCATCCTGTTTTGACCTTGGATGGTTCCCCCGGGTTCTTATGCTTGATACCATATTAGTCAAAATTGATGCATACAACCTGCAATATTAATAACATGAATTATGGTTTCTATTTCCCATGCCGATTTGGTTCACACATACTGTATGTCTTTGCTTTGGCTTAGCATGATGTGTGAACCCAGCCACTGTGATTTGTACACCATGGTTGATGGATGGATCAATCAATAAACTTTTTTGCAATTGGGAAGAAAACACTTTTTAAAGTAATTTTTTTATTACTAATGGCTGAAGTGGATTAGACAGTGACATGAAAAATGCTAATGGACTTAGATGATTAAATCTTATATTTTTTCTATCACCATATCCTTACAAATAATTCAAGATAGACATGTACACACACTGTGATGCTTGATATCTCCAAACTATGATGTTAACATTAGAAACTCTTCTTTACTACATTTCAAATGATGGACAGCGTGCAGAAAATAATATATTTCATTCTTATTTGCTACATAGTGCTCAGTGAAGAATGATGGAATGGGATATTCTCTCAAACATTTGTTTACAGAAATTAGGTTTATGCATTTAGGAACATATACTCAATGCACAGGAAATAAATTCTGAATTTTAATTTTTTTATTAATGATTTTAAATAGAATAGCAAAAGCAAATACAAATTAAATTCAGAAAAAAGAGAGAAAGAGTAAAATGTGCAAAGAAAGAAAAAGGAAAATAGAAAAAAGGAAAGAATAAAGAAAAAGAAAAAGAAAAGAAATATGTAAAGAAGTGATTTCCAGTCTTTATCACAAGTAAAAACAAATTTGATAACTCATCACCCTATAAAGTTACAAACAAATATTTCTTCTTCCCATAACCCATCCCTTCTATATACAAAACCATAAATCATCAACTTTTCAGACCTGGTGTCAGCAAAAAGTCCATAAGGGGTTATCCGAGTGTTATAAAAATATGTGTTGTTTTAACCTTGATCAAAGAAATGAACTTTATATTCCTTTCTTTTACTTCTAACAATCTTGATCTTTAATTCATTCAGATGCTATCTTTCTTTTTCCCACTGCAAAGACTTCTTTGAGGCTTTAGCAGACCTAGTTTGTAAATCCAATGGAAAGTCATTATCCAGGTCATTGTCTGAGTTTGCCTTTTATATTTCCCCTTTGATTTTCAAAGCCTTAATCAACTTGTTTTGTGTATCCAGTAAAAAGCCCTTATGAGGGTTGTTCTCTTCACTTTTCTCTATCTTGTAATCCACATTTTATCCAGTATTTCTGATTCCACTATTTCTGCACCAAAATTTGTTTCACATCTATGGTTCTTTCATTAATATCTTTTAGACATAGTCTATCCACCAAAGCAGACATTGTCACTGATACTGTTGATATTGTGGCTACTAATTTCTGGCCCCATTCTTTGAAGATCTTTAATATTTCAAATGTTATAGCTTTTGTGTAATTTTGTAAATCCCAACCCTAAAGGCAAGTTGTTGTTTTTCTTTCTTGCCTGGACTTTAGTCCCTCTAGTATCCAATTTAAATCATAAGGTCTCTCATCTTTGTTATAACTTGCAATAGTCAAAATAATTGTGGTTCTCATGAAATGCTGTTTACTTTATATAGTTAGTTCCAAAATATTATAGTAAAAGTTCCAATATTCCAAATTTGTCTGGACCCTTACTTCATTTATAACTTTCTTAGCTCAAAATCTTGTTTAGCTTTTTGCCATTTATTTCAGCTTCTTTAAGTTCTTAACATTAGAGTTAATTTTTCTTTTGTTCAGGAATAAATGTCACTCACCAGGTGACTTTTCAGACTTGTCATTCCAAAGAACTCTAATAGCCATAATATATTTAAATAAGGAATTTCCAAAGTGATTAGAAGCGAGGTTAGCGAACTTAGTATCCTTTAAAAGGCTGCAGTTGTCAGCTTGATGATTAATCCCTTTCTGTCCCAGCACTCAGACTGTCTGGAGACCGCTATCCTGCGGTCTCCTAGCGAGCAGCAGCCATCTGGAGCACATGTGGGCAATCTCCTGTTTTTTGTTTGTGTGCCTTTGAGTCAGTGTTGGCTCCTGGTTACTGTCTGGACTAGTACCTGCAATTCTTTTGGCAAGATTTTTGGAAGTGGTTTGCCATTGCCGCTTTTCTAAGGCTGAGAGAGTGACTGGCCCAAGGTCACCCAGCTGGCTTTGTGCCTAAGGCGGGACTAGAACTTGCCGTCTCACAGTTTCTAGCCTGGTGCTTTAACTGCCACACCAAACTGGCTCTCATATTTGTGTTGGCCCCCAAGATGGTGACAAAGCCATAGCCTCCGTAATGGGCTCTTCCATTCACACCTTTTAAATCATAACTACTACCACGGTCAACATGGGAAAACGAAAGAAGCGACAGAGAATACTGTCTGCAACACCACTGCCAGCCAAGCCATTAAAACAGCAGAAGGTTGATAGATTTATTACAAGCAAGCAAGTCTTCCCTGTAAGTAACATTTCCCCGCTTTATCTAACGGACAGATACGACCCGCTTGAGTGGGATTTGCAGGCAGAGATCGAAAGCCAGCAACTTTCAGACCTCTCCTCGTCACTGATAGAGAATGCTTCCTCTCCACAGGCAGTTGCTGTTAGCTCAGCCGCTGAACAATTTGTACAGGAGGGAGACATGGATTCTAACCCTAAATCCCTGAAAGAACAAAATGCACTGGACTTTATAACTAGGCATAGCCTACTAACTGCACAGACTATTCTTTCAATTTTTGACTTGCTAACTACAATTAAGGACAAAGTCGACTCCCTAAAAGAATCTTTCACGAAATTTACTGAGGGTCAGCCTAATCATATTGTTTACCCTACCAAATTAAATGACTGTGCTTTACATGCAGCCAACAGAGGAAAGGAAGAGTTTACCTCCAAATCCATACCTTTGAGAGGGAGTGCCAGTGGGGGGAAGGAAAAGATAAGCAGCTCCACAGAGCAAGGAGTGAAGGATGAAAAGTATTCATTAAGAAAATGTCTTCTTCAAACTAATAAGATAACTTTGCAAATCCTAAACAACAGAACAAACAGAGGCAGATGGGGATCAAAAACAGCCATTATTCAGTCCTGAAGTCAGCTTTTACGCTGTGAAAGGAAATCTGTGGACTTACAAAAGGTAGAATGGCTTCCATCCAGAGGCAATTATAGTCGAGTCCTGCTGACATTTGGACAGTCTGTGGTACCCAGCATGCTCTTCAAAATGAAACCTATTTTGAGTACATTCTCAATTTTTACAGTTCGTGTTTTTCACTTTGAAGAAGTTAGATCACTTGTGGCTCAGCGTAGCCAAGAGGGTACTGGCGCTTTAAAATACGATAGTAAAACTCCCCCAGACAACTTCAAGGACTTTTCAGCGGCAGAGCCTCTGCCAAAGAAACGTTCAAGCAAACAACTAGCCCATCCTACAACTACACAGCTGGCAAACTATTCACTTGAAGAAAGCCTGATCAACTCCTTCAGTGCTCTGTCAGACTCAAGGCAGGCCGATATCCTTCAGAGATTAGATGTTCTGAGAGACGCCTTAATGACTTGTCAAGCAGCCAAGCCATTAATAAATTTTGCCCTATGAAATATTGAGGATGATAAGCCCAATTTTAAGCAACAATGTGAAGGTAATCCTGAAAAAGAACAATCTCTCAGCACTCCCACAGCTGCCAAAAAATATCAAGAGCTACAAAATTCTGAGGCAGCGTCTGATTTGGTGGATCTCTCTGGTTTTAATTCATGTCCTAATAGCCCTCTGAATTTACTAGAAGCTTCAAAATAAAAAATTCTTGTAGTTGCACAGGTTCATGCAGACTGGGCCTCCTCATCTCCACCTCTCCAAGAGTAAAATGGCCTTGGTTTTTTGCTCGACTTGTGTTCTGCCGCTCTGTTAATTATCAATGTCCCAAGCTGTTTGTTATAATGACTCCCATCCACCTGTCCACACGATTTGTAATATGTAGGATGTATCATTTTACATATTGTTTTTGGCACCCTGATGTTATTCTGTGCCTGGAAGTAGATGATAATAGATGTGGATTTTGAGTTGGGGCTGACAGAGGCAGTAAGAGTCTTAGTACCGTTGGATCCAGGATGCCCACAGGGATTGGTGAAGTCACTGTGCTTTCTTTGTGGAGTGTCGTTCTGTCACCCAGGTGTGCAGAGCAGCAATCGTGTTCTGACTGCAAAGTGGATTGTTAACATCTGCCCCGGACTTGGAATCTGTGATATTACTTCTATGCAGATATCAGGACAATGTTGCCATTTTTTGACATCGCACACAGAGAATACATTTTATTGAACTCACTGGGGTTGCATACAATATTGTCTTTGAGTTTAATATTCATCTTACTATATATCTCTCTATTCCATTTTACTGTATACTATTCTACCTTATCTTTTATTCTTATTTTACCCTATCTTACTATATTTTATCTATTTTATTTCATTCTAGCCTATTTTATCCCATTATATTGTATCTTACCTCATTTTGTCTTATTGTATTTTATTGCAGTTGATGTTTTGATATGGTCAAATAGACTAATCAATAAAGTATAATCAATCAATCATATTTGTGTTATAATTATTATGTGTCTAACACATTTTAATTCAATATAATATTAAATTACCATAGTGACAGTGTAAAATAATTATATGATCTTGAATAAATGAACAAACTAATGGACACTGAAACTTTGTTTATATATATATATAAATCATATTTTTTATAAATGCTTACAACTTGAATGCTACAGAATTGACGAACACATTAATAAGAAAAATCTTTGAAAGGAATAATTTTGAAGGCATCCTCAGTTATAATGTAGAATGCAGATAAAGAATTTTATTTATTTATTTATTTATTTATCAAATTTGTCACTGCCCATCTCCTCCGACCGGAGCGACTCTGGGCGGTTTACAATACAAAACAATAAATGCACAATAAAATTCCAATAAAATCCCTCTAAAACAATTTCTCAGCGACCCCATCTAATAAAATCCAGATGACTGTGATCTCCTTCAGTCATTATGTAGGAGGGGCACTTCAAGGCACTAGCCAACCCCAAGTATGGTGAATTGGCTATCTTAATATAATGCTATGGCAAAACTGTACACCCAAAAGTTTTCGTTCCCATGCCTGAGACCTAGGTGAGCATTTGAGGATGAATGGGATGAAGGGCTAAGGCAAGACATGGAATTCTCAGCAGGCCTTATATTGGACAGAGAGCCTATCTTCATGATGCATTTCTGAATCTAAGACATTATTTACTTTCAATTTAATTTAGTTTACTTGGAATGTGTGAGGGTTGGGAGGGGCATTACGTTTCATGTTTCTACTTAACATCTACTTTACATCTTACTTTATTATGGTGAAGCACGCTTGTCAAACCTAAAATCAGTCTAAGTTACATTTATAAATTGCACAATAATTACAAAACCGGATGAAAAGAATGCTTATTTAATGGCCTTTTTAAAGAAAGTTTGTAATGCTTACAGAAAGTAGTTACTTCCTATCACCCTAGTATCTGTGGGGTGATTCTGCAAGTTGATGGAGAATAAAAGTGTCACTGATCTGCTCCTGCAATACTACAACAGCCCTGCAAGCACTATTTTGCTATGCTGCCTTCATGAATCGAGGTAAGTACTCAGGAAGGGGATATCGTTCCACAGCTTACTGCCAGGCTAAAGATGGAATGATCCTGACAAGTGACAAGGCCAATACCTCTGGCCGTCAAATGTTATAAGGAAAATGGGAGAACCCCTTTCTTAATGGTGATGAAGTACAAAACAGAACTTTATAAAGTTCTTCTGTAGTACACTTAACTGATAATAACAAATAGGAAACCTTAATTCTGAATCATCTGTAAAAGGGAATAATGTCAAATTAAATCTCTAAGAATATTCACAACTTGGGTTTTCAAAAGTATTTTGCAAAAACAAAACATCTGGATTTCTTTTTTTAAGAATCTGCCCCTTATATTGGTCTTTTGAAAACTTCTCTCCAGAGAATACAGAAATATATTTCTTGCTTGATATATTATTGAAATTCCAAATCACAGAAAAGCACTTACCATAATACATTTCTAATCCAGAATTAAAAAAAATATTTTGTAATTTTCTTCTATAAAATAACTTTTAATGGATCAATATTAATTATCTAAGCATCATTTGATTTTTTTCTTTTATGTAATTTTATTTGTATAAAACTCGCTTGTTAACTGTAATATTAAACTCCTAATGGAGCTAAAGGAAATAATATTTCAATAAGCTGTATGTCTGGGAGATTGTCTAAGTACAGTGCAACTTAGTCTAATTAATAGATACATTTTGCATAGAAATCCAATTTCTGTAATTCCAATAACCCAAACTATCAAGCCTATTTTCAATTTACATTTCTCTTAAAATACTTTATCCTAGAACATGTATGATAATTTTATTTACAGCACTAGCTCCTCCTATTGGGAATAAATTTGTGTCAATACATAAACTATGAATGAAGTTTATGACTGAATGTTAGTTTGCAAAGCAAAAAGTACTCTTTGTGTAATAGCAATGATCTATGAAGCTTATCTAATTTAATTGTTACAGTACTTCTTTCCAGTCTTGCAAAGGAAGCAATGTGAAGAGAGAAGGTTTTATAATTTATATATTTGAATTACACTCTACCCAAAAATCCATTTCAAATAAATGGTAGAATCCAGGTTATAATAGAATCTTTTATGGACAGAAGTCAACATTAAAAAAAAAAACAATAGTCTGAAATATTGATCTTTTCCCACCACAGAAAATTTATTAAGACTGAATTGCTCCTGCTTCTATTAAGATCTGGTTGAAAGCCCAGTACATCACAGAATACAACTGAGGTAATCTTGAGATTTCAGTTATCTCAGTTGGGCTGAAAGTTATTTAGCTGCTTCATCAGCTTTTTTATCATTAAAGATGCAGGGCACATTGTTAAGTATAGGATGAATTGCATATGGTATACATTAACTATGTATTATAATATATGGATCAATTACTATGCTCACTTGTTCCTGTCTTTTTTATTGCATGTAAGTTAAACATGTGTGTTTAAAAACATTTTTGAAGGACTTCAATTTTTATTTATAGATAGATAGAAGGTAGATGAATAATCATAAAGGGAACACAGAAGACCAATTTGCTGACCTTTGCTGTAGTTATATAAATGTAGCTTTACAATTACTCCTGGTATAAAATTGAAATTGATTTTTCAGAAAATTAGATTTTTCTTTGTTCTGCATGGAATGTTATGCTATATTACAGATGCAGAGATGAAACAGTATAACATGCAACCAGTTAAGCTTTAAAAACTAACAGCATTTTTCAAAACATTTTATAAAAACCAATTACTTCCTGTTGCTTAATATTTGGTTAGCTTACATTTAATAAGTCTAACTGCTGCAGTTTTAAGTAGATAAGGACTGCAGTAGCTAAAGTCCTTATCTACTTAAGGTCTTAAACTTAATGCTGGTCTATCACCATAATAAAGATTGATTTGATTTGTAATTGAAGCCTCTCACAGCAGGTTCACCTAGCCATCAACTTTACCCTTCTTATCTTGTGCTCCAGTTCTGTGTCATCATCCAAGTTCTCATCGGAAGGAAGGAAGGAGCAATCTGGATAGCCAATGGGAGAAATTCAGTGGTCCAGTCAATGACCTGTCCTCCTCCTATTTTATTTCTTCTTTCGGTAGTGAGGAAATATCACTCATACAGAATTGGGGTGGGGGAGTGGGGTAGGGCTGGCATTGTGCCTTCTCATCTACTGGGAGAAGGGAATCTAGAGCTGGAAGGCAGGAATTCCCGCAAATCCAGAGGAAAAGTGCTGTAAAAACCCTCTGGAGCAAGAGCTGAGCCAATAGTTAACTAAGTGGCTTTGGTGATCTGATGATTGATATGCTTCTTAAATTGAGATGATCTATCTACACCAGTTCCTGCTCTGGACATCTCCTTTTTGGATTACCATGACACATTTGACATGCATGGGCCTTTGAAGATGACTCAGAACCGACAGCACACTCTTCTGAGACCATGTAACAATAAACATAAAAACTGCACTGGCTGCTTATATGTTATTGATCAGATATTGATGTTTGGGCAATTATCTTTAAGGCCTTTCATAGTTTAGGATCCCTGTAGATGAGGAGTGCACTCCCAGTGTAACTTGCCCAAGTGTTAAGATCTGAAGTCGCCTCCTCACAGCATCTTAAAGATTTTGCATATTATCTGCAAAATGAAAGTAAGCCTTTCTTTGGAATGCCCTTCTCCATAGGCCAGGCTGGCACCAACTTGCCAGCCTGTCTTTTTGTATGCAAATGATGCAGTGCTGTTGGGTGAGAAGCCAAACTATTTGTAAAAATATATACACGGATTGTATGGTGAAACAAGGAGTATGGATTTGAAAATTAGTATATGAAAACCCCAAACTGTTGTATTTAAGATGGAAAATGGAGTGAAGGACTGCAAGTTATACATAAACGGAGAAACATAAAAACAAGTAGATTAATTTGTGTACCTTGGGTGGCATATATATTTAACAAATTATTATTATTTTTATTAGTAGTAGTAGTAGAATTTTTACTAAAGATGGAGATATAGAAAATTTATGTCATGCAAATGCTAATACAAAGATAATAAGTAGTATGTAATCTGTTGTGTGAAATGCATCCTTGCTTTAAAAAAAAGCAAACGTGGCTGGGTACAGGAATATACTCCTCCTGCTTTGTTATATGGAAATGAAAATTGGGTGTCAGGAGAAATACAAAAGTTGGATGAAGATGGAATGGGCTACTTAAAGGTGTATGATAAAACAGAAAGATAAAAGGTTAACAATAAATTAATGTCACTGAATACAAAAGTGAGTGACCTGTATGAAAGAAGTAGGTTGTGATGGTTTGGCAATATAGAGAGAATTAGTGAGGACTGTAAAGCAAATATATGAAGAAAAAAATGAATGAGTTAGAGGGAAGGAAAAGCTAAAAAAAAAACGACGATTGGATGTCAATAAGATCTTCATCAATGAGAAAGGTGAGGCACTAAAAAGAGCCAGGTAATGTATGAATTGGTGATGGATATCTTGGAAGCAAGGATAATTGGTAAGGATAGAAAAATATGGAGGGGTATAGTGAATTATGTTGGTGTAAACCAGATCTACTTAGATTTTCTGTCTTTTATCTCAGGCTTTCAATTTCTTTTGCTTAGTATATTTACTGTTTTATGTGTTTTGTAGAAAGTTTCTTACCCTGAAACTGAACAGTATGAAGGTTATGTATGTGTGTATACGTGTACAGGTAGTCCTCGCTTAATGACCACAATTGGGACCAGCAACTCCATCACTAAGTGATGTGGTCATTAAGCAAAACATCACGTGAACATGACTTGCGATTTTACTGCCAGCTTCTCCATTGGCTCTGTTTGTCAAAGACAGTGGTGAAGCACGCAAATGGCAATCATGTGATTGCAGGATGCTATGATGGTCGTAAACACCTGCTGATTGCGAAGTGCCTGAATCTCGATCATGTGACCACGGGGATGCTGCAATAGTCGTAAGTGCAAGGACTGGATGTAAAGTTACTTTTTCAGCACTGTTGTAACTTTGAACGGTCACTAAACAGGGCAGTCATTATGCAAGGACTACCTGTATGTTTTACTTTATTTTATGGATTGTAACCACTGGGTCTACTGAACAGTAGATAGGGTATAAACATTCTGCTTAATAAATCCATTCAGGAAATACACCATAGACAAGCACATGGTAGGGAGTACTGAAGATTGTGAAAGAACAAATTCAAATGCTGCAATGTGTCTATACCTACAAAGATCAGAATTGTTCAGACAATGGTTTTCCTTGTGACATACTATGGAAGCAAAAGTTGGACTTTGAAGAAGCAGGATAAAAAAAGTATTAACATTTTTGAACTTTGATGTTAGCGAAGTCTCATGGGTATACCATAGATAGCCAAGAAACAAACAAATGGATCATAGAACAAATCAGTCCAGGGTTCTCATTCAGGCAAAACTGATCAGGCTCAAATTATCATATTTTGGACACATCATGAAAAGACCCAACTCCCTTGAGAAGTCCATAATCCTGGGAATAGTGGAAAGAAAGACAAGAAGAGGATGACCAGCATCCAGATGGATGGAAATTACAGCAACAATGGATTATTGTTGGAAGACCTGAAGGGCCAGGTTGGGGACAGATCATCTTGGAGAAAATCTATATGGTCATTAAGAATCAACACTGACTTGATGGCTATCTATCTACCTACCTACATATTGTATGAGGTTGGGAAGAGTAACACATTGTGTATAAATTTTTGTTTGTTTGTTTGTGTTTTAGAGAGCTGTGGAATTGTGAATGCTACCTCTATAGGGATTAAGGTTTGCAGTAAATCACCACTGAACCTTTAGCCAGTACCCAATTTTTGTCTGTGCAAAGGAAACAAGATAGGATGCTAAAGTGCAGAAGTGATTCCTTAAGCTGGGATTCATGGTGAACAATTGGCTCCAACAAATCCTGAATATACTGTACCCTTAAGTTTGTGTTTACGCAACTAAAATTACAATTTTTTAAATTTAATAAATCTGTACCCATATGAAACTAGACTTTTTAATGATTCTGAATGTTCTCAGAGTTATAAACTTATAATACTATATATCTCTTTTACAACCTAGCTAATCTCTGACATTTTATTTAGAGAAAACAATTAATTAAAATGACTTCTGATTAATACTATTCTTTTTTTAAAAGACTGTAACTATCTTCTGTCTCACTTTTAAAACACTTTTTCAAACTTCTCTTTAACAATTCCTTTAGGCATTTTTCTAAACAGCTAATCCTACTGTACAAGCACTTCAAGCAAAGTTTGAAGCAGCAGTATTTCTAGAGTTGCCAATAATGCACAATACTTTTTAATGTCAAAAAATGAGATTTTGTAAAACTCTAGAACTCCATGAAGCCACGAGCAGTTTAACTCTTTTCTTACCAACACCCTTTTACAATATTGCTGGTCTTACCCCTGGAATCAGAAGTATAATGCATTTGTCAGGCCCTCAGCAGCGGGCCTTCTCTGCTGTGGCGCCCGCATGGTGGAATCTTCTCCCCCCCCCCCCCCATGAGGTCAGCCTCACCTGGTTATGTCAGTAAGCCTGGGGACTACTAGTGAGGTGGCTCCATTATTAGTAACATCCCTTCATCTACAATTTTTGTCTTAGCTCTGTTTTTATAGTTTTTAATGGTTTTTAATAATTAATAATGATAATGGTTTTAGGTATTTATTAATTGTTTTAGTTCTGTTGTATGCTTCCCAGAGTTGCTTGCTTTGTGAGATGGGCAGCTATATATATTAGACAAACAAACAAATAAATAAATAACTAAAGTGGAGGGGGGTAATGCCATGTGTGACGGGTAGCACATGCCATGAGCATGATGGAAAACACAGGGGGAAAAAAAGCAGGCAAACTGAAACTGCCTGATGACCCTGGAGGGAGAAAGAGAGAGCTAACAGAAACAGACTGCTGTCTTTCCCTTGGTGTGAAAGGCGATAGTATATGGGTACAATCAATGTTATTTTTTATGGTAGATGGCATTAGTTAGTTGGGAGGTAGGGAAAAAGAATGACCATTGCCAATTTGAAATACAAACTTACGATTAGGAAAGTTGGTTAACATCTCCTGGGAGATGGCACAAGGTTGGAGCCAAGCAATAATCAATGCCTCAATGAATGAGGGGGGTTTTCTGTCACTTCTAAAGGAAGCAGTGATGTGGCTCCAACTCAAGGAGCCTTTGCTCTCTCTCTTTTGGTAACAGGCCTGTCTCCAAACCTCCTTTTCATGAAAAGGTTGTGGAGAAAGTAGTGGCCTTATAACTGCACTGGACCTATTCTGATCACTGGTCATGTAAATCTTTGTCTGCAATGGAGCCTAGAGGAAGGAGATTATTTGGAGCCTTGGCAGTCAGGTTTCTGGCTGGGATCCTGGGACAGCAACTCTCTTGCTCCTCCTTGATCTCCAGAAATTTCTGACCTGCTTTCTGAAGGGTTGGTTCCATTTGGAGGTAGAGGATGAGGACAGATTTTTCTGGAGACCTCTACTTTGTACAGTGCCTCCAGTATCTCCCTTCTCTCCACTCCTTTTTAACATCTGTATGAAGATGCTGGGAAATGTCATCTGCTGATATGGGGTTCGGTATCATTATGCTGCTGATAAACAGCTATAGCTCTTGTCTTTAGATCAAACAGGTGACATGGTGGAAGTGCTAGCCCAGTGGAGTGGCTTTGGGTCTTTGAACCTAATGATTCCAGGTATATTCAATCTTCAAGGCTGAGCAGGGGTGTATTTAGAGGTTGTCAGCAATTTGAGAGTTCTGCTAGTCTCACAGCTCCTGCTTGATGAGAAAGTGTACGAACACTTTTTTACAGCTATGTAAATCTTATATGACAATTGTGACATTCGCTGGATCAGGAAGCCCTGCTCACAGTCACTTGAAGAAGAAAATATGGCACTGGGTTAGGCAAGAAAATTACCCCATCCCCAAATACAGTTTTCCAGCAAAAATAAAGTCAGCTGGAGTTTCATGTCAGCTCAGCCATGAAACACTTAGAATCAAAAGAATACAGATTGTAGTAATGGGAAGCACAAGCCTGTAGGAACGGGCAACATACAAGGATTGTTAATAAACAAATAAATAAACAAGCAAACAAACAAACATATAGGAAAGGCAGCACACTCATTTTTACCTTTTTGTCATCATTTTTTGTGTGACATCTTAGATATATACATATGGGTCTGTGAAAAAGTCTGCACACCCTTTTAGGTGTACTGAATTTTTGCATATCTTTGCCACTGAATATGAACTGCATATATATCCAGTTCCAATACAAAAACAAAGCCTGAATGAATAATTGATTGTAACACTGATGTATATTTCATTTACTTCATAAACAAAAACATCCAATATACGATGTGCCTCTGTAAAAAAGTAGTATCTCCATAGTTTCAGTAAATTCAACTAAAAGAATAACTACAGCCAGTTGTATGAGTACTTCTTTAAAATGTCAAGGCTGATTTGGGCCACCCCTGCCCTATATAAATCTCAAAAATCAAGACTCATTTATTTATTTATTTATTTATTTATAATTACAAAAAGAGGAGAAAATAAACACATAAAAAGTGCTTTAACAAAAAAGTGAAAGAAATACAATAAAGGAAAAAACATGTTAATATGTAATTATAACAGTAAACAATTACAATTCTACATATACTTATCTAATACAACTATTATTCAAGTATGTATATATTTCTAATAGATTTATATGACTACCATTTTTTAACCTACTGTATTTTGTATAAATGAGTCCCATATTTCATTATACTATATATTCCCATAGAAATTAGTCCCATATTCATTATACTATATAACCCCATAGAAATAGATACATGTCTGTATCTATAGGCAATCTGCTCATAAATAGCAAGTGCAGTCAGGTCCATTGAATAAATGAGGCCATACATTTATCTTTTGAATGCTGCAATATCAGTCTTTTGACCATAGTAAGGGCACAGAGAATCCAGTTGTCCAGTTGTCAAGTTCCATGTACTAGGCATATAGTTCAAAAGAATATTATCCTCTGAAAATTGTAGTTTTTATCACACAATCATATTTATATAATCCACTACTTTCTCCCAAAACTTGGTAAGTATAGGACATTGAGAAACATGTTTTAAAGATTATTTATCTTTAAATAATCCTTTATCCTTATTATATCTCCAACAAAATGCTGTTTTTGACAATCTTTTTATACAAATGTAATGGAGTCCAATAAATTCTAAATATTATTTTTTGTTGTATAAGTTGTAGTTTGAGGTCCATTGACACTCTTGCTATAAAAGTTAAAACTTTCCCATTGTCTAGACAATATAGGAACCTCTAATCCATTATTCTACTAATTTCTTAACATCTGCATATCAAATTGATGTATTGATAACAAAGATCTATAAAAACTATTTTTTTTTTAGTTTTAAAGGATTTAACAAGTTGTTCTAGTATCTCAGATATCTCAGAAGCTGAAAATGCTGCTGGTCCAAACAATGTTGTTAACAAATGTTGTAGCCATAAATATTGTTATTGGGTTACATCTGATAGATGACATTTATCTCTTAACACAGAGTATGTTAAAAATTCATTTTCATCATCTATCGGTTGGTCCAAAGCCAATATCCCTGCTTCCATCCAATTTTTCCATATCATCTTTTTCCCAATTTTTAAAGTTAGGTTTCCCCATAAAATCAATTTGTTATGGGAAAAAGTGTCATAACTTTTTTTTATTAGATATTACATTCCATAGCTTTCTGACAAACCTGTTTCCAGAGATATTAGAGTGTTAGTATATTTAGATCCTAATACTGTCCATCCAACCAAAGGTGCTTTATATAATATACTTATATTATATTATAATTTCATATAATATAATTATAATATTATATTATAATAATATAATTTTATTTTAAACTGCCCAGAGTCCCCCTTTTTGGGGAGAGATGGGCGGTGATAGAAATTTGAATAATAAATAAATAAATAAATAAATAAATAAATAAATAAAATATGCATATTCCAAAGGTGCTCAAATCAGAAAATTAACACCAATTGTTGGCTTCCAGTATTTAATACTTGACAATAAGTAAGCATGATGATATAGCTCCAGATTCATAAGACCAAATCCTCCCTCATTAATTGGTAATTGCATTTACTGTAAAGATATTCTTGGAATTGAAGAACCCCATAGAAATTTCCCAAACAAGAATTTATTTTCCGAAAATATTTTCCAGATATACAAACTGGAATTCTTCTCAGAATATAATTTGGGAATAATATTCAATTTGACAGCGTTCACCTTTCCCCAAAGAGTAAGGGTTAATGACTTCCATCTATTGATATCTAAATAAGCATCTCTATATATTTTATTTATATTACATGTTACTGAGTTATATACTTTGGTATACATATACCTAAGTATTGAATGTATTCTGTACAAGTACAGAACTGATATTCCATAAATGAATGGGTAACCAAATTTTCACCTATTGGCGTCAATTCCAATTTGGACCAGTTAATAGAATATCCTGCTATTTTACCAAAGGCATCTATCTTTTCCATCAACACTGGAATAGTAGTATGAAGTTCAGAAATAAACAAAAGAATGTCATCTGCAAATAAAACCAATTTGTGTTCAACTGAGTTGGGTACTACTCTGTAGATCTCCCTGTGCTGTCTAATAGCACAAGCCAAGAGTTCCATACAAATATTAAATAGCAAGGGTAAAAAGTGGACATCCTTGTCAACTTCCTCTAAATAGTGGAAAAGTAGGAGAAGATATGCCATTAACCTTTACTTTAGATGTGGGCGACTTATACAATATCTTAATCCATTTTATAAATCCCAAAGGAAATCCAAATCTATGGCAAACATATACTGCTTGTGTATTTTGTCAAAGGCTTTTCAGCATCTAATGATAAAATTACAGATTGATCTTTATTTTTATTCAAGTCTATTAAATCTACAACTAACCTAATGTTGGCTGCTGCTTGCCTAGTTTTTATACCCTGCTTGATCATTCTTAATAAGGAACAATATCACTTGCTGTAATCTATTTGCTAACACTGCTATTAAAATCTTTGTGTCGACATTAATCAATGAAATTGGACGATAATTAGCACGCTCAGTGTGATCTTTACCTGCTTTTGGTGTAACTGTAATATAAGCCTGATTTAATACCGATGATAAAATTCCCTTATCAAATATCTCTTCATATATTTGACAGTTTTGGCACTAAAATATCTACAAATGTTTTATACCACTCAATACAGAATCCACCTATTCCTGGTGTTTTACCATTTGCCATTTTTAAAATTATTTTTTTAATCTCTAGCTCAGATAGTGGAGCAAATAAGAGTTGTTTTTAGATTAATTTTATTTTAAAAGGTCTCTAAAGCTTCATTTGATACATTCTCTGGTTTACTATATAATTCTGCATAGATTTTTAAAATTTAACAATTAATATCCATTAAAGTTTCATACAATTCATCTCTTTTATAATTACCCTATCTTTCTTTTGCTTTAAGCGCTTTGCCAAGATCTTACTGGGTCTTCCACTGTTCTCCCAGTATCTCTGTCATAAACATGTTAGCATAAATTCTGTCTGCTGTGATATTATAGTATTTACTTCATATTTCTTTTTCTGTATTTCTCAATTCAAAGTAGTAGATAGGCATCTAACCATCTGTGCCCATAAATGTTTCAGTTCATCTTTCAAATTATTTTCCCTTTTATTTTTAATCTTATTTTTGCATGGCAATTCTACAATAGTTCTACCTCAGATGTATGCTTTATATGCTTCCAATTCAAACATTTGGGCACTTGATTTTCTGAATTCAAATCAAAATATTGTAAAGTCTCTACCTGCATTTGTTGCAAACTCTTTATCATTTAATAGGGAAACACTGAAATACCAATTTCTCAATACCTTGACTGGTTTCTGAAACTCATATTTCAAGGTGATTGCACTATGATCAGATACATAACAAACATCAGTGTTACATTCTTGAATTTGTTGATATAAGATCAATGATATTAAAAAATAATCAAGCTTAAAAAATTCTGATGCACATTCTCTTTTAGATACATCAAATGCCAGGAGTCTACTAAATTCAATTCTTACATATAAGTCTTAACTGTTTCCCTCACTAATGATTTTTTCATACCTATATGACACTATCTCAGTAAATTCTCACTATATAGGTTCTGCCTGCTCAATATAAATTTTGGATTAAAAAAAAGTAATTTATACCTATTAATCTGGAAAGGTTACAAAACCATTTCTAAAGCTCTCAGGCTCTGCCAACCCACATTTGAGAGATGTAGTCTTGAAATAGATAAATTTGGGACAATGATGAACCTTCACAAGATTGGCTATACTGTCAGAATCACTCCAAATATAACATTATCCTGGAAGTCACAAAGATCCCAGAACAAAATTCCCCAGATCTGTAGCACTCTTTTGCTTTAGCTAAAGTTAGTAATCATGACTTCACCAACAGAAAAGCATTGGTAAAAAAATGGGTTTCATAGGACTGTACCCTTGTAGAAACTATTGCTCATTTCAAGTTTGCAAAAAAGCATCTGGATGACCTTCCAGATTTCTGAAGGAATGATGCATGGACAGATGAGTCAAAAACAACTTTTCAGACCACATAGGCATTGTATCTAGAGGGAACCAAACACTACATTTCACAATAAGAATCCTATACCATGCTAAGAAATAAAAGTAATAATGTTATGGATTAGCAGTGCTTTGCTGCTTCAAGCCCTGGACAACTTTCCAACTTGAATTCTACATTGGATGAGAGAATTCTACAGAAAAATACCTGCTGAAGTACAAACAGGTCATGCAGCAAGACAACAATACCAAGCACACAAGCATATCTATAAGAGAATAAATGAAGAACAAATTTAATGTTCTGGAATAGTCCAGACCTAAGCATCACAGAAAGGTTGTGGGAGGAACTAAAACAAGCAGTTTGTGCTAGAAAATCCTCCAATGTAACTGAGTTAAACAGTTTGCCATAGAGGAATGGAACAAAATTTTTATTCAACTATATGAGAGACTAATCACCAATTACAGAAATAAACCTTTGCTGTTAATACAGCTAAAACAGTTACTGAATCTTTGGAAGTTATCACTTTTTCACACTGGCATATTACTTATTTTTAAAATAAATAAAGCAAAACCCTAATGTTGGCATTTTGTTCACTGACACTCCCTTTATATAGCAATGGGCCCACAAAAAGTTCTGATAATATTCAGCAGTTAAATATGCAAAAATTAACTAAATCTGAAAGGTGTTGAATACTTTTTCACAGCATTGTATATTAGATGTGATGCTTTAACCTTTTTTCCTCATTCACTAATAATCCATTCCTGTTCCCAACAAAACTATTATTTCATACCCATCACTTTCTTTAAACAGCACATACAATGCCATATTTTTCTATTTAAGAAATGCATATTTTGTTCTCAGTTAAGAACTGTAGCTTAAGAAAGCAGTAATATGCATTCTGAAGCTCATTCGTCACAGCTTTAACTCTGTTGATTCCATCTTTTCATCAGAACTTTAAAATGTGACCATTTAAACTTCAGAATTGCTAAATTGGCTTTGTGAACGAAAAGGACGTAACATTTACCTTTCAAGTCTAACATATGGCATATTTTTATACCTGATTGAGTTGGAAGAAAAATACCATCGTCTTTGAAATATAAATGCAAAATGGCCAGCTGGCTGTTCACCTGTGAGCTGTTTCCATATTGTCAGCTCAGGGCAGTGGGTTGCAGAATAGTGAAATTAAATGAAGACAGCACTGTTTTGTCATGTATATTCCAGATGAGTTCTTTCTAACCAGCAAATAACCTCTGATATTATAAACCAAAATATTGTTTTTTGGGGATCAAAGTTTGCATACAGTTGGCTTTTTCCAGTAGCTACCAGTTGCAGAGGCACCAACTTCTGGAAGGTTACTGTATTTGAGGAATTTTAGGAAAAGCTTTGCAAACCAGATTGCATTTTTTCTTTTGGACTTTGCTCTGAACGTATGCCTTTGGACAAGAGAGCTTGAATTCTCCATAACCAACTTGTTTTCATACCTTAGGGTGTGTGTGTGTGTAAATGTACTTGTAAATTACATGTACCTTTGGAAGTTTAAGATTTATATATAAATAAGGATATGACAAGTAGAAAATCATTGCATCTTTCACTGTAGATTTAAAAGAACATTTCAAAGATATAAAACAAAACAGGTTGTACATGAAACACTATTACAAATTTACAGTGGTATTTTCTTTTATGAGCAGTAAACTCTTGACAGTGGAGTCATCTTCTTGTTTTGATGTATAGTTGCTTTAAATACAAAGATTACAATTTTTTTTTCAGAATATTTATATCACATTTTAAACCCAATTCTTTTGGAATATATCTGTATATCTATCTTATCTTTTTCCAAAACTATATGGTTTACAATAGATTTTAATGTGGGATTAGCATATCTGTCATAAACTGCAAAAAATTTCTTGCATAATATTTGTCAGGAAATTCAACAATTGGAATCTTGCTTTAGAAAATATAACAGCATAGAACTACATACCAATAGAATAACATAAACACAAGAAAAGACTGCTGATACTGTACAAACGGAAGAAAGCGCTGAGAAAAATATACATGTTTTAAATAATTCTATAGTAAATAACACCCAAAACTAATTGTGCTATTGCTATTTTTCTAACAGATGCTAAGAAAACATTCCTTGTAGTGTTATTAGCCAAGCATTTTCAGTTTATCACATAAAACAGAGTAAGAAGTGACTTAGTTTGACTATAGGGCATTTCAATTCAGAACAAAATCAAAATATTGATAACTTGAACTAAGATGTTAATGCTATCATGATGCTCAGCCTATACAATAATAGAGAGACAAATAAATGTGGCAGCATTTTTTAATTTCTTTGGTTTGTTTAATATGGGCATTTTCCATAAAGATTTATTTGTCAATTTGTATGTTGCTGTAATCACCTGAGTAACTGGTGTGATATGAGATACATACAGTACTGCACTTGCATGATTATGCTACACAAAACAGCTAAGAGCTGATTCAGAACCAGGATGGTGTTGTGGTGTGCTGGACCACACTGGATTTCAATAACTAATTAAGAATTAATTATCTGTAGGAAACAAATTTCTATTTGTCCCTTGCTAGATGGAATCTAGCAAATAGTGGTGTATGCTACCTTCTTCAACCACCAATCCACATTTTAAAGCAAAGACAAGTAAAATTCATCCTATATAACTAGACCTAACAATGACCTAAACAATTTCTCCAGAAATGCATCAATAAGAGCACCAAGATTAAAGTAAATTTCATAGAATCATAGAGTTGGAAGGGATCTCAGAGCACATCTATTCCAAATGATTTCATCCTTAAAATAATGATTTCAGCCTTTAAATAAACATGTTGCAAGCCTCCAACAGCTTCATATAAGGTTTCCAAAGTCTGAGAAAAATAATGCTGACAGATGTGAACAGTTCTGCTGGGCATACAGCTACCTGAGAATGTAATAGTAGGAAAAGAAATGTGTAGATATACATGTACAAACATTTATATGCATTCTTGCAGCTACACAAATAAAGTACTGCTCTTAAACTAGCTGCTTTTACACACATTTTTCAGCAGGCAAGGTACACAGAAGATTTAGCACTATAATATATGGCAAGTGCAGCTACCAATTTTCTACAAATAGGTATCAGCAGGAAGCTTGTATAAAGAGTACTGTATTTTGTACAGTACAATTTAGGTAGCAACTAGCAAGTTCTTGTACTACAACTAACCTGAATATGCTTCAAGAAATGCTTTAGGGTTTCATTTTATTGACAGAAACAGATGTCTTACCCTCTGATAGATATATACACAGAGAAACACAAGTAAACTCACATCTAACACCACAGATACAAGGGAAACCCAAAAATATTGATCTGCATACACAACATTAAGCCTATCACTTTTAAATTCTGAGCCTAAAAGGAACATTTCTCTTATAGCCCTAGGCCAGTTTTTATGTTCTCTATCTTAAGATTCCTACAAGAAATCATTAGCCTGCTACTTCAACTTACAGTGTTGAGTAAATGTAGTTGTGGGGTGTGTGCATGCAACTTCAAAGTAAAGACATTGTATAAATCAGTGCTGACAGACAATCCTAAAGGAGTCATACAGAAAACCATGCAGAAGAATATAATTCAAAATGTCAGTACTGCAAAGAGGCTGCAATATAACATTTACCAAGATACTATGAAATCATCCTGGTGGGACCAAGTATGTAAGAGACACCTGCACATATATAAACCAGCACAACAAAAAGTTCTGCACTAGTGCTTGTACTGGATTTCAAAATATTTATTAAAGCATCACAGTTATATAGATAACACAAAAGCAGGACTAAACTAACACAGAAATCTTTGTGAAACAAAGAGTTTTGCAAGGATTGTTCTTTAAGTCTTTCACTAATGCTTCCACAGACATTAGTGAGCTTTCTATTTGCTCTGAAGAAAGCATATAAATGTGGCTGTAATTTATTGTCCTAACATTACTTGCTAGTCTATACATACAATGAATGATGTCATGCATTGTTATAATAGAAAATGTAAGAAAAACAACTTTCCTTTTAAATCATTGTAATTTGGGAACGTATTGTAATTTGATCTTAAATTGACCAGTGGATGGTATGAAATTAGAAATAGATTTACATGCATTTAAGTTCTACACCAAAGGCTATATACTATGTATGAGTACATACACATATGCATACTGCATACAAGCTATTTCTTATAACTGCTATATTTAATACCATCAGATTAGCTGGTGTAGTATCTATATGAATGAAACTGGAATTTATTCCTTATGCGTTCATCTGGGTATTTACATGTAAATCTATCTGTCTACACTCACACACATTTTAATGTTGCATAACCATTTTTTTAACTGAAGGCATTTTATTTTTAAAAAGAGCATTATAAAACAGTTAAAACAGATTATAGTATGAGTTTCCTATGCTATTTTTTAAATTTCTGTTGAAATTCAAGGTCTGTAAACAATACCTTCAGATTTTGGAACACAGGTGCCAGAATTCTGAGCATCTACCATTACTTGAATATAAAAATGATAGAGAAAACCTGTAATATAAGCTCAATAATAAATGTTTGAGCTTCTGCCTTCTTCAGCTGCTTTGAAATATGCCATTGTAGTCAATAGGGCTTACAGAAAACATACAGGATAGAATATCCAAATGAGGGACATTCTAATTCCCTAGCTTCACTTTTTGAAAACAGCTGGTCAAGTGGAAGCAGAATTATTCAGATAGGTGTTCCAAAAGGATACACTGATTGTATCAAAAGTCCCTGAGAGATCCAAGAGCATTTACAGAGTGCAACTTCCTCTATTTTTCCCCCAAAGTACAATCTAGTTCATCCCACAGGGCAATCGAGTTTCTATCCCAAATGGGCTAGAATGAATGAATAGACTGAATCTAGAAATCAGCTTCATCTAACAGTGCCTGTGGTTGTAGGATGTCATGTTCAAGTTTTAAATGTGAACACCAATATATTTTAAATGTTTTAATTTGTTTTACATATTACTGCATTAATGCCTTTCGATGGCTTTTTCCATGAACAGATTTTCATAGAGAATCATTTAAGTATCCATTTGTTAACAGAATTCTCCACTAAGTGTAAAATCACTGCAAGTCAGAAATAATGTTAAATTAGTAATAAAATCTGTAGGAGGATCTGTAGAAGTCTGTTGAGGAAATTGTTTAAAGCTTGCATCCCTTTATCATTTGTTTAGAAGAGCTGTGAAGACCTGGCTCTTCACCCAGGCCTTTGGAAAGGGAGAGTGAAACCCCTCACCTTATTCCATCTGTCTGTTGTGCTTTTATCTTCTATTTTTATATTTTATTGATTTTATTATAATTTCTTTGATTGTTGTGAGCTGCCCAGAGTTGTTGGGAATAAATAATTTTCCCTTGTTACTGAATAACAGGTAGTAGAAATTATCGACTAGGGCTCATATCAAGTAGTGGGAATAAATAACAATAATAAATATTATTATCATACAATACATTGGTCTAAGTTGATTTGACATCCCACATACATAACACTGTTGCCAAATTGAAGAGGTTTTTTTTCAAATAAGCTATTCTAAGTAGCATAAAATTGGCACCTTTGATACAAGGTTGATGACTTTTACCATCCATTTTAGAACGTAATTCCATCTATAGAGTAAATACAAAAACCATCTCAATATTATTGAGTATCTCTGTTTGATAGTTTGAACATTCTTTAGTGTTCCCCTTTTTTGGTATGGGGATATAAGTTGATTTTTTCCAGTCTGATGGCCATTCTTGTGTTTTCCAAATTTGCTGGCATATAGCATGCATTACCTTGACAGCATCATCTTGCAAGATTTTGAACAGTTCAGCTGGGATGCCGTCGTCTCCTGTTGCCTTGTTATTAGCAATGCTTCTTAAGGCTCATTCAACCTCAGTCTTCAGGATATCTGGCTCTAGCTCACTGACCACACCATCAAAGCTATCCCCGATATTGTTATCCTTCCTATACAGGTCTTCCCTATATTCTTGCCACCTTTTCTTGATCTCTTCTTCTTCTGTTAGGTCCTTGCCATCTTTGTTTTTGATCATACCCATTTTGGCCTGGAATTTACCTCCAATGTTTCTAATTTTCTGGAAGAGGTCTCTTGTCCTTCCTATTCTATTGTCTTCTTCCACTTCCGCGCATTGCTTGTTTAAAAATAATTCCTTATTTCTTCTGGCTAACCTCTGGAATTTTGCATTTAATTGGGCATATCTCCCCCTATCACTGTTGCCTTTTGCTTTCCTTCTTTCTTGGGCTACTTCTAGTGTCTCAGCAGACAACCATTTTGCCTTCTTGGTTTTCTTTCTTTGGGATGGATTTTGTTGCCGCCTCCTGAACAATGTTGCGAACTTCTGTCCAGAGTTCTTCTGGGACCCTTTCTACTAAGTCCAGTCCCTTAAATCTATTCTTCACCTCCACTGCATATTCCTTAGGAATATTAGTGAGCTCATATCTAGCTGATCTGTGGGTCTTCCCTAATCTCTTTAGTCTGATCCTAAATTGTGCAAGAAGAAGTTCGTGATCTGAACTACAGTCAGCTCCAGGTCTTGTTTTTACCGACTGTATAGATGTCCGCCACCTTTGGCTGCAAAGGATGTAGCCAATCTGATTTCGGTGTTGTCCATCTGGTGAAGTCCATGTATAAAGCCATCTCTTAGGTTGTTGGAAGAGAGTGTTTGTTATGCAGAGTGAGTTGTCTTGGCAAAATTCTATCAGCCTATGTCCTGCTTCGTTTTGTTCTCCCAGGCCATGGTTACCTGTAATTCCAGGTGTCAATTGACTGCCCACCTTAGCATTCCAGTCTCCTGTGATGAAAATAACATCTTTTAGGTGTGTTGTCCAGTAGGTGCTGCAGATCCTCATAGAACTGCTCTACTTCTTCAGCATCTGTCGTTGGGGCGTATATTTGGATCACTGTGATGTTAGATGGCTTGCCCTGAATTCGAATTGAGATCATTCTATCGTTTTTTGGATTGTATCCAAGCACTGCTTTAGCCACTTTACTATTAATTATGAAGGCTACTCCGTTTCTTCTGTGGTCTTCTTGTCCACAGTAGTAGATCTGGTGGTCATTTGATGTGAAGTGGCCCATTCCAGTCCATTTCAGTTCACTGACGCCCAAAATGTCTATCTTTAATCTTGACATCTCACCAATAACCACATCCAATTTGCCCTGGCTCATAGATCTTACATTCCAGGTTCCAATGATGTGTTGATACTTAGAACATCAGATTTGCTGTTCACCACCAGCACCATCGGCCGCTAGCTGTCCTTTCGGCTTTGAGCTAGCTGCATCATCACGTCTGGGGCTAGTTGAACTCATCCTCTGTTCCTCCCCAGTAGCATTTTGACCATCTTCCGACCTGGGGGTCTCACCTTCCCATGGTATACCGACATATCTCTGGTTGTACTGATCCATTTAGTTTTCACGGCAAGAATACGGGGGTGGGTTGCTATTACCTTTCCCAGGGATCGCATTTAGTCTGACCTCTCTGTCATGACCTTCCCGTCTTGGGTGGCCCTTCACGGTTTAGCTCATGGCATCATTGTGGTGCTCAAGCTCTAGCACCACGACAAGGTAATGATCCTTTGCTGAAGTTTGTACTATAAGCCACCAGTATAGGTGCCTTTTGCCCTTTACCAGGCTTTTGGGGAACCAGTAGCCTATTTCTTTTACTTTTGTTTTTAATTTCTTAATTGTATCTTTTAATTATTATATCACTTCACAGATTTTAAAAATATGCCTTTGGTCCACCCAATTTAATATCATTTCCAGGAAAAAAAACGCTTCCTGTAGAAATGGATTTCAAAACAGATTCTATCTTGAAAATTCTGATCTGAAAACCATGGGGCAGAAACAGAGCTGAAAAGTCTGGATGCAGTGAATTCTTTAACTGTTGGCAGCCATTTTACTCAACTTCCGCAGAAGAAGAATTAGAATTCCAATGGCTAGGCTGAATAAGATTTCTAAGTCAGTATGTAATGGATTCCACAGTTAAGATCTCTCCCACCTCAAAAAAATTCTGAACAAGAATATTTTAAAACTCTTAATCCTCTGTAAGATTTCTACAAGTTTTTAAAAGTAAATGTTTTGGTACTGTTATTTTTCAAAGACATGTGAAATAGGAGTCTTCAGATAAATAACTACAAAGTTGTATGGGAGTAATATCCTTAAATGTGTTTTAAATATTTTTGTCTGCTCTAATATTAATTGTTATATTAATGTCTTTAAAGAGTGACTTGTCTCTTACTTCAGTCTTTGTAGGAAGATAAAAAGGTATGTCAATGGCATTACATATTAAACTAGAAATGGAACATAATGTCTATAATTTAGCTGATCAGAAAGTATAATTTTTAAATACTAAATTCATGCCATGCAAAACCTTCTCAGTAGTTCCTAGAGTATTCATTGTTATAATTTCCATAATTAAATTCAGAGGTTCTCAACTAGAATAAACAGAGGGATGGTTTTAATCAACTTGCAATACTTGTTCTAATGCAATCAACAAAATATGCTGATTGACAAAATACGAACAATTTTTATTATATTTTTTCCATCTATCATTTCCAAATATAGCTTTGTGTGGAGATGCATTAGATGAAGAAATCCAATTCAGTAAACCCATTCTTGTTTTGTGTTCCTCTTTTTTAGATAGGTATTACCTCCTAATATTTTCTAACATTTTTAATGTGGTAATTTACTTCCCCAATATTCAAATCAGGACCGATCTCTACCATGGGGATGCATATAAATTGAATTTAAAAATCACAATCAGCAAATTCAATAGAAACCCATGTCATATTATGGGAATGTGTTAATCCTGATAATTTTTCAAGGTATACTTCACTGGAATTTCTGAAAGAATTATTATTGGTATTTTTTAGAAAAATCATATATGAGAAAGGTTAAGAGGGAAATGCACCAAATTATTCCCAAGGAGAATATTCATCTTGATTTGATTTGTATAATGTTATTTCCTAATTTAATATAGAAATATTTAAATAGTATTTTCTGAGTCTTCAATAATTTGCACGTAAGACTGATCATAAAATTAGGTACTAGCATCCTGTATCAAAGCAAGAATTATTATTTTTAAACTGTATTATATGACTTCTCCAGCTTAGTTTCTTCCATAGCATTTATCTGTCAATCTCCCTTCAGAATCAATTAACTTAACATTTCTTAACTTCATGCACCAGTGTCCTTTGCTAGCACTTCCATGGCTAACACAGAGGGAAAAATGCAACATACTTAGCATCTAGACCACTAGAGAGATTAACAAAGTTTGATGAACTAGCACTAAACCACTAAGACAGTTTTCTTCTGATATTTCCTCTTCAAGTGAGAGTGTCACCAGTGCAGCAAAAAGACTTTAAAATCAAAATGTTTAGTTGTAATAGTAACCAATTAATATGCCCTCTTGATGAGGACTAGTGTGCTTTAAAAATTGAAATCCTATTCTAAATCCAAATATAAACATAGCAATATTTTACAGTTTAAGCATTTGTTAGCCATTTATTCCCTAATTAAATGAGTAGTCCTGGATTTTAAAAAAAGCATAATTTAACCATAATACTTTCAAGAAGGACTGTAGTCCCATTGTGAACCTATATTTTGCCAGAAAAAGGTTCTAGGTTCAGTTTATGGCACCTCTTGTCTCAATTCTGGATATTCCTGAAAACACTGTGCTAGATAGACTAATGATCTGCTTCACAGTATGAGGAAGCTTCCTATACTCCAATGCACTTGCCACTGAGTAAAGAAACTGCTATCTCAACACTATTGGTAGCACTGTAGATGAAATAATACTAAGACATTCTACTAGAAATGACTCTACAGGTAGTCCTCATTTAGCGACTGCAATTGGGACCAGCAACATGGTCATGAAGCAAAGTGGTTGCTAAGTGAATAATCACGTGACCATGACTGTGCTTATGATTTTACACATGATAATGTGTACTACTTCAGCAAAGGATCGTTACCTTGTCGTGGTGCTGGAGCGTGAGCACCTCAGTGATGCCATGAGCTAAACTGTGAAGGGCCACCCAAGACGGGAAGGTCATGACAGAGAGGTCAGACTAAATGCAATCCCTGGGGAAGGTAATGGCAACCCACCCCAGTATTCTTGCCGTGAAAACTAAATGGATCAGTACAATCTTGCAAGATGATGCTGTCAAGGTAATGCATGCTAGCAAATTTGGAAAACACAAGAATGGCCATCAGACTGGAAAAAATCAACTTATATCCCCATACCAAAAAAGGGAAACACTAAAGAATGTTCAAACTATCGAACAGTGGCACTCATTTCACATGCCAGTAAGGTAATGCTCAAGATCCTGCAAGGTAGACTTCAGCAATTCATGGACCGAGAATTGCCAGATGTACAAGCTGGGTTTAGAAAAGGCAGAGGAACTAGGGACCAAATTGCCAATATCCGCTGGATAATGGAAAAAGCCAGGGAGTTTCAGAAAAACATCTATTTCTGTTTTACTGACTATTCTAAAGCCTTTGACTGTGTGGACCACAACAAATTGTGGCAAGTTCTTAGCGGTATGGGGATACCAAGTCATCTTGTATGCCTCCTGAAGAATCTATATAACGACCAAGTAGCAACAGTAAGAACAGACCACGGACCAACGGACTGGTTTAAGATTGGGAAAGGAGTACGGCAGGGCTGTATACTCTCACCCTACCTATTCAACTTGTACGCAGAACACATCATGCGACATGCTGGGCTTGAGGAATCCAAGGCTGGAGTTAAAATTGCTGGAGGAAACATTAACAATCTCAGATATGCAGATGATACCACTTTGATGGCTGAAAGCGAAGAGGAACTGAGGAGCCTTATGATGAAGGTGAAAGAAGAAAGTGCAAAAGCTGGCTTGCAGCTAAACCTCAAAAAAACCAAGATTATGGCAACCAACTTGATTGATAACTGGCAAATAGAGGGAGAAAATGTAGAAGCAGTGAAAGACTTTGTATTTCTAGGTGCGAAGATTACTGCAGATGCTGACTGCAGTCAGGAAATCAGAAGACGCTTAATCCTTGGGAGAAGAGCAATGACAAATCTCGATAAAATAGTTAAGAGCAGAGACATCACACTGACAACAAAGGTCCGCATAGTTAAAGCAATGGTGTTCCCCGTAGTAACATATGGCTGCGAGAGCTGGACCATAAGGAAGGCTGAGAGAAGGAAGATAGATGCTTTTGAACTGTGGTGTTGGAGGAAAATTCTGAGAGTGCCTTGGACTTCAAGAAGATCAAACCAGTCCATACTCCAGGAAATAAAGCCAGACTGCTCACTTGAGGGAATGATATTCAAGGCAAAACTGAAATACTTTGGCCACATCATGAGAAGACAGGACACCCTGGAGAAGATGCTGATGCTAGGGAGAGTGGAGGGCAAAAGGAAGAGGGGCTGACCAAGAGCAAGATGGATGGATGATATTCTAGAGGTGACGGACTCGTCCCTGGGGGAGCTGGGGCTGTTGACGACCGACAGGAAGCTCTGGCGTGGGCTGGTCCATGAATTCATGAAGAGTCAGAAGCGACTAAACGAATAAACAACAAATGTGTACTAACTGACTGTAATATCAAACCCATGACTGAGAGACCCTGCGAAGGTCGTAAATGAAGGCACTGGTTGAAAAGTTATGTTTTCAGCACCATCGTAACTGCGAATGGTCACTGTCCGGGGCACTTGCTAAGCAAGGACTACCTGTAATTGCTATTTTGTCTCATTGCTAGGAACTTTAAATTAGATTTTTTAGATATTCTGTCTGTCAGAAACTGACAATGTTCGAAAATTAGTGAAAATTCCAAATATTGACTACATATTTAACGGAGTAGTTGAGAACTAACCAACCAGTTTACCAATAACTTACAGAAAGGCAACATAATTAGCTGTTGATGAATCAAACCATAGCTACCTATCTCCAGTTCAGAAAAATACCCAGAATACCAGCCATGTTATTCTCAATTCCAACTGCAGGGAGACTGCAGTAGTGTAAAACAAGAAACTGCAACTACACTTGCACAGCAGACAAACCAACAGTTTATTTAACAGCAGCAATTCAGTGATATGAAAATAATTACTTTCAACAGAACATCTAATGAAGTTGCTGATCCCAGATGATTACAGAAATGAACAGCCAAACACAGTTAATATCTGAAAGAAATTCTCTCCTTCCAATTTAACATAGCCAAGAATCTTGACATGAAATCAGAATGGCCCTAGTGAAACTAGAGCAGTCTTGATAATATTTTCATGCCTGTAATTACATCCCAAACTGTGAAAGCTACTTAAATTGTATTAAATGGCAAGCATTAAGTGGTCCAAATAAGATTTAAATGCGTATCATTTGGTAAGAAATAAAAATATATTGACATCATTTGATTTTGACAGCTTGCTAAGTGGAAAATAAATAAAAACTCTGTCAAACCATTAGCAGAAACACAAAAATGTTAATGCCTGTATGCTAGACCTCGACAAGTACAGGACTGATTCATTATTGGAATGGTACCTTGACTACCATAAGACAAAATATGAAAGGACACACAGAGCTTGACCATATCAACAGCAACTATGTTGAAAGAAAAAGCAACCCGTGTGAACATATTCAGGGTAGGGCTAATGATCACCTTAATAAGATATCATGGGAGAATGATCTGTTCGCTTGCAAACATTACAAGTGAAGGAAGTAACACTAGAATGAACAGGAAGACATTCCATTCCAGACCAGCACTACCACATCAGTCATGGGCAGAAAGCAGCCAAGAAGGCATTAGAAACTGTCCAGCAACATACCCTAGCATATTCTCATTGGCTTTCATTTCTATGGTAGAAAGGATTATGACTGGCCATCCAACATTCGTACACCTGCACCAGTGGGTAAATTCCCTCATAGGCTGTGCTATTTTCAGCATTTTTGAGAAGGAACAAATAGATGGGAAAATCAGGATTATAAATTTGGTTCTTCTTCATGTGTACACCCTGAATAATTGCAGGTAAAGAAAAGGTACTATTATAAGCTATGTCTTATTGGTGTGAGTGATGCATGTTTGCATGAGTGACAGCTGGAAAGGGGGATGGGAATTCCAGCCCAATTCCAGCCCAGACTGAACATTATAAGTTGTTGCAGGGTGGGTGGGAGACACACTTCATGATAGAGATCTATTGCAGTTTTGTTCAGATATTAGTGTTGACTAACAATGTTGCATTGTAATGATCCAAGGGCAGGAGTGGTTTTGTGGAACATCCCTCCAGTAGCACATAACATTTGCCCAAGTACCATGGAGAAAGGAGTACTGTGCTGAGGGTAGATATGAATGGATGAAGATTGGTGAGTGTTATTAAATAATTTCTAGTTAGCAGGGGAGATGAAAATGGTTTCTTACAGTATATCTGCTTTTTGCCCCAGGAATTCAATACAGTTAGTACCTTTGCAATTTCTCCAATTTATCACTCAAAAAACCTTGTGACTGAGGCTAATCTGAGTAAGAATAGCAAAGCTAAGATCACTCGGTAAGCATGAGTAAGTAAATTTTGGTTTCTCCACTAATGGTCCAACATTATTTTGTAGAACTTGCAAAAATATTTTCCTCTGAATACTTTGGATTTTCACTGGTTTGACTAAGACCAGATTTATCTTATTATTAATAAAGAAGTTAAAATGAGAAAAGAATAGTCCAGTTTTTCCTGTCACCATTAGATGTAATTATATTCCTGATGTGAATTACAGAGTAAATGTTTATTTTGAATTACAAAGTAGCTGACAATTTATGAAGAGAGGAAAGAACAAAATATGTAAAGAATAGAATTAAGTAAAGAAAGTTGACATAAAAATGATTACTGTGCTTAGTAATGATTACTTGCTATAAAAACTAACAATATCAGCATGTACTTTTTAAACTTTTAAGAATAAGTACTAGAAAAGAAAATGAAAAGTTGACTTTTCAGATGTTATTTCACAGTACTAAAAATTTTATTGACACGGCTTTTGCATTTTTCATATCTTTGATATGTGAAGAGTTAATTTCTGTCAGAAAACACAGACATACACACCAAGCTACTTTTGTGTTTAGATTTGATCAACAGTTTATTGCTTATTTAGTCCTCTCCAAATCTAAGATAACATTAACATGCACAGAATAGAAATACACTCGTTAATAGAACAAAGAATGTGAAGCATACTAGATTTGTCACCCAAATTGATATTTGCTATCCTTGCTGGTTAGTCCACAATGCACAGTGACCCTCCAGTTATGAGACCTCCAGTTATGAGACCCTCCAGTTATGAATACAAGCAAAACTGAGTAACTTCACAGGAGTGTCATGAAGGAAATGAACAGTCCAACAAAATTAGCTTGTACATTAAGCAAGATGGCTCCTGATAGTGCATGATCAGTGTAGACAGGATATAGAGAAAATGCTTTTTGAGACTGCACAGTGAGAGACTTATGGTACTAAAACTTAACTATTATTAAAATTGTCATTAACTGCATAATCCCTTCTGGACAAACACTGGTAACTACTTTTTCAGAAGAATCAGTTACCTGTAGGTTTTAGTTAAGTTAAACATCACCTTTCAGTTCTAGCAGCCTGGTTGCAGATGAAGACAACAGATAACTAATTATTCATGAGAGAAGAATTGTAATGGAAAACATTTTCAAGCACTGACAATGTAAAAAGCATTAATTTATTGTTCACCCCATGGTAAACATTGCAGGTTAACATGACATCCTTGAACCATGGTATCAGCTACTTGGTATGACTGCAGCATTTAGTTCCTTGCAAAACAAATATAGCTCTATCTTGTCTTATTGCTAGACTGAGGCAGTAATGACAATGTATGCTTTGCAGAGATTTAATAAACAGGATATAATAGGATAGCTGTTACCTTACTCATCCATAATTTAATATATCAGTGCATTATATTATAGCGATCATCAAAGAAATTATGATGGGGTTGCACCAAAGCTGGCATAAACTATGAGTCTGTGCCCATACAAAAGTCAAGAAAACTAACCTCTTAGAAAACATAATAGTCAACCAACAGTTCAGGCCAAAAAATTATTCCATAGATAATTTTATGCCATTCTAAAAAAAGGCAACTTTTTTTGCCTCCTACTTAGTGGTGCAGGAAAACTGGTTTTTGGTTATGATCAAGCTCATTGCAAAGTCTGAGGTAGTTTTAGCACAAGAGTAAAGAAAACATCTCTTTGCACTGAAACTCTCAAAAGCACTGTCCCTATCCAAGGCCAGTGCACAGTAATCAAGCAGTTTGTATCTGAAGATGATCTTAAATAGACGTAAGGGTTTTCTCAAAGGCTGTGTTAATGTATCATCCTCAGTCTTGTGTCAGCAACAAACTGTATCAGCATAACTGCTCTCCCAACTTCTGATCTGTACTGTATTCCATTTCAGGAACATGTCTGGCAATTGGTGTGTAGTTATAGTTCTAACATGGGACAAAGAAAACGATTGCTAGATTCTCCTATGTTTTGCCTACCATTGAGCATCACTTGCCAGCAGTACAACAGCCATCAGTTGCTCCCCTAAATATGTGGTGAGACAGACTTGAGTTGTAGGTAAGTGCCTCAGACAGGAGACTGAATCATTTTTCAGGTGCCCAAATGACAAATTGCCAAGTGTGGAGGTGTTCTGTATCTATGACCCATCAGGCTATTTCTGAACATAAATCTAATGCTCTGTTGAACAAGTGCTTCACTTGTGTCTAAAAACTGCCAGCCGAATTAAGTCATGTTTAAAAAACAGATCTAAACCCATGCATTAAGGAGCCCACATAAGATCTTTTAAGTGCTGTATCTCTCTAGTGGGTTTAACCAAGGCATCTTTGCAATTTATTCAATATATGCAGTATGTGTCATTTATATCCACACAAGTGCAATATTTACTGAAAACCTAAATGCACTTTCTAAAAGTTACATGGGACTGGGCCAGATCTCCATCCTTTATGTTGGACTGTGCAGATTTCTAGTGGTGCAGGAAAAATTTCAAGAAATAAACAAGGGAATAAGGAGATGTAACAGGAAACTATAACTCAGGTGTGTATATTTTAGTATACTAATTGGAGAACTTTCATTGCTTTCCATCCCACTGTTCATTACCAGTTCTGCAAGTTGCATGTTGCTGGTCAAGAACCCAAATGATCCTTGCCCATTTCCACGGAGCCCAAAAGTGTAGTTATGTTGTATTACTGACATAAAACGGCCTTTAAGGCGTCAGTCAAGACTTTGAACCGTTTCAGCTGTCTACGGTCCTTTTGGATGCTCAAGCATGTGGCATCTCTGCTTTCAACAGCTCTCCGCTTATGAGAGCCATTATTTGAAGGGCGACTCACTCTAAACTCAACAAGTTCCTACCCACAGTCTGCCTGCGTCCGTAGGACGCGCGAACTCTCCCTAGTGGAGAACCAGCACCAGTTCCCGTCCCTTTTCCGGTGAGAGGCGCGCGCGCGCATACGCACAGACCTACTCCCGCTCGCACCAAGCGGCAGGCTAGCAGCACGCGCTCCCCTTTCTCTTGTGCATTTCCTAAAGTAGGAGGAACCCGAGCTTCCCTGAGTCCTCTGTCTGCAAGACTGGGGGGACGGCAGAAAATGCTTGAAAGTGAACAGCTCTGGGAGACAGGTTTGAAACGGGGACTGCTGAAAGCAGGAGCCCCGCTGCCACCCCCTTCTCCGCTTTCCCCCCTACAACAGCCTCCCGCCCTCGTTTTATTTTTTTAATCTGATCTGAGATCTCATTGGAGGGAGTTCAGTAAATGAGGACATTTCCAGGACTGCGTGGCTTCTGCTGTTACTCTGGCATTGAATTGCCTCAACGACTCACGATTGAATTAATGTTTGACTGCGAAATCTAACGAGGAGGAGAAGAAAAGCAGGCGTTGATAGCGGTTGGGGGGTCTCTGGGAAGATTTTTTTTTTAAAAAAACGGTGTTATCTTGCAGCAGATGCTCTTGCGAGAGTGGATCGTTCCTCTGCAAGCTTGCAGAAGTGAGCTGATAGAGATGCATCATCGCAAAGGAACTGCACTGACCTTTACTTATTTCTAAGGAAACGCTGTAAGGTAAGCAACCTCGCGCTACAAATCAGCCGAAATTCTGGGAAAACTGCAGACGCTGCCCACAGATTCCCAAAGATCAGAGTGCTTGACAAGCCTCAGCATCTTGCTGGAATGAGGCTTCATGAGAATAGTGAGTTACCATGGCTGCCTAATTAAAACTTCACAGGGAGAACTATGAGCATGCATATAAGAGACGCGTAACATTTAAAGGGGGGAGGGCGAAGGAGGGAGAAAGCGGTTATGCAATAGGACGTGGCTCCCCTACATTCGCGATTGCATCTTACAAGTTTCACGGGAGATAAGCGGGGGTGCGGAGAGTCGGGGGAATACTACTCCACATGGCCTCGAACTGTACTCTTATAGAAAAATACCCCAAATCTTATACGGGTCACTCGCTATTCAGTACACGAAGTGCTGAGGCGGACGGGTTGCTCCTTTTCCCGGGCGTAGATTTGCAACTAATCTCTCCACTGGTTCTAAAGAAGATTCTCGCCTGCGCCGTTACTACTCGTCGTTTTTCCTCCAGAAATGAGGCTGTAATTAGGTCTGCCTTTGGATCTGCATGATAATGGAGACGACCCCAAGGAAATAGCCGCGCCGCTAAGTTGAAGCGCGGTAGAGAACTTCACACAGAAAGAGACACCGCGGAGCTTGATATTACCTAGGCTTTGAAGCCGTTGGCGTTTGGGGAGAACGGTGCTCCAAAACGAAGGGAACCTTTGTTCCTCCTCCCTTTTAAAGCCCATTAAACAGGTAATCCCATTAAGATGCATCAGGTACGGGAAAACGAAGGGGGCAGAAACGCGGATCAGGATGCAAAGTCAAAGCGGCCAGCTCGCCGGGACCTTGCGTCCTGCTGCCTCATGCTGACGGGGAGGGGGGAGGTGTCCGCCTTGCGTCTTCAGCACTCGAATAAAAATCCTCTCCTGTGACCTCAGCTCTTCCACTTAATAAAACGCTAGAGCGAGCTCCAACAATAACGGGGCGCAAAGATTGCAGCTGGAGAGTCTGGATTTGGAGGAGGGGGATAGGGAAGGCTGGAGGGTTAAAATGTAAGCTTCAGACCGTCGTTTACACGCCGGAAAGCCCTGGAACAAAATGCTGTGTTTGTGTGAACGTGTCTGGAAAGATCCTGTCCCAAAGGAGCAGAAGCCCTCTGCTTGCACTGCAAAGCTAGAGCAGGCAGTGAGGTGGTATAATTTCGACCTTGCCGGTTGAAATGGCTTAAATTTGACAGGCACGTAGGGGATTATTTAACTCAATAGTAGCTGGACAAGAGAAATTAGAGGATCCTTTCATTGCATCCCAATTTTGGAAAGCAAATACAAATTGTAATAAAATAATGGTAAGACATATTGCAAACAAAATGCTACAAATAATTGTTGTCCATGTGTTCCTTGCCTTTTTGCATTCTCAAGTTGATACCTCTCATATATTCTGTATCTCTGATTTTGAATATATGTAGGTTAACATCAAGAGCATGGATGAAAAATTACTAGATAGGCATCACATGATGTAGCCATTCCAACATCATGCATATGCTCATAATTTCACTATTGTAAGTTTTTAATAGAGATGTTAAACTAGGAAGATAAAGTAATAGTTGCATATGTGTGCGTACATGTGATATCTCAATGTTACAGGTAGACAAGTGTCTACTTTCTTACTAAAGTTTGATGTGAATGTTACTTTTTGTTAATGTTTTACGTCTCAGCTTGTAAGCAGCATAAATGCGGAGGTGCTGCATTTTGCTATAGAAAATGATCTAGTAAGGCAGACACATTAGAACATTTTGCAAGAATACTTGCACAATATTCTCTTAAAGTATTTTTTAATCAGTGAATTCATGTGTTCAGTACTGGATTTACATTGGCTTATATCACATGAGCATACATTTTAAATAGGTTTTCATAGTGGAATAAATATAGTTTCAAATGAGTATGAAGTTACTCTTTTATCTAAAATATTGTAAACAGTTCATATATCAGGAAATTGATATTCCTTATAAATATGTAAATGAGTAATCAGTTAATAAAAATAATGATCATCAGTAAAAAAGATAAGTTATGGTGAAAGGTTAAAACATTTAGTGCTTAACATTCAGTACACTGGTTTCTTCTTTAAGTTAAAAGGGCAATCCTTACAGAAACATTTTTGCATGTGGCAAGTTAGCAGTTTTACCAAAAGGGATGAATATCAAAAATAAAACTGGAGAAAATCAGACAATAGTAAACTTATTAACAATAGAATACGTGAGCAACCATGAAATGTGGGGCAGATAGGTATGGAAATAAGAAAGTGGAACCATTTTTTTAAATTAATTCCCCCACCCAAAGAGATTTAGGGTTGAGAAATAAAGTACATGGCCTTTTCATATCAAACCTAATACAGCAATCCTAAAGATCTATTCATAAATCCTATTGAATTCAATGGGATTTTATACCAAGCACTGGGTAAAAGATTGCAGCCTAATTTAAAAAGTTCTTAAATATACCTTGAAATTGAGTCAGAAGCAGAAACCATAACCATTGATAGAAAACCTGCCATCTTTAACATCACGCTCTCCAGATGTGAAGGGATTAATATAAACTCTTAAGTCAATATGGAGAGGAACAGCTTAAAGAAAACTTTAAACTAAAGGAAGGTTTTTTTTGTTGCCTTAGAAACAGTTTACATCTATATACAGAACTTTTTGAAAGCCAGCAAAAACTCAACAAATGAACACTTTTTTTCATATAATTTAGGAGTAGACACAAATTTGGATTTTAGTTTCACAGTGAAGTTATACTATTCACTGCTGAATGTGAAACAGTCACTTATGATTGTGCATGGAAAATGACATAGTTGCTGGAGATGAATAAGAAAAAATACATGTATTCTCAATTCCAGTAAATAATATGCCTTGAAAATAATAGCGTAACAATAAAATACAAATTAATAGTTTTTAATTACGATTCTGTCCCTAAGATTTACAGAGTGCAATAAAGCTTCTCGACTCTTAATGTATTTGACACCTTAATTTGCTATATTATAAAGGAATTGCAGTCACATTCCTGACCAATATGCTAGACTACCAGATTTCATTGCCAAAGATGTTCTATAGTTTAGAAATTACTTTCTGTTTTTAATTTATAAACAATGCCTCTACAGGTCTCCATGGGTCTTGTTCCTAATGGTATAAAATAACAGATCCCAAGTTTAGGGGTCACTTCGTTAGAATTTTTAATAATAATCAGTTTCTCATTATTGACATATCAGATTTCTTTTTCCTAACGCATATCCACATTTGTAACTCTAGGAAGAGTTTCAGACTACCATGTGTATGAAACACAGTGCTAATTAAGATCCTTTTAAAAAGCTAATGTTTTATAAACAAGTTATGGACTTAACATATAAATGTTTCATAGACAAATTCATTTTATGTGCAAAATATTCACCCACCATATTAATCTCACTGAGGTTAAGACACATAACTGAGTATGTTCCCATCCCTCTGCATAAGCTTTGCTGGTCAGTCTGTTAAAAGAGTGCAGTTGGTTCAAATCTGATCCATTAAAACAGTGTCAGCATCGCTGTATGTGATATGATCAATGAACCCAAACATATCCAGATGGTTTGGTAATAACTAATGAAATCTGATCAGATCACTTGAAAATAGTTTTGAAACAAGTGATTTACACTAGCATATGATTTGACACTATATTAAATGATGAGTCATGTAGCATGTTTTCCCTTTACATTTTAAAAATAGTGATGTATAACATGGTGATTCTGTTTGTTTATTGCTGGGGCTTAATATGACTCTAGTTCATGTGATGACTTCATCACAAGCTGTATCACCGGAAAAAAAAAAACCGGACAGCTCAGAAAACCCAACAGTTTTCAATACACAATTCTCAAAGAGAATTCTATATAAATTAGCTTCACAGCTCAACTGTAAAGTTTCAAACAGATTTATGTCAAGACACTGTCAGTGTGAATAATTACAGCATAGGGTTTAACATTTTTAGATAACCTCATTCATGAATCATTACAAATGATTAATGCTCCAATATACATTCATGAATAATTTAATTCATGGAACCTGGGATTAAGGGCATAACAAAACTTCAAAGGCTGCAGTAACCTACATCCAGTCTACGGTATACAAAAAACACAGAAGACCAAATCAGATTTTAAATCTTCAACAGATAGAACATCCATTATTATAGAAGTCCAAGGGGGCAGTGTACTACTTTCAAGTTAGTAAGTGCTTGGATTTTTCCTCCAACATACTGCAGCTTATCATTTTTCAAATTGTTTTACAAACTGTAGCACTAGAATTCTATTTACTTTTAGTTCTGCAGTTGTACTAAATTACTGGCACAATGAATTTATGAAATGCAGGAGGATGGATAAAATATATAACCAAGAAGAAGAAGAGATGCGGCCTTAAGGTCTGTCTATGTGAGTAGCTGGAAGAATCACAAAAAGAAAATCTCAAAACTGTATAGTAAAGTCAGTGAAAGTATTCACCCAGGACAGAGTGTTCCTCTCTCCTCCACTTTTACTACTTTGCAGACCCTGTCCCTTATGCAGCAAAGTCAGTGGCTGAGGGGATGAGGGATACTCAAGGAAGTTGGGCAAGTAAAGAGATGAGGCCGTATCTGTTTCTGTGTAGTTAAATATCCAGAGAACTATAAGATGCAGTGATGACCATCAACTTGGATAATTTTAAGTAGGGGATAGAACAAAAAGATGAGCTGTAAATTAAATCAATACATTCATGGGGGATTAAGGCTGTCAGAGTCTACTAGTTTTTATCATTCCATTACCTCCGATATCAGAGCCAATATGGGTGAGTGATCCTTCAGTACCAAGTGTGTTCTTGTCAATTTTCCACAATCTTTTCATAGCCATTAAAGGAACAGAATGTTGGATTATATTTGTCCTTTATCTGCTTCTGCACAACTTTTCTTAGCCTGATTTCACTGCACCTCACTTACTTGATATTCTTTGGCATCAGGTTAGAGAAGGCTGAATATAATGTTCCTTTTAAGTTACTGTACTATCTCAGAACGTTTACATTAGGAAGTGCAGGAATGTTACTAAAGTGGTTACATAACTGTCTATAATTTTATGTAATTTCACATTCCACATTGAGTCATGGTAGTGTATGTTTCTTTCAGCATAACTTGTATTTTTCCATCACGTGAAAAAAATCTTTTACATTTAATTCTACAATCAGGTCAAGTGAGTTAGTACACAGCAAGTTACTTCAAACAAAATAGGCCTACAATATATAAAATAGATACTGCATATAAAGTTTTATTAGAAGATACATGACACATCTCTTAATGTTTCTGCTACATAGCTAAGTTACTCTTTCCCCAGAAGTGATAATGTCTTGACAACAGAGTTCAAGTTGTTGAACAACTTATCCTTCCCTAATCTTCAAATCCTTTTTCCTATGCCAGATACGTGGGAAGTAGCATATCTCAGAAGGGCATGTACAAAGAGCAAGTTACAACTAAGATTCAAATCCAGTGCTGATTTTATTACTTGTATATTCGTATTTTGCTATTACATGAATCCTGCTTTTGTTCTGATCTAAACAGCATTATTTGCTCTCCAAGTGCAAACACAGTACAACCAGAATTTTCTGCAAACACAATTTATCTTCTTGAAGTAGCATCCCTTTTGGTATGGTTTGATAGAGATTTTGCTTGTTCCAGTCTGTCACTGAGCATATTAAAAATATATATTGCTTGTAAACCTCTTGGTTTATTAAAAAAATATCTTCAGTTTCAGTACTGTTGGTGTGGGTTTAACAATTGAAATTGAATTTCTAGATAGTCTCATATCAGGTGCATCCTTTGCAGAAGAATCATGAAACAAGCTTTTCGTAAGTATGTAGAAGAAACATGACACAGTTCCTACAGCTGACAGAGAAGAGTGATACAAGAGGAGATCCATTCAACACCTAGCTGGATCTTCTGTTGTCGCTATCAGACTGTTCCACTTGTAACCACACAGTATTTGCCAGGACCATCGTGGTGTTTCTCTCTGAAGATGTGATAAATGAGGATGGGGAGCTGACTTATAAATGGCTTGTCTACTATTATAGTCCTTGTTAAACTCTGAAATAGCATCTGACAATCAATCTGGACTATTTCATGATGCAATGCTGGTTTAATTTTATTCCTATGGAAAAGGAAATTGCTTATTTGCATAACTGAAATTTATTTGTAAGATACGTGACAGTGATTTCTTTGTAGCATTCCTTGAACTGCATGGTAGCATTAGTTGACTTCATAGATGCTGCTGTATATTTTCTGTCACCCTTTACCTAGTCAGTCTGCCTATTGACTAGTTCCTTCTCATAATGTCTGTGGAATGGTAAATTCGGATGAGAGACCAACCCATAAATGATTATTGCATTTATGTATTGCACAGAATATGGAGACCTTGTTTGATGGTTTTCCATTTCTTGTATGTGTGTGTGTGTGAGTATGTGCGCACACACACACACAATCTTGGAATAAAAGCTTGTAATCTGTAGTTGTAATGCATGGAAACAATTTGCCAGAAAGAAATCCATCTGTTCTCTTTGCTCTGAGATACCTTTCAATACATTGACCATCTTGGTTAGTAAAACTGTAGAGAGAGTCTGGCTTGCTTCCTTATTTTGTCCTATTCTGTTTTGCCCTTTAGTTTCAATAATATGGCAATAATACATCATTGTTATTTCTGAGTTGACATAACCTTGCTTATACCCTTGCTTCCTTATGATAATGAGACCGATCTCTTTCATAAAATGATTTATATCATACGTAACACTGCATTGGTGCTTCCCTTTACTGGCCATTATTTTGAAGACTGACAGTCTGTTCCACCAGATTGAATTGGTGGAAGTCGTAGGAATCATTAGAATGTTTTAGGCATTATCAGTATGAGAGTCCTTTCTTGCATGTGCCACTGTCCTGCCACTAAGCATATACTAAATTGCTGGCATATAAACCAATTATCAACCTCAATTATTATATCATTACTGCACCATAGAACATATACTTATCTCTGTTTAGCACTGAAGACATTAGAATCACTTGTTCTAGGTTAGTTCCTTTTGGTTCATTAGCTGTACTGCTAATGCCATTTGCCACAGTGGTTTAAAAAAAAATGGCAGTTTTCTTAGTCATTAGGTAAGAATGAGGTTGAATGTATGTCTCACGGGTGTATAGGCAAAAAATAGTGGTTTTCTTGCGTTGTGACTCCTCTGTGTGATGTACATGAATCCAGGGCATCCTGTCCTTAGCTCCTGTACCACAGGACACTCAGCAAAAGTTTTTGGGAAACTAGCAGATTTCACATAGAGTAGCTCTTTGTGTATCAGTGATTAGTATAGTTCAGGGGAAGTGCAGTGATGAAACAAATTCTTACAGCAGCACAGACTTCTCTGTTGGGCTCTAGGCATTACTGTGAAATTGGACTACAGAGGTACTCATGCTACTGGACTTAGACTCTTAATCATGTCTGTGTTTTGAAAAGCACCAGATGTGTTGATGGGTTGATACTGGGGTGAACATTATCAGGCTGATACTAGACAAACTGACTAGTACCTATTGCATCCAGAATGATATACTTCATGTTTTACTATATAAAGAACAGAAGCCATGCTGAAATAAACTAATCAGTAGGAACTCCTGAACTGAAATGGCACTGCTAGACATTGTGAAAAATAGCTATGATAATTTGTCTCTTGTTGGCTGTATGATAGTTATGGCAACTACTGAGAAAACACTTTTGTTTTTGTTGTGTAGTGAGAGTTCTGAAGGTTCTGCAGGATAAGCATTGTTTTTCTTCTGCAGATGTTACTTATTCAGTCAGATGTTTGAACCACCTTCACATAATTTTTAATTAGTTAGCTGCTGTTGCTCTTTTATCCACATCAGCACTTTTTCCCCCCTTTAGGCTTACTGTAGTGTTATTGGAGAAAGACTGAAGCAGTTTAGAATATTCTGTCTACTTGCTCTACCTGCCAAGTCAATGATTACAGTCTTATTATTGAGCTGTTCTTGACCTTTATGCTTTGAGTGCTGTCCTGAACATGGTCACTCATCAGAAGGTGCTCAGATCTTGCCTTTTTTTTAATTGACTATGGTATGAATTTTTTTGTTCTTCAATAGTATATTCAAGTTATTTTATACATTTTTTCCTGTTCTGCTTTGCTCCTTTTGTAACAGCTATATTTTAGCTAAAATTTCATCAGTCTTGAAACTATGTGAAAGTATTTTCTGACCCCTGAAATTAACATGGCATTATTTATGGTGTGCTTCATCAGATTATACATTTTCTGGGGAAAATGGTCAACCCTTTACAGTCTGATTTCCATTTTAATTTCTGATGCTGCAAAAGTCCTGTATTTTCATGGAAAATAAGTTAAATGGCAATTAATTCCTCTCTTTTTTTTTTTTTGACATGGCTTTCTGACCATGAGTAAATGTGTATTCAACAGAAAAAAAATACTTATCTACATAAATTTAGATGTAGCATGGTTTGCAATTTTAACATTTATGTATAATCAGTAGTGTTCTTTCATTTCTCTATTATACCTTCTGTCTTCAGTTAAATAATGCCATCAATTTTTTTTCCCTAGTATTACTGCGGGTTCTTCATACAGATTCTTGTGACAAATCTGGACGTCAAAGTTTGGCATCACATAGAAGTGAAATGTTTACACAATCCAAATGACTTTAATATTTTTTGTCCTGACTCCGAAATACTGCTATCATATTATGGGCTAAATTGAAATGCGACCCCGTACTTAATAAGTGGGATATGAGACCCACAGAATACTTGACAGATTAAACTAGAAACATTCAGTCAGTTTACTAGATTGTGGCTTTGGCTTGTGCTTTGATACAGGTTCAATAACACTTTTTGTTTGTTTTTTCCCCGTTTAAAAAAATATACTGTATATTTGCTGAAAAGAAAAAATCCATTTAAGAAATTCAAATTAACCATTATCTCCTTTTATACTTCCGTTGTTTTTGGTTCCTGTTGTTGGTAGTTAAAAATGATTCTCCTGTACATCCTAAAGTCAGTGCAGATTCAGAAGAAGATGGATTGTTTTTCATATAGACATGATGCAGTCATTTAAGTCTTTAAATGTAGAGTCAACTCCTTCAGAGAGCCAGTGGTGCAGTGGGTAAGGCATCTGGCTAGAAACCGTGAGATCTAGCCCCACCTTAAGCACAAAGCCATCTGGATGACCTCAGGCCAGTCCCTCTAACTCAGCCCTAGGAAGGAAGCAATGGCAAACCACTTCCGAAAAACCTTGCCAAGAAAACAGGGACTTAACCAGGCAGTCACCAGGAGTCTTCAACTGACCTGAAGGTGTGTGTATACACACACACACACTCACTCACTCACACACTCTTCCTTGAATTGGTATGAGAATGACATAGTGTCCTGACTAAGCAAGAACCACGCCGAGACGAGGAAGAAGTCTCTAGTGCTTTATTATTGCTATAAAGGTAAAGGTAAAGGTTTCCCTTGACGTAAAGTCCAGTCGAATCCGACTCTAGGGGGCGGTGCTCATCTCCGTTTCTAAGCCTTGGAGCCGGCGTTGTCATAGACACTTCCGGGTCATGTGGCCAGCATGACGACTCGGAACGCCGTTACCTTCCCGCCGAAGCGGTACCTATTGATCTACTCACATTTGCATGTTTTCGAACTGCTAGGTGAGCAGGAGCTGGGACGAGCAACGGGAGCTCACCCCGCCGCGCGGTTTCGAACCGCCGACCTTCCGATCGACAGCTCAGCGGTTTAACCCGCAGCGCCACCGCGTCCCTGCTATTATTGCTATAGTAGACAGAAAATCCTGCCCAACTGAGGAAGCGTGGGAAAACTCAGACAAACCCCCAAAAGTCAAGGCGGGTCTGTTCTGTGTCTGTTTGAATGACAGCTCAAAGTCTAAACTACGCATACATTTTTTTCCCTGGATAATGGCCCCCTCCTGCTCACCATCAGAACTCATGACACACAGTAATCAATATGCACTGGTTAACAGCCTGGCTGCCATATTTTGCAGTGACTAAAACTTGTGCAATCCTTTTTTGACATTCAGGAAAAAGTATAAGGCATAATTATGCAGACACATTTCTAATTAATTACTGCATTACTGGCATTTGAAGTTTCCAAGCTGAAGTATTTTCAGTGAGAGTAGATCCCTTCCACAGCAGGGATGAATTGCAGTCCAAGTACCTTTCTGGTGATCTACAGCATCTTCCTACTTGGAAGTAAAGTGAGCTTGCTTACTTACCAAGCCCAAAAGAACTTTAAATAAGCAGCTGTTTCCATAGGCAATGGGTTAGGATGTTATGTGAGCACACCACTGAGATTGAGATTGTTACTTAATTTTTGTGGGTTTTTCTCCCAGTATGGCCATTTTTTAAAATTTCTGATTACATAGTTACATAGTTTTAAAACTCCTGATTGATTCTTGTAAACTGCCCAGACTTGTGTGCAAGTCAGAGGCTATAGAAATTGAAATTACAAACAATGAAAAATTGTAAAACCCAAGTCATATTTCCACCATTTCCTCAGATAACAAGTCTCAACATAGATGGGAGTCAAAATTCTTATAAAAACGCATTCCAAAGCCCAGAGGTTTTGTGTTCATTTTTATGTTTCGACACAATAGTAGAACAGATCTGTGTGAGATACCATAAGCCAAGACAGTCAGTTTGTGGCCCCAGTATTGCATATGTCTCCTACAAATTGATACAGACCTGCTCACTTCGTAGTATTGCATAAACCAATGTGGCCCTTGAACATACCCCATTAATATTAATAGCTGCCCTGGCCACCAAAGCATTGGCTTCCCTAGCCATAGGCCAACAGCCACTGTACCAAATATTAGCCTCCCTTCTACCCCATGCAATCAACAGAACACAATTCAACAAAAAAGATGGGAATTATAGTTCTCTACAACCCAACTCCACTAGCTGGAAAGTCTACATTTTCCTTACTGATTTTAGGTGTAGATTATCAACTGCGGCATTTAAAGCAATCTCAGTCCCATATTTTGGCTGAATACTTCACTAGAATGGGTTAACCCATATGAGAACAGAGTTGGGGCTGCCATCACTTTCCCAACCACCTTTTGAAACTTCTTTGGTATCAAGGGAAAGGTTTTTTTTTAAGGAGTTCTTATAACTGCTTCTTCTAAACTGTAAATCTAATCTTTTCAATAGTAAATTTGACATTCAGAAAGTAGTTCATTAGCACTCTTAATTGTAAGGTCAGTTGGTTCTGGGCCTAATCTGGTTAGAATGTAGGAGCAAGGATTGAAGAAACAAAAGGTAGCCCTCATTGCAAACACCTTGTAAGCATTGTAACTAACTAACTAGAATCCAGAATAACTGGACAAGCAAGTGTCAAATTGATCTTGATCTCATCTTTTCTAACAATGGAATTCAAATTGAGGCATATTAAACCAATAGCCAGAATCAATTGTTGCTTATCCACAAATTGTACACAGCTATTTACCAACTGTTTTGGATCATACACTCAATCCTAGCAGATAACAGCAGTTTTGGAAAAAAACTTATTTGAAGATACAATGGTAAGCTTTCTTCACTGCCCTCACAACTGTGGTGGAGTTCTCCAAATGGATGATCTCCACAAGGACTCCAGTCCATATTCAAGTGATCGATTTGTTTGTTGATGACATCTTAAAACAACTCTGAAGGGCTTCCAACCAATAAAACAACATAAAACCAACAGAAATAAAAAAAACAGAAAAACCTGGTGCTCTAGCCACACTTCCCTAATGCACCCACCCTCTCATCCCACCGCCTGGGAGAAGAGCCAGGTTTTAAGTGCTTGCCAGAAGGATAGGGGCCTGCTGGATCTTAGAGGGGAGGGAGTTCAATAGGGCAGGGGCTGCAACGGAAAAGGTTTAGACTCCCTCCCCCATGCTTAGCCCAATGTCAGTCCCATTTTTGTGTGTTTGGATCCCTAACTCTAGAGTCACCTTACCTAAAATAAAAACTAATCATCTTACACACTACATTAAATATCTGTTAAGTACAAATGTCAAATGCAGTCCACTTGTGCAAAATGTTTGAATAATACCTTGAATTCAAAAGACTTCCAAAATGTTTGAAAACAGCACATGCTGAACTCAGCATCACTGTTTTACATTCAAAATGGGTGCTTCAGATTTAAACTGGTTTGATTCAAAGTGCTTTGTGCATCCCTACAGTCCATATATTAGGTCTAATAATGATAGTATTTTTTAAAGTGTTTTTTGATTGTCCTGTTGTATTATATTTATTCGGTAAGCAATAATTTGGCTTTCTTCATAAAAAATGAGAAATTCCCATTGAATCAAGAAAAAATCATTTTTAAACGAAAGCCCCAAACATTACATATGAAGGAATATTCAGTTTAATTATTAAATAAATCAAAAAGTGAATAGATTTGTATAGCCCCAAATCGTAAATTTGGAGTAATCTTTCCAGCCTTGAATAATTAAATTCTTTGCTGTCCCCTCAAAAATATCTTAAGCTCCTTTTAAAAAAGTAATAAACTTATGATCAAGCTGTACTTGCAAAGTAGATGTGAGAAACGGTTTTGGTAAAGGGTGTGGTTTTTTTATGCCCATTAGAATTACATCCCTCTGGGCAACTTGCATGATTAGTAGAGAGACCTTTATTTGATTCTAAATTACTATCTTTAATTCTTAAGATTTTGATTTAAGTTTCTTGGTTCTCCAGCAGTTTTAATTTACTTTTCCAGCTATCATTCCTGCTTCTTTTGTTTATACCCAGCTTGCAGCTTTGTCTCACATTCAACTGTCCATTTTGCTTAAATTATAATTAGATAAGTCTGTATCACAGTGTGTATTTCTCTTTTCTAAATCATTTATGAAAGATAGTTTATAAAACATATTTGTAATACAATTTTACTTTCTAGGAAGAACACTGTAGGAGCATATAGAACACAACTAATGTTTAACCACATCCCCTTCTCTCTCTCTCCCTTTCTCTCTCTCTCCAGTTTAGTCAGCATTTTGACTTCTTCAGTATTGTAAAGTTATTTTCTCCCTCTTCCCCCCCACCCCATTTTTAGTGAAAGAAAGCAATAAATATACTTTTGGAGAAAAATCAAGAACAGTTCAAGGAAAAAAAATAACAAAACCAGTTGCATTTCTGGAGAGTGTCCAAGATGGATAGGAAAACCAAATTCTGTAAGGAAGTACAAGAAAAAATCAAAATCGTTTTTAAAAGAAACTAAACTCTGAAAGCATATCAGCTAGAGCTGGGTGCAAACCAGCACAAAATCAGATGCAAAAAAATAGCATTAGGATGTGTGAAAAACTGCTGTATACTATGGATATATACTGATTCAGTCTATGTGTACAAGTTCATTACTACATTACAAGTACCACAATACAAAATTGGGGCGGCTATATAAATTTAAATACACCTGCTTTAGCTTATGAATGGTAAAAAATTAACAGCATCAATAGGTAAAGCAGCAGATAAAGACATATTCAAAGAAACCCAGGTAATTTTATAGGCAAGAAGTAACATGAAAGCTTAGGAATAAAATAATTTTTTAAAAAATTGCCAGTCAGCACTCTAAATATATAATCCCATTTCACAGATGGAGAACACAGAGATTGATACTAAATATCTGGTGAACTAATGCAAATCAAGTGATCGGTCATCTGCTCTAGTGAACTTCGAAAACTTTGGAAAAGTAAGAGACATGTTGCCACAGTCTGTATTTTAGACATGCACAAAGAATTGTATATTCCCATCAGGAATATGATCTCTCCTCTTCTGTAGCCTCTCCAGCATGATGCTTTCCAGGTTACTTTTGCAGCTCTTCCAGATTTTAAGGCACTTTTACAGCACGGGGGGGGGGGGGCGATGAAGGCTAAAACTTTCTTCAAGATTATCTCTTAGCTGTTTTTAGTCAGCAGCCATTTCATCAGGCAACATCAGGTGATGAGGTCAAAGTTAAACCTGAACAGTCCCATTATTCTCCCAAAATTATATACAGCTGATTACCGAATTGTCGATTTAAAAATGGAAAAATTGCGCAATCCGGACAGGCTTCCAGTCAAACTATTTAAAAAACATGTTAATTGGTGGGCCAAGCCATTGGCTTCTTTATTCATGCTTATTGATCACTATGGTAAAATGCTGAATACTTGGCTCAACTCAATAATCCCAATTTACAAGAAAGGAGGGTTTGATCAGCCCAGTAATTTTAGTCCAATCAGTCTCTTACCTATTTTGGGCAAGCTTTATGCTAAACATATTGAACGCCGTCTACTAGATTGGATGTATACAAATGGTGCAATTGGTCCCAAACAGATAGGCTTCTGTAAAGGAAATTCAGCGATTGATCATTGCCTTACGTTGAATTTCCTAGTAGAAAAATACCTGAATTCGGGAAGGAAAAAGCTCTTTCTAGCATTTATAGATCTCAAAAGTGGATTTGATTTAATTCTGAGGGATGTACTATGGACCAAACTGAAGAACCAAGGTATCAACCCAAAGTGGTTGTTTCTATTAAACTTCACATGGATACCTCTGGTCCAGTTAAATATTCGATCAAGGGTCATCTAACAGAATGCCCACTCTGAAGGGGGTTAAGCAGGGCTGTGTTCTTGCCCCTCACCTTTTCAACCTCTTTCTCGATTTGGCTCACTCCCTTAACTCAGTTAATGGTCCCCCCCCCCATCTTGGTGGTCTTCTCACCTGACTGTTACTTTACACCAATGATACTACAGTCCTTTCTTGTTTGAGAGTGGGCTTACAAAGATACTTGGAGGCATTTTATAATCATTGTCATCGTAACTCACCATTAACTTCTCTAAATCAAAGGTAATAGTTACCAAAAGATGGTGTTAACTGAGATGATTTATGGCTAGTACAGGAATTGAACAAGTTAAAACTTTTAAATATCTTGGCATTACATTTAGTTATAATCTTTCTTGGGTAACTCTTCGTAATAAGATTATTCATTTGGCCAACTGTTCGGCTGCCCAGATTAAACAATTTTATTTTACAAGAGGTAACCAATATGTACCTGCAGTTATTAGAATTTTTAAAGCCACATCTCTCTCTCAAATACTATACGGTATTCCTATTTGGCTAAGAGTCTTTAGCTCTAAAGTAGAGGGTATTCAGGCATCCTTTTGGAGGCTGCTTTTAGGGGCTCCTAATTGCCTCTCCTTGATTGATAACTGGCAAATAGAGGGAGAAAATGTAGAAGCAGTGAAAGACTTTGTATTTCTAGGTGCAAAGATTACTGCAGATGCTGACTGCAGTCAGGAAATCAGAAGACGCTTAATCCTTGGGAGAAGAGCAATGACAAATCTCAATAAAATAGTTAAGAGCAGAGACATCACACTGACAACAAAGGCCCGCATAGTTAAAGCAATGGTGTTCCCTGTAGTAACATATGGCTGCGAGAGCTGGACCATAAGGAAGGCTGAGAGAAGGAAGATAGATGCTTTTGATCTGTGGTGTTGGAGGAAAATTCTGAGAGTGCCTTGGACTGCAAGAAGATCCAACCAGTCCATCCTCCAGGAAATAAAGCCAGACTGCTCACTTGAGGGAATGATATTCAAGGCAAAACTGAAATACTTTGGCCACATAATGAGAAGACAGGACACTCTGGAGAAGATGCTGATGCTAGGGAGAGTGGAAGGCAAAAGGAAGAGGGGCCGACCAAAGGCAAGATGGATGGATGATATTCTAGAGGTGACGGACTTGTCCCTGGGGGAGCTGGGGGTGTTGACGACCGACAGGAAGCTCTGGCGTGGGCTGGTCCATGAAGTCACAAAGAGTCGGAAGCAACTAAACGAATAAACAACAATTGCCTCTCCTATCCCACAATTCGTTTAGAAACTGGTCAAAGCTTAATTGAAACTAAAGCTTGGATAATAAATACTGGCTTAGAATTTTATTAAGAGCTGTTCCTTGAAGTCTGTTACCATATCTTAAAAAAGATAAACTATACCTCGCCTTGGACTTGACATATTATGTCCAAGCTCAGGCAAATCGGCATTGCAACTGAGGATTTATATCTCTCGGATGAAACCTATGTATTTAGTATTATTAAACAGCGATTTTTGGACTTAGAATATCATAAACTCAGACCAGCTCAACCTCGTGTCCGTTCGCCTGCTACGCTTGGTATAGAAAATCATCTGGGCAAGATGGCGCATTATTTGCATGATCTTGTGGTACCATCTCAGCGTAGGGCCTTCTTCCCGGCCAGAGTAAACACTTTTCCTTCTGAGATACTCTTTGGAAGGTACAAATGCATTCCTGTCCATGAGAGGCTCTGTGTCTGTGGCAGTCCAGATACAATTCATCACATCATTTTTGACTGCCACTTATTTGTGTGTCTTCGGCATGAACTACTCTTAAAACCTTTACAGAGTAAATACCCGTTAAATGTTGTAGATACTGTATCATCTTGCCAATATATACTGGGTGATGCTGTATCTGAAACCAGCCGAATTGTTGCCAAATTTCTAGAGGAAGTACACAAAAGGAAATGTAACCAGTTTTTTAAATGAGTATCGCTTTTTCTTTGTTACTTTCATGATATGTTAATGCCTTAGATAAATAAATAAATTTGATTGCTTTTATAATGCCAATAAAGGTTTGATTGATTGATTGATATATGCAGCTGATAATTATTATGGGGAAAAAAATCTTTTAAGAAATGGTGTCTAATCTTCTCTTCCCACCTGTAATAGGCTGTAAGAATAACCTTGAGGAACAGAAGGAAGAGCCACAACCAAGACAACAGTCAGATAAAAGAAACTTGAGTCCAAATCAGAAATGTAATTTGAGAAGATGTCTTGTATTTGACCCTCCCTAGTTTTCTTAAACATAAAGGCAGAGAGGGGGCAAGCACGTTCAGATTGCAAGGTTCTGTTACTGTAACCCTATAATAAAAGTAGTATTAGCATTCATAACTTTGGTTTCTTATCCGCTCTACCTCATGGCTGACACCACCCTTTTTACTTCTTCTACTCTTTTAGAGATCAAGCCTCCAGGGAAAAATACTTTTCTTCTTTATATTGACTATATATAAATTAAAATTAAGTGTCCTTTGGAGAGTGATTTTGGTGTATAGTGTGTGTTGTGGGCCGGGGAGGGTGTGTGGAGGTGCACGAGTGGCCAGTGCAGCGCACGCACAGAGGGCTGGGAGAGGTGTGTGGGTGGGGAAGACTTACCCAGCAACTTGCAGCCTTCCTTGCCGGCTTTCCCACTGACTTTCTGGGAAGCCGGCAGGGAAGGTTGCAAATGGCAATCACAGGGTGCCAAGCACCCAGATTGCAATCGCGTGACTGTTGGCGTGCTGGGATGGCCAGAACTCTGAGAACTGGTCGTAACCGCCATTTGTTCAGCACTGTCGTAACTTCGAATGATCGCTGAATGAATGATCGTAGGTCAAGGGCTACCTGTACTGATTTGATAGTAATTTGCCAGCTCGAGCATAAAGTATCAGCCTAATAACAATAGGACAATCGTGAAATCAAATATATGCTAAAGTTTTTACTAAACAATGTCCCAAAGTTAACTGGTACTTAATATTTTGAGCTTTTAGATATCTTTGTATATAACTACTGTTAGGTTGCCAACACTTCTATAATCATGTCTACAGTAGCATCATTTGTGTTCTCTTGAAGAGTGGATTATTTTGGTCTCTCTCTAAATGCAAACATTTAAAAAGGGGTTTTATTTTCCATAGTGCTTACAACCAAGTAATAATATATTTGGTATATTTTAGACTAAGGAGCATGATGGCCAAAGGAACAGATCATGAGATGCGGAATCTTTCATCGCCAGCCTCACAATCCCTCAATGATGAAAGTAAGTGTTACGTCACTGGATTTCAGTTGATTTTATCTAATAAGATTTTATACACATACTGTGACACACGACAGTTACATAAAAATATGTAGCTTGTCCAAGATTCCCATCCGTGTTGAATAGCAAGAGGAGAAGAAAAAATTTAAGCAACTGTGATTAAACAAGTGATTGATCGTACAGTTAAGTGTATTTGAGAATTAGTTCCCATTTACTGTGTTTGTGTTAATGCATTTCTTTATATAATTGGTTTGTACAGCCGCTTATCTTAAAATAGCGATTCTGGGTGGAAAACACGGGATTAAAACCAACAGAACAAAAGGAATAAATAATAACAGTAATCATCAACACAATTATAGCAGAATGGCACCTGAGGGCAGTCAAAGTCAAACCACATAACCATAGCTGTGAGAGACAACTGCAGTGATGAGCTGACCCAACCTACAGGACCAATCCAGGTTTTCAAGGATTTACCAACAGGGTTGGGGCATTACCACTAAAGCCCACATCTCTTTCTAAAAGGTATTATCCCATAATGTTTAAATTCCAAAACTACTGTTTAAGCAAATAGGTAAGCCCATAAAATTAACAAAAACAGCATGCAGAAATCATCAATTTAATACTAAAATAGGAGTTTGCTGTTCCCTGTTTTATATTTAGTATTTTTATTTGGTATCCACTTGTATCTAAGTGTAGTGCCATATATATTTTTCCCAATCCTGTGAGATTGGTGAACAATTACTTGCAGCCTCTTACGTTGTACTGTATTTAATTTTTGTTGATCCTAGTATCAGGCAGTAAAAATAATCCCAGTGATTTTACAAGATCCCGGTGATTTTACAGTGATCTGGTATAGAAATAAAAATCACACAGCATATTGCATTTTCTAAAAAAGAGGCAGCAAACAGAATTTAGGCACCTAAGAGTCTTAGCAAACAAAAAATTCATCCCTCGAATTACTGTCTGTGAAGTCTCTTCATATCCCAGATATATTTAGTTCAGTAGAGTAATACATGTATTTACAGTGCTTGAAGCAGACAGAATTCTTATTCACTGACCGCCATTACTAACTACAGTTGCACCAAGGTAATGAATGTAGAGAAATTCCCATATTAAGGATGGAAAGATTTTTGCCTTTGCCTTTTAAACAATATTCAATATATGAAGTTTATATGAACAATATATGAAGTTTGTGAACTATTTTGAATGTATTTTCTTGGTTGATTGAGTGAAATAGAATACACATTTCATCTTCAAGGTAATAAAGTTGCTGGTTCTGTTTTTGGAAGCTATAAGCTATTAGTATACTTACTGGTAGGCTAAACCTTCTGATTGCTGCTTTCCCTTTTCCCATGCCACCAAATGATTTTATATACCACTGCTGTTTTATGCAGAGGTAAATACTTCCTTCTCTATATTGCTATTTAACCACTTGACTTTTGGGTACATAAAATACAGTATCTTCATTTATTTCTAGCCTCTACCAAATTTCTGCAAATCCTCCTTAGTTTTAAATGTCTTTGCTAGGTTTGTTTTTTGTTTTGGTTATTCATTTATTTTAAGTGCAGATCAAATTTACACTGACCTATGAGCAAAAAATATTGGTTATTCCATTTTAAGTATGTTTTTTCCTGGTTAGTTTCTTTGGTTTATTCTGTAACAAAATAACCAAGCTTTAATTTTTTAAATTTTCACTCACACCTTTTCTATACTGTTCAAACCAAAGGCATTATGAAAACGGGCAAAAAATTAACCATGGTTAAATTCTCTTCTCATGCAATTTGGCATTATTCTTCAGAAATAGCTTATTTTCCTGTCTTAGCAATCAAATAAACTGTGTTTAAAACAGGCATAAAGCAAGGTAATAAACTAAGATGTGACCCTTTGAGTATTCTCTAAGTGGAAGAGAGCAGCCACCTGCAACAGCTTAGTTACATACAACAATTGAACACAGTAGGGATATTAAATATGCAGCACAAGCTCTAATATTTTACCATTTAAAATTAACATTTCCTTATTTCAATTTGAATACTCTATAAAAGTATGGCTTTGCTATATAAATATTAAAAAGCATGGTAATATTTTTCTTCTAAAACATTGATTCTTTGGTAATTTAAAACCCAATAAATGAGGATGGTTCCATTGCCATGGAAGCAGTTAAGAAGGGTCACATTTTCAGAACTATTAACTTTGCCTACAGAGAAATAGGAACATTTTTAAAAATCGATGGCTGCTTATACATAGTGACATTTTCCTCAAACAGCGTTCTTAAAATAAGAAGCATCACCCAATTTCCACTCAGTTCCATTTCCAGCATGAAATGACTAGTAATAAATGCAGATCTGTTTATTGTAGAATTTCTTTAATTTAGACTTCTGCACTGACTAGGGATTTAACTTCATTAAATTTATGATTTTAAATTTACAGTAAGGTGTTTCTATCTATAAACTCTTCAGGAGTTAATTATGCTGTCATCAAACATAACTGTAGCCAATGAAATGAAGAACCTCCAAGGAGAAGATAAATAATTATAAGGATATGTTAGTTACCAGAATTATTCAGTGACAGTCATTCTGCAGAATGAAAATATTCTCCTGTATAGCATTAAAACATCAGTAGTATACAACATTTTTTATAATTGTTTCAGTTTTTTTTCCTCCCACCTCTTCTCACTACAGAAATGACGATTTTCCCATGAATACAGAGAACACTCAGCCATAGCCAATAGTTGTCGTGCATTTGGCCAGGCTTCAATACACTTAATGATGCATATTTAAGCAAGGACTGTTCTGTCCAATTAAACATCATGGAGAACATTATGCATACATCCTTTCTTATGCGCATAGTGCATTTCTGAAGGCTCGCTGTCTCATTAACCTCTGGAGGACAGTGATATGACAATAACTGGTATCAACATAAGACAGTTCAAACCAACACTTAAGTCTTGGCTTCCTTGTAATCAAGTTAGTTTTTTAAACTGCGATTCTATCCAGCTCTAGTTCCAAGAATCCCAGGGGAGCAGAGTATATTAGTTTCTTCCACCTACTCCTTATACACACAGGGATTATGGGAGGTGGGATTAAAGTAAGAATTACTGCCCTAAAACCACACAACAAGCTTCACAGTTCAGGAATGTGAATGACATTCAAGTTCAGGAATAGCTCCTATGTCAGGTATGTTTTCAAAAGAGTGGCGTTACTGGTTTTTGATAGTTACTGCAAAGTTTCCTAATATAAGGTACATAAAAAAATTTCAACACACTACCCTACACAAGACTATCACCTCATCTAACAGGAATTCTGGCTAACCAGAAAACCTGCACATTTTTAAATGGATATTTCATGTGTCTTTTGGATTTTTTCATTTGTTTCTGTCATGTATGCATATTGCTATTCTTTTTAATGTTCTAATCTACTAATCCATTCTTTTCCATGAGATGGCATTATTTATGCATTTTATAATGCAGAAAAAGCTTTCACCTCCCCGCTTGCAAAAAGTGAGGCTACATTTTTAGGAAGCCAGAAGGTCCTAAACTTTTTTACAAAAATGATCCTGTTTGAATAAAAATAAAAATGTCCATACTCAGGGTAGTAACAGCCTTCCTAACATTGCATTTGACTTCAGGTACCATGGGAAGTGAGGAACCCAGCAAATGCTTGCTTGCGGCCTCTGAGAGTGAAGTTGATTCAGCGACGTCACTTGCCTTAGAGATGAAATATGCACTGGATCCCAATCGGCAGATCAAGAAAAGAAACAAAGCCCTGCAGGTGAGATTCAAAGACATCTGCGAGGCCCAGAATGAACAAAGGGACAAACAGCTCTCTCTCTTACAGCAGACTGACAGAAAGGAGGCAAAACCCATTTCTTACAGAGCAGCTTACCGGAAATACATGACAGTGCCTGCCCGAAGATCAATCCCTAATGTTACTAAAAGTACAGGAGTTCAGACTTCACCTGAACTTAAAAAGTGTTACCAGACGTTCCCTTTGGACCGGAAGAAGGGAAGTATAATCAAAAGCATAGCTTCAGTTGACACTTTTCCGAGTCAAAACAATGGATTCTTAATCGATGTTAAAGAGAAAGACAGCAAAATCTCAGGAGAGGCTGTTCAGTGTAGCAAGAAAGCTACTGGATTTGTGACAGCTGAATTTATTTCACATACTAATGAACGCACCAATGCAGTAGAGCTGCCTTCTGGGGACAACTGTTGGGAGACATGTGTAAGCACTGATTTGCACAGCTGTAGTAAAGAACCTCCTCCTCTCCAGAACTCAGCAGCTTCGGTTTTAGAAGAGCCTGATTACCAGCTGCATGACAAAGCAAAACACCACACTGGGCCATTGAGGAACGAGGACGCTAATCCAGCCAGCCAAGGAAAAGGGCTCAAGACAGAAGTAGCTTCTGTCTGCTTGCCTGCATCTGGTTCACACACCTCACAGGCTGACCAGCAACATTCTGCAGCAGCAGGGAATGACTGGTCCCTGTGTCCAGCCGAGGAGGAGGAGAACAGAAGCAGAACTCTGCGTCTTAATGGTCTGCAGTCACAAGCTGTAAGTGCAGCTCAGGCCTGTTCAACACAGGCACAATGCCAGTCTGCCAAATGTAACGAACAGACCCTTCAGGTAAATATTTCACATATGGAAGGAAAACAGCCTTGTCAGACAGCAGTTGCTGTGAGTGAAGGATGTCAACAAATTGTGCCTCACACAGAAGTGGTAGATTTGAAAGCACAGCTACAGATGATGGAGAACTTGATCAGCTCAAGTCAGGAAACCATAAAGGTCTTGCTGGGTGTTATTCAAGAGTTGGAAAAAGGAGAAGCTCATAGAGAAGGGTAAGCTGATTTTGGAATCCTTTTTAATATATACAAGCATCTCATTTGGGAAAAAGTAGCCTGCATGAATTCTACCCAGCAATTTACCTGTTTCTGTCCTTAAAGTATTTACTCTGAAGGTGTTAGAACTGCTCAAAAAACATATGCAACTTATGTATCAACTTGTTTTGTTAATATGGATTATTTTAATGAATAATTATTCCTGACTCACAATACCTGCAGATTTTAATTTAGCATTTAGCTTCACACTAACCGTGTCCAGATGACTTTTCTATTTCATTGTGTCTCTAATGATCTTATAATACATTTGCTTTAGTACAAAACTGCTCCTAAAAAAAGCATGCCTTTGGTGACATAATTGCTTTCAAAGAATATTAAAATTAAAATATATTGCTTACATATACTTGTCATAAAACAAAGGGTCATGTTAAAGTTAATAGTATCTGCTATACAGTTACCCAAGAACTCTTTCGTTAATTATTTAAAACCAGAATAGGCTGGGGGGGCAACAGAAAACTCTGTTCAGAATGCTGAAACTGCCCAGAATAAAAGTGTCATTTCATAAAAATGAAGGGCAGCATATTTTAAATATTCCCACATATTGTTCTGCCTTTGTTCTATAATTTTTTGAAAAGTATTGCTCACAACACACTTAACAAGCAGAGCTGTAATCAGATTTGGATAATTAAGTTTTTATCTGATAATTGCAAGTTCTGTGTTTTTGGCATTTCACTTGCCTCTTTTTATCCTTCTAAAAGACGTACTGCCTGTATTTGGTAGTTAAGTTCAGTGGCTGTATTTGAACCAATACAACTTTCTGTTTCAGCATCTCCATACCTCCTAACTGCTCTGTGTAGGTCATGCTTCCCCTGCTTCACTAAACATTCCCTCTTTGATTCCTTCTATTGTACCAAAATTACCTATGTGTGCCTTCTCTGTGGCTTTAGAAGTTGCTTTCACCCAAAACAAGCAACTGAGTAGTGCACGTTAAAGATAGAACAATTATAAATGTGGAAGTTGTTCCCTGTAATAATTGTTGCTTGGCCAAAACAATTTACAGCACTTACTTAAATTTAAACCATGCCATATCCATGACACAGGACAGTCTATATATTTCAGGTACAGCAGAACTGATTTCAATTGTTTCTAGATGCTTAACTGAGAATTTATTTTGTACATGCCTTTTTACACCTAATAGAGTAAGTCAAACCTTTAGCTATGTATATTGAATTTTCATACCTATATTTCTATCATATAATGACATCAATGTTTTGTTGCCTCAGAAAGGCTGAATATGGTTGAATAAACTAGTATTTAAGATCCATTAAAGATTCACCAGACATAACCAGTGGAAGGAAATACAAGTGTGGCACAACGACTGAAGAGGCCCTGTGTCTTGTGACTATCAAAGCAACAGATCTTAATGTTAGACCTGTAAGCAGAGGTCTTATAGGGCTTGGATAGATTTCATGATTTAAATTACAAAGTTCTTAAAGCAAACATGCATAGTTAAGGGTTTTGTGCATATTTTTTTCAGGAAGTAGTCAGGAAACTATTGATATACTTAAGTACTGATGCAAGTGGTGAATGCAACAGTACAACACAGCATATATGACTAAGGATTCAGGGCTTCCTCTAGGAGATTCAGCTTATGGACGAGAAACAGCAATGTCTTAAAACTAAAAGTAAAATTAACGGGTTTTGGGTTTTTCTTTGTATTTGCTCCTATTGCAAGGAACAATTTATATTAAATGGGCCAAACCAGCACTTGGACTTTTAGTTCAATTTTGTGTCTTCCAGAGTTAACTTGACCATATGCCTGAAATATGTATAATTATGTAAAATGTCAGTGCCAACACAACATAAACTCTCTCTCTACATACTACATTATGGTGATTTTGTCTTATGTTCACTTTTACTTTCTTCCTCCTTACTTTTTTTTCCATTAAAGTTGTTAAATTTTAGAGTCCAAACTGAAAAATTACATAAAAACTAAGGTCCAAATCTGATCAGAGGGATCTTCCTTAACTTGCACTGCATTTGCAGAATCAACTTAGTTTGATCTAACAAACAAGTTAATCCTGAAAAAATCCACCTATTCTAAATACCGTAGATATTTGCTTGTATGATTTTAAAAGCTAGTTTATTCATGCTATGTTCTTTTTTTAATGTGAGTGCCATAGTACTGTCGTAATTCATTTATTTTATGGGCTGCATAAAGGTCAAATTACAAGTAATTTCAATTGCACAGTTTTGCCCTTGATGCATGGATGAGTTTTACAAACAAATCAGTTTCTACATGAAAAACCAAATTCCAATATAAATTTCAGGTGAGGGCTCCTAGGTTGGATTTGATTTGCAAAAGGTATTAAAAACTATCAAGCTTTTCTACCATTAAGTTGCCAATATGACTAGGTTATTTGTGCTGCCTTTTTATGAAAAATCACAATCTAATATTCAAAGGAAGAACATGATTCAAGGGTTTGGCTCAAAAATTTTGAAGAGGGGAAAAAAACCTGTTCTAGGGAAAGAAACACATTTTGGGTAAAATTGAAATGCACATTGTTTAGCACCTTTCACAGATAGACAGTCACTTCTACTTTTAAAAATCTATTATGTATAATGTGGTTTACTCATAAATATATGGTTTGAGTATATAAAATTGAAAAATACAGTTCAAATTATTATTGACTGGCTTTATAATGTTTTAAAATGTTTGTTAAAAATGGAAGCACAATGTGATGAACTTGAAAGAATGTAGCATTTTACCTCTTTAAGAAAAGGGGACAAGGAGAAAAAATAACCATTACAACTGAAGAAACTGACAACATTTGGTTTGTAAAAGTCTCTGTTCTGGACTTTGTTCTCCATTGTATCCAGCAGACTTTCAACGAAAAAGCTGAAAAAAGGGAGCAACAAGATTCAGAATACACAGTTTAACGTATAAAATGTAGCCTAATCAGACTTATTTCTGATAGTACTTTAATTAGCAGTTTCTGCTTCTTCTGAAAGACTCCTGTAGTGAGGGAAGTATTATTTCTATTTCATATGCTAGTTTATTGGTTGATTGGTGTTATTTCCAAACAGACCAATTCCTTTTGCCTCATACCCATTGTAGTCTATCATTTAAAAGAAAATATTAGTATATCCCTAGGGGGAGGGGGGAAACAGCTTTTTGTCCAAATTTGGGGAGCTGGGCAATTTATCATCATTCATAACTGACTGTAGAATACAAATTTGAGGGGAAATGACATTGAGATTCAGAATGCATACCAGGGACATAGACAAATAAGAGCACTAGGAAAGATAAAGAGAGAAACAGGAACACCAGTGATTCATAATTAGTAAGCATTATGTGCTGTCAGAGGTTCATAAATGTGTTCACTATTCATAGCTATGGCTGTACTACTCCTGAGTAGAGCTTTAGAGTTCTTATTCTTTTTTAAGCATAGAGAAGAACTAAGGCCTTACTTTCCTTGTTTAGGCTTAAAAGATACTCAAAAAGCAGCAAGACTTAATAGTGAGTGCAGCTTCTCACATAGTTAATTGTGTATATGTCTGCTTATATCTCAATTAATGTGACCAAATTTACATATGTATACAGAACAAGTAAATCACTATGAATGTCATGGTTTTTAATTGACATTAATTGGAAACATTAAAGTGACTCTGGAAACTAAAACATACAGGTTCTTCTTTTTAAAAATCTATATTTGTATACATTTTGAAAAGGGGAAAGGTCCCTGTGCAAGTACCGAGTCATGTCTGACCCTTTGGCGGGACGTCACTTTTGTGATGTTTTCTTGGCAGACTATAGCAGGGTGGTTTGCCATTGCCTTCCCCAGTTGTCACCTTCCCCAGCAAGCTGGGTGCTCATTTTACCGACCTCGGAAGGATGGAAGGCTGAGTTGACCTGAGCCGGCTACCCGAGAATCCAGCTTCCGCTGGGTTCAAACTCGGGTCGTGGGGAGAGTTTCGGTTGCAATACTGCCGCCTTCCACTCTGTACCACACGAGGCTCTTGTATCCATTAAAATATATTCATTAGAAATGTTTACATGAATGACTCATCTGATGTATTCTACATCCAGCTCAGCAGAACGTATAGGTTAGTCATCTCCCTGATGAGTAGGATCTTATTTACAGGTTGCTGAAAAACCAGACTCTACTAGATGCTTGCAGACCACTGAACTAGAGTATGAGTAGGCAAAACTACCATTTGATAGCACCTAAGTCTGATATGTACTAAAGCATTCTAAACTCAATAGGTGAGTTACACACTGCAGAGGTAAAGGTGGGTATACAGAATAGCTGATGTTAAAACAAATGAAGCAATATATACCCTAGAAGCTGATTAAAAATATCTCCTCAAACCTATTCCTGATTATTATAAGCTTCAATAATAAATTTAATTGGTTTGCACTGTAGAAGGTGGACCAACCACTAAAATTACTTTAGTTCAATCTTGTCTCTCTCCTTCCCAGAATCCATAGCCATAACTTCTTGTTCAAATGGCCCAATTATTAGAGAATATTATACATATTTTATGTTTCTAGGACATTGGAGGAAGAAATAGCAGGCAGCTCAGGGCATATGGTTTTATTCATTTCATCCTTTTGCTTAAATGAACAAAATTAAGATTCAACATCTTTTTCATATTATAACATTCTTATACTAGAAGAACCTTTTTTTTTCCATTTCAAACTATCTTTGTACTCAGGTACTTTTCAAATGATATTAAAATTGGGATTTAAGGAGAATCAACCATATGGAAAACAATAAATTGGCTGTGAAAGGTCCCCTGTGCAAGCACTGAGTCATGTCTGAGCCTTTGGGGGGATGCCGCTTTCGCAACGTTTTCTTGGCAGACTATAGCGGAGTGGTCTGCCATTGCCTTGCCCAGTCACCTTCCCCAGCAAGCTGGGTACTCATTTTACTGACCTTGGAAGGATGGAAGGCTGAGTTGAGCTGAGCCGGCTACCCGAGAATCCAGCTTCCACTGGGCTCAAACTCGGGTCGTGGGGAGAGTTTTGGTTGCAATACTCCTGCCTACCATATTAAACAACATCTCTCTTTGAAAGTAATAGAATTTAACTTTTATTCTTTTAAAAAATCCTTTTACTAATACAAGATTTGTTACAAGACATAGGCTGTATTTCTAATAAAGAAAAGGCAACTTTGAAACTGTAAAAGTTTTAAATATTACAGTAAATTGACGTCTGTGTGTGTATATATATACACACACACACACATATTTGCAGTGTGTGTGTGTGTCTGTATAAAAGCTGTAATCAGTGTTTTCCATGCAATAGAGAAAGCAATAAATCCTGCTACTAAACACAGTCAAAGCAAAACCTCCACAGGATGGGAAAGGGAATGTTACCATATAATAGCTATTTGTCTGTCTGTCTATTTTTTTATTGGACTTAAATCCCAACTTTTTTTATTTAGCTTGCATTACTACTACATGATATATCTAATCAGGATTCTAAACTCAACTGGATCTTCAAAAAAAAAATTAGAAACTGAATCAAAAATTTAGGAGGTCTGAAACTAAGTTTACTTTATTTCTTAGGTAAATGAATGAATAATAATGTTATTAAATAGGCTGACCATATTTCTTTGAGACAAAAACAGGACATTGGGATGGCAAAACGGGACGGGGTTAAACTTACGTAACATTCCGTATTCATGAAAAAGACAATAAAAAAGTTATTGACAGTAAGCTGGGAAGGTGTAGGAGGGGGAGGTGCAGCAATGGTTGGGTCCAGAGAGGCTGATGCAGGGGTGGTATTGGATGGAGAGGTTGCAGGAGGGCTGACGGCAGTGGCGAGCTGGGACAGGAGGACAGGAACAAGATGGCAGGAGGGCGGAGGGCGACAGTGAACTGGGACAGGAAGACAGGAATGAGGCAGCAGGGGGCTGGAGAAGGGGAGGGCTGAGGGCGGCAGCGAGCTGTGACTGGAGGACAGGATCAAGGCAGGAGGCTGGAAAAGTGCAGGAGGGCTGAGGGTGGCGAGCTGGGATGGGAGGACAGGAATGGAGGAGTCTAGTGAATGGTTGTCCCCGACAACCTGTTCCTCTCTGGTGCACCTTTTATTTTATTTTCTTCCTGCCGTTTTGGCCTGAGAGCCAATCAGCTTCTTTTCTCCTGGGTGTGCTTTTCTGACCATCTTCCACTGCACTGATTAGCAGCAGCAACTCTTCCTCTTGCTCACTGCCAATCAGCTGTTCCTGCGGTTCCCATTGAGAACTACTGCCCAGTCAGCCTCCATTTCAGTTTTGATTTTTTCCTGCTTTTCCCAATAACAGCTCCAATGTTTTTAAAAAACGGGACAATATTGACATTTATATTAAAATGATGGGACGGTCGGGAAATGTTAAAAAAACAGGACTGTCCTGTTCAAAATGGGACATATGGTCAGCCTATTATTAAATGATACTATATACCAAAGATATTTAGTACTGTACCACTATAAATAGACAATGAAGTACAACAAAATGCAGCCAGTGTTCCTTCTCTTTTCAGAGTACTCTACACCATCCTCTTCACATAGTTTTCAATGTTCCCTCAAAATGAAATAAACAGTTAACAGTCCGTAGCACGAGTGAAGCTGGATCCTGACTTGATTATTTCTGATGGGCCTGCCTATCTATCTATCTATCAATTAATTAACTTATTTTTGCAAGCCTTGAGATGAATGCTGATAACAAAGTCTTAGGGTTTCCCTATTAAGCAATACATGGCTTGGCTCCTCGGCTTTCAGGATTGTCTCTCCCAGCTACAGTCAACCCCTCCAACAAAGTATTCATGAAAGGGGATGTGTATGATCCCAGGCCAGTAAGTTGTAATTATGGAACATCTCCCCTGTGAGTTCAGCTTGGCCCTTAATGACATTTCAGAAGGCCTTGAAGACTGTCTTCTTTTAAATACTAGTTATTCTGTCAGTATACTTTTTTGTTTTTGTTCTTTTGCTGCCCTTTGGATAACGCACATGCTGGTAGTATTCATATATGGTTGTTATTACCACAGGTTTTAAGGAGGATCAAAGGGGAGGTTGTTTTTTATAATTCCTTTTTGTAAATCGCCATAAGCTGATCTGATTGATTACTAAATAATTTTATTGGTTAGTAAATAATAACAATAATAATGAAATGTATATGGCCTCCAACTCCCAGCAACTCTGGGCTGTATATAGTATATATGTGTATGCTGTAAATAAATAAAGTATCAGGCACCAGCAAATACAATTTTTTCTTCTGTTTTTTTATAAACTGTAAGCCTTGTAAAAGCAAACATATCTATTTCAAAGACAGTATCTGTGTCTTCTTGGAAACAGCAAGAAGGAAATTGAAAAGGGCAGGGAGGCTATGCTTAAAAAAAAGAAAGCTAACCATGTGCATTATTTGTAGCAACCAGGCCTCATTTTTTTGAAGCCCAGATTACATCTAGCAAAATAATAGAGAGATGGACCAGAAGCCCTATCACGTATGATACTTCTCATGTAGAGGAAAACAGCTCCTTTTGAAGTGTTCTCTAATTCAGATGAATCCTAGTTCTAAATGTATCGTCACGTTCATGTATCAGTTGGGTTCTGTCAGAAACTAAAGGCTCTTAACAGGAAACTGAATAAGCTATTCTTTCAAACTGGAGCCCTTTCCATATTTATTAAACCTATTATCTGACTAAATATTACATCTGCTTGATCTATTCCAGGAGAAAAAGCTCAGTCTTCGATTTTTCTTTTGAGTTGGGGAAGGGTGCATGTGACATAGTTTAAAATCATTCTCTAATCCTGCATCTTAAACTCAGAAGAAAATGTTAGCACAACTACTCCGCAGCACAAGTAGACTTAATCTTGCATTTTCTATCACATATCTCAAACTTCATGCTTTTTAGAGGAACAGCTATTAACTGTAATAATTAACTGATGAGCTATTAACACTTTTGTCCCAATCAGTGTTTCTTTTCTACATAAATATGTACAGCAAAATATCTGTGAAAAACGTTACATAGGTCTACAAAAATAAGATTGCTGCTCCTTGCTGTCCCATTTTTCCCTGCAAAATCCAGATGGATTTTGAATCCTATTCCCTACATAATTTTTTCACATGTATTTTTTCACAGATATTGTTCCAAGGGGAAAAACTTTATGTCGAAATCGGACCTTGACTATGTAATGAAAGCTTCTTCTCATTTGTTGAGACTTGACCCATTAAAGTAAGTCTTCTACTATTAGTGCGATCGGACTGTTATAAATAATAAATTATTTCGTCCTAGTTCACGTACTAGAAATAATAAGAAAACTCCATTATGTATAAGGCAACTAGTAATATAAGTGTCTTAAACAACTAAGGGAAAATATGAAATTGAATACAATTACTGTTAGAAAATCAAAGAAAGTAACGAGATTGCTGATTTTTGTACAAAATTCAACACAGCAGAGAATCCTATAGCTATAATTCACTGGGAAATGACACAGTGTATTACTAAGTTATACACATTAATTCCTTTTTGCATGATTTTACAGAACCAGGAATAGCCCAATTTGGATATTAAGTTATCACCCTGGATATATTTATACAGCATGGATTGATCATACTTCTCCATGCCTTCGGTTGATAGTGACAGCTAGGCTCAGGTATGTGGCTAGCCCATTAATGTCAGTAAATTGTTCCTTTTCCTCTTTAGCCAGAATCTACCATATAACATTGTTTGCTTGCCTATCCATTCCTTTAAATTGGGTGGAGGGAGAGGGGAGTTGCTTTATGGAATCCTAAAAGGCATGTACCAAATAATGGGACCAGAATTCCAAAAGAAAAAAGTACAGGAAAAAAATGCATCTTCAAAAAAATAGAACCTGGGAGATGAAAGCTACAAACTGATGTATTTTAATGAATATTTATCATACTTCAATAATAAGTGGTGAATATAGGTTACATTGTTTTTAAGCCTTTAGCATGGCTTTCACCATTTTTACATTAAGTTAGATCAAGATACTGATAGAGAACATACCTTAACATACTAAAATCTTTATTTCTTTCCCACAAAGTGCCCTGGCTATAATTCTGTGGACATGTTTTTTATAGATTTTTCATGAATGTAGATGCTTTAAATTTGCTTAATGGTTGCAACAATTCACTGTTCTGGATAGTAAATACTGCAAGTATATTTTGACATATTGTTGTCAAGACATAAATACTGTACAAGCCAATATTCTGTTGACTTTTGCCTGCAGTGGCCACTTGTTTGACGGCTCTTTCAGTTATGCTGTCCCTTTCACCTTCCTTATGAACTTTTGCCCTAGGGATGTACTTCCCATGGAAAAATCAGCAGAACACTTTTTTTTTAAATGCTATTATTTCAAAATAAAAATGTTAAGCATAGATCTTCCCAGAAAAAACAAACATTTATTAACCTCATATTATGAAAAAGGTTATTGAAGGTTTAAAAGCTAATAAACAGTGGCACATGAATCTCAGAATTCTTCCCTCCCTTTACACTCAAACCAAGAAATCATTCAATTCTGCATGTCAGTCTGCAAAACTGAGTGTTGGCCTGCATAACCGAAGCCAAGCTATTCTGGGATTCCTTTATTATATATTATGATTTGGGTTCTTGTTTTTTTTTTCCTGCTCTTAATAGCTGTCTTAAAAGTACACAAACATTCTCTTTCATTGTATGAAACTGTGATTTTACATATTTAAAATGTCCTGTGTTGTATTTTTCCATTAGGAAGGTGGTTAATCGTTTATATATATACATACAACTTCTTTCTGAGATAATATCTTGCTAAGTACAGTAACTAGCACTACCTGGGAGTAAGGTTTGCATATAAGCATAATGTTTAGCCTGCCAAGGGTTATGGTCAAGACTGTAATCATTTTCCTTATTTGTGTGTACCGTTGAAGTTTGTAACTCACCCTTTTGAACAAGAGTGTAAGTCAGGTGGTAAGCAACCTGGGTCAGCTGAGCATATTTTGAACAGAACTCTAGACATCATTGTTTCTGCCACATGAGTTCAATTGCATGCTGATTACTAGGACTATGCAGTGCTTCAGCTTTGAAGGGGGACAGGTGGTTGATAACATGCATGGGAACATACATAGATCCTGTCAACTCCTTACACCAAACTATCTTTTCCTAAGATCTGCAGCCATGTAATTCCAGTTAAAGATGTGGATGCTTTAATTAGTTGCTGACAGGTGCTACATGAGCATATGTGTGCCTGAAACACCTTTCCCCTTTCAACTCTCATGTTTGTTCCAGCCAAATCTACATCATCGTATGTTCATTGTGAGATTAAAACAAACTTGTTTGAGAGAAGACAGGATACAAGTGTAATAAATATACTATACATTCTGAATAGATCTGAGAACAAGTACTTCTGCCAGCAAAGCAAGATAGAGAACTGTTCAATGAAATTAATCAAGTACTTAGAAGCTACCAAGTAATGTTCAATAAGTTTGCCATCTTGACCTATATTTGCTTATCACTGTCTCAAAGGAAAACTCAACCTTTATACAGTCCAGGACTGATTGACTAGTTCTTGCAGTCCATGGTCTTTGCAACCATCTTCAAATCCATAATTTGAAGGTGTGTATCTTGTTTCTCTAATTCTTTCTTTCCTAATTTCTACGTTCCTAATTTCTCTAATTAGGAAAGAATCTCTCTAATTCTTACTGGTTTTCACAGCCATACATTACTGCTAGAAAAACTGTTGCTTTAAATATTTTGATCTTTATGATCTTGTATAAGCCTTCCTCCCTAGGATTAATTTCCTCTTTACCAGCACACAGTCCATCTTTATTCATGAGCCCAACAAAACAACTATCATCTTCACTTCTTCACAAGCAATGGTTGATATTTTGTTTTCTTAATATTTAACATTAACCTAGATTTTTTTTGCTTTAATTATGACCTCTTCTAAGTGTTCTTTACTTTCAGTGTTACCTGCACATCTAAAACTGTTAGTGTTGCAGCCTCCAATTTTGATTCCATCTATTATTTATTCCAATCCTTCCATTCCTGAAAAACATATTTGCTGTATAAATTAATCAGAAATGTGGGGCAATATATATTTTGTCTCATCTTCTTTATTCTGAATCTCTCTCTCCAAAATCAATTCTTCCAGTTTCTCCAGTTACCAGCACGGTTTTCTAATTAAGAGAATTGGTCAACACTTTTAAAGGCTATCTAGAGACATGTACAGTATGTGCACCTGTGTACACAGAATCAGTGGACAATTCCATAGGCAATAGAAGATGTTCTGGGAGAATGTTGCCAGATACTTATCCAGCTTTTAAAATATCCTCTCAGGAATTACATTGATTCTTTTGAACTTTAATAGGACTTTAGATGTTACATGAATTCTACCATTGGATTCTGATTTCAACTGAGCACAAGTGGGATGTTCTCAATTCCTTCTATTCTCAGGATGAAGGAGAGTTAGTTACTAAACTGGGTTATTTTATCAGTGGACAACCTATTATCGACTAGAGCCCCAGTATATCCATCCAATTCTGTTGGTTATCTTTATCTAGTTACTTCCTCTGTGTATGAGACATGTGCATGAGAGAGATAAGAGTTTGTTGTGGTGTTTTTTCTCACATATTTTTTAACTTACTTAAGACCAAGGTATCAACTAAAATGTGGGAATCACTATAAATATGTGTGAGCAAAAGTTTAAAGTTACTTTCACCCCACCTTGTCTTTAAATCTGCTTGTGTACCCCCATCCCATTTTTCAGTTGTTTAAGTTATGTCATCAGAAGGCTGATGGAGCCCTTGGCACAATTGAAGATGTATATACCTATCTTTTTATTAATTTGATGTTCACAATCTACAGTTGGGTGTGCTCATTTGGAATTGCAATGAATGTAAGCCTGATGAATGTTCTTTATTTACCTGCAAGTATAATCCAGAGAGGCGTAGAACAGTGGCTGTATGTTCTTAACAAATCGTCAGCCCTATTAATTTCTCAAGGAAAAAATAGAGTTTTCTGAAGATTTTGAGAAATTTTACTAGTCAAACAACCATTGGCAACATGGTACTTTTAGTCTAGAGCAGTGTTTTGTCTTGAAGAGTCATACAAAGTGTCAGGGTTTGAGGCAAAGAAACAGCACTGAGCCAGGAATGAAGCTCTAGTTCTTTATTGTTTCTACATACACAGAACCTTGCCAAACTAGGCAAAGCCAAAAGGTGCTAGGGAGAAATACTCCAGGGAATCTAAGGCGGGCCCTGTCTCAGCTTCTTGGCTGGCTGCCCAAGGTCCTCCAAACTGTAAGATCGTTTCTCCCCCTGGAATGCACCCCCTCCTTCCTCTCCTGTGACCTCCATAACACAAAGTATGCTTAAGCCTTGGTGGAAAAAAAATTCTGCTTTTTGGTTTATATATACTATGGCTATGTTGCAATTGTGAATTCTGATATTCACAGATCCATGGTATACTGCAGATATCTGAACAGACTTGATATCTTTCAGTTTCAGATTTGCACAAGGTTGCTTGAACCACTAGATGGAGAAAGTGAGCACAAACCAAATAAACTGTTACATACTGTGATAAGAATTCACAGGACTTCTCTGAAATCAGACACTGCAATTACTGTGGATTTTTTTTTAATCATTCACAGTCTTTGTGGATTTTTTTTTTAATCATTTGGAGTCTTGATTAATTGGGATATATACACAGAATACATTCTTTAGAGAATACACTTAGCCAAAAGTAAAGGTCTTTTATTGCCTTTTGTTTCATTTTATAATGGAAGAAGTAATCATTGAGCCAAAATAGAAATAGAAACCACAGCATAATTATTGGTGAGAGGAGCTTAGTCAGTGATGAACATCAGTGTACAAGTTTTTTCTTAAAAAGTTCAGTCATTTAATACCTAAATTGTTAGAACGTATCTATTTTTTAAACTTGAGTTTCTCCAGTATAGTTTCACCCTCATAACTGACTTCATAGATCAAGCATCAAACTAAACTCCCACTTTCAGAAATGAAGTGTCAAGATAAATATAGTGACTGTGTGAAAATGAAGAAGAGGAGGAGGAGGAGGACATTAAAAAAAGAGTTAAGAAGAACAATCAGAACATCTTTAAACATAACAACCAGAGAACCAGCCAGAGAAGTGGTTGGACCTTTAGACAACAAAAGAATGAAAGGGATGTTCAAGACGAGTATAGAGAAAACAGAGAAAGTGAAGTTGTTGTGCACAGAAGTCTTCGCTATTAAAGAGAAAGGGCAGATCCAGCAAACCTAATTTTGCCTTACCCCTCATCAAAGCGCCTTGAGTAAATTTAGCAGTTCTAAGAGGACCTGTTGTTTTATGGATTAATTGGTTAAGAATAGAAACAAAGAATAAAAAGTATTCTGAACGGAGAGAAATAATATGTGTCCCTCAAGGAACTGTACTGGGACTGGTGCTTTTTGATTCTTAAATGATCTTAAGTTGGAGATAAGCTTTTTGCTGGCCAAATTTGCAGATGACGATAAACTACTGAGGGTGGTTATACATATGATTATAAAGAGCTCTGGAAGGCACTTTCTGAACTGGGTGAATGGTTAACCAAATGATAATTTAAGTGAAGTAAAGTTAGGCACATGGAAGCAAAAGTCTTCTAACAACTTGCCTTGTTAATACAGCATTTTATCTGGTTCCATTGCTCATATTTTCTATAAAGGGGGACAATCTGGTGGTTCTTTCCACATTAATTTGGGAATTCCTTTTTTATTACTAATTCTGGAATGGGAATAGCTTGCATTTTTGGCATCAATACAAACATTCATTATCAGGAGATGCAAAGATTAATCTCTCCCTTTTGGTGACATGGAAGAGAAAAAAAAAGTACTAGTAAATTCATATCAAACCTATGTTATATCATTCCTAGGTCCAGAATTAATCTTTTTTTAGAGTATTCCAGTTACAAACCTGAATGAAGTAAGGCCCAACTTCAGATCTAAGAAAGTACAATAATACTATGCTAATTCCTAGGTTGAGGCCCTAATTAAGACAGCATTAAGGAGAAGATAGTAAACAACATGTGTTTATACCATGTTTCTATGCTGTCCTACCTTAATTGACTCAGGAAGTTTAAATAACAAAAGTAAACCATTAATCACATCAATATAAACACAGAAATACATTACACAAGCAGTCCAGGTCCACTATCTATACCAAAAGCTTGTCGAAAAAGGATACTCTTAATTGTGTTATAAAAAGCAGGCAAAATGGGGACATCTTATACCTCACGATAACATTTTATAACATGGGGCCATACTGAGGTGTTCTTCCAGGCCCCCCTTTCTTTACCTTATAAAGGATAGGAGTCTCAGCAACCGTTTCTGGGATGAGCACACAGAAAAGGCTGATCCGGATAGGAGAGATTATTCTGAGGGTAACAGTTATCAAGCCATGTAAGGCTTGAAAGATTAAAAACTAGGATCCTGAAGTAGGCACAGAAGCCTACTGAAACCAATGCCGTATAGATGAGGACTACTTTTATTATAACCACTATAGTAACAATCTTGCAAGTCTTAATGTGTTCCTTCCCTCTACTTCATGTGAACTAGGGAAGGGCTTGTCTGAGATGTTTTCTCAAATTAGTTTCTTGGCCCAGGCTCAAACCCTGCTTATCTGACCATTGCCTTGGCAGCAGCTCTTCCTCCTGTCCTTCAAGGCCATTCCCTATGCTCTATACTCTAATCAATGCACTGCCTTTGGCAAAGGTGTAACACTACTAAACCTACTTCATGCTATTAGCAATCAGGCCACTATATTTTGAAACAATTACAACTTCTGAATCATTTTCAAGGGACCCTTGTAAAGTACATTGCTTTAGTCTAGTTGCAAGGTGATAAAAACATTATTAATACATGGTGATCTAGGCCAGAAAGGGTTAGATCATTAGGTGAAGCTATGTAAAAGCCCTCATCAGGTTTCCACCTTATGCTTGCATAATAAGTGCATGGCCAGGTCCTCCAGATTGCACACCTGCCTCTTCAGAGGAGTACAACCCTGTCCAGAGCCAACTTTAGGACTGGTATCAAGTTGGAACATTCACCTACAAATATCAACTCTGTCTTACAAGGATTTAATTTGAGCTTGTTTTGTCCCATCCAGCCCCTCACAGCCTCCAAATACTGAATCAGTACTTCCACAGCTCACCTAGGCCAGACTGAAATTGTGTTGTACAGTTGATCATCATCCATCATCCACATCATCCTGTTGCTGATACCTCATCCCATTCCTAGCAGTTTCATGGAGATGTTGAATAACATGTTGAATTTGACTGGAGATCTGCTTGCATAAGAGGATCTTTCTCCTCTTTCTCATATAGTCCTACTGGAATGTGAAAAACCCTAAGTGGTTGGGGGAAGGAACTCTCCAGAGGAAGTTTTGAAAGAAGGATGAGTTGCATACGATAGATTATTGCCCTTGTCCCATTCTGTAAGTGGAATTCATTTCTGTTGATATACCACTGAATTCTACACAAAAGCTTAAGTTTTACTTTGTTTTAAACTGAGCTATATTGTGATCCTATCCAAATAATGCTGGTAAAGGAGTCCTGAAAAGCAGCTCCCACAGTGTTCCCTACAAACCTATGTAGAATGCAAATAACAAGAGGAATGTTTCATAGATCAAAGCTGCCTTATTTTGATGGCGTTACAAACAAGAAGGATGAAAACATTCATGAGAGATTTATATATCCTCAAGAACCCTATCTTGTAATTAAATATGATAAGGCAACTGAAATTTAAAACCACTGTCTGAATCTTCAAACATTTACACTATTCAAAAATTGATACCTATCTCACTAAAGTGGATCTGTGACAAGATTATGTAATTTTTCTCCAAATCAATAAACTGAAAAGAAGTTGCATATCAGCAATGTATTCCAAAATGTATTCAGATTTATTCCATAGCTGCTGATGTACCATTGATGCCTGATTTGCAAATATACTGTACTGAGAGTTTTAGAATGATTTTTGGCATATTTCTTTCCCCCTTTTGTCAGCACAGTATTTTATTGCCGCTCTTATTTTGAATAATGAGGATTTTATATATGTATTTATTTTGCGTACAGTTTTTAGGATAGAATATTCATATATCACAGAAAGAATAAGCATTTAAGATTACTTTCAGCTTTATATTGTTTTGGTTTGTCATCTTAACATTTATGTATATAAAACCTGAAATCTATAAATACACTGAAACATCAGTTAGAAGAAACTTCTTTAGCCAAAGTGATATTCCTATTGGGAATGTAACTTCACATTCTAAAATCAGTTTTAAAAAATGGTAATATTTAGCAATAACAGCCATTCAGCCTATTCTCGTGCAGAGAAAGAGACTGATAACTATGTAATTCACCAAGGCTGTTTTGCATATGGAAACAACTGCAGAGATAGAAGTCATTCTGTTGAACTAAATGAGACATGTTTAAAAAGTTTGCATATATATCACAATGAAATGCAGCAGTCAAGACAACTTCTGTTTCAGAGAGTGGACTGCTTATTGGTACATTATTCTCAATGGTGATGGTTACCATCACTTATTAGTTTCACTCAATAGTATCACTTAAATAAGTTTTTCTTCCTAAGTGCATAGATGCTAATGTACCAAAAACACATTATTTAACTGGTTTATTCTATATATTTAACACATACCAGATAAGAAGTGATGATGAATATAATCATACTTAAAATGGGTATGTTCAATACTAGCAAATTGTAATAAGAACCAAATAAACCATAACTTACGGTTCAGCATTACTGACTCCAAAATGGGCCACACTATGATATTCTTCAGAATCTGATTGGACAAAAGAGCTTTCATTTATGTAATTAGGGTATTATTAATTTCTGCACTTGGGCAGGAGTTTTTAGCCACAGTTCAACAAATAGAATAATCTCTGAACAGCTAAGAATTGATTTGGCTGGGGATTCTAACTGATAGTACTCCTGAAGGGTTTCAACCTATCTCAAAGTGTTGTATAACAGTTATACTATTAATATTATCAGTCTACCTAACCTTTGAAAATAAAGTAATTTCTGTTTAAATTAATTGGCTGGGATTCAGTGGAATGTGTTAGGCAACCATTTCTTCTTGGGTAAGATCTGAGTGATTGTAATTACATTGTTCAGTTACTGGCTAATTACTGATAAAGTCTGAGAAAATACGGCTCTAAAACTTTATTAGCCAGAGACAAAGTCATTAGAAACTTCACTATATTAAGCTGATTATAATGCACAGCAATGGTCCAGTGAGTGTTCTTAAGGTCAGGTGTCCAGGAAAAGCAGACAGAGCCCTAAGTGCCTTCAGAATCAAACCTGAATGTGAGTTTATACTGGACCAGAATGCAGATATCATCAGAGACAGTTTGTCTGAACAGCATGCCTAAAATTCAGCCAAAACTAGTAATTGAAAATGACATTTCAATTTGGTAAATGTGACCCAGAAAGCCTCATCAGCTTCTGGAGGAAATAATCATATCTTGGGCCTAGTTCTTCACACAGTATAAATTGTCATACTAAAAGACAAAGAAAAGTCTAAGCAGAATCCCAGTTTTAAGAATTCTGTTTTCTTACCATACAGGCTCAATGATTTATTTTTTTTGTCTTTTTGAATTAGCTGTACAATTATATAAAAAAGGAAAGGCTTGTATTTCTAAGAGAAGCTGTTCCCTTTTAAAGAACTAAAGCTCTGTTTGCATGAACTATTGTGCAGCTCTTTTAAAATATTAACAAAGAAAAACCTCATTTTAATAGGGAATAACTGTCTGTTAAGCAAGATATCTGTTAAATCCTAATTTACATCATTTACCATCAATTTTATGTCATTTGTTTAATTATGTAAATGATATACATTCACCCGACTGCTGTCAGTTGTGTTATTACATAATGATGAAAATGTACATGAATCATTCGGACTAGTTTGACTAAAACACACTGTAATTGGGGCGGGGGGGCCGGGTAGGTACCTGGACAGAAATGTTGCCTCTTGTTTCTGAAGTCTGCTAAACTATGGTCTGTTACATAGAAAGTTAACTGTATTTAGGAAAAGGTGTAGCATGATACCTGATAACAGGAGCTATTGTTGGGAATTCTTGGAGGTGTTTAGTAAGTTAGCCCTGTGAAATACTTGACTTTAAGCAGCACAATATCTTTGTGATTTAAAACATGCAGAAGATTCTTGATAGAGCATTAGGCATCTTTAGTTAGAAAATACTTCTCTGATTGAGCTGATCTGTGACCATAATAAAATAAACTGAATGTATCTGAACTCAGGACACCTACTGAATATTGTGAACTTCAAAGCTTTTGGGGGCAAGGAACTATTTCATTTTCCCTGTAGTCCTATATCTGACAGCACTACATAAATAAAAGGATAATTTATGGCTGCATAAATAGGGAAATTTGAGGAAAGCAAATTTAAAGTTCATTTTTGTTCCTGGTACCACATTTAGAGTTCTTTGGATTTGTAACAGGATCTAAAATGATATAACCTCTAGTATAGGTAAAGGTTTTCCTTGACATTAAGTCCAGTCGTGTCCGACTCTAGGGGGCGGTGCTCATCTCCGTTTCAAAGCTGAAGTCCGTAGACACTTCCGTGGTCATGTGGCCGGCATGACTAAACGGAACGCCGTTACCTGCCCGCCAAAGCGGTACCTATTAATCTTCTCACGTTTGCATGTTTTCGAACTGCTAGGTTGGCAGGAGCTGGGACTAGCAATGGGAGCTCACTCCATCACGCAGATTTGAACTGCCGACCTTCTGATGGGCAAGCTCAGCGGCTCAGCGGTTTAACCCACAGCGCCACCGCGTCCCTCTCAACCTCTAGTACACTCACAAATAAAAATCAGAGCAAGACAAAAAATAAATATGCATGAAATTATTGTGACAGCCAAGGATATTAAGCATAACTTTGTTTCAGAGTCATTCATACTTCAAGGCCACATAATATGTATCATGCATATAAGTATTTTGCTTTTTCTTACTCCAAAGTAAGGCTTAAATACAAAGATTACAGCCTGATTAACAAGGGTGGGGCTTTTTTGTGGTATATTTGTTTATTTTTATTTAGTTATTTATTTATTTTATAAATTTATTCACCACCCATCTCTGCCTCTGGGCAGTTTACAATAAAATGTTTACATATACATACATTCCTCTTGGTTTGAAAAGTGATGTCATGATATAATGAAAGCAGGTAATACAAAAAATTGCAGCCCAGTATTGGGGAGCGGTTGTTAAGGGCCCAAATAATAGTTTTACCTCCCCAGGAAAAGATCCCAGTATTTTGAGGTTTAAGTACCCCTAAACCTGAACGCAATTCTACCCAGTGCTGTGGTGGAAGTATACACCCCTAGAATTAGCAATAACACCAGACTTCATATCTCTAGCCTTCAAAATTATATTTTACATGTCTTGCAATAATTGTAACCAGTGCTATTTCTTTAGCCTAAAAGTTTATGCAGCCAAGGGAAGTTTGTGTGATTGAATGTATAGTTTTTGGAAATTAGCAGTATAAACAAGAAACAAATATACCAGTGACATACTGATAAAGAGTGACTAGACTTTTTTTTTTTTTTGACAGAGACTCCATCACCATCATCAGATCTGCCATAAATAAGATCCAAATTTCATTTTCTAACTTGGACATCCAGTGGCTCATCCCTTACCCTCTAAGTGTGTTGCTTTGTTTGAATCAGAACAGCTTTAGCATCACAACTGGAAAGTATATGTACAGGGACAGCCTAACGAAAATTGAGATTGAATGAAGATCTGCCTGCTGTCTCCACTGTTCTGTCCTACCACATGCTCCCTCATACCCAACTTTTCCCTAGTGCTGAAATAACATTAAATGATTTTTCTATTCATATTGTAATAAATTAAGACGGAAATTAGACACACAACATAAAACATAAGACAGTTATATTTGGACAATAGTATAATTATAGATGGTATTACATCCTACAGTGGTGCTTTAAAGTTTGTGAACTATTTGAATTTTCAATATTTCTGCATAAATATGATCTGAAACATGATCTGTTCCCCACACAAGTCCTAAAACAAGATAAAGAAAACTCAGTTAAACAAATAAATCAAAAACAGAACATCCCATTGATTGAAATACTTGACTCTTAATTTCCCCTTCAAATGAACTAATAATCACATACTTTTGCCACACAAATATGTAGCTTCGGATCATTTTCCTCAATAAATGAACAAGTATAATGTTTTTGACATAAGCTTTTACCAAACTTGTAATTATATCAGAGCTGCCTATTAATTAACTATTCATTTCAAAGTGGCCAGTATATTGCCTTAAGGTAAGCTGTACTTCCTCATTCAGGTTCTATCTGTAATCATTCAATAAATAAATGCTGGAAACACAAAGGCTGTGAATGCAAGTTACAAGAGCAATCTGTTCGTCTTCCCTGACAATAAAGCTTGAATGACGTTTAAAATTTAGAAATAATGTTATTCCTCTTGTTTATTGCAGGTCACTCTAACATTCCCTTATGAACAATATATATCATTTGAATGGACAAAATCTAACAAAAACATTGCGATAGACATGTACCATCTATAATTCTGCCTATTCAGCTTGATTTCAGCTGGCCTTCAGTATATTAACAAACTCTTCCCTGAATAGCAAAATGCACAAGTGTTCTTATGTGCCTAAATGCAGGTATAAAACTGACAACAAATGGAATGAGAATTAAAATTGAATTCCATCCCCCTATCCCCACCCTGCTTAAAACAATGAAGAAGCATTTTTTTAAACAATATCTTGTTTGTTTATTTTTAGACTTTCATATCGGACTGGTCAAGACACATCCAATTGTGACACCTGTAGGAACAGTGCGTGTATAATCTATAGGTAAGTGAATTCTCATGTTTCCTCTTTTTAAATTGAGTAAAAATGATTTTATTCAGTAGTGGAAATTGAATGCAAGCCACTGCTTTAAATTGGTATTTCAGCTTGAATGCTCTTAAGAACAGGAAATTAATGTTTATTGTACTATAAAATCCAATTTATAAAATATTCTAATGCTAGAAAGAAGAGAAACGAGATGGGGATAGTGGTATGTGTTGTTAACTTGTACAATACTAGAATAGAAATTTGTAGCAAAAACATCAAAATAATACTTTTTTTCCATTTTAAAAAACTTGTTTATGGCCAAGATAATAAACTTGACAGTGGAAATCTCAGATGCCTTGAATATTACACAGCATATACTTGTAATCTTTAGCTTAAAAATGGAATGTCTTAAAGCGAATATGAACATTTTCACATTCAAAGAACAGAAAGAATAGCCACTCTGAGCTCTCTGCACCAATTTTCATAATCAAATAAAGGATTCTGTATTGCAAACATAGTTTTGGTGAAAATATATATACAAATGATCCTTGCTTAATGACACTCATTCAGTTACTGTCCAAAGTTATGACGGCACTCAATGAGTGGTACTTACGACCCACCCTTGAAATCGTGGTCGTTGCAGTGTCCCTGTGGGATGACACATGATTGCCATTTGGGACCTTTACTGCCAGCTTCTGACAATGGGGAAGCCGGCAGGAGGTCACAAATGGAAACCATGTAATGTCACACTTAATGACAGTGCAGGATTTGCTTACTGACAGCATCTGGAAGTCCCGGAACTGCCATCGTGTCCAGAAGTGCCAGAGCTGCCATCATGATGATGTGCTTCACAACTGTGTTGCTTAGTGATAGAAATTCTGGTCCCAATTACTGTTGTTAACTGAGGACTACCTGTAATAGATGATCAATCAACATGCATTTGTAAATAATACCCACCTCCAGAAATTGGAGAGCTAAAAGCATAGATTTTCATTATTCTTCACAAAAGTAGGATGATTAGGATAAATATTAAAGGTAGCAAATGAGTAGGTTTATACACATATGCACATATATTGCTTAATCTAACATTTAAATTACATTCCATAGTAGTATATATTGTTATCTTTAATTATCTTCATAAATGATGAGATGGTGCTGCATATTATATTTCTTCAACAGTCTTCTGGAACAATCAGTGAAGAAAATTTGTTAAATTAGTTGGGTAGCTTGGGGATGGTTGTTGCCAGGAGTAATTATGGGATGTTTTAGGACACAAGGACTACATTTCTAAGTATTTTTGTGTCACATCTTGCTCTGTTTGCATAATCCATCAAGCATAAATTGGTGCAGTATCGATTGAGCTGCAGCAAGTCTAATGCCATCTCATTCGTTCTCCTACGTAATGTATGCCATTAATGAAATGAGGTGCCCTGAATTCAAAAGTTCTTAGGGAATAAATTGGCTTCAGGTGAATTTTATTCCATATTTTTCAACTGCACACAAGCAACAAATGTTCTGCTCTGTAAATGTACAATTGTGCTTTAGCAGTAAGTGTTGCGTAAGGGTTTTTTTTAACTGATGTAAGCTAAATACTGTAATTGTAAGAATCCTGAATATGTAGAAAAATGAGAAACCCCTACTTCAAATACTGTACATGAAATACCATACAGGTAGACCTCAGGTTACAAGAGCAATTGGGACCAGGACTGCTAAGCTAAGCAGTGCAGTTGTAAAGCGTGATGTCACATGATTGCATCACTTAGTGACGACAATCCCAGCAGTCCTGGTTGTTGTTATAACCCCAAGATGCGTGTGTCGTTAAGCAGGAAGCAGCAGGAGTCTCAGGTAAGGAGCGTGAGGGTGCCACCTGGGGTTGGGGGAGGCCCTGGGAGGGCCAGTGCAGGCCACACGGGAATTGGGGGAGGCTCTGGGTGGGCTGGTGTAGGTGTGTGAGTGCAGGAAGGCCGGGGGTGGACAGTGTGGCAGAAGTGACTGCAGGAAGTCTGTGGGGTGGAGGGTGCGGCACAAGTGCAGGAAGGTCAGGGGGACTTACCAAGCAACTTGTCGTCTTCCCTGCTGGCTTCCCTATTGACTTTGCTTGTGGGAAGCTGGCAGGGAAGGTTGCAAATGGCAATCACTTGACTACAGGACACCGCAACCGACGTGTGAGCCAGTTGCCAAGCACCCGACTCGTGATCACATGACTGCAGGTGTACTGTGACGGCTGGAACTTGGAGGACCGGTCGTAAGTACCACTTGTTCAGCATTATCGCAACTTTGAACGGTCACTGAACAAGTGGTCAGTAAGCGAGGATTACCTGTAGTTACATTTGCATGAATGACCCAATATCCAGGAATGGGAGGATCCTTATCCTTGCCTTTGTTACGAACTATCACTTGATGGACCCTATTTGTATCCCATCAGCAGCCTAAGATGTTGAATGGCTAAATTTCAGTGGTATAGTTAATGTCAGTGCGTATATAGGAGGGGGAATTAAACAAAGATGGAAATAGAAGGTGGGGGCCTTGGAGAGTTATTTTTTTCCCCATTTCTTATCTTGAACCCCCCCCCCCCACTTGCCACCAAGTTCCCCATTTTTGTATGTTTTAAAGGTGGAAGTGGGAATAGCCAGAGCCAGTTTGGTGTGGTGGTTAAGGCACCAGGCTAAAAACCAGAAGTCCATGAGTTCTAGTCCCACCTTAGGCATGAAAGCTGGCTAGGTGACCTTGGGCCAGTCAAACTCTCTCAGCCAACTCACAGGGTGGTGGTTGTGGGGAAAATGGGAGGAGGAAGGAGTATTAGGTATGTTCACCACCTTGAGTTACTTATAAAAATAATAAAGGGATAGAAAATAGATAGGCAGGCCGGCCGGCCTTGGGAAGCAGGCTGCTCCCATCGTCTCCCTTAAGCCACTGTTTTACCTAAAATAGCATTTGGACTGTTTGGGGGAATTAAGAATTTAAAAATGGTTGAAGTTTGCATTCCAGAGACTTCCTGTTCCCATTCTCACCCTTAAAGCCCACAGAACTGGACTGGGAAAGTCAGGAGGCTGAGGTGTAGCTCCCAATCTCTCCAACTTCATGCAGCTATGTCCCAGAAATCAGTTAAATCCTATGCTACTTCAATAACTGTCAAAGAGTAATTCCATATTTTTCCTTACTCAGGAGTAGCAACTATAATTATTTATATACTATGCCCCTCTGTAACTCTATTTTCTGGCTTATAGCAGTTCCTTCCCCTTCCATTTCTTTAACATTTCCTTGGCAGATGCCATCATCAGAAGTGATGTACTGATCCATTTGCTAGGGGGTAAATACACTAATGAAGCAGTTTTCTCTTTTGCTACATGTTCTTGTGTGAATGCTAAAAATAAACTTTTGACGTGAATGGTTGCTTGAGATAATTATTTGTCACTTTAGAAGCAACCGTTCCTCACTTGTTGAAGCACAATGCATAAATCCATTGTGTGCATTCCTTTACCTCTGGGAAAGGCCCTCTTTCTAATATCATTTGGTGCATAAATGTATATTAAGGACCTGTTTCAATATATTTTGCTTATTGGTTTTCTCCACTCATTTTCCTAATGCCTTTTCCTACTGTTTTATATGCATAATAGTTTAAAGTTACATTATAATGAAGTCTTCGACATTTTACCCCATTTATTTACCTGCCTGCTCAGAAGTCCCAGTAAGTGGCTTACTCACAAGAACACCTAGATGAGACTGTAGCTTACACTGTAAATATATTCAGAAATAAGCCCTGTGCAAGCCAGTGGGGTTTACTTATGCAGAGAATCATACTTTTAAAATATTTTAAATTCTTGATGTAATTACTATTCATTTATGTTATTAGTCCAATATGGAGATCTGTATGGACTATAACAGTATTCTTGGTGCTAAAAATGATTTTGGATACTTGTGCTTTTCTCTACAATATGCCACCTTCCCTTTTTTACATTAAAATATTATTTACAAATTAAAAGTAGAGTAGGGCAGAGTGAAAGGCAGACACAATTAGATGACCCAACCATATTGGGAATTCATAGTCAGCAGGTCAATATGACCTTACCCTAATTGTATTGGGAAGCCGTTCAAATATTTCCTTAACTTAGCCCATTTCCCAGTTACTGAATAACGGGTAGTAGTGATTATCAGCTAGGGCTCACATCAGGCAGTTGAAGTTAAAAGCTGGTTGAGGAAGTCCAAATATTGCTCTTATTCTTTATCCTAGTGAAAGAATCTATTTCATCCAAAATATAAATAAAATAATATATGTAAAGTACATTCAAAATGAATAAAGATTCAACAATCTCTCATGCCAGTTTTTCTGCTTCTTTCATTTAGACCGCATCTTCTCTGGCTAGGAATATGTAAATACATTTGATCCACATCAGTATCAAACGTATTCTTTCTGCATGTTTTTCATATAAAATGTTAAAATATATGCTGTTCCTGGATCACTTTATTCCAACTGCTTATTTTTAAAACATATTTTTAATAGAAGATGGCAATAATTAGCAAGTTCCATTCATGGCTGCCAGAGCAGGCCATTTTTTTATATCCTTACATCTCACCTCATCCATATTGTTACTAGGAATATATTCACTGTCATGTCTGTTTTAAGATCATAATTGCTCAATTACTGAAAAGAAAGAGGGCCTTTGGCATTGTAATATTCAGGAAGAGGCATCAAATAAGGAGATGGGCTATTTTGGGAGGGAGTTAATGTACCACTCCACCTCAATGAAAAATGTATGGGGAAGGTAGCATGAAGTATGGAATAAGCCTCCAAAACCACTGTTTGCGAACTCCTATTATATTTTGAGCCAAGTCAGTTAAGTAGAAGGCCCTTAGCAATAACATCCTTGAAAGACTGCATGTAGGAATTCCTACATAAGGCGGAGGTAGCATGTGCTTATAAATACCATATAAGTGAACCCTTTTAAACCGGTATTAAGCATGCGTGCGTGCACACACACAAAACCCAAACATCCTGGGATAATAAATACTTTGCTCTCGTAACTATCCAGATGTATCCTTCAGTGTCAAATACAGCATAACTGAGAAAGTGAAATGCAGAAATCATTACTTGTAATTATTTTTTAAAATCAAGATGACATTATGGAATATTAACGTTGCATGGAACAATAGCTGAAGTCTAATTAAAGCCCATAATAGCATAGAATATTGAGATTTCAAACATTTAAATTAGTTTTTATGGTAACATCTGATTATTTTGGCAAGCTTAATGTTATTTTTGTATACTGGAACTCTTGTTTTCTGCTTTTCTCCTGAATTCTGTCATTTTTTATACAGTATTGTATAATCAGATTTTTAGGAAACCATAGAATTTTAATAAATATTTTTAAAATTTTAAAATATAACAGGAATTTGTATTCTTCAAATAACGCCTGTACCTGTGTTTTACCCCTTTCTGAAAATTAGTTTGCAATTATGGCTTTGGAGGCTGCTGCTCAGTGTGTGTGCATGTAAAAAATACACCATAATAAAGTATGAAAGTAAAGGTAATTAAAACTAAACCTGGGGTGAAGAATCTGTGGTTTTCAGCAATTCAGGTTAAATTACCAGCGATGGCTAAATGTTGGCTATCAACAACCTTGGGCTATATGACCAATAGTGAGTGATAATAGATTTGTGGTTCAGCAACAGCTGAGGGCATCAAGTTTTCCACTTCTGAATAGGATCCACCCACAAGAGACCAAGGAAATTGGGCTTGTGCTGAGTATACATCCACGTCAACACTTTTCCCTCTGGTTAATCTTTCTCTAACAAAGTAATTTATTCTCCTGCTAGCCTGTCTGTTTTGGTGTACTTTTATTCCTTGTCAGGTATTAGTCGTAGGTCTTTGTAACAAGTCTTTCTTCAGAAATTTAGTACTCTCATAGGTAATCAAAGGCTGAAAATACAAGCCACCCTAGTTACAATGAGAAGCAACTTCCACATAGGCTAAGAAGGGGGGAGGCTTCAATTCTTGAGTTTATATCCCTTGCTATTTTGTAGTTACAGATTGCTTGCAGTCTATTTCTTATGCTAGCTGATTGGTTGCACCTGGTCTGTGTTAATCACATTATTGTGAACAAAATACTATAGGAACTCATACAATCTCATGTGATAATATTTGTAAAGGCGGGTGGGGGGGAGAGTTGCCTGAAACAGTTCCTGCTCTGCCAGGTCAAATATCTTACCCATTTAACTTTTATTATCAACATTCTAAATCCTGAAAACTGGAGAATATTTACACAAAATAATATACATTAAATTACAGATGGCATGGGTAGTATTTTTTCATATACATATATTCCAGTAATCTCTAGGAAAAGAATGCTGTATTATTTGTCAAATGAGAATATACTGATGTCAGTTAAAGAGTATAAAAGTATGACTTAAGGCTTTCACCTTGTAATTTCAGACAGTGTATCCTTAAAAATGCAACAGATTAAAAGGATCCTGGATAACAATTCATTTTAATGTATTAATGGGGGGGGAGCAGACCCCAAACCTTTACGATTATTATGTGAATGATTACTATTTTGTGTGTTGTTCAAGCAGAGCAAATCTATCCTGTTAGTACAAAAAGTAGGAGATCAAGTATATCCTCCATTCAGAATGAGCAATATTTCATAAAACTGTAACGCAGATGTATCACTGAATAAAATTAATGTAGAAAAATATTACAGATTATTAGTATTATTAAGATACTCTTAAGTACCCAAATATTTCTACCTTATTCTGAGTTACAATTCAGAGACAACTGCACATGGACAGAAGTTGTATTAATCCTATCTTGTCCAAAGTAATTTGATAAAATAACAGAGAATATATTCCTTCTATAATTATTTCCTAAGAGACTTGCCCTTTACACTTACTTAAAAACAGTCTTTTGTTTAATATTTTGTACATTGATCTATAAGCAGTTACCATGAAATTATTTTAATGACATAACCATTGAAAGCTTTCAGAACAGCTTTCAGTTTACTTGGGAAATCTGAACACTCTGTAAGCTAATTCAAGGTTATTTCAGGTTCAGGGGAAAAAAATTATCTGAAATCTACTGTGATTAATTTCTGCAGTGAAAAATTGATTAAAGCACACTATAAAATTGAAGTTCTTGAAAAATGCTAGCAAAAGCAAGTGATGCTATTATTTGGCTATTTTTTCTTTCTTTCTTGGACTTCAAAAAATATCCTGATTGCTCAATATTTTTAATTTCATCCTAGATATTATGGTTCTCCTAATATTCAGTTCTTGAGATCAATTGAAAACAAATTATAACTTGTGAAATGCAATCATTCAATCCAAAATTCAAGTTAACATTAAGAGCACCAGAGTAGATGAAACCTAATTAGATGGTGTAAAATCAGCATCAATTTAGGTGTGAATAGGGCATGTGTTTGATCATAAAATGAGAGGATCAGAGTTTAAAACTTTCCAAGCTAAACACAGTAAGTCTTAAAGCAATGACTTTTAATTAGTTTTGTAATGAACAGTGGGGCTGTGTAAGGTCAGTTCAGCCTGTTTGCAGCCAGTTTTCAACTCGGAAAACAGCCTAAATGCATTTTGTGATGGTTCCCCAGAGTGGTCCAGCAAGATATGTACAATTCTCACATGTGAACTGGGAGGAAAAAGAGCCCTGTTGTAATCTATTGTGAGGGACATGCATCTAACCTTTGAGTTTTTTGAAAGTGTCAATAGGTATATAGGTGGAGGTGACTGTCAACATTATGTAGGTAGATTTTCAGAAAGCATTTAATGATTCTTCATCAAAGACTTTTGAATAGGCTTGGCTTGAATAAGCTTTGCAGTCATAGATAAGAGGACTTGTCTTTTTATGGATTGCTAGTTAGTTAAACAAAACCAAAGAGGAGGAAAAATGAGTTCTTACAGAAATGAAGAGAAGAAAACATACGCCCACAGAATCTGTGTTGAAGCTGTTGCTTTTTAACTTGTTTATAAATGATCTTGAGTTAGGGGTAGGAGTTGAGTTAGCCAAGTTTGCAGATGATCATCAACAGCTTTGAAAGTTGTTTTTTGATGATAAAGCAACACACGCAGAGGCAAAAAATCCTAACCTAATCTATTAAAATATAGTAGGTCTGCATTTATTGATGTTAATTTAATGTAATTCATGAATAAATTTGTACTTCCTGGAAATGGGGAAATATTCCAGAACTATGTGGAATGTAGTACAGGTGGCTTCTGAAAACCAAGAGAAGAAACGAACTTTCTTTCAGCTTCTTATCTTAAAAACCTAATTATCTTAGAAACCAAGTCCAACTTTAGGTGGTTGTTTCCAGCAGACCTCCAAATTCATTCAGGCCTGGGGGGGGGGGGGTTAACCAGTAGCTGCAAAAAAGGGAAGGGGGAAAAAAGCTTTATGTCTATGAATATTAGTAAATTTGTAGAGTGAGAAAATGTTAAACCATACTAAAAATTCCCTCAGTTTTGATTCCCAGACTTTTTTATCCCCTTGCCTTCTGCCCTTTTTCTTCTGTCCTAGATCTATACTCAGGTGAGGAGACTTCTTTCATAACCAGCACATTTAAGATCAGAAATACATTTTCAAAGCAATTTGTTTTAAAATTACCTTTTGCAAGATCACTGTGCATTACCAGTACTAATTACCTTTCTACCACAGCTTGAAATCATGTCTTTTGTTTTTATAAATTAAACCTGAAATACAGTTTATGAATGGTGTTCTGATCTTCGAGCTATAATTCCTTCTGAATCTTTTTTTTTTTTCTTAATTGCAGGGCAGCCATTATGGTACTTTTCTACTTCACATGCAGCTTACAATTTAGGATAAATATTTTATGAGTTTAACTTTACTTTTACATAGCAATTTTAATTTTCAAATGAGTAATAGATTTGAATTTGTTTTTTCCTTGCAGTCTTATGTTTTGAAGTTATGTTTAGTAACATGATATTCTACAGCTATTTTACTAGCTCTAACTTTATAATTGGCTGAGCTCAGGTTTGGGTTTACTGTACATACAGCAAAGAAGTTGTCTCACAGAGATAACAGAAAGAAAAGAGTCATTATTTCAACAAGTTTGTGTAGTGCTTAAAAATATGCAGAAATCAAATTGTTATTTCAATAAATGGATAAACATTGCAATCAAAATTTTACAGTCCTGATACCACTCACATTTAGAATATAGTTTACAAAAAATTAAGAAAGGGCTTGTTGACATATTAATTATGTGTGAACCAATAGCCCTTCGTTACTGAAATTACTTTATTTTTCTCTTTGGTACTATCAAACTTACTTCTTAAACACTGGATAAAAAATAATTGAGTTAACAGCCAAGGGATAACTGCAGTGTAATGGGAAGAGTGATTGCAGCCATATCAAGATAAAACTAATTTATATATCATATTCCAAATATACACCGAGGTTCTAGGTTTAGGAGTAAATATTGTATGCTTATTATTTTCCATCCTGTTGGGAATTTTGTACCCTTATCCTGATTCCTCTTAATATTTTGGTGTTGAATAACCAGTTCGTAATGATGAATTAATATAAGGAATAAATATAAATTTCTCTTGAAGATAACCTCACAAGGAAAAACATAACCCCTACAGTGCAGGGATAATTTTTAACTTTCCAAACACCAAGATATTTATCCCATTTGGTTGAAAGGGATGTCAAGTCTTCAACCAAAATCTAGCATTGCATCCCAGTGCAAGTAACCTAAGTGCAAGAGTGTCCTAGGAGTTACTATTAATTATTAATTAATTAAATTTCTCTGCTGCCCATCTCTTGTACAGCAACTCTGGGCGGCTTACAAATAAGAAAAATGGCAAATCACTAAAACAATTCAATATAAATACATAAAAATACAAATACAAGATATAAAATGTAACATTCAAGATGGGAAGCTCTTAACCTTGGCGCCCTCACAGGGTCAACCACCCCCATGCATAGCTGTCCCCCCTCCCATCCCAGGCCAGGTGGCATAACCATGTTTTTACTCCCTTCCGAAATGCCGGGACAGTGGGGCCTGTCCTACCCCCAGCGGTAGCTTGTTCCAAAGGGTGGGTGCTATGGCAGAGAAGGCCCTCTTCCTGGACCCTGCCAATAGGCAATCCCTAATGGACAGGGTCCGTAACATGCCCTCTCTGCTACTACAATTTAGCTTAGTGGCAGAGTAGACCTGGCTAGACCTGGAAATTCACAGGCTAAATTCAGAAAAGCTGCTGCCGTTCAGTGTAGACAACTAAGCGAGCCATGGGACTGACTGAGTTTAAGAAAGTTTCTGTCATCTTAGTGGGGTAACACAGCCCCATGCTACAGTCAATATATTTAAATACTGTTTTACATTTCAGATGTTACTTGAACTATTTTGGAATACTATATTGTTAATACGTTGTGTTGGAGGAATGCAGAATCTGGGTTTTTTTTTCACATATCAAATTCATTTTCAATGTTATTTTAACTAAAACCTCTATATTGGCAACTGATTATGGTTCTCTTTTTTTCCTTCCACTGTTTAGTGTGGAATTAGATTTTAAGCAGCAAGAAGACAAACTTCAGCCAGTTCTGAGAAAACTTCATCCTATTGAGGAAACTCAGGTTGCACCTTTGCCTTATTCTCAGGAGAGTTACTCCTCAACTCCCAAGCAAAAATCCAAAACTGAATCAAAAAAGCATGGAAGATGGAAACTTTGGTTTCTTTAACTAAGTCCGTAATATATGGAATTAAAGGTCGCCTTCATTATTTTTTAAAAAAAAACTACATCCACATGAACTTGTGGAGTTTTAAAAAGAGGATCCTAGTAATTTGAACAGGTGACTGTCAGCAAGTGTTACTCTGACAATATTAAGAAAGCATTCTTTCTCACCATATGTACCAAAAAGGCCTTTGTACCTATGAATGAACTTTCAGGAGTAAGGCATTCAAATTGCATACCTTGCCAACTTTTTATTTCAATTTCACCAGTGTGGGATGTTAAAGAATTTTTAAAACCAGGATAGAAATTCATGTTAGCAAAAGGCAAAAATATAATTACTTGCCCACAGTTCCTTTGATTGTTAAAAATAACATTTTAATGTTATATTGCAACTTTATTCACACCAGAGTGGGTATCAGTCCAGTTTTTGTTTTCATTCTTTGGTTTCTTTCTTGTAAAAGAAAGAGCAGAACCTTTCCCCCTGAAGGCCTTCACTGTATATTTAATTTTTCACATATGCTGGGGTGGGTAGTACCATTTTCAGCACATAGATATCCTGAGGAAAGCACAATATTTTCAAATGGTTTGAGACCATGAATAACCTTTAAGATGTGATTATGTGTATACTTGCCTTTCTGTGCTGTAGCATTATGCCAAGTGATTGCACCTCAGTGAAATGCTGGCACCTTTAATTTACTGTCATTTTCATCACACGACCTACTGCTCACTTTGGATGGTGAGCAGTCAAAAGCCACCTAAAGTCAGGGCATGCCTTTAATTACTGACAGTTGACAGGGTCAAAGCTAAGGACACTAAGCTCTCTTAGATGTTATTTTTAATCTGTTGGTACCCAACAGCTAAAACTGTATGTTCTGGCACCATATTTGGAATGGGGGAAAGAGAAGGGAAGACATGCATAATAGTAAGTAACAGATCATTGGCAGCTGCCACAATTTAATACACTTTTGTAATTTAGTCTCGAGAAAACACTATACTCTCTTGACACACTGTGCCAGAAATTTTATAATGTATTGTGTTGTGCTTTATAAAAGTTCACAAGAGCCTGGCAGTTTTGCACATCAAAGGAAGACACTGAACCATCCTAATCCTTCTATTAAAATAGTGTTAGCAAATGAGAACATGAATGAAAATGATGTGCAATTAACAGTTTAAGAGTAGTTACACATATTGAACAAATACTCTACTAGTTATTTCTAGACACTTAATTCCCATCAGTTTCAAAGGCAGGGGATCAAGCACATAGTTAACTGCCCCAGTAATATCAATGGAAGTACTTTATAATACTTGGCCCTGTATTTAAATAATATCTCTGGAAAAAAAAATATTCTGTAAGCTTGCTTTGGAGAATTTTTGCATTTTTTAATACTTCAATTTCAGAAAGGTACCTGAAAAGTACTCTCAAAAAATTATACAGGTTTTTTTCATGACTGCAAAGGAGAAGAAAGTGAGAAATACTGTTTTATTGGTGGAAATCTCCAGTGAAAAAATACATGAATGAAGATGTGCTACATACACTTACTGCAATATTAAACTTAAATACATGTTATACATTTTATATGGACCCATATTAAAAAGTATAATTTGGTTTTATGGAAAAATACTTGAGATAATGTGTTTATGAAAATACAATTGATACATGAGTTAGATCAACTTCAAAACTCACCTATTATTCTATAATACTTTTTTAAGTAATATTCCAAGAGGGCTACAAATTACTGCTGTACGGAAGTATTTCTGAGTTTTATTTTTAGTACTTTTTTTTCTTTTTCACAAAGTAGAAGGCTGAGAACGGTATTTTGATGCGACTGGAAAAGTGTGAATATTGATGTTGGAAAGGAATGGAATTAAACATAATTTTATAATCCTTTAAAGTTCAAAACTTAATTACAAATGATCCCAACATAAATACTTTAAAACCAAATCCTAAATATATCATTAAATGTATTATTATTACTAAACCCAAGACACATCTTCAGAAAATAAGTACATACATAGATTAGACTGAGGTGTTGATTGTGATCCTACAGATAATATCACGTACATATGCAATAAGGTTCAAAATGTGATGGAGGATGCGTGGGCTTGCAATTTCTACATGTCAGGAACACTTAAGACAGTTGCATCTTTTTCCCTCTACAACTAACATGTGATCCCAGGAAAATACATACTTGGCTTAAGAATTCCTGGCAGATGCTGTAAGTTTTCCAAATCACATTTTCCCCTTTCAATCTGGATCACTGCACAGTCCTAATAAGCAACCTAGTTTTTATGACCATGTATTCATGGTCTTAGTAAGGATCATGGCTATTATCCCTAATGAGAGAAATGTAAGTTGTAATTATTGTTTGCATTTGCTGACAGTAAATTCTATACTATAGACTTGCAGTAACTTAGGTTATTAAATTCTCCCAAGTCCATAACATAAAAGTCCATCACAAGGACACAGGAAGCAGGAGCCCAACTATGAACAGGTGCTGTCTCATGCAATTGTGAATGGTCTCTGTCTCACAAGTTATTAATGTGCATGTTAAAAGCTGCACATGTATACATGTGTTTTCCTGATTTTCTTCTAACAAATCTTAATTACTTTTCTAATCACACAACCCAGTTATGACTTCACTCACAGTTTGTTAGCTTGGAAATAATTAGTTGTGGAGAAATGCACAAGAAACCTGTGCAAACTATAGGGCATGTGTCTGCTGGTTTACAGACTATCCTGCTTATTTTCTTTTTCTTTAAATCTGGGCCAAAACAAACATATACATCAGGTATACATATTATAATATGCATCTCTCTGAGATTCTTAGCATATGATCTATGTATTTCAAAAATAGCCCATATTCTCTTGGGCTTCCATCAGCCACAAAATTTCCTAAAACGTATTTGCTTGTTGCCAAGTAACACATTCCATTATACAGGAATCAAACTGGGAAAAGAAAAACATTCAGAGCTGAGAAATAAATTCAGTATTCCATACATGAACAGAGTATTTTCCTAAAACGCTTGCAAATTTTAATTTTTACATTTCCTCTTTCAAAAGATGAAATACATATTCTTGCGCAAAGCTACATATTGTGTTATTGTACCATACTATGTAACTTGTAATAAAATTTATTTGCAAGTGTGTAAAGCGTATCATACTGTATTACATTTAGGATCACTCAGGCACAATTTAGAATTCTGTGGAGAGAAGGTTAAAATCTGTAGTGAAGTATATTTAATTGACATGTGAAATGAAAATACTTTACTGAGATTTCTTGTTTTAAAAAAACAGGTAGGACATCCAAAATGTGTATCATTATTCCAATTTGGTGTATTCCTTAATTTGCTGCTGAATTCATTAGCAATATCATGTGGTTTCAACCACTCGTTTACTTAAATACACTTCCATATCATGCTTTAATTCCATTTCTAAATAATAAATGCTGCAGTAATTTTATATTACTTGCTATTTTCATACTACAAGGACAGTATTTTCTAAGTTTGCATAATTCCCATAAAGCAGCAGTGACATAGATATTTGTTTTAAAATTAATGGGAAACAATACGTGTAAATACCACTTTTTTTCTTAAAAAAATAGACCACTGTAATATACTTTATGTAGTCAAGATAAAATGGAAAATATTAATGTTAAAAATGCTGAGTGTATGAATTGTTTGCTTTGCTTATATTATTATTTTGATTATTTTTGCCTCTGAAAACACTTTTGTACAACAAAATACTGGCTCTGTGTGTCTACTTTTTCTTCAACTTTTGCTGTATCAAGTTTTAAAACCCAAGAGATGAATTTTTCATGAATGTTTTAAAATGAAATTAGATTTTACATAGCGCTAGTTCAGCAACATCTGTGTAATAGCAATGAGTTGATACTATATGTAAACTTGATAATTATCATTGCCATTAACAGACCTCATATTTCACTACAATGAAACCGGGTTTCTAACATCTCTCTCAGCCTTATTTCCCTCTCAATAAAATAAAATGAGTACAAACAGTTTAAATATAGGATATTCAAAGTATTCCCATTTATTTGAAATATTTTTTTTAAAAAACCCTAGAGTTTATATATAAGTATCTCACACTAAAAGGAAAACTGAAAGTAAAAACAATTATGAAAGATGATTTGATTGCAATTATGGCATGCAGAAATGTAACACTACATGCATTAAAATGTAGATTATTATATTAGTGTAGTGCAATATAAAGCTATTTATTTAAAATTATTAAATCTATTTGACTTTTTACAAGGAATTGAAGGTGGTTTACAGAGCCCCCCCCCCCCCGTTTTTTTTCCCACTATGAGGAGGATGAGGATCATCTTTATTTCAGGAGCTCACGGTGGTCTACATACCACTCCCTTCAATTTTCCCAGCAAGGTAGGTTGATCTGAAAAGAGTGACTGGCTTAGAGCACACACTGAGTTTCCATGGTTAACAGTAGACCTGAACTCTGGTTTTTCCAGCCCTGTTGCAGCAACTTAACCTGTATATCATAGTAGCTCTGATGTACCAAATATTAATAGTATAAAACATTAAAAAGCACTACTTGGTTTATCAATCTTTCCAAGCATCCTGCTCATGTTTAGTCATTGGACCATAGTTCTGATTGTCATAATCCAATAGATGCTCACTAATGTTGAAAATTGGAAACACTTGGAAGACGCTCTATTGGGGATAACTAGTTTAATATAATTGAGCGGAAACGAAGTCCCAGTGCAAAACTTGCCACCTCCGTGCAATTCAGCATGCAGACTTCGCTAATCCGTATATCATATGTGACCCATAGTGAAATGTTTTTAAAACAAAGGGCTGAAAAGATGATGGAATACACCTCCCAACTGACAGTTGCCTATGTAAACTCAGACTACTGTAATTCACAGTCTGAAGTAATACAGCTTTCACAGTCACTGCGCTAATGTCTACTACAAACAACAGTAATAGAAATAAAAATACATACTGCAAAGATTATACTGCTGCTTGCTTAGAAGTCTAATTAAAAAAACAATCCTAGAAATTCTCCACAGAATGATGTAATTTTTAAAACAACGTAATTCATATTCACATATTATTCGATCAAAATGTTAAATTATTGGAATTGAGAGGACAATGTTCTACAAGAGTCAGGACTCAAAAGAAGCTGCAGATAAAATATGTACCGTATCACTTGAAAGGATCAAGAGTATCTTTTCAGCATGAGTGTATGATATACGCTCAGAGTTCAACTAGATTTATCAGGCCACATTACCTATCAGTGGACCAAGATAACCAGAAATGACAGCCAAGAAAGCTTGTGAAGGGCAAAACAAGGATCAACAATCATAGGAAAAAACAATAATGAACACTTGAGTTGAGGAAGCAACTGTTTGCCTTCTAGTAGCCTAATTGTACCTTCCGCCTCTGGGTTCTCTCTTCTTTTTGCTGACTCTTGGAACAAAAGCAAGCCTCTTTCCTTGCAGAAGTCAATGGAGTTGAAGCAAATTCCAGGGCCTACTTGCTGTTGTGTGGTGTGACCCTTTCATGGAACCTAAGGAGCAGTGTCAGATGAAGACACTGATACACAAGATCCCAGTAAAGACAGGCCCAATGTGAGACCTGAAAATGTAAAATTGAAGGCTCCCACAGTCTCCCTTACAATAAAACACGGATTTTCCCATCCAAAGCATTTGCTTCCTGAGAAGAGTGCTGCCTCTCCAGTGGAAGATATATAGATGAAGGAGGAACTACTAGATAAATCAAAGGTTAGACATTTTTATCCAGATTGCTACTACAGGAGTACATAATCTATTAAAGAGATACCTAAAGGGATTTTCTATTTGAAGTACCAATGACTCAAAGTTCTATCAGCACCAGTTCTGATTATGTGCAGCTGAGATTAGAATTCAGTAAGATAAGCATATGAAGTATTTTATAAGACTAGAAAGACCACTTACAAAAAGAGCTTAATGACTCACTATGTTGTGAATTACCTGTTACTGGTGAGCATGATAATGAGATATGTGAGATGACATACATCAGCTGTTAGACATTCTCAGACAATTCAACTGTTCACTGTTGGTACAAGGAAAGTACTCATCAGGCTTCCCTTTTGTCCTACCAAGATAGGCCTAACTCATTTGTTCAAAGAGAGGCCAATGGTGGAAGGGAGGGAGGGAGGGAGGAAGGAAGGGAGGGAGGTGTTCAACAGAAGAAGAGACAACGTCCTTTGTGAAGTAGTCTTCTATAGAAAAATCAGTTATTCATAGACAAAGACTATATCCCATTTCTATGCTGCAGAACTGAATCATCATTCTTCTCTACTGCGTATTGAACAGGTTGCACCTAGAATACTGCATCCAGTTCTGGGCAGAGCATTCCAGGAAGGAAAATGACAAACGAGCTTATTCAGAAGAGAACCACCACGATTTCAAAGGGCTTGGAAGAAAAAAAAAATGCATGAGGAATGGTTGGAGGTGTTGGGTATGTTTAGCCTGGAAAAGAGAAGAATGGGGAGATACAATACAGTATTTGATTTCAAGTATCTGGAGGGCTGCCTTACAGAAGTTCAGAGTTGTTCCAGAAGATAGAACAAGACCTAATGGCTTTATAAGGAAATGGCCTTTGGTCAGACATCAGGAAAAAAAAATTAACAGTTAAAAGCAGTTCAACAATAGAATAGACTGCCTTGGGAATCTGTAACACAAAAACGACATATTGTTAAAGTGGGAGAGAAGGAATTCATCAACAGGATCCAATCCATGGTTAATGTCACTTGCTAAAATCAGTTCAGAATATGGAAACTCAATCAGCAGATGCAGTAGATAATCTGGGGGGGGGGCGGGGGGGGGGGGACAATCAGCATTGGTTTATGACCCAGCCTTCCTATTCAATGAAAATGTGTGAAAAAAATTAGTGAAACAATTTCACTGGGACAAAAGAGCTGTAAAAAGGACACAGATGTTCTCAATACTGGCTGTATGTTAAATTCCATCAAATCTCAGTTGTCAAAGGTCAACTTCATCTGCCAAAGACCCTGTCCTTGATCTGAATATTCGGGATTAGAGGGAAATTCCAGCTTTGGGCACTTCAGCCTAAAGCTAAGAAGAGACAGAGAAACTATTAAGGAAATCTAACACCAGTTCTTTTGAATGACTCCAAGGCATTCAACAGGAAACCACACTGATGTTATGGAACATATGGAGACTATGCTTTACAAAGTATCACTTTCAAAAGTTTACTAGACAACCCATGACCCATTGAGTCATTATTTCAGAGATATGTCCATACCAGATTCCTCAATGCCTTCAACAATAGCAGAGCTTCTAACGTACTACCTTCACTGGAAAAGTTCTTAAAAATTTAGAGAGATATTTAAAGAGGTATCTGCCTTGAAAATAGTCCATATCATTCATATGGAACTGTATGGCACAGTTAAATATCAGGAGTTGACTACAGAGTATGTTTTATGACATTTTGTATTATGTCATAAAATGTTTTATAATTTTTATCTCATAAAATGTTTTATAAAATTTGCCAAATTTCTATTCCATGAGAGTCATGTGTCCGGATTTTGGATGTATTCTGTAAGTTGGCCCATTTGAGGTACCTTAGTTCAATAATTGTCATCTTACAATGAGCCATTTTCAAACAGACACCAGAGTTTTAGTAGTATATAGATGAACCAGTTCTGACATTTTCCTACCTAGGAATGAGAATCTCTGGACTTGATGGCTACATACTTGTTGTATTATGGGCTGCACCTAGCCTAAAAGTAGGATGCATCCAAAGCAATCTCAGTATTTTTATTTAATTTATTTAATTTGATATTTTAATTTAATTTGATATTTTAAAATGCTTTTTAACTATTTGGTTAAAAATTATTGACCAATCTATAGAAAAAGTAATTTACTAGATAATTATTTTCCTTATTCTATAAAGCAAAATCTCTTTGCTGAAAAAACAACTGAACAAACTAGCTGGTGAAGATTCTAAATAAAGATTAGAAAAATTAGATACATAGAGATAAACCACATTTACACACCATTCAAAAGAGATAATAAAAAAGCTAAGAAGGAAACAGACTAGAACACATCCTCTCCAGCAACCAATGCTCAAATAAGCAGGAATTAACACCAGACATCAAGCAGAAATCAATACCGTAATCAAGTAGAAAACATTATCCTAATCAAAGAACTACCAAGGAGAAAACCACACCCCACCAACACTGGCAGGGCAAGCTACTGTATATAAACAGAGAGTAAACGCCACACTCAACTAGCACTGATGATGTTACCTAGTTGGATAATGAAACATCTGCAATCAAACCACCAAGCTCAGAGAGCACCAAGGACTCCACAGTTCAACCCTGAGCTAAATATATTCTCTTCTATTGAAAGATTAGAAAAATTATCCGTAAGTTTTTAAAGATTTAATTTCTAATATAGAATGTCTAGCTAGGTGACCTTTCTAATTTGAATCCTATGATTTATTTCTTGGAATTCAATAGTGAAAAATTATTTATTTATTTTAATTGCATATTGATAAGCTGAATACATGAACTTTCAATCAGGGTCAGTAATGTTAATTTCACTAGAATGCCAATATGCATCTTTCAAACTAACCTTAATACATGCATAACCACCATGTGCAGCATCTAAGTAAAAAGCTGCAAAGCTGATCAGCATACTAAAAGTTACATCAGAATAATGTTGATTGTGCTCAAGAGCAGTTGTGTAACCTGAAGAGAGTAACTTCTCCAGATAAACAGTGTATTATATATTCATACTCAGCAGTTAAAGATGCACCCAGAAAATGTTACTTCAATGAGAAAAAAAATAAAGCAAACAATTACAGCCAAGCTAATCTTTAACACAAATTGTAAATTAGAAAACACATTCAGAATTGCAAATTATGTTCTACTTTGAGACTGTTAATTGTATAAACCTTATAAATTAATTAAATCAATATCCACCCCCAACAGAAATCTATAGTGTAGATTTATATAATCTGTACTTCTCCCTAGATGAAGCAAGCAAGATAGATTTTAATGAATTATAACATTTGAATTAAAAAATAAACTGAGACCAGGAAATGTAATCTAATTGTGAACAGATCAGCTATGGCACAATAGGAGTATTAAGCTAAGATTTCAGTTCAAATCCTCAACCATGAAGATTCCTCAATTACCTTGTCCTTCCTCACATTTTCCTCATAGGAGTTTTATAAGGTTAAAAGGGCAGAACCATATTCACAACCCTAAACATGTTGAAGGAGATGTGTGATCAAAACAGCAACCCAAAAATAATGCCTAATTTCCACAGAAAGTTTAACCAAACCTGAAGGTAAATGCGTGCTTCCAAATATTGTTGAAATCATTATAAGCAGTGGGTGGAAGGTGAGACTTGGTTTCTATAACCATAAACTAACTTTGAACAGATGGGGCCATATCTTTGGCTGGCAATTTTGAGTGTACTTGGTCATCTAGGCTGCATACATTGCAATTCAGGAAAATTTAAATGGCTATTATGTCCAATGGTTAACATTGTATAAGCTAAATTGCTTCTAATTTGATTCTAATGAATCAAATTAGTTCATTCAACTCCTGAAGTGTAATATCTCACATAAAAAACGAAATTCTCATGGAAAAGATGCCTTGCCTAAAAACATCCTTCAGGACAGGCAAAATACGGTTCCATGGAAGGAATACAATGCAAATACAATGTGTGACAAAAGGGATTTCTTTGAAATGTTCTCCGTTATCAGAAAATAAAAAGTAAGTGTATACATGTATCTAGTTATACAAGCTCAGCATCCAAAGGTACAGACCATCAATGATACTCCAAAGAATATCTGCACTAACTGCATAGTTGCAGGATTTTTTTCATGTTTAGAATAACAACAACTTAAGGATCACTGTGTAGTGACTTTTTGAATCAGATATGCTCAAATACGCAAGCACCTCTGTGGAAATGACAGCAAATAAGTGAAAAAAAAAAACCCACACCTCTCTACAACTTATCTACTAACACCCTATTCCCTTTCTTAAGTAAACTACTTGTGTGTTGTATCCTGAGAAATGCTACAGTGCTGTTGACATTTATGAAGCTGCCAAAACAAATACAGAACAAGCAATTCACCACTAGCTACCTGGGAGCATGGCACAAATTTAAAACTGCCAATTTGAAATTGGTGTAAAGACATTTTTGTTGATTTCAACATGTTCTTAAGTTTGGGGAGGAGGGCTATCAAAGTAAATGCTCACAAAAGCTGAATTTTCCGAAGTCAAACCTAAGAATGTATTTCTGTATTCCTAACAAAATTACATACTCTACAGAAACGTTGTACATTCTGCCAATCTACTACAGTAACAATGCTGAAAGTTGGAACTATTACTGTTATCACTGCAGTAGCAAGAAGAGTTCAGCAGTAGCAATGGTGAATGGGACAAAGTTGGGACAAATCTGTATTGTGTGTGATCTCCAAAGGTCTCAAGGCTGCAGCCTTGGGAATTACACTTAGAACTTTTCAATGCCATCTTTATTAACTAGTTTATGACTGCAATGATAAGTATGTGAATAAAAGTATGGGATTAAGAGATTTCTGATTTAGTTTTGAGAAAAAATATTCAACACTAAATCTTGAGTCACACTATTTCAATCTTTCCCTTTATGAACAGCCCTCCATTTGAACAGCAATGAAGTACAACAATTAATAATTTAAGATTTCTTAACCAATCCTCTGAATTATATATGTCTTCTCGGATCAGTAAATGCTTTATGCAGCACCATTGCTATCTATGATAATTTCTGTATCTGGGGGGAAATTACTGAAATCTACATTCTGTTTTGAGAAAATGGCTAAATTCCTATTCTGAAGTAGCAGCAAAGACATGTCCTCGTTTCCCACCTTTTTGTGCTTCTAGCATAATTACTAAAGATTTGCTCCTATGGCCTTGTTTTGTCTTTGAAAGATTTAGATAAAGGTATCACATGAGAATGCTGTTCCTTTCTTATTCATTTTAATTTTCACAAGACTACTACTTGTATCTAAGGTGAATCAAATGGGTGTGGATAGCAATTATTTTTATTTTTTTAAAGGTATATTCTTAGCTATTAAGAATTAAGAGTTACTTTTTGTAACCATTTCTTATTATCGTGAAGTACCGAGGTTTTCTCCATATCAAGCTCAAGTTCTGATGACTTAATGAATACACCTATGTACAGTAGTTTCATTGGCAACAGTATAGAAGTTGTTTGCTGTTGTCTTCTTCTGGAACAGTTTTTAAATTTCCCAGTTTAGCCTAGAGCCCTTGTGTTTCCTGGATGTCTCCCATCCACTACTAACCAGGTCCTGTCTGCTTGTTTTCCAATCCCAGACAAAACCAGCCAAGTGTTTCCACCTGTTGATTTAGGGTCAAATGCATACTCTTTTTATCAGTTTCAGGAGGAATAAAAAGCATAATAATTAATTTGACATGGATCCATGGAGGGTCAAAAGATACATGCAAATGTTTATTTGCAATGAAAATCTTACTATTATTACATAATTGCTTGTATCAAAGTGAATCATCACTGATTTTGCCAGAATGAATTCCATTCAGAAATGCATTGAATCATAAAAGGTAAGTGCTCCTCTAAAATTCTTGGTGCTGTCAGCATTCATTAAATACGTATGGTGTGTTCAACTGTACTGCTTTCTCAGTTATTGCTCATTTTCCAAATGCATATATTTAATAAGTGTAGTTGGTCGTAAATGTCTACTTGAAGGCTTAACATTTCAAATATATTTTACTAGATTTCAGACAACAGAAGACAAGCCTATGCAAAATCTATCAAATCAAATCTTAAATGTATCTTGACTTCATAAAGCTATAAATCATAAAGAAAAACAAGTTACAAAGTACAGTATTCAAAATATAAAATAAGAAATTAAAAATAATTTGCTTCTCATCAATGCACAAGATTACTAAGAAAAGTTCACAATGATTTTCCCAATTTCTTCAAAAACCTTTGAGAAAAAAGACTAATTGGGCATTGACACCAAAGATGGTAATATGCTTTCAATCCCATTTGGTTTACAATTTCATCAATATGGTCTAGAAAAGCTACAATCTATTTTAGTGGAATGCAGTGGCATCTGTGGATTACCTTACTAGTCTTTTTTTTTTTTTGGATGATGATTTGTTGAAATGAATTTAACAGAAATTTTGTGCCACAAAAAGTTCAAATCCCAAATCTTCTTCCCAGGATTTTTAGATTTTCAAGATTGTCTACCATGCTCAGTATCAGAGCTTGAAGTGGTCACTATACTATTTTCGAAATAATATCAATGGTTGTTAATTCTTGATATTCTTGATATTACAAAAAAATAAACAAGCATGATATTAGCCTTCTTGCCAGGCTCAGTAATATATCTTAATTCTTTAGCCACTTAACCCCATACTCAGGGACTTGTTGACAGCAGCAGCTCACAGAGATGGCGTAGTTATACAAGTTGCACATGGGTAGACAGGTATGCATGCTGCTTCACAGTTCAAACACTAGACCTTTCCTCCCATTTTTTCAAATCAACGGAAATTTGGCTGGCCTTGATATTGGGAGATAGCTACTCAATAACAGTTCTGCCTAACCTGAGAACTGCTGGTTCCTACCTTTTCAGCATTAGTCCTTACACATGGCAACGCCCTTCTACTATCAATCAGTCAATCAATCAAAATGAATGTTTGGCTAAATTCATATATCACCATAAGCCATGGTTTGCTTCAAAATTCACCATTGGCTGGTCCCTCACACTGTACTGAGCTATAAACAATGGTTTGCAAGCCACACTGTCTACATTAACACAAAACAGTAAGCTGCAATTATGTAAAACAGATTATGGTTTAGCACAGTTTGTGAAACCAAACTTGGTCACTGCTGCTTTCTATTTTTTCTGAATGAAGGTAAAGGTTACAGAAGATCACATATTCTGAACTTGCTCCAATGTGATAAATTCACCCTCTGCTAGAAGATACATACTTTACTTTTCAAGACCACTAGTATAATCCAATTGCTTCTGTTTTTCAAATACGTGACACTGTTCTTGTATTACCAATGATTACATCCTGAGTACAGCTAACAGCATTTTGAATTAAGCTTTTTGAACTATTAGAACACCAAACCCAAATCAAGGTTCAAGATGGTCTAAGAAAATGTTATGGTTTACAGCATAAAATATCAATGAAACTAATCTCCTTCCAATTTCCAGACAGTGATCATTTATCAGAGCCATTAACTTCAAACTTTATCCAAAAGGGATTGGAGAGGGTTGTTTCATCTTACACTGATTGAAATTGCTAGCATATAGCTTTTCCTACCTTCCTTCCTAAAGGGATTCATTTAAACACTGTTCTAAATGAGCCCATTTTCCTCATGCTAGCACTGGTTTAAAGTTAGCAGTACTGCTGCTTAAAAGAATAGAGAGATCACATGTTACTTCTCTCCAAAAAGCATCAACAAAACGTCTAAGCAGCATGACAAAATTGTACAAATATATATTACTAGACAAGGATCCAAACATTCAAAAGCTCAAGCACTGCCAATAATATCCCAAGGAAACAGAAATTAAAGCAGCTAGACAATTTCAAGTAGTGGACGCTTTTGCTAAAACAGGCAAAGATACTGAATTAACAATAAGATGGCTATAATTTGGATAGAATTCAATCAATTTCATCAGAAAACTATTATACAAAATTGAAACAGAATGAAAACATTCTTCATCCTCTGATAGTTTTATCTTAGGGCTAAGCATTTTTGTTTATTTTCTTTCTTTCTTACTAATTAGGGCTTATATGCCCAAGGATTTTGAGGCTTACATTTCCTCCTCTTGAAAAGACTTTTTTTTAAACAAAAAAAACCAGTAAAACAAAATAACTACTACAACTAAAATTACAAAAAGTTTTAGCACCCAAGGAAGACTCAAACACTAAAACACAATCCATAAAGGGGGGGGGGGGCTCACTGTTTTACTTCCCAGGCTTGCTTTAAAATTTAAGTATTAATCTGCCTGGTGCTAAACACACGTGCCACAATAAAGTTTAGCTAATGCATTAATTATACAATAACATAAATGTAATAGTCCTATATTAAGGATATATGGTGTTATATAATTGAAACAAATATAAATAACTGAAGAAACAAGTCATGTCACAGGTCAGTAAAGGAGAATACTGCTATGAGCAGAATACAAGAATAGGTCCTAACAAATCTGTTCTGAGCAGGTTATAGTTCTGTACTGTAAACTGGAAGACACGAGGGAAAAAAAGAAAAAAAAATCCGCAGCAGATAAAGGCCAAATAAAATAAAGAATTAAATAGCAAGAGGTGAAATGTCTGAAAACACCAGAATTTCTTTTTCTCCTGGTATAAAACCCAACAATGACAATTGCTAGAATTGTCACATTTGCTAGAATTGCTAGAATTCTAGACAAAATTGTCAAATGGGCGATAGAAACACCCTTTTCTATTATTTGTAAGCTCCCCATCTGAATGAATTAGAAGTAAACTATGCTACTTCTGTCAAAAAATTCTTTTTTCTTGTATTTCTGAGACAATTCAATGTTACTAAAATACGTCTCCTTTGATTTCAGGCAGGAAATTTAAAGCTACTGTCTTCAAAACAAGTAAAAGAGAATGAACAGCAACTGTTCCTTAAAACTTTCCTGCTTCAAAGTCTTTAAGGATTAGTGGCTAATTTATATCAGCCACATATTTTGTGACTATGAAATTAAATTGAGTAGACTAGGTTAATTTGACCAGATAAGAATTTGGAGACTTTTGTTTTGAAAGGAGCATTACGAAGATCCTAAACTCGATTTCATATATAATCCTGCAAACTTAACCAGCATCTTTATTCTAATTACTGGTTTCATGACTTAGAAATACAGGAGGTACTTCTCTCAAACACAGATGCACATTTGCAGTTAAATATTTAAGAAGGTCTTTTTCATGTGGCATCCTATTTATATAGATGAGAGGAAATACCTCATTTTATCATGAAATATTGAATAAGATTTTGATTTAACTGCAAAATAACCTGATCATTTTTAGGAAATAAAGTATTTGTATCATTTATCCATACAAAGCTACATTAGGACTACTCCAATATCTAACAAAGAAGGAAATTAAAATCAGGGACTAACTGAAATCTTACCTACAACGAAATCTCTAAACAAATCAGTATATATCCAAGTAATCACAGAAATGAATTTAAGAAAGACATTTCATTCCCACTAAGGTGAAACTATCACCTGCAGACAGAGGCAGGATATATCGTTTCAATTTTCTTACTTGGTTAAAAAGCAAAATAAATTTTTTCTTCCTTTTAACATGTTTCCTTTCTGAACTTTTCACTGCTGCCTTAGCAGAGAAAAGGTACTGTGATTCTGTTTGTCAAGGCAAAGAGACTACACAATTTGCCTTGAGCTGTCTCCGGCTGGTGCTACAAAAGAAGGCTTCTCTCAGTGCTGCCTGAGGTGTTCAGGCTGGACAGCTTTGGCGGATGCTGCAGGGCTCAAGTAGCCTTTGCTGAAGTCACCCAGCCTGGAAGCATTTCAGCCAGCTCTGCAGGAGAAGTTTGAGAGGGGATAAAAAGCAGCACAATGAAAGCAACATGGTCTCATCGCTCTAATAAACAAGGAGACCATGTTACTTTGTGAAGCAGTTTCGAGGGGTTACTTCATATAGACCTTCTCTGACAAGAAGTCCTCTTCAGCAAGGCCCTGCTGCAAACTGAAACTTCAGAGCCTTCACTAGAGTAGCACATACCATACTTTCCTTTATGCTTCAATATTCTCAGTATTTAAAGATGCTTACACTGGGAATGGAGTATATAAAGATTAGAATTTGATATAATTTCTTTTGATCTGAATTCATATACATTTTGCCATTGATTATGCTTTAATTTCTGATTTATTATGTAAAGTTTTTCATTTATTATGATTTTAATCATTTACATTCCAACTTCTTTGTCTGATTGCTCATTTTATTACACTGATTACTAGCTGATTACATTCGTTATATTATAATCAATTCATTTATTATGCTTTTATTGTGAAATGTATGGATAATTTAATACCATATTTTCACTGTTTTTCTATGACTTGACACCAATTTGTCTATTTTAAATTTTAAAGTTATTTTCCTTTTTAATTCATCAGTCACTCTCTATCAGCTAACCCTCCAATCTTAATTCAGTGGTCATCCTCCATCAGCTCATAGGAGGAGCTGAGAATAAAAGGAACTCTGAAGATAGATACAAGTGAGACAGATGGAAGAGATTCTGAAGAAAAATATTCAGCCATTTTTTTTAATGAAGCCAAAATTAACATAATAGAAAAAAATACAACAATTCCATACAAATAATAATAATATATATCATGGCTTTATAGTTCCTATTTTAGAAAGAATTTTTAATTTAGTCCTAGATATTATAAAATGAAAATACTGCATAAATACAAAAGTGTTATTTATTTATTAGAATGAACCAATAGTTCAATTTCATATCTCTCAAAGCAACTGAATGGGAAATTGTTTAGTATAAATCCCAATAAAATTAACCAAGCAATTAGGATTTTTCCCAAATGTTGTAAACATACTGGATCCTACAGGAAGGAACTCTAGTGGATTATGCACTTTCCTATATTGCAAAAATATTTTTGTATATTTACCAAAAAGCACTTACTATGAGTTCTGAGTCACGTCCCATTGATATGACTGTTCTGTTTACTGTCCTCAATAGCTTTTCCATAATTATCTGCACATGTCTTTGTGTTGGTCCCTAAAAGCAAAACACACACAAACACACACAAGAATTACCAAAAGCAGTTCAAGATTAAATAGCTTTATGTATGTAGCAAACAATTTTGAATCCCTTTGCTTCAGTCTCACTATGAATCAATGCTCAAAAGTACTGATTTTCTAAAGCAGTGTCCAAATATAGGAAGTCTATTAAAATTTTTCAGCTCTATGGCCATCTCTGAATGATGTAGACAGGTTAATTAAAAGGGAATTGTAGGAGAAAACAAACATTTCCAAATGTATGCCACATCTATTTAACTTTCTTTGGTTGGGATCTTCAATATATAATGTTCTTGAATAGCCAATCCTCAAAATACTTTTTTTTTCTTTTAATGTTAATAGCCATGGCCTAATAACTGATATCCCTAGGAAGGAGGCAATGGCAAACCACTTCTGAAAAAACTTGCTAAGAAAACTGCAGGGACTTGTCCAGTCTCTGAGAACTGAACGGATTAAAAAATAAATAACTGATGTATTCCATGCTAAAGCCAAGTATAAATAGTAACTACAGGCGGTACTCCTAGACTTAACTGGTGCATCTGTATCCATGAGTTGTATCCAAGATCTCTTTCATACATACAGCAAAGTGAAGCACTACTTGAAAAGAACTCCTTCATGCAGTCTGTATGAGTTGTACCTGCTAAAAAGGGAATCTCTGATTCTCACACTAGAGGAAACCATTATATAAAAACCTTCAAGACTGGAAGTGCACAGCTGCACAGACACTGATTTGAAAAGGTGGGAGGAAAATGCCTAGTAATTAAACCTGGGGACTAACATATATAGAGGACAGGATTCCAGGATGCTCTTTGATGAAAAACTTCTTTATGTAGATGACTTCCTAATTCTTTGCAATAAATCTACTTATCAAACCCTATTTTATCTGCTTGAGAATGCAGAGCAGGAAGAAAGTTTAATTGCTATAGATGGTACAAAGCCCCAGCACAGTGTTTACTTCCAAATGGTACCATACAATGATATAGAGAAGCTTCTAAAGACAGTTCAATAATTGAAACGACAACAAAAGGACAGTTGCAGATGACAGCTAAGAAATAAAAAATTGTAACTAATTTAGTCCAACTGCCAGTTACAATAATAATATTGATCTTAAAAGATTAAACAAATGCGGCTATTAGAAGAACCCTAAGGCCAATTTCACTATTCCTTACTGAAAGCTTATGAAAACTGGCAATAACACACAAACACATAGAACTCGCTTTTCACAGATGTGCACCTATAAAAACTTCTCTTTTAAAGCTGCCTCCAATTGCAATTGAATTTTGTTACAAAGGAACAACGTTTGCTATTATGGCTGTTACTTTTTTGCATGTTTGTTTGTTTTATTTTCTATCCCGCCTTTATTATTTTTATAAACAACTCAAGGGGGCGAACATACCTAATACTCCCTCCTCCTCTTTTCCCCACAACAACTCTAGAAAAGAGGAGTAGGAAGGAGTATTAGGTATGTTCGCTGCCTTGAGTTATTTATAAAAATAATAAAGGCGGGATAGAAAATAAATAAATAAATGAAAGAATGAAAGCAAGCAAGCAAGCAAAAAATGTAACAGGCATAATAGCAAACTTTGTTCCTTTGTAACAAAATTCAATTGCAATTGAAGGCAGCTTTAAAAGAGAAGTTTTTATATAATTTGTGTGTGTGTGTGTAAGCAAAAATTACCAAAAGAAAAGTGTCAGTATTTGGAAGGAATTTATTTTCCTATTTAAGAAAGGATGAATTGGTTTCATTGTCTTTATCATCAGTGCTTGTTAATAGTTTCTTTGCTTCCTGACCCTCATAATTAATTTTTTCACCAATAAATATTCTCTTCCATTTCCCAATAATTCCTTAGGAAATGGACTTTTGTCACCATTCAAAAATGAGTTCTCTCAGTTCAGCCTATCCATCTCTTCCTTACTCTGCCTTCTCAGCAGGTCTGCTGGCACCTTCCTAAGCAAAAGTCTTCAACTTTGCTAATCTCAGCAGGTAAAGAAACTAGAAGATAATTGCTTGCGCCCCAAGGTGCATGGCAACCAACTTTGTTTTTTCATAAATATTAAGTCCTGCACCAGTGGATTGTATTACCAATCAAAATCACATTTAGTAAAGACTGCAGGAAAGTTTAAAACACAGGACACTGTTATACTGTGTATCTTGCATGCTAAAAGCTACATTTAAGGTAAGAGTTCACTTGCTTAATCCTTAAGGAATACCAAGCCCTTTCAGTGCATAAAAGAAACTTGGTCAAACAAGCATAAGAGCTTCCTCATGCTGATAAAGTTACATACTGAGATTTAGGAACAATATAGTGCAATAATAAATTCAGTTACTGACAGCTACACAAAAGAATAGCTAAGCTGAGTGTGTTGAATTCACACTTTTTGGTATGACGCAATAGTGCCTTTTAAAGTATCTGCTTAATAAGACCCATGCCGAGAGGCTCAACAGATAGTATCTTATTTCTTAAACAACTTCTCTCATTTTTATACAATAGCACAACTGGTGAACTCAGTGTCTTTATCATTCAATCTCAGGGTCATAATTTTCAGATTTGGCCAACAGTCTGAGTGGCAGCAGCTATCATAATTATTCTTTAGTGGGAAATTTTAGGAAAAGGGGACTGCCAGGAAGCTTTAAAATTATCCCTTCTCCCAATCTGTGACATCTGGGAAAGCTCCTGTGTTATGTATTAGTAACAAAAGGACAACCATACCTAGACTATTGTGTAGTTCTCAGAGAACCATTCTCTGTTTATTCCTTTTAGTGAGATAGTCATATGATATGCATTGTTTTAAAAAGGTAAAACAATTTTGGGGTTTGATATGTATTTTAAATTCACAGGTTAATAATTCATACTGTCCTACAAACATACAAGATTTATCCATGGCTAAGAAGGTTTGTTTGTGTTTTTCAAAGACAAGCCATTTTCAAGGCCAAACTAAAAAAGCAATGGACTTCCCATGGTGATAAAACTTTAAAATAAAACTTGTCAGTGCTCTCTCACACACATACTTTAAACAAACATCTATGCTTATAAATACAATTAAAAGCCATTTTCAAAAGACTATGGCATGAAAACCCAAAGTCCTCCTTGTAGAACAGCACATGGATGGATGGATGGATGGATGGATGGATGGATGGATGGATGGATACAGCAGCACTCACAAGGCCACACTGCATAATTTTCTATTCCTGTTCTCACTGCAACTAGGAATGTTGTTAAGAAACCTCTTAATTCCTAGACAGTAGCTTTATTTTAATTTGTTTGTTTTTCAATTTGTATGGCAGCCCATCTCATCTAAGCAACTCTGGGTAGCTCTGGGCTTATTAAGTAAGTTCCCATTGAGTTTTCCTCGTATTTCTCTTAGGAATCTAAGTATGTCAGGAAATGCAATCTGAAGCAGCAAAAACCAACCAGCCCTTAAACTGAATAATAAAAAAATGTAGTTATCTATACGAATCTAGTCCATGGATAAAGGAGTATGGATAAGGTGCTAAAGCTCAGTCTCTGCTGAACTACTGAAACAGAGACTACACTTTTATCACAGCATCCCTACTGAATGGTATAGACCATCTGAAATGTGGTGCTTAACTGCAGCCAAGAGAAAGCTTGAGGTTCATTCTTTACCAACTATCACATCTGCAAAGAGAAATAAAGTGCTTGCATTCCAGTAGTTCTGGATCTTCAAGTTCCTAAGCAAACTTTATATTTAATTATAAATTTAATTTATATTAACTTTATATTAGATTAGGTATAAATGACATATCAAATACATGCCATAATACCAACTTTTCACCTTTTCCATTCAAAGCAGAACTCTAGGTGAATGGCATTATTAGAAAAACAAATGCTCCATTTTTTAAACCTCAGTTTTATTCATAGCAGTTTCAAAAATTCAAAATGTCAGAATTAAATATATACAATGGTTACTAACCACATCTTTCCTATATAGAACTTCAAGAATATTACTGAGCAATCGGCAACAGGCATCCAGGTCTTCTTGCCTTTCCAAATGATACTTCAGCTGATCCGTCATCATTGGCAGCAAGATCTCCCTACAGTCTACATATCAGGGAAAGGGGTGGGAAAGGAAATAGAATCAAGCAATATCTGTGAAATTGCTTCATTTATGACAAAATTTCAAAATAAAAGTGTCTCAAAATCTATAAAAATAACAAAGTCAAAGTTCAAAGTCACATTTCTAAAAATAGCAAATTGGTTTTACTAATATATTATCTACAGTGTTTCTAATATCCAAATATATCCATGTAGTCTTTTATTTATTATATATCTCTAAGAACATCTAAAACATAGTAAATAGCATATAGGTGATCACTCAACCAAAGAGATATATTTGCCTTTTTGAAACTTGTTGAGTAAATTACACCAAATATATCTAAGTATATTATTGTTGTTGTTGCTGTTGTTGTTGTTTATGGCTGCCTACTTCAGAAGACTCTGGCGGCATCAGACTGTGCAATTAAAACATTTAAAAAAAACAAAATATAGCAGCCTGATCTAAAAAACAACCATAACACTCAAAAAGCACAACAGAGGCTCCACAAACACACTCACCCCAGGCCTAGGAACAAAACTAGATCTTAAGGGCCTTCTAGGGGAATTTTTTTTCATAGACTGCTCAAAGTTGTTCCCATCAAATATAGTGTGAGATACAATAATATTAATACTTATAAAAGATATAATACACTAAGACAAACTAGTGCTTCCTTATAACTGTGATTGGTCAAGGGTCATGAGTGCACTGATTCATTTGAAGGGCTCCACCTTTGCTGAAACCCCAACAGCTGAGCATGTGGTAGGAAGGATGTCCTCACTGCACATGCTCTTAGTGAATACTCCTATTTTCCTTTCAGTGCTAAATGGTCTTGTACAGCAGTCCTGAAACCTAGGAATACATACTTAAGCCTTGCCCATCTGGCTTATTTGAGATAACTGAGGGAGGATGTCTGGGTAGATCCAGGAAGTGGTGGACACAGTTTTGCATACTGGAATCTTTAGAATAAATAAAGATTAAAAAATAAAAAATAAAACCTGATTTGAATCTAGAGGTTTATAGTAACTAACACTTATTCATTAGTACCCAATTTCTGGGCAAGATATAAAGGAGAGGGCACTGTCTGTCCAGCTCCAGACATTTCTGGAATTATTTTGACCCAATGCTATCTAAATTCAGCCCTGATTTTGGGACTGAATTAGCCTTGGTCATTCTGATGGACTACCTCCTTGGGGGCAGGAGGAGACAGGGAGTATGACTGTTGATTTTTCATGACCTTGCAGTGGCTTTTGATACCATTCATCAGACTATACTTCTAAACAATCTCCCTTCAGTAAGGGTTGGGACCACTATTCTATGGTGATTCCACTCTTATTTGAAGGGATGGCTTCAGAAAGTAGTACTGAGTGGGCCTCATCAGCTTGACAGTTACACTGCAGAGTGCCACAGGGCACCACCTTGTTCTCAGTACATATGAGACCATTAGAGTCAATATGGTAATGAACCCTATTCTCCACCATAACATTTGAATCAAGAGATAGTACATATTCTAAACTGATACCTAGATGCAGTAATTCATTGGATCATATTAAAATGAATGCCTTATAGCTGGGAAATCTCCAGGTAATGGAATTGGACAGTTTGCATACTCTAAATGGGCTTGTACTCTTCACAGAAGGAACTACATAGTTTAGGAATGACTTTCATAGTCATTGTCACTTATATGACCTATGTTTTGGCTTATTGGGCTTATATATCTATGGAAGAATAGAGGCATAAAGACAAAAGCAGCTTTTTTGTGTACTGGGAAACAGATTGACTCCATTTGTGTCTGGAGACAAAAACTTTGAGAAAACATGTTGAACCTGAGTATTACAAACCTAACTCATTATGAATGAGTCTACATTCAGAAAGCCAAGCTTTCTCCAAGAATCTCCATTAGCAGATGGAGAACTGGCATACTGAGATGCCATTTCAACAACTTAATACAGCTGAGCCAAGTAACTAGAGACTCCTATAAATGTTCCACCTTTATTAACTAAGAGTTCACTCCACCCTGTTGAGAATCCTGGAGTGTGTCTTTTAGTGCTTACTCAGATAAGATTGTTTTTGTTGTTGTTTGTTTAGTCGCTTCCGACTCTTCGTGACCTCATGGACCAGCCCACGCCAGAGCTTCCTGTCGGTCGTCAACACCCCCAGCTCCCCCAGGGACGAGTCCGTCACCTCTAGAATATCATCCAACCACCTTGCCCTTGGTCGGCCCCTCTTCCTTTTGCCCTCCACTCTCCCTAGCATCAGCATCTTCTCCAGGGTGTCCTGTCTTATTATGTGGCGAAAGTATTTCAGTTTGGCCTTTAATATCATTCCCGCAAGTGAGCAGTCTGGCTTTATTTCCTGGAGTATGGACTGGTTTGATCTTCTTGCAGTCCAAGGCACTCTCAGAATTTTCCTCCAACACCACAGTTCCAAAGCATCCATCTTCCTTCTCTCAGCCTTCCTTATGGTCCAGCTCTCGCAGCCATGTTACTACGGGGAACATCATTGCTTTAACTATGCGGACCTCTGTTGCCAGTGTGATGTCTCTGCTCTAAACTATTTTATCGAGATTGGTCATTGCTCTTCTCCCAAGGATTAAGCGTCTTCTGATTTCCTGACTGCAGTCAGCATCTGCAGTAATCTTCGCACCTAGGAATACAAAGTCTTTCACTGCTTCTACATTTTCTCCCTCTATTTGCCAGTTATCAATCAAGCTGGTTGCCATAATCTTGGTTTTTTTGAGGTTTAGCTGCAAGCCAGATTTTGCATTTTCTTCTTTCACCTTCATCATAAGGCTCCTCAGTTCCTCTTCGCTTTCAGCCATCAAAGTGGTATCATCTGCATATCTGAGATTGTTAATGTTTCTTCCAGCGATTTTAACTCCAGCCTTCAATTCCTCAAGCCCAGCATGTCGCATGATGTGTTCTGTGTACAAGTTGAATAGGTAGGGTGAGAGTATAGAGCCCTGCCGTACTCCTTTCCCAATCTTAAACCACTCTGTTGTTCTGTGGTCTGTTCTTACTGTTGCTATTTGGTCGTTATACAGATTCTTCAGGAGGCAGACAAGATGACTTGGTATCCCCAAAGCACTAAGAACTTGCCACAATTTGTTATGGTCCGCACAGTCAAAGGCTTTAGAATAGTCAATAAAACAGAAATAGATGTTTTTCTGAAACTCCCTGACTTTTTCCATTATCCGCAGATATTGGCAATTTGGTCCCTAGTTCCTCCGCCTTTTGTAAACCCAGCTTGTACATCTGGCAATTCGCGCTCCATGAATTGCTGAAGTCTACCTTGCAGGATCTTGAGCATTACCTTACTGGCATGTGAAATGAGTGCCACTGTTCGATAGTTTGAACATTCTTTAGTGTTTCCCTTTTTTGGTATGGGGATATAAGTTGATTTCTTCCAGTCTGATGGCCATTCTTGTGTTTTCCAAATGTGCTGGCATATAGCATGCATTACTTTGACAGCATCATCTTGCAAGATTTTGAACGGTTCAGCTGGGATGCCGTCATCTCCTGCTGCCTTGTTATTAGCAATGCTTCTTAAGGCTCATTCAACCTCACTCTTCAGGATGTCTGGCTCTAGCTCACTGACCACACCGTCAAAGCTATCCCCGATATTGTTATCCTTCCTATGCAGGTCTTCCGTATATTCTTGCCACCTTTTCTTGATCTCTTCTTCTGTTAGGTCCTTGCCATCTTTTTGATCATACCCATTTTTGCCTGGAATTTACCTCCAATGTTTCTAATTTTCTGGAAGAGATCTCTTGTCCTTCCTATTCTATTGTCTTCTTCCACTTCCACGCATTGCTTGTTTAAAAATAATTCCTTATCTCTTCTGGCTAACCTCTGGAATTTTGCATTTAATTGGGCATATCTCCCCCTATCACTTTTGCCTTTTGCTTTCCTTCTTTCTTGGGCTACTTCTAGTGTCTCAGCAGACAGCCATTTTGCCTTCTTGGTTTTCTTTCTTTGGGATGTATTTTGTTGCCGCCTCCTGAACAATGTTGCGAACTTCTGTCCAGAGTTCTTCCAGGACCCTATCTACTAAGGCCAGTCCCTTAAATCTATTCTTCACCTCCACTGCATATTCCTTAGGAATATTAGTGAGCTCATATCTAGCTGATCTGTGGGTCTTCCTTAATCTCTTTAGTCTGATCCTAAATTGTGCAAGAAGAAGTTCGTGATCTGAACTACAGTCAGCTCCAGGTCTTGTTTTTACCGACTGTATAGATGTCCGCCACCTTTGGCTGCAAAGGATGTAGTCAATCTGATTTCGGTGTTGTCCATCTGGTGAAGTCCATGTATAAAGCTGTCTCTTAGGTTGTTGGAAGAGAGTGTTTGTTATGCAGAGTGAGTTGTCTTGGCAAAATTCTATCAGCCTATGACCTGCTTCGTTTTGTTCTCCCAGGCCATGCTTACCTGTAATTCCAGGTGTCATTTGACTGCCCACCTTAGCATTACAGTCTCCCGTGATAAAAATAACATCTCTTTTAGGTGTGTTGTCCAGTAGGTGCTGCAGTTCCTCACAGAACTGCTCTACTTCAGCTTCTTCAGCATCTGTGGTTGGGGCATATATTTGGATCACTGTGATGCTAGATGGCTTGCCCTGAATTCGGATTGAGATCATTCTATCGTTTTTTGGATTGTATCCAAGCACTGCTTTAGCCACGTTACTATTGATTATGAAGGCTACTCCATTTCTTCTGTGGTCCTCTTGTCCACAGTAGTAGATCTGGTGGTTATTTGATGTGAAGTGGCCCATTCCAGTCCACTTCAGTTCACTGATGCCCAAAATGTCTATCTTTAATCTTGACATCTCACCAATAACCACATCCAATTTGCCCTGGCTCATAGATCTTACATTCCAGGTTCCAACGTTGTGTTGATCCCTAGAACATCGGATTCGCCGTTCACCACCAGCACTGTCGGCCGCTAGCCGTCCTTTCGGCTTTGAGCTAGCTGCGTCATCACGTCTGGGGCTAGTTGAACTCATCCTCTGTTCCTCCCCAGTAGCATTTTGACCATCTTCCGACCTGGGAGTCTCATCTTCCGATGGTATACCAACATATCTCTGGTTGTACTGATCCATTTAGTTTTCACGGCAAGAATACTGGGGTGGGTTGCCATTACCTTCCCCAGGGATCACATTTAGTCTGACCTCTCTGTCATGACCTTCCCATCTTGGGTGGCCCTTCACGGTTTAGCTCATGGCATCATTGAGGTGCTCAAGCTCCAGCACCATGACAAGGTAACAACCCTTTCCTGAAGAAGCTTGTTTAGAAACACTATTTATTTTTATCAGTATATGCTTTCCCTTCAATTTTTCACTGCCAAAAAAAAATTGGATTAAGCTCCAGAAAACTGACATCTGTCTTGAACAACATGATGCCACAAATTTCTTTCTTGGCATCCAAGCAAATTCTAAACATAGCCTTTGGCCATTGTCTCCCACAAATTCCAATAACCCTCCGTGGCTTTGGCATCAGATTAAAGTGAACGGGTCTTATTTGAGATTCTTGATGTTCCAGATCATTTGGATCTGAAATTTCCTTGAAATATTTCAGAGTGTATCAGTTAGATTGAAAGGACTGCAAAACCTTCCAGTTTTGTTTGCCCTTAGAAAAAGAATTTTGTTATACACTTCAACGAAGACAACATGAGAATATTTCCCAAAAAACTTTATTCCCATAAAAGGAACTGATTCAAAACAAGCTTGTATACCTGTATCCTCATGCTAACTGTATGCTAGAAATTTCTCCTAGCTTCCAAGTTTGTTGCCATAACAGCATGGCTCAGAAGCAAAGAATCTGCCAGAAGAGCAGCTGTTCAGGAAATGTTCTTCTACATCCTTTTTCAGTTTAGGGATATTATCTATGCCTGCCATTTCCTCTGCTCACACAGAGGTTGCTCTAACGAAAAATTTGTAGCTGCTGTGTGAAAAGTGGGCAATGAAGCTTTGAATTGCCTGTGAAGGACCATTTTTGTTCTCTTGCTGGCTGTGAAGTATGTGAGGGTTGCAATAGGTGCATCAACCAAAGGAACATTTAATTGTTCCATTATATTAGTGGGAAGAGAATTCCTGTATCTCAGTCTATAACACTGCTTGATTCTGGCTGGAGTTGCCCATTCCTTCTTCCATATATTCCTGAACACATTTGGAAAATGAACTGCCAAGGTTTTGGTTGATCTTTTGGAAAAAAAAACTGTCTAGGCACCCATGGAAGACAGCACAAGATCTTCCTCTCTGCTGCCTGTTATGCAGATCAGCTGGAAGAAGTACACAATACTATTTTAAATAGAAGAGAAAAGAAGAATTCTGAAAAAAATAGGTGTCCCTTGTAATTGGGGGCTTCTAGCTCCTGCGAAGAAAGTTCTGTTTCCTCAAAAATCTCAGGATTGGGGGGCAAAAATTCTGAACCACTAAGAGATGTTTACAATTCCCCATTGGTAGTCTTGTTGCTATTAACTCTCCTGGGTTTTTTCCTAAGTGGTGAGGAATCTCCTAGGCTTCCTAAAGATCAGGAAGAGAAAGAAGGTGGCATCCTGGGAGACCTGAATCAGAGGACATTGTTATTGGCACCCAAGCAGCCCCACAAAAAGGCATCTCAGTAGACAGTAGCCTAGACTATGAAGCAAAGGTGACTGCAAAAGAGTCTAGAGTTATAATTGCATACACTTACAAGAATGCTTATAATTAAGGAAATTTGATTCTGTATGCCTGTATGATAAGCCTCTGGCTGAATGTAAGAGTAGACTTTGCATTTCCTGCCCAAGCAAAAAATGTGAACAACCATCAATAGGTTGTAATTTTTCTCTACAGCATCTGCTTTTCCTACTAAAGAACAAAAGTAAATTAAACAATGAAAATAAATCAAAGAAAAGAAGGCAAACAAAAAAGGCCTTTATTGCTAACAAAAAACATGAAAATATTCCCAAAAATATGACTGATAAAATGGTAAAAAAGGAACTGGGGTGAGAGTGTATACATACACAATGAAAGCATACTTCCTGCAAATAATCTCAGTTAACTTACAGACACTTCCCAATGGGGTTATTTTATTTATTTCTTTATTCAATCAATGCATATAGTTGCTTTATTCAGCACATAATTCAGGGCAGTATATATTATCAACAGCAGTAATAAATAAAAACTACATAATAAAACACAAATAAAAATCATAATCAAAAACAATAACATACAAACATAAGTGGTGGGGAAAAACTCATCCAATGGGTCATACAACTCCAGATCCAATGCCTGAAACCAGGGGATCCTCTGGGATCCAGAAACAGAAAATGACTGTGCAGACACAATCCAGACTAAGGCCATTGCCATCCCCTCATTCCAAGTAGTGAAACTGCACCAGATCTTTGGGATTTCTACCAAGTGCTGCCTAAAACACAGCCAAATCCATCAAGGCACCTGGGGCAAACAGACAAATCGGTCTCACCTCCCTGCAGATGGGGAGCAGTAGGGAGAACTCCAAAGCAATCAAAGAATGGTATGTCCATGATAAGGGTTAAACAGAAACATCCCCAAACTCCAGAACATATCACCACTGCCCTGAGACAAAAACACAATCCAATGTGTGTATGTGTGTGTCTCTCTCTCTCACACACCCCTTCCCCATGTGTCAGGACCCCAATGACTTGAGACTCTAGAGTCAGCATCCAAGATTTGCAGATTGAAGTATCATAAGCCTGAGAAACTTTATTGCCAGGCTGGCAACCAAATCAAGCAGCTCAATCAGGGATGCCATTTTGCAGCAGAGAACTCCATACAGAAGTTGCAATCCCACCTGTTCCCTAAAGCCAACCTCTAAAATAAGGTCCTACATCTTGTTATCTGCAGCCCAGTGCCTCTGGAAGTTGCAAGAATCTCCCAGATAACAATAGCCATTTCCCTACCCCTGCCCTGGGAGTGTGGCTGATGCCACACTCAAAACCTGGGTGTTGGGGGATGGGGGGGCGGGGGTTGGAGCACATTTCCAAAAGGGGAAGCCTCCTTTCCATGTCCACCCAGGTTTCAGTAATTCAAGCTAGATCAGCCCTCTCTTGCAGAATAAGATCTTAAATGAGGAGAGCTTTATTACAAGCTGACCTGGCATTTAGCAGCAGCAACCTTAGACCAAGGCCACCAAGAATCCAATGACCAGATCTTAGAGTTGAGAACAAGGGGTTAGAAGGTGTACATTATAATATTTAAATTATAAAAATATTTATACCATTCAAGATCTTCTTCAACTAGCCATATTAATAGTGCCCTCTTGAAAAAGTGGTCCATGTTGGCATGTTGAGGATTTTTAAAAAGCTCCAATATTTCTCTATTAAAACCAATTAAGGAAAAAAAGGAATAATGCAGCCACCAATATATCTTGAGTAGAGTCAGAACAGATTCATGAACAAATTCAGTAGGATGATAAAAATTGTGAATCTAGTTAGGACTCTCCCATTATTTATATCTTATTTTTGAACTTGAAAATCACTTTGAGTTGGAACTAAAGGTGTTCTTCTACTAGACAACCTCCTCCAACTACATATTCTAGATTCTGAAACATGGTAGGATTCCATGGTAAGATTTAGTTATTCAGTGTGTGAAACAATATGCTGGCCAATCAAATCAAGCTATGACTTGTGAAGCCTAACAATGAGGTCATCTATAAGTCGAGTGAATAAAATATATGTCTAATTATTACAAGGACATTCTTGGGTGAAGTTACAGTATTTCTAATAAGGTCAAATCAGTCTCTCTTAATAACAACTACCAGCTGGTAACTAATTCACCGCATTTGCATATTTAGGCTAGTATTAGAGGTGCCCCCCCCCTTGTTTGTACAAGCAAGATATTGCATTATTTCACCAATATAAGTCTGAATTACTCTAATAAGAATGCAAGAAGCAATTAGGAACTAGAGATGTAAACACATTATTAAAATAGGAAACATTATCATGGTAGTCCTTTCAAAATAATTCCAGGAAACATTCACTGTGAAACAGAAAGCATGCTTTCCTCTGGTCAGTATAAGCTTCTTGAAGGGATGTATTTTTACCAAGACATACATACCATAACATTTGAAGTTGATGTTGGATGGGATATTTGCAGTTTATACACCTTTCAACTTCAAAGATGCCTATTTATCAGTCTGATTTTGGTTGCCAACTTTACTTGATTTATTTTTTCGAATATTATGACTTCACTTTTCCACAAAGACCATAGCAAACAAAGGAATTAATATTTTGTACAATATTAATTAACAGATCCTTTGTTCACTTTTGACCTTGTGTAAAACCAATCAAGCATGAAATCGTGAATTACTTAGGATGAGTTAGCCAAATTTGCTCAGTGATGATTTAAGGATGTCAACATAAAACTAAAAGCTTTGTTCACATAATAATCGGACAAGAATATCATTCTGCTAAGTACTGCAGGTCATTCTGAATGCTCAATACTAGCTACTTGCCATCACATGATTTAAGCTACTAAAGAGAAGAACTTTGTAAGAGAGAATTACACCAGAGGACAATTCAACTACATTATCATTAATTACCATTTCAAAAGAAATGTGTTCCTTTGACCTACAGTCAGCAGCTAAATAATGTTTCATCAAGGTGGAGAACTTTTTTATATTAAGTAACTTCATTATTTTGGGTGTGCTTTATTAAAAGAAAACAGGTGTATATTTGTGCTTGTATGTGATAGTCACACACAAAAACATATAGCCTAATGTAAAATTACTTCCAGAATTTTTATTTTCCCATTTCTCTTTCTGCATCATCTTCAACCACTGACCTCAATTAATTTATCAGCCCCCAAATTTATATCCTAAGCAGCAAATCATTTTGCTTCTGTGCTAGGTATAAAGGTATTGGTTTCTACCCAGGAACACACACACACACACACACACACACACACACACATCTTTATGAAATAAAACAAAAATAACTGTTTTTCTTTTAGAAAACTTTAAGAGCTCCCAGGACTTGGAGTGACTATATAATGATTAGGTCATAAGCACAGCTTTCTGGAGTCCTCAGTGGTGGTGGCTCATTCCACAAATGACCCAAGCCCCACTGCTTGTACACCATCCATTCCGGATTGTTCAACTGTTTAGTCTATCTTCGGTATGCAAGGTGATGCTGCTTTAAGCTAGCTGAACCCCCAAGCTAATCTACTGTAAGAGATGGATATACACTATAATTTATGGTAGACAAGACTGTCCACAAAGTCATCAGTGATGGAGCTGGAAGGTAACTTTTAATCTGAATCTTTTAGCATTTATGGGTGAATTCAAACAATGAAAAACAGCACTGCAAGGTTGCTGTTTAAAAGTAGCTGGAGCCTTGAACAGGAACATTATTCTGTTCAGAGTGGGGAATATATTGTAACATCTATTGCAGATACTCATTTGTAGGAGATGTAACTCAGTGACTTGGTTTAGGGAGCAGCCAATGATTTTTACAAACTTCTAAGAACAGAGCCTTTTCCCCCCAGAAGCAGCTTCACAAATCCTGAAAATTCAGAGCAGTGACTTGTAAGAATTGAACTGAAAACTTTCCATCATGGGTCACCCAAATATTTCAAAATCAGCACTTGCTGCTTTTAAAAATAATGTTAAGCATTTCGGTTTAGCTTTTCAGTTGAAAGCAATGCCTTTTACAAAGGTTCAACAAAACAGGTCTTTTTTATCTTAGCAAAAAGAAAATCAGTACTGATTCTTAAAATTAAATATTAAATATTATCAAGACTAACTGTAATAGAATAATGGTTGCTACACTGATGACAGAAAGCAGTGAAAGTAATTTTTTAGAACTATCTGTAAAGGTGGTGCAACCAGTTACCATAAGCTTCACAAATTTGTTTTCCAAAAGATGTTTGGTTCAATATGTTCAATAAAAGACATAATACACTGTTTTGGGTATTGTCTGTTTAGCCAGAATTTTTTAATCTATTATTAGGACCTAAATAAAGCTCAGATTAAATTATAAGTCACAGTGCTACAGGATTACACAAAGCTCTAAAGGGTTCACACTTTTTTCTCGCCATTGTACCTTGCATAGTTTTGTGTGGGTGTGTATATACGTATATATAAAAACAAACAAACAAAAAAGCGTTGCCTAAGGGGCAGTCACAAGTTCTCTATTGCCATCGCCTTCCTGCTTGATATTACGAGCCAAGAGATATGAATGGTAGCCCATATTTAACCCAAAACTTTGGTCACATACTCTGGTCTATGTAACTGAAGTGAATTAAATACCAGGATTAGACAGAGTTCACAGAATGACCTGTTACAAAAGTGGTTTGCATGCTGCAGGATGGATTTTATTCTTGGACTGTTGATCAAACCTGGCACAATCTGCCTCTGAAAATTATTTTATTGTATAATTACATTTGAAATAGGCAAGTTATGGAATGGGAGAACAAGAATATATATTTAACTGGAATTGGAAACTTTGCTTAATTTTCACTTCTGATTTGCTATGGTCTGTTCAGATTCACCAGCAAAGTATGTTTCCCCATGAATTACAGACCCTGGAGGGGAACTGGAGAGCGCAAAAGACAGAGATTATGTTTTACTGTTACTTACCTGTTTTGTAATTAATATTATTAGCTTCTCTCTAAATACATTTACCCATTTATAGCGTTCCATGACAGTATATACATTTACCCATTAATAGTGTTCCGTGACTGTCATGCTGGCCACATGACCGTGGAAGTGTCTTTGGACAATGCTGGCTCTTCAGCCACGAAACAGAGATGAGCACTGCCCCCTAGTGTCAGACACGACTGAACGGGAACCTTTACCTTTACCTTTATGGGTAATGAAGTGATCTTTCTCAGCTGCTATATGTAGTATGGCACAGCAGGCCAATACAAAGATTGACAAATAACAAACCATGTAGCAATTTAATTACTTTTAAATTTATTTAAAGATTTTTTTCTTACCATGTTGCGTGAAAAGATCACTGTGAACTATTTCAATCAAACAGTACAGCTTCTGAATTGTGAGACGACCCACTGGAACATTCAGTATAAAATCTGTAAATAGTTTGCTAGCAAAACAAGAAAAAAAGAAATAAGGTGTTTTTTTATTTAGAGCTTTTGGGACATTAATGTAAAAATCCAAGAATCTTCTGAAAGGCAATTAAGAATTCATGTGATCCCCTTTTATATGTGTAAACTTGTTAACTCCTTATACATTTCTAAAACTCATGTGAAACCACCGAACATATTTCTTGCTCCTGAGCATTAATTTAACCTGAAAAGTAAACATCATCCAGGTTTTCCATTAACTATAATTTTTTCATCAAATATTTATGGTTTTCTTTGCTTCTATTTTTTTAAAATGGTATGTTAAAAATAGTCAGTGGAATATGTTCTGTATAACCTTTACAAGTATTCAATCCATTTCTTCAGTATTTAATAATCTGCAACTCATCTTCATCACAAGATAATAAATGAATTGAAACCCCACTATGTAATTAATGCATGCTTCCTTTATAGAGAAGCATATAGGAACCTTTAATACAACTTTCCTATATAGAGTAGCATATCGGAACCTTTAATACAAAGGTTCACCTGTAGAAGATAGCAGTCAGATAATTATTTTTGCTCCTCAAAATGCCCATGTGTATTGGGACTAGAAGCATGCAAACATTTTTATTTATTCATTTATTTATCTGACCACCTGAAACCAACCAGACTCTAAGCACCTTACAAAAATTACATAATAAAATCAGAATATAAAATCAGAATAAATTGATGAAAAAAGTAACTGGCGATAAAAGGCTAAATTAGTGAATTATAGAAAAATGGTACTGCTGTATAAAATTAATCCCCAAAGGCCCTGCAGAAAAGGCTTGCCTTAACTGCTTCTGGACGGCCACAATGGTGGGGGTGATCCATGCTGCAGGGAGCAAGCAATTCCAGAGGAGGGAAGCTGCTACAGAGAAACCTGACATCAGGCTCCCTTGTAAAATAGCTCCTGATAGATGGGACCCTTACTTGCCCTCCCAGTTGCCTAGGGATGATGGGCAGAAAGGTAATTTCTAAGTTACCCAGGCTTCTACTCATATAGGGTAAGATTGCACAGGCTGTATTAGCTTGGGGTTAGACAGAAAAACATTCCAGGAAAAAAAATCCTCCAATAATTTGGCCAGCAGCTTAAGTAGTCATTGAATGTTCTACTCTTAAACCCCTTCCTCCTGGACATATAGCCCAGAATGGTACATATGTAGCCTGTCCTGTGCTTTCCGCTGCACATATACACACAAAGACAGAAAATGAAGGGAAAATAGAAACACACAGAGACACACGTTACTTTATGTAGGCACCTCCTATGGCCACTGATGGTAAAGGAATTGGAAATAAATCCAGAGGCCATGCTCTGCATACTTCGATCATGTGTTTACCTTAAAAAAAGTCCTCCAAGCCATAGATATTTAAGGGAAGCATTCACCAATAAAACAGAAAGCAACAGTCCCACCATCACAGCCACTGGCTGCAGCTTCTTGAGGACTGAAGAGATGGGGGAGGAAGGAGAAGTTTACCTATCTTAAATTTACAGTTTTTTTAAAGATTATTTAAAGTTAGCTCGGTCCTAAAATAATGGGTTCTAATGTAATGCCCTTGTCCTTGTGTCCTCTGCATGTCATACTTTCTTTTTTAGGTTAAGGTGTGTTCTGTACAAGTATATTGCAAACAGTATTACCAGGGTCTTGATCTTTCAGGCTGCCAGAAACAGAAGCTGGGTTTTGTGGGGTTTTGTGGGGAGGGTTTCCTTTTTAAGCAGATTTTCAAATCAAAAACTGTGCACTGTACATGTGCATTAGGAAGAACCTTCAAGCCATTTGCTAGAAGAGTGTATTTCTGCTGCTAGGCTGATCATAATCTAAGTTTCAGTTTAGATTGTATGGTAGGTAACAATCAGCATCAACCTTTTTTTTTTTTACACAGCCATAAATATTTGGTTCCCAAATTTTGCAGCTGTGGGATGAAAAATGAGGGAGCATTTAGTTCTCATTGTCCAAATATTTTGACAAGAGATGTTGTATTCCAAGTTCAGAGGAGAAATTTTGCACCCCACCCCTATTTTATGTACACTCCCAACTGGGCAGTGGCATAGAGGGAGACGAAGAAAATATGCAAAGATACTTTCTATGAGTACAGCAACTAATATCCTGATTTTCTTCAAACTCTCAAATTCATTATGATATTTATTTGTTATTCTAATCTTTCAATAGCATAGCATGAACATGAGGAAAAACAGAAAGTATCCTCAGAGGAAATTAAAGTATTTGATACTCTGCCGTTGAAGAGTATCTGGAAACTCCAGCTGCTGCAAAATGCAGTGGCATGGGCAGTTATGTGTGTTTGTGGTAGAACACACGTTACACCTCTGCTCTGTGAGCGGCACTGGTTACCAATTTGTTTCTGGGTCAAATTCAAGGTACTGGTTTTGACCTTTAAAGCCCTACGTGGCATGGAACTGGGTTATCTGAGGGACTACTTCTCACTGATTACATCTGCCCATCCCACCAGATCCAGCAGAGAGGGCATGCTATGGGTTTCGTCACCTAGGGAGCTACAGTTGGCTGGCTTAGGTGACGGGCCTTTTCTGCTGTGGGGTCCGTGTTGTGGAATATTCTCCCTCCTGAGGTGAGGCTGGCTCCATTACTTCTGAGCTTCCAAAGGTCTCTCAAGACCTGGTTATACCAGCAGGTCTGGGGAGCCCAGGACGGTTGAACTAGTGAAGTGGCTCTGTGATTATTAACATCCCTTCATCCACTATTTCTTCTTTTTAGCCTTGTTTTTTTACAGTTGTTAAAGTTAATAATAATAATCATAGTACTTTGGAGTATTTATTAACTGTTTTTTAGCTTTGTTGTACGCCACCCAGAATCACTTGTTCTGTGAAAAGGGCAGTTATATAAATTTGACAAATAAATAAATAAAGTAACTATACGACTGAAATACTGTTAAGCATCCAAAAATAAAAATGATAAAACTGATGTAATATACAAATAACACTTAAGGTTTAAAATCTCTAAACTAATTTCAGAATTAATCCTCCATATCCTTATTTTAGCAAACAAGAATTCAGCAATAAAGGATCTTTATGTTTACAAATGTTATTTCCTTACAAAGCAATTATGTAGCAAAAGTTTTAAAACAAGAGCCTTATTATATTATTAATATTTCTACCCTTTTAGTACTTAGAACTTCAAATCCAGCAGTCTGGGCTGAATTTTTTTTCTGACCCTAGAGAGTTATCATACATACATTTTCTTTATATTTCTTCTGCAATACATAATCACTCCAGAGCCTGTCCAAATAGGTGTTAAGCTGGTTCATGAATACATGTCACTGCATGGTTGCAAGTGCACTCACATATTTACTTTTACTTTACTGATCAGTGACTCACTGATTTCACTTTATCCCACTCCCAATTATTTAGTTGTGACGTTTATAGACCATTCCAATCTGTTACAACTCTGTGTGGCTTACAAAATATAACTATAAAAACAAAGCAAAAATAATTATGTCATCAAAAGAGAAAGTTTGAAAAAAAATTAACATCTCAAGTTCCAAGAGGATCACTCTTTATTAAGTGGGAACAAAAATACAGTCTTAGGCACATACTTATACAGATAATACAAACTTACCTAAGTTCTTTGGGATCAAAAACAAGCTTTACATCATTCACAATAGTTGGCAAGTATTTAAGGGCAGCTCCCTAAAAATGAGCAGAGTAATTTATTTAAAGATGAATTAAATCATACAGTTGAATTCCATAAAACACTCCTTACTGTTGCTTCTCTGTTACCCTTTCCAGTTATGTTACTTAGCTTTCCATCAGTTTTAGTCAATTACTTTCTTCACTGCCTCCTCTGTTACCCTCTGGACTTAAAGAATGAAGCTACCATGTGGAAAGCTTCCTTGACTCATACCTCTCTTTCACATTCCTTCACTGTCTTTTTTAGACTTTCCCATTTGTTCCAATATCCACTACTGTTGTCCCTTATTCCTTCTTTATCTCCAGTTGGGAACCTTCTTCCACTATACTGCAGTTATCCTTTTCTATTTATCAAGTGAAACTTTTTAAATCCTTCAGTGCAGCCATGTTAGGATCATCAGAGCTTTGTTTTCTTCCCCTTTCACAGCCGATTATATCATTAGTTCCTATATTTATTTCTATCTTTGTCGCATTAGAAGATTTTGAACAATCATAGGTAATACTGTACAGTTTCTATCTATTTTATGTAATACCTAGACACAACTGACTTGAAATAAATGTTAGCAGCTTTTGTACAGCTCTCATACCAGAATTACAAAGCTGTTATGTTGTACCAACAGCACAAAGCAGAATTTAACACAATAAGATAACTCATCCAAATCCCTATGTAAGAGGGTCAGTATAATTTTTTAAACATGCTAGCAACAAGGAATAGAGGATTTGACTTAAATCTACTCTGGATGAAAAATTACAATTTTCTAAGATGTCATGTACCTCACTGTTGTAAAGATTAGCTTCATGATGCCAACAGTTTGGGAGCAAAGAGAGGAAGGATGAATTCTAACAATAACAACAAAACCCTTAAAATCAAAATACCTTTTAAAAGTAAAAGAATTTTATACTGCATTATTATGCAAGACATACAGCAGATTCATCCAAATGAATTGTCTTTCTTGTAACATTACATGAGGCTTAATTTCTGAGTAGCTCATCTTTTTGCTGTACCACACTACTTGCATTATTTGAATTTGCCTAGAGTTTAATAGAAGTTGATGTTGCTTTAGCAATAAGCTCATTGCACTGGATTTTTCTTGACTCTTTGCTCTAAAGATTTCACTTGCATGAGGATATTAATATATTAAGTAGACTATACTAATCTCCTTCTACTCCCAGTTAAAACCAAAGTCTAACTCACAGAGCTAAGCAGTCCTATTTCCAGCTCTGGGGTGAATTAATCATGTCCTAAGTCTGTTATCTATTAACCATCAAATTTATAACTGTCTTTGTGACTAAAATATAGCTATGTATGATGATTAATATGAAGTACTTTAGGGTGAAGTTCAGGGTACATTATTCACTGTAATTATTTTAATTAAATCCATTAGCATATCTTTACTTAAGATAAGAGCTATCAATGATACAAAATAAGCTTTTTTGAATAATGCATGAAGTAATTTTTAATTTACATATTTCTCAAGATGATGCCTATTAAACTGATTTCAGTTAGCAAAGTATGAAGGAAGAATTCATGCAACCATAAATATAGCTATTCATTCTCAGAAAGAACTGAATAATTCCATAAGTATTCTATATTTTCAACATAACTAAACATGCCTAGAGTTACCTCCTTTGTACCACTGTAATACTTTTCTGTTTTAAAGAAACAGCACCTTATATGCCTAGAGACAATATAATCTGTGTATTATAATAAGTTGCTGGTACCCTGACCTTAGTAAAGGTAAAGGTTTCCCTTGACATTAAGTCCAGTCGTGTCCGACTCTAGGGGGCGGTGCTCATTTCCGTTTCAAAGCCGAAGAGCCGGCGTTTGTCCGTAGACACTTCCATGGTCATGTGGCCAGCATGACTAAATGGAACGCCGTTACCTGCCCGCCAAAGCGGTACCTATTAATCTACTCACATTTGCATGTTTTCGAACTGCTAGGTTGGCAGGAGCTGGGACTAGCAACAGGAGCTCACCCCGTCACACGGATTCGAACCGCCGACCTTCCGATCGGCAAGCTCAAAAGGTAAGTAGCATCAGACCATAGTATCTGGATGGGAATCACCAAGAACTACCAGGATTGTAGGGTAGAATGTGAAGGGTTAAAAACATCCTAAAAAAGGGTACGGCAAACTATTTCTGTATTGTTGCCAAGAAAACTACATGATGTGCCCATGGCAGGATCTGAACCTGACTTGAGGGAAACTTCATATATAAACAAAGTGGGAGGAAGGAAAAGAAAAAGAGACTTAAAAAACATGAAACTGTTTCCATTTAAAAAGTTGCTTCTAATCTACAAATTTGGAAACTGCCTTTATCAGTATTACCTTACTGTTAGAGATGACATTCTACTGATATTAGTGATGGCTTTGGGATAAAAATTCTTGCAAATTTCACGTTGAATTTTGAAAACATGAATACTCTGAATAATAACAATTTTGAAGAGTTCTGAGATAAAACAAAGAATGCCTCTCAGTTTAGAAATGGCTCAAAATTCTGTGAATTTGGAGAAAAAATGAGTTTTCATCCTTTGAGAATTATTACTGTTTTATTAGAAAAATCTGACACTCTATTAAAAAAGGAACCGGAGCTTTGGATAAACATCTCTCTAAAGCTAATCTTCTGTAACATATAAAGCATGACTAAAACTCTGACTCCCATCAAAGTGTTCTGAAAAATATTTGTATTTCAATTTACTTTTGGATTAAAAATAATCAAGACATGATTAATAATTATTAGCATTTTATGATAAATATTTTTGTAGCATGTCTTCAGTGGATTTGAAATAACCTCAGTACTTAGCACTCACTATTATAAAAATAATTAATGATGACAATACAGACAGATGACTAATGTCTCAAATATTATTTAAATCATGACTCAGTTTAAAAAATAAAAGAAAACAGAGGGACTCTAGAAAATTTAAATTAGAAAGCCAATTAACATTATAGAAGGTCAGTTCTTATGAAAGCCAAATAGCAAATGCAACCTTTACTCTATTTGCAAGCTATAGCTGAAATGAGATCCTGCATGATTAGTAGCATCATTACTATATTAACTATTCCCAGATGCTGACATACATGAAAAGAGGGATATTAATTTCAGGCAATAGTCATCAGATATCAACGGAACATCAGGAACAATTACCAACAATTAAACAGTTTGTTAACTTCTTAAATTAACATTATGAATTAAAATTATTAATTAACATACTTGCACATCACTGAGCCAAGGTTCATATCCCTGTTCCCACCACAGCAAAGACAACAGGATTTAATCAGCCTAATGACAACACTTATTTTCATAATCTCACACCAATAAAGAACAAAAAGCTAATCCTTCATTACTCTTAGGCACTATATTAAAAACTACCAAATTCCTATTCTACGTTACTATTCATGCTTGTTAGATACCAGTCCCCCATACTACAGTCATTACTGTCTTGTGATTTCATCTAAATAGGAATACGAACCTGGGTGTTCTAACTGCCTCTTAGTGCATGTAATTGACTGTTACTATGAGATGGTCAACCAACCAACAGAGCCACCTGACCTTCCTCAGAAATATAAGGATGAGAAAGCTTCACATGCACTGAATTTACATATACCCATATCCATCATGCTATTCTCTTTCACAGTAAAAAACATGAAAATTGCACAAATGGAATAAGAAATAATAAGATAAAGAAAGGGAATAAGTGAAAGAAAAGGAAACATAGCTAAATTATTTTACATTATTATGCCTTGAACTTCTCATGAACTCCACCCAATCACAACCTTCTTGGTCTTCCTCTTCCTCTCAATTCATTCACTCTTCCTTCAGATATTGGTTCTGTGATTTGATCCTCATTTATTCTCTTATATATACATTCATACCCATTATGCTGCTCCCTTTTAGGGTAAGCAATGTTTTGCAGAATACAGAAGAAAAGGGTAAGAAATTGTAAGAAAACAAAATTAAAAGCATGAGATAAAAAAGGAACACTGCTGCACCAAAAGGTACATCAATATCAGTCATTTACTGCTCCATACCTTTCTATCTTGCAAATCATCACTCTTTCCAAAATATCCATACATCAGTTCATACACTGCCTTTTGTTCTTTGAACTTCTCATCTCACCTCCTTCTCTATCCAATCATGATTTTTTTAGTCTTTTTGAGTAAGTCAATCTTTATATACTTGTTTTGCAATTCAGACTTCATTCAGTCTGTCTACATGGTCAAACCACCAAAACATAATTCTTTCGTAGTAGTCACTCATTTTTGTATTTAATCCATTTTAATTCATTCTTGATTTTTTCTCTTTCCATTTTATCACATATACTAAAGCACCTCATTTTCATATCTAAATTTCCCAACTCTTATTTCCATATAACAAATTGGGCAGAAGCATGCTCTTATATACAACCACTTTCAACAACATTCGTTCATCACAACAGAAAGCATACTACCCACTATCTTTCTACCAAATTAGCATGACTTAACATTTCTCCAGATACCCAGTTTGGTGTAGTGGTTAAGGGATCAGTCAAGAAACTGGGAGACCGTGGGTTCTAGTTCTGCTTAGGCACAAAGCCAGCTGGGTGACCTTGGGCCAGTCCCTCTCTCTTACTCCTAGGAAGAAGGCAATAGCAAGTTAATTCCAAAATCTTGCTAACAAAACTGCAGGGACTTGTCTAGGAAGTCACCAGGAGTCAACAGTGACTTGAAGGTACACACACACCAAAAATCCCCCAACAAAACCAAAACTATTTCTCCATCTGTTTATATTCCTTGGTAGAGTTGCTCTTTGAGTGAGATGGGTGGTGACTAAATTTGAAATATAAATATAAAAAATACATGCATACATAAAATCCAAATGGCAGAATACACAAAGCCCACAGAAAATGCGGAGAGGGCGGGGGGTGGGGGGGAGACAAAGTATATCATGAAAAGAGTAAGATTCAATGCAGCTCTTCCTCCCCCAACAAAACATGCTCAAAATTTACCTGCCTTTTCAGTTTGATCAACGGTCTCTTTTCTGATCAATAAATAAATTATATGCCATGATGATACAGACTTATTAATTGGACAAAAATACATTGGTAGGTGGTTTATCTATTTGTTTAAATAGTTCTCAAATCTTATTTGGCCTTCTGTTAAGTGAAGACAACATGTTTGCTATGGGTTTTTTTTTTTTGTATCTTTCTATATTATGACAGGCAACTCAACCACCATAAAGTTAATTATCCTTTAATGAAAGTGACACAGTTCACAAGCAGAGATATTATAGGAAACAAATTTCTCATTTATTTCAGTGACTAAGTACCATGTCACAGAATATGAAAAGGCTATTTTCTAGACTGATATGAATTAATAGAATTGTAATTTCACAAATCATCAGTTGCTCCAAGATCACCATTCTGCCAGGATCAGAATATAAGAAAGATGTCGGAGAGACAGAGTCTGCTATTTCTTTTTCTTAAAAAAAAATCTTAGTGAGATTTTATTTAAATGAAAACTTTAAAAATGAGCAGTATGCTAATATTTGAGGCATGCTAATTTTGTTCCTAATTATTGTCCCACCCTACCACTACATTGTCAGGAAAATCAATATATTATTAGATCTATAAATGTTCACTCATAGAAGAGACCAGCGACTTTTTGTTGGTCAAGAAAATTAGAAGATTGATATAGAGAATATACAATATATGTATTTTATTTTATCTTTTCTTTCTACACAAGTTATGTTAGATCATCATTTGGGGATTATATTAGATTATATTGTTCCCCAATCTTTTTCATGTCCTCAAACCTTTCTTAAACACAGCTTCTAAAAAAAGGTTGCATTCTTTCTTGATAATTTGATGCAGCAAACATAAAAACTAAGCCAAGCAATATATGCACCTAAACAATTCACACCTAAACAATTTGTTCCAAATCCCAAAAGGGCAAAGTGGGGAGTGGGGGGACACAAAAAGCAAATAGAAAAATCCTATTCTCAGCTATGTGTATGCTGTGGCTCCACATATTTTACACTAACATCCAACTCCCTACAAGCCCCCCCCCCCCCAAATTATTAAGTGTAGTTTCAGCCAACAAAAAATCTCCCCCATTTGCCTTGCCTTCTGTTTATAGGAATATTTTGTTTTGGTGTGTGTTTTCTTTTTGTAAGAGAATATAGGGCTTGAGAACATGTACTTAACCCACTTGTTTTCATACAAAGCAATAGCATAGCAAAATCAGAGCTGTACCACAGCAATGTTGTCAATTCAGAAAGCAACATTAACTTCATACCGACAAATTTCCTATTTCAGTACTAACACACTGCAGTATTAATCTCAGCTTCAAATACATCTGCAGATAAATTTCGGGCTACTGAAAATTCTGTGGACACATTTTGAACCTCATTTTTCAAAAGAAACAAAATTTCCTGCAAAATATAAAACTTCTAAGATTTCATAGTACTAGTTTTTTGCCCAAAGATTAGTGAAATATACCTGGCAAATAAATAGGAATTCAACTGAAAATGATAAACTCTATAAATAGTTAGGGCTCTATCAAACTGTGTCCTCAAAGGAGGTAAATATTAAATATTCTGTTGAGACAGCTCAGAAAAGTGTTGCTATTATTTTTTTCAGTCTAAAGGGGGGCACTGAATTACAGCTACAAACTCAGTTACTATATGGGGCTGAAATAAACATTTGTAAGGATTACAGGTAGTCCTCGGTTAACTACGGTAATTGGGACCAGAATTTCTGTCACTAAGTAATGTGGTTGTAAACTGTGATGTCGCATGACTAAACTGCTTAGCAACAGCAGTTCTGGCAGTCCCTGGTTACCATCATTAAGCAAGGACCATGCAGGTCATTAAGAAGGACTTCACATAGTGATTTACAACTTCCTGCCAGGTTCCCCACTGACTTTCCTTGTGGGAAGCTGGCAGGGAAGGTTGCAAATTGTGATCATGTGGCCATGGGACACTGTGACAGTGGGAAATCTGGGCCGGTTGCTGAGCACCCAATCGCAACAGTGTGACCACAGGGCTGTTGCACTGGGCAGAACTTCAAGAACTCATCGTAACTACCCACTGTTCAGCGCCATCACTAGTTCAAATAATCGTTCAATGAGTAGTTGTTAAATGAGCACCACCTTTACTTCCAAGGAATATTAGAATTAGTCCGATCCAAATTCATAAGAACTATCCTTGCACTTCCTAAATGCAAATTAAGTACAGTCTTGTATTAAAAGATAGATTAGTTTCAGTTGAGGCTCAGCCTTAGACATGTCTTGACTTCTTTAAAAAAACATAACATTAGTATTTGCTTATGTTATTGAATATCCCAAGGGAGGCACTTGTTTTATACTTTACTTTTTATCATACCAATATTTAGCTTCAAGTCTGCACTACAAGACAGCAGGTGTATAGAGTACTCAATAGTCATTTATCTAATATGTTTTGATAGATACTGGGAAAAGTCATTAATTCAGAATCCTGAGGGTATAGCCAAGATGTTAAGATTTCTATAAGCAATGTAAGATCAGTGAGATGACCTGCTGAGGATCCCATCCCCCAGTATGTTCCATCTGCAGAGATCCCATAGACAGGCTTTTTATGCCTTTGTACATACAAACCAGCATTTCAAGGTTGTGAAAACATAGTTCTGGATAGAGCATTTGGAGGATGCAAACAGGGACCATTACAGTGATCTTGTGTGTTTGCATGTTGTTTTTAATTTGCTTATGTTGTACATGCTCAGAGCTGGTTTGTACAGAGAGTCATATAAATATTGGTTTATATACATACACATACATGGATGGATGGATGAATGGATGGACGGATAGAATTAATTCTGAGTGTCTTCTGTTTCTGTTATATGATTGAGATTTTTACATTGTCTACTGATGGAAACAAACTAATTAAAGTCAGGCTTATGTATGTGATTTTTTTTCTATTGTTAAAATGTAACATTTTCAATTCTTGCAGAAGCATCTTACTTCTAAACAGTATTATTGTCTAAAAGATATATATAAATGAGTTGAACAATTAACTAAAAATCTGTTATCACTCATAATGAAAAATACTTATTTATATTACAACAACAAATGGCATTATGGTGAAAAAAAGCCCCTTCTACTTCCAAAACATACCTTTACTGTAACAGTCTGTTCAGAGGCACTGCTCATCATTTCATTAATAGACTTAAAGAGTTGAAGCAAAGATTCCCTAAAATCAGCTTCCCCTTTATTCTCATACAGTCTGAGAAAACAAATAACACCAACACAGTTAAAAAAAATACAGTAATTAATTAATGAGCTCTCTCCCCCCACAAAAAAATCTGGCTATGGTGGATTACATTGACATTCCACCTTTTTCTAGGATTTCATATAGTTCCCCCTAGAACCATTGTATCTTGTCTCAATCATTGTTTCTTAGGTCAAATTTAAACCTCTAATATGAAACATGAAAATAAATATTCTGTTTAGTACTGTAGCAAGGGAGAGAATGGTTCAGATAGGAAAGAATCAATCAATCAATCAGTAGTGGGCATCATCCCATAAAATCCAGGAAACTCAAACTCATGAGCAGTAAGTTTTTTCCTGTCTCAAATGCTTTTTTAAAGGGGGAACAGACTAACTCCATTTCATCTTTGTTCTTTATCTGCCTTCCTGGGAAGGATGAATCTCTCCTGGATGGTTTCTGCCAAGTAAGGACCAATGGCCCCAATCCTGGAATAAGGATTGGTGAATATTCACCTAAAAAAGTATGGCGCTAAAAGCAATTTAGGATCTTTTTCCAAGTTTATATTATGGACTGATCTGTTTATTTCTCCTTAATTCTTTTTTTTTTTCTACCTACAGAACGTGTGCCTGTCTGCATATCCTGCCTAGGAGATAATGACGTTAAAGCTTACAAGACCCATGACATTTTCCTTTTAATTTCCCACTGTCTTCAAGTCTCATTTGCCCTTTAAATTAATCTACATGACAGACTTGTGTCTTCTGAAATCTGTAGTCTTGTTCTGACAGAGAATTTTGCTTATTGTGCATCCCAACCAGTTTATTATCTACAGAAATGGAGAGTAGGAGGAAGATCCTCTCACCTCTACCTGGGAAAGGTATAGAGAAACTCGATCTCTGTAAACAGTGGTGGTGACAGTGACAAGATAGACCCCACTAGACAGTGGAGGCTGCAACAGTGGGGAGTGTGGGAGAAAGGCTTAGGGACCTTTGCTTGAGGGATTAGAGGCACTCCCTGTATATTTTTACAAGCACCGCTTGCCTTCTGAACAAGTTTTATATATAACATCACAACAATGTTTTGTTTAACAGCATCACATTCACATTCACATTGCCAAGAGAACATCAGGATACAGTTTTCATTTCTACCGTCCTTAAAAATGTAACATTAGTCCCTGGTGGGAGGAGATGGGTGGTGACAAATTTGATAAATAAATAAAATAAAATAAACATTATTATTCTCCATTGGTTGCATGACAAGCTAGTCCAAAATTCAGAGTCATATTATACTGGACACAGATGTTAATCTTTCTTGATTAGAATTGTCTTTTTTTAAGTGTCAGATACAAAGTAGTATGAACAGTGAATAGAATATGGAAAATACTGTTACTATCAAAATCTTTTCCAGCTATTCCAAACAACTTTTAGGCCCAGTCCAATATATTATACAAACTGCCATAAACTAGGTTTAAATAATCAATAAATGACAAAAATCAGCCTATTATTTCTAATAGAGACATAGTCATGATAAATTTCAGAGAGATATAAAGCTGAAATATCAAAATAACATGAACTTAGAGAATTGAAACAAACAGCCAAATGGAAGAGACTAATTTAGATATGAATCAGTGTAAAAAGCTTCCTGCTGATCCTGAAATTTTTGTCTAGATACGTTTTAACAAGAAAATCTCTCTCTCTCTCTCTGTGCGTGTGTGTGTGTATAAATAATTAACCTATAAATCTGGAAAAAAATCTTACTAGTATTTTTTATCTTCAATAATTGATATTGTCATAAAGATTACTTCTATACAGTAATAAAAAAGTATCAGATAAATAATTACCAATCTATGGCAGTATAACTATTTCCTAAGTATTTATAGTAGATCAAGTAGAATTGAACTGCAATAATAATGTATCAGTACATTACTGTGCAGTATAATAAATTTTTGGAAATTTTGTCTAGTAATCCAAACATACTGCCTTGCCAAAACAAACAGTACAACGCAGTAAGTTAAGAATTAGCCAATGGAAAATTAACTGATCAACATCCAATGCTAAACAATCAGTGTTCATTTCATCTACATTAATAAAATTGGTAACGATTTCCATATATCTCAAAAGAGTATTCCACATCTTATATTATATAACATTATATAAAACAATCATTATAAGAACAAATGTATTCTGAAGGATACATTATGGATAAAGATGTTATGATACTTACTGGTTGAACAAAATTCTTGACCGCACAATAAATTTGAAAATATATTCCAAAGATCTCATAGCCTTGAATAGTTGATCAGTGATGCCAGCATTGTCTACATAGGTCCTTAAAACTTTTGTCAGTTTTCTGAGCAAGAAGAAATACACAGATCTTGAGACATGAGTGACATACAGCATAATCCTGACTTGTGTTCAAAGAACTTTCACAGACAATAAAGGAAAGTAAAGGGTAAAAAAATAGTGAAAGAAAATGTAAAAAAAAAAAAAGACCTTCAATAGGGAATTCTAAGACTTAAAAAGATGACTTAAAGTAGTTTTTTGGATCATTGCCAAGGAAAATTGCAGAAAGCTGCATCCATCTGTGCACACAAATGTCAGAGCATTTGTAAAATAAACACCTCCATGGCACAGACTGCATTTTTTCACATTTTGGCAAGCCAGTAAATGTAGAATACAGATGTAGTATGAAGTCTTCTGTCTTCACAGTTTTCGCTCTTTACTGTGAAGACATTTCTAGATGTAAAAATGGTTTTAAAATATTCTTCCTTATTAAAATTTTCTAAACAACGGTTTTAGAATAATGCAACACATTTATGCACTAACCAAATAAAGAATGTTTCTATATCTACCCATACTCATACATACACATTCAGAGTTTATTCAGCAGTAAAATGGCACAAAAGACTACATAGGAAGATTAGGGCCGTGCCACTTAGTGACGGAATTGCCAGTCCCTATTGCGGTTGGAGAGGACTACCTGTATGTAGTTTTCCTGGACTGAGTTCATGTTTTGCTAATGGTCTTCACATACTTTCTTGAAGGATATCTTTACCTCTACAGCTTCTAAGTATAGTTCAAGATTCTTCTTATGATAGACAAGAGCCTAGGCAATTTGGGAATAGGATTTATGACCAAGCCCTTTCACCCTTAACAGATGTGGCTGATCGTTAAGGTCAGAAGAGGTTCAGCTGCATGTGCCAAGGCAGGCAGAGTACCATCTTCTAGTTACTCATGGAAAGCCTTTCTCTGTGATCATACCTGCAATCTAGAATACTCTTCCCTCAGAGATTTTTCAGATGCTTCATATTGCATCTTTTAGATGCCCCTTGAAGACTTAACTATTTACTCAAGTTTGCTCAGAATGAATGCCAGATGAATCGTTTTCCTTTTGTTTTGTTTTCCCATATTCCTACTCCCATTCTAGACTTTTTAGCTTATTTTTTAAATCTTAATTTATTGGTTTTATTATTTAACTGCTTTTATTTTAATCTCTTCCAGTTGCAATTGTATGAGAGGTGATATAAATATATGAAATCAATAAATTATTGAAGTTTTGCATGGCAATGCAGGCTACTTCTGTACAGAAGCAATGGGAGCAGAAAAGTAACCATTCTTTGCTTCAGACACCACCACAGAATATTGTTTCAAATAGAGCTTTAGTCCATGCTCAGTCCAATTCACAGATTTCACCCATTTGCCCTCAAGCTGTCACCACCTTCTGTTTCATCATCCACAGTTCTCCATTCTCTAGATCAGGGGACAGCCTTGGCACTGTGAAAGGGAAGAGAGCACTTACAGATGATACTGCCCACTGCCATAGGCATTTCTGTATTCCAAAGACTGGACAGCTGCACCACGATCTTAATTTTGTTAAGTCCACATCTGCCACAGCAGATATGAACTCCTTAGCTACTGACGCACACAAAATCTCCCAGATAAGAAGCCCAGAAAAGCCCAGGTTTTAACTCTGAGATCACCCAAATCAGAAAGCAATAGGTGCCTAAACATGCCTCAGTGTAGTACATTCAACCACAAACTGGCCTAGTAAACCTACAAAACAATGTAAGCATCTATGATAATGACTTTTTATACCCCCTATTTAAATAACTAATTTCTGGGCCAAGACATATTTAATTAACAACTTACGTGTAAGCCAAAGTAGCACTGAAATGTTTCTTAATGTAGGTTTCTAAAACAGGATTGAAATGCTGGAACTTCCGGTCAGCAATTAGTCCGATGATAAACACCTGTTCAGCGGGAAAGGCCATTCCATCATCTTGAAAATACAGCATTTCAAATATTTACATTTTTAGTGAAAAAAAAAAAAAGAGTTAGAAGAGAGCTCCATCTGTAAAATACAGTTTGCTGGTAGGATTTCATTTTCATATATTCTATTTCAGAGAAGGAGAATAGAGTACAATTTTGAACAAAAACCTAAACTGTCAGTTGAGTAACACTGATGGCTTTACCAGTTGTCCTCAAATACTGAATAGGTTGCTGAAACATTGATCTATGAAGGTCATCTGTAACTGCCAGCACAACAGAATTCTTGCTATCTGAAAATCCCTGGCATTTGACTTCAGTGCTTCTCTTGATTTCTAAACAAATTTACCCCTTTGGACACTTTTTTCCCCAGTGAGCTTGCTTTTGTGTTAGGACCTGGAATGGAATTATGTACAGAAGTAACTTGACAGATTTACTACAGTAATAACTTGAATAAGAAGCTGCTGTTTTGGATACCATAACAGGTCTTTCCTCTGCTGGCTACACTGGTTGGGTTCCTTGTTCTTGCTAAGTCATGGTTTGTTGAACAAGTCATTGTGCCATAAAACTAAGGCATAACCCATAGTTAAGCATTCAAAGTAGTTGGTTTGGTATACTATCTAAATCCAAACCAAACAAGCATATGATGGATTACCAACCTGTATCAACCTTCTCATCAAGGAATCTCAATGAAAATAATCACAGCAAAAGTTGTGATTAAAAGCCTGTATTTTTCTAATATAGCCATAAATATATCAAAGAAAGGCTTTTCAACCTTGCTGAATCTTGCTGTTCTGTCCCCAGCTGATCCTGGTGGGTGCTAAGGAATATGTCTGGATGCACACGGGTGCCCACAGGCACTGTGTCAGGGATCCTAGCATATCCTGAAGGTTCAGCCTCTATTGGATTCTCAGCCTGTTACTATTTATTTTATTTTGGCCAAAGTTTTCATGAAACTTGTGTGTTTAAGATTACTTCTATGGTATAAATTCCAAAACACCATTTCACCTAGTCAATAATACCATGAATCCCATGGAAAGTAATGTGACTGTATTTGTACAGAAGGCTTGAGGTTCATGGAACCTTCACTGCTTACAGGGACAGAAATTAAATAAATTAAAGGAATATAAAGCAATCTCTCTCTCTCTCTGTATGTGTGTGTGTGTGTATATATATATATATATATACATTACCAAAGCATCGAACACCAATGTGTCAAATGTCTCACTTTCTGAATTCTCCATCATAATGTTAAACAACGCATCCAGTGTATCTTGAAGGAACTGAAAAAAAAATACTATGGTCAGTATTGTTAACAGGTATTCACAAAAAAATTTTTTGTCTAAACAGTAACTACACACCTACTGATTTAAAAGTGGTGATTGTATTAGCTTTTTAAGTGTAAAAAACAAAAAATTGAGAGTCCTTTAACCATATTATCCTGAGAAAGGTATGTGTATGCATATATTTTTATGCATATATTTTTATGTTTATATATAGGGAAGAGAGACTATAAAAATAATAGCCAAAGGAAAATGAAATTAAGGGTTCACTGAAAGTGATGAACTCAGACCATATGCCATCAATACTCCAAGGTGCTTCAAGGGTATTGTAGCTTTCTTGAAGAAAGGACCTACCTAACCCAATCCTAACCCCCATAGATTCTGAGGCTCTTTATAGCAATATCCAACACAAGGATGGAATGTAGACCATATATGTTGCAAACCAGCATATATAACCACCACATTCTGCCATTTGGTATATATTCAAACTTCACTTTCAAGGAGAGCAAGTATTCTGGATTAATGACACAGCCATGGGCATTTATATGGCCCATATCACACCAACTTCCTCATGTCTGATAGGTATGGTTTTCTTACATTTCTGTTCCTAATAGTATCTTATTTACTTGAGGTACTTTCATGATATCAAATGAGGATTCAATAACTTACACCTCAACATCAATCAGCCTAGACTGTCAGTCATACAGTTCACTTTATATATACTATTGAAAAGCCAGTTTGGTCTAGTGGTTAAGGCAACGGGCTAAAAACCAGGAGACTGAGAATTCTAGTCCCACCTGAGGCATGAAGGCCAGCTGGGTGACCTTGGGCCAGTCACTCTCTTTCAGCCCAACTCACCTCACAGGGTGGTTGTTGTGGGGAAAATAGGAGGAGGAAGAAGTATTAGGCATGTTCCCCACCTTGAGTTATTTATAAAAATAATAAAGGGGGGATAGAAAATTAAAAAAAAAAAAAAAGGTATACAAGACATGTAAGCATTTTTTTGTATCAGAAACTGACTGCTATTTATCCTGATATGCTTTCAGGTCCCATCAAGAACAAATGACAAAAGTCACTGCTTATAGTCAAGCCTTTTGACTCAAATATCCTAATTATGTGCAAAACTCACCAGCCTAGATATGGAACATTCCAGTGTCCCCAGAGCTTATTGTTTGTCTCTGGAACTGTGTGATGCATATCCTTCAACCATCAAATCCTCAGACTCAGAAGAGAGAGACCATAACTAACAAATTGCAATCAGGCTATTCTCAAATTCCCAATACTCTTCCAATGAAGTGAAAAAAATATCTATATGGCCAGTGTTATCTAGGAATTAAGTACTATGAGACAGGTCCAGAAGAAAAAACTGAAGTACAGAGTAGGACCTGTCAGGAGTTATAGATTTCAGAGAAATTTTCATGACCCAAACTTTGTCCATTCATTAATTCTTAGAAGGAATTAATGAGCCAAGTATGCAGTCCTTTCTGTGAATTGTCTTTCATAGGAGTAGCTTTGCGCTGATCAGATAAAAACTGTTCTGCTGCTACATGGTCCTCTGAGATATGAATAGCCAGAACAGCCTCATTCAGCTTTGATAAATTCCACTCACATAGATCAGCCTTGCTAAGAAGCTTCTAGCCCAAGCAGTACTGGCTGAAAATAAATAAAAGCTGGAGCTTCTGGTAAAGAAGGTGGGGAGTAAACTATTATGCAGGAAGACAAGTAAAATATGAGAAGCCATACTTTGGTTTCATGATTCAGGCAGTACTTCTAGTAGAATTACATTGATTTATATACTCTTCTTTATGAATGAAAATATTTCAATATATTATCTTGCTTATGTAATAGGAAATAATATCTCAGTAAACTTTTTTTTTCTGAGTTCTGCAACTCAAAGATTTGACTGACTGAAGCAGCATAGAAGTTCTAGTATGTATGTATGTATGTATGTATGTATGTGAATGCATGAGCCAGCCTTAAACCTACTGGAAAAAAAACACATATGTATGTGCTCAGGGGCTGATCTCTGGATTTCTGTTTTCTGGTGTGAAGGAGACAGTCTCTTGACAGGACAGTGCAATTTCTACCTCGATTGCCTGAAATTGCTTACAATCAACCATCAAACCTAAACAGCACCTTAATTCACAACAACAGACCTAGCAGTAATGAAACAGAATAATGCTGTGTTCCCAAAATGAATTAAAATCATAAACCATAATTAATAAATCACAATGGCTGAGCCCAAACTAAACAAACTACCTTATATCTTTGTGTGTTTGTGTGAAGACATCCATGTGTTAAGCCATAGCAATTTATTTGTTTGGGTTTAGCAAGTTGCAAACACAGCTACTATAATCTGCGAACCAAAATTTGTGTTGTTTGAACAGAAGCACAGAAACCAAACCATGCAGCAGCCTAGATGGCAGCTGAACTCATATCTAGTCAGATAACATTACAAGACCTAATAGTGTTCATCACGTCAGAGGTCCTTATATTTATTCATCTTCCAACATAAAATCTATTATTTATCACAGCAATGTTCCACTCCACTTTACAACATATTGACTGGCAAGTCCCTAAATTCTATGGAAAATAAATAATCAGTACTGACATCAGTATTATTGTTATCCACTTAATCAAATGGAGAACACAATATTAATAAAACACTACTACACAGTGCTTTATTACTATACATATAGTACTATGATTACTAAAGCTCAGCTCACATTCACTCATGCCCTAGTCACATCCTGGATGGACTACTGTAATGCACTCTATGTGGGGCTGCCCTTGAAGAGTATCCGGAGACTTCAGCAAGTGTAGAATATGGCAGCATGGGCAGTTATGTGTGCCTTTAGAACAGCACGTTACACCTCTGCTTCACGAACTGCACTGGTTACCAAGTTTGCTTCCTGGACCAATTCAAGGTGCTAGTTTTGGCCTTTAAAGCCCTTCACGGCATGGAGCCAGGTGGTTTGAGGGACTGACCCTTCCCATCAGGTTCAGCAGAAGAAGTATGTTGCAGGTCCTGTCTGTGAAGGAATTAGATCTGACAGGACCCAGGAAACGAGCTTTTTCTGCCATGGCACCCACCCTGTGGAACACCATCCCCCCTGAGGTGAGATTGGCACCATCTCTCCTGACCTTCCAGAAGTCCCTCAAAACTTGGTTGTGTAACAGGCCTGGGAATAGCAAGGGAATGATAATTTGATTAGAGGGCTCCATTGTTTATAATCTGAAGCACTCTTAGCCTTTTATAATATTAATTTTTTGTACTTTTGAATGTTTTTAAAATTGTTTTTATGGTTGTTTTGTATTCCGCCCAGAGTCACATCGCATGATATGGGCAGCCATATAAATATGATAGATAGGTAGGTAGGTAGGTAGGTAGGTAGGTAGGTAGAAAGCAAGCAAGCAAGCAAGCAAGCAAGCAAGCAAGCTCATAGCTGTTGTTTGTGAGGAGGAAATGAAATAAATAGTAAATTAAAAACTATTCCAACCCTCCAGACTAGATTTTAGGGACAGTAGGAATAAACAATACTACAGTATATAATTCCAACCAATAGGAATAAATGGTGTTAAGCAACAATCTGTATAATTTAATACAATATTCCATAATTAGCAGTGGGTACCTCTAGCACTTTTTAAAAAAAATTATATATTTTATTTTGGGTAAGCATAAGGCAAAACCCAAATTTCATTAAGAAGGTACACAGGTAGTCCTTGACTTACAATGACAATTGGGACCGGAAATTCCATTGCTAAGCGATGTGGTAAAGACAACTACAGCAATCTGTGCAGTCCTGATTGCCATTGTTAATCAAATCCCATGGTTGCTAGGCAAGGCAACTTCCTCCCAGCTTCCCACAACAAAGTCAGTGGGATGCCAGCAGGAAGGTTCAAGTCCCAGGCCAGCAGGAAGGTAAGTGGCTGCTGCCAGATGGGGAAGGAAGCGAGGGGGTGTGCAAAGGAGGTGCGGCGAGAGTTGGGGAGAGTGCAAGGGGGTTTGCAAGAAGTGCAGCACAGGTTTCGGAAGGTGCATGAGGATATGGCACGGGTCAGGGAGGGTATGTGAGGGTGTGAGAGGGTGCACGAGAGGCATGTCACAGGTTGGGAAGGGTGCAAGTGGCTGGTGCAGTGTAAGTCCAGATGGGCCAGGGTCAGGTGTGCAGGTGGGGGAGATTTACCCCAGCAACTTGCAACTTTCCCTGCCGGCTTCCCCAATGAATTTCTGGGGAAGCTGGCAGAGAAGGTTGCAAATAGCAATCACATGACCGAGGGGCACTGCAACCAGTCGTAAGTGCGAACCAGTTGCCAAGTGCCCAGATTGCAATCACATGACTGTGGGGGTGCTGGGATGGTCAGAACTCCAAGGACCAGTCATAAACACCATTCATGTAGCAACGTCATAACTTCGAACAATTGCTGAGCAAATGGTCATAGGTCGAGGACTACCTGTATGACTGAACATGCATGTAGAATTGTTGAGTTGGAAGGAGCCTCTATGGCTGATGAGTTAGCCCCCTGTTCAGTTCAGGAATCCAAATTCAGCATTCCCAGATGGCTTTCTGGTCTAAGTTTGAAGGGGATTTTACCACTTTTCTGTGCAATTAGTTTCACTGTCAAACTGCTCTTATGATTAAGAAAGTAATCTGGCTTCCTGTAACTTAAATCCATTATTCCATGTCTTAAAACTGTGGAATGACAGAAAACAAGTCTTGACAGAATAAGATGCTTTCATTTTTGTTATTCTACTATGGCAAGTTATCAGTTACTTGACCAAAGCCTGACAATAAATCATTGCCTTATTTAACATTTATTTTTAAGTAGTACATTTTACTTTACTCTCAACATGAAGCAGGATATTTTCACCATACTATAGAAATAGAAAATGAACTTCCCCTTCTAAATCTATACATTCCTTTCCCACTCCCGCCACTCCCAAAAAAAGTTTTTCTTACTTTAACAACTTCACCTCCATCAACTTTCATCAGTTGCCTTAAATTCTGTTGCAGGATATTTGTGTTGGATCGCCACTTCAAAAGCCCCAGTAAGTCCACTAGGAAGGGAGGGAGAAAAGTTGGTTAATTCCACCATACATAAAATTCAGCACAGAAAAAGATTGGAACAACTCCTACAAGCTGCAATCCTACACATGCTAATCTGAATCTAAGGTAATAATATTTATCCACTGACCAAATGGGATACCATTTTCTCCCACGCCATCCCACAAATATGCTTCAGAATGTTGGGGGAACCCTCCAAAACACATTTGCAGCATAGTATGAATACCAGGGAGGAAGGGATAGAAAAGTCCTTTTGACCAAAAAGATCCCTTGCAAAATACTGGATGTACAGGAAGCTCTGGCATGGGCTGGTCCATGAAGTCACGAAGAGTGGAAAGCGACTGAACGAATAACAACAGCCCAAGGCCTAGTAAATCTAGTTATCAGATTTTAGACATATCTAACAGATATATGAATAGAGAGACCATCTACACAGTCCATCTAGAACAGAAGGGAGCATTCAAGCATGCCATTTCTCATTGTAATTCTGAATTCCTGTAATCCAATGTTATGCTAATTAAATGGATAAATGAGATACAGTATGTTTACATAAAGACAGCTCATAATCTAATGGTTTACAGAAACTATTGTCAGGATCTACCATCAAACTTAATTCTGTTGTTCAAAGACCACTGATGATGCAGTATAGGTTCAAATCATGAGATTTAGAATCTGAGGCCCTCAGGGTGTACGTTCCACCCCAAACCCTAAAATGAATTTCAAGATCTCCAGAAGTTGTTACCAAATTGTAACTTTTAATGTGGTAGATATTTAAAATTATTAAATACATGATTGGGTAGAAAGCTATATTAACTATATTTAATTTTAATTAATCTTAATGTGTAAAGAAAGTGCCTTTAGAAAGAGATTTAGGTTTATCTTGGCTCCACCTACTCATTTTTATAATGCAGTATCCATTATACTAAGTAGCCCTCAAACTGAAAAAGCTGTGCTCTTCTGAATTATGAAGTCAACAGGCTAGATAGTTCTTTAATGTACAAATTATAGCAGCAATATAGTGTGCAGATCATACCAAAAAGATGCTTTGAAAGATGTATTTGATTGAGCAAAGCAATACTTCTCAATGAGTTAAAGCAAGACTCAGCCCTAAGAATTCAAAACTATAATAGAACTGATGACCCAATTAAAATTTCCTGTCATCTTCAATTCAAAATTTTGCATATTACCTCATGGAGTGAATGAATTTGATTCACTGTTACTTTCAGTTGATCAAGCATGATGAGCTGGCATGGAGCTTGTAAAAAAATTCTACAAATATATATTGTTAACTGAAATATGCCTAAAAATGCTTTACAGCATGATACCTTCCTTGAAATATTTGGCTTCTAAACCTTTAAGAAGGTAAAAATTAAATTTTAAAAAAGCATTAAAAGAAAAAGACCTTTGCCATATGAATGCAGAAGTTCAGGATGATGTGCCTCTTAGAATCCTATCACAATTAACTGAACATGAGAAAAAAGCTTGTATTAAATATGAGCTTAAGTATCAACACAAATGCAGTGTCAACCTTCATTCCAACTTACATCTTACATGAACATATGGGAACTGTAAAAACCCAGTTCCAGAGATACTATAAAGAACTATAAAACTATTTTAACACATAATATAAAACATCAAAAATAAAGAAATTAACTCTCTAAAGTCAATATGATTTTGTCTGCCAATAAAGGCAGTATCACTACAGAGTTATTATCAGCTTTAGTACACTAAGGGGAATTACAAAGCTATAACTCAGTTAAGATTTGCATTTCATGCAAATCATTCTGGAGATGGAATTCCAAAAGAAACATAATGTTTTAAATTAAATGCAGGAATAGATATCAGAGACAATTATCAGTTGCCAAAAAAGATACTCCAATATGAAATTCCTTCCTCAATGTGCCCAGGTAATAAATAACATCATATATCCATTCTAAATACTTGTTATACTAAGTAACTTAGAACCATTCCCTAATTTACTGAAATGAATTTTTGAATGGAATTAATTTTTTTATCCAGCTGTAGGAGCTGGTAATCAAAGTTTTACTTGCTTTCTTGAACAACAAATCCCTATCCATTTCTATCACAGCATTTCAAGTTTATCAGAGAGGCAACATGACTCCTTTTCCTCCACCTCCTAAATTCATTATCCTTGAAGCAAGAATGTTTTTCTTCAGATTTATTTTCTAGAATGATTCCAACATTATTTCCAGGAGGAAATAAAATAATGAATCAGATTAAAAAAGTAATTATGGGGGTGAACTATCACCAGGGGAAGGATCATCAACAGGGACACTAACATGGGGCTCAATGAAATACTGCTGTCTCAATGTAGCACTGCAATATCCAGGATATAGGAGGTGTATAATATTTCTCTACCACCCTTCAAATTTTGATCTATATCACTCCTCAAGAGGCTTGTGCCAAATAGGAGTAGAAAACAGGATATTTTATCTAATAGTAACAGTTTTTCCAGTTGATGCAATCGTGCCCTATGGATACATTAGAATTGTACCCTAATCCAGAATTCTAAGGTGTTCCAAAGGCTGAATTGTCTCAATGCAGAAAGATCTGGACAATCTCAGATTATGGATTTCAGACAGAGCCTAAAGCTCTGTCCAAGACAAACTGTATCCAGCTCCTCTGTATCCCCTCTATTTTTCATTTCTTTTGCAGCAATGAACAGAAAAAAACTCTTGTCTGCAAGCAGCTGCTGCTAGAGCTGTTGCTGAGAAAGAGTTATTCTCAGCCCTACGCTGGGAAGACAGGGTAAAGTCTGCAGAAAGAGTGTGAACTGGCAGGCAAGACGAGGAAATGCCACAAGCTGCATCTCTACTGTGAACTGGAAATTCCCCATCCCTGACAACAAACCATACTGCAAGCCTGTTTGGTGGATTAAAAATAGATTTAGCCACAGAAATAATAGATGTTTTCTAAAGCAGTATAAAAGCAACAGAACTCAGAATTTCTTAAATATTAATTATCTCTTTATGCTTAATGTCTTTGTATCTTTAAATGAGAAATTTAGGGGAAACTACTGATAAATGGTTTAAACAAAACATGCATGTGATCTTCAAGAACAGGAAAGCTCACATGCATTTTATATAGCAAAATATGAGTAGTCAATTCTTTTCTTCTATCTTTCCTGTAGATGTGGAGATGCCTAAACTCTGACATTTCTAACACAATATATTCATATTTGTTTTATATGCAAAGCTATAGATAGCATCTAATCTCCATCATTTTTCCCCTGCTGTTCATCAATATTTGTGTTAAATGTGGAGTTCTTCACCCATCCTACCAGCATGACCAATGGTCAGGTATGATGCAAGTTGCAGTCCAAAATTATCAGAAGGGTCATACATTCTCTATTTTTTTTTAGATGTCTGAAATAAACCATTGCCAAAAAAGCTTTTCAAAAAGTTGACCAGGTTGCATAAAATATGCAACACTTTATATTTTATTTCTGAATGCCATCCATGCCCAAATATGAAAGGGTGACTCAGTACTAAAATTGTCAGCATTAATCTTTACAACACACAAATTGAATGACTTTTTTTTCTAGAACTGTATTATCATTCCTACCATTTTGAGTTAGCTTTGTTGAACAGACAAGAGTAGAGATCTGGAATGAATCTTTACTGATGGTACAGCTTCCAAGATTTTGCATGCCCTTGCCAGCCATGGAGTGACCTTTTTCTTCCAATTCCAGTTTAGTAGAGGGCAAACTTAAATACGTTGAAAAATCTTCTAGCTTCTTTGCTTCTGCCTGCAAAATAATTTTATCCTCACATCTTACTGTATTTAAACACAGACACCTTTAACTGTTTAATTCATATCTAACAATGTCATAGTTGGTTTCACTTTTTCTTCAGACTTTAAAAGTAGATCAAAAGCACATAGCAAAAGTAACACTGTTTCAACTCCAGTGGCAAATCATCAACATTGTAACATACCAAGTCTGGAGGGAATAAGGAAGAGAAATATTCCACATACTGTATGTGGTTTAAATTTTAAGACGTTCCAAATACTTTAAATCATGAAATCTTAAACTGTTGTCTGATTTTTAATAAAACACCTATATGAAAAACAACTTTTACTCTTCCTTCTAATACATACGCTTATTCTTGAAACTGATGAGGTAACAAAATTTGATTACATGTTTGAAGTTATTCTTTTATATCACTTAGAACAAAAAAAAATCCATCTCTTAAACCTTTGGCTGCTTAAAGTGTAGTAGCATGTACTTGAGCTAATACCTTGTATACTATAAGATCATGTTCTCCATCCCGTAGGGTTGTTCCATCATATCGCATTAATTTAACAAATGCCAGGGCAAATATTTTCTCAGATTTATCTTTGGCTGTTCAAAATAAAACAAATGAGCACACGGTAAATCAACTTATAAAGACAGATATAGGAATGATAAAATACAAGATGTATATATTAATGAAGATTTTAAAATTATTAGGTGCTTTGTAACAAAAAAGCCATTTGAAATGTAGGTTGCAATGAAAGAGAGACAGAAAGAGCGAGAAAGGTTGTGGGCTGCAGTTCGTTTATGGTCCAAGTCAATCATAAAGATACATCAAATACACTCTCTGTGTGTGTATACAAACACACACACACAGAGAGAAGGGTCTGTGTGTTATGTTTAAAAGTATGTGAACCCTTTTGAATGTTCAATATTTCTGCATAAACATGACCTAAAACGTGATCTGTTCTCCTCACAAGTCCTAAAACTAGATAAAGAGAACCCAATTAAACAAACAAGTCAAAAACATATTTATTATTCAAATTTCTGTCACCGCCCATCTCCCCCCAAAAAGGGGGACTCTATACTTGTTCATTTATTTATTGAGGAAAATGATCCAAAGCTACATATACATATACACATTTACAACCGTGTTCCGCCAGGAACAGTGCCTCATCTTGGTAGGGAGGTGTTCCTGGGAGGAATAAATGAAGAATGTCACAAGTGGATGCCAAGAGTAGATATTCCCAGCAGGGTCACCCAAGGTCATCCCAGCTGCCCAGATAAAGCAAGCAGGCACTTATATTAGGCAGCAGCAGTATGGGAAGATACTAGAAGTGGATTATCACATTAGTGACAACAGCAAAGGCATCAACTGAGCGAGAAAAGGCAATGGTAAAACATTCCTGTATTTTTACCAAGCAAAACCACATGTATAGAAAATATGCCTGTAGTACTAGAAGATGAAGTTAAATCATCACTCTGGCTATTACCAAGTCAGAAGACTACAGACACTGATAAGACTACCCACTGAAATATGGTAACCAACAGAAGAAGTAAAGGTTCTAACCAAGCTATAGCAGCAAATCTGGAGAATGGCACAGTGGACAACAGATTGGAAGAGGTCAAGCTACCTTACAATACCTAAAAAGAAGACTTAGCAGAGTGTGCAAACTATTATACAATATCCTTAATTTCACATGTTAGCAAAATAAGGCTTAGGATCATCCAATGCTACATGGAAAAAGAGATGCCAGATATTCAAGCTGGCTTGAGAACAGGCCAAGGAAAATAAGGTATTATTTCAGATACAAGCTGGATAATTGAGAAAGCCAAAGAATGCCAAAAAGAAAGTCAGAATGTGTTTCATTGATACAGAAAGGCCTTCGATCATGTCAAGCTGTGGAATGTGCTTAAAAAAATGAGAATCTCAAAACATCTCATTATCCTCATGCAAAACCTACATACAGGTCAGCCTGTTTGGACATAACATGGCCAGAAAAAAAAAAGATTGGCTCAGCAAAGGAAAGAGACAAAACTGTTCTTTCTCCTTACTTATTCAACCTATATGGTGAATACAAGTTAGGTATAACAAAGATGCCTATCTTATTGCAAACATTTCAATCTGCCAAGGAGTGAAACAAGGATGCAGTTTAGCTCCCCTACTGTTTAATATTTACATAAACTCAGAGGTTGCTGCTTTTACCAAAAAATAATTTCACCCTCCCTAAGCTCAGGGACAGACATTTGGCGATGCTTTGTATGCAGACAATGCAGCAATTCTCTCACTTACACAGGTGGGTCTTAGGAGAAGTTTGCATTAGCAGAATTCTACAAGGAGGAAGGGCTTGGAGTTAATTACTCCAAGACTAAAATTATGGTTTTCTTGGGAAGACCTAGCTACCATGAATACCAATGACTAATAGAAACTAATACACTAGAACTATTTCTATCTTTAAATGTCTTGGAGTAATTTTTCAGCCCTCTGGAAGTTCGCAGGAACAATCATCTCCACCAAAGCCATTAATAGTTCCAAGGTAATCCTGGTCTTTTTTCCCTCTAAAGGAGGTAGATGCATACTGGCTGCCATTAACCTGTTTAAAGCAAAATTTGTATCCCAAATGCTGTCTGGTGCACAGAGATGCACCTACAATGATCTAGGGCCCTTGGATGCTGTTCCCAAAAGTTCTAATTCGCAGAGAAACAGGAATGATCCCACTGGAAGCAAGATGCCATGTTTGCTGACTCTCTTATTCTATTTTCTATTTTCTGTTGGCCCACCTGGCAACAAGCTGACTTGTGTTATTGCAGCTTTCCTATCCATTCTTTGTGACCTCTAGGCCCATAGAAAATGAAAGCTGAGATTTGTCAGAGACTTCAATATTGCATGTCAGGCAAATTTGAGCACTACAATCAGCAGGAGTGGGTTCCTTCCTAGAAATCTTTTAGATCTGCAAACTATTTGTTCAGTCTGGAGTATTCAAATTATACAGCCTTTTTTTTTTTGGCCCACTCGCAACGTCCCCTCTAATTTCTGATGTGCTGTGTGTGGAAAACAAATGTTTTGGTCAGCTTTTCCCAAACCAAGTACAAATATGTGTGCCACAAGTGAAAAAAAAAGGTGAAAGTTCCCCTGTGCAAGCACCGAGTCATGTCTGACCCTTTTGGGGGGACGCCTGTCCTAACAGCCAGGAACCATGCTGAGACAAGGAACATGTCTCTAGTGTTTTATTACTGCTACATAACAGGAAAATCCTAACAAACTGAAGAAGCGTGGGAAAAACCCAGACATATAAACCCCAAAGGCTAAGGCGGGCCCGATCTGTGTCTCTTGGAATGGCTACCTAATTCATCAGTGCTACGCATGCACTTTACAGTCTGGATGGGAGCCCCCTGCTCGCCATCCTTACTCATGACAACGCCGCTTTTGTGACATTTTCTTGGCAGACTATATCGGGGTGGCTTGCCATTGCCTTCCCCAGTTGTCACCTTCCCCAGCAAGCTGGGTACTCATTTTACCAACCTCGGAAGGATGGAAGGTTGAGTCAACCTGAGCCGGCTACCCGAGACTCCAGGTTCCACTGGGATCGAACTTGGGTCATGGGGAGTTTCAGTTGCAATACTGCCGCCTACCACCCTGCGCCCCACGAGGCTTATTAGAGGGAACATAGCATGCTTTAATATTTTACCCTCAGCAGTATTGGATGGGAGGTTTCATAAAATCCCATTTAATGACATTGTCCCAATGGCCAGAATGAACCTGAGACCTTAGCACATGTATTTCTTCACTGTCCCTTCTACAAGAAATTACATGCTAATAGATCAAGCTTTCAAAGAGGGGAAAAGTAGATTATTTCCTACTCTCAGACTTTTTTGTTTGTGGGGGGCGTGCCTTCAAGTCAGTGTTGACTCCTGGCGACTACCTGGACAAGTCCCTGTTTCCTGGCAATGTTTTTAGAACTGGTTTGCCAATGCTTCTTTCCTAGGACTGAGAGGGAGTGATAGACTCAAAGTCACCCAGTTGGCTTCGTGTCTAAGGTGGGACTAGGTCTCCTGGTTTCTAGCCTGGTCCCTTAACTACTACAGTACACCACACTGGCTCTCATTCTCAGACTGGAACCTTGTTATTACAAAATTGCCAAGTTCTTATCAGCAGTTATTTCCATAAGAAGGCTTAAAGTGTCCTAATCCTGGAACAATGTCATAAGAAAGTCCTTTTATTCTTTTATCTTTATCTTTATTTTATCTACTTTGTTTTGCTGTGATTTATTTTGTTCTCTTCCGTTGACTTCTTATACATGTAAATGTTAACTGGCTGTGTCTGTATCTATGAAGATCAGCATCATGTAGGCAATGGTTTGCCCTGTGACACTCTATGGAAGCAAAAGTTGAACTTTGAAGAAGCAGGATAGAAAGAGTATTGATGTTTTTGAACTTTGGTGTTCGAGAAGACTCTTGAGAATACCAAGGACAGCCAAGAAAACAAACAAATGGGTCATCAAACAAATCAACCCAGAGTTCTCACTTAAGGCACAAATGACTAGGCTCAAATTATCCTACTTCATACATATTATGTGAAGGTCTAGCTCTGGAGAAGGTTTTAATGCTGGAAAAGGTGGAAGGAAAAAGAAGAGGACGACCAGCCACAAGTTGGATAGACTCAGTTACAGTGACAATGAATGTGTCATTGGAAGACCTGAAGGATCAGATTAGGGATATTTCATCATGGGAAAACCTATCTATGTGGTCACTAAGAGTTGACAATGACTTGATGGCACCTAATCAATCAATCAATCAATCAATCAACCAACAAACATGATTGTTTGTTACATTTTCTGGCAATTGGTAATATAAAATCTGTTCCCTGTTGAAACTACAATGGGTATTTTAACAGTACGTGTGATACATATTCAACCTCCATATTAAAACATACACAGCATGATTTTTATAAGGGAGGCAGTATATCTGCCCGCTATCACACTAATAGGTACTGCATCAATCAGGCCAGGGAGAAAAGTCTCCTGTGTGGAATATATAAAATGTTTAAAAAATATCTAGGAATAATCCAGGTGGAGGGGGAAATTGTACTGTAGTGGAGATGGGAATCTCTGGCTTTATTGGTTTGCATGTGCTGCAACCAAATTGTCTGCCTAAATTCATCCAAAGTTTTATCAAGGCCAAGGGTAGATAGTGCTAGAACCAAAAAGATATTTATCTGGATGTTGAATGCTATTAAAATCATACATACAAGTAGTCCTCATTTAATGACCACAATTGGGATGAGAATTTTGGTTGCTAAGTGAAGCAGTAATTAAGTGAATCTAACCTAATTTTATGACCTTTTTTGTGGCAGTCATTAAATAAATCATTGCAGGCATTAAGCAAACCATGTGATCGTTAAGCGAATCATGCGGTTTTCCATTGATTTTGCTTGCCAGAAGCTGGCCGGGAAGGTCAAAAATGTTGATCACATGACCACGGGACACTGTGACAGCCATAAATGCAAACTGGTTGCCAGGCACCAAATAGCAATCATGTGACTGCGTGGATGCTGCAGCGGTCATAAGTGTGAGGACTGGTTACAAGTGTTTTTTTTTCAGCACAGTCATAAGTCCGAACCCTCACTAAACGAATGGTTGTTAAGTGAGGACTAATTGTATATACATGTGAAAGCACTAAAATAAATACTTTTAAAATCAACAGGACTTATTTCTCACCACATATTGTGCTTCAAAGTATAAACACTGGACAAAATTCCATTGTTTATTTGTACACATTGAACAAATAAACAAAATCCACATTCCAGTGAAGTGCCTATGCTGAAACTTTGTGTATCTCAACAGGTCCTTATTATAATTCTAGGACGCTACAGACATGGAAAGCCTACACCAGTCATCCCACATGCATAATTACCCAGAAGACAGAGAAACAGATATTAATAGTCCTTTACTTTTCCCTCAAAAGCATACTATTTCAAGCACAGTCACACAAGCGGCTCACAAGATCACTTACAAGCTTTGGCAAGAGCAATCTGTTAGAAAACTCAAAGAATCCTTGTTAATGGCAATAATAATAAAAACAGACGGATGAAGCAGGTGAAGTGCTCAGGCTCCACTGGCCTTATTGGCAACTGAATATGAGCTGAAGTCATCATTCTTTGTTAGCAGTGTCCATTCCAAAATATGAATTGGCAGGAGCATGGCATTTCACGTACCTTTTAGATACTAATCTCTACTAATTAATTATTCTAGCCTCACAAGTCTAATAAATAATAAGCTATAATATTCATAGCCAGGAAGTTTTATTTCCTCATGGAAAAATAATTTCAGAATGCATACATGAACAAATATGTTGACAGCCTGTATTTCTGATAATCCAACCAGAAATAATACTTAGTTTCAAAACAGTGATTCTTTACCTTAAGGAACTATTCATGTTCATATTAAAATGAACAGTATTTTTGTATCAAATCACATTTTATTTATTTATTTATTTATAAATAAATAGATAAATAAATAAATAAACTGTATAAAGCTGCTCACTCACAACTTTGTTATGCTAATTAAAGAGCATGCAATTTAATAATAATAAAAGTAAAATTATCTATTACTATTATTCATATTATTTGCATGCAGAGTTTTGAAAAAGATCAAGACTGCCACATCCATTCTGCAGAAGCCTAAACCATTCTTCAGTTGTTTCTCCACTCCATTATTTCCAAACTCTTCCTGTGTGTTGTTAGGGTAGCCTTCAGATGTTTGCAATAATTCTCTCTGGAACAAAGCATACTCACAGGAAATCTAATTTTCAACTTGAATATGTAAAATTTCTTTACTGCAGTCACAAAAATATAAATGAGACAAAGTGCAACTTCTACCAAGCTAAACAGTCCACTCACAGATAAATACTGTACATACAAACAAACAATGTAGGATTAAATCCTGAGTTTCTTTCTCCCTAAAGGACTGGTAGCTACTCTTTTCTCAAGCTTGTCTACTGCAGCTACCTGCATACAGATAAGTCCTCGGTTAATGACAGCAATTGAGACTGAAATTTCCATTGCTAAGCGATGTGGTCATAAAGCATGACGTCACATGACTGCATCACTTAGCAACAGCAATCCTGGCAGTCCCGGTTGCTGTATTAAGCAAGGATAGAAGGTCATTAAGCGAAGACCTCCTTGCAACTTCCTGCCAGTGTAGCCGGGGTGAGGGTGGCTATGCTGGAGGTGTGAGCCCTGTGCTCTGCTCACCCCCAATTGACCTTCACCATCTACTTCCTCCCACTTTACGATGTGCGCCCGCCTGGCCCTTTGTGAGGCAGGTAAGGTAGAGGCAGCAGGCCACAGGGTGGTGAAGCACAGGGCGGAAGAGTGCAGGGTGGTAGAATGCAGAGCAGCAGACTGCAGGATGATGGGACTGGCAGGGGTGGCGGAACGTGGGGCGGCAGGGGCAGCAATGTGCAGTGTTCCCAAAGGGGAGAAATAGGGGGAGGAGAGTTGAAGCACACCCTGCGGTTATAAATGTGTGTGGGCTGCCAAGTGCCCGAATTGTGATCACGTAACCGTGGGGGCACTGCAATGGCCGTAACTTTGAGGACTGGGTGTAAGTACCATTTGTTCAGCACTGTCGTAACTTTGAACAGTCGCTGAACAAATGGTCATTAAGCAAGGACTACCTGTAGTGTTCTCATACAGAACTTCTCTATTCCCAACCTTACTTCTTCCCAACCCCTAAATTCAACCTTGGCATGTGTCACATGGTATCAGTACCACCTTTTTTCCCCTTAAACCTCCACACACTGCACATTGAACAGGATCTGTGATTTTACTTTAGAGGAACAAAGCAAAAGGTCAGCTTCTGCTATGCAGTTTGATTTCCATTACCAGTATACCTTAACAGTTATGTAAGGCAGGATTAACATCTTATTTATTAATTAATAAAATTTATGTCCCACCAGAATTGCAGTACTTTCAGTGGTTCACAAAATAAGACTATACAATAACAAATTAAAAACATAAAAATGTAAGACAATTAAAACCCATGGTGACAGGCCCAAAAAGACTTCCAGAAAAGCTGACTTCAGCTTTTTCCAGAAGGCAGGCAAACTGAGTACAAGCAAAGATGAGAAGGAGAATTTGAAGGACAACCTTGATCAACCCAGTGGCAGCTTAAAAAATGTATGAAAAAGCACTGTGGCAGTCCTAAACTCTATACCATAAGGATTACAGTAATCTAAAGTCTAATCACTTTGGCAACCCATGAACTACTGCAACTTAATGCAAATACTTCCTCCTGAACCAATTTGTAGTTAACAGTCATAAATATAACAGTAATTTACTGCATCTTGTTTTCATTAGTGAAATTGTTACATTTTCTATTAAAATTATTGCTTTCATTCAGTGATTAATTTTACATCAAAGCAGTAGCTCTTTAATTACATAAGCACTAACCATTATGAAGATGTCAAATGTTACAAGTTCTAAATATAAGCAGTGAAGATTACATGATTAAAACTTTGATTCTTCTGCCAATATTATAATAAAAATTCAAACTAGGTTTTTAGCAGATTCATTAGTGAAATCAGCCATGGTAATATCACAAACTAGTAAAGCATGTTTTTTATCTCAAAACTGCATTAATAACAAACATCAAACAAGCTGAATACCACTTTGTCCTATTGAAATGTAGTGACTTTAAACAGAAACATTAACAAGTGAAGTCAATACTTGGCGTGTAAGTAAAATGCTAACAACCTTTCCCATAGACTTCATGACTAATGAAAATCACAGTAGCTCATTAACAGTGCAAGCAAGTTAGTTTATTTTCTCTATAAAACATCCCGAATACCAGCCTCTAAGAAGCATACACCCAATATTATTTAATTGGCTTTACTTGAAGAAGTATAAAAAGGAAGAAACTATAGCAAGAGGCATCAGGATAGGAGGCCAAAAGACAAGGGCTTCAAATTAGACAGCAAATTCTTCTTCAAAGTAGACTCAAGTTTTTAAAAAAGTAACAGTGGGTGGGGGTGTTAATTACTCACAATCCTGTGATGATCTGTGCCGGAAAGTAAACCTTAGGTGACTGCGGTTTACATCTTCAATGGGGATTGCAACCTTCACAAAACAAAACAAAACAAAACAACAGATTTAGGTATATATACACAAGGTATGATACACATACACACACACACACACACACAAAACACATATACAGATATATAGATATATTAATATATATACATATACACTTATGAAAGAGATACCCACACAAACGTACTAGCATAAAAATATTTTTTCTAATCCATAAAAGTAGTAGTCAACTCAACATTGTTATGCTGATTGCTTAAAAGCAGCAGCATATGAATACTGTCACAAGAACTTTCCTGCCTGGTTAGTCGTGGCCCACTTCTCCTTTCCCCAGATGTGAAGTCATAAAGGTTATATGACAACAGCTAAGCAAAACCAAACTTTCAAAAGTATGCTATTTTAAATAAGATTTACTGAAGTATTTGAAACTGTACCACTAGTCAAAACAGCAGGAGCACTTTTCTTCAATAAGAAAACTTATTTCTCCAGAGGCTCAAGAGCTAAGTACCCAAACCAGAACCCGTCCTTTTACAAAAAGCACAACATTTGAGAGCCAGCAGTTCAGAATAAAACACTAAATAATTTCTCGTCTTGTTCTGCAACGCAGACTGACTTTTCAGTTAAGTCTGGAATTAAGCCACCAAGAACTCCTCAGGTTAGTAATTCAGCGTGCTGGTAGGTCATCCACTAGACCTTTACTGAGCTAATGTGAAAATTCTCACACTGAAAGGAATTAACAACGATCAAAGCAGGGAACCCTGCTTCAGAAAAAAGGCAAGCTTCTAGCCCCATACATCAAGAGTTTTGGCCCCTAAACTGCCTCTACGTACATGTAACTTTTAGAACATTCCTTCTAATAAATATTCTTCATCAGAGCTCTTCCATTCTTGTTCCTTAGATTAACTATTCCCAGTAAGACTTCAGTGAGAGAAGTCTGACAGTTAACAGTTTGCCTATGCACTGAACGTCTGGACATCTTTTCTTTATAGTTTTACAGCATATGGTGAAAACAACTCTGCTCAACCCTCCTGTGTTACAGGACCCCAAAAATAATTAGTCATACCTAGAATTACAGTTCAGAAGTATGAAATAGATCTTCTGTATTTGATCCACCAGTAACAGAGGAAAGTGAAATGATGCTCTTGTCAGCTTTTAGTAATGGACATCATTGTTAGCAGCAGAAATTTACAACAGCTAAAAGAAGGCCAGATCTAGTGTTCAGTTTTTCTCCGACAGTGGAAGATTGCTCACCTTCCTTACAAAGAATAATGTTATCCACATCATGTTTATTCTATTAAAGCATGCTTTCACTTTATGATCCAGGTGTTTAATCTTATTGTTATCAATAAACATCAGATCTCTCAATTCCGGTTTTTCTTTCATTGTTCAGCCTTTTAAATGTTTACCCTCCTTGCCTCTTCCCACTTTACATCATATTATTCTCTCAATAATTTCACAGCAGAGAACCATTGCTGCCATGTTATTCTTAATGTTTTAACAATTACTCATATTTGTATTACTTAACAGAAACTCTCTGTACAATACATTAAATGTGTTATTAAAAGGGAAGTCAATATAAAAGCATTATATCGTTTTTAGCAATACATTATATTAAATCCTACATAGGAAACAGTAACCATATAGATGTAGCAATAACAATAAAATTTACAAAATACCAGCACAGTAAATCATCTAAGTAATTCTTCAACTTGGGAAAACAAAAAAGTCTGTATTACAATGCAGAAAAGACCACAAGTCTTCCCTCTCTAGGGAAAGTATTGCATAGCTGGGATACCACTACCAGAAAAGACCTTTTTTGAAAGCCACTCATCTCTCATTCAGCAGGAGTATCTAGAGAAGCACTTCAAGTACAAATCCTATCATTCTGATAGTAAATATGGCAGGAGATATGTTAGGACAAGATACCTCTTTCAGACAGCCTGGCCTTAAGCACTATAGCTCTCCAAATTGTGTCTAGAAACTGACTCACAGCCAGAAAAGATGGCAAAACACTGACATAATATGGTCATATCAACCATTCCCAGTCAGTAGCCTAACCACCCTATTCTGAAATGTTTGAAGTTTCTGAACCAATTTCAAAGGCATCCCCTGCTCCCTGCAATAGTCCAAAGAGGAAGTTACCAGATGTAAATTACTGCTGCAAAGCATAGGTCTCCCTGACTTTGTTAGAAACAAGTTTATTCCAAGCTATTCAACAAACTATTTAGGAAAAGTACAAGCTGTTGCAAAATAAAACAATCACCACTTAACTGGAGAGGTAAACAGAGATATGTCTAGATTTAATCTCGTTTTATTGGTCCCTATGTATTCCACTACCCAAAAAAGGCAGCGCTTGAGATAATCAACTGCCTTGCTGTGTTAGATGAGAAGGAAGGTTAACAGAGAGGTAAATGTGGATGCCATATGCATTTTGGTGACACCTCTGCCCATATCCCTTGATAATCTTTCCAGTGGCTTCCTGTAGATTTAAAAATCCAGAGGTATCTCATATTTGGCATCCCATCACATAATTTCCAAAGGGCAAAACAATAATCTCCAAGTATCACCTTCTAAAATAGCCAACCAAGTAGGAGAAGAAATCAGTGTAATATAGTGTTTTCACACTGCAACTAAAGCAGCCTATATGAAAGAATACTATAGTATGGACAGTTTGGTCTAGTGGTTAAGGCTCCAGGCTAGAAACCAAAAGACTGTGAGTTCTAGTCCCGCCTTAGGCATAAAAGCCAGCTGGGTGACTTTGGGCCAGTCATCTCTCTCAGCCCACAACATCAGGCTCAGGCAACAAGCCGGTTGGTCAGTTCCTGTCATAACCAACAGATCAACATTCGGTTGATCCAAAAAAGCAGACCCTGCACCTTTGGAAAAAACACTAGGAAGGAGGAAAAAAAAGGTGGAATGTGCTGAAAGCTCCTGAGAGATCCAAAATTAATAATCTTATGGCATCTTAAAAGACTAGCAAAAGTATTGTCTCATAAGCTTTGTGGATCTCAGTCTACCCTATCAGATGTATGGAATATAGTTATAAATGTATGCTGTTCTTGGCCTTGGGGGTGGAGAAGAGATCTAAGAGACCCAACAGGATCTCCTAGAGCAGATCATCCCACTAGAACAAGACAATTCCAAAATCAGACCTGCAACTGGTCTGAAATGGTTCAAAACAATTAGTTTCATTAAAATATGCCTGGCCCTGATGAGCAACAACAGCAGCAACAGTTGTTTTGTCTTTAGGTTCAAATCAGGTTTCTCCCTATAGCAAAATAAAAATGGCAAGGGTCAAAGACGCAAATGTTTGGCCAAGCATGATCAAGCACCTTTTCAACATACTTAGACTTCATCAACTGAAACGCATCCAACATTAATGAATCAGACAATGCCATTACAGATATTGAACTAATTCCAAAGGCTATGTTGTGATGGATGTGATCAAAGCATCTTGCATATTGGTCACAGTGACTTTCCAAAGATGATAACTATCTGTCTTTCTGGGCCAGACTACCATAGGTTACTCATCACTTAGAAATGATCCACTAGATGATACCACAAGGATATAATATACATGGAGATTTTTGTAGCTGCAGTAACAGATTTTCTTTTTCCAGACATATTTTCACTATGGGAAAGGAGTATAAAAAGTCCTACTTTCATATCTGCCCTTCTCTCAATACAGTGTTCAAGGCTATCAGATATTCTTTGAAAATGGGAAGAACTCACTCCCTGACTTTGTTGAATACAAGAATATCCCACTCCTTAAGAGTTGAAAGGCAATATGGGAATAACAGAAATACAGATTTTACTAGCACATTATCAAATACTGGTATTAAATATTATTTAATACAGCTTAGTACACTAACAAATTCATGTTAATGCTACAAAATGCCAGATAATCTCTAAATAGCATTTTTATTATTGTTAAAGCTCAGGAAGGACATTAGAGACAGACCACATGCTTTACATACAGTTCAATTCCTGTCATCTTTGGCTACAACAATTGCTAACAGATGATACTATAGAATCTTATCTGAGACCACCTAACAAACTGATACTAAAGTAGATGGACAAGAAATAATCTGATTTTCTTATGATGAATTCACTGGTGACCAAGATTTATTCTGCCTATTTTCATTATCGACAGTGTGGCACAAGGATTAAGGCTAGACTGCTATTGGGGATAACCAGGTTTCACCTCAACCAGAGAAGTCCATCGGTGACTTTGATCCAGTCACTCTCTCTCAGCCCAATCTTCCTCAAAGGGTTGTTGTTGTTGTTGTTATGGAAAATTGGGAGTAAGGAGCACTATATGCCCAGCAACTCTGTCACTTCTTCCAGTGGTCTCTGCTGCTAAACCAAGGTGGTTTAGTGATTCAGGATGAGGGCCAGGAAGACTTAGTTCAAATACACTCTAGCCATGGGAACTCAGTAGGTGTCTTTAGGTCAGTCACACTCTCTTACTTCTCTTAGTTCAACCTACCTTACAAGGCTCTTGGTGTGAGAATGATATGAAGGAAGATGCCTATGAAAGCTGCCTTCAGCTTCTCTAGGGAAGGCAGGATATTAAGCTAATAAGCAAACAAACCAATACTGGGAACAACTTTCTATCATACTCTCTGTTCTAGGACGTCCCAATATACCATTCACTGCCAAGACTGCTTCCTTAACTAACGTCATATAATTCACTGGTTTTCTATTGGTCTCCTTTCATCAAATAGATGATGGACGATGCTCCCTAGTTCAGCCAAAAGTACATGCAGCCAATCTAGAGTTTTGATGTAAGCACTTGCTAGATAATTCTTTACTCTTACTGTGTTTTACTTTCATCTAATTTTAAAATCATTCATTCCTATGCATTCCAGGACTACTAATATGAATGTCTGGTGAACTGCTGTGGTGTTTTATCTTTTCTTTCTCTTAAAGAATTAATGAAAAATCCCAATAATTTCATGGCATAAGAAGAACTTTAGGGTAAAGTATTGTTATGGGATATTACAAACAATTGCTATAGCATTTAACTTTCTAATAGGATTATGCAGTGCTTCAGATTTGAATCCAAAAAGATGTTTTAGGGGTATCATGGAGTAAATGTAGCAGACAGATGCTATATCTATGTCCTTGCATGGTCCAAAATACCTTTAGGAATCAAAGACAAAATATTGCATAGCTCTGCTATCTAATGCAAGAAAAGCAGGAGGCAGATGTTGGAATAAATCTAGCCAAGCTGCCTTGACTGGAAGATCAAAAAAGAGACAGAGGGGGTTTGTGTCAGTCAACGGCTTCATCTATATTGTTCCTTAGCAACATACAAAAGTCATTCTGGCATGGATATCATCTCTCTTGCCCATTTTTTTTAAAAAGAAACCTTAATGCCAAGCATACCTTTATAGTTTCAAACCAGCGGGGTTGTTTTACTTGGTAATATATAACAGACTTATATTCTGAAAGAGCTTCATCTCCGGCCCCTGGAAAAATTACGTTCTTAAAACAAGGAAACAAAGCAGAAATCAATGTTACAGTTACAGGTATAAGTAAATGTTATTACTATACTTAAGAGACAATTAAAATAAAAATTAACTTTTAAATTCAGATATAGTAGTACAGAAATATTTCAGATGATAAGCAGAATACATTTTTGTAATATATCAAACTTAAATCTTAAAACATGTACCCAAAATGTGAACATTCATAATGCTTTCCTACACATTCAGATGCTTTCAGTGGAACTGGTGCCTAGGTCAACTGACCCAACCAAATGTCATAAATACAGTTACAATGATTTGATTGTGGACATATACTGAAAAATACTCGAAGAACTCAATAATATTATTTATCTTTAACTACCAAATAATTAGTTAATAAGAAAAAGAATGAAGGAAGCTTGTTTTCCAATACTGCAGCACTTGGGGAAAATCAAATAGATTTGCGAAACTTCTCTGCGGTAATCTACAGTTATCTTCAAATATGACAAGGAACAGAGAATACCACTGATGATAAACACAATTATAATTTCACCTAGTAAGAACTCAAATAAGGTAATGTAATTTCAAAAGATTCTGTACGGTTCTAGATTCAAGTTGGAAAATAGTATTCTTGAAATAACCGGCAGCACAGCAAATTATTGCAAGTGAGGCAGGAAATTATGGAGGAAATGTTACAGAGGGAGGGAGGGAGGGAGGGAGAGAGAGACAGACAGAGAGAGGTTCATGCTTTAAAAATATTTAAGCATGATTTAACAATATTTGAATAATCAATCAATCACATCATTTTGGACCAACCCCAAATCAGGTATCAACTTCCCCAAAAATACCTCCAATTTTTTCCCATCTTCATCATAAACAGATACTGTAACCTCTACATTCTTTGCTGTAGTTTTGCTGCCTTTGTCAAAATCTCCTTGAACTAATGTTACATAGATATCATTACGGACATCACCTGAAAACCAAAGAGAAGAACAAGTCACTGATTTAATAGTTTACCATTTGCCAGTATCCTACAGAAACAGAAAACTAATTTTAAGACACATGTGGCTTATGATTTGTTTATCATCTGTTTTTTGTTACAGTTTCCTCTATGCTATAATAATTTCAATACTACGTTTACAGAGGATGCATGCTAGAATAGCAGACGTTATTTAACTTTGTATGAGCCTGTGTTTTAGAGTGTTGAATGAAGCAGAATAACGTAACTTTCAAGACTATCATCTAAACCAAAATAACATTTTAGGAATGACACGTAATTTCCAATCTCCATATACAGAATTATCCGCACTGTGAGTAAGTGAAGGCCTGCTATGCATTAGAAATGAAAATGATTCCTACTGATGCAGCACATTCATAAACAAGTACAGATATTGTGTTATACCCTCTACCTCAAAGGAAAGACAGATAGAACTTAGCTAAATAAGTTCTTTTTTGATGGTAAACAATCCAAATAAAGTTGAAATAAGTTCAGACTTTGTATTTTTGAGAACAAGTGACCTTTTAATTTCTCCAAATAGTATTTAATGCACTTTCACAATTCAGTCTATGCCTGTTTTATACCAACATTTCCAGTTTTGTGATTGTATAACCTTACCAGGCATAATAATTTCTGGAAAACCCATTTTCCGTGCCACAGCTGTGGTTCTATCAACTAAGTGAGGAAATTCTTTTCGTATCTGATGTATGTCTCCTGCAAGAAGTTTCAGTGTCACCCACAGGCCTGTAAAATTTAGTACAAAATATTACTTCAGAAACTACGGGTTTCATATACAGTCTGACACATTTGTTGTTTTTTAAATGTTAATAAGATGGGAAAATGTAAGAATAAAAGCAGAATTCAGACAAAAAGAAAAATCTGTTTTAGATAGTAAATAATGCCATTCCATATTTTGGCTGCTATTCTTTATTATCTAAATCAGAGATATAGTTCTCCTGAATTGAAACCCATTATTCAGACAACATGACTAATACCTACCTACCTTTATTTTTATCTCATTTAAATTCCTTTTCAAAGGTATCTAAACTGGGGCCACCCTACTTTTGTTTGAGTGAAATCCATAATTCAACTACATATTATAAGAAGTGCCTCCTCTTGTTTGCCAACTCTGAACCATCCACCATCCATATTAATAGAGGAAGGAGGGGAAAAAAGCCATACTTGAAAAATGTAATTATTATGTAGGGAAAAAATGAACCAGATGAACTGAACACAGCCTATGTAAAATAAATAAACCTTACCATAAGAATATCTGGGGCCAATGAAATCAGTAATACTGCAGTGACAATTATTTAAGTATAGCTGTTTAAAGATACGTACACAAATATTTTCAATATTTATGAACAATTCAACCTGAGATTTTAAACTAAAAAGCAGCATTTCTAACAAAGGTGGTGCTGAAAAAAATATGACGTAATGTCCCCTTTCAAAATAATATAGTTGTTTAATTACATTACTTATGTAGATTAGGAGCCACATGTAGCTTCTGAAGCCTTTGTATACACATTGCTTTTTATATCTACCCATGTTTCTAATTAAACTTAGATTTCAAGTCTGTACTCTGCTCTGTAAGGAGCACATCTATTTTTCTTTTCTGTACAGTACATTAAAATTTTGTAGAAACCAGCCCAAAAGAGCCTTAAATTATCTAATTTAAAATTATCTAATTTTACAGAGTGTGGGGGAACAATTGGAGTGTAGAATGCACTTTGGTACAGATTTTGCTTGCTGTTTGAATGTGCAGTCACTTTTTAAAGTTGTTATGACACAGTAGCCATTGTCAGAATACTGGCTAATAAATGAGTGACTTCCTATGTGTTCATCTACTAATCACTATATCTTGCTTTATTTTGGGAATTGTGGACAGTATGACCTTTTGAGATTATTTCACCACTATTTTTTTAAAAATTCCATGTTTAATTTATTTCGTAAGAAGTTATAAATTGTGAGAGTGATACACGAAGAAAATTAACAGAATCCTTTTGTTTTCTGGCCTTTTAATTAACTTTTAAGTAAAAATTTCAACAAGCAACCAGCAATTTCTAAAATATCTTGAAAAGGGTTCCTATATTCCATGCCCAGCTTCTATTAACAGGGCAGCAGAACTAAATAATCATCTGAATAACAAAAAGCATGTAGCACTTTAAAGTTAAATGCACATGGCCCTGGTGGATTTATTATTTTTGATACAGCCAACTAACCATGACCTCCCATTAAGATTTTTTAACTATAAAAAGAGAAAAGTAAATTAATAAAATGATTAATGATTACATGTCAGTGAAACATGTAATGATAATGATAAATGCTTATTTTAAAACATGGCTTCTAGCAACAGAATGATCATCATTCTTCATGATGCAAAGGAGTGGCAATTCAGAAACAAGAATCTGTTTCCATGCTAAGAGCAACTCAATATATTCAGTACAAAATTGATTACTTTCCTAATCATTGTTAATGCTAGCAACATAAGGAAAGGAAAGTACCTACCTTGACCCTTGTGGTTAACTTCTTTAGCAGCAATCACTTTGTTTATTACAGTCTGAAGAAAATCATTCTCCCCTGCCACCCTGGGTGAAAAACGGGATGATATGTTCAGCTGCTTGTGTCGAATGGTGTTATCCAATGCTAGCCTGGAGAATGCACATGACGACCAACACCAAAAGGTAACAAAGATGGAAGGGGCAGAAAACCAGAAGTCATAGTAACAAAGACACAATAGAGTGTGTATCACATAGGTGACAAAGTGTATTTGTTAGTCAACACAAGACAAAGGAAAAAAAAGGAAGACATAGAAAGATAATCAATCAGGAAACTAATAAGGAGAAGTGAATTTATGATTCCAGAAAATAACATAATCCAGATTTATTCATAGAAGCATGTAGAATAGAGATGAAAAGCCTGAAAAAGTTACATATAAAATAACAACACCAAAATGTAGAACATACCACCCCATGGAATGATCAAGCCCAGCTTCAGGGGTGAAATGAACTGACTACAAGCTTAATGACAAATAACAAAAGGCAGAAAGCTACTACAAATAAAAGTAGCTTAGTGGGGTGGAAGAGAATCAAGAAAACCCATGAAACAATTTTGCTACATGATGGAGAGAATAAAAATACTGAAGTAACAAATGAAATGTAATATTTAGAAAAATGTCATCTATCACCCCCCAGCAATTTTGCCCAGTGCTTAATGACAGCTGTTGAATGTGTATTTTTTCATTGGCATCCAAAAACCACCATATGGAAAGAAAAATACCAAGTAACACAACAAAGACACAATACAAAATTAATAAATAACAGGAAAACCTTCATTTTGGAAAAATGTATCCATAAATTGTACATAATTCGTTCCTGATATAAACTTTTTCTGAAGAACATTTTAATTAAGCATAACATAAAAAAAGAAAGCTACAAAACATGAATGGAGTATTTTATTTCAAAAATTTCCAAGATCCATAAAATACCTCACTTCATTTTTAACCTGCATGTTTTTAGAAATATATATACACACAATTGATAATATAACACAAAGCAATACTATCAAGATTCTTTAAGGATATATCACCAAGAAACTATTAATCAAGCAAGCGAAGTTTTGCTTCATCTATCTGAAGCCCAACTTTCTCCTTTCATTGAGGGTTTCAGTTTATAATATTATTTTAATGTTTTTTTTTCTTTTAATTTAGATAGCATATGCTACTACAGATGCATCCAAGTAACTAATTTTGCATGATTTATATAACTAAAAAATGCAAACACATTCAACATAAAGCTTATGGAACAAATGACACTATTCTTCTACTCCATCACTATCACTGGCCACTAGTCATAGAGTGTAGACTCTACTCCATTAAAGCCTGAGGATTGGTGTTCTCACATTTCACTACAGGATCTAAGCAATTCACATTAATGTTGTTAGCATCTTTTTCCATTAACTTTGTATTTTAAATCTTGTATTCAAGCTTTCTTCCAAGTTCAGATATTTTATGCACGTGGATCTCATTTCATTGAAAAAACAGAAGTTTTCTGTTCTGAAATGAATTGCACGCTTTTGAAACTCTTACAAATTCCAGTACCTACATCTCTGATTCCTATCCAAGAATGATATTAACAATTCAAGATTTTGAATTGCAAAGTTAAATATATAATGTATTCACAAACTCATGGCAGAATACGGAGAGCTTTGTTTGCATGTAGGTTCTGCCTGTAGGAACTTTAAAGATAGCCAAACATTACAAAGGAATTCAGAGCTGGCTCTTTTATTCTTTGAGAAGAGCTTGTTTAACCACACATGTTAGTTCTGAAGTAAACCATTTTTCTTGCAAAACTGTCCTGCCCATTTAGTTTGTTATTCTTTCCCTTTTCAAAACCTTGGGAGTTTATTTTTGATGAAGAATCATAATCCAACTATTCCTGATATCGGCCCTGATTATTTTTCTGTATTAATTTGTACTTACGGTTGAAATGGAATGAAGTGCTGCTTGTCTTCATCATCTACTTTCCCATTAATTATGTCAGTTACATCCATCACTGAATTCAAAAAGAAACAAGCATAATTAAGGATTAAAATACAGTGGCAAAGAGTGATGATGATTGACTGCTTGGAATTATTTTATAGCAAGATATGCTGCTCTTTTCAAAGATAACCTTGCTTCATTCGCATCAGTAAAACAAGGTGGAATCTTCTGAAGGTAATACTGGGTATTCATTGGCATTAACCAATGTATATATCTATATCAACATCTACATTCCTATCTATCTATATCTGTCTAAAATAATTTTTAAAACTTAAAGCATTAAAATTGATAGAAACCAACAAAAGCCAGGAAAACAAAATTGTGGTTGTGTTTCATGAGAAAGGCAAACACCTTGTCCATGTGCTCTTGAAATGGACAGTAGAAACAAAGTTTTCTTTCTGGGAGGAAGGGCAGAAGCTACCTCGCTGCAGCTGTTTTTTCTGCAGCCAATGAATTGAGCCAAACTGGTCTCTCCGTTGCCATTTACTGTATGTTCCTCTTGGGTAGCAAGTCCTCTCAGTGGCCTTTAGTTTCTTGACAAGTGAAAAAGGCCAGAGTTTATAAAATATTGTTGTTATCTACTGGTAAATACTGCTTGGCCTTTTATAAGCTAATCTCAAAGCTAGTTTTACAGTACATTATTTCTCTACCCTTTCTTTCTTCATTGTGGAAGGTGAGCATTTTATGCTTTAGGCAGCAATTATGCTTGCTGCTCTATAATGATATTCTCTCAATTGTCTCCTGCAGCGAAGAGTATATGCCAATTGTTTAACACTTTCATATCTTATAAAGGTAGTCCTTGACCTATGACCATTTGGTTAGCGACTGTTCCAAGTTACAATAGAGCTGAACAAAGGTGGTTACAACCGGTCATCCAAGTTCCAGCCGCCCCAGCACCCCCATAGTCATGTGATTCAGATCCGGCAACCCATTCGCACTTATGACTGGTTGCTAAGCACCCCACGATCAAGTGATCGCCAGTTGCAAAATTCCCTGCCGGTTTCCCCAGAAAATTGGTGGGGAAATAAGTAAATCTTCCCTACCCACGCGCCCTGCCCAGCCCCTCTGTGCTTGTGCCACACCCGTCACTTATGCACCCCCTCACGCACACCTCTCACCCTCCCGGCCCATGCAGCACCTCTTGCACCCCTTCACACCTGTGTGCACCCTCCCTGACCCATGCAGCATCTATTGCACACCCCCTTGCACCCTCCCTGACCCGCGTGACACCTTTAGCACATCCCCTTGCACCCTTCCTGATCCTCCCACGCACCCCCACACCCCCATTGCTCCCTTCCCCACTCGGCAACCACTTACCTGTCTGCAGGCCTGCGACTTACAACTTCCCGCCAGCCTCCCATTGACTTTGGTTGTGGGAAGCCAGCAGGAAGTTGCCTCGCCTAACGACTGTGGGATTCGGGGACTGCAGGGATTGCCGTCACTAAGTGATGCAGTCACATTTTACAACCACATTGCTTAGCAATGGAAATTCCAGTCCCAATTGCCATAGTAAGTCGAGGACTACCTGTATGCAAAAAAAGTAGAGCTACAAAAAGATTGAACATTACTTTCAAATTTAACATATTATAGTTAAATCAGTATTCGTTCAATCCCAAGTAGCTGCTTTTATTCACAACACATTTTGACAATGTCTGTAAGGAGAATGGATTACCTGCTACACCAAAAGGTCGCCGTAGCCCAGAAGTTAGCTTCCTTGTGTTGTTCTCTCTTAGTTCCATTCTGCCAACTCGTACGATCTGACACACAAAACTGATCTTCTCTCTCTTCCGGTCTTTACTGCTGCCAAGGTCCTAGAAATGTGAATTTTTCCTTACAAAATACTCTCATACTTCTATTTTACAATTCATACAGAAGCTTTACTATTTAACCTTCTCAGATGTCATTTCATTTTTTAAAAATCGTTTTTACATGGCCAAATGTTCATAATGACAATTAAGGGATATGTTTACTTGGACCTCTTAAAAGCTGTTATACAGAATCTTGAACAATTTTGCTAGATTAAAAGGCTATTTTCCCTCCAAGTGTGAAAAGGATTCAAAATTGTTTATTTTGGAGCGGGGATAGAGAAATGTTATTTTAATAACACCACAGGGAAATCCATGTAGATTTTAAATGCATTAACCAAGAGTAAACAAAACTTATGCGGCACATCAGCTTAAGATAGTGTTCTCTAAATATGTTCCCAATCCTGGAAGGAAGAGACTGCCTCAAAAAGCATGCAAAACTCCACCCAGGCCCAATGATGTAGGTATGCAGAGAAGTTCCCCCTTTTATTTAAATTCCCCCTTTTATTTAAATTCCTGGGGCACTATAATAAATTTTACTTGCATTACCTGTTAAATAACCAAGACAAATGTATTTCTCTGAAAGTAGCAAAGTTTTGCTACATTATGTGTAAGCCCACAAATGGTTGCCAACAGTTACTGATATAAGGGGATAATTTTCCTTTGTTTTAGAGAATGTATTTTTATTGGTCAATGACCGAAATAAAGTTTCTGTCTGTCTTGCGGAGAAGTTGGAAAGAACACTGGCAGAAATAGAAGCTTTCTTATACTATCAGACTATTTGTCTACCTAACTCTTTATTGCTTATGCCAAGTTTTCCCAAAGCCTCTAGCTTTATTAAGAACAGATACGTTTCGTTTGCCATCATGGCCAACGAAATTTCTAGTATTGGCTTTCTTTTTAATTTATGCTACAACGTCAGAATGGAAAGCTGGTTGCACTGATACCAGTTACATAATATTTAAAGAAGTCATTCCCAATTCTGGAGTAACCAAAAGGTTAATGTAAGGCTCTTCATATGCAAAGTACGTATTCTTATACAACGTGGAAAATACTGAAGCGACCGGATAATGTAAGTATCACAAATATAGAAAGGATATTTACCGTAAAGACTGCTCGAAGATTATGTAGTTTATCTATGTCTTTTGGTAGACCAGAACTTGACCACCTCACCAGATAATTCTCACTATGCAAATAAAAATAACATTTGACTATGTCTTACTCATTATGAAAGCAAAAGCAGTTTTACATTAAAATATATTAACATTATATTTAAACAAATACTTTGAGACGCTACTCATAATTTGATGTAAACCAGACTTATTTATTTATACAAATTACAGGTTGCCTAATGACTCTGGGTGGTTTACAATTAATAAAGTAAAAATGTATAAATTTTTCCTTTAGTTAACCATACACACACACACACACACACACATATCTCAGGTCAAGATAGAAAACAGAAATATGGACAAATAAGTTTTTTCTTCTAATCATTACAGAAATAAAAATGGTCTGGGAGTGCAAGGAGGAGCCTCATTTTTTTTTTACCTTAATGCACCAACAAAAAGGGGTTAGCAGCATGCTATGTCTAAAACAAAATAAACTCAAAACAGCCTTCTCAAATTCATTTTCATAGAGATATATCTACTGTGAATTTTTTAAAACACAGATTTTAGATTAAAAGCATTATACCTATTTTAATAATCATTTATACTTTTAATGTATCATTTGTTTCATAGCTTTCATCTTGTCTGATCTCAAAGCAGTTCTCTGATGCTGACTATTACCATTCTCATTCTGTTCCAGGATGAGAAAACATCCATCTCTTTCAAAAAAAAGAATGCACAGAAGATTTTGTTTGATGGAATTTATTCTTTTGCATGAAGCAACTATATGGGGATGCAATGACAAAGAATACCAAATATGCATTATAAAAGTTCCAAAACTTTTAACATTGCATTTTCAATGTTGTATATTAAACAAACTGGGAACTTCACAAGAAAACGTATTTGACTTCTTCTTGTAAAAAGTAATGGCATACCAGGACCAGAAGGTCCCACAAATGCCACCAACTAGAAAACTGGTAATTAACATTGAAACCTTTAATGGAGACAGGATGATTTACGAAATTTCCACAGACAATTTGTAACTAATGACCAACAGCAGTGGTTCCCTTTGTCTTTTCCATGTTAATATATATCACACAAAATCTGTTTGATACCTTTGAGATTTGTGAGATTTTAAAGCAAGCACAACAGTTGTTAAAGCACTGACCTGATAAACTTAGATTCCAAAGGATCATACAAAGACATAAGGACTTCAGCATCTTCTCCAATTTTGCAAACAACATTTTTCAGATTTACAAATAATGCAAATGAAGGTGTTGCAGCAAATTTTGCTTCTCTACTAATGTCAAGATTCTGCTTTTGAGACTACAACACAAGAGAAAAAAAAGAAAAAAGTGCTATACAATATTTTGCAATTACTACAAAATTTTAAAAATATAGTGATACAATCAATTACATAAATCTACTCTTGTAAGTATATATGGATTGGGGTACAGTTGTATAATTAATTAACTAATCCCTAGTCACCTTCACTCCATTTATGCCTCCTATGCTAAATGTAGAACAGTTCTAAGAGATGTGGAAATGTAAAAAGTGAAAGAAGATGGCTACAAAGCAATTGTGCAGATCTTGCAGGGCTAACTTTGAAGTAAGTGAAAGCACAATTCACTATTTATATGTGCTTCACTAAACAGACTAATGACATATTTACAAATCTACACAAATCCTGGCCAAGCACAGAATTTACCATTTATGATTGCAAATTTCAGGTTCTGTAGCACTGCCTAATATATTCCCCAAACTCTAGAAAAAGGTGTAATACTACAGCCAGATAAAGCAAATAATGTATTTTGGAAAATGTAATGGCGAAGAACGTTTTTGATTGATCGTTATGCTTAGACTTTATTGTAAGGATGTACCAAATATTCAATGCATGAACTGCCTTGTTCAAAGAAAGCTGTTTTCAGGTTATCTATGACCTAACCAAACTGTACCTATTTCAGGTGTTTAGGTTCCATGCATGAAACAAGATGGGACTGTTTTGCTCTTGGCAGAAATGGTTGATGGGAACAAGAAGAGAAAATGCCAAGACTATCAGTGGCTGAGAGAAGGCAGGACAGGGAGAAAAAGGGATGGGAGCTTGGAACATTGAGGGTGGGGACAGGTCAGTGGGATATACCATGCTGGAACATGGATAGACTGAGGTACTGGGAAGACCAGAAGCTGTTTAATTCTGGGAAGTTACAGAGAAAGTGGGGGAAGGTAAGAGCATCACTGTTTGAAGGGAAGGAGAGAATGCCTCACAAAGATCAGGGACTCTCTTGTTCTGTACAGAAATGTTTAAGGGGAACAGAAGAAGAGGAAAGGACATCAACTGAGGAAAAGGAGCAGAGGTTGGGGAAGGAGCTGGGCAGGCCAGTGGGATATGACATGCTGGGAACTGCAGAGAGTACAGAGGGGTGACATAGAGAGCAGAGAGGAGTGACATAGAGAGTAGAGGGGGTGACTTGCACTATTCACCTAACAATGTTTTATTTTCTTCAAACCCAGAAGAAAACAAACCCTTGTAGCTTTCAGTTCTGCCAAGCAATGGCTGACTCAAAAGTTTTGCAAAACCTCCAGAACACAACTGCTTGATGTGGGTTCAAAACAAAACATTCTCCTTTTGTTTGCGTGTGTGCACGCATGCACGCACGTGCATATTCATACTTTACAGCCATTGACACTATCATAATATCAGTTGGAGAAATTATTTTGTATCTCACTTTTTCTTCCAGCAGTCTTTCTTCCACTTGTTTGGAAGCTGTTTCATGAGCTCTGAATAGGTTGATCGTGCTGGTTTGGTCTGGATCTAATATATTACCATCTTCATCCCTTACCACTAGATCCAAATCCAGAATTCTGTATGGAAAGGAAAACACCCAATGCAACACCATGGTTAACATAGTATTTGCTCAAAAACTCTGCAATCAAGTCCCTCTGCCTCCAATCTACATAGTTGTAAACAAAAATATTCAATTTGGAGTAGGAAGACGGGCGATCAAAGGTCTTTTTTAATACTCTTAAGCCAGACAAAATAAAACAATACATTATATTTCTTTGTACCTTTTTTAGATAGATCCATGCAGATTATCTGGTGTACTCTGCCTTTTAAACCTCTTTTAAATATATGGCTATATTATCTTATAACCCTGTATCACAAACATAGCCTCCCCCAAAACGCAACTTAGAGCAGAACAAATGGGCTGTTGGAGGGGTTAGGAATTATATAAGTTTAAATAAGTTTAAAATGGATAAAGGTGACAGTAATTCTGAAAGATTAAATTTTGTAAAAGTGTCTATGAACAAATTGGAATTAAAATAGACAAACGAACTGGACCTTCATGGGAATGTTTTTTGTTTTGCATTAAAGAGTGTAGACAATTGGTGGATTTCACAAAATAAAGATAAAGGTAATATGAGCCAGATTGTGATGGTGACTGTAACTACAGAGTGCCATTTGAGACAGAAGTATTAAGAGCAGAAGAAGACAAAAGAGGAAAAAAGTGTGTGGGGGGGGGGGGGAGACTGCCTTTCACTTTTCCTCTTGTAATTGAGACACTTTCACTTTTGGATTACAATATTAGAATGGCAACTAACCAGAAAAGCGGCAAAAACAGGAGAAGGGAGGAGAGGATTGTTAGAGCAACCTGCAGAAAGAGGGAGCAATTCTACACCAGAATTGCTTCAGGAAATGTTTGAGGAATTACGCAAAAAGTCATTTAATATTAAATTGATAGCCTTTGGAGAGAGAATGGATGAAAGATTTGTGGAGATGAAAGAAGAAGTTAAGACAACAGAAAACACTGTAAAACAAGTGGCTGGAGATGTAAAACAAATTAATGACAAAGTGGAAATTTTGAAAAGTAAGACAGAAGATATAAATAAAAAGATGGAAAGAGATTAAGATAATTTGGCATTATTAGAGTTGAGAGAGAATCCCATTTCTGGGATGGAAGACAAAAATGCAACAAATATTTCAGTAACTGATCTTCCAGAAAGCCAAATAAATAAGCAAACAAAAACACAAAACGAAACAAAACTTTTACTAAGACCATCTTGGATTTTATACTCTGTATTTTATATTTTATATTTATATTCTTATATTTATGTATATTTTATAATGAATCCTTTATTTTTTATTCTTTTATTCATTTGTAAACCACCCAGAGTTGTTGCAACACAAGATGGGCAGTGAAGAAATACAATCAATCAATCAATCAATCAATCAATACAATTTCTGCTACTCTCCACCAACTTTCATGTGCTCATTATAAAACAAAATGTTTACAATATTTAAATTCTCATTCAATTTGTTTGCCTTGAGGTAAGCCTTTCTCCATTATATTTCCCCCTTACAGTAAACATTATCCAAACCTCCCAAAAAGCACAGTCAAAGAATTCTAAAGCATTTAAAAAAATGTAGTTCATGTGAGGTATTGACCAGGCCTACTGAATCTTAATGTTGCCTTGGATAAATTCAAACAGTCATCTCTAATGTGTCTCAAAATCTCATTCATCTGAGTACAACTATGGAAAATCTAGGGTTAAAGGAAGGAAAGGGGCTGTTTTTGAAGAAAACATGTTTAATGATAATTATCATTTCATTAGAAATCCCAAAGAAACTTCCACAGGATCAACACATTCTGAAAACCACTGCTACATTCCAAAGTTTCCAACTTTGGCTAATATGAAACTACTTACTTTTCTCCTAAACAGTGAGAAGGAAAGCATAAATCATACTGTGCAATGAATTATCTCTGCATATCTATCTATCTATCTATCTATCTATCTATCTATCTACCTACCTACCTACCTACCTACCTACCTACCTACCTACCTGTGGGTTTGTAAAATAGTTGAAATTTACTTCATGTACAATGAGATATGTCAAAGAAGAAATTGCTTAGATTACAATCAGGTAAATTGTACATATTGAGAAATTCTCATTTTAATTGTTTAGCATGGCTAGATTTGCCATTTAAGCCTGGAAATTATTTATAGATGTTGGAATGACTGATTGCCAAGCAGGTGATTACGTTTATTGTAGTATTTTTATTATGGTCCTTTAACTTGATATGGGTTGTGCTAAAAGTGGTTAACATCTTTTTTGCTAATTGATCAGTTAAAGTTAATAGATTTTAATTACTCTTCAAGCATTTAGAAATCTATTTAGAGCTATCTTATCTAAATGCTAGTCATAGTTTATTACTGCAGCTGGGAATCTGAACTAATTAATTGGTTACGTACATATTATCTTAGCACATATTATTTAGTTCCAAAATCATTGCATAGCTGTAGTTTTGAACTGACTGCAATTTTGGATAAACAAGTAATAAATAAAATTCTTTACATATACTTTTGCTGAGTTCTGCTAGGAAAAAACCTACATATTTGGAAAATTGAAAATCTTGATACATTTTCTCTAGCAATCAAGACAGAAAGGCTACTTTGATGCTGCAAATAATGTTTATGTTACAGTATGTTTTTAATGTACATGTAATATATGATACATAAACAGTAGCATGAAAAATCATCAAAGCAAAAATAAACAAACAAACAAGGAAATACGAGCATGTTTCAAGTAGTCATCACAAACCTGTTTCCATAATCAATCTTTGCTGTGACTTTCTTCTTCAGCTCTTTGAGTTCATCTTGGGGTAGTGTTCCAGACAATATTTGTGATCGCCATTCAATAAGATCATATATCATATGTCTTACACTACGAAACATTTCTCTGTTGTCTTGCTATATGAGAAGAAAACAGGTTAGTTCTCTTGTTGATTGTACTGCCTTTCCTTATGCAGGAATATACCACCAAACCAATATAGATCAGAAGTAAAAGGTGAGTGTGGAATCAGGTTTATATAACTTCAGCTATGAAGTTTATTATTTCACTTTGTAGGTCATCACCTCTCATCCCAAACCATTTTTATTTCTTGGAGAAGGCCAGATGGGGAAATATTATACATTAAATCAACCATAAGTAACTCATCTGTGATCCAAGAATCAATCGTCCAGTAAAAATTAAAACTGTATTCATTTGCTAGAAACCTGTAAAAGAACATTTTGAATTGTGTCTTCAGAAGAAAGATTTAGTTCAAGTACTGCATTTTATCATGAGAAGGCATTTTAAGTGGGCTAGTTTTAAAATACAGCTGTTATATTTTTATCCTACATTCCTCATTTATTTTTATTAAACTTTTAACATGTTTTTCTTCTGCAAGGCATGACATCTTAACAAGTTATTTGACATACGAGCTTGCAATATTCTTAGTGAAATTAGAAATGACAGAAATATTATCTTAGCTATGATCAAAAGATCCACAGATGGACTAGCAAATTTACATGCACATAAAGGTGCAGAATTAACTGCATCAAAATGATAATCATCATTATGGATTTAAATAGCATATAAAATATAATTATCTGACAGTGGTGTATTATTTGGTCCAGAGGGACCAGATCTTACAGAGGACATCCATCCCTCACAATAGAATCAGACAGAACAAACTCTCACTGACAGTTGGAATTCTGTTACAATTAGTTGGGCTGTCTGATGTAAGGCCTAATATTGGTTGACTATCAGTCTAAGCAAATCTAGGTTATGATTAATTATTAATACTGGAATGCTTTCCAAGTCATATATAGATGATATGCATCACAGCATAAAACTAAGCAGTAGGAATTAAAGAAGAAAGCAAGCTAACTGATTCATTCCCTTCAGCTAAACTGGAAAGGGAAAAGAATATTTGATAAAACCTCATCTTTTGATGCAAGATCCAGCATTAAAATTACACATACAAGGTGTGATATAGAAGGAAATCCATAAATGAAGACTGCCTTGGCTATATCTGGATGCCTTTATTCTCTGGGTGTTTTTGACACTAGCACAAATAATAGAATTAAATTCACAAACTAACATCAGGTCTTTTTAATCTACTATAATTTCCTCTCTATTTCTCTATATTCTGTATTGATCAGAGTGCACTTAGAATATTGTGTCCTGTTCTAGACACTGCATTTTAGGAAGGATGCTGATAAATATAAGCATGTCCAGAAGAGACCAGCCAAAGTAATAAAGAGCGTGGCAGAAAAAAAATGAGGAATGATTGGAAGCTTTGGATATACTTAGCATGGAAAAGAAGACTATGGTGAGATATGATAGCTATATTCAAGTATTTGAAAGTCTGTCATGTAGAAGGCAAGGCTAAATTGTTCACAGTCATTCTAGAAGATGAAACAATGGATTTAAATTCCAAGGAAGTAGATTTCAACTGGACCTCAAGAAAAATTTCTTAATGGCAAGAGCAATAATGGAATAGGCTGGCCCAGGAGGTGGTGGCTTCTCCTACTCTGTCCAGTACTTACATTCTATGAACAAATTAAACTACCTTATCTAGAGACAATCCACAGATCTTTGTACCTAGTACAATACAACTACCTAGGACAGTAGCACGTCTTGGGTAGTTGTGATTCACAGGCCTGCAGTACAGATTGTCTTTTTAATAGGAAATAGAAGAGTTTCTACCTGGGAAAGTTAATATGCAAAGCATATTCCTGTTCCTCAGCAATTATTTCAAATCACTGAGATGTATTTAATTGGTTTATTTAGCTTGGCTGGTTTATGGGTTAAGCTCCTTGGTTACCCTACAAAGAAGCACTCTGAAGACATCTACAATACTTACAATATAAAGCTGTCGCCATATTGTAGACCATTCCCGTAGTGTAGTGGTGACCTCCTGAATGAGTGGTAGTTCACTAGGTATAACAGTTTCATGTTGTCTAAGAATTTGGGAATACCAAGAAAGTAATATGGGAGAGAAACAGAAAACTTCAGAGAATGTACTAACTTTCACGGCATCAATGTATTAAAAATACTATCATTTATAGTATTCCAGATTATCCTATTCTTTTTTAATTAATTCATAAACATGGCTTGCAAAAAATACATTTCTAAATTTTAAAACTGTAATAAGAGATATTACCTAATATTATTATATATTATAATAGGGTTAGAAATTGAAAACCAAGCCAATCACAACTTTAAAAACATGAACAAAACAGAATATGAAACCCTTAGAATACTCAGTATGAGTTAAAAATGGCCCAGTTTTGTCCCAGACTCAAAGCAGTGTGTTTTACTTCAAGGTAAGGAGAAAATTCTTTGAATACCAATGTTTTGAACTCAATACCTACTCCAGGCATTTCAATCTCAAAATGCTTTGAGCTTAGAACATTTTGCATATTCCTGCTAAACGTATTAGCATTGTAAAGGGTTTTGCTCGGGTGCCAACTGCTGAACAAAATCCTTTGTGGTTTAAACATAAAGAAACTTATTTGGCAAGATTCTATCACTTTACCTCTGCAAATCTGCCCTTTAAAAATGCATCACTGCAGCTTTGTATAATTACTAAATTACACATATATGAGAAATACAACATTAATTGAAGAAGTTTTGCAATCAGTCAGAAAAGGTGTCATTATACAGTAATCAAATGATTTGCATTTTCATAATTTACATATTTAAAAGGGTATAAAAATAAATCAGACTCTCTTTTATCAAATCAGCTTTCTAACTTTTACATATATACACACTGTTAACTGACCACTATAAATCCTTACCAAATATCATTTATTAACTATAAAAATTAAATACATCAATTTAACAAAAAACATAAAATACTATCTGAACATGAAAACAGAACTATTCTTCAATACAGAAAAATAATGTATGGGAAACACACAGTTTTATAAGTGATCTTTGCTATTGAGCAGAGTTCCTCAACCTTGGCAACTCTAAGCTGTGCGGACTTCAATTCCCTGGCTGTGGAATTCTGGGAGTTGAAGTCCGCACAGCTTAGAGTTGCCAAGATTGAGGAACCCTGCTATTGAGGATTAGGTGTTCTATATCATGGCCAGCTCTGACATGGCCAGAGTCTGAGGTTACTTCAGAGGACCCTGTGGAACAGCAGCCTGCCTCAGAAAGCAGCAGGGAGACACCTGGGGCTGATTTGGCTGCAGAGCCTGTGGAGCAGCTGGAAGCAGCAGCAGATGAAAGGTCTAATCCAGAACCTCCTCCCAGTCCTACAGCACGTAGTGAAGGGCAAAGCAGAGGAGGTCTGCACAGCAACTTGCAAGGCAAGGGGGTTCTCAGTGGTGGTTGCTTGCACCTGGTGGGACTCTATTTTAAAGCCACCACTAGCAAGCAATCCTTCATTGGGACCAGCCGCTTTGTTTACTGGAGCCTCTGCCTGTTGTGCCCTGAACTCTTGCCTATGGAAACTCTGCGAAGACTCTGCGACCTCTGGACTGCACCCTGACAACACTTCTGCCAGCTGCTTGGAACTTTTGCTTACTGGGATCTTGCTTGTAAGATTTCTAGGGATTTGGGACTGTCTGAAATTGTGTGTGTGTCTGCATACACGCCCTGCCCAATGCTGCTGTAATTACTCAAACCAAGTAAAGCTTTTGAACTGTACTCCTTTGTGCATGTCTGTGTTTGTGTGTCAGACCTGGGTCAGGACATTCCCATTGCCTTTGTTCTATCAGAAGAAAAGAGGAAAAAAGGCCAGGAGTTGAATGGATAGGATTGAGAAAGCCCAATGTGTTTTTTTCCCCCCTGAATAAATCAGTATTGGACGGTGCCTCTAACAGAACCTCCCAAAGCAAATCTCTCCTTGAAGTCAAAGCAGTCCTTCTATATAAGACCTTTACAGGTAGTCCTGCGGTTACGACCACTCATTCAGTGACCGTTCAAATTTCAGACAGCACTGAATGAGAGGGACTTAAAACCAGTCCTCAGAGTTCCAGCCATTGCAGTGTCCCCATGGTCAAGTGATCGCAATTTGGGTGCTTGGCAACTGGCTCGCTACTACAATGGTTGCAGAGTCCCACGGTCATGTGATCACCACTTGTGATCTTCCCTGCCGGCTTCCTGCAAGCCAAGTCAAAGGGGAAGCTGGCAGGAGGTCACAAGTCACTCCCGTGCCTACTGCTTTTTCACCACCCGCCCACACTCCATTGGGCCTCCCGGTGGCAACTGCCAATCTGTAGCTCCCACCTGCCAGCCTACTTGCCTGGGACTCCCACCTCTTCCCACATCATGGTCACGTAAGGTCCTGGCATTATGATGGCGATCAGGACTGCCAGGATTGCCATTGCAAAGCAATGCAGTCACATGATATCACACTTTACAACTGCATCACTTAGCGATGGAAATTCTGGTCCCAATTGCCATCATAACCCAAGGACTACCTACATACATCTTTAAGGAATACTGGATAAGAGCATACTGTGCCTTCTTATATCAATCAAATTCACCAAATCACATGTGAAAGAATATGTCAATTGGTCCTTTTGGTCACATAACCCAGTATCCTGACTTGTAACCAGACTTCCTGTAAAGTCAGTACTGCATACCTACAATTTATCAGCAAAAAATCCCTTACTATGTCCTTCTTTTGCACAGGCAACTATTATTTTTCTCTTTTCTCATATAGAGCCATACTGCCACTTTGTAAAGCTCTCAGGTACTTCTTTACTCCTTTTATTTTAGTGAAATCCTGTCACAATGGTTCTTTACAATTCTTCCCTATTACACTGTCTAAACCAGGCCTGAACCACTTAGGGCCCATGGGCCACAAGCAGCCTTGCACAGCTGCCAGCATTTTTAAAAAAACTCAGTAAATTCACTACCACCAAACATGGCTGCGGCCACAAAGGCTCCACCCCCTCAAAAGACATGCTGCCAAGGCATCTCCAAAGCCTCCAGGCTTCACTAATGCCACCCGCTCCAGCCCTGCTGCTGTTCCACTAGCCAATGATTGGTGCACCACATGTTCCTTTGCAGCCCACAATTACTTTTAATTTATCAATGTGGCCCTTTCCCCACTACAAGTTGTGTAGGGATGGTGTAAACCAACACAAGTTTAAGCAGATATTAATCTTAATTGGAAGAAGCCATGCTGCTTGGAAAACCTGTTTCTGTTATCCTCAATACTTCCCATATAAATATACAAACTAAAAAGCAGTCTCATAAACATCAACATTTGTTGTACATAGGATTTTAGAGAATATCAACTAGGGGAACTAAACTTTCACACTGATGCTTTTACTCAGGTAATTATTTTAAAAACACTAATCCTAGGGGGGGAAAATGCAAGTCCCTCCTTGTGGGGGGAGATAGGCGGTGTTAAAAATTTGATAAAATAAATAAAAATAAAATAAATAAATAAGTCAGACTGTTGATGTCTCTCATTATTTCTCCTGTCTTTTGGTCATCATGTTATTCAAAATTAGAAAATAAATTTCAGGCTTCATTTTTTCTGCACACTCATATCTATTTTAATATATACAAAAAACCCATCATATAACTGATATTTCCACCTGTTTTTTTTAAAGCTCCAAAACTCACCCTTTTCCTTCGACTATTGCTTCTTTAAGTTGTATATAGGAAGCAGGAAAGATGCCCTTTTAAACAGGAAAAATAAATTTATTGCTATTTGTTTACCATATGTCCAATATACTTTATAATCACAATTTATTTTCCAGTGATTGATTTTAAATTACAATTACCACCAGACCAATTGGCAGAGGTAAGAATAAATATAATCTGAAATACCTGGAGAACCTCAAATTGGATCATTCTATTATAAGTGTTTGTCTAGGTTTATCTTATTATACTATCTTCCTAAATTTTGGATTATCTACGAAAAGCATTCATTAACTTAAAAAAAAACCCAACCTTACTGATACTTTGCTCATGATTCTGAAGAATGTTTCACTAATGACAATCAGTTTACATGATCAGGAGCTATTAACATTTCTGCTCCGAAGAATTTGTGGTAATCCTGAACAATGAGGCCAAACAAGCCTTGCATTCTACTCCATCAACTTTCCTCCTCCAATGCATGTAGGGAAAGAGTTTGGAATTTTATTTCCATTTTAGGCTACCTACCGATGAATTGATGCACTGTAACACTGAACAATAGTTTATATCACATTGACAAACCTTAGTTCCATATACTCTGCTTCCTTCTCCTTATAAACTATGGGTAAGTTGTCAACTTCTAATGCATTTTAATAATTATCCTATTTAGGAAGGATGCAATTTCAATTAAACATGTTCATTTATATTGGAATCCAGAATTTTTAAAGCAAAAACGTAAGTACAAATGAAGGCTCCTTACAAACTTTTTGTAAGGAGAGATATAAAATAAAATGAATCTACCTACTTCTTTTCAAGAAGTAAATTCAACAAATCCATATTGTTATTTGTTTGAAAAAAGTAGTGTTATAATCAACAGCATCAGCCAATTAAAACTTTTATTTCATCAACATTTCTGCTTTATCTAAGAAGTTTCAAACTATAATTTATTTATTTATTTGTCATATTTCTTTACTGCCCAACTCGTATTATAATGAAATCACTTAGGAGGTTACTAATGCTGAAGCTTTTAAAAAAGTGACATCATTAATACAGAAACAAAATACTTACTTTTTTTGATTTTTTCCTTAAAGTATAACCTCTGTACCAACCTAAAAGATAAAATGTCTTAATAAGCTTTTACAAAGCAATTGGAAGGTAAGAAGGCCGAGAGTCACCACAGAACTTCATGTAAACAGATCTATTATCATTCATAAATGTTATGTATCTTTGAAATATAAGAGCACCTACCCAGTTACTAATTTTCTGCTTTCTGATCTCTTACTGAAAAATTATAGGTTGACAAGTATCTGACAAAATTCCTTTATTATAGTTTAAATTATTCAACATAAATCATAGGAAAAGGATTAAACCTCACCTCTCCATGGGCAATAATCCTCATTACCCACCATGTGCTTACAATCTAGTAGAAAACTAAAGAGGGTGCTATATGTTATGGATTAATTTACCAGGTAATATGTCCCTAAAACATCATATAATTTCAGAGTTCCTCATATATCTTTATTGAATAAATAGATAAAATTCAGGATCACAATTCTAAAAAATAACCCAACAATAACAATGTTCTAACTTTGTGAAGTCTTCAGATACGTTTATCTGTAAGCAAAATTTTAGGATTTTTAAAAAAATCACTAAATACTAATGTTTATCCTTTGTACCACTGCCAAATTTGGGGTGAAGGGGGGGTGACATTTAGCTGGCACTTTCTAGGTCTTCCCAGAAAAGGTTGGTATGAGCTAAGGAACTTTAAGCCTTGTATTCCATGAAAGAATATGTAACATTTTCCATCATATCTTAGACTGAAAGTTCCACAGCAATTTTCCCCAAACTAGATTCCTCCCTTCAGCAAAGGATCGTTACCTTGTCGTGGTGCTGGAGCTTGAGCACCTCAATGATGCCATGAGCTAAACTGTGAAGGGCCACCCAAGACAGGAAGGTCATGACAGAGAGGTCAGACTAAATGCGATCCCTGGGGAAGGTAATGGCAACCCACCCCAGTATTCTTGCCATGAAAACTAAATGGATCAGTACAACCAGAGATATGTCGGTATACCATCGGAAGATGAGACCCCCAGGTCGGAAGATGGTCAAAATGCTACTGGGGAGGAACAGAGGATGAGTTCAACTAGCCCCAGACGTGACGACGCAGCTAGCTCAAAGCCGAAAGGACAGCTAGCGGCCGACAGTGCTGGTGGTGAACAGCGAATCCAATGTTCTAAGGATCAACACACCATTGGAACCTGGAATGTAAGATCTATGAGCCAGGGCAAATTGGATGTGGTTATTGCTGAGATGTCAAGATTAAAGATAGACATTTTGGGCATCAGTGAACTGAAATGGACTGGAATGGGCCACTGCACATCAAATGACCACCAGATCTACTACTGTGGACAAGAGGACACAGAAGAAACGGAGTAGCCTTCATAATTAATAGTAAAGTGGCTAAAGCAGTGCTTGGATACAATCCAAAAAAACGACAGAATGATCTCAATTCGAATTCAGGGCAAGCCATCTAACATCACAGTGATCCAAATATACGCCCCAACCACAAATGCTGAAGAAGCTGAAGTAGAGCAGTTCTATGAGGATCTGCAGCACCTACTGGACAACACGCCTAAAAGAGATGTTATTTTCATCACAGGAGACTGGAATGCTAAGGTGGGCAGTCAAATGACACCTGGAATTACAGGTAAGTATGGCCTGGGAGAACAAAACGAAGCAGGACATAGGCTGATAGAATTTTGCCAAGACAATTCACTCTGCATAACAAACACCCTCTTCCAACAACCTAAGAGATGGCTTTATACATGGACTTCACCAGATGGACAACACCGAAATCAGATTGACTACATCCTTTGCAGCCAAAGGTGGCGGACAACTATACAGTCGGTAAAAACAAGACCTGGAGCTGACTGTAGTTCAGATCATGAACTTCTTCTTGCACAATTTAGGATCAGACTAAAGAGATTAGGGAAGACCCACAGATCAGCTAGATATAAGCTCACTAATATTCCTAAGGAATGTGCAGTGGAGGTGAAGAATCGATTTAAGGGACTGGACTTAGTAGATAGGGTCCCGGAAGAACTATGGACAGAGGTTCGCAGCATTGTACAGGAGGCGGCAACAAAATACATCCCAAAGAAAGAGAAAACCAAGAAGGCAAAATGGCTGTCTGCTGAGACACTAGAAGTAGCCCAAGAAAGAAGGAAAGCAAAAGGCAACAGTGACAGGGGGAGATATGCCCAATTAAATGCAAAATTCCAGAGGTTAGCCAGAAGAGATAAGGAATTATTTTTAAACAAGCAATGCGCGGAAGTGGAAGAAGACAATAGAATAGGAAGGACAAGAGACCTCTTCCAGAAAATTAGAAACATTGGAGGTAAATTCCAGGCAAAAATGGGTATGATCAAAAACAAAGATGGCAAGGACCTAACAGAAGAAGAAGAGATCAAGAAAAGGTGGCAAGAATATACGGAAGACCTGTATAGGAAAGATAACAATATCGGGGATAGCTTTGACGGTGTGGTCAGGGAGCTAGAGCCAGACATCCTGAAGAGTGAGGTTGAGTGGGCCTTAAGAAGCATTGCTAATAACAAGGCAGCAGGAGATGACGGCATCCCAGCTGAACTGTTCAAAATCTTGCAAGATGATGCTGTCAAGGTAATGCATGCTATATGCCAGCAAATTTGGAAAACACAAGAATGGCCATCAGACTGGAAAAAATCAACTTATATCCCCATACCAAAAAAGGGAAACACTAAAGAATGTTCAAACTATCGAACAGTGGCACTCATTTCACATACCAATAAGGTAATGCTCAAGATCCTGCAAGGTAGACTTCAGCAATTCATGGACCGAGAATTGCCAGATGTACAAGCTGGGTTTAGAAAAGGCAGAGGAACTAGAGACCAAATTGCCAATATCCGCTGGATAATGGAAAAAGCCAGGGAGTTTCAGAAAAACATCTATTTCTGTTTTATTGACTATTCTAAAGCCTTTGACTGTGTGGACCACAACAAATTGTGGCAAGTTCTTAGTGGTATGGGGATACCAAGTCATCTTGTATGCCTCCTGAAGAATCTGTATAACAACCAAGTAGCAACAGTAAGAACAGACCACGGAACAATGGACTGGTTTAAGATTGGGAAAGGAGTACGGCAGGGCTGTATACTCTCACCCTACCTATTCAACTTGTATGCAGAACACATCATGCGACAAGCTGGCCTTGAGGAATCCAAGGCTGGAGTTAAAATCGCTGGAAGAAACATTAACAATCTCAGATATGCAGATGATACCACTTTGATGGCTGAAAGCAAAGAGGAACTGAGGAGCCTTATGATGAAGGTGAAAGAAGAAAGTGCAAAAGCTGGCTTGCAGCTAAACCTCAACAAAACCAAGATGATGGCAACCAGCTTGATTGATAACTGGCAAATAGAGGGAGAAAATGTAGAAGCAGTGAAAGACTTTGTATTCCTAGGTGCGAAGATTACTGCAGATGCTGACTGCAGTCAGGAAATCAGAAGACGTTTAATCCTTGGGAGAAGAGCAATGACAAATCTCGATAAAATAGTTAAGAGCGGAGACATCACACTGACAACAAAGGCCCGCATAGTTAAAGCAATGGTGTTCCCCGTAGTTACATATGGCTGTGAGAGCTGGACCATAAGGAAGGCTGAGAGAAGGAAGATGGATGCTTTTGAACTGTGGTGTTGGAGGAAAATTCTGGGAGTGCCTTGGACTGCAAGAAGATCAAACCAGTCCGTACTCCAGGAAATAAAGCCAGACTGCTCACTTGAGGGAATGATATTAAAGGCAAAACTGAAATATTTTGGCCACATAATGAGAAGACAGGACACCCTGGAGAAGATGCTGATGCTAGGGAGAGTGGAAGGCAAAAGGAAGAGGGGCCGACCAAGGGCAAGATGGATGGATGATATTCTAGAGGTGACGGACTTGTCCCTGTGGGAGCTGGGGGTGTTGACGACCGACAGGAAGCTCTGGCGTGGGCTGGTCCATGAGGTCACGAAGAGTCGGAAGCGACTAAACGAATAAACAACAACAGATTCCTCCATATATTGTAGGCTACATATCCCTTTAATTCCAATATGGAGAAATCCAGATTAGGAAGATTGTCCTAGATTTTCCTATACAAGTACTTTCTCAATCTGAAGAAAGAACAGACCACCGGGATGAGTATCTATTCAGAATATTATATGCTTTATTTTAACACTGTTTCAGTGTGACTGTTCCACACCTTGAACATTAACATCTACAGAAGACTTCTACTTATTTCTCGTTAGATGGACATTTCCACTGACATTAAAACGAAGTATAAACCATTTGAGACTACTCCATTCACATGAAGGAGATGCAATGCCCTATCATACTTGAGTAACTATACCCTATACAGAGGAATAACACCTGAAAAACATTATTGTTTATAGCAAATTATTTAAAACCTAGACAAGTTGGATACTGAAATAGTTTGCACAAACATACTTAGGTGTGATACCCGATCGAGCCTCAATTCTAGCTCTCTTCATATCCCTCTGCGTGGATAAAGGCCTTTCCCTCCTCCAATTTTAATTCTACAGTGGTACCTATAGGATATTTTTCAGATTGTCCTCACTGACTATCTATTGTAGTGTAAGTATTTCAGCTTATCAAAACATTTCTCACATTTGTGAAAGCAATACGCTATGCCAGAGAAACAAAGTGGTAATGTCTCGTTCACTGTGTCCCAGTCTGCAACACATCTGCAAGTGATCAGCATCATGTGTTTTTATTGCTAACAAGCCCATTCTGGTTTAGGATGACTATTTAATTAAAAAAATAAAATAAAATCTCCCAAACGATAAACATTCAGGATGATGGTGCTATGTCAGACAAATTGGGAGAGATCTTTCACACAAAATATATCCAATTCAGCACAGAATTGGCAAGAAACTTTGCACTGTAAACTGTTATATATGGAGTCCTTGGTGCTCTCTGAGCCGTGTTGTTTTCTTGCAGACGTTTCATTGCCAGACTAGGCAACATCTTCAGTGCAACCACATCTGCAAGAAAACAACAAGGCTCAGAGAGCACCAAGGACTCCACAGTTCAACCCTGAGCTACAAATATTCACTTCAATTGGTACTGTTATATATGTCAGGCTCATGTTGAGCCAGGGGGTTGGGGGTTCAAACAAATGAGGGATTTTTCTACTTGGGACCCATTCTGTAATCATTGCTATAGCTTTTGGAATTTGCTTGCTGCTTCATTTCCATATTTTCCCTCTATCTCTTTTATCCTTTCATCTTTTCCCTCCCTTTATTTCTCTTTTCATTTTCTTCTCTTTCCTTTATTCCTTTCTTACTGGTTGCTTCTTTATAGGCATTCCACATTTAATATGTTGTTTTCGGTTCTCTCCATCCTTTCTTTTATTGCCACTCACTGAGCCTGGCTACTGTACTATTGCAGGTGGAAGGCAAATAGAGAAGGAAGAACTTTCTTCTGTAATCTAAGGGTTATCTTAAAAAACAAAAAAATCAACTTGGAGCAGTCTAACAAGAGGGCTGCTATTAAAATAAAATGGACAAGTTACACTTCACCTGAAAATATATATATTCTTTCTGATATATTAAGGAATATGATCAAAATTGCTCATATAAATCCTTATATGAACCAAAAATGTACTACCTACAGTACAGATCACTTCACAGTAATTGGTGATATTATGGTTGGATGCATAGAACAATTATATGTAGCCTTAATAAATAGTGGTTTAATGTGACACATATCCCAGCATATGAGAAGGGATTAATCATTACCATATTGTTAGAATAGTATCTTAGTCTAATAATAAACGCCTTCTTTCTCACAGAAAAGCTCCTACTGCTATCAATGAATGGGTCTTTCCAAAGGCTAACATACTGGTCATCAGAATTAACTGGAAGTAGAGCCCAGGAAGAACGTATTTTCTCTTCCCACAGCCCTAGATTGCCCTTCTTCTATTTCATAGTTGCAATCTATAAGTGGGGAAAAAAAGCTGCCTGCAGAATTAAACCACAAATCAATATCACATAGAAACTGAGCCATAGTTTCTACAATATGTATCTATATCTATATAAATTAATCAGTTCAAAAAGCTCACATGGGCATTATAAATCATAAGGTAATGGGAACTGTATACATGATTCAACTATGTAAATAGAAAGGTACATCCAACCAGTGACTGAAGCAAGTAACTAAATATCTTACCTTAGTAAAAGGTGAGATAATAATTTATTATGGTAAATAACCAGTGTACTACTTATTATAAGCCAATATCAATTTCAATTTTGCATACAGATGATTTTTAAAGGAGGACATCACTTACCCATAGCCTTGTAATGTGTTTACTCCCATACTGGGATTTTGATTCCATTTTTCCAAGTGATTAAACACACACACATATTTATTATACACTATACACTATACACTATACACTATACACTATACACTATACTATACTATACTATACTATACTATACTATACTATACTATACTATACTATACTATATTATATTATATTATATTATATTATATTATATTATATTATATTATATTATATTATATTATTATAAATGACTGACATTCAACCGGTTAATTCTCACCAAGCTGAATTACTAAAATAACTCATCTCCTTGACAGTAAAGTATGTGTAGGCTTCACAGAACCATGCTATTCATAATTTCACTAAACATAATTTAAAATAATTCCTAATGTATTCAACTGGGATAAACCTTTAGCATGAGCATTTTCTCAAGTGCTGAGATCTTGAAAAGCATAATTAACCAAAATTAATGGCCATAATTTTCCTGCTGTAAGCATATTTCATTATTTTCTAAATATTTAGTTTTTAGATATTATTTAGGTGTGCAGCAGGCAAAAATGTACAAAAAATATTAAAAAATGAGATTCCTTCTTAAAGATCAGTTGATGCCACTGCTGAGAAGACAAAAAAACCACTGCATGCATGTATTGTTGTCTAGATAGGAAAATGTTTTTGTGAATAAGTTTATCATCTTGATTAAAAGCCATATGGTAAAGTTGACTTACAATATTAATTCATTAACAAGTCAATAAAAAGGAAATTAAATCTTAGATGATTAAGAACATTAATGTTAGGTAGAATTACCAAATATGATTAAGATTCTCCAAAAACTACCAACCAGTAGATCCATTACTATCAAGCTATTCTATCGTATTTTATCAACTATCACACCCCTTGACAAGTAATATCCATACACCAGACACTTAGATCAGATACCATGCCGATGAGCTTTAACAAAAGCTGCATTATTTGTCTAGGTCAAATGAAGGTTTCTAGTGCTTGATCTGAAGAAAAAAAAAAAACTTCTCTAAGATGCATAAATGGCTGTTTCCTAAATAAACTTTTTAACTTAGTAACATTTATTACTTTAATTCAAAATCCTCATAAGGTAATAAATATCACTATATTTAAAAGCTTATTTAGGAAACAGCCATTTCTTCTTCTTTTTAACTAATGCATTTAACGCTTATTTCATGGGGTTGTTTTTACACTTTGGTATTTTTATGCTAAAACTTGTATTGCAGGCATTATGCACTACACAGAAATGAATTAGGAATGCTTATCAGATTAGCAAATTTAATTCCACAATAAGCATAAATAGATTAATGTAGCAAAATTCTGAACAATTTATGATTTCATTATTATCAGGCCTCTGAATGATGTAATATGTATAAATTACAATATAAAGCTCCACCTAATTATGAAAAGAAAACAGTTCTGTAAATAGTGCAAAATACACCCATCCCTCCCAAAGCCAAGACCTGTCATGTTCGCCGTTTCAATGTCTTTGATACATCGTAACGTTTCGCATGTCATTAGCTGGATGCGTGTTTCATCTTTCACGGGAGGATGGGAGTGTTTATCTCTTGGCTTTGCTTTTGGAATGTGTTTGTGTTATCTGCTATGTTCAAGGTTACTTTCCCAGGCTAGCTGGTCTGAAGATTGCCAGCACCTGGGGACGGGCGGGGCTGTTGCCAGGGAGGCGGGGTACGTTCGCACCGAGGGTTTTAAGTTTGTATTTGGCGCGCTTTTGCTCATTCTCAGCTTTCTCTGTATTTGCCCTAAGTTCCCTAATAAATCAGATCTCATTTAGCTACCTCTTGTGAGTCTGAGTATTTGGGCTGGGCAATCATTACATAAAGCTGAGATCCTAAGATCCCAACTCCGCTGGCCCCTTTCCAGGAGAGGGCAAGTTGTCTAACCCTGTGAGGGAGAGCGCCAGCGATGACCGAACCCGATATCGTGCTGATGGAAGAAGGGGAGCCGGACTCGACCGTGATGCGCCCCGACCGACCTCCCCAAATGGGGGAGCTATCAGCTATCTTGGAGGAAGCGAGCTCTGAGTCGGAGGGCGAAGCTGGGGGCATGAAAACTGCACCAGAAACTACCGTGACCACCCCGGGTGAGCTGGTCACCTGGGATGAAACCCAAGGGGATGTCTCGGTTGCGGGGTGTCCGTCCTGGAGGCAGAGGTACCCACTGTCCCCTACAGTGATCCAGGTGCAGCCAAAAGAGGGCTCTCCCACCCCGGACAGTATCTGGGTATTGGAGTCGAAAATGGACTCGTTAGAAACGATCCTGAAACAGATGAGTCTGGACCTGAGTTCGTTGAAAGAAACCCGGGAAGGGTCAAGCCAACGGCATTCGACCCCTTCGTCCCATGGACAGTCCCCGGAGCAGAGACGGATGGCCCATCCGCGGGAAGGGGAACAGGCTGTCCGGGTGGAAGTAGCTTCACCGCCCGGGCGGCCGCCCCCAGCCCCCGCGCCGCGGCCGGCCAGGGAAGCGCAACCCATAGAGGCCCCAGTGGCAGGGCGCAGCCCGTCGGCGGGCAGGATGAGAGACTTCCCTGTCAAGTTTGATGGGGATCCGACAAAACTCTCATTTTTCCTGACAAATGCTAAAGCATACATGGAAGAATGGGGGTCGTTTTTTCGATCGGAAAAAGCAAAGATCATCACCATTGCCACCAAACTGAAAGGGAGGGCGGCAGACTGGTATGTCCAGATGTGCCAGTCGGAAGCGCCCGAGCTGGAGAAATTCAACGAGTTCCTCTGGGCTTTAAGGCAGCACTTTGAGGATCCCCTGGCAAAAGAGAGGGCGAAGTGGGCTTTGAAGGAACTCAAGCAGGGATCGAGATCCGTGGCTGATTACGCGCTGGAATTTAAGGCGCTGTCTGGGAAAGTGGATGACTGGTCCCAAGCCACCATCATCGAGTTATTCAAGGATGGCCTGAACACTGAGGTGCTGTGCTGGTCCCTGGGGAGAGACGACCCATATACTTTGTACGAGTGGATCCAGCTCGCGGGCAGGGCTGAGCATGCCCATGAGGTGTTCGCCCATCGGAGAACCGCGAAATCGGGGCGAGAGCTGAAACCCAGTCGCCCACCGAGCGCCGGGGGACGACCAGGACAAAGAGCCTGGGAAGAGGAGCGAGAAAAGCGGTATGCAAAAGGGCAGTGTCTGCGATGTGGCAAGGAGGGGCATCGCATGGCGGCGTGCCCGAAGGCAAAGGGAGAAGAACGGCTGGGGAAGCCGCCGGCGAAGTCCCCTTCCCTGCCGAGGAAACAGAAAGCCGCGGTGGCGGAAAGTGAGGGAGACAGTGTGCCGTTCTACGAGGATGAGGGGGAGCCCGAAATACTGCAGCCGGCGGGAAACGGCAGCCACCTGCTTTAAAGGGCGCTGCAGGGCAGGTGGTGGAAGAAGGGCGCAAGCCTACCTCGGTGAGTGGCAGTTACCGTATTCTCACGGTGAAGTTAAAGTTGGGCTCCCAATCCAAGACTGTAGAAGTATGGGCCATGATTGATTCGGGGTGCTCCAGGTGTTTGATGCACCCCGATGTGGTAGCGGCTTTGGAGCTACCCACATTCCCCCTGCAACAACCCATCGCCTTTACACAGCTGGATGGGTCCATGGCAGGTGGCAAACCGGTCACCCATTTCACAGGACGAGTAGCCTTGCAGCTGGGCAGCCATCGGGAAGGGTTATCCTTTGTAGTGGCTCCGGTGGGAGGACCCTTTGTGGTTTTGGGGGTGCCTTGGTTGGTTCAGCAGAATCCTCAGATAAACTGGGTTTATCGGACTATCACTTTTAAGGATGGATTTTATCAAGCGCCAGAAGGGAAGGGGACCCCAGAGGAGGTGGTAGGGGTAGCGGCAGCTGCGACTCCGCATTGCCCGGCCCCTCCTTTGGAAGGTTTGCCGTTTGAGTACCAGATGTTTGCTGATGTGTTTGGCGAGAAGGAAGCGGATCAATTGCCCCCTCATCGGAAAACGGATTGTGGCATTGAGCTGGTGCCCAACACCCAATTGCCCAAGCCAAAAATCTATTCCATGACGCAAAAGGAATTGACTTTGCTGAGGGACTTTGTGGACAAAAACTTGGCACGGGGGTTTATTGAGCCAGCTAATTCGCCGGTGGGGGCACCGGTTCTCTTCCGCCCAAAGAAGGATGGAACATTAAGACTCTGTACAGATTTCCGTGAGTTAAATGCAGTCTCAATTTCCAACATATACCCTTTGCCTTTGATCAAAGACATGTTGTCACATCTGGCGAAAGGAAAAATCTTCTCTAAACTTGATTTAAGAGAAGCCTATTACCGTGTACGGATCAAGGAGGGCGATGAGTGGAAAACGGCATTTAATTGCCCGTTGGGTGCCTTCCAGTATAAGGTGTTGCCTTTTGGCCTGGCTGGGGCTCCTGGGGTATTTATGCAATTGATCAATGAAGTACTCCATGAGCATCTGTTTAAAGGGGTATTGGTGTATTTGGATGATGTATTGATTTATACTGAAACTATGGAGGAACATGTCTCTCTGGTAAAAAGGGTGCTGAGCAAACTCAGAAAAGCAGAATTGTATGCCAAACTGTCTAAATGTGCCTTTCACCAGACGCAAATTGACTATTTGGGGTATAGAATTTCAGATAAGGGCATTGAAATGGACCCTGCTAAGGTACAAGCTATCGTGGACTGGGAACGTCCCCGTACCCGCAGGCAACTTCAAAGTTTCCTGGGGTTCAGTAATTACTACAGATTATTCATAAGGGGGTTCGCTGAAATTGCCTTGCCACTGACAGAATTACTTCGGACCAAAGGTCTTGGGGATACTCGACGAGTAAAGAATCCAGGGGCGCTGCTGCGCTGGACGCCTGCCTATCAAGCGGCATTCGAACAGCTCAAAGCGGCGTTTACCAAAGAGCCAATTCTACAACACCCTGACCCCTCTAAACCTTTTGTGGTTCAGGCTGATGCCTCCGATTACTCCATTGGGGCATTATTAATGCAAGCTGATGGGGACGGGTGCCTCAAGCCATGTGCCTACCTGTCCCACAAGTTCTCTGAGACTGAAAGGCGTTGGCATGTGTGGGAGAAGGAGGCATTCGCAGTGAAAGCAGCATTAGAAACTTGGCGGCATTTGTTAGAGGGGGCCAATCACCCTTTCGAGGTGTGGACGGACCATAAGAACTTGGAAGCTCTCAGTACTCCTCGGAAATTGAGCCCAAAACAAGTTCGTTGGGCTCAATTCTTCAATCGGTTTAATTTCCAATTGAAGTTTATTCCGGGGAAAAAGAATTTCTTGGCTGACGCATTGTCACGACAACCCCAGGACTCCGGTGCAGCGCCAGAAGTGGTCAGCACCCTGTGGACAGCGCCCCAATTGGGTATGCAGGCTGTGACGCGCAGCCAAACGCGAGCGCAACAGCCAACCGCTGCGGACCCTGGGCAGCCGACTGCTTTGTCAATTCCTTCCCAGTTGCAACAAAAGTTTCTAAAAGAGTTGAAAACTGATACTTGGTTGCTCGCAAACAAAGACAATGTTACTTTTGATCGGGGTTTTGCTTGGAAATCTAACCGTCTTTATGTCCCTGAGAAGTTAAGAAAAGACGTGTTGCTCCGTGCACACGATGACAAAGTAGCGGGACATTTCGGGTTCGTGAAAACCCTGCACCTCGTTCGTAGGCAGTTCTGGTGGCCCACGTTACGCAAAGACGTCAAGGAGTATGTCGCCTCTTGTTCTGTCTGCGCTATGTCAAAGCGTAAGGTGGGTAAACCTCAGGGGCTGCTGCAACCTATGGCTACCCCAGCTTGCCCTTGGGATGAAATTTCTATGGACTTTATTGTGGAGTTACCACCCAGTCAACGAAAAACTGTGATTTGGGTGGTCAAAGACTATTTCTCGAAACAAGCCCATTTCATCCCCTGCGTGTCCATTCCTTCGGTGCGTCAATTGGCCCGCCTGTTCCTAGTACACGTGTACAGGTTACACGGATGTCCCTCTCGCTTGATTTCGGACAGGGGCACACAATTCACTTCGCAATTTTGGCGAGCGTTCCTCAAACTTCTAGGAACGAAGCAAGCCCTGTCCACGGCGTGGCATCCACAGACGGACGGAGCCACAGAGGCTTTAAATTCTACGCTAGAGCAGTACCTTCGGGCTTTTGTGAACTACCAGCAAGACAACTGGGTGGACCTCCTCCCTTTTGCAGAAGTTGCTTACAACAATGCTGTGCATCAAAGTACAGGTCAAACCCCATTTCGTGTTGCACAAGGCAGAGACTTTGTACCCATCCCAGATTTACCACAACCTTCTGGTGGGTCAACCTCGCCAGGGGATTGGTCTACGCAACTTGCAGACTCTTGGCCGGTGATTCAAAAAGCATTGGCTGATGCCCAATTGGATTACAAACATTATGCTGATCTGAAACGTTCCCATCAGCCTGCCTTCCAAGTCGGTGACTTAGTCTATCTATCCACTAAGTTCATTAAGTCATCACAACCTTCTAAGAAATTGGCACCTAAGTTTGTGGGTCCTTTCCCCATTACCGCTCAAATTAACCCTGTGACTTTTAAACTTGACTTACCGCATAATCTAAAACGCTTACACCCTGTTTTTCATTGCAGCTTGCTCAAACCGACTATTCGTTCTGACCGCTGGCATGACCAACCTCCACCTCCAACCCCCATCATGATTGACGGTCAACAGCACTTTGAAGTTAAAGAAATTTTAGATTCTAGACGCCTTCGCAATACTCTGCAGTACTTAGTTCGTTGGAAGCATTTCCCTCATCCGGAATGGGTCGCTGCCTCTGATGTGGCTTCTCCTATCCTAGTTGCCCGTTTCCATTCGGCTTATCCCACTAAGCCAGGTCCCTAAGTTTGTTTTTGGGGAGGCGATATGTCATGTTCGCCGTTTCAATGTCTTTGATACATTGTAACGTTTCGCATGTCATTAGCTGGATGCGTGTTTCATCTTTCACGGGAGGATGGGAGTGTTTATCTCTTGGCTTTGCTTTTGGAATGTGTTTGTGTTATCTGCTATGTTCAAGGTTACTTTCCCAGGCTAGCTGGTCTGAAGATTGCCAGCACCTGGGGACGGGCGGGGCTGTTGCCAGGGAGGCGGGGTACGTTCGCACCGAGGGTTTTAAGTTTGTATTTGGCGCGCTTTTGCTCATTCTCAGCTTTCTCTGTATTTGCCCTAAGTTCCCTAATAAATCAGATCTCATTTAGCTACCTCTTGTGAGTCTGAGTATTTGGGCTGGGCAATCATTACAAGACCCAAAAGGGCAATACTTTTTCAGAAAATAGCAGACACTACTTTAATGTCCTAGATTGCACAATATTCAGGAAGCCAAATCTTCAAGCACACCTTAATAATAGGGGACATTTTTTTCTTTGCTTTAGAGAAGTTCAGATGTTGCACAGTGATGTCTTGAAACACTTGATACCTGACAACGTCTGTAAGACTGAAGGAAAGCTTTCCCACTTCCTTAACAGCCAATACAAATATGACTGTAGTTAGATTTACCACACAAATAGTCTACTCATCTTCCTTAACACAGAGAAGAAGGGAATTCTGAGTATTTCCTCTCAACCCAAATTGTTCACTCACACAAGCAAAGATTAAAATAGTTAAACTGGTTGTAGTAATGCTTCCATAGACTATGCAGAGCAGTCAAACAACGCGGAAAGGGATCTATTTGCAGATAACTCCACATCAAATACGGGAGAACAGATGAGAAATATAAAAACATTAAAAAAGAAAACTGGTCAATGAATTCACTTCCACTTGTTTTGTTATTTCTTCTAATAATATTGGGTCAACCTATAATCCTTTCTAAACAAAGCTACTTACTACATATACTAACCTTGGTTTTGTCTGTACATAATACTATATGGGTACTGCTACATGGAAAAAAAGTTATTTAAGTGAACAGTAATCTACTAGCTTCAGATGCAACAGCAAATTATGGCATGTTTAAAAATCCCTGGCATATAAAAGGAGAAAGGAACACAGACACCTGAAGAATGACTTTGAGATTATTTTTAGCAACAAATGTTCAGGCTAAAGCCCATTTAGGTGGCAGAATTTAGCCGACCCTGGCTAATCTCGAACAAGGTCAGGTCAGGATAGAGCGTGAATGGGACACTATCAGGAAATACTGGGGCTATAAGCTAGAATAAGAAGTTGAAAGAATAACCTAAAAGAAGGCAATGGCAAAACACTACCATACCATTTCCCAAAAATATTACATGTCATGTCCACAAAGTCACAAGGAGTTGAGCTAAACACAAAATATTTTTCTCTCTTATTGTACTTTAGAAATAATATAAAGAAACAATTAAAACAGTGTTGCACAGGTCCATTTATTTATTTGTTTATTTATTTGATTTCTATAGCCGCCCATCTCAGCAAGTGACTTTGGGCGGCTTACAACAATAAAACTATAAAACAATTAAAACAGTGTTGCACAGGTCCATTTATTTATTTATTTGTTTGTTTATTTGATTTCTATAGCCGCCCATCTCAGGAAGTGACTTTGGGCGGCTTACAACAATAAAACTATAAATCAATTAAAACAATTACGATTAATATAAAATAAATACAAAATAAATATACACTTATGCATATAAGGCCACTAGAGTGACATACAATATACAGTATGAATGTAAAACATACATCCAGAATCGAATTTATGCAGCCACTCAGTCTGCATATAACCATCATTATAATGCAGCAATGAAACAATGAAACTTGACTTTTAAAAAACATATAGAAATGAAAGAGGAAAGATATGTTATTTGCCATCTAAAAGACCCCTTACTATGTCTATTTTAGGCAAGTACTCTTTCCTAGCTTACACAGTTTTGGTGGAAACAGTGCAACAGCATCTTTCGTTTATGTCTAGGGGTTAGAAGAGAAGGAGTAAAGGAAGAGCAGGCAGATGTACATATTGATGAAAAAGAAAATAAGCCTCCAATCCTAGAAAGAGCTTTCTGGGGAGGAGGAATAGGGGAGAATCTATAAAATTGTTAAAGGATTGCAGCATTGTATTGGCAGATACAAGAGAACTGAAAACGTAACACATTCAAAGGTAGGCAAGCACAGCTGGATGCAAGAGAAAGAATGAAGAGGTTATCTCTTATCTTGCTATAATAAAAAGACCTGGGTTCAAATCCCTACTCAAGAATGGATATCCTTGGTAAGTGTGGCAAATCACTTTCATCCTAACTGATTTCGGAGCTGTTATGAAAACAAAATGGAGATGTCTCTGTATACATTAATTAAATATCTCATAATAGTAAATATTTCCACTGCTTTACTTTACAATGAAGAGAATGCATAGAAAAGGTTATTTCTGAAACAGCTGATCACAAAGCAAAAGCATTGCTAGTTCTTTACTAAGGAGTATAAGTAATTTAGAAGATAAGTATCTTCTATATTTTCAGCATTCAAGATTAACCCCTTTTAAAAGAAGGGTTTTATTTATTATCTGCAAGGGTACCAAGAACATCGATCACCTTTCTAACTGCTTAACAGATACCACCAGAGATCCATACAAATTTATACAAACATTAATCTTGGGGTTTGTTTGCAGAAAAATTAAAAAAAGAACAAGACATTTGCATCTTACAAAGGTTATTCATCAATTCTGACATGCCTATTTAATGTATAGTGACTGTTAATTTTAGTGCCATTTAAATGTTTCAATATTTCATTAGGTCTCAAAATAGAACTCATTTGCTAAAATAAGCAAGACACGCTAAGCCAAAATGCTCATAATAATAACTCTGAGAATAATGATTATGAAAGAAACATTTGTTCCACTTGCCTTCATGTGTTTCCAGTATGTGCATGGTGTCTCCTATTTGTAGTGACAGCTCATCTGGACCCCGGGCATCATAATTATAGAATGCTAGAAGGGGAAAAAAGAGGAAAAAAGGCCACTATTTTAGTATTAGAAAAAAGTGCCAGAAGAAGAAACACCAAGTGAGTGAAAACTTTAAACACATGCACACATTTATAGCCACTATTGTGTTGACATGGTTGAAACCACTCTAACCAAATCAAAATCTCTCAGGCATATATCAAGCTTAACTCTCCATATAGATTAATTTAGCCTAATATATTAACAATGAATCCTATATATGTCTACACAAAAGTAAGTCCTATTAAGTATCAGGTATGTGGATATTTAATTCAACTAGAAAATATAAATTGTGTTAGTACTTCCGTTGAAAGTAATCTATGAAAAATATGCAATAGAAATCAATCTAATAAATATAAAGTAGACCTGTGGTAATCTGGAACAGCATCTCCCTCTACCCTTTCCTTCATCTGAGGCTCACTCAATGCTATTTGATTTGGATTACTTTACTGCTAGACACTTGGTATATATCCAGTAATCCATCATGATGGCTGCATACAGACACCTTCCTAGCATTCAGATGTCTAGGATTATTTCCATTTTTAAGAAAATTGTTTAAGGCCAGTCTCAAAGAACTGATGATAGTAATAGTGATATACAGAACTCCACATGATTCCCACTTGTTCTTTACCTTGTTTAATCTTTAAAGAAACCATTGGGGGAGGGGGGAACCTCAGGTTTTGGAATGCCACTAGTATGTGTCATCAGAATGCTAGGTCCTTGTCACTTAATTCCAAGTAAGAGGCTGATAATCTTCAATGCTGCCAAAATTAAGTAATAAACTGGATCAGGATGAACAAATTGAAATTAAATCCAGGCAACAACGCAGTGCAGCTGATCAATATGAAACAAGGCTAGGGAATTGCAGTTTACCTTGTTCTCAGCTGAGCTGTGCATCATGGTATTGTGGGATTTACACAGAAACTACAGTTTCTCAGGTCCGATGTCAATTAGGCCAGTAATCGACAGTCACCTAGCTCTAAAACTCAGTGGTTAAAGGCTAAATTGAAGGAGCCAAGTAATAATTTGGGCCTACCTTGTGGCAGTAAGAGCGGCGAAGCGCTAGTACTTCTACGCTCTTACTGCATCCGCAGAATGCTGCCCAGCGGCCCTGTTTAGGATCACCTAATCCTTGCTGGGGAAAGGGGGTCCGGAAAATCATCTACAGGGCCGTGCTGAGGAATTTTCGGAGCATCTGCAGGATGAAATTGCTCAGATTCGGTCTAAGTTGGACTCCAAGTGTGAGACAGGGTCTGTGGAGATGCCTGTACTTACCCAGTTATCTGGGAAAAGTTTTATCTTGTTGGACCTGAGGAAGTGGACAAGATCCTCCAGACTGTAAATGCCACCACCTGTCAATTAGATCCATGTCCCTCCTGGCTGGTGAAGGCAGCTCGGGACGTGATGTGTGGTTGGGTCCAGTTGACGATAAATACATCCTTGCAGGAAGGGGTGTTTCCAGCAGCCTTTAAGGAGGCGCTGGTGTGCCCCCTCCTCAAGAAACCATCACTGGACCCTACTGTACTAGATAATTTTCGTCCAGTCTCCTACTTCCCCTTCATGGGGAAGGTGGTTGAGAAGGTGGTGGCACTGCAGCTCCAGAAGATCCTGGAGGAAGCAGATTATCTAGACCCCTTTCAGTCAGGTTTCAGGCCCGGATATGGAATGGAAACAGCATTGGTCGCACTTATGGATGATCTCTGGCGGGAGCGGGATGGTGGCAGTGTATCCATCCTAGCTCTCGACCTCTCAGTGCCCTTCGATACCATCGGCCATGGTATCCTTTTGCGTCGGCTCAGGGAGTTGGGGGTGGGCAGCGTAGTTTTACACTGGTTCACCTCCTTTCTCCAGGGCAGGTCCCAGTTGGTGTTAGTAGGGGAGGAGAGGTCGGGCCCACGGCCCCTCCTCTGTGGGGTGCTGCATGGTTCAGTACTCTCTCCCCTCCTATTTAACATCTACATGAAACAGCTGGGTGAGATCATCCATCCCCATGGGATGAGGTATCATCGGTATGCCGATGATACTCAGTTATACATCTCCATTCCGGGGGAAGTAAGTGATGCTGTGGCTGCCTTTTCCAGGTGCCTGGGGGCTGTTGGGGTCTGGATGGGGAACAACAGGTTTCAGCTGAACCCTGGTAAGATGGAGTAGCTGTGGATTAACGGCCCCTCAGCTCCTAGGAATTTGCCATCTTTAGTTCTGGATGGGTTCACACTGCCCCAAACAGACCCAGTGTGTAACTTGAGGGTCCTCTTGGACTCACAACTCCTGCTCGAAGAGCAGGTGGCAGTTGTGGCCAGAAGGCCCTTTGCACAACGTGTTGTGCACCAGCTACGCCCCTTCCTGGAGCAAGAGGCCCTCACGCCCTAGTCATCTCCCATATAGACTACTGCAACACACTCTACATGGGGCTACCCTTGAAGAGTATCCAGAAGCTTCAGTTGGTCCAAAATACGGCTGCACGAACAGCGATGAGTGCTCCAAGATCAGCACATGTAACATCTTTACTGCGTCAGTTGCATTGGTTGCCAGTTTGCTTCCAGGTCCAATTCAAGGTGTTGCTTATCACCTTTAAAGCCCTACATGGTGTGGGTCCAGGTTACCTACAGGACCATCTCGCCCAAGCTACATCAGCCTGTCCCACCCGATTGTGCAGAGAGGGCATGCTGCGGACCCCATCTGTAAGAGAATTCCATCTGGCGGGGTCCAGGAGGCGGGCCTTCTCTGCAACAGCTCCTGCCCTTTGGAACATCCTTCCCCCAGAAGTGAGGTTAGCCTCCTCCCTCCTGGACTTCAGAAAACAGCTGAAGATCTGGTTTTGTCGCCTTGCCTGGAATAGGGAGGGGAAAAGCCATTCTTGGGGCTGGTTGATTCCCTAGTTCTGTGGGGACCGGTTTTATTCCCTTATGGTTTGAATTAGATCTGCCGTGGCTTGGACTTTATTGCATTTTATGCTGACTGATTATTGGTTGTATTTATGGTTTTATTGAAATTTTAAACTGTTTTTATTGTGAACTGCCCAGGGTATTCCATGTGGGGGAGATGGGCGGTGATAAAAATTAGACAGACAGACAGACAGATAGATAGAACAGCAGCAGCAACAATTCTCTATGCCTATAGGATATTTTTAAAGTATAGAAGTGCTAAGATAAAGCTAAAAGGTATATAAATTGATATGATATAAATAAGTAACTCTTATATCTTTTCTTATATCCATAGACAAAAACCTGACAGTACACTGTCTGAACATGACTTGTAGACTCCAACTTAAAAACATGAGTTTAATAAATGGGTCAGCATAAACAGAAATATCTGACTGAGATGCTAGATTATCTCTATGCAGATATCTCTTTCTGCACATTCTACTGAATGCTTAATGGTTCTACCTAAGTAGCAATTATGTACCAAACATCAAAATCTGAAACATTTTAAACCTGAACTTGTCATATCAGTATTTTGAGCTCAAAACAAGCCACATATATCCTGAAACTTGTTTGGGGCTTTGGACAAGAATCAGAAAAAAAGTTGCCTCTTACAAGTGACGTTGTTTTGTATGCATGTAAATTTTTAAACGTTTGCTTGTACATTGCTTTTGCTTTTATTTTTCTCAGACTATTCACATGAGTGGCTCACAGTGCAAACCCAGAAAGTATGGGTGATCACTCTCCATCCCACTGAAGATGCTGTCTCCCTTTTCTGAATAATCCCCCAATTAGACATAAAAGGAAAGCAACAAAACAGTGTATTTTTCCCAGAAGCCTACCAGACTTTTCTGACTATAAGGACAATAAGGATTGGCAGCATTGTACATGGACAGATCCTGCTAGCAAGCAAGCAACCAAAGTGTACTTTTGGACATTAGTGTGGCTTACAAATGACCTAGAGAATGTACATTGTGAGGAAGATCACTTACTGGAGATGGATGACACCCTTTCCAAGTTCCAGCATCCAAAAGAAAAAAAAAATCCTTCGTATTTTGCCAAACATCTAAATCACTTTATTAAATTCCTTCCTCTGGGGCTAGTTTCACTCAGTGTTGATTTGGAGAGAAGCTGCTCTCTTTGTGAGGTACCACAGGGCTCGAAACTCTCTCCCCTCCTATGCAACATCTACATGAAACTGCTGAGTGAGATCATCCACCAGCACGGGATTCAGAATCATCAGTATGTTAATGATAACCAGTTATATCTTTCAGCTCCAAACCAGGCAAATGAGACCACCAAAGTCCTATCCCTGTGCCTGGAAGTTCTACGGGCCTGAATGGGGAGAAACCATCTCCAACTCAATCATACCTAGACTGTGTGGCTGTGGGTATTAGGGCCACTCAGATCTGAGGATATTCCATCTTTAACCTTGCACTTCCCCATTCAAGAGTGGTGTGCAATCTTCTTGGATTCACAGCTCCTGCTCAATGAGCAGGTGGCAGCTATGGCCAGGAAGGCCTTTGCATACCTTCATATGGTGCCAATTGCACCCTTTCCTGGATCAGGAGACCCTGAAGACACTCATGCCCTAATAACCTGACATCTCAATTATTGCAATGCACTCTACATGGGGCTACCCTTGAAGACCACTGAGAATGTTTGACTGGTCCAGCATGATACGGTGCTAGCATTATGGGCATGCCTTGGCATGCTCTTCTGGCATCCCTACTCTGAGAGGTGTACTAATTGCCAGTTTGCTTCTGGATGTGATCAAGAGCTGGTTATGACTTATAAAGCCCTACATGGCATACATCCAGTTATTTGAGGGACTGCCTAGCTCCTGTGGTGTCTGCCTGGCTGATACAAGCTGAAGGATCAGCGCACGCTGGTTCCTTCGCTTGAACAGTGTAATCTATCAGGACCCAGGAAGCATGCCTTCTCTGTTGCAGCACCTGCCCTCTGGAATATGGTTCCTCCTGAGATCCAAGTGGCTCCCACCTGATGGAATTCCAGAGGGCCTTAAAGACCTGGCTGCTTTGGGCAAAGAAGACTGGAGGCCCTCACTGGATGCATATGTTCTTGTATTGTGGCTGAATTCACCATCTTGTTCTTTCCTTTCGCTTTCTAGTTTGCTTCTTGTTCAGTATTACCTTGTTCTTATTTGTCTTGTTTTTTTATTTTGTTCATTGTGCTGTGAGCTGCCCAGAGTCATTAAGGATTCAGGTGATGCCAAACTGAATACAAATCCAAATAAAAAATAAATAATTTTCAATTAAAATTAACACTAAGATATTGCTGATCCCTCCTATACCCAAACAGGTTTTGCTAATAAGAGCAAGAGGAAAAGGTATGTTTCTTGGCCTGGAATAAAGCCAAGAGGGAAAAGTCCAACCTCTTCTGCAGAAGGCATTGCTCAGACTAAGAAAGGACTTCTTCCTACAGCATGAATTATGCTTTTGCAGGGTCTATTTGTATACCTTCAGTAGACATCCTGTATCTTAATGGTCCAACTAGGGTAGGTGAAATGCACATTTCTCCAACTTTGCAAAAAGTTGTGTTCGTGGAGTCTCTTTAAAACATCTAACATATGTCTCATGCAAGAAAGGGTCTCATGCAAGGAAGGGTCTTCAGAAAAAAATCAGTATGTCATCCAAATATATCACTACATACTTGTCTAAAATGTCAGGAAATATTTCGTTCATAAATCTAGAGAACACTGCTCCACAATTAACCAAACCAAAAGGCATCACTGCGCATTAAAATTTGCCATACCTGCTGTTGAATGCAGTCATGTATTCATGCCCCTCTTTTCATTCCATTCAACTTGTAAGCACTTCTCAAGTCTAACTCAGTAAAAATTGTGCCTTTTGGAGGTGGTCCAGGAGATCCAAAGTAAGAGGCAATAGGTAGTGAACCTTAATGTTACCTAGTTTAGAAGTCTATAACCATGAATCATCCTGACAGAGTCCCCATCCCCCTTCAAATGAATATTGTAGGTGCAATGCTAGCAGAGTTTCTCAACCAGGGCTCTGTGGAACGCTAGGATTCCACAAGAGCCCACTAGGGGTTCCCTGGGAGATCACAATTTATTTAAAAAACTATTTCAAATTTGGGCAACTTCACATTAAGGAGGTAAGTTTCATCCTTTATTTTTAGTTTAAGAACACTGTTAATGCATATATACAGGCATACACATGAAACTAATACAATAATTTTGTAACTTCTGGCCTATATTTGAGCCTGAATGTGCAGGGGTTCCCCATGGCCTGAAAAATATTTCAAGGGCTCCTCCAGGATCAAAAGGTTGAGAAAGGCTATGCTAGAGGTTTCAAAATATAAATAAATCCTCTTCAAATTGTCATCAAATAGCTATCCAGTAATGGCTAACTCTCAATTTAGACATGTGATATCTCTTTGCTGGAATTTGGGCACATGATTTCAAGTTGATGGTGGAGTCACATGTTTGATGAGGAGTCAGTGCATTGTCTCCTCCTCTGCAAATGTACTGCAAAGTCTGATATTTCTTTGGCAAGGTAGGAGAGTCACCATCATGGGCGGGAGGGGGGGGTGAAAGGCTAAAACTACTTTGAGAGTGCCTATAATAACAGAATTTTGCAAGTCTAATTATGTTGTACCTCCTCCTTCTCCTCCTTATAGTTGTGAATTAGGGAGGTGTGTATCTGAGCCTCTTCCAAATATTATCTGTCTGTTGTAGACTTAAAATATGTTTTGCCCCTTGTCACTTTCAAATAAAGCTGGCCTATTCTGTCAAGACCATGCTCCTCACTCTTAACACATAGAATGGCAAAAGCTCTGTGTGATCTTGTGTTGTCAGCTGCAGTGGGTTACTGCAGCACAGCACCAGCCCTGCTCACAGGGTCTGTCTGTCTCTTGTCTCCACCATCATTTGCTTTTTGAGAGATAGATAAATTTAACTCATGTACTGTGGTCTCATCTATGAATTTAGCAGTCACTCCCTAGTCTCCAAGAGCAGAGAGTTGCACCTTCTGGCCTGAGTCTAAACAAAGAGTAACAGGAACAATAAAGTGCATTTCCTGCTGTCGGTGTCTGAGCTTCCTTAATTATCTAACAACCCCCCTTCTGAACTCATGGGAGATGCTCTTGGGTGTGTGAAGTTTCCCAACACCATGGCCTTGAAACGAGTCAGGAGCTTGCTTCCTACATGGCCTGTAGATCCACTGATGCAGCAGTCTGTAGCTGAGTCAGAGGAATATTTTTTTCCTGTGGAGGATCTGGTCCTATGCCCAAGAACTCTGCAGTAAAACCATAAGCCCTGTTCCTCTCCTGGTAACTGGGATCTCTTGATTGCTCCAATTTACTTGGGTTTTCTGGTGCTGGATTCTGAGGAGGCTATTGGAAGAGGGACTATGGGTGAAGGGTGGCTGTAAAACTCCTTCACATTGCCATTTTTATTTATTTATTCCTCACATTTCTTCACCGCCCATCTTGCCAAAGCAACTCTGACATTTCTCCCCACCTCAACTCTTCCAATTGGCCATCTATCATCATGCAACATTGGAACACTCTTCCAAATTATCTGGGGTGCCTTGTCTCACTAAATTAATCTCTCAGCTCATCAGCAAGTCCTTCTCTAAATTGGTCAATCACAGCCAAATCATCCCTTATTTCTGGCAAATAATTTTAAATCTAGTATGTATGCCCACATTCTATGCTGACCTTAAGTTTGTAAATTTCATGGCTGATGGCCGTATGTCTCACATGATCATCAAAGGAACTTCTAAACCTTTAGTTGAAATTTTGTTAATTATCCAGTACTGGTTCATTGCCCTCAATAAGTATGGCCCATTTTGGCTCCAACCTTCTCTTTTTTTCTTGCCTGGAAGAAACCTTGATATGCAAGCCTACCTCTGTATCTACTAGAGATCATATATACCAATCAATTGGCTTCTGAAATGAGACACAACCGATTATCCAGCCTTAATTCTCTATAATATAAACAGATTTGGTTTTTTTAATTAAATAGGTTATCTAAGAAAAAATGAGAATAAACAAAGCACAAAAGTCTGCTTCTTGGAAAAACAACTTCAAAGGCATATACAAGAAATACAAAATACTCAGAAGATAAAAACCTTCTGAGGATAGTTTTTGACAACATTCGTCTTCACTTTCTTAATAGCTTTAAAAAAAGCTATATCAGCATTTTCTCCAGTCACTCTCTTCAATTCCTCTCTTATCTTCTCACAAAATCATGAAAAGTATGGCCTTGCCAACACAGCTTTAAATTAACATTTGAAATGGTGCTATCTCCCTTTAAAAATAAAACAAAAACTCTCTCTTCTTAGATCATTTTTAGAGAAGCACAAAATTGCTACAGATGTATTTTCAACTGAGTCACTTCCTCATTACATGCACATTGTAATGGAACTGTCTTAATAGAATTTCATTCTATATATGCCTACTCTGAAGCAAGCCATGTTGAATTCAAAGTAGTTATTCCAAATACAAGCTTACCTAAAAGTAAGTCCTATTAAACTCTTTGGGGGTAAATTCTGGTAAGGCATGTACAAGACTTCCCATCAATATATCAGCAAACCTCCATGAAAGCTTGACATTAATGGCCTTGTCACTCATTAGAATTTTAAAAATCTATCTATCACAATAAACCTAACTAAAATATGATTTCAGAATATAAAATTAAAAAGCCATTACAAAAACCTTTACTGTTCAGTTCAGTATGCTGAAGCAAACAAAAATATAACACAGAAGACAATCTAGCCTAGCTTTGTTCAACCTGGTGCTTTTTTGTTGTGTTAAATCATCTCCTGCAACTCTCAATCAGCATGGCTTGCTCCTGTTGGTTGGAGATTATGGAAGCTGAAGTCCAGCACATTTAGAAGGTGCTAGATTGCAGAAAGCTAATTTAGTCAACAGGAAATGTCAGGAAGATACTCTATTCTATCACAGCAATTCTAGAAATCCATAATACTGCTCAAGTTTTAAGGAAGTTAAGTAATTAACAATGTATCTAAGGTCAAATAATTCCCGGAAGTTAACACACAATTTCTCTGCTGTCTATCCATACGGATTATATTGAAGCGCTAAAGTATGTTTCAATTTTCATATGTGTCCATAGCATTCACTACTATGGATCAATTGCATTATGGCTTACTTTTCCTAAAATATAATGCATAAGAAGTGGTACCATTTTATACATTATACTGCCCATAATATTTAGAAGTTGGCAGAAATGTTCCATTTCCAATTTATACACTGCTAGTTCCTAACTCTAATATTGTTACCTCCAACACAATACACTCCACGGAAAAGCTAGCTGGAAATTATAGAAGCCATAGTTCTGTAACACCTGAAAATACCATGTTGGAGACTGCTGCTTTAATGCATCCCTTAGCACCATGTTGGAGACTGCTGCTTTAATGCATCCCTTAGCACAGAGTACCGCTTCGGCGGGAAGGTAACGGCGTTCCGTGAGTCATGCTGGCCACATGACCCGGAAGTGTCCTATGGACAACGCCGGCTCCAAGGCTTTGAAACGGAGATGAGCACCGCCCCCTAGAGTCGGACACGACTGGACTTTACGTCAAGGGAAACCTTTACCTTTACCTCTAGCACAGAGTAGCAAGACGTACTTATAACACAGTACTGGCACTCCCAAGACCATGCACAAGTCTCTCAACTCTGGTTCAATGGTCAGTCTACAGGCCTATGAAAAAGATTGCTAATCAGTCTATGACAGTTTGACGTGCCTATCTGACATCCTACTCCTTAAATACAATAAGCTAAATAGCTATCTGATACGAGCTGTCATTCACATTCCACACTGACCTCTGATGAATTAGAAACATTGATCCAGAGTACTTTGTGATAGGATTTTAATTAAATTTCTTTTTTTTAAACCAACTTGTTGGAGAGATAGCCTGAAGCTTTCTTTAAGCAGTTCCCCAAAGAGACAATAACGTTGAAATTCAATTCCTTTTGGGGGGAAAAAATGAATACCGCAATAACTGATCGTAACATGCATATATACCCATCTTGTTATTCCCTTTCAGGCTAAGAAATGTTATGATAAGCACAGAAAAAGGTGAAATGTGGTAAGCAAAGAAATTAAAGTCAGGAGATAAAAGGAAATCTAAATAAACCCAGTTTTCACCAACACCATTTACTATACCTCTCCATATTTTTCTATCCTTGCAAGTCATACATGCTTCCACCCTGTCAGTATAGAAGGAGACCATCCAAGAAACAGAAGGAGATACCAGATTTTGAATATTTATCAAATTTCGTCACTGCCCATCTCCCTCAAAAGAGGGACTCTGGGCGGTTTACAGTAAAGCTAAAAAGAGATTACGATACAGTAAAAACAAGATATATTAAATATAAATATAAAACATTAAGAAAAATGTTGGAGGGGGGCACTAAGTGGAATTCTGCACAAGGGCACCTTGTGCACCAACATCAGCCCTAACATGCATAAATCACTCACTACATTTAAATACAACATCTTTGGTCTTTGATACATGAATTTTAACAGCATTGCTCTGCTTTATATCATACAATCTGATATTCGCTGCAAATCACTCGGGTTCTCAGCCAACAACATGGCATCATCTACATACAAAAGTGCCCACACTTTAAGATCCCAACTGTATTTCTAATGTTACCACAAGCATTTCTTATACATTAATCTATAAATACATTAAACAACCAAGGTGATATCATACTCATTTGTTTTTTTCTCTCAGTGTTGATGGATGGATGGATGGATGGATGGATGTTTGTGTGTATATATCACACACACACACACGAGACACACTCTCTCTCTCTCTCTCTATATATATATATATATACACATACAGTACATATATTCTTATATATGCTTTCCTTCTATTGGACATTGTTTTTATTATATTTAAGAATAATAAGAAAATTAGACATGTGATCTAAAGAACACTGCAACAAGTTCAGGATTAATAAGGAAGGCCCAGATAGGTAGAAGCACATAGCCTTCTTTAGCTGATCTCAAAAATCTCAGCATCTGCTTAGTATTTGAATGAGTACACTAAACTCTATGGCTGTAGGTTAGATTGGGAAGTAACTACTCTGGAGAACTGTTTCTAGGATACCTTGATCCATTTCCAGAGGACGTTCAGCATAGTACAGATTTGAAAAAAAAGACATTTTTGGAGTTTTCTATAATGCTGTATTCCTGAACTTCCAAAATTTGCATCTCTCTACTGGGAGCTTTTTTGAAAATGAACCATTACAGAAGAAGAAAATTGCAAACAACTTCCATACTATTATCAAGGAAACTATGTTGAACATGTTATGAAGTCACTACAAAATTTACACAATTGGGTAAGTTGCTTTTTCAAGCCAAAAAATATGCAAAGTTGTTTTCAAGCTTGAAATCTTAAGACAGAAAAGCTCAAGTTGCTTTGACTGGCATAGGCATATGTCATGAGTGAAATACCTTCTTCAAAATTAGTTGTTGGAGCAATGGCTGAAGTTCCTTTTGTTTCCGTTAATTTATTTTTTTGTTTACTTGCTTGCTTGCTTATTTTCCCAAGCCTCTATTCACTTTTGCTTTGCCTTTGATGTACTTAAAGGGCATTTTCAAAAGTATGTCTTAAATACATAATTAATGTACACTGGCTAGAATATATCAAAGTTCTTTTTTGCAGTATATTGTAAATTATTGGTTATTATTAATGGCAAAAGGAGTAAGAGAGATTAATACTAACTTTAATTTTACTTTTAATTAACCCTTATAAAATTGAACTGTTGGGTTCAATCATTGTGTCTCTTAAGAATCCTAAAATTACAGATACTTTGAAGGCTGCTAGAGCATCAGGGCCATATTATCTAATTAGTACACATTTCAGTTGTACATACCACTCAGCAATTATTATAGGTAAATTATATTCAACATGCGATTTCTCAATAACTTTAAAATAACCATTAGAAATCAACAGATGTAAAGGGTTGATTCCTTGTTTAGCCCAATCATCTTGGTAAAACATCTTCCTTGCTGTTTTCAAAAACAAGCAGGTTTCAATTACTGCAGATAATGAATCCCAAAAAATGGCCGCATTATTCGAATTTGCACTATTTGAAGTGATATTTCTATGGAAAATAAGATAACTGGTTCCAGCTCAATGGAAATAGGCAATGAAAATTTTTAAACAAATTTTTTTAAATGTATATTAATGCAATATTACAGTAAACAATAAAAAGAATATACTTATAATTTAAATTTATTGTTAACAAAGTCACAGAGTACTTTTAGAAAGCAAAATAAAAAAAAATCTAAATATGATTCCCAAAGCTAAGTTTACACTGACAACATCTCGTATTTCAAAGTACTTTAGAAATGTAAACTGAAATGATTTCTCTTTCTTTAAATCTTCATACATATGGTGGTAGACACACAATGCTTTATGTGCATCTTGGTGAATTTGCATGCTTCAATCAAGGTTAGGGTCAGCATCCATAATTTGCTTTAGAACTTCTACAGCTCAAAAAATATCTTTAAATTCCTTGAGACTGAACTCCTTCACTTGCACATTACTATTTTCCTCTGATGGAATCTTCCTTTTCTCCATTTTGCAGACATGAAGATTAGAAGCATCTAAAACCCCAATGGCAATTGTACATGTTCTAGCTTCAACTGCACACATGTTAGCCTCACATTAACTGAACTTTGGTTTGCTTCAAACTCAACCTGGTATCAGAAATTACAATTCACACTAAATCAAGTATCACATTATTCAAACTCGCACTAATCATGACCTAGCTGTATGGGTTATTCCACAGCATCAATTTCTTATGTGATTTGGGGTCAAAACTGCTTACCTATTAATAATGTGCCAGCAGCATTCAAGACAAAGAATAAAGATCCCTGTCTAGTATACAGTACTAGACTCTAAAACTTGCCAAGATTTCAAAGGAGTTAACATACTGCTCTCCACATGGGCCTCAAGAGGGGAATAATCATTAAAAATCTTGTTCCAAAGGATATAGGTGTTAAATCAAAATCCCAATGATATAGTTGAAAATCTGGTAGGTTGAAGTCACTATCTTCGTAAGGTAACCAAGGATATTCAAGGGGCTTTAGCCTGCCATAAATATCTTCTCATTAACTTATCTCTGTAAAGTATCCAATAAAAAAATTAACATTGGAATCCCTGTTAGAATATACATTAATCTCAATGTACTATTCATTTTGGTAACATTAATCTTGCCCTAAAAATGTAATTGGAGTTTTAGATATTGAGTTATATCTACTGAAATTGCATCTATACATTCAGACATGTTTAATTCAACATACTATTATGTTGTTGTTTATTCGTTTAGTCGCTTCCGACTCTTCGTGACTTCATGGACCAGCCCACGCCAGAGCTTCCTGTCGGTCGTCAACATCCCCAGCTCCCCCAGGGACAAGTCCGTCACCTCTAGAATATCATCCATCCATCTTGCCCTTGGTCGGCCCCTCTTCCTTTTGCCTTCCACTCTTCCTAGCATCAGCATCTTCTCCAGGTGTCCTGTCTTCTCATTATGTGGCCAAAGTATTTCAGTTTTGCCTTTAATATCATTCCCTCAAGTGAGCAGTCTGGCTTTATTTCCTGGAGGATGGACTGGTTTGATCTTCTGGCAGTCCAAGGCACTCTCAGAATTTTCCTCCAACACCACAGTTCAAAAGCATCGATCTTCCTTCTCTCAGCTTCCTTATGGTCCAGCTCTCGCAGCCATATGTTACTACAGGGAACACCATTGCTTTAACTATGCGGACCTTTGTTGTCAGTGTGATGTCTCTGCTCTTAACTATTTTATCGAGATTTGTCATTGCTCTTCTCCCAAGGATTAAGCGTCTTCTGATTTCCTGACTGCAGTCAGCATCTGCAGTAATCTTCGCACCTAGGAATACAAAGTCTTTCACTGCTTCTACATTTTCTCCCTCTATTTGCCAGTTATCAATCAAGCTGGTTGCCATAATCTTGGTTTTTTTGAGGTTTAGCTGCAAACCAGCGTTTGCACTTTCTTCTTTCACCTTCATCATAAGGCTCCTCAGTTCCTCTTCGCTTTCAGCCATCAGAGTGGTATCATCTGCATATCTGAGATTGTTAATGTTTCTTCCAGCAATTTTAACTCCAGCCTTGGATTCCTCAAGGCCAGCTTGTCGCATGATGTGTTCTGCATACAAGTTGAATAGGTAGGGTGAGAGTATACAGCCCTGCCGTACTCCTTTCCCAATCTTAAACCAGTCCGTTGTTCCATGGTCTGTTCTTACTGTTGCTACTTGGTCGTTATACAGATTCTTCAGGAGGCAGACAAGATGACTTGGTATCCCCATACCACTAAGAACTTGCCACAATTTGTTATGGTCCACACAGTCAAAGGCTTTAGAATAGTCAATAAAACAGAAATAGATGTTTTTCTGAAACTCCCTGGATTTTTCCATTATCCAGCGGATATTGGCAATTTGGTCCCTAGTTCCTCTGCCTTTTCTAAACCCAGCTTGTACATCTGGCAATTCTCGCTCCATGAACTGCTGAAGTCTACCTTGCAGGATCTTGAGCATTACCTTACTGGCATGTGAAATGAGTGCCACTGTTCGATAGTTTGAACATTCTTTAGTGTTTCCCTTTTTTGGTATGGGGATATAAGTTGGTTTTTTCCAATCTGATGGCCATTCTTGTGTTTTCCAAATTTGCTGGCATATAGCATGCATTACCTTGACAGCATCATCTTGCAAGATTTTGAACAGTTCAGCTGGGATGCCGTCGTCTCCTGCTGCCTTGTTATTAGCAATGCTTCTTAAGGCCCACTCAACCTCACTCTTCAGGATGTCTGACTCTAGCTCACTGACCACACCATCAAAGCTATCCCCGATATTGTTATCCTTCCTATACAGGTCTTCCGTATATTCTTGCCACCTTTTCTTGATCTCTTCTTCTTCTGTTAGGTCCTTGCCATCTTTGTTTTTGATCATACCCATTTTTGCCTGGAATTTACCTCCAATGTTTCTAATTTTCTGGAAGAGGTCTCTTGTCCTTCCTATTCTATTGTCTTCTTCCACTTCCGCGCATTGCTTGTTTAAAAATAATTCCTTATCTCTTCTGGCTAACCTCTGGAATTTTGCATTTAATTGGGCATATCTCCCCCTATCACTGTTGCCTTTTGCTTTCCTTCTTTCTTGGGCTACTTCTAGTGTCTCAGCAGACAGCCATTTTGCCTTCTTGGTTTTCTCTTTCTTTGGGATGTATTTTGTTGCCACCTCCTGAACAATGCTGCCAACTTCTGTCCAGAGTTCTTCCGGGACCCTATCTACTAAGTCCAGTCCCTTAAATCTATTCTTCACCTCCACTGCATATTCCTTAGGAATATTAGTGAGCTCATATCTAGCTGATCTGTGGGTCTTCCCTAATCTCTTTAGTCTGATCCTAAATTGTGCAAGAAGAAGTTCGTGATCTGAACTACAGTCAGCTCCAGGCCTTGTTTTTACCGACTGTACAGATGTCCGCCACCTTTGGCTGCAAAGGATGTAGTCAATCTGATTTCGGTGTTGTCCATCTGGTGAAGTCCATGTATAAAGCCGTCTCTTAGGTTGTTGGAAGAGAGTGTTTGTTATGCAGAGTGAATTGTCTTGGCAAAATTCTATCAGCCTATGTCCTGCTTCGTTTTGTTCTCCCAGGCCATACTTACCTGTAATTCGAGGTGTCATTTGACTGCCCACCTTAGCATTCCAGTCTCCTGTGATGAAAATAACATCTCTTTTAGGCGCGTTGTCCAGTAGGTGCTGCAGATCCTCATAGAACTGCTCTACTTCAGCTTCTTCAGCATTTGTGGTTGGGGCGTATATTTGGATCACTGTGATGTTAGATGGCTTGCCCTGAATTCGAATTGAGATAATTCTGTCGTTTTTTGGGTTGTATCCAAGCACTGCTTTAGCCACTTTACTATTAATTATGAAGGCTACTCCGTTTCTTCTGTGGTCCTCTTGTCCACAGTAGTAGATCTGGTGGTCATCTGATGTGAAGTGGCCCATTCTAGTCCATTTCAGTTCATTGACGCCCAAAATGTCTATCTTTAACCTTGACATCTACCCAATAACCACATCCAATTTGCCCTGGCTCATAGATCTTACATTCCAGGTTCCAATGGTGTGTTGATCCTTAGAACATCGGATTCGCCATTCACCACCAGCACCGTCGGCCGCTAGCCGTCCTTTCGGCTTTGAGCTAGCTGCGTCATCACGTCTGGGGCTAGTTGAGCTCATCCTCTGTTCCTCCCCAGTAGCATTTTGACCATCTTCCGACCTGGGGGTCTCATCTTCCGATGGTATACCGACATATCTCTGGTTGTACCGATCCATTTAGTTTTCACGGCAAGAATACTGGGGTGGGTTGCCATTACCTTCCCCAGGGATCGCATTTAGTCTGACCTCTCTGTCATGACCTTCCCGTCTTGGGTGGCCCTTCACGGTTTAGCTCATGGCATCACTGAGGTGCTCAAGCTCCAGCACCACGACACGGTAACGATCCTTTGCTGAAGAACATACTATTATACATTTGGAGAAAAAAAATATAAAGCCAAGTATTTTATAGAGTCCCTAATCTTTTACAGTAATCTCTAGAGATAGTAGATCTCAAAGGCAGGTTGGGATCTACTATATTTGTTCCAATCAGTAGTATAACCCTAGTATAAGCCATATTGCTGTATGACTTCTTGATAATTATGGAATGTCATTACCAAAACGTATTACCGACATAATATCATTGGCATATAAGAACAATTTACAGTCATGGTCAAGTGCCACTACATCCTCAATATCTTGTAACTGTCCAGCAGAAGCCAGTGGTTCAACAAAGAAACTGAAAATTAAAGAGGACAAGGGGAATGCTTCCAGATGCCATGATATAACTTGAAACACTAAGAAACAAATTCATTCATAATATCTGGGGAAAAATGTAATTGTAATGCAATTATAATCCAATGAATAAAAGATGGTAGAAATCCATTTCTTCTTAGAAACCACTTCATAGATTCAATCTTAACTGTATGAAAATCTTTCAATGTCCAGTGAAATTAGAATAGCTGATTCCAATTTCTCTGCTGCAATATCCACAATATTAATTACCAGGAGGACATTGTCATATGCTTGTCTATTTTTTATAAGTCCAGATTGAGTTGGAGAAATTATAGATGATATTACTTTCTGTAGCCTCCTAGCTAGGGTTATAGTTAATATTTTAATACTCACATTAAGCAAAGATACTGGTCTATAGCTTGCACATCTTGTGGGATCTTTCTCAGGTTTTAACATTACTGTAATGTAAACCTCATAAAACAATAAAGGAGATATATAATGATTAAATGAGTGACAATAGGCTTTCAATAAATCTGTAAAAGTACCAATAAATCTGCAGAAGTTCTGTACCATTCAACTGATAGTCCATCTGGTCTGGGGACTTTCCCTGGTTTATTAGATTGCAGCATCTATGTGGTTTCTTCTAATACCACTGGTTGCGCCAAATTATTTTTAATCTTCCTGAGAAATCTCTTCCATTTCAATATATCCCAGGAAACTGATAATCTGCTATGCAGTTACAAAAGTACAAAGTTCATCTAAGTGAGCATCAAAACTATAAAAGTGATGATTAATAGATCCTGTCTCAGTAAATAACAGCCCATCATTGGTCTGAATTCCAAATATAAATTTTTGTTGTTTCAAATGATAAGCCAATAATTTCCCACACTGAATGATGCTGACAACACAGCAGGTGTAAAACACAAGTGACAAGATTGGAACATGAAATGAATACATCTTACTAAAGGCTTATTTCAGTCACTCACAGCCAAACTAATGCTTGTACGTTTGTGATCACCAGAGTTTGTTCACCCATTGTCAATTATTCCCAAATTCAATTGCAAATGGATATGCCAATATCAAGCCAAATATTATGAGAGTTACAGCTGCACAATAAAATACATATGTAATACTGACAGGCCATCATTTGTGGCATCAGAGTATATAAAATATCAATAAAGAATCAGTATTGCATATTCTTACTCGTGATAAACTCACAGAGTGTTCTTTTTTACTGGCCATTAAATTCAGGAAGGAATTCATGCTTTCATGTTTGCACTATCACAGGTGGGTATAAGAAACGTAAAATAATAATAATAATAATTTTAAAAGGAAAGAAATGACTCATAATTCTGTACTAACACAGATGAGCTAGATGATAGATGGATAGACAGACAGACAGACAGATGATACACAGACCACATATTACATTTTATAAGCTCTTCTCTCCAATGATTAATGCAACTAAATTTACTTTATTGGGTTTCTATCCCAGTTGCCTCAGATGCATAACAGTTCCAAAGGCCTCACAATACTAATTAATGTAAAGTGACTTTTTATAGATGCAGAAATTAAACGAGGGAAATATAGGATTTACCAGCTCCATTATGTACCCAGTGCCTAGGCTCTCATTGCTTATTATTCATATACTTGTGGTTTTCAAACATGTTCTCCATATAGTTGAACGTAACTATCAGCTCACATATAGCTACATTTCAACATACATACATACCTACACACATATACATACCTATATATACCTACAAGAGACCATTTCACTAGAACTTCATGATGTATTAGCAGGACAGCAGTGACCTTTTAACTGCTCCAAGCATTTGTTTATCCCAACCATATCAGTTTAAAGGTTTTTTTAAAAACAAGTGTATCTTTCATTAAGCATAATCTCAAGCATTCTGGTTTAAGTTCAATGAGCTAAGCCATATTGTCAGTCACACCAAACCAAAATTCATTATTAAAGCAATTAGTAAAATATTCAATACTATGTAGAACTATGGCAACAAAAGCAATAATGGACTTGTTTCATGGAGGGGAAACAACAACAACAAAAAGGATATCTATATATTCTTTTAGTTGCCCAAGACCTCCAAGCTTCTAACAATTACTACAGATTAAAAAATCTGCCCTAACAATCCCTCTGGCTCTCTGTTTTATTTAAGCCAACTGTTGGAGAGAAACTTCCTGCTAACAGTTGCAGTTTGTGCCACTAATGTTTTCTTAACTAGTTGCAAAATAAGAACTCACATTACTTTCTTCCAAATAGCATTTAACCCTCAGAAATGTAACCAGACATTTAAACAAGCGAAAAAGGAAAGATGTTTAGTCAAAACCAAAACTGTATTTGCTTTCTCAACAGGAAAGTATTGGCTTTGGTAATCACCTCTAACAAAGAGCTACTGTATTCCATAATCAATCAAGGATGTATCTTGGCCCCGATGTTGTTTAATCTCTATGTTAACGACATTCCAGGATCCCTCCGTTCTATGGATGTTCACATGCCAAAGATCCTCAACAGACATATCAATATCCTGTTGTATGCAGATGACATGGTTTTGATGGCACATTCCCAAGAAGGCCTGAGAAGATTGATGGGGAAATTTGGTGCTTACTGCGGTACAAACTTTTTGAACATTAATGAGTCCAAATCCAAAGTGGTGGTTTTTGGGAAAAGACGGGTCAAATACAAGTGGCACTTGGATGGGGAGCCTATAAAACAAATAGACTCTGTTTCATATCTAGGGGTGGTTTTTACAGATACAGGGCCTTGGGTTAATCACTACAAGCAAAGTTCTGCAAAGGCCCCAGCAAGTTCTAAAACACTAATTAAACTACTTATCTACAACCACCCTTGCTCTCTGCTCTCCATTCTGAAGGTCCACAAGGCAACAGTTGTACCCGTGCTAACGTATAGTGCCGAATTTTGGGGCCTATCAAAGGCCTCCTTACTTGAACAAAATCAAGCATGCTTTTTAAGAACTATTCTAGGGACCAACAGGAATACACCTGCAGCAGCAGCAGCAAGAGCTGAAACAGGCACCCATTACATTTACAGTCTATCAGTAACCAAAGTCTTCAACTACTGGTGGAGGATTCTCCCAATGGAACATGATAGACTACCAAAAATGTGCCTTGAAGGACAGATGGGCACACCTCAACCCTCCACATGGATCAATCAACTCCTCCAAACTATCGCATTCCTCAGCTTTTCATCATAATACTTACTTTCAGCTGGAGACCAGGCCAAGGCAATATTCAAACAAAGAGTCTTGGATGTTAATGCCCAAACAGACATTGAGTCACTTGTACACAATAGGTCGTCGAAATGGCCAGCCAAGAATAAACTGTCCTTTCAAATAGAAAAATACCTGACAATGGGTCTGACTCAATACCATAGGATAGCTCTTACTAGAGCAAGATTTGAGCAACTAGATTCTATGGTCAAATACAGACAATTCCACCAAGTGCCTTACCTTGAGAGGACATGTGTTTGTCGAGCACCCGAAGAAGACATTACACATGTCCTATTTAACTGCCAACTATATGCCCCAGCAAGGGCTCAGTACCTTCAGACATTAATTGACAGAACCACATACTGGGATCGTAACAAAAGACTATGTTACTTCCTCCAGGGCACAAATACATATGTGGTCAATAGAACTGTTAAGTTTATAGTTAGGGCTGTCCAACTGAGAACGCAATTTATAGAACGCACTGGGGTGGCATGTAAAGGTGATGAATTCATTTAAACTCACATTGTTTCTGTATTTTATTACTTGTTTTATTACATCTTGCATTTTTATCTTACAATTTTATCTCTATTTTACCCTACTGTATTTTATCGTATTTTATCTCACCACAGTATATTTTAGTTAATTTTACTGTATTTTAGCTGTTTTATGGTATCATATTTTATATTATATATCTTATAGTGGCTGATGCCCAACTTTCTGATATGGTCATTTGACTAATCAATAAAGATATTCATTCACCATAATCAATGCTTCAGAGCATCCTTGCTGTAGTATAATCTTCTTTCTTTTACCTGCAGTTTCCTCTAATTTTTCCCTTCATACAATTCCTGTTTTAGGCAAAACTGACAAGCAAAATATAATTAATGTCAGGCAAGACTGAATGCATCTTTCATGATCTTCCTCTCCACAAATCAAACACACATCCAGCCAAAATTAACATCTCCAAACTATTTGTTTCAATCCAAGAAATTTGAACACACTTTTAAATCCTGAAAATGCTGAATCTGACAAGAATGTGCACCTAGTGGATAAAATGTACAATGAACATCCTTAAGTTTTGATGCAGTAGAACAAATTTTCTTGAAGCAACATTTATCTCAGATATTAAATTCCACACCAAGGCATAATGTCTTGTACTTTCAAGCAAACCCTTAGCATCATCTGCTTTTCCAGATGTAGTCTATAGATTTGTACAGTGAAAACTATTACTTATAATTCAGATTCACAAGGGATAGAAATGTGGAACAAAACCAGACTTGCAACATGTCAATACCATAAATTCTACTAATCTTTGGGTTTCTCCTTCCCTTATCAGCTATACCTCATTCAACATCCGTATGTCAATAAGCTATCAAAGGAAAAATACTTCTAATTCCTCTCTGCATCTAAGAGGCTCAGGACCATAACAGCACTAGCGCCATTCAAATCAGGCAGAGCAAATATAACAAATTAACAATAATAAACTACTAATAATAATGGTGGCATATATGTGAATCATATGAAAATACTGAAGTGGCAGAAAGCTTTTGCCTTTTAGAATTATCAGCAGTAAAGGAACCAGCAGTCAAGAAACGTGCCATAGGCTAGTTGTCATGCTATGTGGAAATGAACTTGGGAGACAGGGGAAGAGCACCACCGGGGGAATGGTCGGATAAGAGGCAGCTTAGCCCACAAAAGTAATGTGGACATGGCAAACGACTCAGAAAGGACCTTCCCTAGTTTCTTGGGCTGTAAAGGCAACGGGGAGAAATGTACTTTCAGACTTGCAAGGTTATGTTAATGTAACCTTACAATAAAATAGAATTAGTGCATCTGGGTGTGCTTCCTGTCTGAACTATCTTGCAAGGCTGACACTAGCACTTGGTAGAATAGTACTGGAGGCCTTAAAAAGGCTATTCAGATGCTATGACAAGTTTATACAAAGATCTGAATCACGCAGGATGGTCTTCCTGTGACACTCTATGGAACTGAAAGTTGAACTCTGAAGAAGCAGGATAGAAACAGCACTGGTGTTTCGAACTCTGGTGTTGGAGAAGACTCCTGAAAATTCCATGGATAGGCAAGAAAACAAATGAATATATCAGAACAAATCAATTCAGAGTTCTCACTCGAGATACAAATGACTACACTCAAATTATCCTATTTTGGACACAGTAAGAGAGGACCTAGCTGAGGTCTATAGTGCTGGGAAAGATGGAAGGAAAGAGAAGAGGACAACTGTCAGCAAGGTGAATTAATTCAATTACAGCAGTGATGGATGCACCACTGGAAGATCTGAAGGGACAGGATGAAGACAGATCATCCTGGAGAAGGTACATTTATGTGGTCACTAAAAGTTGACACCAATCAATAATCAATAACAACTAATAATCAATTAATCAATCAATATATCCAAGACGGTGACCGGATGCCAGACGCCCACCCATATCTAGGGTGGGATATTTTTAGATCTTTACCCCCCACATTTGGCCTCGCAAGTTGGGCAATCTGGGGAGATTTGGAGAATGGAAGAGCTTGGCCCCAATACCTGATGTGTGGGTGGTGAAATTAGCAGAAACCCACCGGACAGAGCGGCAGCGAACAGCGGTAGGGAACCTGGTTGGGACTCTTCAACTGCGGTGTGGTAGCTGCTATTTCTAACATTAACACTACCTGTAGGTTGGAACTCCCCCCTTCCCTGGAGCTTTCTCCCTCTCTTTCTCCCCTGTTGAGGAGGCAGAGGGATGAGAAAAATCTTGGCCACACCTTACGGGCACCAACTTTGAATTCTGGTAGCTGGATGGACCTGAGCGACGCGGTGGCGAGCCCGGTGCAGTAGTGAACCTCGGCATGGGGGAGAGGCCCTGTGCAGCTTGGTAGCAAGGCCTGGCGAACCCCTGGGTGAATTCCAGGACAGAAGATCGATCCCAGCGTGTGGTGATCCTAGCGACACAACATGTGGCGCATCAGTTCTGGTAGCGCGATGAGTGGCTGAATAGTGAGCCAGCCTGAGTGGTGACAGAACAACAGACCAGTCTTGGTGGCGAGCTCTGTGACAGCAATATGGCTGGGCGTGGCAGAGGATAAAGGTGGCACACTGGCACCATGAAGGAGCAGGTTTTGGCCTGGACTTTGGTGTTACTCTGGATCCCTCCAGGCAGCTGCTTCCCACAGAGGGACTTGTGGAGACCCCTAGACATTATACCAACAACACTGGGGGAACTGCCTGGAGCCTTTGGCTTCTGGATTGTAAAATCACCGGAGTAGCGGAGTAACCAGTTGCTGTATGACATGGGGCCTGAACAAAGTGTGGCTATCCCCTCCCAATTCTCCCAATCCTCCTAATATGGCAGGGTTTAATAGGGTCCCTCCAATATGAATAGGGGCTCCCTCCCTATGTGTGAGAGACGAGGAGGGAAGCCAAGTGTGAATGGGGTGTGCTAGAGCACTCACCCCGAGAGACAGGGGGTGAGGGGTAGAAGATGTGATGCCCCCTGTTGCTCAGTGAGAGGCTCAGGGGCATAGTGTGTGTGTGGGTGAGAGCGAGCGCTGGTGCGCTGGGGGCCCACCACCCCCTGGTGGTTGTTGACAAGTGTGTTTCACTGTATGAGAGGATGGAGGAATCCCTATTTCAAGCCAGGAACTTTAAAGTTCCAGAACTGGAGCTACTGGACTGGTATATCCTGGGGGATGTAGGGCAGGACATCCTATCTATGTGGTGATGGGCAGGGGGTGCTATGACGGAAGCTGGAGGGTGAGTCGTCATAGAGGAAGACGCCCCAGATGTTTACTACCTGTGGAGCGTTCCAACCCTCCACGCTTAAACCCAAGCCCTGGACAGCAGACTCGTGGTTGCCCTGACCTCCAGCTGCTACTTCTTAACACCAGATCAGTTAACAACAAGGCCCCCCTCATATGTGACTTCCTCACAGAGGGGGGGGCAGACCTGGCTTATATTACTTAAACCTGTCTGGGCCCAGAAAGAGGAGTGGCTTTGTCTGAAATGTGCCCGGTTGGGTTTCGGGTGTGGCACCAGCCGAGATGCCAGGGCAGGGGAGGAGGGGTGGCAGTTATCATCAGAGAGTCTCTAGTGGCCCTCAGAGGCCCTGCTCCGCAAGTAGCTGGTTGTGAGACCCTGTTTTTCAAGTTGGGTGCCCGAGAGCAGTTCGGAGTGTTGCAGCTGTACCAGTCTTCCTGCTGCATAGCAACCTCCGTGCTTGAGCTGCTGGAGGCCGTCTCAGGGTTGGTGGTGGAGTTCCCCAGGCTTATGGTCCTGGGGGACTTCAATCTGCCATCCCTGGGGCAGGCCTCAGAGGCAGCTCAGGAGTTCATGGCCACCATGGAGGCCATGGGCCTGACTCAGATTATTCAGGACCCAAATCAAGACAGTGGTCTCACACCAGACTTAGTTTTCTTGTTGGAGCAGTGGCAATGTGATCTGACGGGAGAGTTACATCTTTCCCCTTTGCCATGGTCAGATCACACCCTGGTGACCTTGAGATTCTCATATGCCACCCCCCTCTGCAGGGAGGCAGGACCTATTCGACTGGCCTGCCCCCAGCGACTAATGGACCCAATGAAGTTTCAGAGGGAGCTGGGGGTTATACCCGAAGACCTGCTGCACGGTCCAGTGGAGGCCCTGGCTGCTGGAGGAGAGGCCTCCACTGAATAATAGGGAGGAGGCCAGGGCCTTGGATAGGATCGTGCCTGTGTGGCCTCTCTTATTCCATCGAACCCAATACTCCTCATGGTTCAGGGAGGAGTTAAGAGTTCTGAAGAGGATTAAGGGATGTCTAGAGCGCCACTAGAGAAAGATGAAGACCGAAACCGATCGGACACAAGCTAGAGCCGCAATTAAGGCCTACTTTGTGGCGGTAAGAGTGGCAAAACATCAGTATTTCTCCACTCTTACTGCATCCGCAGAATACCACCCGGCGGCCCTGTTTAGGATCACCCGACCCGTTGGGGAAAGGGGATCCGGAAAATCATCTACAGGGCCGTGCTGAGGAGTTTTCAGAGCATCTGCAGGATAAAATCGCTTGAATTCATTCTAAGTTGGACTCCAAGTGTGAAACAGGGTCTGTGGAGATGCCTGGGGAATGAACTTACCCTGTTATCTGGGAACAGTATGATCTTGTTGGACCTGAGGAAGTGGACAAGATCCTCCAGACTGTAAATGCCACCACCTGTCAATTAGATCCATGTCCCTCCTGGCTGGTGAAGGCAGCTTGGGAGGTGATGTGTGGTTTGGCCCAGTTGATGGTAAATACATCCTTGCAGGAAGGGGTGTTTCTGGCAGCCTTTAAGGAGGTGCTGGTTTGCCCCCTCCTCAAGAAACCATCACTGGACCCTACTGTATTAGATAATTTTCATCCAGTCTCCCACCTCTCCTTCATGGGGAAGGTGGTTGGGAAGGTGGTGGCACTGCAGCTCCAGAGGATCCTGGAGGAAGCAGATTATCTAGACCCCTTTCAGTCAGGTTTCAGGCCCGGATATGGAACGGAAACAACATTGGTCACACTTATGGATGATCTCTGGTGGGAGTGGGCTGGAGGCAGCTTATCCATCCTAGCTCTCCTTGATCTCTCAGTGGCTTTCAATACCATCGGCCATGGTATCCTTTTGGGTTGGCTGAGGGAGTTGGGGGTGGGTGGCATAGTTTTGCACTGGTTCACCTCCTCCAGGGCAGGTCCCAGTCAGTGTTGATAGGGGAGGAGAGATTGGGCCCACGGCCCCTCCTTTGTGGGGTGCTGCAGGGCTCAGTACTCTCTCCTCTCCTTTTTGATATCTACATGAAACCACTGGGTGAGATCATCCGTCCCCATGGGATGAGGTATCATCGGTATGCCGATGATACTCAGTTATACATCTCCATTCTGGGGGAAGTGATGCTGTGACTGCTCTTTCCAGGTGCCTGGGGGCTGTTGGGGTCTGGATAGGGAACAACAGGCTTCAGCTGAACCCTGGTAAGACGGAGTGGCTGTGGATTAATGGCCCCTCAGCTCCTAGGAATTTGCCATCTTTAGTTCTGGATGGGGTAGCACTGCCCCAGACAGACCCAGTGTGTAACTTGGGGGTCCTCTTGGACTCACGACTCCTGCTCAAAGAGCAGGTGGCAGTCGTGGCCTGAAGGGCCTTTGCTGTTAGGATGGAGACTGAGTCGGAGAATGAAGAGGACAGCCTGGAAAAACCGTTAAGCAAAGCCCTGGAAAAACCGCTAAGCCAAGCTGAAGAAAAAACGGAGGCAGATTTACAAGTGAAGCCTCGAGTGGGAAGAAGCTGAACAGCTGATGAGGCCAGTGAACCAGGTTCACCACCGCCAATCAGCGTGAGAGAGAGACGCACAGCAAGGAGGGCCGAGCAACGTGAAGCCCAATTGGCTCCCAATCGGCAGCAGGGCGATCTTGCAGCCTATAAAAGACGCAGAAGAGACTAAAGGGCTCTGGAGAAAACCGCTCCTATATTCAGTTTCAAGAATTCACCTCAGCACTTCCTGAGCCATCATCAGATTCAGATAAAGCCCTTAATATTGACAGGCCTGATCTTCCTGCAACAACAATCACTCTCACACCCGCTTCTTATAGCGAATCGACTATCGCCGCAATTACTTAAAATAACTCCCTCAGTCTCGTTGCCACTTCTCTACCCTCATAATCCTTATCTGAGGCATAAGAGAACTTCAGCGCTGTCAGTCTCTGCCATAACAGATCAACTGTCAACTCCTGAAATCCTATACCATTATAATTAGAACAATCCATTCACCTCAGTTTCTGTTATCTTATTTTGTTTCCTCAGAATATTCATTGCTACCGTCTTTCAATTATCTGCCTCAACTCTTCTGTCACCATTGCTCCCTAACATTCTTTGTTGGTTTAAACAGATTCCTCTGCCTCAGATTCCTACAGTGTTTCAACTCATTCAGATCTGCCTGTTTGGCTCAGAATTAATGACTTCTACCAACTTCAATTAATTGGTAATTCAGTTTTGCACAATCAAATTGATTTGTTTCTTAAATTGTATTTTACCTGTTTGCCTATGACTATCTCTGTTTTTATTTAATTATTTTAAATTAATTTACCTCAGAATTAATTACCTGATTCGTATTAATCCATTCTTGTTCTATTTTTAATTCATAACGATCTTCAGCTTACTAAAATTAAATAATAATTTTCAGATTAATCATTACAGAACTTCCAGATATTGTAAATTCTGTTTAATAAATACTATATTCATATTCTGAGTCAGTCACTTAAACAGGACATTTGCGCAGCTTCGTGTTGTGCACCAGTTATGCCCCTTCCTGGAGCAAGAGGCCTTTCGAGCGGTCACTCATGCCCTGGTCATCTCCCATATAGACTACTGTAATGCGCTTTACATGGGGCTACCCTTGAAGAGTATCCAGAAGCTACAACTGGTCCAAAATGCAGCCACGTGGGCGATTTTAGGTGCTTCAAGATCAGCGCACATTACTCCATTGCTTGCGAGCTGCATTGGGTGCCAGTTTGCTTCTGGGTCCAATTCAAGGTGTTATCACCTTTAAAGCCCTACATGGCATGGGGCCAGGTTACCTAATGGACTGTCTCATCCCCATTACATCAACCCGTCCCACCCTGTCATGCAGACAGGGCATGCTACGGATCCCATCTGCAAGAGAATTCCATCCGGTGGGGTCCAGGAGGTGGGCCTTCTCTGCAGCAGCTCACACCCTTTGGAACATCCTTCCCGCAGAAGTGCAGTTAGTTCCCCCTCTTCTGGACTTCAGAAAACCGAAAACCTGGTTTTGTCACCATGCGTGGAGTGGGGAGAGGAAGAGCCATTCCTGGGGTTGGTTGGTTCCCTAGTCCTTCTGGGACCGGCTTTATCCCTTATGGACTGAATTAGATCTGCCATCACTTGGATTTTATTGTATTTTATACTGGTATTTATTGCTTATTGTTATTATTTATGATTTTATTGAGTTTTAACTGTTTTTATTGTGAACTGCCCAGGGTCCCCCGTGTGGGGGAGATGGGCGGTGATAAAAATATAATAAATGAACAAACAAACAAACAAACAAAATATGAAGTAAGGGTTTGAAATGTTGAAAAGCTGTGTTCTGGCAGATCTGAACAGCAATCTTTTAATAGAAATATAAAGGCTAAATACACAGTTGAGGTAATTATTTTTATGTTCTTCAGAATTTAAGAGATTGGTGGCTATCTAAATATTAGCAATTTAATCAATCAATCTGTATAGCCATCCATCTCAAACCAGTGACTCTGGGCAGGGAACAATCATAGAAACAATTAAAACAGAAAACAGTTAACAGTTAAAACACAGTACAAAAAACAAAATTACAATACAAATAGCAGCCAAGAGATATTATAATCCATAAGTATCAATATAACCAGGAAATGGAGCCGTTTACACACTTGGGACCCCAGCCTAGGCACATAGCCAGGTCTTCAAGGCCTTCCAAAAGGCCAACAGGGGTCATGGGGCTCAGGAGGGTTCATTTTCAAATTTTTGTCCTATAAAATTCTGGACCATAATCACGAATAAGCTAAACAGAATCATCTCCCTAACATCTCTATTAAAAACCAACAACTCAAAGCTAACATGAAATAATAGAACCAAAGTACTAGTGTAACGATTGCCTAAACCCAAATACTCAGTCTCACAAGCTCGGGCTTAAAGATAACTGATTTATTAAAGGAATAGTATGCAAATACAGAGAAAGCTGAGAATGAGCAAAAGCGCGCCAAATACAAACTTAAAAGCCTTGCTTGTAAGCAGGTCCCGCCCCATCGCCCGTCAGGACGCTCCCCCTCCCAGGTGCTAGAAGCCATTAGACGCGCCTGGGAAAGTAACCTTGAACAGGAGCGCAAACCCAAACATGCATTCCAAGCCCTCAAAACAATGGAGGGCGAAGGAATGGAAAAACCTCGGGTGAAGGAACACGGAACAGAAAAAGACATGTGAAACGTTACAATGTTAACCAGACATTGGAATGAAAACATGACATATTGCCCCCCCAAAAGAAACTAGGGAGCTGGTTTGTCAGGATAGGCAGAGTGAAATTGGGTCACGAGACGAGGAGAATGCACGTCTGGAGCAGCAACCCATTCAGGATGAGGGAAATGTTTCCAGCGGACGAGGTACTGTAAAGCGGAGCGCTGGCGTCGGGAGTCGAGGATAGATGCCACCTCGAAGTGTTGCTGGTTGTCAATCATGAGGGGAGGTGGAGGAATGGGTTGTGGATGCCAACGGTCCGACGACAGGCAGGGTTTGAGTAAACTACAATGGAAAACAGGATGTAAACGTTTAAGGTTGTGAGGCAAATCAAGTTTAAACGTAACAGGGTTGAGCTGAGCAACAATTGGAAAAGGACCGACAAATTTAGGACCAAGTTTCTTAGAGGGTTGTGGGGACTTGATAAACTTAGTTGATAAGTAGACTTTATCCCCGACCGCAAAGGATGGTTCTGGGGAACGCTTTGCATCGGCATGGCGTTTATAGGTAGCTTGGGCATGGCGGAGAGCCAATAAAATATTAGACCATGAGTCTTTGAGAGAGTCTGCCCAGTCAGCAAGGGTGGCTGGTAGCGGTTGAGGATGAGGAAGTTCAGGAATCGGAACAAATTCACGTCCAAAAACTGTTTTAAAGGGAACTTGACCAGTGGTTTGATGAATGGCATTGTTGTAAGCGACCTCAGCAAAGGGGAGTAAATCGACCCAGTTGTCTTGTTGGTAGTTAACAAAAGCTCTGAGGTATTGTTCCAATGTAGAATTAACCGCCTCTGTAGATCCGTCCGTTTCCGGATGCCAGGCGGTGGAAAGCGACTGTTTAGTACCCAAAAGTTTTAAAAATGCCCGCCAAAATTGTGACGTAAATTGTGTGCCTCTGTCACTCACCAAACGGGCGGGGATACCGTGGAGGCGGTACACGTGGATGAGGAAGAGGCGTGCCAGCTGTTGTGCGGTGGGGATAGAAGCGCATGGGATAAAGTGGGCTTGTTTGGAGAAAAAGTCTTTGACGACCCAAATGACAGTTTTGCGTTGACTAGGGGGTAGATCAACGATAAAGTCCATGGAGATATCCTGCCAAGGGACAGATGGAGTGGCAACGGGTTGAAGGAGACCTTGGGGTTTGCCTGGTTTGCGCTTTATCGCCGCACATACAGGGCACGCAGTGACATATTCCTTCAAGTCTTTGAGTAAAGTTGGCCACCAGAATTGGCGGCGAACGAGGTGCAAAGTTTTTACGTAGCCAAAATGTCCAGCTAGCTTGTCATCGTGGCAGCGCTGGAGTATGGTTTTTCGCATTGCATCGGGTACATAGAGACGATCGTTGCGCCAGGCAAGATCATCGGTGAAAGTTAAAATGTGTCTATTGGTTTGCAACCAAGTATCTGTTTTAAGGTGGGAAAGCAACTGTTGTTGCAAATCGGAGGGAATTGACAAGTGCGGCGGACGGCTGGAAGGCAGAGCGGCTGGAGGCGGAGTTGATTGCGCTCGGGTCTGGCTGCGAGTCACTGCTGCCAAACTTAATTGTTTGTCGGTCCAGACGGTGCCTTGGACCGTTGGCCCTGGGCCAGCATCTTGGGGTCTGCGCGAGAGTGCATCAGCTAAAAAGTTTTTCTTGCCTGGTATAAATTTAAGAGTGAAGTCAAAGCGGCTGAAAAACTCAGCCCAGCGCAGCTGTTTGGGACTGAGTTTCCGACTGGTGCTTAGAGCTTCGAGGTTTTTATGGTCAGTCCAGACTTCAAAAGGGTTTGAAGTACCTTCCAATAGGTGTCGCCATGTCTCTAAAGCCGTTTTTACAGCAAAAGCCTCTTTTTCCCAAACATGCCATCTTCTTTCTGTTTCCGTGAATTTGCGAGAGAGGTAGGCACAGGGTTTTAAAACGCCAGATTGGTCAGATTGTAACAGAATTGCTCCTATGGAAAAATCAGAAGCATCGACTTGTACAACGAAGGGTTTAGAGGGGTTTGGATGCTGTAAAATTGGTTCTGTGGTAAAAAGTTGTTTGAGCGCTTCGAACGCTTGCTGACAGGCTGGAGTCCATTTAAGGAGCGCGCCTGGGTTCTTTGAACGTCGCGTATCCCCCTGTCCTTTAGTTTTTAACAGTTCAGTAAGGGGGAGGGCGATTTCTGCAAAATTTTGGGCGAATGCCCGATAGAAATTAGAGAATCCAAGGAAACTTTGTAATTGTCTCCTGGTACGGGGAGGCTCCCATGCCACAATAGCTTCTACTTTTGCAGGGTCCATTTCAATGCCCTGAGCTGAAATTCGGTAGCCTAGGTAATCAATTTGCGACTGATGAAACGCACATTTTGACAGTTTTGCGTACAACTCTGCTTTTTTCAATTTAGCCAGTACCTGATGCACCAAGTGGATATGTTCTGACATGGTTTCAGTATAAATCAATACATCATCCAAATATACCAGTACCCCCTTAAATAGGTGGTCATGCAAGACCTCATTGATTAATTGCATAAAAACCCCGGGTGCCCCAGATAAACCGAATGGTAAGACTTTATATTGGAAAGCCCCAAGAGGACAGTTGAACGCTGTTTTCCACTCATCCCCTTCTCTTATGCGAATGCGAAAGTAAGCTTCTCTCAAATCCAGTTTTGAGAAAATTTTGCCTCTGGCCAGATGTGATAACATATCTTTGATCAGGGGCAAAGGATATTTATTTAATATTGAGACCGCATTGAGCCCGCGGAAATCGGTACAAAGCCTTAATGACCCATCCTTTTTTGGCCTGAATAGGACAGGAGCTCCTACCGGGGAATTTGCCGGCTCAATGAAACCCCTAGCCAGATTTTTGTCAATGAACTCCCTTAGCGTGGTAAGCTCTTTGGGAGACATGGGGTATATTTTTGGGTGAGGCAATTTTACATTTGGTAAAAACTCAATGGCACAGTCCGTTTTTCGGTGGGGTGGCAAGCGATCCGCTTCCTTTTCCCCAAATACTTCAGCAAAATCTTGATACTGATTGGGTAGTCCCTCAAGAGGTTGAAGCGTTTGCAGAGTGGTATACGCTACCCCTCCACCCTCCATGTCCTCCAGTAGGTCCTTTTCGGGTACTTTGTAAAATCCATCTGCAAACGTCACAGTTCTATGCAGCCAGTTGATAAAAGGGTTTTGTTGCACAAACCAAGGCATCCCCAAGATTACCAGAGGACCCCCCACTGGAGCTACCACAAATGGCAGCTTTTCCTGATGGGAGCCCATCTGCAAGGCGACCAGTCCCGTGGAAAGATTGACTGCTTTCCCTCCCGCCATAGTTCCATCCAATTGGGTGAAAATCATGGGTCTTGGCAAAGGGAACGTGGGCAGTTCCAGAGCCGCTACGACATCAGGGTGCATTAGGGAACGGGAGCAACCCGAGTCTAGCATGGCCCACACTTCCACCATTTTGGTTTTTGAGCTCAGTTTAACTTTAACAGTCAGCGTGGGGAAGTTTCCACTCACCGAATCATGGTTACGCCCGGTTTCTTCCACCTGCCCTAGGGCGCCCTTCAGGGCAGGTGGTAGGCTTTTCCCGCCGGCTGCTCGAATTGCAACTCTTCCTCCTCTTCTCCGAAGGGTAGGTCTGGGGGGTCCAGTTCCGCGAGGGCTGCCTTCAGTTTTCGCGGTGGAGCAGGAGCAGGCGTCTTTACCGTGGGTTTCGTCTGTCGATCCTCTGGACGGCGTCTCGGGCACGACGTGGCTCGATGCCCTTCTTTCCCACATCGGAGGCACTGACCCTTGGAGAACCGTTGCTCCCTCTCTTCTTCCCAGGTTTTCGGTTTGGGGCGGCTGGCAAGTCCAGATGTGCGCGCTCCCCTAGCGAGACGTGTTTGTCTAAGCTCTTTGGTATGGGCATAGGTTCGTAGGGCATTTTCTGCGCTTCCCGCCAACTGAATCCACCCATATAGCGTTTTGGGGTCATCTCTGCCCAGAGCCCATCGAAGGATTTCGGGTTCAAGCCCCTGCTTGAACAATTCGATGATTGTTGGCTCAGACCAGTCTTCCACTTTTCCTGCCAAAGCTTTAAACTCCAACGCATATTTGGCAACCGAGAGGGACCCTTGGTAGAGTTTCCGCAGGTCATTTTTGGCCGTTTCTTGAGCTAGGGGGTCTTCGAAATGCTCTTTAAGTGCCCACAAAAAGTCATCGAAGTCCTCTAACTCAGTTGCCTCAGCTTGGCATAGTTGCACATACCAATCCGCTGCCCTTCCTCTCAGCTTGTTGGCAATGAAATTGACCTTGCCATGTTCAGACCGAAAGTTTCGACCCCAATCTTCTATATAGTGCTTAGCATTAGTAATAAAGAAGGAGAGCGTTGTGGGATCCCCATCGAACTTCACTCCAAATGGTGGGAAGGTTCTTGCCGGCTCAGCTGGCTGTGGCGGTGCCGCGAATGTTAGCGTGCGCCGAGCCCCCATGGGTGGTCGATCCCTAGGAGGTCTTGCCTCTCGCTCCCCCCCTTGACGGGCTGATCGAGTCTTGCTTCTCCCCCGGGTCGACATGGTACTGTGCCTGGGGTACTGTGACGGCTCTTCTTCCCAATCCTCCGGGGTGGGCTCTGCCTCTCTGGGTAGATCCTCTCTGGGTAGATCCTTGAGGATCGTCACTATTAAATCCATTTTATCTTCTAATGCCCTCATACGGGCCGGAGTGACCGGCTCCTCCGAGGGTTGGTTGGTTACCACCACCCTCGGTGACAAGGGGACTTCGTGCTCCCAGGACAATTGTGGAGACCCCCTCCCCTGTGCTCTTTCCATAACAGTTCTATGTTCACTCCTGAGACTCTCCTGCATGGATATCAGCAGCTCGTCCAATTGGATATCTCGCAACTCCCGACGTGCTGCTCTTTGCGCTCTCGAGGTTAGCGCTGGCCGGCTTTTGGCCGCCTCCCGCTCCTCTTCGCTTCCCTCACTTGCGCGAAGTTGAGGTTCTGTCATCGCTAGCGTTCCCTCTTATCCAATGATTGGATGGGGCTAGCGGAAAATGGATAAAATGATTCTCAGCTTCATGTAACGATTGCCTAAACCCAAATACTCAGTCTCACAAGCTCGGGCTTAAAGATAACTGATTGATTAAAGGAATAGTATGCAAATACAGAGAAAGCTGAGAATGAGCAAAAGCGCGCCAAATACAAACTTAAAAGCCTTGCTTGTAAGCAGGTCCCGCCCCATCGCCCGTCAGGACGCTCCCCCCCCCAGGTGCTAGAAGCCGTTAGACGCGCCTGGGAAAGTAACCTTGAACAGGAGCGCAAACCCAAACATGCATTCCAAGCCCTCAAAACAATGGAGGGCGAAGGAATGGAAAAACCTCGGGTGAAGGAACACGGAACAGAAAAAGACATGTGAAACGTTACAATGTTAACCAGACATTGGAATGAGAACATGACAACTAGTTCCTTTTGTCAAGAGCATTGCCCAAGACTATTAGGAAGTGTAGGTATTAGCAACTGTGAAGTAACATTTTGTAGATGTTTACAGACATAACAGCCAATCTATTCTTTATATGTAATTATTTATCACCTTTTTTGACCCATAAATTCATCATGTAACTATCCAGGAAATTAAATAAAACACAAGACACCTCAGAGTGAAATAGGTTTATTACTTTCATGAACAGAAAGATAAACAGAATATGAAAATGTGTAGAAAAAATGTAAAAGTCCAACTATTTGGAATGTAAAAGTCCAACTATTTACAGGACAGTAATCAACTTTTTACAACTTTATTATTCTGTCTTAAGGCATTTTTTAACACAGTATTAATCAAGTTCAGAATTGATGTAAATTAAAATGACCTAGACTGAATCATAATCAGGACAGATGCAAAGGGAGCTCTGGTGACACAACTCAACTTGCATGAAGTAAATATAACACTGTAAAAGTTTTTGTTCATAATCTACATCAGAAATATGAACATGCAAGGATTGACCCACATATTTGAAATCCAGGAATACAACACATAAAGTACTGGCAGGAACAATACATAAGGTTAACTGGCAGTCCAGACAGGAAACTAAAACCATGAGTACTAATACTACCTTTATTGTACGGTTACAGTAACAGAATCTTGCAAATCTTAAAGCACTTCCCCCTCCCTTGCCTTTACTTTCCAAACAACTAGGGAGGGTTCCTTCTGAGAGGCTTTCTCTACCACATCCCTCCTTTGGACTCAGATTTTGTTAATCAGACCATTGTCTAGGCTGTGGCTCTTCCTCCTGTCTCCCAAGGTTATTCTCACAGCCCATTACACAAGCTCAGCATGTTCCAAAAGTGTAACACACCTGCAAAGAAGGCCAACAACATCTTGAAGAGCATCATGAGCAGCATGGAGTCCAGATTGCAGGAAGTAATTATCCTGCTCTACTCTGCCTTGGTCAGATCTCACTTGGAGTACTGCGTTCAATCCTGTAAACCCAGTTTTAAAAGGATACTCATAAACTGAAGCAAGTCCAGAGAAGGGCTACCAAGATGGTGAAAGGACTGGAAACCAAATCCTACAAGGAACAGTTAAAAGACCTAAGTATGGTTAGCTTGCAGAAGAAAAGGTTGAGAGAGAACATGACAGCTGTCTTCAAATACCTGAAAGGCTGTCACACTATAGAGGAATTGGACGAATTCTCACTTGCTCCAGAGAGTAAGACTAAAATTAATGGGGTGACACTTCAAGGATGTAGATACAGATTAGACATTAGGAAGAACTTCTTGATGTTAAGATCTGTCAGTTAATGGAAAAGGTTACTGCATTGAGTGGTTTCTTCCCCTTCACTGGAGGTTTTCAAACAGAGGCTGGATAGTTATCTATCAGGGATGGTGTAGTGAATCCTGCAGTGTGCAGGAGATTGGACTTGATGACCTCTTAGGTTCCTTCCAACTCTATGAGTTGTCAATCTACAGTTTGCCAGTTTTCTCTCATGAAGAAACTGGAAATTTGGAATCTACCTTCCAATATTTCATTCCAGCTGTTACTTCATGGGTTTTAACATCTATGCTTAAATAATATTGGACTTTCCAGTCTTAGAGCGTTCTGATCTAGAGCAGGGGTGGGTACACCCTCACACCTGCCAACTGAATCCCACTGCCAAAGATGAGGGCAAATTGCCAAAATTCAGGAGGTGATATTCTGCCAATTTCTGTGGAAAACAAAAGGAATATAGTGAAATCATTTTTTTAGGTAAGCTTAATATACTTTAAAAAAATCCTACCTATTTAAGAAAATAAGAACTCAAGAAGCTTGCCCATTTGCTTCACATAATGATGTCACTGCAACCTCAGGCTGCCCAAAATAATATTTAAAAGTTCAACTGCAGCTGGCAAAAAGGTGCCCACTGGTCTTATAGAAAATGACATTATGTGAGCTTGCCACATAAGTAAATGATTGAGGTAAAACTAAGCTTTCGGTGACCCTTTTACAAAATTACTAATATATGTCCGCATTTTGTCAAACACAAAAATTCCTCCTGTTCCAGCCATCCATACTGATAAAGTATCAAATATATATGTTAAAATAGTACATACTTCCAATACAAACATGAATACTTTTCATAACTTTTTTTTTCTGAATACTGAAAAGAGGGAGAGGTCTTTGAAGCTATTAGGGAATACTGGTATTAAGACTGCAGTGATCCACATGTGGGGAAAAGGTGATTCGGAACACACATGAGCATGCAAGTAGCGCCTGTTGACTGCTCCTTAAAGAACAAACACCTTTTCCTAGAATTGGGCAGAAAGACACATCTGGTTTACGAAGGTGCTCTGTGTACACCTTCAAATCACCTTTTCTCCTTTGAACATCAACTGTTGCACAGTCCTAGTACATATACTGTGTACTCCATTTGCAGCTGTATGATATGCTTCAGACATCTAATTTGGTAAGAGCCACTATATTCATTCTTCACCTTCACTTAGCAGACTTTTTTCTTAAAGCAAGGCTGTTTAAGGAGCCTGAGGCAGTGGCAAACAGACGTTACCCTAACACAAGCTTCTGTGTCCTAAAAAAGAAATTAACTCAACTCTTCAAATATCAAAATTTTTGTTTATTTTAATGAAAAGCTAAATTACCACTTAATATGAGGGCTCCTCACCCTTTTCATTTTCAACTGCCTCTAGTTTTATATTATATAGTCAAATCTCAGGGGGGAAAAAACTGTCTGCACACAAATAAAATTAGTTATTTAGCAACTCTGAAAGCTCAGGGCTGCTATGCTATGTTTGCAATGACAGCAGACAATTAAAATGTAATGGCTAGAATTTGCAAATGTTTTAAAATGCCTTTGTAATATTGTTTTAAGTGTCAGGCAACTTTCAAATGACTTAGATCCTTGCAGTGTGCATCCATACTGGGAAACTCTCTCTCCAGCCCACACGTGTATAAAAGTTTTGGTTAAGGGGGCAATATCCTTGGGGGCAATAAATGCCATCAAGCACTTTCTGTAGTTCTGATTAAGACTTCTCCATTTCTCAACTGGCAATTTGTCCCAGTCTTCTTGTGCAAATTGCTCCAGTTGTCTGAGGTTTGATGGGCTCCTTCTCCCAATGATGAGTTTCAGCTCTTTCCATAGATGTTCTATTGGATTCAGATCAGGACGCAAACTATTATGTTATTTTGTAAATTAATTATATCAACATATCACAGGAGCTTGCATAGGATCAAACTACACAAGATCTAGGCTGCACAGGATCAAACAACTAAGTTATTTTATGAATTAATTATATCAACATATCAGGAAAACATTTCTTCCGGTAGCCATTATTACCCAATATACAGAATGTAAGATTGGGGATTCTGGAAATGATGTACTCAATGGATAACCTTGCACTTACTATCTCAGTTTCCCATATGTCTTAACTAATCCACAGGGTCATTATAGGGACAATGAAATCAAACCACTGTAAAGCGCTTAACACAGCTGTATCAACCTCCACGCAGTTATAGGGAGTAAAATAATGATGTTGCTGCCAATGAGTGGAAAAACTGAACTCCTATCTGGAAAAGGTCATAGAATCGATCACTTGAAATTTACAGACACATCAATACAATGTTACAACAGGAAGATTTTCTTGAAAACCTTCAAGCCATCTTGTCCTCCCAAGTAATAATTCTGAAAATTGCTACAAAAATAATAAAATACATGCTTAATCACCAGCTGGCAAATAAGCGGGCATGCAGTATAATTGCTTATGTTCTGTGAAGCCAAGCAGTGACAGAATGTTTCCTAAAAGTTATACAAAAAACACAGACTTGTTCAAAAATTTAACTAGCTGGATGCCACTGCTTCTTTGTAAATCTAGTAGCCCAGCTAACTAAACAAACAGCCAATTCAAACACAAACTGTACAAGCAGACAAAAACTATCAGAAGTTATGTTCATTAGCATTCTGCTCACAGTAGTAGAAACATCAATATAACTGATGGAATGACTGCAGCTTTTTTCAGCGTACTGCATGACACAGGAGAAGCAATATTACCGGATTTTCAACTGCATCTGTGCCATATTGAATCACTCTGATTTAGTACAAAATCCTGCCAAAGCATTTTGTATGGGTACCTTAACCAATATATGGTTTATGACTGATAGTATATATAACATAGCAGTTCTCAAAGGGAATTATCAGTGATTAACAAGAACTTTATAGGTGTGCTGAGAAATATATGACATAGAAGACAATCAGAGTGGGCAAGTAAATAAATACAAAATTCTACCAATAGTTTCATTGCTCCCACCTCAGCAAATAGTACAGAATGAAATAAAATAAAAAGTTAGCTTTTTTCCAACATAAAAATAGTTTGTGGTTTGCAAAGAGATGTATATTTACTACTTCCACATAAACACCTGGTGTGGGCTGGTCCATGAAGTCACGAAGAGTCGGAAGCGACTAAACGAATCAACAACAACACATAAACACCTAATACCAAAGGTGTATAAATTGCATGTACAAAGCCTAACACTTTTCTTGGTATTTAAAGAAGATGGAAGTTCATATTTGATTTCTATGTTTTATAAATAATTGCAGGAAATCTCTAGTACAGTTGCAAGCTAACAATATTCACAATGAATCTTAGCTATCCTAGGAATGGACAAGAAGAAGAAGGGTCATCGTTTAATATCAGAAGATAGAATATATGGCTATTCACATAAGTGCACTCTGCAGGGCAGATTAACAGCTCCTATTATAACTTTAATCAGTTTTAAAACTTTAATTAGAAAAGCAGGGGGAGAGAAGTCACTGGTGAAGAGCTATATATACCCTTTCTTTTTAAGTGGCTAACCAATCCTGTCTTCATTTCCCTATCAAGTATATATTAAATAGCTACTAACTTCCGTACTGGTCACCATCTATCTATTTTTTAAGTTCCAAGCATTCTAACAACAAAATCAGCTATTTCCATCTGGGCCAGCATTTTGACATATTTCCTTTTTCAAATTCTACTGGGAGGCAAGTTTTTAAATTTCCAACGTTTGTCACTGTATGTCCACTAAGGTGTTGGGTAAGCCGAAGTATTCATTTTATCTGAGCATTTAAGACATTTCAATCATTGTGACTCTAAGTGGGTTACAAGCAAAAGCATTATAGTACAAAAACACAATAATGATAGAACAAGTACAAATTAATAATCACTCTAATCATCATAATAAGCATTAAGCAGGTGTATTCTTAATACCCTAATCATTCCAGGTACAACAACTAACTACTGCCTCAGTTATTAACTGTTGAAATGAAGTGAAATGAAAAAGACGGAAGCTCAACAAAAAAAATCAGGACCAATTCCTCTTCCTCTCACCCAAGTGCTCTGGCTATAAAAGTTGTTTCAAACACAGTTCCTAAGAAATATCTAATCTTTTTTCCTGCCCCAAAACTGCCACAACAGGGTGATTTATAAAAATATGTTTCTATCAGGGAGTTAGGGCCTTTGTTCCTTCAGGTAGACTGCTAATGCTATATTCCTTCTTTATTTTTGGCAAACAGTTCTAGAAATATAATCTAATAGTTGCTCTCTTCTTACAGAAAACCTGTTAAGATTACAAACAGACTAGCCATGTACCTCTCTAGCAGCAAAGCAAGACATTTATATCTAAACCATGGAAACCACATAGTGTTGACATGCTCAATATAGATTGGGGGAGGGTAAGGCCTAAGCAAGACAGATTCTAGAGCAGGGGTCGGTGGAATCCTAGGATTCCGTGAGAGGTCACTAGGGATTTACTTATTTATTTATTTATCAAGTTTTATCACCTCCCATCTCCCTTCCAAGGAGTTCCAAGGGTTCCTTAGGAGGTCATGATTTATTTAAAGAATTATTTCAAATTCAGGCAACTTCACATTAAAGAGGTAAGTTTCATTCTTTATTTTTAGTTTAAGGATACCATTAATGCATATATACAGGCCTACACATGAAACAAATATAATAATTTTGTAACTTCTGGCCTCTATTTGATCCTGAATGTGCAGGGGTTCCCTTAACCTGAAAAATATTTCAAGGGTTCCTCCAGGGTCAAAAGGTTGAGAAAGGCTGTCCTAGAGGACCAAAAGCAGTTGAAAAATCCTTCTATGGTATAAAGTCACTGATTCTAAGGAAGTTACTTTATGGGGGGAGGTGAGTCTTGTGACTAACAAAATCGGATCGAATTATCCATTCAGTCATATCTGACCCTTGGTGATTCCATAAGCCAGCTCTGTCCATGATTTCCAATCTTGTACAGCTTCTTTCAGTTGCTTTATATTTTGGCCTGTGTCTGCCTTGATTACATCCAACCAGCACATTCTTTGGCATCCGTCTTTTGCCACTGACAGTTCCAAGCATAACATCTTTCTCCAACGATGTTAATCTCATGATATGACCAAAGTAACTAAGTCTAAGTTTTGTTATTTTTCCTTCTAGTGACATGACCAGTTTTATGCGCTTCAACACTTCTTTAATTGTTATCTTTGCAGTCCAAGGGATGTGCAAGAGCCTCCTCCAACACCATAGTTCAAACAAATCAATTTTCCTTCTATCCAACTTTTTCATCGTCCAACTTTCACAGCCATATGTAGTTATGGGGAACACGACAGTGCGGACTAGACTACGCTTAGTTGTCAAGCTGACATCCTTGTTTTTCCAAATTTGATTCATACTCATCATTGCTGTGCGACCCAGCATGATTTGGTGTTTAATTTCTTGGCTACATTCGCCATTTTGATTGACCAGTGATCCTAAAAAGGTGAATTCCTCCACGCATTCCACCTCCTCTCCATCAATTACTATTTTCACATTTCCATTCCTTGCAGTTGTCATGAGTTTGGTCTTTTTGATATTCAGAAAGAGGCCTATCTTCTCACTTTCTCCTTTGTCTCTCATGATTAGGTGCTTTAAGCCTTCCTGGGTTTCTAAGAGGAGGGTTGTATCATCCGCATATCGAAGGTTATTGATGTTTCTTCCGCCAATTTTTACCCCAATTGATTCATCTAGCTCCAGTTTCCTGAAGATCACTTCAGCGTACAAGTTGAATAAGAAAGGTGACAGAACACAACCTTGTCGCACACCTTTCTCAATCTTGAACCAATCAATGTGTCCATAATGAGTTTGTACAGTGGCTTCCTGATTTACATACAGTCATTTTACCAACTTCACCAAATGTAGTGGCACCCCAAGGTCTGCTAGTTAGTCAGTCTGTGACTAACAGAACAATTAAATAACCAAATTAAATTCTGAGACATTCAGTTACTGTTTAACAATAGTGAATTACACATAAATGCAGGACATTTTAGACACCCTGTATTAGAGTTTAAGAGCTTCAGCAACTAACTGCAAGCTAAAAGAACACAACTAACAAACAATTAAATTATTAAATAATCCCTTGATTTTACACAGGCAGATCCATGACTTTATTTTTTTACTTCTAAATCAACAGGATTATATACAACTGTCTCTATGATTATTTACCTCCTATTTATTATGAAATCCTCTGAGATGGACTACAGTACAATGGAGTCAATAATTTACTGAAGTCATCCTGTCACATTATGGTCCTTACATCCCCAAGAATTTAGCATTTGCCTCTAGGCAGCTGTCTATTACCTGAATACCAGCTACTCTTAAACTGAATTTGAACATTATTTTAAAAAATATAGGTGCATATATGCATATGAAAGAATAATTCAATTGTTAAGAAACCATCATTGTGGAGACTAAGGTAAATGGACAGTGATTTAAAAATACTGTTTAATCCATACTAAACCAGACAATTTAATCCTTTCAAAGTCCTGGATAATGCTGAGAAACATGAGGAATTTGTGATCTGAATGAAGAGATGAATAATAATAATTAACAGCTTTTGCAGAGTTCAACCATAGGCTATCAACTTGAAGGTTTACATACCCTGTACATAATTTAAGAATCAACCAATCCTCTTCATTTAAATTATTCCTTTCATTTTTTTCTTAGTTAAGCAAGGTTGTCAAGCACTACAATTACGATAAGCAGAAATTATGCCTCTTTGCAGGAAGGGGTAGTACCCCTGCCTTGAAGGCAGTGGTATGCCCCTTCTCAAAAGGCCATCCTTTGACCCAACAGTGTTAAACAACTTTTGCCCAGTCTCCAACCTGCCCTTTGTAGATAGGTTGGTACACAGCTACAGAGGGCCCTGGATGAAGCGGATCATCTCGACCTTTTTCAGTCTGGATTCAGGCCAGGACACAGCAGTGAATGGCATTGGTCACACTTGTTGATGACCTCTGGAGGGCTCAGGATGGGGGTGGTGCAATTATCTGGCCCTCCTGGACCTCTCAGTGGCTTTCGATACCATTGACCATGGTATCCTTCTGGACTGGCTTCGGGGTTGGGAGTGGGAGGCACTGTCTTATGGTGGTTCTCCTCTTTCCTCCACAGCCAGTTCCAGTTGGTATCGGTAGGGGAAGAGAGGTTGAGCCCCAGGCCCCTGCAATGGGGAGGGGAGACTCAGGGCTCAAGTCTTTCGCCTCTTCTTTGCAACATCTACATGAAACCGCTGGGGGAGGTCATCTGTCAGTATGGGGTGCAATATCAGAATGCTGACGGTACCCAGTTATATATTTCCATCCCTAGCGAGACAGGTGATGCTGTGGCAGTGCTGGCTGAGTGCCCAGAGACTGTAAGGGTTTGGATGGGGAGGAGCTGGTTTCGACTCAACCTTGGCAAAACGGAGTGGCTCTGGGTTTTTGGCCACCAGGCCAGGGTGATATTTCATCTTTGACTCTGGATGGGATGGCACTCCCCAGACTCAGCTGGTGTGCAATTTGGCTCATGGCTCCTACTCAAGGAGCAGGTGACAGCTTTAGCTGGAGGGCCTTTGCACAGATTCATTGGGTGCGGCCTTGCTCATGGTCACTCATTCCTTGGTCACTTCCCGGTTAGATTACGGCAACACACTCTACATGGAGCTGCCCCTGAAGACCACCCAGAAGCTACAACCGGTCCAGAATGCAGCAGCGTGCACAGGGATGGGTACCCCTAGGTTTACCCATGTTACACCTATGTTTCACAAGCTGCATGGGCTCCCAGTTTCCTTCTGGGTGCAATTCCAGGTGCTGGTTATTATCTTTAAAGCCCTATATGGTACAGGGCCAGGTTATCTGCAGGACCACCTCTCCCTTAGGACATCTATCTGTCCTACCAGATTAGATAGGTTGCGCACGCTCCTAGTTCTTTCCCTTAAACACTGTCATCTTATGAGATCTAGGAAGCATGCCTTTTCCATGGCAGCCCCTGCCCTAAAAACACCCTTCCCTCTGAAGTTCAGCAGGCTCCCACCCTCCTAGCCTTCTGAAAAGCACTTAAGACCTAGCTTTTCCCCCAAGCGCTGGGAAAAGATCAATGAGAATTTTTCTGGTGAACTGCTTGTTAACGTTTATTATAGTGGCAGGTTTTTTTTACTATTTGTGGTTTTAATAGATATATGTATATATTAATTGTAAAATGATGTTTTTGTTGGAATTATCAGGGGGTCAACTCAGCATTGTCTCATAAGCATAAAGGGTGGTTTCTCTAGTAAATGTATCTCTATTGTGCTTGTGGGATGTCACATGAGTCACCTGATTTCCACTTCTTCCTTCTTCTTGTGTTTGGGGACTAATGATCTCCATTACCTTTTGGCACACCTGCAAACAGGAGGTTCTGCAGAATGCAGCTCTCATCCTTTCATCTTGCTTGCATGCAGACATTTCTATTTCCACAGAAAATGTCTACAAAGAATCAGTGATGAATAAGAGCTTTCTACTACTAAGCTACTTGTATCAAGATCTACTGAATAAATGTAAGCTACCTTTTTTTTTTCTTCTGTAAAACTACTGTATGAAGACTGAATTCTTTTCTGAACGCAATGAAGCTTAATGTGCAAGTTTCTTTTTTGGTTCATGCTTCTACTTTGCAAGATTGTTGTTAGCTGCTTGGAGTTCTTTTATTAATCTTTAAAAACTCCATCAGTTTTAACTGTTGAGTGGGAGCCACCCAGAGTTTGATATAAGATGGGCAGTGAAATAAATGTTTTAAATAAATAAATAAATAAATCTATTTATTAATCTGAAACACAGAGGTAATTCAAGCAAATCAATGGAACCAAATATGCCCATGAAAGCATGGGAAATGAAATCCTCTGTGTAATTAGCTGAGGAATATTGTATGAAAATGAATACTTATTTGATTTACTTGCTTGCATTCTGCTATAGCATTCTGCTATAGTTAATAACATGTATGTTATTATCAATCCTTATTGCTATAATCTGAATGAATTGAATTTACATTCTGAAAACTATTTTAAGAAGGTGTGAACTTAAATCAAATTCAAGTATTTTACATAAATAAGGCTTATTCAAGATAGGCAACAGGCTAGAAACGAGGAGACTGTGAGTTCTAGTCCCGCCTTAGGCATGAAAGCCTGTGGGTGACCTTGGGCCAGTCACTCCCTCTCAGCCCAACTCACCTCACAGGTCTGCTGTTGTGGGGAAAATAGGAGGAGGAAGGAGTGCTAGATATGTTCCCCGCCTTAAGTTATTTATAAAAATAATGATGGCAGGACAGAAAATAAATAAATGAATGAATAATTAATAAAATCTAGAAATTACATGGAGTGGGGTGTATGTAGGCGCAGAATGAAAAACCAGTATATGGTACATCAAGCTGAACTATGGTTTCTTTACAAACGAAGTACAGAATAATCTACAGTTGGTTGGATTTGCATAACACATTACAGTAAAACCAAACAAATCATATTATAGATTAGTACAACTATGAATCCAGTCTAGACATGGCTGCAAAGGAGGCCATCTTCTCTCCTCCTTCTTTAATTAGAGATAATTAAAGCATCTGAACTGACCCAAGCTAGAAATAAATGCAACTACCATTATAGTTAGCTGGGTGCCCTCAAGATGGGTACAGCTTTGGAGACTATATGGACAATATTCATCATCTTCACTAGTCATTATAATCCTGGCTAAATTTGACAAGTATTTTTTGGTGCTGACAAATCTTTTAACTGTCAATAAAAAATTCAGGATAGAGACACTTCCACAGAGGGAACAAAGGCAAGTTTCTTCTTGTTCTTTTGTTTCTTATTGGTGAACCCTGATTCATAGAACTTTCTCCACATAGACAATGATGATTATGGTACAATCAATTGAATCTTTTTGTTGCCTAGTAAACTACATTTATTTCACACAGATTTTGTTAATTTGATATATTTCATGTTAGATAGCTGCTTTAACATGAAACTTTGTTTGATTTGATTTGATTTATATCCCACCTTTTCATTCAGGAGTTCAAGATGGTTTATATAACACTCCTTCCTATTTTTCTCTACAACCACCTTGTGAGATATGCTCATCCCAAGAAGGAATGCTTAATGTCCCACTAAGTCAAGAGGTTAGTTGGGGGGGAGGTGGTGCAGAGGCTGTGCTTCTCTGTTTCAGCCCCTTTTCTTCAGAGTAAGATATCTGCTTGACATTCCCTTTTATCACATTTAGGGAGGCTATAAAAGCACTATTCTTCAATAGATCATTTGGGCTCTGACTGTAGCCGATGAATGATGTGTTATTTAATTTATCATTCGGTTAATAACTCAACTGTGTTATTGTTTTATTGTAATTTTGTAAACCATTAAGAGTAGTAGTGAAATATAAAAGCATGTAAAGAGCATGTAAAGTCATATATTTGTAAAATCTGATCGTGAAACACTGTAAGTCCTTTTGATTGGAAGAACAATATACAAATGTAAATGTAAGTAAATGGAGTAAGATTTGACAGAATAAACAAAGAAACCAAAACATCCTTCCATCTAAAATGGTAAAAAAAAGCAATAGAAACCTAGTCCTCTAAAATCTTTAGTGAGAGACAGTTTGGTGTAGTGGTTAAGGCACAAGTCTAGAGACTGAGTGACTATGAGTTCCACTCCTTCCTTAGGCACAAAGCCAGTTGGATGACCTTCTCTCTCAGCCATGGAAAGAGGGCAATGGCAAAGCACCCCTGAAAAGCTTGCCAAGAAAACTGCAAGGATTTATCCAGGCAGTCAAAGGAGTTTAAAAAAATGCACAAAACCTATTTATCAAGTTCATTGCTAAGAAAATTTGAAAATATTGCCCTCTTTTCTCTCTCACCCTAGTCTCAAAAACCTCACAGCAAAGAGAATGACCCATATTCTGTACAACTGAAAAGTATAGTTAAAATGTAGTAGCTATGATCAAAGAAAGAACCAAAACTCAGCTACACATACACTTCACAAAAAATTGCTAGTTACCTAGTACACAAGGTTTTCTTTAAATAAAGACCAGTTATTTAGATGTCACCTAACAAAATAAACCCTATTTCTTAGCATTCTGCAATGAACTTTCAGTGTTTACAATCCAAAACTAGTACTTTTTACAGTTGTTTTTTCTCCAAAATGTTAATACAAACTACTCAATCTACTGGTCAACTTAGAAGGGCGTCAACTTGTGAAGGATGCAGTGCCCAACTTTTTTTTATGTTTCTCCAGTTTCCCCTTGCCCTTCAAAAATCTTTCTTAAGAGAACAGAATCGAATGCAGTATCACATATAGCTATTGTCCAGGTGATTACTTATAACTGTAACTGTTATAAATATAAATCCCCTTCCAAGTCATGCTTTATTTATGCAGATACTTGTTTTTCTTAAATAGTCATATAACCCCTAGATTTACATAAAATATGACAGACCCAAAAAAGCCATCCTAAAAGCTGTTCATACAGCAACCTAAAGTGTTTCAAAGAAAAGAATTTTGTGTGCCATCAAATCCAAGGGTCAAAGAAACAAATACAACAATTTAAAAATACTGTATACAATAGTTATTATTATTATTATTATTATTAGTCAAGCTTGAAGGAATAGGATTAAAAGTAACAAATGCATGCTTTCAAAGCTACTGCATTTCTGTAATATTCAAATATACAGGTAAAACGAAATATGTTTTAGAAGGATACAAAAAATGTCTCACAAAGCAGAACATTGGGGCATTTTTGCTTAGCAGGCTTTAATAAGGATATTATCGCCTTAGTATGGTCATGTTGTTTTTGGAGTCTTTGATAGCACTTATCCTGTTAAGAAACAATGCATTTCCCCCATTAAAACAATTTCTGGCTCATCTATATTCCTGCATGAAATACTCCAGGATATGAAGCTGAGTCACCCTTACAACTGCATTTTGCGATAATATTTATAAAATGAATTACAATGCCTTTTGTTCCAAGGCAGTAATTTTCCTTTATATCTACAATGAATATTCAGGATGATTTATAAATCTAACACTAAAGATTGGTTTCACAGAACAAAAACAGCTTTTCAGGGACATTTATACACAGTACAGTGTCACAGTGACAACATAGTCTTACAGATATGGAAAATAAGTTATTGAGATACATATCACATGCAGTAACTCTTTTGAACTAGAGATTAGGAAAAAAAAGTCATGCACAGAAGTGTATAGCTCAAAAGAAAAGACTGTTCTATGCTCAACTCTTAAACCTGAAGTATAAATTTATATCTATCTATCTATCTATCTATATTCAAATACTTATGTAGTTTTGCCATAAAATGATACTCCTACTTAAAGTTAGATGTGCATTTAAAAGATTAAGGTTGCAAAATTAATTGACTCTAAGTCATAGCTTTTGACTGAATTAAAGTAAGTACAATCTATTATGCTGATCTTCAGCAAAGAATCGTTACCTTGTCGTGGTGCTGGAGTTTGAGCACCTCAATGATGCCATGAGCAAAACCGTGAAGAGCCACCCAAGACGGGAAGGTCATGACAGAGAGGTCAGACTAAATGTGATCCCTGGGGAAGGTAATGACAACCCACCTCAGTATTCTTGCCATGAAAACTAAATAGATCAGTACAACCAGAGATAAGTCGGTATACCATCGGAAGATGAGACCCCCAGGTCAGAAGATGGTCAAAATGCTACTGGGGAGGAACAGAGGATGAGTTCAACTAGCCCCAGACGTGATGACGCAGCTAGCTCAAAGCCGAAAGGACGGCTAGCAGCCGACGATGCTGGTGGTGAACGGCGAATCCGATGTTCTAAGGATCAACACACCATTGGAACCTGGAATGTAAGATCTATGAGCCAGGGCAAATTGGATGTGGTTATTGGTGAGATGTCAAGATTAAAGATAGACATTTTGGGCGTCAGTGAACTGAAATGGACTGGAATGGGCCACTTCACATCAGATGACCACCAGATCTACTACTGTGGACAAGAGGACACAGAAGAAAGGGAGTAGCCTTCATAATTAATAGTAAAGTGGCTAAAGCAGTGCTTGGATACAATCCAAAAAACAATAGAATGATCTCAATTCGAATTCAGGGCAAGCCATCTAACATCACAGTGATCCAAATATACGCCCCAACCACAGACGCTGAAGAAGCTGAAGTAGAGCAGTTCTATGAGGATCTGCAGCACCTACTGGACAACATGCCTAAAAGAGACGTTATTTTCATCACAGGAGATTGGAATGCTAAGGTGGGCAGTCAAATGACACCTGGAATTACAGGTAAGCATGGCCTGGGAGAACAAAACGAAGCAGGACATAGGCTGATAGAATTTTGCCAAGACAACTCATTCTGCATAACAAACACTCTCTTCCAACAACCTAAGAGACGGCTTTATACATGGACTTCACCAGATGGACAACACCGAAATCAGACTGACTACATCCTTTGCAGCCAAAGGTGGCGGACAACTATACAGTCGGTAAAAACAAGACCTGGAGCTGACTGTAGTTCAGATCACGAACTTCTTCTTGCACAATTTAGGACCAGACTAAACAGATTAGGGAAGACCCACAGATCAGCTAGATATGAGCTCACTAATATTCCTAAGGAATATGCAGTGGAGGTGAAGAATAGATTTAAGGGACTGGACTTAGTAGATAGGGTCCCGGAAGAACTCTGGACAGAAGTTGGCAGCATTGTTCAGGAGGCGGCAACAAAATACATCCCAAAGAAAGAGAAAACCAAGAAGGCAAAATGGCTGTCTGCTGAGACACTAGAAGTAGCCCAAGAAAGAAGGAAAGCAAAAGGCAACAGTGATAGGGGGAGATATGCCCAATTAAATGCAAAATTCCAGAGGTTAGCCAGAAGAGATAAGGGATTATTTTAAACAAGCAATGTGTGGAAGTGAAAGAAGACAATAGAATAGGAAGGACAAGAGACCTCTTCCAGAAAATAAGAAACACCGGAGGTAAATTCCAGGCAAAAATGGGTATGATCAAAAACAAAGATGGCAAGGACCTAACAGAAGAAGAAGAGATCAAGAAAATGTGGCAAGAATAGACAGAAGACCTGTATAGGAAGGATAACAATATCGGGGATAGCTTTGACGGTGTGGTCAGTGGATTAGAGCCAGACATCCTGAAAAGTGAGGTTGAATGAGCCTTAAGAAGCATTGCTAATAACAAGGCAGCAGGAGACGACGGCATCCCAGCTGAACTGTTCAAAATCTTGCAAGATGATGCTGTCAAGGTAATGCATGCTATATGCCAGCAAATTTGAAAAACACAAGAATGGCCATCAAACTGGAAAAAATCAACTTATATCCCCATACCAAAAAAGGGAAACACTAAAGAATGTTCAAACTATCGAACAGTGGCACTCATTTCACATACCAATAAGGTAATGCTCAAGATCCTGCAAGGTAGACTTCAGCAATTCATGGACCGAGAATTGCCAGATGTACAAGCTGGGTTTAGAAAAGGCAGAGGAACTAGGGACCAAATTGCCAATATCCGATGGATAATGGAAAAAGCCAGGGAGACTCAGAAACACATCGATTTCTGTTTTATTGACTATTCTAAAGCCTTTGACTGTGTGGACCATAACAAATTGTGGAAAGTTCTTAGTGGTATGGGGATACCAAGTCATCTTGTCTGCCTCCTGAAGAATCTGTATAACAACCAAGTAGCAACAGTAAGAACAGACCACGGAACAATGGACTGGTTTAAGATTGAGAAAGGAGTACGGCAGGCTGTATACTCTCACCCTACCTATTCAACTTGTACGCAGAACACATCATGCGACACGCTGGGCTTGAGGAATCCAAGGCTGGAGTTAAAATCGCTGGAAGAAACATTAACAATCTCAGATATGCAGATGATACCACTTTGATGGCTGAAAGCGAAGAGGAACTGAGGAGCCTTATGATGAAGGTGAAAGAAGAAAGTGCAAAAGCTGGCTTGCAGCTAAACCTCAAAAAAACCAAGATTATGGCAACCAGCTTGATTGATAACTGGCAAATAGAGGGAGAAAATGTAGAAGCAGTGAAAGACTTTGTATTTCTAGGTGCGAAGATTACTGCAGATGCTAACTGCAGTCAGGAAATCAGAAGACGCTTAATCCTTGGGAGAAGAGCAATGACAAATCTCGATAAAATAGTTAAGAGCAGAGACATCACACTGACAACAAAGGTCCGCATAGTTAAAGCAATGGTGTTCCCTGTAGTAACATATGGCTGCGAGAGCTGGACCACAAGGAAAGCTGAGAGAAGGAAGATCGATGCTTTGGAACTGTGGTGTTGGAGGAAAATTCTGAGAGTGCCTTGGACTGCAAGAAGATCAAACCAGTCCATCCTCCAGGAAATAAAGCCAGACTGCTCACTTGAGGGAATGATATTAAAGACAAAACTGAAGTACTTTGGCCACATAATGAGAAGACAGGACACCCTGGAGAAGATGCTGATGCTAGGGAGAGTGGAGGGCAAAAGGAAGAGGGGCCGACCAAGGGCAAGGTGGATGGATGATATTCTAGAGGTGACGGACTCGTCCCTGGGGGAGCTGGGGTGTTGACAACCAACAGGAAGCTCTGGCGTGGGCAGGTCCATGAAGTCACGAAGAGTCGGAAGCGACTAAACGAATAAACATTATGCTGATATAAAATCGGCACTTGACTAATGTGGCAAGCTGCTGTATGATATCAAACTAGCAAAGAAGTATGAATTTATTCTTACAGATAGCCAAGTAACATAAAGACACATACAACGTTTAGACGCAAGCTTTTATCTGCAAAATAAGAATACAGCTATGATTGTAGCAGTGATTCACTGTCAATTACTGACACATTAATTCACATTAATTTTCTTCAATATGGTTACATGGATACACTTTCATAGAGAACTAGCATAGCAGATTAGAAGAATCTGTGGACTGTGTCTCTGGACCTCAGCAAAGCCTTCAACACAGTCTCTCATGATATTTTAATAAAATGATAATACATGGACCATATTATACTACGTTTGACAAAAGGTGGGGAATAGCAGGAACACGGTGAACGTCTCTTTACCTAGTGCATATCATACACCTAGAGGATATACAGCAGGTATTCCAGATGATATACTGTATATTTGGGGACTCCTTGGAGGAGTGAAGAAAAAATCTGTTTGGTGTGAGACTAGGCTGAAGATGCCATAGGAAACAAGTCATTAAGGAAACAAAGGAAAAAATGTCACCTGAACCAGACAAAGGAAGTTGGGCCTGAGCACATGGAAAAAACCCCAATCCCAGCTAATCAACAAAGCAAAAGTTTTTGGGAATAAAAAGGGGTCCTGAAGCCCACCCACTCGAGTCGTCTTTGGATACAGACCTGGCGGCTTCCATCCCTCTAGCTAGTGCCTGGCACCCTAGTTGAGAAGGACATGGATGAGTGTGTATGAGTGAGAAAGAGCAAATGTATACTGTAAACCAGTAAAGTTTTGCTGTTACTTTAAATTCACTGGGTCTCCATGTATTCCAAAGAATGCCTCAGTGTTCAGTTGAAAGTACTTTGTGAATGTCCCTAATTATTTCCTGGCTGTTGACCAGGGCTGTGGGTCTTCTCTGCTCTAGCCCCACCTATTTGGAAAAACCAGGTAGAAAGCAAGGGGGAGCTTACAAGATCCATGTGCCTCAACAGGTTGTAGGTGCATGCATGAGTGACCATAAGCCAAACCTGTGAGTGCATGTAACATGGGCTCTAATCCTGATACCCAAACAAAAGGAGTGTGCTGGCCAGTTATGCCAGAAATATGCTGAATTGTTTATAGCTCAGCCCAGACTTAGTAATATGACCAGCTCCTGCTCACATCAATCATATTATTCTATACTGGCATTTTCATATAAGTAAGAGGACGCGGTGGCGCTGCGGGTTAAACCACTGAGCTTGCCGATTGGAAGGTCAGCAGTTCAAATCCACGTGACAGGGTGAGATCCCGTTGCTAGTCCCAGCTCCTGCCAACCTAGCAGTTCAAAAACATGCAAATGTGAGTAGATTAATAGGTGCCGCTTCGGCGGGCAGGTAACGGCGTTCCGTGTAGTCATGCCGGCCACATGACCACGGAAGTATCTACGGACAAATGCTGGCTCTTCGGCTTTGAAACGGAGATGAGCACCACCCCCTAGAGTCGGACACAACTGGACTTAATGTCAAGGGAAACCTTTACCTTTACCTAATTTCAATGGAAGTCAGGTGGCCACTGGAATTCTTCATTGATTGTCAGATTCAATCTTTATACCATGCCAATTAATTTGTGAAATTAATAAAGCTTTAAATAACCATCTACTTACATAGGGAATAGCTGGATTTCCCTAATATCTAAAGTAGCTAATAAATTTAAGATCAAAATCTTAATATGTATTGTCAAGATGTCCAGAATATAATCAATATTAGCAACAGTACATTAGCACTGGTAAGTAGCCATTAAAAGTTCCAGGTAGTTTTTGTTTAGCAACTACAATTGGGACCAGCAATTGTTAATTTGGTTGTTAAACGAAGCAGTCGGTAAGGGGAAAAAATCACATGACCACGATTATGCTCATGATTTTAGTTTAGCTTTCCTTTGCTTTACAGCATCAGAAGGATACAACCCCAAACAGGCACGTGAGCCCAAATGGCAGGGAAGGTTTCCAGAACTTGACTCACAAGGAAGCCGGGTAAAAGGGCAAATCTTATAGCCATTTTCCCCCACTCCCCTGCCCTTTGGAATGCTCACCCTGGCGCTAGGATAATTAGCAAGAAAGGAATTGATGTTTGTACTTACATTCATTGGAGAGGAAGAGATTACAAGAGAGTAAAGCAGGCACACAATGGGGAATACACATGGAAAGGAATGTGCTAGCAGAGCCTTTAGCAAGAAACTGATTAGGATCTTGTCAATTTCAGGCAGCAGCTGCTAGGGGGTGGGAGAATTCTAATCAACTAATAAGGTCACAAAGCTGAGCTTGTAAACTTAGGGTTAGCACGTCTTAGGGACTTGCTGTGCCACAGGAAGCGATAGCTTATTTCATCAATCTCTCCCCTCTATGAGAAAAAAAGAGGGAAAAAAAGGGTCAGGCACAGGACAACACATACTGACTGTAATGGTGAACATGTGACTGAGAGAGAGAGAGAGAGACATTCCAAAGGTTCTAAATACTGGCATTGATCTCAAAGTTACTTTTTCATCACTGTTGTAACTGCGAACAGTCACTGTCCAAGGCAGTTGCTAAACAAGGACAACCTGATTTGTTACATATTCTAAGAAAGAACCTTCAAAAATGCATTTATAAAGAGTTCCACAACATGCATAAACCATTGTTAGAACTGCCAGATTTTCAGTATTCTTAAATCTTGTTCAACAAAAGGTATACTTTGAAAAGACTATTACTATACATTACCTATCTCTCTAAATTTTCCAGCAGATTATCTCCAGAAATTATATTTAATGCTTGGGGCAAAATCTTATTCCTGTAACATTTATTTTTCTTCAGTTAAACAAAATATCACAGTTAAATTTCTTGTCACTAATCAGTGAAGTCAAGAAGATATTTTTCTCTAAGTCCCCCTCAAATTACACTTGAGCTAATTATGTCTATCACTAATATTTTTTCCAAGTAACAGCTTCCAGAATTGCTGCAAATCAGACCTGTTCCAAATCTGCACTTGGCTTGTTTTGCAGGACCATACAATATACTACAGGTAGTCCTCACTTAATGACTATTTTTTCAGTGACCGTTCAAAGTTACGATGGTGCTGAATGGTTTATGACCAATCCTCAAAATTACAGCCATTGCAGTGCCCCTGCAATCAAAATCCAGTCACTTGGCAGCCCTCCCACATTTACAACCACAGGGTGCACTTCAACTCCCCCCACCTGCCTATCTCTGCCCTTTTGGATGCCCTGCCCTCCACCGCCCTATCACCCAACACTCCGCTCTGCACTCTGTCAACCCCTGCCGATCCCAGCTGACCTTTGCTGTCTCCTTTTTCCTGCTGTTGATGAGGTGCACCCAGCCTGGCCCTTCACAAGGCAGCTGCTGGCCTTGCAAAGCCTTCCCAAGGCCATGTGCAGCCTTCTGGAAGCCTTGCAAGGCCACACAAGGTCTCAGGAAGGCTGCACGCAGCCAACAGCTACCTCACAAAGGGCCAGGCCATGTGCACCTCAGCAGCAGTGGGAGGAAGAAGATGGCAAAGGCCAGCTGGGGACAGCAGGGGGCGGCAGAGTGCAGGGTAATGAGGGTGCAGAGCAGAATGTGGGGCAGCAGGGGAAGCGCAGCCAAAAGGGCAGATATAGGGGAAGATAGGAGCCTGGGGGGAGTTGAAGCAGAAGCGAGTGTGGCAGGGCAGGAGAAGCATAAGTTCCTGGCCTAATGACCACAACTGGGACTGCCATCACTAAGCAGCGCAGTCACGTGATGTTTCGCCTAACAACCGCTTTGCTTAGCCACAGAAATTCCGGTCCCAATTAGGGTTGTTAAGCAAGGACTACCTGTACACTATTTACATTTAACTATGTATTCCAAATTTAAATTTGTACATGACTTTGGAGCTTTCTTTTATTCAAAAGCTTGTAGCATTTCTTCAGGGTTGTCTCTCAGTAACTGTTTCTGAGTTAATGCTTCTGTCATAAGTAATAGTACCTAGTCACGTTGTCTTCTATTAAAAAATGTACCATGCATATAATACATGTAAATTTAGCACATTATCAACACAACCCTATACACATCCACTCAGAAGTAAGTCTGAGTCACCCTTAAAAGAAAAATACAGTGAGGCAGAAAACAAAAGAATCAGATTTCAAACCCATCAGTTGCAGGAAAATGATAATGTCTATATTCACTTTGCTCTTCTCTTCTCTGTTAGCAACAATACATTTATTTTCAACTCCCACATCCTTGAAATTCATTAGAGGCATGTCATATTGTTGGACATGATCATCATTCACAGCTATTGTAAAAAAAGCTATTATAGTAAGTGCTACTTTTTTCAAGATCACTGGACAATAGACAAAATTTCCATCACAATTAAAGAACACACTGAACTATTCTGCTGCAAGCTTAACATTGTTTTTAAGTGAAACACAACCCAAATGTACTTAGTTTTAATGACAAATTATTCCATTTTCATACAGCTGAATTTTCTAGCTTTTTAAAGCATGTATGTGTCCCACAATCTTCATTTATTTTATTTTATTTTATTTATCTTTATAAATAACTCAAGGTGGCAAACATAGCTAATACTCCTTCCTCCTCCTATTTTCCTCACAACAACAAGGCTCAAGGTCACCCAGCCAGCTTTCATGCCTAAGGTGGGACTAGAACTCACAGTCTCCTGGTTTCTATCCCAGCACCTTAACCACTAGACCAAACTGGCTCTATGTCCAATAAAAATGATGCTACTGAAACTGTGATATTATGTTATGCCCAACCTTAATGATATTTTCATCCTTCTGTCTCATGTCTGTTCCCCACATACATTCAATTAAAAAAAAAACTAGTCAAACTCAGTACCTGACTGAATAAAACAACAGGATTGTCCAAATATTATTATATAGAATTATAGAATCACAGGGTTGGGAGAGATCTTGGAGGTCTTTTAGTCCAATCCCTTGCCCAGGGCAGGAATCCTCACACCATCCCAAATGACTGTCCAACCTTTCTTTGAAATCCTCCAGTTACAGAGCATCGACAATTCCAGGAGAAAGGCTGTTCCACTGCTTAACAGTTCTCACTGTCAGGAAATTTCTCCTTATTTAGAGTTTGGACCTCTCTCTGTAAAGCTGCCGCCCACTGGTTCTATTCTCAGGCACTATGGAGAATGAATCCACATCCTCTTCTCTGATAGCCCTTCAAGTATGGAAGGCTGCTATATGTCTCCTCTTAGCCTTCTCTTCTTTAGCTAAACATAACCAGTTCCTTTAACCATTCTTCACAGGTTTCAGCCTCCAAGCCTTTAGAGAACCAGAATAACCTTGGAGAAGCAAGGTGGTGGCAGCAGTTAGCAAAACATGAATTAAGTCTGTGAAAGGAAGACGACGACAGAAAAAAAAAACTTAAAATTGACCCTACTTTGACTTTCTTTCATATAAGAGAAGGGAAAGGAAAATGCTGTCAAGCTTTTAAGATTCTGTTACTCTAGCCCTGGGGTTGGCAAACTACAGCCTACAGGCCTAATCTGGCCTGCCTCCTGCTTTTGTATAGTCCTCAAGCTAAGAATGGATGGGCGGGCAGGCAGGCAGCAGATCACCAGGCCCAAGCCTCAGCCAAGCTGCCAAGGTAAAGGGCAGTAGTGGGGCATCTTGGGTGGTGGCCGCAGCCTATCACCGCCTCTTTGGCCCGCAAACCTGCCAGCCACAGCCACAGAGGCAGAGAAGAAGTGCAATCTGTCCCTTTACAGAAAAGGTTTGCTGTCCTGCTCTAGCCTACATCAATGAAGCAGAATTCCAGTATATCTTCTAGAGTCAAGTTTCTTGAACTGGCCTATGTCGAAGGACTGACAAAGCCCCTCACCATCTTCATTGCTCTTCTCTGCCCTCTCTCCTGTTCCTCAGCATCCTTCATGTACGGTGTCAACCAAAACTGGACATAGTATTCCAGGTAGTATCTGACCAGTGAAGTATGGAGCAGAACTATCACTTCCTGTGATCTCAGTATACCTCTGTTGATGCAGCCCAATATTTCACTGGCTCTCTTGGCTGCTGCAGCACACTGCTGACTGATGCTTAATCTGTGGTCTACCAAGACACCCAGATCCTTCTCACAAGTATTACTGCTGAGACAGGTACCACCTATATTGTACTTGTACATCTGATTTTTCCTAGTGCAGAACCCTACATTTCTTGCTACTGAACTGCATTTTGATGGAAAGGGTCCACTGTTCAAATCTATCAAGTTTCTTTTGAACCTTGGGCCTGTCTTCTGAGATGTTATTAATTCCCTCCAGCTTTGTGTTGTCTGTAAACGGGCTGATAATCCCTTCTATCGTCTCATCTAATCATTCATAAAAATGTTGAAGAACACTGAGCCCAGGATGGAACACTGAGATACCCAACTGCATACCTCCATATAGCCATAAATTCATTAAGGACCATTGGCTGGGTCAGTTGTTCAACCAATTGAAATCTATCTGGTAGTGGGACCATCCAACATCGCTCAATTTTATCAAGGAATCAACTATGGCCAGCTTTATCAAATGCTTTACTGAAGTCTAGATGTACAACATCCAGAGCATTCCCTTGTCTACTAATGTATTTACTTTGTCAAAAAAAACCAAACTGTAAGATTAGGCACCACCTATTCTTAAGAAACTCATGCTAGGTTTTAGTAATCCCCTTGTTTCTCTCTGAGTGCTTGCAAACCCACTTAATTATCTTTTCTAGGATTTTTCCAGGTATCAACATCAAGCTGACTGATTTGCAGTTTCCTGGTCCACTTTTTCTGCCTTTTAAAAGACTGGAATGCTAACTCTTCTAGTACTTCTCCTGTATCCAGAAGTTCTCAAATATTATACTTAGTAGTTTTAAGATCACATCCACCAGAATGTAATCCATCTGGCCCTGGCAACCTGAGTTCATTCAAAGCAGTAGGTATTCTCTCACCACTTCCTTGCCTATTTTGACCTGCATTTCTCTTCTGCCCACTATGGTACAGTCTCTGACAGGTCCGACCACTTTTATTTTTGCAAAAAGACCAATGTAAAATAGAAACTAAGCAGTTCAGCTTTCTCCCTGTTGTCTGTCACCATCTTGCCAACTTCTCCAGCCAGTTTACCAAGATCTTCCTCTTGTTCCGCACATACCCAAATAAACTTTTTTTTGTTATTTTTGGCATTCATTGAAAGCCTCAGCTTATTCTGAGCCTTAGTCTTCCTGATCATATCCTTATAGACTTGGGCTATTTCCTGATATTCTTCTTTTGTTATATGCTTTCCATTTTTTAAAAAAGTCCTTTTTGTTTCTCAGTTGATTAGAGACATCTCTATGCAACCACACCAGTCTCATTAAATGTCTCCCATTTTTCTTTCTCTTTGGCATTATGTTTGGGCCTCAATTATCTCATTTTTCAGAATTCCCATACACACACACTGCTTTTCTCTTCAGGATTTCAACCTTTTGAATCCTTCCTACCTTTTCCATTTACCTTATTGAAGTCAGCTCTCTTGAAATTTAGAATACTAATCTGACTACATTGAGTTCAGTTTCTTTTGAAAAAAAATATATATACCACCAGTACTATATTCCAACCATGAGTTCCATCCCACCAGTATGTTCCCCATACTCTGAGCACTGGTGTAAAGGATCTGAGCCCTTTAGCACCACCCTTCTTAGGTCTGCCTGCTGAACCTTCCAGGATATTCCTGAGCACTCCTTCCTTCTTACTACTTCCTTCCTGCTGTAAGGTTTACTGCCGTTGGGCTTATGCTTTGAGTGTGGTTCTGGATATTCGTCTCCTGCCTCTTCCTGATTTAGTTTAAAGCCTGCCTCTTTGTGAGATGCTGCACACCTTGCATATAAAATAGTGGTTTATTACACTGATCCTTGTCTGCTCCTCTTTAATTCATTTCATTCAAATGAAACCAAAAGATTTGGATGTATCCTTGCATAAGATACAGTAACTTGCTTATCTGGATTGACTGAAATTATTTCACAATAATAATTTGCGATCCCACATTAAAAACCTAGCTAACCCATGAACAGTTCTTACCATATAAGATACTAGTGATACAGCAATACTCCTGTGTCATAAAGAATCATGCCAAGTATAACAGCAAAGAGTAATTTTAAATCAAGAATCTCTTTCTGGGATTTAAATGATTTATAGAACAGAAATTATGTATACACACTACAGCATCAGGGCAAAACGCCCTATTTACAATTCTGAGATGCACAAATCATGCAAAATACCTCTTCTAAAGTAGAACGAGGCACTGCTTCTAAATTACACTGAATAAAAAGTTGTTTGTTTCATATGAGAGCCACAGGTTCAGGATCAGGAAGAATATCACAAATGAAACTACAATGACTGCTATGAAACCAACTGCTGTAACATCCCTGCAATGAGAAGCACTTTATTAATAAGCTTCTATAAGTTCCATGTTACAATCAAATGAATTAACCTGCCCATCTGTCAAAACACAATGGTCCAGTTCTTACTGCACTAAGCCATGGTTTCCTTAATTAAATGTATTGAATAAATCACAATTACCTGGTTTTGCACAACATGCTAAGTAAAAACCAAACAAACCACATTATAGTTAGCATGAGACATAGTCCTATTTGCCAAATACGACATTGCATAGCTGTATTGTTTGGATGTTCGACTGGCTTCAGTTCAGTTTGTTTTGGATTTAACACAGCTTGTTAACCCATCCAGTTAAGGATTGTAAAGCATGGTTTATGACCTAACACAGCAAGTGAATCTAGTAAAATACGATGTATTCAACATACCATAGTTAAATAAACTATGGCTTAGCACAACCTATAAATCCAGCCATCAGCTTTTTATCCAGAAATGCCGTTGGATAAGCATATCCACACACAGTCTTCACTGGCAGTTATTCATAGCAGAGGTAAGTCAATTATATAATTTACAATAGAGAATACTGACTGAGCAGGATGTCTGTCACTTTCTAGTCTGTCATAACATTTATTATTACAGTTCCAAAATAGTGAATTAACTTTTATGGAATCAATGCAATTCTATTTCTGAATTTGCATATCACCCTAAACACAATGTAACCATTTTTTTTAGAAAAATTGAACTGCTGGCATTCATACATGATGCTAAGCCATAACTCAGGATTTCCAAACCACAATGCCAAGCATACATATCATACTAAATCAAAAACAAGGAAACCAACCACATCAACAGCACCAGGTAATGTTAAGGAGTAATCTCCAATATATTGCACTGTCTTACTCAGAATTTATCCTATGAAGAAAGTTTCCTCCTTATATATTTATATTCTAATGTGTTTGTTTCAGAAAGAACTTACAGGCAAATGAATATAAATTGGATTCAAGTACACTAAAAGAAGTGAAGAATATTTCCTAGACAATAACATCTCTGCAGAATATAAATTTCATAAATCTCTTTTTCTCTTAAACACTAATTAAATTCTAATAGAGAAACAGTGAGCATTGTTGAATAGCTAAGACAAAACCATGAAGAACTGTTAAAATATTCAATTATTTTGGAACATAATTCATATCAACTACCATATGTGTACCTTTGTCATCACAGAAATCAAGTCCAAGGGAGTTTTGTATCAGAGCTGTGCAGTTTCCTCCACAGCTGCTGTGCAATCCTGGGAAAAGGCACAACTGCTTTAATGGGTTCTTAAACAACCCGTGACCCACTGAGTCATTGTTTCAGTTGGGTCGTTGTTTCAGAGATATTTACTTACCTAAACAGATCAACAGAATGACCACCAACAGGCAAAAAAGCAGTGGGAACAGAAGCAATTTCCAGCGTCCTGCCGGTTTCCCACTGACTTAGCTTGTGGGAAGCTGGTAGGGAGAAATGGGTAAGCTGGCACAGAAGGTCGCAAGTTGCTTGGGTAAGTCTCCCCCACCCACGCACCCTCCCCCAATCCCTCTGTGCTCATGCCGCTCCAGGCACTCGTGGACCCCTGCGCACCCTCTCTGACCCACACCCTTCCTGTCCTGTGCTGCACCTTCTCACACTGTCCCTGACCCTCGCCATACCTCTTGCGCATCCCCTTGCTCCCTCCCACACACAGCAGCAACCACTTACCTGCCTGCTGGCCTTGGAGTTTCAACTTCCTGCTAGCTTCCCCACTGACTTTGCTTGAGGAAAGCTGGCAGGGAGCATCAACAATCATGACCAAGTTGAGACTTCCTGCCAGCTTCCCCACTGACTTGTGGGAAGCTGGCAGGGAGCATGGAAATGACAACCACATGACCATCGCTGACCACAGCAGTGCGGCAGCACTGAAGTGGCAGCAGTGCAGCAGCACTGAAGCAGCCACAACTTTGCCAAATTTCAATTCCACAGGATTAATGGGTGCCAGATTTTGGACAGATTCTGTAAGTTAGTCCATTTGAGGTACCTTGGTTCAAAAACTGTTGCCCTATGATGCAGCGTTTCGGCCAGTTGAAGGTTACAAAGTCACAAGACTTTTAGTAGTATATAGACAGACAGATGCTATGTTTACACTCCTGCACGCTCCAAAGCACTGTTTCCTTTCTAATCCAAAGCACTGCACACTGTATTTTTGTTCTATAAATTGCAGGCTATCATGTCCCAATTCAAATGAAAAATGGTTGTGTGAAAGGTAACTAGTGGGATAGCCTGTGCACTCCCCCCACAATAATAGTTTTGAAAACATTGATTTTTTTTTCTCCTGATCAGATCAAAATGATCACTCCTAAACCTGTAGCATTCCAGTTATATTGGGAATTCAACCATCTTGTTCCTTGGTTCCCAGTGTACAGGTGGTCCTTGTTCAGTGACCATTCAAACTTGTGACAGCCCTGAACGAGTGGTAATTACAACTGGTCCTTAAAGCTCCAGCTGTTGCAGTGCTCCCGCAGTCACATGACCATGATCTGGGTGCTCAGCAACCAGCCCAGATTTCCGATTGTCACAGCACCCTGCAGGCACATGATCGTGATTTGCAACATTCCCTAATTTCAGTCAATGTTCCCTGCCAGCTGCAGTCAAGAAAAGTCAATGGGGAAGCTGGCACAAAGTCAGAAGTCACAATCATGTGAGGTCCTTGCTTAACGACACATGCAGTCCTCACTTAACAACAGTAAGCAGGGACTACCAGAACTGCTGTTGCTAAGCAGGTGGTCACATGACATTGTGCTTTATGACATCGCTTAGCGATGGAAATTATGGTCACAATTACCATCATTAAGCAAGGACCACCTGTAGTAGCCTCTGGGGGTAGTAGCCAAGCTCCCTGTCTCATATGATTTTTATTTTGGAGAGATTATTTTAATAAAAAAAATGGAAATAGGCATGCTGCTAAGTAAACATATAAATAGGCTTGTTGGATCAAGCTAAGGCCCATCTTAGTCCGTCTTTTTGTTTCTTGCAGTGACCAATCCAATGCCACTGGGATATTCACAAACAGGAAATTGTGACTTCATTATTTCATCTGTAATTGGTATTTGGAGGCATTGCCCCAAATCCAGACACAATAGTGAATATTCAAAACCGATAGTCCTAATGGGTCATGAAGTTATCTAATCCTCCTAGTTAGTGATTATCACTACGTCTTATAATGAATTCCATAGCTTAATTCTGCGCTGTGTAAAAAAGTGCTTTCTTGTATTTATTCTAAATTTCCTTCCACCTTAACCAGATGACCTCTGGTCAGAGGGTTTTAAGTGATGAAGGAAAATTTCACCCATCCATTTTCTCCATAGCATGAATGATTTTATGCACCTCAGTCATATATCCCCTCAACCACCTTTTTTTCAAGCAAGACGGAATGTCCTAGCTTTTTCTTATAGAGAAAAAAGTTTGAGTCCCCTTATTATTTTTACTGCCCTGTTCTGTTTTTTTTCCAGGTCTATTACATTTTTCAAATGTGGGAACCAGAACTATTTGTATGTTACAAAGCTGACATTTTGGTTTTCAGTCATTTTCCTAATGATCCCAAGACGCAATTTGACTTTTCCACAGCTGCCACTCCCCCCAGTTTACATCTATCCACTATAACTCCAAGATCTTTTTACTAGCCAGTTAGACATCTCAAGCCCCATCCGTGTGTGTGTTTAATGCCCCAATATGCACCATGTTTCACTTATTTAAATTGAACGTTTGCCATTTGGTTGGCCACTCACCCAGCTTAAAGAGATCCTTCTACAGCTCCTCATAACCACTTGATTTTTACAATGCTGAATAGTTTAGCATCATCCAGAAACTCGACAAGGTGACAGCTCACCTTTAAGTCAAAGTACCAACTACAGTTTCATCTGCATTTTAAAAAATGAAGGATAGTTATAGCCAAAAGCTCATTTGGTAGTGTGCTTATATTCTCAGGAAAAATGACAAAGGTAAATTGGTAATTAGATATTTTATAATTAACTATAGTCACCAGGGTAATCATTTTGTATGATTAGCCACAACATGCTCTCAGACGGGTCTACTGGCTCACAAAAATATGGGACCCTTAATTTTGCCTGATGAAGAATTCTTGGATACTCTAAAGCAGGCAGAGTATTTTGTAAAAATATTGCCTCAAAATGAATTCTGGATAGATATGGTAGAAGCAATAAGTACTACAAAGATCAAACCTGGAAGTATATATACAAGTAAAGTTTCCTGTCAATAACCAGAAAACAATGTCAGTATATAATTATTTAATCAAGTGAAAATGGTAACATTTGAAGTTCAGAAGAACTGAATCTAGATTGGATAAATGAAGTACAGATCTAGCAACCACCTGCAATTAGAGCACATGAAGTGATGTCTACATTAGAATCCATAAAGGATTTGCAGCCAAGAAGATAATATGGAAGGGGGTATCTACCAAGATAAATCAGAAACAGGAGTTGTTTAATGACATTATTTAGAGAACCAGCCTCTGTCCACAGATAATCAGGATATCTTATTGCCTTAAGAAAAAACTACATTCCAAGCAGTAGCATGCTCTCCATCACTTCTGAACTATTTGGGATTCACCACTTCCGATCAGAGAATGAAAAATTGAAAAGATAAGTTTATTCATGGTTTATTTCATCAACTCAGTGTTTCTGGTCACACAGCAGAACAAACTATAGACTAATCACATGGACTGGGTTCAAGGAAGACAGCAGATTAAAATAATGTGTAACAACCTATGCAAGTACTTAAGAAGCAGAGCTTGCATTTTGATACCATGATGTACATTTCATTCTATTTTGCAGAGGCCCCTGCCCATATAGCTGGATAATTTAAGTATGATCCCTGGTGCATATGTAGTTTCACCTATCACACTGAATGGTAATGTAGTTAAAACAAACTAGACTTAACAAAAATGAACTTTCCAAATGTGGCTTATTCCATATAATGTGGGTTAGCATGGCATGTGGGCCCATTCGCTCTTTGGTTTGCTTAGTAATAATTTATTAAATAAACTATAATGGATTTACAAAACATGTGATTGCATAAATAATTTAAATATAGCATGGCACAACATTCTAAGCCAAATACTGTAATCAAAATTATTATTAGGCCTATCAGATCTGCGCTGACAACCATTAGCAGCAGAATTAGAATTTTCAGATTCTTTTTGCTGCCATCAAGTGGCTCTCTGGATATTTGCAATCCAGATTTCATAGCCCTAATAGTAGTTTAGTCTTAGTGAACCAGATTAGAGAAGAGCAACAAATAGTTTTTTTCCCCTACAAAAGACATTACAAGTATTATCTGAAACAAACTACAAATGATGCATTTGCACCATGAAGGTAGTTTATTTAGCATGTGCTGTTTTTACTAATAAAAATACTGAACATTGTTGTATAATTTCATGCACATTATTTCAATTCTCTTTCCAACAATCCTAATATGGGAGAAATTAGAAAACATACAGATAATGCATGTTGTTAAAAAACAAGCATTAAGCATCAGATTTGGAAGCTATTAATAAAAGAGGAGCTATATTTCTTTCCTACCATGAATTCATTCAAAACCCACACACATAAAGCAGACACATGACAGAAAAAGAAGGAAAAGAAAAAAAAAACAACTCAAGTTGAACAAGTGCAAATGTTGCATGAGAGTAGAATAAACAATGCTGCATTTCTCTTTCCTCATCCCCAACATCCTACTGCTATTATTTCACTACTTAACTTTGGAAAAGCATCAGGAACTAAGAATAGTTTCTTTTATAGACTAGCTGGATATATCACAGAGGTGGGCACAATGTGTATTTCTTCAAATGTTGGCAAGTAAGTATGGCAATAGTGAGGAATACTGAAAAAATGTAGCATAGCCACATCTAGAAAACCACAAATTATGCTCTAAAGATATGTTTGTCCATTGTGAACTTAACTGTGATTTAATAATTAATTTTCTGGATATGAATAACACATTTATTAACTGCATAGACTGAAAATACATAACATGTCAACCTAAATATTGCTGGCTAGTTTGTTATTCAGACTGCAAATATAAGAACAGTATTTTGTAAATCAGGGTTATAAATCTAACAAATTTTGGATTATTCAACAAAACATGGCTTAGTATGATCTGCGCACACAGCTATGGGAATTACAATGATGCACTCCTGCACTGCCAGATTTACAACTCTGTGTCTGGCAAACCCTCCCTTAGATGAAACATTCCTTTTTTCACACACTGAGAATGCTACTTCTGAGGTAGCATCTGATGTAACTGTCACCTTAACAGAAGAAACCCATTTCATTCACATTTTATTTCACCCATTATTTAAATCACACAGTAAATCAGCTAAGGTTTCCTTAATCTAGTAAGAGCCCCAATACTAATGGAAGTTTATTTTTGCATACCTATGCTTAAGACAATTAATCTAATTGTCTGATTTCTCATAACAATGTTGAACTAACAAGACAGGCTGAGTTCCTACAAGATACTGGTTTGTTCTGCAAAGGGACTCAAAGAATCCACTGCCAGGAAATTTGCAGAGAACATTTTTTAAGAAGTCTGACTCCAGGTTCAGCTTGTGGCACCAATTATCCACCAGATTTACAGAAAAGAAGTAATATCCAACAGAGATCCCCTACATGTGTACTCTGTGTCAAAATAAGTCTGAGGAAGAAAGAGTTAAAAACAGAGGGCACTAGTTTCCACCTCCTTTTAGGAGAATTCAGCAGGTAATGGGGAAAGGGGTTATTGGGAGAAACTGAGTCCTGTTTTGCAGGACAGAAAAATGCAGTTCAATTGGACCTGATTTCCCTAACAACCACCCTTGGAAGAGATGGGGGCATGTAAATCAAAAGCAACAAAAACAAAAATAATTACAGGACTAAGGGATCCAATGAGGAGATGCCCCAAACGACGCTAGAAAGGCTCGGGAAGAAAGCAGGTAGGAAAACAGAAGTCGCTCTTGGCAGAGGAAGCGTGCCTCTTTATGGGAAGTAAAGCGAAACAACACCCCCCAATCCCCCCTCTCCTTTCATCAGCGCGGGCCTTTTGAGAAGAAGCCGCTTTCTCTCGTCGGCCTCGACCCTTCCCCAAAACGCCGCAGTCAGGCGCCGCGCAGGAGACGGATAAAGGGCGAGTCAGTGGCCCGACGGGGGCGGGGAGGATTTCGGTTTCGCTGCGAGACGCGTTTCTCAGCCGCGGAGCTTCAACTTCTGAGGAAGTTCGCCGGGAGCAGCCAGGCAGCCGCGCCACGAGCGGGGGATCCCCGCGGCGCGCGGGAGGGAGAGGGAAAGAGAGAGCGCTCACCCACGCCGTATTTCTCCTCGCGCTTGGTGGGTATCCAACGCGTCATAGCTGAGGGGAGCCCGAGCCCGCCAGCCGTCGGGAAAAGCCGGGCAGAGAGGCGGGGACTAACGCAGCGGCGACTCTGCTAAGCCGCCATTTTCCAGCCTCGGTCGCGGCCGCCCCGGGACAAGGAGAAGAAAGTTTGCAGGCAACGGAGGGGTCATGTGGTGCAGGCGGAGCCAGGGATTGGGAGGCCCTGCCTGGATAGGAAACCCAAGCGGCCGCTGCGGACGGACAACGAGGCTGCTTCAGCGCCGCCGCCAAGCATCCTTCCTCGGGCTGGCAGGGCCCGTTTCCCTTCCTCTGAAAAGTCGCTTCCCCTCCTGAGAATGACGCTTCCCGGGCCCGAAACCGCCCCGCGCTGCTTCAGCTTTCCGCCCCTTGAGGCACAACTAGCCACGCTACGCTCTCCCAGGGGATCGGCCTAAGGGCACGTCATGCCTTCCACCTGTGTATGAAACAGGATGGTTTGACGCTGCTGCTTTCCTTTTTAAGAAGAGAGTCAGTGTTGGAGCCCATTTTAGTATGGACCTATCTGAAAGCTTTGTAAAATGATTAATTCCAGGACAAATTAAGTTACATTACAGTTGTAGATTCCCCATTCCAATTCTTACAGATTTTGATTTGTGTGTGTGGGATCACCTTTCTGAAGAAGGATACTTGGATACTGGATGATACAGCTCCAGGGGACTCTGAAAGAAGTGAATTATTGGACTGTTTCAGTCCAGTTTCAAGCTGGAGCATAGTACAGACACTGCATTAATTGTAATTGTTTATGACCTGTGGCAGAGGCAGGATGAAGGTGGTCCGATTGTCCTGGTTCTTCTTGATCTCTTAAGAGTCCTTTGATACCATCAATCATAGTATCCTTCTGGATCAGCTGTGGGATTTGGGAGTGGAAAGCATGACATGGTAGTTCTCCTTTGTCCATGGCTGGTTGCAGTCAGTGTTGACAAGTGGGGAGAGATCCAGCCATTGTTTTGTGGGTGCCTCAGGGCTTGACACTCTTGCCCTTCTTGTCTAATATCTACATGAAACCACTAGATGAGGTCATCTACCAGCATGGGGTGAGGCATCATCAGTACACTGTCAGTATTCTAATTGATCAAGTGATGCTATTGAGAATTTGTTTGGGTCTGGGGTGGGAAGGAACACAAACTCAACTGACAAAACTGAATGGCTACTGGGGCATGATTGTTCTAGTGCTGGACGTTCTGTGTTTTTGGTTTTGAATGGAGTGGCACTTTCCCATACATAAGGTGTGCATTTTGGGGTCTTCTTGGACTCACAGCTGCTGCTCAAAGAAGGAAGGCCTTTGCACGGATTCATCACCAATTGCACCCTTTCCTGGACTGGGAGTGCCTTCTAATGTCACTCATGCCTTGGTCACCTTGGAAGTGGCTTATTGCAATGCACTCTAAATGGGTCTTCCCTTGGAGATGCTGGGAAGCTACAACTGGGACAGAATGTAGTGGCATGAGCAGTTATGGGTGTAACTTGGTATACCCATGTAACATGTCTGCTCCACGAGATGCACTGGTTCAATGAGCTTCTGGGTACACTTCCGGGTAATAGTTATTATCACCTGTAAATCCATTTGTGGCATAGGGCCTGGTTATCTGAGGCACCATTTCTCTCTACCATCATTTCTGCCTGTCCCATAAGATCCAATAAAGTGGGTGCATTTCATGTCTTATCCATTAAGCAGTATCATCTGATGGGGCTTAAGAAGTACACTAACTCTGTTGTGGTACCTGCCCTTTGGAACAGCATCTCTCTGGAGGTTCAGACTACTGTTTAAACAATCTCTGAAAACCTGTCCCCCCCGCCCCCAAAGTTCTGGAATAGGTTGGAGTATGCCCATCTAGTATGCCATGTCTGTTTTTATAGAGCAGAGGTTCCCAAACTTTCTCAGTTTACTGCATCCCTGGTGGTCCCCAAACTGCACCGCCTTAGGTTGCAGGAACAAACTCACAAATTGTTCTGTTTATTAAGCAATAAAATATCCTGTGGCACCCCTGCGAGTGTGCTATGGTGCCCCAGGGCACTGCTGGGAACTGTAAGGTTAGAGTATGTCAGTTCACCCCATTATGTTTACAGTTATGTTTTGAAGTATTGTATCTGTTTTTAATTTGTATACTGCCCAGAATCAGTATTGAGTGGCCAAATAAATAAGGCTGAACATAATTATAATTTAGGTATTTAGTCAGGAGCACTACAGTTTTCCTTTTTTGCAATAAATTTGTTAATAAATGACAGTATTCTTTAACTTCCTTAAATAAATTTAAGGTGCATTTTTCACCAATTTAGAATGAGGTATTTGGGATAACTATCATTGTTGGGTTATTGTTTTAATACTCAACTTTCTAATAGCTTCAGCTGTTTTCTTTTTGGCTGGGACTGGTAATATAGCTGACCTTCAGAATCTGAATCCAGAATCCACAACATAAAACATGAAAGAGACACAGTAAATATATAAAGGTTATATTCTCTTGAAAAAGCTGAAGGAAGAAAGAAAACTTCTAAAGAAGAGTTTCACATTTCAGACATTACACTTTCTAGGGAATAGAGGGTTCCCCCCCCCCCAACATTTTGATCTGGTAACAGTTTCCCTGGTGCTTTGAAATGACACTAATTGCAGGATCTAATCACTGACGACCTGAAAAATATTATATAATGAGGAATTTGTTTCAGCTTCTCATGTGACTATTGCAGAAGCAGCAGGAAAAAATCTTTGCAAAATTAAAAGCATTAATTTGGTGAAGTGAGTAAAATAATCTTTTATTTACATATTTTAAATGCTTATAGGTCACTTGAATGATAGAAAACTGAAATCTGAGCATGACTATCAGTTATTAATAAAACATGAGTAACACCTAATTCAAAAAGAAAATTAAGTGCAAATATTAAGTAGTAAGATTAAAATACTGAATACAAATATTAAAATCTAATAATAATCTGAAACCATTTATATTCAGTAGTTCAATAAAATATTTAGGAGAAAACCATTGAGAATAAATACATACTTTAAGAGCATGTCCTAGTGCATCTCCATAATGAGTTTCATAGGCATGGGGTTATTGTCAACCTCAGAACATCAATCCAATTCTCAGGGAGGAATATTTAAGTAGAGCTTTGGCAACCTCAAAGCATGATTAGATTGCCTGAGTGAAAGCAGAAACTCAATGAAATTAGCCCAAGTATTTAAAGTTTTAAACATTAAAACTAAGACTTTAAGCTGAGCTTAGATACACACTGGCAAGAAGTATAGCTTGCACTGTATGGGAATCACACCCTTGATTTTCTTCTACCTACTAAGAGTTTGAAAGGCAGATTCTCACTAGCTGAAGATAGTGGGGTAGCCTCATGCAGAACTTAAGAGAATAATCAAGTCTGGCCATCATCAATATATGGATCACTAGATAAAGATCATCCTTGTGGGCAAACAGTTGGCAAATTTATTTTTAGTATATGAAATTGTTTGTTAATATGAGGCTGAAATCTGCTTTGAATCATGAGTTGTTACAGCAAATCACAAACTTAGCTATCACATGTTCAGCATAGAATGAATACAGAATATAATAATGTGATTCATGTACATGCAAGCTATCCAATTGTTTATGTCACTTACCTCCTACTTTGCATCACTGAATATAACTGCCAATAATATGGTGAGGTAACACACCCACCCCATCTATAAATTAACATATGTTTGTTTCAGTTCAAAAACCATTGTGATATATTGAATTATTTTTGCCTTAGGGTTGGAAGAAATCCATCCTCCAGCTTTGTGAAATCATCTACCATATTTCAATGATTTCAGTCCTAAAAACACAATTAATAGATGAGAAATGTGTCTATATTTGTCTCTGTAATTTTAGAAACTTACAAATCAAAGTTCAATCAGTATGAAAAATAAACTCTGTGAGCATGGCACCAGTTCTCCCAAAGCATGTTCTGAGTAGCACCTGGGGAAAGGAGCATCCAGGATGTAGCACCTGGGGGAGTCAAACTAATATTTACAGGTGAAGCTAAAGCCCTCATCACCCTGAATCTGGGGAGTGCACCAACTTACATCAACCTGGAGGAGAACCAGGTGTCAAATATTGCTGGGAATGAAGGCAAGTAGCTTAATCTTTGGCTGACAGCCAAAGCATAATGTTCAAGGCTCATTTAAGGATGGCAGGGGAGAGGCAACACAACATGGGTATCATTGCAGAGGCAGGCTAAATGGCACTGACATAACATTATTTCAAAGCTCGGACATGAGCATGCCAACTCTGCTGGATCTTACAAGGTGGGCAGAAGCAATGGGAGAAAGGTAGTCTTCAAGTAACCAGGACCTATGCCATGAAGTGGTTTATAGCTTACTACCAGCACCTTGACTAGCACTCAGAAGCACACCTGAACTAATGTAGCTTGTGCTGAGGGTATGCATATGTAGCCACATTCTGAATCATTCTGGTATGCAGTAGTTTTCAAGGGCAGCCCCATATAGAGTGCACTGCAATGGTTCAAACATGAAGTGACTGATGCATGAATGACTGTGAAAAGGGAATCCTGGCCAGGTAAGGGTGCAGTTGGGGCAATGGATGACTCTGGGCAAAGGCTCTCCTGGCCACAGATGTCAAATTTCCCAGGATGCAGCATCTAGTTGGGTCCATGTGGTGGTAAATGCTTCATCTGAAGGGAGTGGTGCCATCTGCCTTGAAAGATATAGTGGTATGCCCCTTCCCCAGAAAAGACATTGTTAGACCCAACAGTTCTGGACAACTTTCATCCAGTATCCAAGTATCCTTCTTCAGAAAGCTGATCACACACACACAAATCAAAATCTGTAAGAATTGAATGGGGAATCTACAACTGTAATGTAACTTAATTTGTCCTGGAATTAGTCATTTTACAAAGCTTTCAGATAGGTCCATACTAAAATGGGCTCCAACACTGACTCTCTTCTTAAAAAGGAAAGCAGCAGCGTCAAACCATCCTGTTTCATACACAGGTGGAAGGCATGACGTGCCCTTAGGCCGATCCCCTGGGAGAGCGTAGCGTGGCTAGTTGTGCCTCAAGGGGCGGAAAGCTGAAGCAGCGCGGGGCGGTTTTGGGCCCGGGAAGCGTCATTCTCAGGAGGGGAAGCGACTTTTCAGAGGAAGGGAAACGGGCCCTGCCAGCCCGAGGAAGGATGCTTGGCGGCGGCGCTGAAGCAGCCTCGTCCGTCCGCAGCGGCCGCTTGGGTTTCCTATCCAGGCAGGGCCTCCCAATCCCTGGCTCCGCCTGCACCACATGACCCCTCCGTTGCCTGCAAACTTTCTTCTCCTTGTCCCGGGGCGGCCGCGACCGAGGCTGGAAAATGGCGGCTTAGCAGAGTCGCCGCTGCGTTAGTCCCCGCCTCTCTGCCCGGCTTTTCCCGACGGCTGGCAGGCTCGGGCTCCCCTCAGCTATGACGCGTTGGATACCCACCAAGCGCGAGGAGAAATACGGCGTGGGTGAGCGCTCTCTCTTTCCCTCTCCCTCCCGCGTGCCACGGCTGCCTGGCTGCTCCCGGCGAACGTCCTCAGAAGTTGAGGCTCCGCGGCTGAGAAACGCGTCTCGCAGCGAAACCGAAATCCTCCCCCCCCCGTCGGGCCACTGACTCGCCCTTTATCCGTCTCCTGCGCGACGCCTCGACTGGGGCGTTTTGGGGAAGGGGCGAGGCCGGCGAGAGAAAGTGGCTGCCAAGAGCGACTTCTGTTTTCCTATCCCCCAACCCCCAAAAGAGAGCCAGTTCGGTGTAGTGGTTAAGGCGCCAGGCTAGCACCTGGCAGACCATGAGTTCTAGTCGGGCACAAAAGCCACCTGGCTGACTTTGGGCCAGTCACTCTCAGCCCTAGGAAACAGGCAATGGCAAACCACTTCTCAAAATCTTGCCAAGCCAACTGCAGAGACCAGTGCAGGCAGTTGCCAGGAATCAAGACTAACTGAAGGCACCCCCTGTTAATATATTGTTTTCTACTACAGATTGGGGTTACCATGGTAACTAATCATTTTGGCAGAGGTTCAATTCAACTGTCCCCTTTTCGAATGTTAATTTTTGCACCTGGGGGAAGGAACTTGCTTGGACTGTGACCAAAATTATGGGACAAGGTGACTTGTATTTATCCTGCTTGGGAGAAACTGTAAAAGGTGTGTTGTATGTGCCAAATTTACAATCAAACCTTTTATCTGTGGCACAATTGGCTGCAACAGGGTATGTCATAACATTTAAGAAAAATGGTTGTGAGATACGTAAAAATGGACAATTGTGTGCTACTGGTATATTAAAGGACTCCTTGTACATTGTGCAAAATGCAATGAAGCCTATCATGACCAATGTGTACACCTGATGCACAGGAGATTTGGTCATGCTAATTTCAAGTATATAGCACAAATGCCGGAGCTGTGTGCTGACCTCAAGATAAAACCCTGTGATAAATACTTAGACTGTGTAGTTTGCAAAGAATGCAAAACACTAAAAGCTCCTGTGAGTAAGCACAGTGACAGAGTTACAACTAGACCTTTGGAAATTGTACACTCTGACATGATTGGTCCTTTTGCTCCAAGTCTTGGACAAGCAAGGTATGCAATGACCATCACAGATGATTTCTCAAGATACACATTTATCTACATCTTAAAACATAAAGATGAGGCATTTGAGAAATTTAAAGGTTTTGTGACATGGGCAAATGGAAAATTCCCTAGGCCTGTATCTGCACTCCAATGTGATAGAGGAGGAGAGTACCTTTCTCACAATTTCAAAAGGTTCCTAGCCAAAAAGGGGATAGAACAAATTCTTTCTAACCCTTACACCCCTCAGCAAAATGGTGTTGCTGAAAGAAAGGGCAGAACCTTGCAAAATGCGATGGAATGCATGCTTAAAGATTCACATTTATCTTTTAAGTATTGGGGAGAGGCAATATCTATTGCCTGTTATGTACAAAACAGATTGTATAACTGTGATTCAGGACACTCCATTCCATTTGTTTTGTGGTGTGAAACCAAAGGTAAACCATCTTAGAGTGGTTGGTAGCACTGCTTGGGTTCATATTCCAAAACAACAGAGAAGGAAAGGAGGCCCCACAACAAAGAAAGCCATCTTTGTTGGCTATGAACAAAGCCAAAGGAGCTACAGGTTCATAATGGGAGAGAAATTACTAATTAGCAAAAGTGCTTCTTTTGCTGAACAAAACTGGGGGAGATTAAACTCTAGCTCTCCAGTTGATCTGACCACCACAAGAGAACAGCAAGGACTTGCTGATGGTGATCTTTTGCCTGATGAGGACATTAAACCAGAAAAACAAACTGAAGATCTGTCTGATGAGACAGATGCTTCTCAGGAAAGTGATAGGAGTCAAAATTTAAGCCCTGTATTACCTTGCAGATCTCAGACGAGTAATAAAGGCGTTCATCACGTTTTCAGGCTGAAACAGTAAAGGCTTTTCACATATTCACAGAACCTGAGTCTTTAGAACAAGTGAATGCTTTACCACCTGAGATTGCACAAAATTGGCATTCTGCCATGCAACAGGAGTTAGCATCCTTGAAAGAAAATAAAACATGGAAACTGGTAAATCTACCTCCCAATGAACGCTGTCTAGGTTGTAGGTGGGTTTTCAAACTAAAAAGGGATGCTGATGGCAAAATCCAAAAATAACAAAGCAAGGTTGGTTGCAAAAGGGTTCACTCGGAGGAAAGAGACTTTGACAAGACTTTTGCACCAGTTACTAAAGGTGAATCAATTAGATTACTGTTAAAAATTGCTGCACTCAAAGGAATGTCAGTTCACCACTATGACATTCAAACTGCATTTCTCTATGGTGATTTAGACCACAAATTATACATGCAGCAACCCCCTGCCTATGAAAAAGGGGAGAATCTAGTCTGTGAACTGCAGAAGTCAATCTATGGGTTAAAACAAGCTGCTAGATCCTGGAACCAAAATTTAGATGAAAAACTGCAGAATTTTGGTTTTGAAAAAGGAAAAGCAGATCCATGTGTATATGTGAAGCAAGACAAACAAGGCTGTATGTATCTGTGCATTTATGTTGATGATTTGCTGCTGTTCACACCAACAGAAAAAGGCTTGATTTTGAAGCCTGCATGAAAAGCCATTTCATATTAAAAAGCCTTGGAATTGTGACAAATTACCTAGGTTTGGAAATACACAGGGAGAAGGATGGTAGCTTTCTGTTAAGCCAACGTAGTAAAATTCAAAAGCTCCTAGAGGATTTTAATATGCAAGACTGTAAACCAGTCTCTACTCCGATGATAACAGATTTTCAGAAAGATATAGGAGAAACTCAATTAACTGAGGCAGAGAAATATAGATCTGCAATTGGAAGTTTACTGTACATTGCAAATCATTCTCACCCAGATATCTCAAATTCTGTGGCCATTTTAAGTAGACAGGTAGAGAAGCCTACATCTACTGGAAAAGCAGCATTGAAGAGGTTAATGAGGTATTTGCAAGGAACAAAGAATTATTGCCTAAAACTAAATGCCTCTGGAACCGAGAAATTGCAGGCTTTTGCCGATTCTGACTGGGGAGCAGATGTCAGTGACAGAAAATCCACTTCTGGGATTTTAATTCAATTTGCTGGATCTAGCTTAGGCTGGCGTTCTAGAAAACAAACACTTGTTGCTCTTTCCACTGCAGAAGCAGAGTTTTATTCTCTAACACAAACCTGTAATGAGGTTATATGGTTTAAACATTTGTTAAAAGACATAGGCATGGAAGTGAACCAGCCTATAACTGTTTATGAGGATAATCAAGCTTGCATTGCTATGGCAAAATCTGAAGCCTGCAAAAATAGGACAAAACATATCGATATTAGATATCAATATATCAAATATATGATAGCCAAAGGAGAAATAATGTTAAAATATTGTGAATCAAAAGACACGATTGCTGATGTTTTAACCAAACCTCTTGCTGTACCAAGACACAAAGAGTTAACAAAGCAAATTGGTTTGCATCTTGTTCTGTAGTATAAAAAGGGGAGTGTTAATATATTGTTTTCTACTACAGATTGGGGTTACTATGGTAACTAATCATTTTGGCCCGGTGCAGAGGTTGAATTCAACTGTCCCCTTTTCGAATGTTAATTTTTGCACCTGGGGGAAGGAACTTGCTTGGACTTGTTTTAGTTTCTTTTTCCCTTCTGTGTAGGCATGTAGCTGCTCTGAGAGCCTGCAAGAATTCAGAAGCCTTTTAAATATGTTTTGCTTTCTGTAAATAAATTATTTTTATAGAAATGCCTGGTGTGTGACTTTTCTGATCTCTCCTGGGCCAAAGGCTTTCCCAGCAATCTGCCAACACCCCCCTCTTCCCCTCCAAAAAAAGTAGTAGTAGCTTCCTTTTGGGCATCAGCTCTTGCATTACTGCTTGGACTCCTGGCACCTCCTCTAGCTCTTCCCTTTTTTTCTTCTTCTTGCTCAGATCCTCCCCCCCACCCACCTAAATTTGAATGACAGTACTGCTTGAGAATAAGTATATGGAATATAGTGGGATGGTCCCACAAATCTAATCTTTCCTTCACTAAACTGGTTGGCCACTTTGACATCTTGTTTCTTCAGGAAACCTTTCTAACCCCTTAGTTTATAGAGCAGACTACCCATATCCAACCTCATTAGAGGAGACTGCACATTTTCCATCAAGATTATAAAGGGGTGAAACAGGGCCACCATTATCTGGCTGATTTTCCCTGATGGTATTCAGCAACCTAAGGCTTTCAGATGCAATGCTCTGACCCACAGTATTCAACAACTCAGAAACAGGAGATACATGTTTCTCTTGTCACTCAGTTTCAAGCTTATTAAAATAAGGCATAGCCAGTAGAAATCATACCTCAAATTTTAAAAAAACCCTTTGTAGACCATAGTTTGATCAAGTATGTGTTACACTGAAATAAACATTTATCTCTTCATTTTGGAATTTCAAGAATAATTGTTTCCATGATGCCAATCAAATTTTAAGCTGGTTTGAAAGATCTGACAAAAATGTATTAAAAGAAAAAAAAAGAGCAGCAACTTCCCTAAAATTTCAGTAGCAATTGGTTGGTATCATTAAAGCAAAAGTTAATTCTCTTCCAGCATATTTTTGGCCGGCGGCTGCCCATTTCAGTTTCCCATTTCGATTGCCGTATACCCACAATACCTTGGGAGATCTATGTGAACATTTTGTATGATTCACAGGAAAAACTCATATCTTTCAGATTCATCAATGCCCTCCCTCATTTTCAGCTAGTGAAATCCCAAAGATTATAGAGTATTTGTGGGCAGGGAAGGCACTAGGGAATTATCACTCCACAGATATTTAAGGCAAATATGCACTTCTAGGCTCGCTATCTCCTTTATAAATAGGATAGTCTAATTCCCATTATTGTTTCAATCTACAAGAAAGGCAGTAGAGATGATCCATCAAATTATAGGCCTATTAGTTTACTCAGTATGACCAGTGAAATGTATGCTATGTACCTAGCCCTTAAACTGGAGGATTAGATTATCCAAGAGCAAAAATAGTAAAAAAAGTAGGCTTTAGATTGAGTCAGTTAATAACTGAGCACTACTTAGTCCTCCACATCTTGTTGAAAAATATATATCTGGTGCTAAATGTCTTTATGCAGTATTTGTTGATTTTAAAGTGTCTTTCAATTATTTATTATGCAGACTACTGTGACTGCCAGGGTGCTGGGACAGCTGGAACTTTGAGGACCAGTCATAAGTACCACTTGTTCAGCACCATCATAACTTGGAACGGTTGCTGAATGAGTGGTTGTTAAGTGAGGACTACCTGTAAAGATTTTGCCGATAGATCCAAAGTCTATAAGTGGACTGTTAATTACCACTTAATTGAGCAGGTTTAGAATTTTAAGTACTCCAGTGTTGTATTTAAATACAATGGTAGGAGAGATGCCTATGCCATGTATGTTGTTAATCTCGCTGAAAGTAATCAGCAATACTTCGTTACTTTTACAAGTGAGGAAATCACTACCTGCCAGCTGTGCTAAAACTCTTTCAGGCTAAGTCGCTAGCACAGTTATTTGGGGTGGCCTTGGACCTATGCACTAATCTTAGATCACTTGAGGCTGTACGATCTAGGTTTTTTAAACTGGTCTTTGTCACCATACCCCAACCTTGCCAGACTTGAAACCCATAATGGTATGAGAGAATGAGCTTGGGAGATGGGGAAGAGCCACAGCCAGGGCAGTGGTCAGATAAGAGGCAACTTAGCCTGCAGCAGGAATGTGGTTTGGCAAACATCTCAGAACGGATCCTCCCTAGTTTCTTGGGCTGTAAAGGCGATGGGGAGAAATATTCTTTCAGACTTGCAAGATTCTGTTAATCTTACAATAAAGTAGAATTAGTCCATCTGGGAGTCCTTCTTGTCTGGACTACCTCACAAGGCTGACAAAACCTGGTTTGTAGCCTTCAGTTGTTGGCACAAATATAATTATAATTCATCTGGGTGATCTACCTCATTTTGTTGATACATTTCAAACCACTTAGCCCTAATTCAGGAAATGGTGCATTACAATCTGTTGCTTGTTATGTATGTTTGGCCAAAGAATTGATAAAGAAACAACTTCTACACACAGAAGAATGGTTTAATTTAATCCACTTGTCTAGCTTTTGAAAATCTCCCAGGGTTTTTCAAGGGACAGTTATTACCCTCTATCTTTATATGCTGATCCAACCCAATTATCACAAGGGCATGTATTACACCTTCCCATCTATTTTACTGCAGGTGAGATATGCTAAAATTTCTAGAATACACTGTTTGTGCCCATGTGGCATGGAGGAAATTGAAGCAATAACTCATCTTCTACTACATTGTTGATTTTGCTCAGATTTATGGCAGAAGCTAATTTTTCCTCCTTTAACTACAACTCAAGATCAGGTAGATTTTTACGTAGGTTTTCTTTTGACCTGTAAGAATTACTGTGTTATATATAATGTCACTGTCCTGACTCTCCCAGGAAACACTCTGAGACAAGGAACTGTTCTCTAATGTTTATTGCTAGTACATAACAGTAATCCTAACAAACTGAACAAGCGTGGGAAAAAACCCAGCCATATAAACCCCGCAGGTTAAGGTGGTCCCAATCTGTGCCTCTTGGAATGGCTCACCAATTCCTCAGTGCTACGCATGCGTTTAACAGTCTGGAAGGGAGCCCCCTGCTCACCATCCTTACTCATGACAGTCACCAAATGTTGATATTTAGCTGTTAGAACATGGAGGATAATGATCTGTGTAGCATAAAAATTAAGAATACCCCTTTTTAAATTATTTTTGAATTAATATTTTAATTATTACATATTTTAATTTTTAAGTATATACGTTTATAGGTACTGTGATGGTTTGTCTGTTTGTTTGTCTCTAAGTGTTGTGGCCTCAGCCTGTAATAAAATTTTATTTGAGCTACTGCTCAACTGCAATAGCCCCAAATAATAAAACCATTTAGAGAATATTCCTGATCTATGCATCTAACTACATGTTCAGATCATCAGACTGACCTGTACCCCAAAACATAGAATAAACTTAAAAGTAAACTTCAAGCCAGACAATCCACAGATGGCAAACCAAGGTGGCTGTACTGTAAATTTGGTGACACTGGCATCTCTATAAGCTCGTTTGCAGTTAATTAATATTAATGTGATTTATTCTTAAAGATTCATAAATATAAATACATGGGAGGTCAAGGCTGTAGCCAGTCACAACTGGGACAGCTACATACAGGTTATAAAATATATACAGCTTAGGAGAGGGGTTTGTTCCTGGCCAGTATACTCTAAATATCTAGTTTGGCTCCAGGAGACAAGGGGAATGATGTCCATGTCTTTGTGTTTGTTTTGTCTCCTATTTAACCTACTCTTTGCTTTCACATGCCTAATGAGCTTAGCTTGAAGGAAAACTGTAAGCATCACCTGCGTCTCTTTTGTGTAATTATAAGCTTTATGTGTTAGTCCCTGTTTTGTTTAATAAAACAGATCTAATTTATTTTAACTGTTTCTTGGACTTTTTATTCCAATGGCAAGTTCATTACACAATTCCATATTCTACATTCTCTGTCCTGAAGGGCAGTTTTATGGGAGACTGTCTTGCAATTATGAAATTAGGCTTTTCTTTCCCAAATTCTTCTACAATATAACATCAAGCTTCTAAAAGCACTTTCTCCATAGTCCAGTTTACTTGCCCATTTAATATTAAAGACTAATGGATCAGGGTGTGGATGGGCTGCTGGTGATAGTATAGTGGCCTGTATCTTGATTTTTGTTCTGGTATTGTGAATAAAACCCAGTTAAATTTTTAACTAGAATTGTAACAATTACCATGAATATTTGGCAAAGTCTATATAATACCCCCAATAACTGGCATTAAATAAAGTAAATTAAGTCCTTTTATAATATTTTTTTAATGTGAAAATGCTGCCACACAATTTACCATTCCTAGCAGTCATAAGAATTTAGATTATTTATTCAACATTCACAAGTAACATATTTAGAAAATTGGGAGTGCTGGAACTAAATATGAACAACATATTCTAGCAGTAAAAACTTTTGGGTTGATCAAAAGTTGGTATACTAGTGTCACTGTCAGTATCAAGCAACATCTCAGGAAGATATGAATTTTGCAACTTATGGCCTTGAAAAGTATTGCATAATCTATTAAAAGTTCATCAGAATGGTAATTTTAGAAATCACTTTGGTATATATTGAAAACATGGGAAAAAATAAATGATGGACTGATTGATATTGTTGTGAAATCAGAAGGGGGGATTGGTATGGGGTAAGCAAAGAATTGGGGTAAGTTTTAGTTGATGAACAATAGCAGTCTTTTTGCATCTGGGAATCTAGACTCGAAATAAATATAGGAACAGGATAAATCCAGGAGTTTTCAGTGGATTGTTGTACAAATACCCTTGAGGGGAACCCCATCTAAATTTTGATAGCAAAAATGTATGTTCTCAATGTACTATCATAGTTAGGAAATGAAAAAAAAGTTTGTTTTTTTAATGGAGCGGAACCACAGTGGGGTATTTTTGTAATGCAATAAAAACTTTCATAAAACACTGAAGAAAATAATCTTGGGAAAACAAGTGATACATGTGTTTGTCAGAGAAAGAAAGAAACAGTATCTTTCAACTGGAATGGATTACCATGTTAGCACATTTCTAGAAGTTATGTTAGCTATAACTATTGGTCATTCAGCCAAAAAAAGCCCTAGTAGTTATTCAACATTGTGTCCCATTGATGAATAACTGCTAGAACAAAATTAAATAAATTGTCACTGTGCAAATTTCAGAAATAACTAAAAAGCCAGCTCCTCTGTAATACCTGTAGTATATCACCTTTGCTTAATTTGTTTGGAATTACAATCAATGCATTAATGAGTGAGATGTTTAATGTAATTGAAATACAAAAATGCATTTGCTACAATCAGTGTTTGAAAATCCTGTGGTTGTTGGAAATATATCTGTAGCAAGGTAAACTGAAAGACAGCTATTGATCAGGGTGAAAAGATGTCATCTCAATGGAAAAAAATCAGGTTATTTAAAAAAATGAAATAATGTGCAATAGAGCATTTTGTTTTATCTGACTCAGGTCAAATAATTGTTCCTTACTCTTATTTGAATTTGATGTGTGAGGAAGGAGTTCAATTCACATTTGGATCCAGAAGGTTGGATTGCAGAATCAAAGGGTGGATCCAGAGTTGTTCTTCACCCAAATGAAAGGGTTTATGCTATTTGTGGGAAAGAGTGTGATCCTGTAAAGGCTTCTGCTAGAGGAACAAGATTATTTTTGACAATTTTCTTCTTGCTGTATCTCCAAGCTCTTCTTTTTTTTTTCCTGGTACCAATCCTGTCTATCTTTTTTTTAATAGGAACTTTATTAAGTTTGAAACAAAGATAAAAACTACAAAAAAGAAAAAAAACTTCAAAAATAAAAAACTAAAAGAGTATGAAACACAAGAAAAAAGAATTTTTAGCATTACATAAAGAGGTGACTTCCAACTTTCAACAAGAATATACAGCAATTTCCATAATCAATCCCTTACTCTATATCAAACCAAGATCACATTATTTCTATAAATCATTCCATTAGTACATCATAAAAATCACTAAACACAATTGCTCCTTCCCCATATATTAAAAGAAAAAGAAATATATAAACCTCCAAATCAACTCCCCCCCAATCAAAAACATTTAATTATTTCCTTCCTAGCAGCATTCTATATATTTCTTTCCACTATAATAGAAATCAAATTATAAAAACATTTAAATTGTTTACTTTTATAATTAATATTATAACAATCTTAACCCTATTAAACCTAAAACCAAGCAATTATTATTATATAAATCTTAAAAATCAAACCTTAAGAGCAATCCAGTAAATCTTAATCCAAATCATTAAAGAAAAATGGAATCATACAAGCCTTAATATCAATCCCAAAAAAAAATTCTTAATTCTTTACCCTACCTCAAAATATACCAAAGCATTTAATTAATTAATTAATTCATTCATTCATTCATATTACACACAGGGCATTTTTCATACAGAAATCAAACAATCTGATTGCCCCCCTTAGAAACTCTCTAGGCTCTACTTCTGACATTGTTCCAGAGGACCTCCTAACTCTTTGAGGACACAGAGAAATCTCTCTATAAATTGCTTTCAGCCATCCTCTGACAAAAGCATGCTATAAGCGGAACACTGATCATAGATCTGATATGGAAAAACATATTTCCTTTTCTAAGATAAAATCTTTCCAATCCCAATTCCTCTTCATTTGATAATTTCAGTGTTTCAGAAAGACTTTACCAAACTTCAATGCCTTTGGATGGTTTAATCAACAGAGAAAATATGATACAGTTATCAAGAATAAGAACTCTATTTTGTCTAAAAATATGTTAGATTTTAAAGGCATTACAATTCCAAAAATACTGCAGTTGCAAGTTAGAATACATATTACTGTCCGCACCATATGGATATTTGATGCATTCTTTGTGCATGTCCATACACATGTAGCAATAGAATGTTATATATGTCAAAATACATTTTATAAGACTGACAGGAATATGTACAAAATGTAATGCTCTTTTCAAAGGTTGTTATTAAATCCAGAGAACTATAAACATAAAATGAAAATATAAATTATTTATATACTATAGTTGACTCTTTACATTCTCAAAACACTCTCTAAATATAACTTATTTTCAAAAAATCTTCAGAGATATTAGCACATTTACATTTTACATTTTAATTTTAATTTACATTTAGCTGAAATACAGTCATTTAATGCCCATTACTCCAGAAATAAAAGGAACATACATCATGAAAAAATAATAAGTTTGGAGCATCTTCCAAATTACACTCTTTGTTCAAAGTAATGTGGAGTAAATACTGTACTATAGAAAATGGTTTTACAATCACTCCATTGTCAGATATAGGAAATTCTCTACTTGTCTATGCTACTAAGCCAGATACAGGAATGGTTCTACATTCACATTTGCACTGAATCAAGAGTAGGCAAGAGGACATGTCACTCCCATGCTATGAATAGACATGGGGAAAAAATACATATATGAATATTTTAGATAAATCAATAGAAGGTGTATCATTAAAAATACACCTGCAGTTGTAACATACAGTTGTAATCGAAATTATTCAACCCCCATTGCAAATCAGGTTAATTGTCAAAATGTATAGACTAAGTGTACCTGTATTATATACAGATCCAATGGTTTCTGACTGCCATTGCTATGGCACAGAATTTGGCCACCTTCCTAAAGACTTAACTCAGTTGTTTAATAGGAAACACATCGTTGCCTATTGGAGCTGGTCCAGATAATTTGACATTAGCTCTATCCTCCAAGGATAATATATAGGGCATTTCAAAAGTCCTTGTGCAACTGTCTCAGTTCCAATGTCTGAACATATGCATAATTGCTCTAGATAAGGGTTATTGAATCTCCCAGTCAATACTATTGAAGCCAGAGCATCTAAGTGTGCCAGTATAAATGCCCTCCTATATGAAGGATCAAGTACACAGTAATAATATTGTGGATAATGAAAGATCGATACATGAGTTCTTTGTAGCAGAGCTGTGAGATGTTATGTCCATCCTTTTTTACATCAAGGTTGAAAATTCTGTTTGACCTTGCACCAGACTTTGTTTAAGCCCAACTTAGATATGAATTGGGGGAGGGGATGGTGAGCCCACAGTAGACCACATCTGATGTTACTTATTTCTTTGCTGGAGAATTGTATTGGTCAATCAATACCAGATGGACTAGGGAGTTACCCCCATAGATTTATTTAAGCCAGTAGTTCACCTGGCAGAGCCTCAGGCAAGCCTCAACAGAGCACAACCAACCTCTAATGAGAGAAGTATATCTGTGAATTCAAGAGCCAGGAATTTAGACAGAGGCCTCAGGAATTTGGACTGAACTGCTTCTACCACAAGGATATTCTTATGCACACAATGCTGTGTACCATGCAGCAAAACACTTAGCACTTTAGCTTTGAAAAGTTGAGTTGTTGCAGGCATATGGTTATCTCTTAAAGCATGTGTATCTGTCAAGCCCTTAGAGGCAGGCAAACAAGAACCACTTGGATTTCTGGAAAGATCTTTATTGATAGGAGGTATTAGTATTGGTCTCTGTCCCATCTTATATTAAACAAAATCAAGGTAATTTACAGTTTCTTTCTCACACTTCCCAGGACAGTGAAATCTCTTCTGAAAGTTTCTCCTTAAGGGTTTGCTCTTTCCTTCTCTGAGGCAGTTGTATGTTCTGTTACAGACTTCCTCCCTTCTCTGTGTTCCTCCCTTCCTCTGCTAAGTATTCAATCACAGTATCTGATTATTGCTTTGGAAGCTTTTCATGCGTAGAACATAACATCTGAGGACTGGAATTTCCAGGAGGTGGAAAATAGATGCTTAAGGTATTTAAATGCCTTTCCTTGTCCAATCTGGATGTTCTTGCCTGCCCCAATATTAAGGGGAGTGAGCCAGTTTTGCCTTTCCTTCAGCAGTTAAGGCACCAGGCTAGAAACTGGGAGATGGTGAGTTCTAGTCCTGCCTTGGGCACAAAAGCAGCTGGATAACCTTGGGCCAGTCATCCTCTCTCAGCCCTAGGAAACAGGCAGTGGGAAACCACTGACTCAAAGGCATGTAGGTGAGTTGGTGCACCACTTAGTAAATTCATCCCTGTTGGTTTTTGCATGGTTGATTTCAAGCATTTTGGTCAGGCAATGTAATGCTAACACCCGAAGTTGTCATCACCACCTCACCTGGGATACACAAAGGATGGAAGCGTTGCATGCAGATCACTGTTGTATAAGCCATCCTGTACTCTGGACTTGTAGACAATGACTTCAGTATCAGCTAAACTTTTCAGTAGATTGTTTGCAGTGATCGAATTTTGATTTGCAGATCTGGCCAGTTTTCAGACAGTTGTGGTAGAGATTTTTTTGATCTTCCAGACCTTCCCTTCCCTTCAGCAGTTCTATCATGTACTTTCTTTTTCTTAACAATGTATCTCACAGTGGAAATGGTTAGCTGGAAGCATTTAGAGATTTTTTCTATATATTTCCCTTGCTTTGTAAGAGCAAATTATCTTCATTTTCAGTAGCTGACAGCCACTTAAAGAAGCTCATGGTAATTGAGGGTAGACAGAATAATAATCGTAACCTGACAGGTTAGAAGGGTCAAAGTATTTGTTCCCCTCTGAAATTGTCTTTACCTCATTAGTTACTGTATAGGCCTAATCACCTTTTTGGGCCTAGTTAACTTCTTTACAGTAAAAACAAAAACAAAATGGATCAACTGGAACAGTGTCCAAATTTCTGCACCTGCCATTTTCACTGTTTTATTATTTTGAATCTATAAACAACTGCATATGCTAGCATGCATTCAGATTTGCAGAAAAATACCACGTTTAACATTGTACCATGAGCTTGTGGCGACATCAGTTCCCTTGAGGATTAATTGAAACACACAGTCTGACCAGGATGCCTAATTGTGACTGAAAAAATTGCTCAACAGATTGCAAGCATGCAATATGGTTGAATAGTACCTATTTTATAAGCTGCTAGATGATGGCCACTACTTATGCAGATCTTGGGAATGGTTTTTATATTTTACTGCTTATATTAAGCTAATATAATGGGATTTATAAGCACACAAATAGATGCAGTGCCTTTCTTTACATTCTAATTTTATGAATGTTTATTCAGAAGGATGCATTATAATGATAATGTTCAATACGTACTTATTACAATGATATGGATGCTGCCTGATCCATCAGACTGAATGAGTATTAATTTTATGGCATAATTTGTCTCTTAATTACCATCCTCTCACCCATCCCCTTTGTATTGGTTGCTATGGAAGTTATGATATACAATAATGTATAATTCAAAGTCCTATTCAGAAAATATTCTTCAAGAACTGTTTGTGTGTCCTTCTTTCTCTCTTTCTAACTGCACTCACGCAAACATATATTATTCTTCAGAAGAGACAAGCTAACATAAGGAGTGCTTTGTGAAATTGTAGTTTCTCTGTAATAAACCTTTCACTGGAAGGCAATATCCACAAAGGTTGCTTGGTGTTAATTTTTTCTTCATGCTGTGCCTTTTTGTCTCTTGATTGTAGAAATGTGTACCAGTGAATTATAAGTAAATATTATCTAGAGTGTTCCAAGTACCAAGATTTCTGCTCTTTCTCTGTATTGGTTTTGTTCATTTGCATTATAAGATAAAAGACTTTTAAAAGTAAAAGTGGCCCTGGGTGGGGAAAAAAAACTTGTTTGACATAGAGTGGAAATTGTTGCTGTGTCAACTCACACCCATTTAAGAAAAAAAATTCTCATGCCGACATGCAGTATTTTAAATAATTTAAAAGTTTTTTACAGCAAATATTAACAGTCATAATGACTGCAAAGGGCAAAAAAGACATATGAAAGTATGTATGAAAATGCAGCAAGGAAGCACGTTAATCCTTACATCTTTGTCCTTTCACCATTATCCATGTGAATAGGCAATCTATGTGTATGCATGCAAATTGTACACATAAAACCAAACTAAGATTCTCCAATAAGCAACTCAATTGCTATGTTCCTAGGCTCTGGGCAAAGAAATCTGCATGTTGAGATGCCTGATTAGGGCACAGTTTCATACATAAGAGGCAAGGAACATTGTGTCATCCCACAACTAACATCTTCCCATGCTGAGCAGGATGTCTGTGAGGTCAGAGGCAGTGTCTACTTGGTTAGGATTCCTGATGTTACAAAACATTCAAACAAGCTCAAATATAAGCTTCTGCCAGCCTCTCTGTTCAACACAAGGTCAGGCATATTGGGGTGGTGCTGGTATATTCCCATTTTTCCTTACCCTGTTCATATACAGTGCCTGAATACAGGAATAGAATTACAGGAATTAATTGAAGGCAGACATAGAAATAATGTGTGTGATCTCATAGCTCTTAATATACATTACTTGCATACTGTTTCAAGCCAAATCACTGGCCAGAGTTCAATATATCCCAATGGTAAATGTTTTATATTACAGTGGAATAACGTGTGTGATACAGTGTGGTGATTCTAACTACAGATAAAAATAAAATAGCTGAGGCTACAATTGCAGAAGCATGCTGGTCAGGATTAAAGAAGAAAGAATTAACATTTTTTCTTCATACCACTTTTCTACTGAAAATCCTCACAAAGCTGTTTCACCTCCATCGATGAAAATACACAGATACTTTCCTAGGAGAGAAAGAAGCAGAGGAGGGTGGCATAGGTTGCATCATTTCCTGGGAATCTGATCTTTTCCCCAAATGTGTTTGCAATTGAAATCTCAAGATTTGCTGAGTAAAGATAATACATCCCCCAAATAAAATCTTCATGACAGGAAGAGTCTATCTTATCCTGTATTTTGAAGGATCAGTAAATAAAAGGAAAAGGCAGAGAACCTAATTCATTTTATCTTATTTAGAATATATTGCAAGAACGCAAAAATACATTAAAAAAAGCATATTAACAATCAAGCCATTAAAAAGAATCAAGTAAACCTTACCACAAGCCTTTTTTCTCCTCTGTCTTAAGAGGGATGATCAGTTTTACTAATCCAGCAACAGCCTTTATATAGTTATGTTGGAAGAAATTAAGATCTCTCCCTGCCTGCCATGTTGTCTCCCCCCAGAACACTGTCTTCCTGCAATATTGCCTTCCCCTTGAGCGAGGTAAAAGATTAAAAGTTAGAAAATAGAATGAGTTCAGTGCAAAAGGGGATGCCAGAGATTAAAATGTGTAAGGAAGCCCAGCTGTTTAGACAAAGGATTCCCTTCAGATTTAATCAAAGACCTTAGAAAACAAAAAGTTGCTCATTCACAGAATTTAGCAGAGCCCATTCAGGTGAACAGCCAAACAGATCAACATAATCAAATAACAAAAGATTCCTTCCATGGTGAACAGTTCAGGCTAGTATACAATGCCACAGCCCTTCAAGGAACCTGAACTAGCAGAACAGGAAACACAAACAGCAGGGGGCCTGACCACTGAGTGCTTCCTCTCTGAAATCTGGTAAACTGCACTTTTCTGAGAAGTTCTTAGAGGGCGGGAACACCTTTGCATAACAGCAGCAAGCTCTCCTATATAAAGGGTTTGTGGGGGAAATACAGGTGTGGCCACCTCCAACCAGCATACTCTGTACATTTCCATGCTCTTGGAAAATAAAATCACCTCTGTTCAAGCAACTGCCTCCGTATCTTCATTCCCACCTCGGAATGGACCCTGGTAAGATTTCCTTCCAACAGTTAAACGGAGTTTCTTATCAGCCTACACATCACCAACTATTCACTACTAAGTTAAAATTCATAAAATTCATTGGTACATGTTTGAAGTACATTTGTTCAAATTCTAAAGGGGAAAAAAAACCCAGCAACATTTCTCACAACTTTGCTTTTAGCCTGTAGTTACAAGTTTTAGTATAGTTTCTTTGACTTAATGACCTTATCTGCATAAAAATCCAAAAAACACCAAAATCCAAAAATGCCAGAGAATTCCTGGAAGCCTGGCACTCAGACAAAGCAGCCATCAACAGACACATAGAGGTAAACAACATTTACATACCATTCAAAAGAGACAATAGAAAAGCCAAAAGACCAGTACACTCCCTTGCCAGCAGTCAACACCCAGATATGCAAAAATCAACTCTAGGATTAACACCAGATGAACCATCAAAAAGCACAATACACCCTAATCAAGGAACGATTAACTCAGGCAATCAACCAAGCAGCAAACAACAGCCCAATCAAAGAACTCCCAAGGAGAGAACAACACCCCTACCAACACAAGCAGGGCAAGCCACGGTATATAAACTGAGAGCAAGGCCCATGCCCTCTTCGCACTGAAGATGTTGCCTAGTCTGGCAATGAAACGTCTGCAAGAAAACAACAAGGCTCAGAGAGCACCAAGGACTCCACAGTTCAACCCTGAGCTACAAATATCTGCTTCGATTGCTAGTGAAGTTTCCAACTTAAGTCATCCTATTTCGCACTTTGTAATAGGTCTCCATTACCAGTTTTAGGGTCTCACCAGGATATATTTATTTTTCCAATGCACAAATATATAAAATTGTCCGTGTCCTACATAAAAGATGTTGATCATGGAAAGATTAATCTGCTGCCATCTCTAACTCCTTGAGTCTCACGTAGCCCTGTAAGCAAACTGAGCAATGCTGCTTAGGAATCAGTCACTTTGCTTCTTTTTCAAAGAACCATTAACCACATTACTGAGCATATTTAAGCCTGCGGAAATGAAATCAACTCTCTGGTAATGTGAGGCTACCACTGAGTCATGAGGAAACTCTGGGATAGACATAGTTTAATATATTGTACCGCATCAACCACTGATCAAAGCTGACAGCTTCTATTTAATTTGAATACTCTTGATTTTTTAGCATTCCCCTTGGATGTATTTTTTTTTAATTTGACGCCCATTTGTCCAAATAATATTTTACTGCAGATGCTCAAATTATTGCTCATGGAAATACTAGAACATAAAAGTTTACAGTATTTAAATAGATTGCTGTTTGCATTATATATTATTTCATAACTGTATTTTATTAGTTTGTAATGCAGAAGAATTTGTCATCCAGCAGGGAAAAATCCATTACAGTTTCTGAAAGAGGGATTTTATTTAATGCTATCCCACATCTGTTTATGGGTTGCAGAAAAAGAGAAGGAATGAATTAATTCTCCTCACTTTCTCTGCCCTCAAATAGGTGATAAGTGATCTGAATGGGATGTTTGCTGCTGGATAAGGAAGTGTGCGTAGCAGCTTTCTGCTATTCTTCTGTTGAAATGGATTGGAGCCACAGAATGCAATCAACCAAAACAGCTGCTGTTCAGTCTGCTGGGCCTCCGTGAAATAAATGGTGATTGTATATAAGCAGTGCTTGTGGAGTAACTCTGAATAAAGCTAAGGTGAAACCTCCTTTAAAGTGCTTTCTGCTAGTCATAGAGTATGTACTTTTCAGCATGGCATGAAAAGATTTTTGTTTAAAAATAATACTAACTTATTTTTAAAAACAAAAAACTGTCTAATCTCAAATGCTTGCATAATTAAATTGCCTGTAGTGCAACTTGCTCCATTATACTGCATTAGAATACAGGTAGTCCTCAACTTAATGACCACAATTGGGACCGGAACTTTGGTTGCTAAGCAGTGCAGTTGTTAAGTGAGGCATCATGTGACTGCACCCGATTTTATGACTTTTTTGCCACGGTTAAGTGAATCAAGTGATCGTTAAGCAACTCTGGCTTCCCCAATTGATTTTGCTTGTCAGAAGCTGTCTGGAAAGATTGAAAATGGTGATCACCTGACCCTGGGATGCCGCAACTGGCATAAATACACACCGGTTGCCAAATGCACACATTTTGATCATATGACCACGGGGACGCTGTGATGGTCATTAGCGCGAGGACCAGTTGTAAGTCATTTTTTTCAGTGCCATTGTAACTTCAAACAGTTGCTGAACGAATGGTCATAATTCGAGGACTAGCTGTAAGTGATATCAGGTCCTGTATCATTATCAGCTTCTCTTTTGATATGGGCAACTTGAAAAATCATACTTCTTCCATTTTTAACAAGGCTAGTGAGATGAAGCCAAGCGGAGTTGGCTAGTTTGCAAGCAGCTCAATCGGGTGTCAACAAAGGGGGTCAAAATAAATACAGTAGTCACAACCATGCAAAACCCCATTGCTTTTTTACATGCCTCACATGACACAGGTAAAAAGGGGAGTAACTTTGACTGTGTGCTTGGGACTTGACTTTGTTTATACCATCTTGACTTTTTTGATACCCCCAAGTTCAAACAAGTTGCTGAAGTTGAGAAGACATATCCTGTTCAGCAGTTTTACAACAGCATGTGGAAAGCAATTTGTCCCAGTACTATCTGACTTCTGTTGGGCACATAGCTGAAATGCCATCAATGCCCAAATGATGCCACCATGTAGTAAAGAGCAGTCATAGCTTCCCTTTCCATTAATCTGTGCTTCTGTTGCAAGTGTAAAGCTCCAGGTCCTGCTACAGACATCCCTTCCTTGGATTCTTTACATAATAAAGTTTTACACAAGAAATATATTTTCTGGGTGTATTTTTATAGATAATTATTGTGCCAAATGAGCACAGCTCATTTTGATTTAATTTATTCTGCTCTCCAGTTCTCACAATAGGTAACTTCACTCAAGTAACATACTGGCTATGTGAAAATGACATAGTAAAATGTAGTGCTTAGTATGCTAAGATCTACTCTGACACAGTTTTCTAATCTTGTATGCAAAGTAATGTGCATGATCATAACTGTGGCAGGCTTATTTCCATATCTGGGCTTTCTGGTAGGACAACAACCCTCAAATGATAAGGCTGTACCCCTACTGGCACTTAACCACAGCAGAATCATTCCTTGACAACAGCAATCCCACCCACCCACCTTTTTCCCCATGATAAAAATTGTCTTCATCTCTTTGCCCTTGCATAAATAAGACAGGCTTAGGTTGTCCTGCAGTTGTGTTAGAGTAGAGCTTTCTTTCTTATTCCAAGGTGTAAAATCTATTATGCTTTGCTATCCTGATATTGGGGGTGAAATCAGGTGAACAGTAGTGGGACTGATCAAAGAGGTGCCTACTGGGTGTATCAGGCTGATGTGTGCTTGCCCCTCTCCTCTGGTCCCCAGTCAGCCTCTTCTACCACTGTCTGCTATTCACTCCTTAAAATCTGGTCACAGCAGCATGTAAAACATAAAAAAAAAAATCTACTGGCTTATGTGGCTGGGGCCTAAAAGAGCATAACTGTGATACAGCATAACAATGAGATGCCTTTTGTCTCCAGAATGCAACACAAAGGCATCTGCAGTATGGCAAGTGGTAACTGCACTGAAAAAGAAAAGGATTAAATAAAAGTGGTCTCTTCCATGTACTGCAGCAAGCAACTCAGCTCTGTTTATGATTCTTCCCCCCCCCCCCACCCCTGACTGGATTCATTTTGTTAGGTCTAAAGCAGGGTCCCCAAACTCTTCAGCTCATCAACCCCTTCATGAAGTTTCAGATTGTTCATTGATCCCCAAACATTTATTATAAGAAAATAATTTAATAAATACTACTTTAACTAATAGTACTACAAATAAATAACAACAACAGATAGTCCCATCAACCCTTGGGGGTCAATATTGACCACTTTGGAGGACCCTTGTCTAAAAGAATGGCCTAGAGATCCCTCACAGAACCCTGGTTCAAACCCCGCCCTTTCTCCCTGCAATTCCATGACTGACAGATGTTTCGTCTGCTGGATGGTGAGGTATGTGAGGATACTTTGATTTCCAAAGACTGGACACACCACAGTGTAGGAGCACACATCTTTCTTAACAGTAGGCTGTTGCCCTGAGTTAATTCCACCCTTGTAGGCTTTGCAAGTTGATGTAGCCATGTAAATAAGTCTTTGATGGGTAGTCCTTATAACAAATAAAAATCTTGAAAGTTTGTAAAGTGGCACATAGCCTTTGCCTCCCTCCAAAGGTTCTTGCACTTGCTGGGATTAGGTGCTGCCTTAGCGTGGTTGCTCCTCTTCTGGGTGCTGCCGAGCCCCAGGCCAAGCTCCAAGCCAAGCTCCAGGCAGGAATCACACAGCAATGGGCTGCTTACTGTAGCTTCTGGTCCTGACACTTGACTGACAACCCTCTTGCTTGCTTGTAATAGTTGTACCTTCCCAGGCATTGCTTCCCGTTTCCTTGTCTGCTTGTTGTCCTCATATCCTCCACCTTTTCTCTTACACACCCCCACTTTTGTAGGCTAAGGGCCTGGGTGGGCTGAGGCTGCCTGTGGATGTCGGCATGTTCCTAAAAATGCCAGGTGGTGGCTCAATTAGCCAGACACCTGGAATGCCAGTGTGGAAGCTTGTGAGTAAACTCTGTGAGTGGGGGTTAATGGGTGAATGAATGAATGAGCCCATCTCCTCTCAAGTTTTCCTTTGGGAAAAAGCATGAGTTGAGCTGAGCCTTGGGTAGTGGTGGTGGGAAGCGTTTTTGCCTGGCTGCAGCTGGTTTTCCCAAATGCAGAGAAGCAACCCCAGCTTCATTCCCTCACAAGGTATTGAAGAGGGAATGCAAAAAAAAAATAAAGGACTACTTTGCCCATAATGCACTGCATCCATAATATCAGGACAATGTAACCTGGCAGTACTCCAGACTTTTCAGACGTAACAGAGACAGGACAGGGATTAGCAACAGAGACAGTTAATATCGTGCCAGGATAATTGTCTGCCATCTCAAGAATAAATGGATAGTAGTGGGAAAATTCCCTACATACCAATATAAATTAGACTTTTTTTTCACTAGTAATGCCAACTTGCCTTAATAGTGTTAGAAAATCAAACCATACAATACACAAATATGAAGAAAACACAACACGTAAATAGTTGTGCTAGTTTTCTCTTTGTATGCTGTATGAGATGAATTATACACCTACTGTAGAAGGAAAACTATTTCAAATCATCTAAGACATCATTCTATCTCTCAGTAAACATAGTTATGTGAGGTCACTTTAGAGACAGCAGTGGCAAACAGTGATAGGTTTCAGAAGTGCTAATTTGAAAAATAATAATATTCTACATGGGATTATAAAGAAATCATGCTAGACAAAATTAATTGCTTTTTAAATTGAATTATACAATTAGCCAATGGAGTAAATGGTCTGCATGTTAAATAAATAAACTTTAATATAGCTTTTGACACAATGTCACATGGAATCTTGCTTGGAAAATGAACTGGAATCAAATTTGAAAGTCCTTGCTATCAATTTTAGGCCCTTAATATAACCTTCTGAGCCACAGCAAATTTCTGGTTTGTAGGATCTACTCTGTTTTTATCCACCAGCCTGAGCCTGATGTAAAAACATGGGCATACCATTAAAGAATTCTGATTAAGAACTAGGCTGAGCCCTTAAACTGACTGGACTTACAGTCTTTTCAAACAATAGTCCATTATTGGGTCAGCCCAGATTCTCTTCGTTTCATCAACAATTAACAGCAGGGTAATTTTGTTGTTTCTATTGGAAGGAGGAAGGTTGAGGCTGCCAGGATTGTTGTTGCTAAGCAATGCAGTTTGGTGTGGTGGTTAAGGCATCAGGCTAGATACAGGGAGACCATGAGTTCTAGTCCTGCCTTAGGCACAAAGCCAGCTGGGTGACCTTGGGCCAGTCACTCTCTCTCAGCCCCAGGAAGGAGGCAATGGCAATCCGCATCTGACAAACATTTCCAAGAAAACTGCAGGGACTTGTCCAGGCAGTCTCCGAGAATCAGACACAATTGAATGGATAAAAAAAAATTGGGAGGAGGAGGAACCAAATAGAGCTGCCATTCTACTGCAAATCGCACTGATTTCCCAGCCAGAACATCTGGTTGTGGAAAACAGTAGTAGTCCAGCCCATGTTGGGGATACCAACTTGGCAAAGGCTGACCTAGAGCATGGCCCTATGTTTTCCCTACTATATGCATCAATCTGCTTTGCCCTAGGTCGATGTTGTGCTCCCTTGCTCTCTCTCTACTTTGACAGCCAAATAGCCCCTACAGGTAGACCTCACTTTCCAACTATTCATTCAGTGACTGTTCGAAGAGGCACTTACGACCGGTCCTTGAAGTTCTGGGTGTCGCAGCACCCCTGCAGTCACATTCAGGTGCTTGGCAGCCAGCTTGGACTTACCACAGTTGCAGCAAAGTCAATGGGGAAGCCAGCAGGGAAGGTTGCAAGTTGCTCTGGTAAGTTCCTCTGGCCTTCCTGCATTGCACCATCCATCCCCTGGCCTTCCTGCATTCGCAGCATGCTGTGCCATCCATCCCCCGGCCTTCCTGTGCTCACACACGGCCTGTGCCAGCCCTCCCAGGGCCTCCCCCAGCCTCTTCCAACTCACAAGCAGCAACCCCCACCCTCCTGCAGCACCCTTTACTTGGGATTCCTGTCTCTTCCCACTTAACAACCCATTGGTGTTACAATAACAACTGGGACTGCCAGGATTGTTGTCGCTAAGCAATGCAGTCATGTGATGTTGCACTTTATGGCCACATTGCTTAGCGATGGCAATCCCAGTCCCAATTGTACATCTTTTCAGCTAGATCTGTACTTACACTATTTAACTGTCATGCTATTCAGTCCTCACTTAATTAGCTTGCTAACAGAATTGACCAGATCAGAAAATGAGATAAGGTTAGTTTGGCAATGCCTGTTCTTAACAAATACATGCTGATTTCTGGTACTTACTGCACTGTTTTTAAGGTGCTTATAGATCAATCTTTTAGAATCAGCTTTAGAATCTTCCAGAGTATTGATATCAGATTCACTGGTCTTTAGATCCATGTGTTTTCCTTTTCTTTGTTTTAGAAAATAGAGACAATATTTGCTATTTTCCAGTCACCTGGCACTTCAGCAGGATTTCTCAAAGATAAGTGCCAGTCATCTGGCATTTCAGCCAGACCATTAAGTACTTCCTGAAGTACTGCAGGATACAATTTATCTTGCATTCCGACCTTGTTCGTTCTATCTATCTATCTATCTATCTATCTATCTATCTATCTATCTATCTATCTACCTACCTACCTACCTACCTACCTACCTACCTACCTACCTACCTGGTGTTGAGCCTGTGTCATGATCACCGTTGCGATGCTTGTGACATCGCAACGGCTCGCATGACAATGCAGGGAAATGGGTCCCTGGCGGATTAAGGGAAAAGGCAACTAGGTAACAAAAGAGAGCAACAGGTGCTGGCAACAAAGTATCAACTCTAGCCAGCAGCATGGAAGAGAAAGATACAATGTTGCAAAGAAAGCAATTGACAAGACCAGACCAAGAGGCGCGCCCGAGCTGTCAAAGAGATTACGAACCTGATCGTCCGGCAATGAACCATCACCGCCCAGGGAAGCAATCGAGGAAACGCCCGGAGCACAGGAGGGGCTCCACGACCCCTCACCTACCGACGACGGAACCGGCGGGGCTCGGGGCGCACCCGGAGTAAGGAGGGGTGGAGCGCTGACTGGCGCGGGCTATTTAAATCCCATTCCGGCACGCTCCACTCACTCTCAGCTTTCTTAAAGGGCACACATACTGTCACTCAAATAAATCCAGAACCTAAGCCTATGCTAGCGTCTGTGTTTTTACTGGGTAGCAGGCAGAGCCTGACAGCCTGTGGAAGTATATATGCAATAAATATATACACAAACATGTGTTTCCTTTCATTCCTGTTTTTGTTAACTATCCAAATTTCAAATTCCAGGCACTGTTTCAAGATGTTTTCAGGTGATGTAGCAGTTATGAACTTACCTTACTTTAATGGTCTGATTGTTTATGGGCCTCAAGAGAAATAGAATGCAAGACAATATATTGAATTCAAAAGGCCTGTTGTCTTGCATTCTATTTCTCTTGAGGCCCATTAACAATAGGAAGGAGATACCAGGTGATCACATTCCTACTAAATCTGGAAAAGTCAAGAAGTATAAACACCTTGTAATGAGAATAATTATCACATTTTAATAAATACACACTTCACATTTACATTTATTATGCAGCGGGTTCTAATTCTACTTGTGCAAGGAGGCTGTATTTGAAGTTCCCAGCTTCCTTATATAATTAAAATCCCCAGAATTCCCTGAAGTTAACCTACTCGCATAATTTAAATAAATGGACTTAACTGAAAGTAACAATTTGGATACAACCTGATCTCTTTTAAAAAGATTGACCCCAAATCCTTATTGAAGAGTAGAGCTGTGTTCACATATATTTGTTCAAACTTAGGTTTCATTGTTGCAACAAAAAGAATCTGGGTGAACAACAAGGCTGATGACCGTCACTGGTAGTGAGACATGGCCAGTGTAACTTTGTGATCCTCACAGATAGTGTGAACATGTGAGAAGGACATGTGTACCCCCCCCCCCATAATACTATACAAACAGAAATATTGTGTTAGAAATAGGCACGATTTTACTTGTCACATTCATATTCGACTTAAATTCAGGAACTCAAGGCAATGCAATTTGTATTGCAGTGTAATTCTGCTTTTCAATGGCAAGTTTTGTTGCTGGTAAATGCTGCATATGAAATCAAGCCTTTTAAAATTCTTCTAAAACCTTTTTGCCATTTATGTATTGCTTTGTGTTGATTAGCATCTATTATTCTCACTGTAGTTGTTACTTATCTTTAACCTTTCTGATAAACTGCACTCTGTAGAGATATTTGCAGTCTTGTATGATTGCTGAAATACATTTTCAAGTCAACAACAGCACAGCCTATTAAAAATACATAGCAAAAGTTAAATGTGCACCATCCACTCTGCATTAAAAATAAACTACGGAGACACTTTGGATTGGTAAATAAACTACCAATTATGTTATTTTTTGTTAATTATTTATCTACAGTTAATTGTAAGTGTGGGCATTTCTTCAGATAATTAACTAATTATATGTGCAGTTGTGAAAACGTTTAAGCAGGGCCTATTAATAGGCTAAGAGAAAATATTTCTCTCTCTGCAGATACCAATCTTGCCTTTTGACTGAGCACAAAGGCTCCTGATTCTCCTCTAGACTTCACAACACAGAAATCATGCTGGCTGAAGTTGAGGTGAGCACTCTTTTTGAAACTACTGGGATGCATTTCCCTTATTTTCCCTTGTTTACTTTACCTGCCCCACCTCTTCTTCCTCTGCTCTGAATTTTAATTTGTAAAGACCTTTGGGCAGGCACTCAGCCTCTTCTTAAAGATGCAACCATCTTCTCAAGTTTCTGTTGACATTGTGCTCTAACAGGAAGAACAAAAATAAAACACACAGGCCCAAGCATAACTATTTTTTAATGAACAAACTGTAAAAACTACTGACAAACTCTGCTGTTAGCTACAGCTCTCTGTAAATACATGAGCTGCAGTGGGCCAAAAATTATTATTGAGATATAGTGCCTCCTAGCACATTAACACTTTTAGGCATCTGTTTTCCCAAATGCTAAGGGGAATACATGAGTGACTTTGTTCACAGTAATTATCCTGTTCTGGCTTCTAAGACAACTGTGAGCTTCTTAAGTTCAGGCTGTAGATGCTCCATATAGCAGGGGACCACAAGCCAGAACAGAAGAGGTTGAAGGTAAGGTGTGCAGGCTGTGATGATTGGGTATCAGAGCTGTTGATCAAAGCCTGGTAATGCAAGGCAACTCCTCCAGTTTATACTCCTGAAGAGAGAGGAATTTGGAACATGTAGGTGGAAAGATGGTCAGAGAAATATGGCGTGAATATATTTGGTGCCAGGGAACGCAAGTATCGACCAACTATAGATATGCTGTAATATTAAAGGAAATTGTTTAGAACCCATGGATTAATGTTAATTCAATTCCTTGCCTAAATCTTAATGAAGTGACTGCTGCTCTATTTCTTCCCCGCGCTCCACTTAGTCATGTTACCTCAGATATGTATAAAGAAATTGAGAAGAAAAATAAAAGATTTTCCAAATTAGGAAGGGCATTGGTGGTAGCAGCACAAGCCATAGATCTGCCTATCTCCCTCATATGGGGGACTCTGGGCGGTTCACAATAAAACAGTTTAAAATTCAATAAAATCATAAATAGTATCATTAACCCATTAATATCAATATAAATAAATAAATATAAAATGTAATGAGATCCAAGTAATGGCAGATCTAATACTACCCAAAGGGGAACAAGACTGGCCTCGGCAGAACTAGGGAGCTAACCAACCCCAAGAGTGGCTCTTCCTCTCCCCACTCCAGGCATGGTGACAAAGCCAGGTCTTCAATCGTTTCCTGAAGTCCAAAAGAGAGGAGGCTAGCCTCACTTCCGGAGGAAGGGTGTTCCAAAGGGCGGTGTCCTAACAGTCAGGAAACCACACTGAGACGAGGAATAGGTCTCTAGTGATTGTTACTGCTATATAAGACAGAAAATCCTAACAAACCGAAGAAGCGTGGGAAAAACCCAGACAGATAAACCCCAAAAGTCAAGGCGGGTCTGATCTGTGTCTCTTTGAATAGCTGCTTAACTCCTCAGTACTACGCATGCATTTTCCCCCCTGGATAGGGGCCCCCTCCTGCTCACCATCAGTGCTCATGACAGGCGGGAGCTGCTGCAGAGAAGGCCCACCTCCTGGACCCCACCAGATGGAGTTCTCTTGCAGATGGGGTCCTCAACATGCCCTCTCTGCATGAGCGGGTGGGACGGGTTGATGTAACGGGGATGAGATGGTCCCTTAGGTAACCTGGACCCATGCCATGTAGGGCTTTAAAGGTGATAACCAACACCTTGAATTGGACGCGGAAGCAAACTGGCACCAGTGCAGCTCACACAGCAATGGGGTAATATGTGCTGATCTTGAAGCACCCAAAATTGCCTGCACCACAGCATTTTGGACTAGCTGTAGCTTCCGGATACTCTTCAAGGGTAGCCCATGTAGAGCACATTACAGTAGTCTATATGAAAGATGACCAGGGCATGAGTGACTGTTCGAAGGGCCTCTCACTCCAGGAAGCATGCACAAATCCCAGGGGTAGGTTCCAGCTCTATGGTGGAGAGGGCCTGTGTTCTACCTGCTCCATGTTTCTGAGTGAGGTTCCCTCCATCTGTGTAAGAGATTGCTAGATTTTACAGACATGGCTGGCTGGGGAATTCTGGGAGTTGAAGTCCACACATCTTAAAATTGCCAAGGCTGAAAAACACTGTGTTAGACTGTGCTTCAGGGAATGGAGTTTGATAGGTATATTTTCTCTCTATTTTCTGTGGCAGATCTTTATTCCATAGCAGAAATTGTCTGAAGTTGTTTTTTTTTTTAGCAAAGCAGTCTTTTTAGTAGGTCATTCTCTTTTCCAACTGCTGCAGGAAAATAACATTCTTCTCATGCGTTGATTTTTTAATTAAATCTTTTTTATGCTAATATCTTTGGCATGCCTTCATGAATATGCATGACAGCAATAGGTGTAAACTTTTCATGGCTCATTGTTCAGCCTGAAAAGCCATAAGCAGCCTACTAGCAAAATATAATATTTTTGCTTTTCATCTTAAAATAAGAATAACTTGTTTTTTGCTTTGACACTTGCTTCAGACCAGCACAATGGGTCATATCTTGAGGAAACCACCTTGATAGCTTCCAAAGATTGTGCACAGTTCTTGCATTAACTTCATCCTTTCAATTTGAAGAAGCATTTAAAATTTCTCTTGCTTTTATCACATCTTCACATTCTTTGAGAACAAAGGCAATTATATATATGTACCCTAAGTAACAAATGTAGTAAAGAGGCCTTTTTAAAAAATAATAGTTACAATATAGATGCATGAACCTTTATTTGGAAACATAGGCCTTCTATTATTGAACACAAAGGGAATTGTGGGAAACAAACATTGAAATATTTTTGCTGTTTCCCCCCTTTTGTTCATGAATAAATTTGAGAAAATCCATAGATCTGATTCTTAAAAGCAGCCAAACAATGAAGACATCATCTTGAAAAAAAGTTGCTTGTTTCTGAAGTTTTGAATTACGAAGAAGTCTCCTGCTGCAGACCTCATGACATCCCTCAAAACTTAGAGCATAGTGAAGTGTTCAGCGGAGAAAAAGTAGAGCTAGGACACATTTCCCTGCTCCTCTTACTGACATGTAGCCTTAAAGATGATAATTAAGTGATAGTGAATTTTGTGGGAAGGCTTTGGTCTGTTCTTCAATGAAGGTTGGTAAGGAAGAAGCAGTGTGCTAGGCGAGAGAGGAGAAAGCAGGGATACGTTTAGCCCCCAATTAAGAGTTGGAAGTACCCCCAAAAACAAAAAAGAAGTCCAGGTAAATTGAAATCTGAAGAATGAAAAACCGATTCAGTTGTCTGTTTCTCAACTAAAAACATATAAAACTCCATTTAAAACCATACTAAGTGTTATTTTATATCTGTTGGAGTCTTTGTTATATTTCTGTGTAATTTCATTGGGTTTTGGTGGGGGGAGGTGCATTTGAATAAACCTTCAGAGAACCCAACCTGTGCTATTGTCCTTTAAAAATAGTTTACTGTTACTGGGAGCAGTTCAGTGCCATCTTTTGTCAGCCAGAATCTTATAACATCCCTTTCAACAGCAGTTGGTATGGAATGTAAGTGGTAGATTCCCATTGTATTCTTGTCGTTGTGCTCTTTGTAATCAAGATTGTGGGCTTCCCAGGAGCATCTGGCTGGTCACTCTAGAAATGAATAGTTTGATTTAATTCTGCCTGGTTTTTTGACATGAGATGTAAAGTTTACTAGCATGATTTACATTCATTTTAGTTGTATATAAATGTATAAGTGCTTACAATTTTATATTGTTACCAAAAACATGATAAAGGCTTATTCTGCAGGCAGTGAAAGAAGAATAGCATTCAAAGTATATATTTATGTTTAACTGATGAACATATGAATTACCATATGTTGTTTAAAGAAAAGGCTATTTACAAAGTTTTCTTTTTAAATTGAATTTAAACCTGTAACATATCTAAACTGAAATAGTCTCAGAAACATGTAAATATACCATAAAATAGAATTTGATTATTAAAAATTCATCCCCAAATTCACATAATATTCATCTAATTGAATCAATTCAAGTTGTAATCCTAAAGCATGTATGCTTGGAATTTACTCAACTGAATTCAGTGGGAATATATTGGTGAACACATACACAATAGTCTATCATAAACTGGACTTCTGGTGGGGACATGGTGGACATGGTGGGCTCCATGGGCAGAACTGACAATGTGGCAGGTTTTTTTGGCTCAGGCAGGTTTTTCCTGAAGCCCTGGAGAGTTTTCATGGACAGAAAATGCTCGCAATCATCCCATTTGCCCTCCAGATTGGCAGCTTGCAGCCAGAGGATCGTAAACAGCTAATCTGGTAAGAGCTGCTGGGAGGCTGGGATGTCATCATTTCCAAACCATGCTGTAGCCTTAAACAGATGCTAAGACCAACCACCCCATTTCCAAATCACCCACTTTATTTCTTTAAGTTTATGTACCCTAAGAGAGGCTTTTTACAGCAAGGAAAAGCGAGCTCTCTTGGTGCTTATCATTATTTTTGGGATTAATTTTTAAAGAAAATTCTTTTTAAGTTTTGGATTTTGCTTTCCATCCAAATATTAAGGAGGGTTGAGATTACGTAATTGTCTCCCTGTTATTATTTTTGCATTAAATTTGAAAATTTTACTATTTTCCTACATGTTGAATCTGCTGTTCTGAACTTTTAGCTTTCTCCTGCTACTTTCTCTGGGAGCTGCCATTTATCATACTTTCACTTGTAAACATCTTTTGGAAATTTTCCATTAACTCCTACATTCGCTAGTTAAGTACCTAGGGGGTGCCATAATGTAGTGCCTGAGACATGAAGGATTTTAAGCAGACTTTCTTGGATTTACTGTATGTTGTGAGCTTAAACAGATTCTTTTTGGTTTCTGTCAAGTTATTATGCAAGATATTTGGGACATTGTTGAGAGCATTAGCTCTAAAATGTGTCATCTGGCTGGGGATCTTGTGGAAAAAGTTGAAGAGCTCAACAGTGATGGAAACTTTTCTACTAACAGTGAGATTGAGGCTTTTGTTAAAATGTCAGACGACAATTGGGCAGTTGAGTCGAAGAATTTAAAGGAACAGAATGAATTGCAAGTCATGAGTGAGACTGACTTTTTGATGGAAAATTATGGAAAAGTTATCTATAGGAGGCTTTTTGCTGAGAAGTCAGAGCTTTTAAAGGGGGCAGTTGGATTGTCTGATTTCTGTATGAAAAATGCTTTGTGTGTATTGTGTAGATATGTAAATGCTCTGGTTTATTTTGAAGTGGGGTAAGGATTTAAGAATAATTATCTGGATTGCTTTTAGGGCTTGTTTGACTTCACTTCTCTGTAATGATTTGGATTACGTTTAATAGAACATAATAATAATTACTTGGTTTTAGGCTTAATATGATTAAGATTATTATAATTTTGTATTATTAATTATAATGGCAATTTATATGCTTTTTAGTTTGATCTTTATTATAGCAGACAGAAAAGTATAGAATAGAAGTAGGAAGGAAATAATTAAATAAATGTTATTTTGGGGGGGAATGGATTAGGAGGTTTGTATTCTTTCTTTTCTTTTAATATAAGGGGAAGGAGCAAATGTATTTAGTGATTTTTATGATGTGCTAATAAAATTATTTATAGAAATAATGTGATTTTGGTTTAATCTAGAATAAGGGAATGATTATGGAAATTGTTGCATATTCTTGCTTCAAAAACTTTTCTCTTTTTGTGTTTTCACACTTTTTTAGTTCTTTTTCTTTCTGTAGTTCTTTGCTTTTTTGTAGTTTTTATCTTTGTTCTAAATCTGATAAAATTCTTATTGAAAAAACAGTCTATCATAAACCTTTCCTTATTTTTCAAATTAGGTCATTACAAAATTAGGTAATTCACAGGAGAGAATTTGTTCCATTCAGAAAATTCAGCTCTGTTTTTACAATGCTCGATTCTGCTAATATCCATCACATTTTGATATATTTAATTGTGCCCTTCCCTGAACCAAAACATTGGGTTTATTTCAAGTTACAAATTAAATCAACAGCCATTAGTGCATGCTTATTTAAGAAGCACACAGAACACAAATGGCTGCAAGCCCAGTCAAGTTCTTAAAAACATGAAAGCTTGCAATCACATTTTTAGTTGATTATACTAAACATATTGTTGTATATTCCTATGTAATATTCAGTATATTAGATAGGAATATATCTAATATTATAGTGATACTAACAGTATGACCTGAAGTTATGTGTTATACAGTATTTTGCTTGCTGATTATCCTATAGGATGCATTAAAGTTTCAATTAATGAATTACATTTCTATCATATTGTAAGCAAAGTTTAATTAAACTGAAGGATGTATCAGGTGGTCAAAACTTTATTGGCTGCAAAGAGAAATTATTCTAGCAAGTTATTATTCTATGTAAGCAGGTAGATGAAAAACTGCCAATTCCTGGAAAATAATTGAGTTAGAAATTGCTACTGATGGGATTAATTTGGACAGTTTATTTTTCTCTCTACTTTTCAGCTGTGTAACACTGATCCGGACCACATAAAACAGTGTTTCTCAACCTCAGCAACTTTAAGTTGTGTGGACTTCAACTCCCAGAACTCTCCAGCCAGCAGGCTGGCTGGGGAATTCTGGGAGTTGAAGTCCACACGTCTTAAAGTTGCTGAAGTTGAAAAACACTGACATAAAATATGGATTTTCATGCTGCAACGTTTGCTACTAACCAGTAAAGAGTATTATTTAATCCTTCTTCATTGACTTTAGGATTATTTCTTTCAAGCCTAAGTATATAATTTTTACATTCAAATCAGTCTACTCTGAACAGTACTACAAATATATGCTGGAAAATTATTCATTTGTCACTTCTGCAGTGCCCAAATATGTCTGAATAAATTTGTCTAAGATATCTGTGCTGTGCTAAGCTCTATCCCTTGTCACTACCCATGGGCACTACTGTGCCCATGTTGTGTCCTTGCAACAGGGCAGGATTGGTTTGCCATTATCTTCTTCCTGGATATTGGTGGTGGTTTTTTGGTTTTTGTTTGTTTGTTTCAGTCTTCCCAGGTAGACCTGACAGGAAACATGACCAGATGAGCTAATTCCACTTTATTGTAAGGCTACATTAACAGAATCTTGCAAGTCTGAAAGGACAAATCTTCCGCTGTCTCCTTCAGAGCTCGAGAATTTAGGGAGGCCCCTTCTGAGCCTCTTTCTCCATCCATTATGCAGCTGCGGGCTATGCCCTCTCTTTTCTGATGGTTCCATAGGCAGCATCTCTTCGCCCTGTCTTTCAAGGTCTTTCTCACAGACCATTACACACATGCACACAGACAGACACAAACACAAACACATGCCTTTTTAGAAGTAAAGATCAAATACTTTCCTCATTGATAATTTCTTGTCCAATAGTTAATTTCTTGTCCAATAGATAGAATCAGGGAGGTACATAAGAATAGAAGCATTCTCAAGTAATACTTACTTGGTTTTTCTTTTCTTTTCTTTTTTAACTTCCCAGTCCTGCCATTTACTGTTGGACTCCATTTCAAAAGCTAACCAGATCCAATCTGCTTAGCTTTTTTGAGATCAGCCAATGTTGGCTATATAGTGCAACTTGTTCCAACCATATATCTAGATAGCTACTATTATGTGGAAATACTATTATGTGGAAATATGTTGGAACTTTTATAAAGGGTTGAGTTGGATGTTAATAAATAGGTTAATATTGTGGGGTAAAATTAATATTATTACATTATACAGGTATTCTTACAGGTATTCCTATATTAATACCAAATAAATATTTCCTCCAGGTTGATAACTTATGTAGTAAATATATTTAACATAGTGGACCACCAAGGTTTTCCTGATCTAATTTGAGACTATGGTCTGAGGAAGGTGACTTTAATTTATTTGATTTGCAAAAATATCTTTGGACCAATATTTTGTCTGCCACCTGCATGTAATTGAATATTACTCTGGGCTATGTTGGAAAGTTATTATCTATTTCCTTTGCAATCAGGGCAAATGCTTGGACAACATATAGTAGAAAAGGTGCTTTATTTCCACAAATGTGTGTGGTGAGAAATCTTTGGGCCATATTGGGATATAGGTTGATTTTGATAATGAGACTGTTGAATGCTTAACTCTTTGTTTTTAATATAATTTTATTGAAAGTTTTAAAAACAGGAGTAAAAATTAATACAAACTAATATAGAATAAGAAAGAAAAAAAGGAAAAGGAAGAAATAAAAGACAAAGCTAAAAGGCAAAAAGAAAAGGTAGAAGAAAAATAGAAAAGAAAGAAAAAAGATATAAAGAAGTGGCTTCTGATCTTCTTTACAGCAGTTATAAATGCAATTCTAACTTTACCTCTTTCTCTAAAGCAACATCATGACTCTCTTTTTTCTATAAACTATCCTACCTAATCGTCAAATCCATAGATAGTAAGTTCATTTTTTTTTCTGTTTTACACAAAAAGTCCATAAGGGGCTTCCAGTCAGCAATGAATGTAGATACTAGCTTTTCTCTAATCAAACATGTCAATTTGGCCATCCCAGCAAGTTTTGTCATTTTTACCAACCATTCCTCTGCTGTAGGTATTGCCAAATGTTTATTCACAGTCCCAAAAGGAAAAGTTCTGGTTTCAGTTCTACATTAATCTTTAAAATCCTCTGAATCAGTGTATGCATTTGAACCCAAAATCTTCTAGCTTTTTTGCACGTCCACCAAGCATGCTAAAATGACACTTCTTGTCGTTCACATTTTCAGCATAGATTTGAAGTACCTCTATACATTCTAGATAACTTTTCTGGTATCATACACCAATGGTACATCATTTTATAAAAGTTCTCTTTAAGGTTATAACATAGTATAACTTTCAATCCTTGCAACCACATATTTTCCATTTGTTCCATCTGTATATTATAACCAAATTTTTTAGCCCACTTTATCATACATTATTTTACTTGTTCTTCTGTTTCAAATCTCGGTAAAAGTTTATACATTTTATCAATCACATGTTCATCGTTTGTACCCAATTCTGTTACAAATTCAATCTTAGAATATTCAATACTATAAATTCTTTTGTCTACTTTGAATCTTTATGATAACTGTAAATAGGAAAACCATTGACAACTATGTCCTTCTGCCATCAGTTGTTCTCTTGATTTTATTTTGTATTCCCTTCACAGAACTCTAGTATCTCATGTTATGTTAACCATTTGTGTTTGCCTATTATTTCTTGTCTATAAAATGCTTCTTGTGCTGAAGGCCACAAACGTGTTTTAGGGCACAATCTGGATTTGTATCTATTCCATATTCTATATTCTCAATATGGCACGTCTAACGTGTCTATCATGGTGATTTTTAAAATCTACATTAACGACTTTGTTATACCACAAATATCCATGCCACCCAAATCTCAGGTCATGTCCTTCTAACTCTAGACTTCTAGAATAGAAGTCTTCTATTTCTCAGCAACACTCAGTCTTTCATCCAAACCAAACTGCAAGATGAAAAATACAATTTCAAATCAAGTAAATCCAAACCTCCTCTTTTGCATCTTGTAACACCTTATATTTAACTCATGGTTTTTTCCCTTGCCATACAAACTTAGATATATCCTTCTGCCACTGTTTAAATGGTGTATCAGTTGTCAAAACCGGTATTGTCTGAAACAAAAACATCATTTTAAGCAAAACATTCATTTTTATCACAGAAATTCTCCCCAACAATGACAATTGTAATTTCTCCCATTATAACATATCTTTTTTTAATTTCATTCCATGTCTTAACATAATTATTTTGAAATAACATATGAATGTTTAACTCTTTGGAAAAATTCTACTTTGAATTCTACTTTGAAAATTGGTGGTAAATCATTTTATTGCAAAGTTTGGGCAGAAGCTGAGATCATGACTTTAAATCAACCATTATGTAATGACTGTTTTAAGGATTTTTCCCAACTTCAAATTGATTTTGTCTTCCCAATTCTCAATACAAGAGATATTTTTTAACTTAAAATCTGCTTTAATGGAACAATATGGGCCAGATGCTTTGGCTGCCTCAAAGGCATCTGAGTATCTCTGTCACTTGATAGAATCCATGACAGAATTAAAACCTATAACATATCTCAGTCAAAAGATTAAGAATATTTTTAAAGTAGATGTTTCTGGGATATTTCAAAAATGGACTAAAGAACTGGGATCTCAGATAAAACCCTGTCAATAGATGCATCTCCTTTAAAATATAAAATGGTATCAACATATCCGAGATTAAAGTTGATTCATCAAAAAGTTGTACTTAGGATGTACTGGACTCCCCAGATAATATATTTGAAAGGACAGACATCAGTTTTTCTATGTTGGAGGTATTACAAATTTGAGGGTTCATTGAGCCATATGATATGGTCATGTGATCATTTGATATCTTTTAGGGATAGTGTATTACACACACACACACACACACACACACACTTATGGGAAAATCTTTAAAAGTTAAAAGATGTTAATGTAATGTTGAACAATATACCAAAGCTTTGGAATCTGACTGTTTATCAGGAATTATGGTTGTGCTGAACATAATTTATCAGGTGGCTAAAAGAATCATATTGAGAAATTAGAAATGTGATATTATTCCTGATGTCAAGGAATGGTTGCTGAAAATGTGTGTCCTGTTTTGAAAAGGCAATATTTTCTACCAATCGAAGGTTGCAGCAATCTGTGTTACTATGGCAGAGATTTTGTGATATTTTACAATAATGTTTTGTACTGAATGTATTAGTGTATTTATTAGTAAACCAGTTACTGTTGATAAGTATAAAATATAAGGTAGATTTTTTTCTCTCTCTCTCTTTTTCTTCTTTGATAGTTTGTACTTTTAGTTTAGGGTTGTTTCTTTTCTAATTTTTTAAGTTTAAAGACTGTTTTATTAATTGTGTATGTATAGATTTTTTAGAAAAATAAAATTTGAAAAGGATAGCTATTATTAATTTACTTTGGCCATTTCTACCGTTTCTAACAGATGCTATAAAAAAACTATAAAGCAATCTTAGCAGAGGGAAAATTGCAACTTCTAGTTGGGAAAAAAATCATAAATAAGAGCTGCTATGCCTATTTACTTAAAAGTAAGTGCTACTGAATTCAGTAGGATTTTAGTTAGCAACAAAAACATACAGGACAGTTCTGACATTATTTCCATCTCTTTCTCCAATATACAAATATTGGGATAAATTATCTGTGATAGCCTATAAGAAAGGAGGAGTAATTTATAGCCAATGTGGTTAGGAGAGGCACTTAGGCCATTGCATCTAATGCTCTTCTCAGTATAGGAATCCAAATTAAAGCATCCCTGACAGATCACGGTCTAATCTCTTCATGAACATAGTCAATGAATGGTAGCCCACCACCGATCTATTTAATTGGCTCCACTGTTGAGTTTTATTATCATTAGGATGTTTTTTCTAGCATTCATTGGAATCTACCTCCCTGCAACTTAAATCCATTATTCTGTATCTTGTACTCTGAAACAACTGAGAATAGGTCTTAACCTTATCCTGTGTGAAATCTTTTGAGATATATGAAGAGTGCTATCATATCTGCCCCTCTTAGGTACATTTAGTCTTTTCTTTCCAGTTAATTCATAGATAGCAAGGTAATGGAGGAATTATTAATACACCATCAGTGTTATTAATAAACTATCACAAGCTGAGCTTTCCATTCTCAGAAGACATTCAGCTGTATGTGACTCTTTCCATTATTCACTGAAGTCTTTCCCCAGGTATCTCATTGTATAAGCTGAGACCTGGAGGTAATAATTCCAGAATCACTCCAGCCACTAACTTGTTTACATATTCAAGAGGTGACTCTGAGACCAAAGTGAGCCAAAAGAGACCAGGTTGAAAATAAGCAGCTTTGTAATTGGAAAAGCTCATGAATTATTTAATGCTTTCAATTGTAAATCAATATCTAAATATGCTGGCTCTTATAAATCAGGAGCCAGTTATTGGTCCCGGTTCTACAATAATGGGAAACTTGCTAGAAACCATTTGAAATTGCAGATAACCTAATGTGGATCTTCTTTCATAAGTAATACTGTTCTTCAAAGTTTCTCAGATTGCACTTTATGGGGCCATCATTCAGGAGGAACACATACCTTGCATTTCTTGCTAATTCACCAAGATGGTTATTTACTCATTTTATTTATTTCAGAAGCTAATCTGGAAACCTCATTAATTAGACTGTATGTACAGTAGATAATTCGTAAATATACAGCTGAATGTACAGGAAAATGCTTTTATTCTATGGTTCTGTTTATGTACCAGAAACTACTATTCTTTGCAACTTTTGGATCTTTGGAGCCTTAGTTCGCTAGCTAAGAATGGGCTAAGCATTGTCTATTGGTAAGCCCATTACGTTTAATAAGGTTTAATAAGCATACTGTCTTCTGGAATAGATTCAGGATGGTGCATATTGCCTATATACTAAATCGTAGGAAAGATAAAAGGTTCCAACTATGTACTAGGTAGAACAGTGACCAAATATCCCTGAGAGATGATCGTACTTTAAAAATACGTTACTATTTGATGATAAGTTTCCTTGATGCATTCATTGCTCTGACAAAGGATCCATAGGTTATCCTGATGATTTAATTATCCAAAGATATGTTCGACAGATATAGCATTTATTAAAACATGAAAACTATTATCCAACTACTTGAAGCTGTTCAAAAGAACATAAAAAATCTATTTCTGTTACTATAACATAACTATACTGACACTTCTATATCCTCAAGATGATGAACAATAATTCAGATTCTTACTAGTAGAATTAATACACTGTTCTCATTAAGGAAATGGGAATAGTTTTGGTAATTCATGATGGGAAAGAGAGGAATTTAGATTCTCTGGGATAAATAAAAAGCAATTTGATCATGTGTATCTTTAAAAAACTTTCAGACAACCTGAGACAAATGCAACATCAACAAAGAAGATGAACTTGGGAAATTAAGTCCTACAGTAATGGGCATTCATCTTCCATTGATGGTTGTACCAGGCTTTGCATGGCACGTCAAAGGCCACACTCCAAAACTGGACAGAGAGGGGGCTTCAGGAGCTTTGAAATCTGCAATGCTTGAGCTGCTAAATAGGATGTACAAAAATAAAGGACCCAAATTTTAACTCCACGTACTTTAGAGGTATTCTGGAGTCCTCAAAAGAGTTTCTAGCAAGCCTCATGTAGGCTATACTTTTTCTACCCTATTCTTGAAGGAGAGATTGAGGGAACTGGGCATGTTAACCTTAAGGAAAGAAAACTGGGAGGAGATATGGTAGCAATTTTTAACTATCTGAAGGACTGCTAGGACTTGTTATAATGTTCTTAAGTTACAGAAAGGCATGTTTGGAAAAATATCATAAAAATAACAGAATTTTTATAGCGTAACCAATCATCAAGGGAGCTAATCTGCTGGATGTGTTCAATGGGAAGTTGATTGCCTCGGTTGCACATAGTGGCCAATGGTCTAAACCAGGGTTTCTCAACCTTGGCAACTTTAAGATGTGTGGATTTCAACTTCCAAAATTCCTCAGCCAGCCGTGGTCTAAACAATCCTTTCCAACTCTGTGATTTTATGACTCCATCCTTACCAAGTTTTAGAAAAACACCGATTTGTACCACTGGGATTTTAACACTTGATGTTTATTTAAAATTCATTTTTAAACTGTTTGGGTCTTGGTAATTACCTTCTTGGTTATTTGTGAATCTTTTAGAATAAGGTTGAATTATGCATCATTCTGGTAGGTAGAAGGTATGATTTTTTTTAAATTTAGCAATAAATGAATTATTCATGTTTTAACTGAAAAGTTTACTTCAGTTTTAGTGTGACTGCACCAGAATACAATTCTACTGTATTCCACTGAAACCTTGCAAATTACATGGTACTTAGGTCCAGAAAGTTGTGAAAGCTGTTCAGACTGGTAACAGGTTTCAGAGCTAATGTCGAGCTTAGTTTTTATAAATGTTGCAGAGAGTTTAGAGATTATCTGTATCACAATTATACTAAGAAATGAGAGGCCTTATCTTTATACTGTGTTTATAACAACTAATTGCTGTTGTCAATATGGATATTCATGTGCATTTAGAAATTGCTTTTCAGGGCCTTCCCCCATCTTTCTCAAGCATATGATTGTCATTTATCACTGACAGTTCAGCATGCAGTATTATATACTGAGTTGTCAACCATCTGTAGTACTGTTCTGTGCTTTGCATGTGAGATGCAGCGATTCACTAGCCCTGTGTTGCATTTACATGTTATGAAAGACTCAAGAATAAGTCCAGATGTAGTTGCACCTTGGCCTAAAACCACATATTTAATTGCAGTTTAATCAGTTAATCATTACTGTGTAATGAGTAAAAAACCTTTTCTTGCACAGATTCTGGAGTCTATACAGTTGAACATATACATCTTTACAAAGACCTGCTGACAGACAGTATGGATTTTTCAGTTGTTAGGAATCATTTTCTGTATAAGAAAGACACTGTCTATTGATATCACAAGTGCATTTCTTTTTCAAATGCATGGTTGAATGCATACTGTACTTGTGAATGATTTTGCTCTTGTGCACTCAATATATATTTTGGTCCAAGGATCTATTTTCAATAAGCCTTAATAGGAAATGTGAACCTGAATAAGGACAAATGTTTTCCAAGGTTGTTTGGGGGAGGGGAGGGAAGCAGAGGGATCATGTAAGGTTGCTAGGAAACAGGGATAACCAAAGCTTTAAGAGATTTTCACTCACTGTTCTTTCATATTATTTGGGGCAATCTGTAAATTGTGACTGCATGTCGTAAACTCTGTACAGTAAAAGCTACAACAATACGGCCCTCAGAGTTTCATAAGGTAGTACACATCACAGCATGAAAAGTGGATAGAATGAATCTATGTGGATGTAGGTTCACTGTTATTTCTGAGTATATCTTTAAATAGTGAGAAGTAATGTCATTTCAAGCTTGGCTACTTGAAATATGGTTCAACTTGATTTTATATTTAATTCTTCTCTGTATCTCCTCCCTAGCCTAGAACTGAGCAGGATTACCAACTGGGCTGCAAAAATCCAGGCAACCACCAGTAGCACCAAACAGACAATATTTTATCTTCCAGACTTTTGTAGCCACATCTAATAGCTCTGATCACAATGTTGGGGTAACAAAATATGTCAGGGGTCCTGTTGGTGTATGGCCTTGTATATCAATTTCCTAATGCAACCAAGGAAAATCATTTGGATGTACAATGAAGGACTTCTCAGGATTCCCAGCAAGAGTCTAACAGAGATAGTACTTCTTCAGAATATCAATCAGAGCAGAATGCCCAAGCAAAATGCACTCTGTCTCATCTGTTGGTTTCCATGTAAAAGCAAATTACCTTAAAAACATAAACAACTGTAATTTGTTGTACAATGTATCATTAATTCAGCATTATCAGCCTGGTGCTTTTAGAGGTTCTTTATTTTTTAGCACATTTGTATGCATTGGATTACATGGAATTGTAGTCTGTAAATCTGGAGAGCACTAGGTTGGGGAAGCAGTCTTGATTTTTAAAATGACTCAAAGGAAGAATTACATACCACCAGAGGTCACCATAATCTTATACTGAATATATTAGAATGGATAATTAAACCTGACCTGTAACTTGTGTTTTCTAGCAGTGAGATTAGAAAGGAAGATGATATTTCAGTCTTTCACATCTATTCTCAAAACTATCAGAAAACTTGGATGCCCAAGACTAGTTTTCCAGATCTGATATCCTCTAGACATGTTAAATTACAAATTTCTTCAGTCCTAGACATCATGGTTAATAGACATGCTGTCTAAAGATGGTAGATATCATAGACAAATGTATTTACAGAACACCAGGATGGGGAAGGTTACAGTAGATTAACTGGATATATTACATACAGTCATTGCCTGGAGAACATATTAATCAGAATTGTTTATGGATGATGGCAGTCACAGATTGCCATGTTGTCTGAAAATCCAGCCTCTGGATGATATCAGTTAAATTTTGCAGAATGACAATTTGCATATTGAACTGACATTGATCATGGAGTGAATGATGACAGTGTTTCTTTTAGGCATTATATGCATGAAGAGGTCTATATGTGGATAGAAACCAGAATATGCCTCAGACCCCACCCCAGCCTTTTGTGGCTTCTCAGGCTCCACCCCGAAACATTAGGTTTAGATGTCTGAACTAGGGAAGACTATGTGAATAGATCAGAATGGGAATTCTGTGTGACTGGAAAGTTTTGTGGACATTGGCAGTGGATTCAATAGCATATAGCCCACAGTTATTTTTAAAGTATGGACGAATCAACTGTACAAAAGCCTATAGGAGAGAAATTCAAAATTATTGTAGCAGAATCATAAATATTGGCCAAGACTGAAATAAAGTCTTGAGAAATCAGACCCAACAATTATAATAGGCTACTTACAATTATGATAAACAGCATACCAAGATGCTCACTATGACTTAAGGCTGAGGCCCATTCTAAAGATAAATGTTCAGATTTAGAACATATGATATGGTATTATTAACCCTCACTATTGAGGATCCAAAGCATCCCTGAAAAATCTTGAAATTGGAAGTATGTAGTGAAAACCTGCAAAGACGCTCACCCATGAAATCCCAAAATTAGACCTATACTCTCCAGAGATTTTTTTTTTTTGCTATTCCCTCAGTACTGCTTAAATGCTATTTTCCCATTAATTGTTATTTCTCTGATGCTTACTCCTTTCACCTTACTGTCATTCCCCATGAACTGTTATATTCCCCAATGAATTTTTCATGAACATTTTTTCACTTTCTAATTGCTGTTCCCTCAAACACTATTATTCAAAAGTCTATTTCCCCACTCAATACTACTTATATAATGCTTTCTACTTGATTGCCATTTCCCACGAACAAGCTTTCATCATATCGTCCCTCACTAGTTGTTTTATCTCAGGCATGTGCACTCACGATTTTGAGGGTCAAATCGATGTGTCATGTTTAACTACTCTTTAGAGAAAAAATCTAATTCACATATCAATGCTTGTGTAATAAGCAAAGATATGGCATTCAGACATGCTTGAGCTCTGGAACTGTTCAATCATGTTATAGGATTATAACAGTGGCCAGGCAAATACATGTGAAAAGTTGGAATGGAAATGGAGAGACTTAGGTTCAAGTATAGCCTTAGCTATGGAAACACTCTGGATGTTGTTGACCCATTCATGATCTCTGAGCCCAACCTACTTCACATGCAGTAGAGCCCAACCTACTTCAATTCATGGGAAGAGCTGAAATTGGAAGAGGGAATATTTTCTATGCTACCTTGAGCTTTTGGAAGACACTAATCTATAAAGTAAAACTGGGGGGGGGGAGCCTTGTCCCCCAGCAATTTGTATCCCTAGGCATATCACCTTGGCATTTGTTAGCTATTTAGCCATATTTAGCTAACATGATAGGTTTTATGTGACTTATCTTTGCTAAATGTGTTGAACCCCCTTTTTATATGCATCAAAGAATCAAATTCAGAATGACAGAAACTCTGCTTAAGGGAAGAGGGGAAGGGAGGGAGGGAGGGAGGGAGGGAGGGAAGGAAGGAAGGAAGGAAGGAAGGAAGGAAGGAAGGAAGGAAGGAAGGAAGGAAGGAAATCATGATGCAAATAGTGGGAATAATCCCCTCATTCCGAAATCATGTGGACATCTAATCTGCAAAGGCATCCATGCTACTAGAGTTCAAGCTCAATGCCAATATCTTCACTGAATGCGCAGGTACCACTGCAAGTTAGATATCAGCAGCACAACTTTGGAGGGGTGGGGAGGGGTAATTATAATGCCTGAATTAAGCTAGAGAATATAGTGTTCAGAATCACCCAAGTTTTGTTTTTTAAGTCAACAGCAGCTATGGAATGACCTCAGATCAAATCTGAACTGTAACATGAAAGGGACATATTTCCTTGTGCCATTTTTCTGATTAAATACTGCATACATACAACTGCTATTTTCTGTATTGAGAAAAACATACAGGACCTACAATGGCTGATTCATATGGTAATTAGAACATTTGTGCAATTCATTGTAAAGGCAGATGCAGTTTCAAGTGTTCTTCATGAGACAACCTTATTGTCCTCAGGGAGCCTCATTTACCAGAAGTATTTTCTGCCCAGTTTAGTTATTGCTATCACTTGTGTATAATGAAGTTTTTCACATATTGCACATATGAGGTAATATAAAATGGAAAGCAGATATAAACTAGATGTGGTGGGGATAAAATTAAAATAGGCCACCTGCACTGGATTTCACAGCTGGCATGAGAAAAGACTCTTGTAATGTGATACATTTCTATACTGATCATTTGAGGATCTAATATTTATATATTTGCAAGCTGGGTATATAAAACATTATGGCTCACCCATATTCAAGAATGAAAATTGAATTCTTCTGCAAATGTGTGTCTGCAGTATATGATAGTATGCTTCAGTAAACACATAGTTCTGACTGCCTTTCATGATCTTTTAGAAATGCTTATTTCTAAAGGAAGAGAGTGTATAGAATAGAATGGATATTGGATGAATGGAATCCCTGCTAGATTAGTATTAACCAGGAAGCATACAACTACTGCGGTTATTTTTGTACTCTTAGAATTTTCAGTTATTGCTATTTTTGAATATTGTGCTCCAACTGGTTCATAATTAGTTATTTTCACAAAACCTGGTCATATGTTCATTGGATGTGTGATGTGGGGAGGTAGCACCACTTAGCCATTATTTATTTGTTTGTTTGTTTGTTTAATTCAATTTTTGCAGCGCCCATAGGAATATAGCCAACGGACCATGTTGTCTTTAGGCTTGTAATTCATTGGTGTGATTCTGCTGTCCTCTCACTCACTTATTAAACACACCAGGTGTAATATAATTTGTAAAAGACAGCATTCTAATTTTGAAAGTCAACAGTTCCCATCCTTACCCACACCTGAACTCATTAGGGATTATATAAATCATTCTAAATTTGCTCCATATCAATTTTTCCTCAAATTATTGAAAGAAAAACTACCAAATTTGTTTTTGTATGGTTTTCCCTAACATAATCATTTTGCATGCAACTTTGTTGTTTTTTGTGTAAACCTAATCTCCAAAGTCAACATAAAACAACAGTCAACAATAATTCCAAAAATTAAAACATCCATCCAATGGTAACATACAATCTATTAAAATAACTCAGTTCACAATGGAGCAGTAAACAATAAACATAAATAATAATCATAGATAATGAATTCTCAAGTTAGATCCCAAATGGAATGTAGAACAGCTCTGTCTTTGCCATCTTTCAAAAAAAGTATCAAGGAAGAGGTTAATCTAACTTTCAGTGGGATACTGTTTTATAGAAACAGATGCCATTATAGAAAAATATCCCTCAAGTCCCCTTACCTCACAAAATTGGGAACCCCTATCAGTTCTTTCTGGGGAGAATGTAATAGGTAGGTTGATTCTGGTTGAACAAGGCAGTCCTGCAGGTTCCAAGGCTGATAGGTTGTATTGATTAAGACCAGCATTTTGAATTATACCTGGAAACTTACTGCAAGCCAGTGCAGTGTCCACAGCACAGGTTAATATGCTCATGACAGTGAGCACCAGGCCAGCAGGCTGCTATATTTGCAGTTTTCAAGTGGTCTTCAGAGGTGGCCCAATGTACAGCACCCGTTGCAGTAATCCAAGCAAACAGTTATGAGGGCATGAGTCAGTGCTGTGAAATTTTCCTCCTTCAAGTAGAATTGAAGTATTGACAGTAAAGGGACCAGCAGTCAAAATTATGCTGCAGACTAGCACTTTGTGGAGTGGCAATTAAGGCCTTGGAAAAGATATTCAGATACCATTATGCGTCTATACCTACAAAGATCAGAATCATGCAGGCAGTAGTTTGCTCTGTGACACTCTATGAAAACAAAAGTGGGGACTTTGAAAAAGCAGGATAGAAAGAGTATTATGCATTTGAACTTTGTTGAAAAAGACTACTGAGAATACCATGGAAAGCCTAAGAAATACCTCCCCCCCATGGATTATAGAAAAAAATCAATACAGATTTCCAGAAGCAACACGACACCTTGCCCAGCCATTCCCCTTATTCTATTTCCCCTCAGTATTTGGCTTTTCCCCCAGTAATGTTTATCATAGTCATTTTGGGTGATTGTGGCTTCTATGTGCTACTAACTAAAGGGTACTTCAGTACTGGGTGCTATACTACTCCAGCTGGTGTATGTTGGAGTTTCAAAGTCTGGCTGCATAGAAGGTCAGTGAAACTGTCTGCCTGCCCTCCTGTCTGGAGGTGGGGTTGTAGCAGTTTTATCTCATGTGAGTGCCATAGATGAGCAGGACATTATATGAAGAGGGGGAAAAATGAAATAATGATTTACTGGGGTCACAATGTACACAACCTCAGAATCAGTTCCATTACTTTAACAATGTTCACTTCACATTCGAAATAAATAAACAGTGGAAAAGATGATTAAATTCACAAGAGTCAGTTTGGGCATATAAACTATTTTCAGTGATGCATGTGAAGTGGTAGATACCTTCTGCCTTTTTGGATCAACCATCAACAGTAAAGGAACGAGCAGTCAAAAAATATGCCACAGAGTAGCACTTGGTACAGCAGCCATGAAGGCCTTGGAAAAGATATTCAGATACTGTGATGTGTCTATACCTACAAAGATTAGTATGGTGCAAGCAATGGCATTCCTTGTGACACTCTATGGAAGTGACAGTTGGACTTTGAAGAAGCAGGATAGGAAGAGTATTGAGGCTTTTGAACTTTGTTGGCGAAGACTTCTGAGATACCATGGAAAACCAAGAACTTAAACCAATGGATCATTGAACAAATCAACCCAGAGCTCACTTGAGGCACAAATGACCAGGCTCAAATTATCCTACTTCAGACACATTATGTGAAGACCTAGCTCTCTAGAGAAGACTCTAATGCTGGGAAAGTTGGAAGGGAAATGATGAAGAGGATGACCAGCAAGGTGGATAGACTGTTACAGTGGCGATGAGTGCACCATTGGAAGACCTGAAAGACCAGGTTAGGGACAGATCATCATGGAGAAAATATATAAAAGTGATCACTAAGAGTCGACATTAACTTGATGACACATAACCAATTAATCAATTACCTGAGGGGCATCTCTTTGGCCATCGTAAGAAACAAAATGTCAGACTGAAATAGGTCTTGGCCTGATCCAGGAGGGCTGTAACTACAACTATATACAAATATCAGATGTCTTATGGAACAACTAGGAATCCAATAATTAAACTATGAATTCTATTAAGCCAAATTGATTTCTGGGATTGCTATGGTGCGCTCCAAGTTCCCTTAGTTCTCATACACAGAGCTGAGTCTGAAAACTCCACCATAGAACAATGTGCAATAGAATATTTCACTTTGTAAACTTTGTGAGAAATAGGTGAAGCATATATACCACCTTCTAGCATTTGGCAGAAAGACGAGTTGTATACTTGATTCATATGCAGTAGACATAGTTGGAAGATTCTGTCCATGGGAAAGAGTCAATGGGGAGACATCTTTAATCGGGCCATCTTTGAGGCTTTTTGGTATATCAGCTGCAGCAGGATTGCTTAACCTTCCAGGTTGCTAATGGGTATAACACATCATTAGATCCAGCAGGGAACATCATAAGGTTAATTAATTCCTACTTATTCTCATTTCTATTCAATGTAATGAATAATAATTTCAAATGTTTCAGAATCTGTTTTTCTTTCTCAAAGTGATTCACTCAGGTTTTATATACTGTAGAGCTGCTTTGCAATTAACATGCAGATTTTTAAAAATGTAAATAGTATCAGGTTGATGTATGTTTGCATGTGGAAATAATTATGATCACAGCAACAACAGAGGATGAATAAACATTTCCTTTATTCCTATAACTCTGAAGAAAATTTTATTTCCTGTGATGCCATTTGAATTGGGAGGAAATGTACCATGCAAAGCAAATACCAGCTATAGAAGAGGATTCTTCTCAGGAAAACATTCTTGCTGCAATTCAAAGATTGATACTTTCACAGAAGGCTAAGAACACAGAAGAATCAAATGCTAGACGCATCCATGTCCTGTTCAGACTAATAGGTGGCCAGACAGAATTATAAAATAATTCTTTATTTTCAACAACTATTTACATCAGAAGAAAGTCCTCAGTAGGTCTGATAATCAAGTTCACCTAGGCAGTGAAAAGCAACAAGGTAAGTCTGCAGGATCGAGGGCAGAACTAGTTCTTGACAATACAGCAGGATGAGGCTCTGGACTAGAGTAAGTTTGGCAGAAGCAGCAAGACTAGGTGCAGCTGGAGTGAAGAGGCAAGACTCAGAACTGGAGGCGAGAAGAGGCATGGCTGGAATGACAAGACGAGGCTCAGATCTGGAGGCAAGACTAGGCATGACCGGAGCAGCAGGACTCGACACTGGAGGCAAGACTAGGCACAGCTGGAGCAGCAAGAAGACGCTTGGAGCTGGGAACAAGACTGGACTTGGATGGAGTGACAAGACATGGCTGGGAGCTGGAGGCAGGGCTTGATCTGGCTGAAACGAAAGGTAGAGGCTGGGAGCTGGAGGCAGGGCTGGATCTGGTTGGAATGACAGGTAGAAGCTGGGAGCTGATGGCAGGACTGAATTTGGCTGAGGCAGTAAAACACAGCAGAGATCTGAAGGCAGGGCTGGATCTGACTAAGGCAGCAAGATGAGGCTTGGAGCTGGGAGCAAGGCACAACTCAGCTGAATCAGGGTGTGAGGCAGGAGGATCCTCAGAGGCAGGAGAAGCTGGTGCTGATTCCGTATCAGCTACAGGTGAGGCTCCATTTCCTGGCAAGGACTCTTCCGTAAACGCTGGCAGCTCGAAGGATCAGTTGTCTCCGGCAACTTGCTCTTTGCACTGGTGCCTTTTTATCCCATCCCTTTCGCACTGTTTCTCCTCTGTAGCCAATCAGGCTGCCTTCTGCCTGGCATACTGCGCTGTTCTCCTTTCTCGAGCACTGATTGGAGGATTCAAACCTTCCTCTGGATTCTGCCCAATCAGCGTCTCCAAATCTTCGTGCTCTGCTGAGTCACTCCTGCTTCCTGTTTCCCCAAAACCTCCCTGATAAGTTTTGTTTTCCCTTCCTGACTCAGCATAGGTTTTGTTTTCCAAGTCTGATTCAGACTCAACCCTTACAATCCAGGTTAATGCTCTGTATGTTAAAATTATAAAATCCAGTTCAACTCAGTTCGTATTTTTAACCAGAGAATGAGTAGATGCAGATTGTTTTTGTCACATTAACAGAAAGATAGAAAGACAGTGATTGCTATAAACAGCACTACCTCAAAGCTACCCCAGGAAAAATGAGAACTGATAATTATTTTCAAAAAGATGATGTTGTTGGGAAGATTTGGGAAGACGTAAACAAGTAAATCATTTTTATACTGCTGTAGGCATTCATGAGGGACGCGGTGGCGCTGCGGGTTAAACCGCTGAGCTGTCGATCGGAAGGTCGGCGGTTCGAAACCGTGCGGCGGGGTGAGCTCCCATTGTTAATCCCAGCTCCTGCTCACCTAGCAGTTCGAAAACATGCAAATGTGAGTAGATCAATAGGTACTGCTTCGGCGGGAAGGTAACGGCATTCCGTGTCGTCATGCTGGCCACATGACCCGGAAGTGTCCTATGGACAACGCCGGCTCCAAGGCTTAGAAACGGAGATGAGCACCACCCCCTAGAGTCGGACTCGACTGGACTTTACGTCAAGGGAAACCTTTACCTTTACCTAGGCATTCATGGCAAGTGTCAATCAAGAACCAGTTTTCTTGGACTCCCATGACATGGACCAATCAGAGATCAGCTTGCCAGGTACAAGTACAAGAGCCCAGTCAATCCCCTTTCAATTGCCTGTGAACTGTCAAGAAGTACACTGCAAAACAGCTTACGCTGCCCCTGCAGATGGCAGCCAAATCAATGGCTAGGTTCACATATTGCACACATGCAATTCACATGTTGTCTGGGATTCTTTTGAGCTTGTGGAACCCGAGGTGCTCCATAGTATGAGTGCCAACTTGTGGGTAGGACAATGGCCCTTCAGTCAGCAGGATTTGGAAGGTGGTCAGAGACTCTTTTAGGAACGGTGTAGCAGTACTTGCCTTGACGAACAGTGGTACACCCCTTCTTGAAGCAGCTATCTCTTCAACCAGCCATATCAAACAACTTCTACCCAGTCTCTAACCTTCCCTTTGTGGGGAAGGCTGTTGAGGAGATTGTGGTAATTCAATTACAGAGGATCCTAGGGAAAAGGGTTAGTCACAGTACTATTTCAATAACATCAATATTTTTTTAAATTTATAGATAATATTATTTCTTTCCCTTCAACACCCAACAGTTTGAATTATATATTTAAAAAGCAGACTGCCTTTATATTTCCTTTTAAACTGGAATCCATTGATTTTTTTTTACATTTAAAATTAAAATGCAGCTGGGTATTAGTAGATATTTTATAATATTAACAAAGACACCAATGAGAAAATAAAATGTAAGATTGCCATTTTAATTTATAAAAGGTAAATCTTATAATATAAACCACTAATTAATCAGATTAAACAATTTAATATAAAATAGCATTTATTATCCTCTTCGAGCTAACAGATAATAAAAATACATACACAGTGTATAGATTTACCAATATTGCCTTCACTAAGGCAAGGAAGAATTACATATAAGAATCAATGGGCAATTAAAAGAAAGATCACTGCTTAAAAACCATTAAGAATCCCGATGTCATAATATCAATGAGCAGACAGAAATGAAGAAAAAGATAGTGCATAATTTTCATACAGCTATGTTTCCATTAGCGCATCAAGTTTAATATCCTGCAAAAGGAAAATGAAATTATAGTTCTTCATAGTCCTACAGTATGAAGATGAAGCCATTACATAAAATGTTCTTTTTTAAAGTGCTAAAATCTGTTCAGCATAATATATCATATAAGCTAAATTATCCAGGATGCATATCTTGTGATTCACCTAGCAAAATGCAGCCCACCAGCTATGTCTAATGGGCCAAAAGGGGCTAGAAAAAAATTTCTGCTGCATGCCTAGGACTCCAAAAACCAAGGAAACTATCAGAGTCCTGTAGTCACATTACATAGGCTATATCTACTTAAGCTTCATTTTTGTTTCTTAAGGCACCACCAGTCGAAAACTTTTATTTCTTCAAGTTCCCTTTGTAGGCTCTCATCTCAGCCAAGTAGAGGGTGTACAGGCAGAGGGAAGATTTATTGTGGACATCCCCTTAAACTGTCCCACCAGCAAACTCCTGTTAGCTCTCTCTGTTCAGTGAATGAGCTCATACTCTACCACTTGGCTGCCATATATTCCTTATAAAGTCTTAAATACAAGATGGCCTTTATTTTGGAAATGGAAGAGGATGTAGAACTTATTAAAGACACTGCTAATGGTATAAGTACCAGACTGGAGATAACTGAGAATAGAATATTTTAGTTGGAAGACCTTGCAAGTCTGTGGATATAGATAATATACTGTATGTATGTATGTATGTATGTATGTATGTATGTATGTATTATAACTAACTTAGAGAAAGCTGACAATATTGGTCCCGGAATCTTACTCTTCCAGGCTAATTTACATGTCATTGGAACTCCAAATGGAGCAGAGAAACACCAGCCAGTTCACTTTATAGATGTCGTAATATGTGAAGTATTGGGATTGCCATAAAACTCTTAAGCTAGGTATAGGCTCATTATATCCCATCTTCTTCTTTTGCAGCTGAAAAGTCTCAACCATTTATTATGAGGTTTCTCAGATTTGCCACAAACAGTGAATTGTTATGGATGGCCAATCCATTCAGTGATGCAGTGGGAAATACACTTTGTATTAAGCTTTTTGTGGATTGGGGGCGGGGGGGCTTGTAGTCAGTTTTGATTTCTGGTGACTCCCTGGACTAGTCCCTGCAGTTTTCTTGGCAAGATTCAGAAGTGGTTTGCCATTGCCTGCTTCCTAGGGATGCGAGGGTGTGACTGTCCAAGGTCACTCAGCTGGCTTTGTGCCTAAGGCAGGAGTAGAACTCATGGTCTCCCAGTTTCTAGTCTGATTCCTTAACCACTGCACCAAACTGGGTCTCTTTTGTATATTATACTAAGAAAATAAATCAATGTAAAATATTTAGTACAGTGACAGATATTGCTCAAGAAAAAAAAATTCAACATTTTCTCTTAATTCCAGTCATCTTTGTTTTGAAATGGTGCTTAGAGATAATTTCATCAACATGAGGCTGAAAATGCCTTACCCATTTTCATTTAACTCTTTTTGGAGGAGGATTGAACTCTTCCATGTTTTGATGGTGTATTTAACATGTGCACCTTGGCTATTAATTTTTTTTACTTCTATTTCCCAATTAAGCTTCTCCCTGTAATATATCTCTGTGTCATTGTGTATAGGTTAAGTTTAAAAATTGCACTTTATTTTGCAGTTGTGTTTCAACTTCTTTCATTCCATTTTACCCATGGCTTTGTATTCATATAGTTCAGTGAATTAATTAGAATTTCTTGTATTCTTCCTTCCTAAGGTAATACAGGTAATCCTCGAGTTATGACAGCAGTTGGAACCAGGATTGCCATCGGTAAGCAATGCAGTCATAAAGTGCGACAACACGTGACTGCATCACTTAGTGATGACAATCCTGGCAGCCATCATAATCCTAAAATGTGCGGTTTGTTAAGTGGGAAGCAGCGGGAATCCCAGGTAAAGAGGGGGGGGGCCACCGGGGGGTGGGGGAGGCTGGGGGAGGCCCGGCACAGGCTGCATGTGAGTTGAAGGAGGCTGGGGGAGGAGGCTCTGTGGCACGGCATGAGCCCAGGGAGGCCAGGGGCTGGATGGTGTAAACACAAGTGCAGGAAGGCTGGGGGATGGATGGCGCAGCAGGGTGCAAGCACAGGAAGACCAGGGGGTTGTTACCAGAGTGACTTGTGACCTTCCCTGCTGGCTTCCCCATTGACTTTCCTTGTGGGAAGCCAGCAGGGAAGATCACAAATGGTGATCACATCACCATGGGATGCTGCAACTCTTGAAGTGCAAGCCGGTTGCCGAGCACCCAAATTGCAAGGGTGCTGCAACAGCTGGAACTTTGAGGACCAGTCATAAGTAACACTCATTTAGCAACATCACAACTTTGAACAGTCGCTGAACGAGTGATCAGTACACAAGGACTACATGTATTAACAATACTAATCACCTTGATTATTTTATTAATATGAGTTGGGATTATAAGGGATCTTCTGTCAATGTTTAGCTACCGTTGATTGGGAAGTACGGATTCAATATTTAATTTTATCATTTATTTTTTCTTATTTCTTAATTTTCCCCACTTTTCACTTTGCCTGGAATATACACTGCTTCAAGTATTAATTATATATAATGACAATTTCCTTTATAATATAGAATGATAAACGATTGAGTGTCCAGATAAGGAAGGAACTGCATAAGCCAAACAAATTAAAAGATGGCAACTGAAATGATGTTTTTGCAGGAGACTAATTCTCTTCCTAAAGACAAGCAGTTCTTATAGTAAGCTTAGACAGGACAGGTCTGTATAGGTGATCATTCTAAATGCTCAAGAAAGTTACAGCTTTGATTAGCATATTTTCTATGGTCAGTATTGCAGGAGAAAAAAACAGATGGGGACAGCTGATTTTAAATATTGTTTGTCAGGATTGGGTGATCCGTTTTATATTGCTCCAGAACAAATACATAATTGCATTTGTACCTTATTGTAAATCAGTGAACCATATAATAGTTGAGGCTCTAAATCAAACCTTGGATCCCTTTATAGCTAGAACAACCTACCACCCAAAGTATATATTCTGATTTTTAATATTTTGCAAGATTACATTTCTGAATTAGTGTTTAATTTAGGAATTTAATTTACTATAGTGTTATATTGATCCTTCCCAATATAAGTGTGCTTTCCTTTCTTCTGTTCATAGAAACAATTTTCATCTGGATTCTTTTCTGAAACCTTATTCCTCAGTATCTAAATTTAAGACATGCTTTTACGATATTCTACCATGGACCTGTGAAATTTATAGTCTTATCTGACAATAGATTAAACACATGTTCTAGGTAGTCCTTGAATGTACCTTTGCTGAAAGATAAAGGTTTCATTAAGCAGCTGTAACAGGAAATGTTAGCGATTTTTTTGTAGGAACTTCAGCCTACTTTGGTTTGGAGCACTTCCAACCTATTTGCTCAAGGCTCTATTATTGCAAGGGTTTCTTCTAAAAAGAAACGACAGTTGGTTAACATTAAATCCTAGAGGAGATATTGAAAGTATTATTAACTCTTTGTACACGGATGTGGTATACAGCTTATCAGAGTTTTCTCCAAGGCATGACAATAAATCCCAGCTCTCTGGAAACTCTACCCAAAATATTCTGTAGTGAACTAACTATAGAGATGTCATAGGATGAAAAAGATATAAAAATGTTTTACAGAATGTAAAAAAGAGGAGTCATATATACATGCAGAATATTTACCTACATAGGTTCATAGTAGTGGCCTACATATTTGTCTGTGCTTCAGCACCCACCCAACTCCAGCCTGACTCTGAGCAGCTCACAATAGAACAAAACAAGATTAAAAAATACAATGAATATAAAAAGCGAACAAGATGGCGAATCCAGCCAACAGAATCCACACATGCTATATATCCAACAGGCTCCTCCAACCTCCTCAGCCCAAGGCTTTTAGCCATCTAGAAGGCCATCAAAACCCCAACCACATCACCCTACCCTTTTAATCTTCCAGAAGGCCATCAAGATCTGGCTGTTTACCCAGTCACTGGGGTAGAATGATGGGAGCCTGTGCCTGTTGGGGCATCCTGGGAGAATGATTGAGGTGCCTGGTTTTTTTTGTTTTTGTTTTTATGGTTTTTACAGTTTTATTGTTGTTGTGAGCTGCCCAGAATTGCGCTGTAAGATGGGCAGACATACAAAACTTTTAAATAATATAAATAACTAAACAAACAAACAAATAGGGCCATAGAGAACAGCCAGGACTTTAAGGCTTTCCAGAATGCTGTTGCAGTGGAAGTCACTGGGTCTGTGGGGGAACATCATTTCAGAGAGCAGCTCCATGAAAGAGAAGGCATGCTTCCCGAGGCCTGATAGGTGACACTGTTTAATTGAAGGGACCCAGAGCATGCCAACCCTGTTGGCTTATACTGGCTGGGCAATCACCATGGAAGTTTTCCTCCCATCTTTCTGAGCCACTGGATGTTTCGCTGCTTCCTTCATGGCCGTAAGAGGGAGGTCCACATTAGGGATATTTACATAACAATTCTGTCTGAGTAAAGAATCATAGCTTCCCACCTTGCAGGTTTTAGCCCTGACACATCTCCTGAGTAACAGAGATCTTTGGTCCTCCACTAAACATGAATTTATTTATTTATTTACTTACTTACTTACTTATATTTTTATCCTGCCTTTCCTTCAGGAGCATATAGCAGCTTTATATGGCACTATATCCTCCCATTTTTCCTCACAACAACCCTATTACATAGGCCAGGCAGAGAAAAAGTAACTGGCCAAACTGACCCAGACAAAATTACCATGACTGAGAAAGGACTTGAGGTTGGGTTTCTGTAGTCCTAGTCCAACACTTTAATCATTACTACACTCCACTTAACCAATATAATGGTTATGAAACAGATTTATTTTTGCATTATACCATGGTTCTTTAGCCAGAACCCTACAGTTTTGTCATAGCTTCCTTGCTTGATCTGTTCCTGTCCAAAACCTTTTATTCTGTGTCTTAGCACATTTAAGATGTAGTATAAAAAGTTATTTAACACATGTCTTATGGGCATGTGTCATGCTCCCAGATCAAACATTCCCAGAACATTTGATTGGACTCGCGTGCATAGTTTAGTTAACATGTGTATTACTCTTGCGAGTCAAAAGCACAGGAGGGGGAACATCACTGGAGTGTGAAATCATCTTGTGTGGACTATCTTACAATGCCAAGGTCATTTGCGAGGAGCTGTTTAAGACAGCTGAAGATTCTTACACTAACTGGTATGATAGGGAGGGGTGCATACCTGAGATGGGTAGTGGGGGCGGGGAATTTGAATTCACTGAAGATGTTTAATGGGGAAAAAGTGCAGGCTTTTTCATCTGCAACTTTTTCTTTGTACTGAATGCTACACACCATTAAAGAGAATTCTAAGTGCATACTTATGAGTCAGATTTAATGGGAAGTTGAGCAGTCCAGTCATCACAGCACGTTCAAGTTGAATAAATGTATGAATTAGGTTCACATTTGTCTCTTTTACCTAATTCTGTCAGGCTAACAAATATGTTCATGGGTGGGTTGTGAAATTGCAGATTCATCCCAGGGTAGAAAGATATAGAAATGAATTTTTATTAATTGCACACAAAGTAAAACAAATATACCTGTTACAAACCTGTGAAATATTTCTATTATTGATAAATTTTAATGAATTCAGGTTTGTAATATACATTTTTGTATAATGCACCATCCTCAGTCTTATAAGCATGAGAATCTCTGTCTCAACCAAAACAAACAATGCATAAAATACCCATAAACCCCAATTTGTAACAAAATTTTACAAAAGTACAGATGATACTTAAACAAAGAAAAGTAGATATTGATGTGTGTTAACACCTTCATTGCTAAACTATTAGTAAAAAACAGCTTCTGTGAAAATTGATTTTAATCACAAGCCATATATAGAGAGAATAGTTGCACAATTTACTTATAAAATTGACTATTACAATGTGCTGCTTTTTGTGTGGGCAAAACAGACTTTGGTTAAATAACTTAAAAAATACCAAGTTGTACAAAGCCATGGTCTAATCATATGAAGTTGGAACACAACAGAATCATACTAGCTGTTAAGAACAGTTTGCTTATTATTTTAGTTTAATTATGGTCAATCACCAGCAAGTTTAAAAAACCCCTCAAAAACAATGGCAACAAAGAAAATATAACAGTCATATAAAACCAAAAATATTAAGACTTAAAAACCAGAGAAGGGGGAGTATTGAATAAAGTAGAGTAAAACAGTTTTCAGTAAAGCATAGGATAAACTAGGAATATAGTAAAATAAAAGAGAAGGAAAAAACCTTCATAATCCCATCACTCTGAGATTAGGACATTTTATGTCTATTGGAAATTATTGCAGATAGAAACTTAACAATTCTATTGACGATGGTTGGGTTCTGTTCTGAAAGTAGGAAATGGACCACCTCTCCCTCAATACAGTTTGGGTGTTTGTTAAGAAGTGGTAAGGATATGTCTGCATGTAAATTGGCATGGAAGGGGCAGTGGAAAAACACAAGCGATAGGGTCTAAGGTTCAATCTGGCCACAAGGACAGCATCTCTTAGTGAACAGATTCCTACTGTAACTCCCATCTAGTAATGCTGAGGGTAAGACATTGGAAGAAGCCAAAGAAAAAGCTCTACAGTGTGCTGGGCAAGGAAGGTTGAATAAGTAGTTTGTGGGTGTAGAATATTTCCAGTTTGGAACCCACCATGAAAGTGGGCTATGGCACCCAAATCTGTCTGCTGTGTGAGGTCAAAGGCTCTGATGGATTTCAGGCTTAGCTGTCTTTAAACTTAGGGACAGGAGAGACTAGATAGAAAGGCTGCAGTAACACAGGTCACCTAGATCCATTCTTTCCATGGTGATGAAATGTTATTAAGGACAATTAATGGGGCCAATATCCTATTAAAAAACAGAAGTTTAACCCAGTAAGAGATTCAGTAAACATGGACTCTTGCCTCCAGTGGAATCATACCAGTTTCCATGTGGATTAAAGCATTTAAAACACAGCATGGGATATGGAAGAGCCATATAAAAACCTAATTTATGAAGACATAAAATTGATGTTGAACATTACATAGGAAATATATTTACTCTAAAATATATAGAGGGTAATACAGCTTTAAGATCTAGAGTAGCTTAGGTTCTGCTGAGTTCAGCAACTTAAATAACTAAACCTATACACGTCATGCCTTTTTAAGACTGAAAATGGTGTATATTCTTAAACAGACTCTTATGAGTTTAATTACATTTTCCCACTGTTTATGGCTTTTAATGAATTTTAATGTGCTGAAGTAGACAATATATTATCAAAACAATTGATTGATTCTGAAGTTATGCACATTCCAATCTCAGTAAATAATTCTTTCATATTTTCTTTCTCTCCCTATGATATCCTGCTCCTCCATGGCACTCAAAGAAGATGAAACTGCCACAGTCCCACCTCTAGACAGGGGGCAGGCAGGCAGTTCCACTGAGCTTCTGTGCAGCCAGACTTTGAAGCAACTTCCACCAGCTGGAGAATTATACTGTAGTGCCTCAGGACTGAAGGACCCTTTAGTTAGTAGTGCACAGAAGCCATAGTCACCCAGAATGAATGTAACACATTCTACTGGGGAAAACCCAAAGACTGAGGGGAAATAGAATCAGGGAATGGTTGGGGAAAGTGTCATGTTCCTTCTAGGTAAGTAAGATGTCACACACTGTAGGATAAAATTCTTGGGTAAATTGGTTCCTGGTACTTTCCAAAGTCATTGAATTGTAATTCCAATATGCCTATTGGCTTGGTGTTAATAAGGATTATTATCTGAGGGAAGGCTGAGGGAAGGCTTGCTTAATTCATAATAATAATGCTAAGGATTAATAATGCTTTATTAATTTATTCAGTGTTGACTTTTAGTGACCACATATAGCAGGTTTGGGTCAAGGTACTTCTGGATTCAGAAGTAATGACAACACCAGTATGAGTACTTAAGGCTTTATTTTAAGGCAGGATAAGAAAATAACATAATAACAAAAGACAGCAGTTGAAGAATACTCAAAATATTGAAGAACATTATAAGAAAGACAGACCTTATATAGGCTCCAAACCATAATTATTCACACTTATTTCCAATGGCCTCATCTCACTTGATTTTGCCAAGGAGAAGGAGAATACAGTAAGTTTATCTTAGCTTATTATTGGAATGCCTATTTCTCCCAAAATTAGGAGTGTTTCTTTACATCAGGTAACAATGAAACCATCTCAAGGTTTTGGACTGAAAATGAGAAAGATCGTTATACAGGTGCCCCATACCAAGAACAGGACAAAATGAAGTATAACCCTTTAGTAACTACTGTATAATAAACACTTATTTAATTCTGTATTACCTACTCAACCATTATATGGGAATATAAAGTTTAATGTATCATGCACCTAAGAGAAAGAGGTACACACCACTATGCCAATCTTCCAGTGAAACCACTATCATTACAACAGCCTAAGGCTGACCATCTTGTTTTTGTTCACTCTAAAATAAGATTGAAAATTGGAAATACTGCATGTAAGGTACAAAAGTTTAAAAAAGCAGCTTTAGTCTCAAAAAATCCATGCACACACATGGGGGTTAAAGAAGAAAATAATTTTGGGGGGAAAATGTGTCTGCATAGGGGGATTTCAGAAAGTAGTGGGAGAGGCCAAATTCCTGGGGAACATTAATATAAGAAGACTTAAATTCCTTTACCAATTCATTCTTTTAAAAAACAGAAAATGAGGAAGGAGAGGATAATGTATAGGCCAGTGTGACCTATAAAACTAGGAAGAATATTTTCAAAGGTATAGTGAAAGTAATTAAAAGCAGGGTAGAAAGTAATTTGTGATACAAAGGGAAATGTTTTAAGATACTTATTGGCTCAGTTAGGGTAGTACAGTGGCAACTGGTTATAAGGAATTCAGTAACTTTCAAAGTTGGAGTTTTGTTTTGTTTTGTTCCGATATTCCTTCAACCAACTGAAATATAAGGCCCGACTCAGTAATGAAACTATATTGTTCTCATTTCAGTTAAGAAGAGCAGTACAATATTGCAGGTATTCTAACTGAAAGGAAACTTGGAGATATAGAGTTATTTAATTCAGGAGTGTATTGAATGAGGCTCATCTAAACCCCTGGTTAAATTTTGGGGAATTATCAGAACTTCATATTTTAAAAAAAATAGTTTGGTACAAATTTAACATTACAGCCATGGAGGATGATGAAATAAGGTGGAGAAGAGCAATGAGGTAAGATCCACTTACAGTAGCCTGGACATATCTGCAAGAGTAAGGAAATTAAGGCAGGTGTTCAGGACTGTAGTTTAGTCCCACATACGAGATGTCAGAATACTTGAGGAAGACTGAAATGAGGGCAACGTTTACCAGTCTTGACGCTCTTGTTTACTGTATTGCAGACAAACAGCACAAAGGAGAAGATCATATAGCATGTCTTTGTTTTTCCAGGCTACAAGTAAATACTTTTTTTTTGCCTCTTCTCCCCACCGTAAATCGGCAGCACACACCCTTGGTCAATCCCTACATTCACATAAGCTTTGGTTCCTGAGAATTTAGGTTTGAGTCTTTAAATCTTTTTGATTTTATTGTTCACATATTGTGCCACTCCATATTTCTTTTAAATAGCAATTTATCAATCAAAATGAAACAAATGTGTTCCAATTGTTTTAACCCATGTTTTCTTCAGTTGATTCAAATAATGTATCCTCTGTCAGACTTCCAGCAAAAATTCAAAGAAGCTACCTGAACATTTGACATGGCTTAGCTAGATATGAATCCTTATTGTATGAAGGCACTTAAAGAGAGCCTTCTTACATCAACAGTATTTTAATTTATTCTTTTTTGCCTTCACCACAGTTTAATGGATATTTAGCCTTGCATTTCTCAGCAAGTGTTGACATAACAAACATTTCTGCCCTGAACATTTTTAGCTCCCAGCATGACTCCCACATTCTAAGAAGAGTGGGTTGGGTGAGCTTGACATGTAGTGATCTGCTGAAGAGCTTTATGGCTAAGTGTAGATTGAACACAGGGTTGCAACTTGCAATCCAGTGTTTTCTCTAGTTTCATAAGAGAGTTTCATATGCAGAAACTGAGCACCACTTCATTGTCTGAAAACGTCATATACCCTGAATTTCTACATGCCAAGTTATGATATGTTTAGGTCATGATCAAAGGATCTAGTTGTATTCCACTGCTTGATACTTGACAGAGGTTGAGCAAGTGATTGGACACATTCAGGTCTTGCTGGAAAGTGGTCATTTCCCCCTAAAGACTTGAATTCCCCTTGGAGTCTTAAACATACTTCATGTAGTCTTAACTGTAAAAAAAAGGAGAGGGAGTTGCTCTAATTGCCAATAAATTATTTTACTCAAATATAAAGGTATTGCAAGTTAATAAAACCTAGTTCAATAGCAATAATTAAGTTACAGAATATACAACAATAATAAAGTTTTAAAAAGAGCAACAATACCTAATAATACCTGATACAGCAAGCAGCAAATTTTCCCCACTGTTACATATTATGGATTATAGCACTGGCTACGATTCAGTTTTCCTATACAGAAAAACCTGAGCTTTCTGCATCTCTACAAAAATAATGAATTATTGGAGCCTTCAAAGAGAAAGCTCTCTGATACTAACCTATGTCGGTTTATATGGTTTCTCTCATTCATAACAACAGTTTGTCTTGTTTTCTGGCAGTTACGTTAAAATGTCATGTATTTGGCTTTATAGTATAAATTACTAAGCACCTCTTGACTTTTATCATATATAGTGGAATTCCAATCAGGAAAGATAAAAGAAATATATGAAAGTTCTAGGGATGGTGTTGGTAAAAGATAAAAAAGCTGGAATAGAATTGCAAGATTTTTTTTCAAGATGCTGAGTTAGAATTGGGTTAAAAGTTCAATGTAACCCCTCTATGAACTGAGGACTTCTGCTTTGTAAGCTACTCTTCCACACTAATTGGACAATTTTATTTCTAGATATCCTTATCAGTTCTATCGCTAAGCTAGTAGCTTAAAATGTCTGGAAGAGTCTCAGGCTCCTTGAAGTACAATACCTACTTCAAAATATGCACCCATAAGCAGTCATATTCAGCCTTACTGCTTGGCCAATCAAAGGAACAAACTGTATTCATTCTTTAGTCATTAATTGAGTCAATGAAGAGTCATTGTGACCTTCAAAATGATGGATGCACCTAAAAATTAATTATTAAGACATGTATAAAGTTGGTTTATCCATGACAAAGCTGTATCAAAGTGAAATCAATACCACTATAATATATTGGTACATTCTATACTGCTTTTTATAAAAGTTGACAGGGCTGCTGTACATACAATAATTGAGCAGAAAGATCAGCTCAGTAGGTATGACTTGTCTTACACTGAACCACCCCTGCTTAAACTGACTCTTCTGCAAAGCTATTAAAAGTGCAGAAATCCTTTTTCCTTACCAGCTGGCCAACATACTCAATCCACTAGGATAACCTTCCCCAAGACTGATAATCTCCCTGAATCCTCAGCAACGGCTACCCTGGTAACATAGGTGTCTGATAGAAACCATGATGATGTCATGTATATCATGGAAACATTGGTCAAATGATGCAAATTATGTAATGTACAGAATGTATTTCATGTCATTTGCATGATGATGTTATTGCACACTGAATGCCATTTGTCCCCATTGTGCATGGCTAGTTGGAAAATTTTAGGAGTTGAAGGTCACTCATCTGGATGGAACTCAGGTTCAAAGTGGCTTGTAGAGGACAGGAAGATTGCTCATCCCATGCAATTCAGAAATGGAGGAGTTAAAGGAAAATATAACTCTGATCTATCTACCAACCCTAAACCTGTCAGTCTAGACCAGGGGTCTCAAATTCAACCTGTGATAATGCCTCAGGGCAAGACTAGGAGTGCAGCTGCCTCCCAGGTTGCTCTGCCTAGGTGCAGAGCCTTATCTTCTCAGCTGAGGACATTCACTCTCTGAAGAGATTGGCAAGCTGCTGCCTTACTTCCAGCAGTTGTTCTCCTGCTGTGTGAGCAGTGAGTGAGGTATTTTCCTTTTCTTACTTCCTTGTCATCATCGATCACCTACATTACCTCTGTAAACTTGCACTTGATTTGCTTCTGGATAAATTGGCAACTAAAAAACAGCTCTTAGCCTTTCAATTCTTTATGCAGCTTTCTTTTTTTAAAAATCTGTAAGCTTTATGGAATATACAGAAATATCTCTGCTATGATGTATGTGATAGATCAAAACCAAGGGTCTTCCCACTGTATGTGCATGCATGTGTGTATGGTGTGTACGTGTTTGTGTTTATTATATTAACCCCATACATTCTGAAAGGACTTTAACTTTAGTACACTTTGCTGTAGGCTAAGCTATTGAGAAGAGTCAGAGGAGGTTTGTCATTTTATTCCTCACAAATCAGTGCAAAGAGGGGCTTTCTCTGGAATAGATTGAATCATGGTAGCATTATTCATTTATTTATTTATTTTATATCCTGCCTTTATTATTTTTATAAATAACTTAAGGCGGCAAACATACCTAATGCTTCTTCCTCCTCCTATTTTCCCCACAACAACCCTGTAAGGTAAACTGGGTTGAGAGAGAGTGACTGCCCAAGGTCACCCAGCTGGCTTCCATGCCTAAGATGGGACTAGAACTCTCAATCGCCTGGTTTCTAGCCCAGCACCTTAACCACTAGACCAAACTGGGTCTCCCAGGAGTGTGGGAGGTTGCAGTCAGAAAATTGTGAATGGAGAATCAAGAGATCCTCCCAATTCCAATGCATTGTGCCAACCCATTTCACGTTAGAGGGCAACACTATGCAGATCTTTGGGACCAACTATTCTCACTGCCAATGTTAGAACTTGGCAAGTCTTGATTTTAAAAAGATTGCATCAATGAGAGTAATAAAGCATCTTTTATTTGTCCAATGAACTGACCAGTACATTTAATTGCTATGTAATTGTGGGACACCACATGAATGTTATAGAGAAGGGTTTTTAAAATTAATTTCTTTCTGATTCATTTAGCAATGTCACAGTGGTTACCCTGCATCTATAAATTTGATGTTTAACAATGGTGCATCCTTTCATACCAGTGACTTAACAGGTGTGTTCTGAGCCAAGAAGCAATTTTATTTGGTCCTTAGCAACACTATTTAATTTTAATTGAGAATCATAAAAGGTTTCCCCACATTTCTATTTGAAAGAAAAATATTTTTGAAGATCAGAGACATTCCACATTTTTACTTATTTTAAGCATCATTTTGAATTTGTAATGTTGTTATAGCTGAGTGCATATACTCTACTTTTCTGACTCTCTTACTTCCAGCTTATTATTGAGTCTGACCATTCATGAGGGAAACCAATTTCCACGGGTATTGCTGCTCAATTATTTTCTATTTATGATGGAAGACTATCTTTGCCATAAATTTACCATCAGTGGGTCAGTGCAGAGAAAACATGGATGTTTTGATTGCATTAAATAATTCAACAACTCCACTACTGTCAGAAAATTACTGTGGATAATTTCCAGTTTAGTTTGTAACCAGCACAAACTAATCCTTTTATGTACAAAATAGCAGCAGAATACTGTAGAGATGGAAAGTAGGACACCAGGCAATCCCTCATCTATTCTGCACCATTAAAAAAACAGTTTGATGGACATGGACGTATCCAACCACAGAAGCTAATGCAACGATGTTGATTAGAAAGATCAGCGCCTTAGAACTGCTTGGGATAAGAAAAGCACAGATCTGTGTCTATAGTTCTTTGTTCTTTCCTTTCATGTTGGCACCATTATGATAGCCCTGACCTCTCATGCCAGCTATTTCATTTCCTATATAGCTAAACTCTTTAAGAAACATATTTGTTGTACCTGTTATTTTAATGTCAATGGCAATAATTCTAGAAAATGGTCTTTGACAGCCAGTCACCATTGCAGGAACATTTTCACTAGGTTCTTTTACACACTATGAATGCACTAGGTAACATCAGGTAGACCGTCGAGAATAACCGTAATATCTTGCTGGCTTCAGAGCTACTGCAATGTTTTGTTTGACTTTCATTACTAACTACTGTATGATTTCATTTTGAGTTGCTTTTCCAAGATAGTGGTATGTGTAGATTTCTAGGGTGGTAAAACTTCTAAGATGCTCCTGTGTCAGATTCCCTGATCAAAAGTTTCACAGAAACCCTTATCGGAGCATCTCCCATCATTTCCTTTTCCAGGGAATGGAATCCTTGTTGCCAGATGGGAGGGGGTGTGAGGTTGGAGTGTGAAGTGGTTTATTATGGCTATGGAGGACATCAAGGACACGGGGTTGAGATATGCCAGTAATACCATCTGGATGGGAGGGGGAAGGACATGGTTTCATGGGAAAGGGGACTAACTAAGGGAATGTAGTTTTTAAGTTAGGTTTGAGTGGGAAATCTTTATTTGCAGCTTGCCTTCTGTAAGGGGACGCAGTGGCGCTGCGGGTTAAACCGTTGAGCTGTCGATCGGAAGGTCGGCGGTTCGAAACCGCGCGGCGGGGTGAGCTCCCGTTGTTAATCCCAGCTCCTGCACACCAAGCAGTTCGAAAACATGCAAATGTGAGTAGATTAATTGGTACCGCTTCGGCGGGAAGGTAACGGCGTTCCGTGAGTCATGCTGGCCACATGACCCGGAAGTGTCCTATGGACAACGCCGGCTCCAAGGCTTAGAAACGGAGATAAGCACCGCCCCCTAGAGTCGGACTCGACTGGACTTTACGTCAAGGGAAACCTTTACCTTTACCTTTGCCTTCTGTACCATTCATTACGCTTCATTAAAATAGTTAAAGGAATCCCAGCCTCCTGACTGTGATTGTGTGAATGCTCGAATGATCAGGTGCTGACATCCTGAAGTACAACATGAGAAACAGTAAACAGAAAGAGTTTGCAACAAAGACAGTATGCAACATTCTGGATTCTGAGTACATATGCTGTGGCCACTTTGAGGGATTTCATGCCAGTAATACATTTTATGGAATCTTCTATTTTTTATTCCTTTGAGGAATATTAAATGTTTTATTTGGTGTGGTCCATATACTACAAGGAAGTGCCTTAAGCTACTGCTCAAGAGGGTCCACAATCCTGGATCATGTAGAACTTAACAACAAAACTCAGCAGTAGCTGTTTTCTAAATTCAGCAGTAGCTGCCTTCCACACATTTTTCTCTGATTTACACCTGTCTTCAGGAAAGTACATGTTAATATCCATTTGAGATGAAGATATGGAAGCTGCACTAGCTGCTAGGTTATTTGCACTCTGACTAACTGGAAGATTACACATCTCTTCGCTACTCATATTTTCACTGGGGCTAGAAGGCTCATCATGAACACTGTTGACTTAGTATCTCAGTAGAGCTCCTTCCTGCTTATATACTTCAGCTACATTTCCTTCCTTCTTTTTTCTGAATGCTGGTCTAGAGAAGTCTTCTCTTCTTTCACTCCTGACTGAGGTTCTATTTCTGCTATGGTCATCCTCAGGTCACCTCCACAGCCTGGCAACTGAGCAGCTCCTCAGATCACATCATGATAAGGCTTGGAAATACCATTCTCCACTTGATACTGCTGATGATACTGTATAACTAATTGCCTAGATTTTTCATATCAAGATATACCTCTGAAATAATACTTTGCACAATTTTAATTAAAGCAGAGGTACAGAACCAGAAGCCCTAGGAACACATTAATCTCTTGGCAGCTTTGAGAGTGGCCTAGTGACCTCCAAATTTGTTAACAAATTACAGTTGAAGGGGGAAATTTTTAACATAGGATGGGAAAACATCCTTTTTAGTTCTATTTAATGTTAATTGTTAGGGAAGTATCATTTAGTTTTTGTTGAGGACCAACCCATTGTTTTTTCAGGAGCAATAGTTCCCAAACAACTGAAACTTGTGGTTTGAGAAAATCGGATTTAGTTCAAAGGTATCAAATCAATCTTTTAAAGCTGGTGGGCACATTTAGAATTTTGAGAGCATATTATGGGCATTTTCACAAAATAGCTTCCATTCTAGGCATGGCATGTCATATAACAGCCATTTGTCATAAGGTAAATTGATGCTGTTCCTCACTACCCTTTCTAGATGTTCTCTACTATTTCAGTTTACCTTTGTTCGGTTTCTTTCTGGGCACACTCCACAGACAGCACTGAGCTGTTGCCTACTGTCACATTTGGTTTCTAAGAATGCTCCTGGGGTATATGTGAGACCCAGGAATACTCTTTGAAATAAAGATTATACCTGCAATTTATGTTTCGCTTTGTAGCATACTAGCTTCTCATTTAATTTTATATACATTGAAATAAAGTAGGAAAAATAAAATAAAATAAAATAAAATAGGCCAAGAAAAATATTTGCAGATGCCACTATGGGGTCCAGGTTCATTTTTTCAGACCATAGCACTTATTCAAGAAATTATGCTACGTGGTCCAGTCTTCCTTTTCCATATATTTTTCTCTGCTAGTATAAGGACTAAACTGAACTTTTATAAATCTGAAAATTAAATGTTAAATAATTATACAGATATGTATGAAATCATACATTCTACCTATATATGTTTAACACTTGTTAGTTGTATTAGATACTGTAGTTCTGTTTCACAAACCGTAACCTGACATTTCTGTTGCAACAATATTTTTACTGATGAGAAATTTCACTGACTCCAGCTTTGTAAAAAAGATTGGAGAATGATTCCAGAGCCCTAGATATGTTTTGTTATTACTGCAAGTGATAACATATGAACAAGCCCTTACAACATACTTCTCAGATATTATACTCTGAAGTAATCCTCTTAAAATCAGCAGGACTGCTTTTGAAATAATGGCTTAGAGAGCTGAAGCCACATCTTATAAATCACTTATATACTTGAAAAAGATATCTTTTATCATTACTTGTCTTATGTGAAATAAATTAATGTAACTTGTGGCCCAGTGCTTACTACCCATCATGTTAAATCATTGCAATAATTTATCCCCTTGATAGGAAAGGCTGAGTGCATCCTGTTACGAGGTATGCCTACATTCTGGGCTGTTTGTAATGTCTAAGGTAAAGTACAGTCTACCAGTCCCTGAGCTGAGAGAAAGCTATGCCAACCTAACATTGGTTGTTCCCACTGGCAATCCCTATTCTGCCACAGCATGATACTGTCAAATGGATCTGTCCTCATGTAGGTGTACGAAGCATATTAAGGCAAGCATTGGTGGATTACTCCAGTTTTGTTTTCCTCTCTTCCCACCAAATATCACCAGATGGTAGGAAAGCATCCACCAATCCCTCTCCTTAATATAGGATGGGGATGGGATTGAGGTGAATTATGACAGATTCATTTATTTTATTTACTTGAATTTATTAGCCACCCAACTCCAATGGACTCTGGGTGGTGTACAAAACTAGAAAAAACATAAAAACAGATAAAAACATCAACTCAGACAGACAGCCCAGACTAAAATATGGCTAGACTAACAAGCTAATCAAGCTCTTTTTGGACATAGGCTTAAGCCTGTTCCAGAAGAGAGTAAATCCATGTTCAAAAGGAACTGAACACAAAAGAATGCTAAACAACAAAACAAAACAAAAACAGCTGAAACAACATCTAACTCAGGGAAGGGTTGCAGTTGGCACACAAGTCATAGTTGTATAAGTGTACTCACTGCAGCTGCCACCTGAAAAGAATCCATATGAACCTGACAAGCAATTGCCAATGTTACCTTCCTATGACCCAACCTTGAAATCCAAACTGAAGTGAATCTAAGTGAATCTGAGTTGTCTGTTTGTTTGTATGAATACTGCATACATACAGCCTTTGACCCTTCCATTGCCCAAATATCTTTATGGGGAGATAGTGTACACTACTGAAAAGCATTGCTGGCCTGTTCTGTGCATACACAGTGGAACAGAAAATTAAACCCTCTTTACTGCTTCTAATGCCACTGAGTATGATTTCAGATTGGCTTTAAAAAAGACCCACTCTCTGTTTGATCCAATTCATCCCAAGAGTTCTTTCATTTGCAATCCAGCTGCATTACATGCCAGATCAGCAGCATTTTCATCCAAGATTACATTCTGGATAATAGCTGTTTTACTAGCAACTGACCTAAGCATTAAAAAGCAGGACTCATCCTGATGAAAACGTTACATGGAGTTATCACAAGGACAGGATACTAGTCACAAAGCCTTGACAGAGCTGTTGAAAAGTATTGGGAAAGTTCAATATTGGTCAGCTCTTTGAGCTGGCCCTGTGTACATGTATTTGCTGTAGGATCCCCCCCACTTTTTAAAAATAACTTCTATTGAAGAAGATTTTCAATAGAATTGAAAAGAGTACAACTTTTGAATTAAAGAAGAATAAAGAAAAGTACTAAGAAGGTGAAAAAGAAATATAGAAAAAGAAATAGAAAAGGAGAAAAAGGAAAGTAAAAAAAAAAGAAAAAAGATTCTAAAGAAGCAGCTTCTGATCTTCTTGATAGTGGTTATAGATGCATTTATATTTTACCCCCTCTCTCTAAGGTTACATCGTAATTTCCTTCGTTCCATGAGCTACCCTTTCTAATCTTCGAACTCATAAATCACAAGTTTATTTTTCTCTTTTTTCAGCAAAAAGTCCATAAGGGATTTCCAGTGACTAATAAATATAGTTACTGATCTTTCTTTAAACAAACAAGTTAATTTTGCCATCTCTGCTAGTTCTGTCATCTTCACCAACCAATCCTCTGATGTGGGTATTTCAGAGTCTTTCCATTTTTGCGCATATAATATTCTTGCAGAAGTAATCATATATAAAAATAATCTTCCATGGCTCTTTTCTAATTGACTGTCCATTAATCCTAGGAGGAAAAGTTCTGGTTTCAGTTGTATCCATATACCCAGAAATTTCTGGCTTTTTAAAAAGTCCACCAGAGATGATAAAATGACCCTTCATGTTTTCCACATTTCCAGTGTAAATCTGAACATACATTTATACCTTCTGGACAATTTTTTTGGCGTTATATACCAATGGTACATCATTTTATAAAAAAAAATATTTTAACTTATAGTGTAAATTTCAGTCCTTTTAACCACATATTTTCCCACTGTTCCATCAATACATTATGTCCAAGATCTTAGGCCATTTTATCATATAGTCTTTCACTTGTTCTTCTTCCATTTCAAATTTCAACAAAAGTTTATATAGTTAACAATTACATGTTCATCATTTGTACAAAGTTCAACTTCAGATTCTGTCTTCTGCTGCTCAATTCCAAATGTCCCAATCTACCTTAAATCTTTCTCTTAAGTGTGCGTATGAAAACTAAATCCTTCTGCAGACAATTGCTCTCTTGATTTCCTCTTATATTCCCAATGTTCTTGTTCTGTCAACTCTCAATAAGTTAACCATTTTTCTTTACCTACTGTTTCTTTCTTATAAAATGTTTCTTGTGCTGAGACCCATGAAGGCATTTTTGGGCACAGTCTAGGTTTATATCTGTTCCATATTCTCAGTATAGCACTTCTAATATAATAATTCTAAAAATCTACATTAATCTTAATTTTGTTGTACCATAGAAAACATGCCATCCGAACCACAAATCACGCCCCTCTAATTCTAAAATTCTCTTGTTTCTCAGCAGAACACACTCTTTCATCCAGACTAAGCAGGCTGCAAAGTACAATTTCTAATCAGGCAGTCCCAATTGTCATGGTGCCTGTTCCAATGTTCCTGTAAACATTGTAACCAGTTCCCATGCCATGCTGGTGCTGACACGTGTTACTGTTTGGGAGGGGGCTGCTCTTGTTCTTTGTACCAGGCACTGATGTAAAGACTTTGGAATGTCTATTTGGGTTATCTCGCCTGTTCAAGGACACTTTCCCAAAGACTGGCAGGAACCATTAGGTACCCCTGCAGGCTGCAGGGAGTGGACTCTTACTGACTGTGGGGGGAGGGATTGGAACTGTCTAAGCTTTAATTGTTTGAAAGGCCCATGCTTTTGCCATTCTCAGCTTTGCTCTTGAACTTGCATACTATCCAGTAATAAATCAGATATCCATAAGCTTCTTGTGTAAGTCTGGTTGGAAACTTGGGTAGGCATTCATCACATCAATCTTCCTTGTTCCTTTATATCGCCATTCTTGGGAAAACTTTCATTTTTATCACAGAAATTCTCCTCTACAATGACAATTGTAATTTATCCCATCTTAACATGTCCTTCTTGATTTCATTCCATATCTTAACATAATTATTTTGGTATAAGATACAAGTCATATTAGTCATTTCACTTGTATTTCACATTCTTCTTAATCCTGAAACCAGTTTTTCCCATCAATTCCTTATGTTTTTTTCATGTTCATATTCTTTGTTAACATCTTCGTCTTTTGTTTCTTAATTTTAAAGCCAGCTAATACCCCAAAGTCCTTTAGTTTTTTTATTAATATTTCTATTCCTTCCAGAGGATCTTCCAAGATTATCACCAGGTCACCAGCAAATGCCAATAATTTATAGCTCGCCTTTTAATCTTTACTCCAGCAATTCTCTCATCTCACCTTATATATCTATTCAAAACATCCAAAACTAAAATAAATAGGAATGGTGACAAGGGGCATCCTTGTCTAGTCCCCTTCTGTATCTCACAAGGCTTTGTTAATTCCCCATTCACAATTATCAGTGCCTTTTGTGAAGTGTAAATCAATTTTACCTATTTGAAAAAATTATCACCAAAGTCAATAGCCCCCAAAATTTTAAACAAGAAAGTCCAGTTCCAATTGTCAAAGGCCTTTTCTGCATCAAGAAAAATCAACGCTGCTTGTTTTTCATTATGTTGTTCCAAGTATTCCAAAATATCCAATACATTTCTAATATTGTCCCTCAGCTGTCCTTTAGGTAAAAAACCCACACTGATCTTTATGAATTAAGTTCTGTGAAACCATGTTCATTCTCTCAACTAGAATCATCTTAAATAACATATAGTTATTATTCAGTAATTATATCAGGCAGTAATTTTTTTGTGAGCTCAAATCTTGACCTCCTTTAGGTATTAGTGCTATACTGGCCTCTATCCAACTGTCCAGTATCTTTCCAGTCTGTAAAATAGAGTTCCTCATGTGTTGCAATGGTTTTAGTAGTTCATCTCCAAAATGTTTATAATAAGAGGCTGGTAAACCATCTGGTCCAGGCGTTTTCCCTATTTTGAATTTCCTTATAGCTTTATAAACTTCCCTTTTTATTTCATTAATTGCTTCTGTTTTTCTGTGATCTTCAGTAAATTTTGTTTCTTTAAATATTCTTCAGCCTTTGCCAAGGAAATTTCTTCTCCTTTATATAATTTAGAGTAATATTGATGAAATATATTTTTGCATCTTTAAATTATCAGTTATTATGGTATTTCCATCTTGTAGTTTTAATATTACTTTTTTCTCTTTTTCTTTCCTCAATTTATAACCTAACCATTTCTCTGGTTTATTTGCAAATTTAAAACTTTTTTTGTTTTGCATAATTCGTTTTGTCCTCCATTGCTCTTACTGTTAACAAAAACAACTGCTGTTGTAAAAGTTTAATTTGTTGTGAAATAATTTTCTTTTTGGGGAATTTCTTTAATTCTTCTTTCATTTTTATCTGATCTAAAATTGCATGTGTTTTCCCTTCTTTTTTTTAAAAGATTGCTACTACAGTATGCTGTATGAAATGTCCCCTCACAAAAGCTTTACTTACATCCCAAACCATTCTTATGTGTGTACCTTTATTAAGATTATTGTCAAAAATTCTTTTAACTTCTTTTTACAGTCTTCCATTCTTTTTGCAACAATGTTTCATTTAACCTCCATCTGAAAGAACTAGTTTTCCTTTTAAGTGCTGAAATCGTTGGATTGTGGTCTGAAAAAAATCTGAAAAAGTCTTTGACAATATCTCTACTTTGTGAACATTAGCAGCTAAATTCTTAGATATCCAAAACATATCAATTCTTGTATCTTTCATAAAAAATAAGTGTATTCTTTTGCATCACCATTTTTGTATCACCTCTAAGTTGTCCATCATGTCAAAAGGAACTTTTAGTAGTTTCCCTTGTGTTGTTTTAATATGTTTCTCAGAGGTCTGTCCCTTTGTGGACAAATTATTCCATTCCAGTCCCCCATTAAACACCAATTTTCATATGGTAAAATTTATCCATAAGTCCTTTGTAAAAAGTAACTTTGTCTTCATTTGGAGGATAAATTCCCATTATCAAAATGTTGGCCCAATGCAAAGTAGCTTCCGCCCCCACGTACCTACCATAATCATCACTCAATATCAGTTCTGATTGGAATTGGGGGTTTATATACAAAACAAATCCATTTCTCTTTTTAACTCCCACTGAAATAAATTCTTCCTCCAAATATTTGCAAATCAAATATTTTATATTCTTTTCTCTAATATGTGTTTCTTGCAAACAAACTAAATCTTGTTTCAATTTTTTAAAATGGTGAAGTAATTTTCTTTTTTGAGGAGCATTTGCTCCATTTATATTCCACGGTAGGTACGTATTTATGCCAAAAACTTAGAAAAAATAATATCTGTAATGCTTAAGGTTGTGGTTTCTCTCTCAGTTTCTTGTGCCCTTTGTCATTACCATTTGCATTTCTTCCAGCTCCCTTTTAAGCTTTTCTAAAAATTATCTTGCATTTTGGACTGAATTCAATCTGAATCTCTGTTGCTTAAAAGTGAAGATCACTCCTTCCAGTTTATCCCATCAGAATGGTATCTTCTTCTGTTTAAGTTTGTCAGTAAAAAAAACCAATACTCTTTTAGTTTGTGCAGTATTCTAATTGGAATTTCTTTAAGTATTGTATACCTGCCTACCTCAGCCTCAATTTTGCATCTGGCTCTGATTGATTAATTTCAGGATCCCAGTAAAAAATAAAGTAGATCTGCATTGCTGATCTTCAATCTGGTAGTAAAATGCTGCTGCAAAACTTGATCTCTGGTCTTCTTTCTGACAAAAATTTTATTTATTTATTTATTTCTCAAATTTTTGCTACCACCCATCTCCCCCACAAGAGGGACTCTGAGCAATTCACAATAAGTTAATCAATCCAACATTAAAACGGTAATCATAAATAATACATAAAATATAATACAATACAATAGAAAATAGAAAAATAAAAATCCAGATGGCTATAAAAGATCGAAAATATGAGGGGAGCACTCTAAGGTGCTAGCCATCCCCAGGAATGACTACCCCCCTCCCCACCCCAAGCACGGTGGCAGAGGCAGGTCTTCGGGGACTTCTGGAAGTTCAAGAGGGATGGAGTTTGCCTGACTTCCAATGGCAGAATGTTCCAGAGGGCAGGAGCCACTGCAGAGAAGGCACGCTTCCTGGACCCCACCAAACAGAATTCTTTTACCGACGGGGTCTGTAACATGCCCTCTCTGCATGAATGGGTGGGACAGGTTGATGTCATGGGGATGAGATGGTCCCTCAGGTAACCTGGACCAATGCCATGTAGGGCTTTAAAGGTGATAACCAACACCTTGAATTGGACCCAGAAGCAAACTGGTACCCAATGCAGCTTGTGCAGCAGTGATGTCACATGTGCCAATCTTGGGGCACCAATAATTGCCCATGCGGCCACATTCTGAACCAGCTGTAGCTTCTGGATATTCTTCAAGGGTAGTCCCATGTAGAGTGCATTGTAATAGTCTATATGGGAGATGACCAGAGCATGAATGACTGTTTGGAGGGTTTCCTGATCCAAGAAAGGGCGTAACTGGCACACAACATGAAGTTGTGCAAAGGCCCTCCTGGCCATGACTGCCACCTGCTCTTTGAGCAGGAGTCATGAGTCCAGAAGTACCCCCGAGTCACAGACTAGATCTGTCTGGGGCAGTGCAACCCCATCCAGAACTAAAGGTGACAATTTCCCGGATACAGAGGAGCCATTCACCCATAGCCAATCCGTCTCACCAGGATTCAGTTGAAGCCCATTGTTCCCCATCCAGACCCCCACAGCCCCCAGGCACTGAGAGGGGGCAGTCACAGCATCACTTACCTCACCCGGGACGGAGATGTATAATTGGGTATCATCAGCATATTGATGATACCTCATCCCGTGGTGACAGATGATCTCACCCAGTGGTTTCATGTAGATGTTGAAAAGGAGAGGAGAGAGAACCGAACTCTGTGGCACCCCACAAAGGAGTGACTGAGGGTCGGACCTCTCGCTCCCTATCACCACTGATTGGGATCAGCCCTGGAGGAATGAGGTGAACCAGCGCAGAACCATGCCACCCACCCCCAACTCCCTGAGCCACCCCAGAAGGATACTATGGTTGATGGTATCGAAAGTCGCTGAGAGGCCAAGAAGAGCAAGGATGAATGCACTGCCACCATCCCGCTCCCACCAGAGATCATCCATAAGTGCGACCAATGCTGTTTCTGTCTCATATCTGGGCCTGAAACCTGACTGAAAGGGATCTAGATACTCTGTTTCCTCCAGGGTCCTCTGGAGCTACAATGCCACCACTTTCTCCACCACCTTCCCCAAAAAGGGCAGGTGGGAGACAGGATGAAAATTGTCCAACACAGTAGGGTCCAGCAATGGCTTCTTGAGGAGGGGGTGCACCAACACCTCCTTAAAGGCAGATGGAAACACCCCCTCTCTGAAGGATGTATTAACCATTGCCTGGGCCCAACCGCATGTCACCTCCCGGGCTGCCTTCACCAGCCAGGAGGGGCATGGGTCTAGATGACAAATGGTGGCATTTACAGTCCAGAGGATCCTGTCCACTTCCTTGGGTCCAAACTGTTCCCAGTTAACAGGGTAAGTATGTTCCCTCAGCATCTCCTCAGACTGTGCCTCATGCTTGAAGTCCAACTTAGAATGGATCCGAGCGATTTTATCCTGCAGATGCTCAGAAAACTCCTCTGCACAGCCCTGTATGTGGGTCACTGGGCCCACCTTCCCCAAAAGGGATCAAGTGATCTTAAACAGGGCCATCGGCTGGCATTCTGCAGATGCAATAAGAGTGGAGAAATATTTTTATTTTATTTATTTATCAAATTTATTACCATCCATCTCCCTTCAAGGAGGGACTCTGGGCAGTTTACAGTAAAAAAAAAATATTGACCTTTTGCAACTCTTATCACCACAAGATAGGCCTTAATAGTGGCTCTAGCCACTAGTGTTTGGTTGGATTCTGTCTTTGTCTTCCTCCAGTGATGCTCTAGACATCTCTTGAAAGGTGAAAGGTCCCCTGTGCAAGCATCGAGTCACATCTGACCCTTTGGAGGGATGCCGCTTTTAACGCTCTTCAAAACCCTCAACTCCTTCCTAAACCACAGGGAGTGTCGGGTTGGATGGGGCAAGAGAGGTCACACAGGTGCAATCCTGTCCAAGGCCCCAGCTGCCTCCCTATTCCAGGCTGCAGGCAGGACCTCCGCTGGACCATGCAGCAGATCGTTGGGTACAACCCCCAGATCCCTCTGAAACCCTGCTGGGTCCATCAGTCACCGGGGGCAGACCAACTGAATGAGTCCTGCCTTCCTGCAGAGAGGGGCAGCATAAGAGAATCTCAAGGCCACCAGGGTGTGATCTGACCATGGCAATGGGGACAGATGTAACTCTCCCCTCAGATCACATTGCCACTGCTCCAACAAGAAAACCAAGTCTAGCATGAGACCACTGACTCTAGTCGGGTCCTGAATAATCTGAGACAGGCCCGTAGCTGCCATGGTGGCCATGAACTCCTGAGCTGCTTCTGAGGCACGCCCCAGGGATGGCAGATTGAAGTCCCCCAGAACCATAAGTCTGGGGAACTCCATAGCCAGCCCTGAGATGGCCTCCAGCAGTGCACCTGAAGGCCACTAGAGATTCTCAGATAACAACTGCCACCCCTCCTCCCCTACCCTGGTGTCTCGGCTGCTGCCATCCCTGAAACCCAGCTGGGCACATCTCTGAAAGGGGTACTCTTCCTTTCGAGCCCAGCCAGTTCTCAGTGATACACGCCAGGCCTGCCCCCTCCTTTGTGATCAAATCACATATGAGGGGAGCATGTTGTTAACTGACCTGGCGTTAAAAAGCAGCAGCTGGAGACCAGGCTCCTCAAGAATCTGCACAAAATGCACAAGAATATCCCTTGGTATATTTCTTAATATTGCAAATTGCAGTTGATTCTATAAACTTTATCTATTTCTGCCTCCATATCATCTTCATCCAATTCCAGAAAGTTTGTTAAAGACTGAACAACCTTTTCTCTGGCGTCTCTTCCAGGATGCTCTGGAACTGCTCTAGGTCTCAGGCAGAATTCTTTTTTTTTTCTCTATTCCAGTAACACCAGATTGTCTAAGTCCTTCTCCATCTCTTTGTTTATTATTTCTGTTTTGCTCTCTAAAATTTCTACTTTGTCATTAATTTGCTTAATGAGGTGAACCTTTGTACAGCTTCATATTGTGCACCAATTGCATGCTTTCCTGGGCAAGGAGGCTGTGCTCATGGTAACATGCAGCTTAGTCATCTCCAGGATGGACTATTGCAATGTGCTGTACATGGGGCTTGTCGGTCTTGCAAGGTAGACCAAATAGGAAGCATAGCCAGATAAGCTAATTCTACTTTATTGTAAGGTTACATTAACAGAAAGTACATTTCTCCCGCATCCCCTTTACAGCCCAAGAAACTCGGGAGGGTCCCTTCTGAGTCTCTTCCTTCACCCACATTCCTGCTGTGGGCTAAGTTGCATTTTATCTGACCATTCCCTTGGCTGTGTCTCTTCTCCCTGTCTCCCAAGGTCATTCCCACATACCACTACAGGACTGCCCTTGAAGAGCATCCAGAAGCTGCAGTTGGTACAAAATGCAGCAGCGTGAGCAGTTATGGGCATTTCTTGATCTGCACATGTTATACATCTGCTCTGAGAGCTGCATTGGTTGCCAATATGCTTCCAAGTTTAATTCAAGTTTCTGGTGGTTACCTATAAAGCTCTCCATGGAAAGGGACTGGTTATACGCAGGACTACCTCTCCCTGAAAATGCCTACCCATCCCATCAGATCCAGAAGGAGAGGTATGTTTTGGGTCTCATCCATTAAAGAGGGCCATCTGACAGGACTTTGGAAGACAACGTTTTTTATTGCAGTGCCTATCCTGTGGAACATCATCCTCATGGAGATCAGATTGGCCCTGTCCTTGTTAGCTTTTTGCAAGGCCCTGAAGACATAACTGTGTTCCTAGTCTTGGGGGCTGGAGTGTCTGTTGGACACTGTGAATTAGTTTTCTTGAAATATTTGTATTATTTTTATACTGATTATTGTTTATTGTTTATTTGTTTGTTTTTATCTTGGTTGCCAATTGTCTAGAAGATCAGAATTTGTTTTTCGTAATGATTGCAAATTCTTGAACTGAGCACATTGTTCTAATTGTATATCTGCCTACCTCAGCCTCAATTTTGCATCCGGCTCTGATTGATTAATTTCAGGATCCCAGTAAAAAATAAAGTAGATCCTTACCGGTTTAAAGTCAACCCTACCCTGATTTAAACAGTTTCAGTTCTAATCTAGCTTCTGAAAAAAAAGTAATTGAAACTGACATCAATGATCCATTCCCTGCATCATTATTCGAATAGAGAGAGATACACACAGATAGAGAAAGAGAGATGGAGAGAGTGTTAATCTTGGAAATCTGCATTGTGATTGTTTTAAATCTACAAAGAGCTCCCAATTCCCAAATTCTCTTTTGGCTTCTCAAAAGTATAAGGCACAAAGGAACTCAGCACATCAATTCTTCTACTGCTGTTTGAAAAAGGCCCATTTTGGATCCTCTGGTACAGGGAGCTAAATATTCATGTCTGATGCATACTTAAAAAGCAGAACCCATAAGAAAAAGAAAATAATATATCATCCCTCAAGGGAAACTGGGTTCATGAATTCATTGTAATCTATTTTATTGCTACTGAATGCTTTATTGGATCTGTGCAACACCCTGAAGATAAATTCAGAAACATTGTGTAACCTACAATAGAACATCTTTCATAGCTGTAAATATTAATCTCATTATAAAGCATATTAAGAATTAACACACATGAAATACTGGCATCTTGTACCCATGGTTCCTTTTCTTTTGAGAGTTCATAAACACATAACTGCATATCATCAACTGCATATCTAAATGCATTGTGCACAAGAAAAATCAATTCCTTAGACATTAAAAGAGAGTGATTGGAGCTCATTTATGTTAATTATCTACCTAACAGCTACAATTACTAACAATACAATTGTTTTATGATAGCATTCAACCTCCAGTTCCTGGGAAATTTAGAGCTCAGCCAGGCAGAAGTAGTAATGTGCCAATTCTTTCTCCCTGGTTATTTGTCCTAGAACTGCCCTTTCAGATTTTTCTCACAATATTTTTTTTCTGAAATTGATTCATTTCACAAGTTGGCTGGCCATGGATCAGAAATGCAGGCAGTTTGCTAACAATCCTAATGAAACTAATGTCAGAAAATGAAAGATTCCAGGCTACAAAATTCAGCATGCATGTTTTTAAACAAAACTTTGGGATCAATGGAACTTACTCTTGTATAAATGTTTTTGGGATCAAGTTCATATTATTATCATATTCATCAATTAATATCATCATATTAATTTCCATATGTCCCTAAATTCTTGTTGGTCAAAGATGGTTGAAATCATAGAAAGTGATTGCATAATAAAATTGTGAGGCATAATAATTGATTTGTGGCATCATACCAACAACTGAAGCAATTTAGTATCCTGTTCAACAGTTGCTACCCAATGCCTCTGAAGAGTCACAAAAAGGATAACAAAATAATAGAAGTAAGTTACAATGAGATCTTTAATTTAACACCTCTCCACCTCCCTACCCCATTTAATGGACTTGGATGAAGTGGATGAAATTTGCCTTTGGACTTCACAGCCAACATAATGAGCAAATCCATTGATTCCAAAGTCTGTCCAGACAGTAAAAAATTTGGCCACACAAAATCCCATGTTAGCAGAAAGTATGGAAAATAAAGCATCCAATGTTGACAGAAGCAGCAACACAGAACTTAGGTGTATTTCCTAGTTTAAGTTGACCTTTTGTCAGAATTAGTGCCATTTCAAAAAAGTGCTAATCCAGAGAGTTAGTTCTCAAAAGAGCACCATACCCTTGTTTATAAGAAGTTTATTTAAGACTCTGACAAGCACTTTTGAAAGCATTGCATTGGGAAGATGCCTCTTCAGAAACCAGGTGTCGCGATCTCAGCCAAAATGGCCATGGAGAACATTTCCCAGTAATAGGAGGGAAGGGGGCATGCCCACAGCAGCCTAAACTTGCCAGTAATACACATACAGATCTCAATTCCTGACTGAAGCAGCAACCACATAATCAATGAAGGATGCTAATGTAAAAATTACAATGATGAGAGAAGAGGGAAAACACTGCTTTAAAACTGGAACTGCTAAAGATAGCTTTAAGCTTCCTCAGCTAAGGGCTGGGGATGAGATGAAGATAATATCATGAGGACATGGCAGAAAAAGTGATTATGCTGTGGTTAGGGAGATATGAATATGGGCTCACAAACTGGCTATTTAATCACCAGGGTAGATTAAAGAACTATTGCTAGTCCGATGCCTTTCTTCTTAGGTACCTTAGAGTTGTGATATGGAAAAATGATAATATTCACTTGAGTAAAGAGTGTGGAATAGTTCTCTTTCACATTTTAGAATACCTGACAGAAGGCTGTAGTTTGGACTGTGATGAAGATAGCAATACATCACTGATCTTGATCTGGCAATAAATGATGTTCTCCTCCTTTTTCAAAGCCAGATCAACTTTATTGACTCCACATCCAAGTTCCAGCCAGGAAACACAGATGTAGGATTGGCAGGGCTTGACATGGAGAGAGTGAGAATTCTGTCACCCTTGCCCTTGGTAGATGTAGCCCCCAGATCACTGAAAATACCATGTCTACAATTCTGCAGGTTGTCTGTTATCTGGGATTACCCATCCTGGAATAGTTTATGAAGGTCAGTCTACAAACTAATATATAAATGAGTTTCGCCCACTCCCTTTTTTGTACTTCATCATGAAAAATTCAGGATTCAGTTATGAATATCCGTTAAATGATTTGAATCCAATCATTCAGACCTGAATAAAAAGGCAGTGCTGATTTCAAAGTACTTTGAAATCAGAGATTAATTTCCAGTTACTTGATAGCTTTGCAACAATGAGACTTGACTGAAAGGGATCAGATGAAATAGAGGACATATCCAGTTCCAAAGGACTTCGTAGAATGCCTTAATAATGTTGCAACTGAGCTTTTTATATTGAATATTCACTTTCATAGTTTTTGGATTTAACAGAGCAAAGGACATCACAGTTTGAAATATTTCGGGGGAGATGAAAGTTTGAACAGCAGCAGCTTTTTAAATAGCTTTCAGCACCCAAAGTGAGAACAAAGAAGCGTCTGTTCAAGCAGCTGTCCTTTTAACAACAAGATCCATAGTACTATGCGCTGTCCAGGAAACAATGCCAATGGCAAGAAATATCTCTCACAACATGCGGTCAAAAAGTTTCAGATAAAAATCTTTTGTGCCGGAGCTAGAGAGCATGTGATAATAAAGGATACTGTGGGAAGGAACTGGTTTCCCACACAAAACATAACCCAGCAATGCTTCATCTTGATTTGTAAAGGGGAGAAAGAAAACTACCCAAATAGACAACATCAGGTAAGTACCAGATCAGCTTTGCAACTGTGGCTATGAGACCTAGTTTTAGGAATAATGCTGAGCTGGTGGAAGATTTCTAGGGTGGATGAACATGGCCATCTTCTAGCTTTGCCCAGACTAGCCCTGTAATTGGCAGATGAATGGTTGCCTCAAATGGCAAAAGCAGAAAGTAGGAAGTAGTGGCAAAGTGCTGGGAGATGGTGGTGCAGTTGCTTCCTTGAAATGCAATACAGAATACTCTCCCACTAGAATTTAGGGAAATAAATGCTATATTGTTTTTCAGTTTCAGGTAGCAGAATGATTGGGGCTGGCCCTAGTATTACCCATTAACTTCTGTTGGATTGTCTGCAGGATTAGGAATGGTCAAGCTGTCTGTGTTTCTCAGCATAAATCTGAAATAACTCTAATATTTTGTTATGTTTTATTTTGAGCTCAGAATATTTGAAATAATAATAATAGTAATAATAATAACAACATCCTAGATTCTTGGGAAGAACTCAATGCCTCAGTGAAGGCCAACATCAGCTAAAGAACTGGCAGCTGTGATTTCACATTGTTGTGTATAATAATAATAATAATAATAATAATAATTATTATTATTATTATTATTATTTATTAAACTTGTATGCCACCTGACTCATTTAAAGACTAATTTAGTCTTTTCTGTGACTAAAAGATAAAAAATCCTCCTCTTCCTCCTCCATTTATACCTGTTTGGCTTCATATGCTACTGTATCTTGGAAAACTATCTAAGAATATAAGATAATCTACCAGATAGATCATAATAGGATGCTTTAAACCTTCAAAAAATTGTATAGAAGTAAGAATGGGAACAAAATCAAGTATTAGATGAAGAAAACAAATGTCACCACTCTCCTGATGAATTTTTTAGCAGTCAGCTTCCAGGTACAACTCAGCTTGCTGGCACTGACCATAATGCTCTAAATAATATGGATCCAACATGCTTAAGGGAAAAAAAGAGCTATTCTTTCTGAACCTTCCTTTTCTTTAGTCTCTGTAAAGCAGAACACTGCTTCAGGTGTTCCCTCTTCATTGGTTTGTTAGATTTATCTCTCTCCTTACCTTCAGGAGTGCAAGACAGCATACATTTATACTCCCACTTGCCATTTTCCCCACAACAACCTTAAAGATAAGTTGAGCTAAGAGAAAGTGACTGGCCCAGAGTCACCCAGGGGGTTTCTGTGGCCAAGGCTGGACTTCAACCTGGTCTCCTCCCTGCTAGTCAAACACCTAAAACCACTACTCTAGATTGGCTCTCTTTCTGGTATGTGGGGTTATGGGAGAAACACATAGCATTCGTTAGCAGATTTCCAGTGAAAAGATCCTCTGCAAAAAGAGTTGTGTTGTTTTAGGAAGGCGGTACCCTTCCTAGCCATTTTTTTCAGTTCTGTCATCTAGGAGTGCCCTGTTATGGCTTGCATCTACCTGTGATGAATTTAAAATGAGTACTACTGTTTAATTTCTCATGACATCCCTAAGTTTTAAGCTATTTAGAAGCAGGGAGACATATCTATTCTGGTTTACTAATCAAATTTAACTGACCAAAGTTACAAGGCTAGATGTACTGTATAAGACTAGAAAGAAACACATGTGCTGAGGCTTCAGAAACATAATAAATGCATGGGGCCCAATACCTACATTAAGAATCTACAATTGCCATAATTTCCTTTCCTGTGAATGTCTCTGTTGTTTTCATGGCACTAGAATTTATGAGGAAGTTTTTAATCTTATGTAAAGTGTGTTTAATATACCCAATATTCTCAAGTAGTACATTTCACCTCATGTTCAAATGAGGTTATTGTCTTATAAATCCAATATACTTTGTAAAGGTTAGCAGAAAAGGAGATTTAAATATTAAAATGTCAAGCAGATAAACACATTATTCTGAACTGTATTTGTAATCTGCAAGTCACTCAAACAGGCAAGCAGTTGTCTTTTATAAAGTAAACTCTCATGAAATTTGATCAGTTTGTCATGGTACATGCAGTAAATTATGCAAGACATTGGCATAAAGCTTTTATCTAGCTGTTCTCCATTTTCCCTGATCAATGCTGTTTGCAGAATTTTAGCATTTTGTGAAAAACAAAACAGCCTTTTGACTCACTGGCTGTTAAATTTAAGAGGCAATCAAGAACTCTTATTTCAAGTTTTGGAAAAAAGCCTGATTTAGAAACAGGACAGGAATTAGGTAGTATTGAATAAATTTCTAATCTTTAATTTAACATTCATTTAATTATAACAATAATGTACTAAAATAATATAATAATAAGGGCTGAAGTGCTTAAACACGGTGAGGACAGAACTAAATGGTACAAGGATAATTTTCATCAAGGCCAATTGAAAAATACCTTATAAAAATAGTGAAATGTGCAACACATCAACAAATGTTTTAAGAATAATTTTAGAAAGCTTCATAGCTACATCACTGTCATTTTTCCCATAAAGAATGGGAGAATCATAGACCAGATCTTCTCACAGGTAAGAATATATATTCTTTAGTGCAGAGCTGAAACAGCTACCACTGGCATAAACAGCATCTTTATGACAACTCTGGCACTATTTGTTGTTCTTTCTTAGTTAGAGACTCAGAGACTCAGAAACAAATGCAGATTTACAACTTGTATGTCCACTTTCTGAACTAAAACATGCTGATACATTCACACAAGCTTGCATAACAACCCAACTCAAAGTCCTGATGGTGACTTTAGGTTTGACTTTAGGTTTGATATGATATCTCCAAAGGACTACAGTTCCCATATAATTGCATATGTAATATCAAGACTTGAGCAGTCCATCCAAGCTTGGCCAGTCTTATCTTGGAACTTTTCTCACACTCACAGGAACTATTCACCAGAATACCATTTCTTCATCAACTTCATATGGGAACTAAGTTTTGTTTTGGAAAATCTTTTTGTTGTAAGAACCTTATCTTGTTGTGACTTCATAAATTATTTTGATTCTTTTTTATATGCTGCATAAGCTGAAAATTTCTTGAACAAGCCTTCCTGCTTCTATAGCCTGCTTTGAATGGGCCTCCTATACCCCATTTTTCAGACATTTCAATTCATACAAATACATAGCACCAAGCTAAAGATTATAAGTATACCGTGGCATTATATAATGATTGTATTACATGCCACTAACAATATATCAGGATATCATACATTTAACATACTCTAACCTCCTCTACTTTTGTTGGTACATTGTTGAGTATGTAGGATGTGTAAGACATACTCAGGGATGGCAGAGATGTTTATTGTGCGAAAGGAACAAAGCCCTTCTCAGATTGCAACTTCTCATGAGAAAATAGAACTAAGAATTTATTTATCATATTGGTTCCTATATATAGTTAGAGGGAGGGGAACATTTCTGCCCTATTAAGTTAGTTTTCTATCCCACAGCTATTGGGCTACGGTATAAAGTGCATGTTTCAGAATAAGAATTGGAAAATCCAAATATAAAAGCAGGACTCTGCTAGAAGTTGTCTGATTTATTAAGATATTTTTATTTAGTAACACATAATTTGTATTTTCAAACATTTGTTCTAAATACCACTTAATGCCAAGAATTATGGGGGGGATCTTACAATTCCCCCTGCCCCACAATTCTTGGCACTAAGTGGTATTTAGAACAAATGTTTGAAAATACAAATTATGTGTTACTAAATAAAAATATCTTAATAAATGTTACAATTTTCCCCTGGAAAATGTACTGTTAAATTAATCCAATTTACTGAATGATTAAAAGTTACAGTTTTTATAGTACTCTAGAACAGTTTCTTTCTTACATGGGTTTATTTTTTAAAAAATATTTTATGAAGCTAATAGCAGTATGGAATATTTCAGTTTATGTGTAAATATTCAAGCTGAATATAAGTGGAGTTGCAGCTTAAATACTCCAGTTGACAGATAAGTTTGCATCTTAAGTCCTGGGAGATAAATCACTGCTGCTGACAGCTTATATTCTGATCCCTGAAAAAACTCAGCACACTCAGAGCAAGCAGAGGAGCCCCAGCTGGCACTTTTGCCTCCCATTTGATTTTAGTTGGAGCCTGGGGCCAAGTTCCGTGCTTGTAATATTGATCAAAGAACAAGACTGAAATGTTCCTTCTGTCTGCAGTGTAAGATTCTGTTTTTTTGTTAAGGGTTATTGCCCTTAAGCAAGGACTACAACTGATTACCCATGCCAGAGCTTGCTTGTCATCTTAAAAATGCAGGGCTGAGCCAGAATGTTTTAAAGCAGCAATCAAATAGCTTGGTGTCTCTGTGCTGAAGGTGATCTTTATTTACATCAGCCCCCTTCCTCCACCCTTATTTGTTTAAGCATTCTTATCATATGCTTGTCATTTCCTTTCCTTTCAGTTCTTAGTGCATTAAAGTACCATCTCTCTTCTCCTTCTCCATAAAAGGATTTCAATATTCATCTTGTCAGGGTGGGGAGCATGTGAGAGGAATCCAATCAAAGTCCAGATGCTTTGTGGCTTCTTGCAGCAGGCAGCATATCAGCACCTTTATTTGGAAGTCCAACTGAAACTTACCTCTGTGTAAAGAGATTACCAGCTGCCTGCACACTGCCAGAAGCACAATAGGATTTCCTTGCAAGGTAACCTGAGAGTGGATAGTCTGACTGCCATCCTAATCATACCTATGCAACTCTGCTTAGCCTGTGCCAGCCCTACATCAGTCCTCATAAATAGCTTGGCCAGAGCAGTCAAGTAGGAGGTAAAAGGGCTGACTAAGGCTGCCTTACTCATCTCTAGTGTTTCCTTTGTGATAGCGACCGCAGGAAACAATAGGGAACATGCTTTGCCTGGAACTTAGTGATTGATTGATTGATTGATTGATTATGTGCCATCAACTCAGTGTCGAGTTTTAGCAACCACATAGATATTCACCAGGAGGATCTACCCTAACCTGATCCTTCAGGTCTTCCAATAATGTACCAATCACCTCTGTAATTGTGTCCATCCATCTTGCTGCTGGTTGCCTTCTTCTCTTTCCTTCCACCTTTTCCAGCATGATAGATTTCTCCAGAGAGCTAGGTCTTTGCATAATGTGTCTGAAGTATGATAATTTGAGCCTGGTAATTTGTGCCTCAAGTGAGAACTATGGGCTGATTAGATCAATTAGCTTTTTTTTTTCTTGGCTATCCATGATATTCTCAGTAGTCTTCTCCAACACCAAAATTAAAAATAATCAATAATATTTCTATCCTGCTTCTTCAAAGTCCAAATTTTGCTTCCATGGAGGGTCACAGGGAAACCCATTGTCTGCATGATTCTGATCTTTGCAGGTACAGACAACATCCTGGCATTGGAATATCTTTTCTAAGCCTTCATTGCCCCTGTACCAACTGCTAGTCTGCAGCGTTATTTCTTGACTGCTGGTTCTTTTACTGTTATTAGTTGATCCTAAAAGGCAAAAGCTATCCACCACTCCAGTATCTTTATTGTAATCTCTACTGTATAGCAGTTCAGTATACTCATTCCATCTTCATTTGATCCTCTTTGAATCACAATTAGCATCCGTTAGCATACCAATTTGAGGTTAGAACATCTGAACATTTTGTGTTCAGACATCTTTTAGACTTCCCTTGTTATTTAGTGTTTGCTTCCATCTTAATTATCTTTACAGATATACTGCTTCTTATCTCTTCTAACAACTCTCTGAAATTATTTGTTACTTTCTGAGCTCTTTGTCTTTTTTGACCCCTCCCCTCCCCTTCCCTTGCCTGCAATTTCCAAGATTTGTTTTGACATCCAGTTTGCTTTCTTAACAACCTCATTACATTGGTTCCCAATCAATGAAGTTCAGGACTTCAAAACAATTTTTGATGTTCTCCTTGAAAATGGTGGGCATGTGCTCTGTATCATGGAAACTGGTTGGCTTTCTTCTGCCACTTTAGCTTAACATGGAATTTGCACATGAGCAACTGGCCACATCTTTGCTGTTATAATTGAGGTTTTCTGCCTCTTTGGAGCAGTAATATAGTCAATATGATTTCTGTGCATTCCGTCTGATGATTTCCACGTATGTAGGCTTCATTCCAGTTGTTGGAAGACTGTGAGCAATGAAGAAATCACTGGATTTCCAGAAATTAAGTTATTCTCCTGCTTCGTTTCAGTTTCCTCGGCTATACATTCCAACTACGTTTTCCTCCAAAATGTTTCCAGCGTTGATATTCCAGTCTCCAACCACAAGCAGCACAACTTGCTTCCATGTTCTGTCGATTCCAATATGAGAACTCTTTGAATAAATGCAGTGTAAATTATTTTGCAAGGCTTCTCCAAGGCAAGCATGAACTGGCTTAAGCTTTCTAGAAATTTGGCAGAACACAGCTAAAACTTAGCCACTATTGCAACTCAAGAATATAAGCAATTATACAGTTCAGAGTCTCAGGCCATTAAGGCAGATTCCCAAACATCTATCTTCCTTGGATTCCAAACCATGCTGTCTTTTAAGTGGAAGTTGCCAGTTTACAGGGTCTTCTTTCCTACACTGAGAATCTGTAGCTGCTCATGAAACCCCGGCATTCTTTAATCTTGGAGCAATCCTTTGATAGTGAGAACAAATCTTAAGGTAAGGCAAATGAAAAAGTTGGGTTTGGTTTTTTTTAGAGAATACATTGTTCTTTCACTAAACATTTATGGGGGCGGAAGATAGGGGCTTTCAAAAGTCATGAAGGAGGAAATACAGGAAATTGTGAAAACTTTTTCCTCTGCAGCTGTCAATAAACACTGTTTATAAAATGTCTCAGAGAAGATCATAGGTCTTTCAGGATTACGGTTGTTTAGCAAGAATGAAAATAATTATTCAACTAGTTAAAAATCTTATTCAACTGTCTTTATTTGCAAATTTAAACATCATATTAAATACATGCTTATTTATTTATTTTCTGTCCCGCCTTTATTATTTTTATAAATAACTCAAGGTGGCGAACATACCTAATACAAATACACCTCCTATTTTCCCCACAACAACAACCCTGTGAGGTGAGTCAGGCTGAGAGGGAGTGATTGGCCCAAGGTCACCCAGCCGGCTTTCATGCCTAAGGCGGGACTAGAACTCACAGACTCCTGGTTTCTAGCCTGTTGCCTCAACCACTAGACCAAATTGGCTTATATAGGACAGGTGCTCTTTAAGTCTTTGTAAGTTTCAGAAATGTTGTTACACTCTAATGTTGTATCTCTCTTTAGAAATTATAAAAGAAAGTTTACCCATAACTAAGCAATTACTTATTGTTCTACGAGCCCTTGGAATTCTGTGTTCAAAAGCTACCTAACAGAAATAGCATATCTGCTGCATGTACATTTCACTGTGCTTATAGATCTGCTGTTCCCCCTAAAATGCAGCATATGCTAGAACTCTAAGCACTCATGAGAATAATTAATTTCATGCATACTAGCTTTATTCTAGATGCCTTAAGGGTGACTTTGCATGTTGTTTCATTTTGCTAAGAAAGAAGAGAAACATTACTAGATCATATTTTTTCAAAATGTTAGTACAAGGAAGAGGTCATACCTTAGAGAGGTAATGTTGATGAATATGATACTTTCTTTTAGTATATATCAGTTGGTGATGGACATACTTATTATTCAATGTAAGAGAAATAGCTTTTCCTCACAATATACAGTATAAAAATAAGAGATCTATCTGCATTATAAAATGCAACATGTCTGTGTTAGTTTTGTTTATATATTATACTAAAGTTGAGATTTTAGATTTCTTTAATGCAAGGAATTATTACTTACATGAAAAATAATTCTGTCATAAAAGAGCAGTTTAAATGCCTCCAAATATTTTCTGTGCCACTTGCACAACTACAAATTTAAACTGCAATCTTTTCTGTAATTTATGTTAGCCTATTGCTAACTTAAAAAAGCAAAGCATTAAAAGGTAGTCCTGATCCTCTTCTAGGTCCACTGAAGTTGGGTTAACTTCAGAGCATACAGTAGTATAGCTACCAGAACTGCACTGCAAAAATCTATACAACCACTTTGTTGTTGTTTATTCACTCAGTTCCTTCTGACTCTTTGTGACTTCATGGACCAGCCCACATCAGAGTTTCCTGTCAGTCGTTACCACCCCCAGCTCCCTCAAGGTCGAGTCTGTCACCTCTAGAATATCATCCATCCATCTTGCCCTTGGTCAGCCCCTCTTTCTTTTGTCTTCCACTCTCCCTAGCATCAGCATCTTCTCCAGGGTATCCTGTCTTCTCATTATGTGGCCAAAGTACTTCAGTTTTGCCTTTAATATCATTCCCTCAAGTGAGCAGTCTGGCTTTATTTCCTGGAGTATGGACTGGTTTGATCTTCTTGCAGTCCAAGGCACTCCCAGAATTTTCCTCCAACACCACAGTTCAAAAGCATCTATCTTCCTTCTCTCAGCCTTCCTTATGGTCCAGCTCACAGCCATAGGTTACTACAGGGAACACCATTTCTTTAACTATGTGGACCTTTGTTGTTAGTGTGATGTCTCTGCTCTTAACTATTTTATCAAGATTTGTCATTGCTCTCCTCCCAAGGATTAAACGTCTTCTGATTCCCTGTCTATAGTGAGCATCTGCAGTAATTTTTGTGCCTAGAAATACAAAGTCTGTCACTGCCTCTACATTTTCTCCCTCTATTTGCCAGTTATCAATTAAGCTGGTTGCCATAATCTTGGTTTTTTTGAGGTTTAGCTGCAAGCCAGCTTTTGCACTTTCTTCTTTCACCTTCATCATAAGGCTCCTCAGTTCCTCTTCGCTTTCAGCCATCAAAGTGGTATCATCTGCATATCTGAGATTGTTAATGTTTCTTCCAGCAATTTTAACCCCAGCCTTGGATTCCTCAAGCCCAGCTTGTCGCATGATGTGTTCTGTGTACAAGTTGAATAGGTAGGGTGAGAGTATACAGCCCTGCCGTACTCCTTTCCCAATCTTAAACCGGTCCGTTGTTCCGTGGTCTGTTCTTACCATTGCTACTTGGTCATTATACAGATTCCTCAGGAGGCAGACAAGATGACTTAGTATCCACTAGATATCCACAAGGTGACTTGGTATCCACTTGGTACAACCACTAGATGGCAGCAAACAGCTATTGTTTTCTGTATCACTTTGCTGCCATTTTGCAACCCAGATCTGGTAACCCTAGCTTAGTGGAACATCTTTGAATAAAAACCATTTAAATAACTTAAAATATTTCAAAACATCCCAATTAATTAAAAATGATTAATTTTCTCCATAGTCTCCACCTCAAAGACAGCATATTTTGTGTCAAGTTGAGCTGAGCAGTTACTGACATCTCTGTACAACTACTGGAAAAAACAAATTCTTCACAATCTAGCAGCAACATTTTTTAATGCCAACTTTCAGCACATCAAAATAGGTTGGGAATGTCTGCTTAAACGTGAAATACTTCTTGAATTATAATAATAATTTACATTGTGTTTTATTGATTTAAAAATACTGAATCACAAACTTCATGTAAATTGCTAAACACACAAACGTCAGGCCAAAAAGATGAAAGAACCAAAGCATCTTCATTCATATCAAAATTAGACAATTCTACCATTTTATTCTCAACAAAAGGTATCCCTGAGGTAAAAAGCAGTTGAAAATCTAAATGAAGTATCTAATGCTTTCTCCATGCTGACTTATTTTAGATTGATAATATTAAACAAGATATAAACAAGACTAGATAGAGTTCAGAAACAGAATTGCTGTAAAGTCATACTTCCTTCAGATTCCTTTGCAATGTTAATGGTTCATTGTTGATCATAAAATGTACTGCTTATGGCTATTTAGTTAATATGGAAAAAAGTATAATTTTCTGTTATCATAACACAAATTCACAACAACGTCTGCAATATACAGTCACTTTTAACATTACTACAATAATTACATTACTGTGGAAGAAAGAAAATACTAGGAGGTCATAATCATAACTCCAAAACAATCTCATTTGCTCATGGAAAAGAATCTGTATAAAGTGACAGTAGTCAAAAATAACCTTGAAATGTAATTGGAAGATGATATGATCCATAATGCTTTAAGTAAAGGTAGAACAGATTCTGAAAGGAAACTTCGTGGATTGCAATTTTATACATAAAGATTTTTTTTTTACATGAGCTTATACTTTCAAAAAAGGCTTTGAGTAATTCGTCAAAGATTATTTACAAAAAGCTATTCATATATTCAAGTCAAGTTCTTCCTGAGTGCTTGATGAGGATAACATTATGTAGGCTGCACAATTGCCAACTCTTCTGAAACATTCACTTCATCTATGACACAGATGTGCTACTTATATCTCCTGCTTTCTGAAGGTCAGCTTCATGCAGAGTAAGGAAGTAGTAGAGCTGACAAATTTGGAATTCTTGTGCTGTTTTTTTTTTTATGAAGAACCTTTGGCCAGCATTTGAGATTACAGTTAACATGACACTCACCCAGAGCTTGCAAAAATCATTTGTAATATGATCTTCTTTGGTTAGGATCTTGATTAAGCAAATTAAACTGGCTATGTATTGTTGATGGAAATGGTACTGTATGTATGTGACAAAACAACTATCCTACCTATATTCCATTTTTAAAATGTTGGTAGGGATAGATTAGTTTGTACCAACATAGGAATTCCTAGATTAATTACAGTTAGTTGCAGTTTATTCTCTAATTGATTATTTATGTAATTTAAGTTGCTTATAATGCCATCCATTATATGACAGTGACCCTCAGATATTTATTATCTGGATTATTTTAATCTTTTGTTTCTGTAAGCAAACAACAATTAAAACAATCCAAATAAATGTTTGAGGTCAACAAACAAAACCACTCTAGCTAGCAGAGCTTGCTGAATACCTGGGGAAACAGCCAGGTCTTCAATGACTTGAGAAAGGCAAAAATTGTGTTTTTCAACCTTGGGAACTTTAAGGTATGTGGACTGGGGTGCTGGTTGGGGAATTCTGGGAGCTGAAGTCTGCACATCTTAAAGTTGCCAAGCCTGAGGAATACTGGGCTAACAGGGTTGGGGCCATCAGATCTTTGGAGGGACATTGTTCCACAGGGCAGATGCTGTCACAGAGAAGACACAACCCCTGGGTCCAACAAGATGGCATTGTTTGATGGAAGGTACCTGAAGTATGCCCTCCCTGCAAGATCTGCTGGGGTGAGCAGGAATGATAGGAGATATGTGGTCCTGTAAAAAGCCTGGCTCTATGACATGCAAGGCTTTATAGATGAATTGCACCTTGAATTGCACCTAGAAGCCTACTGAGAGCCAGTGCAGCTCACAGGGTAGTGGTGTTATTTGGGTATAATGCCAAAAACTGCTCACACCGCAGCTTTCTGGACCAGCTGCAGTTTCCAAATGGTCTTCAAGGGCAACTCTATGTAGAATAAGAGTTTAGTTTAATAAAAGTTGAATGTCTTTTCCTCTCACCAGACTTCTTTAATATTCATCTTAACCAGGCCACCTTAGCCACCCACTCAGAAGCATTTCTGTCTAGGAATTTTCTTATCCTTCCAATTCTTTTGGTTTTTAGAATTTTAGATTTAAATGCTTGAAAAATTCTAGTTTTCTGATAACTGATGATCAAGAACTACCTGACTTCTCTCTAACTGAATTTTTAAAATCTCTTCTGATCTGATGAGAACCTCTAAATAATCATATTTATACTGTCTCAGACTTCACTGACTGATTTTCTAATAGTTAAGCAATGTTCATGGCTTTTCTAATCACCAATCAAATGACTAATCCAAATAGTTTTATAACCCAAAATGCTCTAATTACCCCACTCCTGCCCAGCAAAGCAGGATTCACCAATCAACAGTATAAGCAATCTCTGCTTTTTGACATCAGCCCATTAGCCCTGAAATAACACACAAGGTGGCATGCAAAATCAGGCAAAGAATAATTAAGAGCAACTGAACCTGCCTGATTGTGGTTGGCCAGAGAGGCCTCAGACTCAGCATTAACCTTTGGTTACTCTTTGACTTCTTGAGGGTGTTTATGCCTTGGTGTGTACATGCCATGTCAGCTATTATACTATATTCTTCTCAGGTTTTGACAGGGGTCTGTAAGCAAAGTTTATAACCCTCAAAACACTTTATCCAAAAATTATTGCTTTATCTATCAATATTTTTTTGTGGTTTTATGTTACCGTTTTAAAGTTTATACAGCCTGGATTGTTAATTTTAATCTCTTTTCTCTTTTGTCACACATGTGTAGCCTGAGCAAGCATCTTAGCCTTCTTTGTTTTTAATATTGTTTTTAGCCAAAATTCTTTGTACATATTTCTCCTAATTGCTATGATATTGTCAATTCAGTTTTGGATACTTGCATACTGATTTCCTTGTGCTAGTTAATGACTGCAATAAAGTTTTTCTATTTCAACATGGAAGAAAGTCTTTCCAACTAATCAGAAAGGGTCTGGTAGATGATATCTGTCTCACATGTAGCCTGAATCTGAATAACCAACCTATCTTCCCCTCTCTTCCCAATCCCCACTCCCCCAATTTAAATCTTACAGCACATCAGTCTAGCCACCATATGTATCTCATGCAGCTTACAAAAGCTTTTGCCTTTTGTAAGCTGCATGACCAAATATCTTGGTTGGAAAATGCACTATCTGACTTCTGATTTTTCTTTTGTTTTTGTTTTTTTGCCACCATAAACTAATATGGATCTCTTCCTACAATTTCCCAGCTAAATAGCTCTCAACAGCTTTTTCCTCAAGCTGGATTATTTTGTAGTTTCAAGGATACTTGATATGGTCAGACACCGATTGAAACTTTCTGATGTCTGCTTGAAGCTAACCGACCACCAACAGTTCTCTCTTTTCTTAGCTACCAGCCCTGATCTTTAGGCCTTCTCCTATCAGTGTTCTCTTGAACTGAAACCCTTATTTCATTCTGTGTTTTGCTCTCTCGGCTACCAACGTTAGTCATCCTGCAATCAGCAATAAACCTATTTGGTTTTTTAAAAATCAGTTTGAAGGTTCATTGTCATGGCAACAGTATGACGGCAACATTAGCCTCACACTAATACCTTTTAACAAAAGCATGCTTTTAGCTTACTTGATTATATTATAATCTTACACAATGTTTGCTCACAGAATATAAACATTACAATGCATAAGCAGATAAAATAATGTTTCTTGCCTTGCCCAGGTATATAACAACCAGGAAGTTTTGGGTTGCCCATGCATTCCAATTCAGTAGTATATACTCAATTTAGCATTCCATGATGCCTTGACCAAGTCAGATAACTGGCCCGTTTAGCCCAATACTATCTGTCTTTTCTGAATAGCAATTGTTTTACAAATTCTTATGGAGAAAGCAGTGTTTTTTATCCATATAGTCCAAGGGCTTTTATAATCTTCCATTTAAAATGTACGTAAACTGTGACCCATACTGACTCAGTAGGTATTACTGAGGTAGATATTTGGTTAGAATGGCAAATTTTACACTCATAATATCTAGTGAGAAATGGGAAGAAATGAATGTGCCATACTGATGTTCATATTTTTACAGTATAAGCTGCATCTGCATGCAGTTACAGACTTTCTTATACTTTGGAGAAAAATGTCAAGCATTTCAAATATTTTGCTTTCATTACAGTACAAACATTTCAATTTCAGGGTATTTAAAGTTATTGGTTGATAGTGGTTTGTTATTTAGTCTTTACAGTTCCTTTGAAGTCATCAGCATCCCAGTTTCCTTTTCTGACAAAATTGGCTCTGGGAAAGAAGGAGGAATACTTCACTCATTTTATTTCTCAGCAATATGCTGTCTCTGGGACTGATTCTGTTGTGCTTAATGCATGAAAGCTTCCAAATGGTAAAGGGCTGTAGAATTGGTGTTACACACTTTTTCTTCAAATGTGAGCAGAGTCTTGGTAATAAGCCAGCTGATAAATAAAAAATATGTCATTTTTTATTTTTACAGATTTGTAATAGCTTTTTTTCATTATCAAAAGATCAGTCTCTCTGGAGAAGAAAAGAAAGACATTCTAATTCAGGTAAAGTAATCACTTTTAATCTTGGGGGGGGGATCTGAACATTTATTTATCTTTCTTCTTATGAACTATTAATAGTGAGACACATTCTTTGAAAAACAGTCTACCTCCTAATGCTATGCTAGCAAAGGGTGAAGCAGATTATAATTTCTGAGCCAAGACAAAAAGAAAGAAAGAAAGAAAGAAAGGAAAAATATATTAAAAGAAATTATGGCTAGTTTTTATAAAGCCTATCAGAACATTGGCCCAAATAGCATGGTGATATCCTAATGCAAGATTTCTCACACTATCTTCCAGATTGTGGTCCCCCAGGGGGTTGCATTGCAAACAAAATACAGGTAGTCCTCGGTTAATGATGGCAATTGGTACTGGAATTTCTGTTGCTAAGTGACATGGTCATAAAGTGCAATGTCACGTGACGGTGCTGCTTAGCGATGGCAGTTCTAACACTTCCAGTTGCTGTCATTAAGTGAATCCCACAATGTCATTAAGTGCAACATTACATGGTTGTCATTTGTGACCTCCTGCCAGCTTCCCCATTTGCTTGTTGGAAGCTGGCAGTGAAGGTCACAAATGACAATCATGTGACCATGGGATGCTGCAACATTGTAATTGCGAGCTGGTCGCTGAGCGCCTGGATCATGATCACATGACCACGGGGAGACTGTGATGGCCAGAACTTTGAGGACTGGTGGTAAGTACCACTCTTTCAGCACCGTTGTAAGTTCAAAAAGTTAGCTGAATGAGTGGTTATTAAGTGAGGACCACTTGTGTGTGTGTGTTATATAAACACACACATGCATACACACAAACATGCTGATCAAGCTTGCTCAGGCAAAGCAGGATTGCTTTCAAAAAGCAATCTCAAGAATCTCTTTGAGATTAATCATTAAAAATAAGATATATTTATAACTTGCTGAGGTAGGGAGCAGCTGACCCTTTAAAGAACAAACCAGCCTTATGTGCCCAGAAGGAGTCACCTGACCCCTGACAGCCAAAAGAGGAAAAGAAAGGGGATCTGTCAGGTTTTGGGGCAGGAAGAGGTTTTGAGGGGTTTTGAGATTGTTGATTGGAGTCCTGGATGAGGAGGTCACCTCAGGCAAAGCTGGAAATAGAGGAGCTGTTTTGTTGTAGGCTAGAATTGTGTTAGGTTTTTTTGTATTTCATTCTATCTCTTTCTAAGTGTATGTTGTGTGCATGGAAACTTATCTGTCTTATTAGACAGAAGCAACATTAGAGAACACTAACACCAGGATCGCTGCCAGAGGAGAAGTGCTGCTTGGGCCAGAAGCTAGGCTTTTGGCCTGGAAAAGCCATTGTTCACTTTCTAGGTTTCACTTTCTTGGTTAACTAATGGGTGCTTATGCTAAACTCTATAGTTGTCATTATTAGGATTAAAAAAAAGTGACTCTAGATAAAGGAATCATATTTTCCTCTTCTCACTGAGCAATGCATTCTTTGTCACATATATAGGCACCAAAGGCATACATAACAGATGGTAACTTTTTTTCCATACCATTCTCTGCACTTTTCCTTTGAGAAAGTAAACACTGACTCCCAATTCCCTTGGAAATATTTCGGCATGAAGTTAAATAAGCAGCATTTAAAGCAAGATAAATCACATCCCTCTATTCAGCCCAACCACCAGCTCAGTGATGAGAAAAAGGAAACCGTTTACTGCTTTTCGAGTTCCGGATTGGTCAATTGATTCCATAAGACCATAATGACTAAGCCTGTCAATTTATCTTTTTTTCTTCCCCTTTTACTCTCACCCATTGCTTTTTCATGGTAGGGAATTACTTTTGCCCATGAAGATTCTCATGTACTTTTAAAGGAAGAAAGTGTGGCTTGTCTGTAAATACAAATCTGAGACTCACTGTGAGGGAAGTTGATCAAAACCTAGTGTTATTTGTGATATTTTCTGAACCAACTCTAAGGAAGGACATAGAGACATGGATAATACCTATAGTCAGTGCCCCTTTTATCCTAATGACTAAGTTAACCATCGTTAGGCAGGAAGACTGAATGTTAATTATTTTATTTATTTATTTATTTATTTATCAAATTTGTTACCACCCATATCCTCCCACCGGATAATTTAACCTTGCATTTGGATATAGGGTTTTCTTTCACTAATGACCAATTCACTAATGTGAAAGCCCCTATTTGAATGAGACTTCATTTCAGTTAGTCCTTTTTGATGTTGCAAATGTTGCAAATTATATACATAAATTATTTCTCAAACAGAGCTCTGTGGAACCATAGGGTTCCGTGAGAGGTCACTAGGGGTTTCCTGGGAGATCACAATTTATTTAAAAAGTTATTTCAAATTTGGGCAACTTCACATTAAAAAGGTAAGTTTCATTCTTTATTTTTAGTTTAAGAACACCGTTAATGCATATATAGGCCAACCCATGAAACGAATATAGTAATTTTGTAACTTCTGGCCTATATTTGAGCCTGAATGTGCAAAGGTTCCCCAAGGCCTGAAAAATATTTCAAGGGTTCCTCCAGGGTCAAAAGGCTAATATAGATTGTATATGTAAATCTAGATTCAAAATAAATAACTACTATACCTTGTATTAAATGGAATTAAAACTCACTGTGAGGGGGAAAAAAAGCGATTTTATATAAAAATTGTAGTTCTCCACACATAAGTTCTGGAAATATAAATCCCACCTTATATATAGATAATTTTCACAGCTAGCGACTGATATTATCTTAATTTGTGCATTATCTTTAAAGGAAAAACAACACTGTAGTAGTGTAATCTCTTGAAATTGCACCAATATTTTACAGACTGATAGAGTAAATAAGTGTAAAGATGATGTTAGTATAAATTTCATGTGTTGTTATCTGGGTAGTGGAACCCTCCCAGTCCAGGAAGTCCCATAAGAATAAATGTGGAGTGAACACAGTAGTATGACAGGAAAGTGTGACTGATTTACAAAAGCTGCCTGAGCTTCATTTTCTAACTCTTTAAATTAATGGACCAGGGTCTACTCGAGAGAATAATCTTCCATCATGTGTAAGATGAAGGCAGTCATTCTGTAAGTCTGGGACTTGTGTAAGAAACTCTAATTTTATCTCTTCCAAATGAGATACTAGGAAAAGAAAAATGAGCTCAATGATGTCATTACTATGAAATAGTTTTTTTTCATTTACAGGTATTAATAGATAACTAATCCTCTGTGTCACTTATGCAACCAAATGCTTTACTTTGTAGATACTGACCTAGTCCAGATACTGTATAATTCTGTACCTAGAGTTATCACTCACCTGTTCTCCATGTGTGTTGGACTATAACTCCCTTTTAGCATAGCTGTGCAAAATCAGGGTTTAGCATTAGGTGAATGAATCTTGGTGACCTTTAGCCTTGAATACTTGCTTTTTATTTCTCACCCAATTCTCCATATTAAGGGAATATATTGAATGTTTCCACTGTTCCTAAAGCTGTTTTTATAACATAAAGTTGCATTGAAGCACTTGAGTAACATGGAGTTAGATGTTCAGTTGAATCTAAATTTGGTTGAAATCAATTAGTGAACATTTTCATGGCTGATTGGTCTCAGCCAATTCAACCTCTGCTCCTTCCATATTGCAGTCTTGCAGATAGCATTTATATCCCATAATAGGATCAAGAGACAAACTTTGATGGAAAAGTGCTTATGATTGTATTCTTTATGCCCTTTGGCAAGTCATGGTGATGGCACAGGTATAAAGACTATGAACTCAGTGCTGAGAAACGTAAGGCCAATATCAATACATGCTCCGCCTGTGTGTAATCTCATAATTAGGTCCCTAGCGGCCTGCTGTGAAATGTGAGACTGTGGTGCTATGTTTATGTCATGCTTTATTGAGAACTATTTTACAATTCTTAGAACTTGAGGAGACAGCTAATCATAACATTGCAAAGTTCACAATGCCCAAATGTGTGAGGACCGAAAGCATGAAAAATGTTAACTTAGTTCTCCTTATGTCTCCAACAGATTTCTTTTTGCCAGTATCCTTCAATATTTATTATTTTGCACCAATATAAATCTGATATAATGGAATCTGTATCTTAAGGTGATGACTGAAGATAGCTAAATCATAGCCAATAAGTTAGTGTGATTCCTTTAGAGCACAGTCTACTCAAAAGAGAGTCCTGCTGAGTTCAGTTAGGTTTACTTCAGTGTAAACATGTATAGAACTACAGTGAAATCTAGCTCTTACTAACAAATTGAAATTATTGAGGTAAAATGGCATCCATCCCAAACTGAAAGGAAAAACTGATCTTTAACTAAAATATATGATGTCACAGAGGATTGCATGGGAGGATTGGAAAATAATAACTGTAATGCCATTTTTAAAAGAGGATCCAGAATGGTTCTAGGAAGTTTAGGCCCAGATTATTTGTGAAAATTATTATTTAAGACAAAATTATCAAATATATAAAAAGATATGCCTCGCTGAGGAAAAATCAATGTGGTTTTTGTAAAAGTAAGTTCTATCCCCACAACCTTTTCAAGACTCACTTGATGATACACAAATAAGGTTCTGCATAGGGAAATATAAACTGATGTATATTGGGACCAAAAAAAAAATCAGTTATATGCTGATGGGATTTTTGAAAACTGTGAATGACCAGGAAAGGGATATTAAGATACTGGTGGATAACTTAATGCAAATTTAGATCCACAATGCAGCTGCAGTAAAAAATACAAATTTCATGTTGGGGATCAGCAGTAAGTAATCTTTATCATCCTTTCAAAAACTGATTTTTTTGATAGACTACTGTTCAGTTCTGGTCAAAGAACAGGACAGAAAAATGGGGAAAAAAACCAAATAAAATAAATCAAAATGGTTAACAACTCGCTTGTGAGCAAAATTTGCTATGTTGGAGATGCCTTAACTTAGAAAAAAGATGAGTAAATGGAACTATAAAAGAGATGTATAAAATTACACATGGAGTGGAGAAAGTGAATGAATGAGTATCATTGCTCTGGAGGTCGGACAAAAGAAGTGAGATGTATATCTCATCTTTACTTGGTAGATTCTTTAGGAGAGGATAGGTTAGGATGGCACAAAGGTCTCTGTAAAAGTTACTGTACACTCACATATGTCCTATGTCATAGTTGCCTGTGAGCCATGGGGGAGACATGTTCTAGACAGACGATCCTGAGATATCTGCTTTCAATAACAGCTAAGGGAAGAAAGAGTCTCTAGCCTAATCAGAAAAAAGACTCAGCGGTGGGTAGAGCTCATCAGAAATGGACAGTAAGTGGCTGAGGTTGAGCTATAGGAGAGCCTTCATAGTTTAAGCTGCCCTGGGACAATGCTGATTGCTCTTCTCCTCTCCTCTCCTCTCCTCTCCCCTCCTCTCCTTCAAATACAGTTTCCAGATTCCTCTACTCTGTTCAGGAGACCATAAGTAGACGGGTCAATTGGCTCTGACATTCCACTGCTATTTCAACCTTGTACTAGAGTGTTAAGAACTGTAGAGTTAAAATACTTAAGAGTTTTGCAGGCTGAGTGGTGTAATGCTATTGCATGATTCTGAAAGACCACCAGCACAGCACAGCACAGCACAGCACAGCACAGCACAGCACAGCACAGCACAGCACAGCACAGCACAGCTGTATCCAGCGGTTTAGAGAGACAGTAACAAAATTGTGGCACAAGAGGCTTACCTGAAACTGGACAGGAGAGAGTAAGCCTTCATCAGTCTGAAACAACCAGTATACACTATTGTGGTTCCAGTCTTTGTCTTATGTAATGAGAGGGAGGTATAACACATTCTATGCATTTATGGCTCTGGTTGGATGCTGTTGGGAAAAACATTATATAAATACCAGTAGGGGAAAACATTATTTTAACACCAGTACAACTAAGGATGACTTAAAGCTGTCTCATTCATGGGCTGTGGATGAGATGGGCAACCTCACTGACAGAAAAGACTATGTTGGCAGGGCATGTTTGTATTGTGGTTAGGAATAAGTGGAACAAATCCTACTTCAAGTTGATGCCTCTTTACCTAATGCATTTGGTCTCAGAATTATCCTGTGGGTATAATACATTAGAATTCAACCAATGCATTCTTTTAAACTAGGAACCATAGCTTCTTCGTTCTTTGCCTTTCACTATATGGAAGGAAAAGAACAGAACAGAACAGAACAGGCTATCTGAACATGTTTATAAAAATACTACTTGCTTCTGATAGAACAGAATTAGGTACTACAGTAAAAGCTAGCCACCAAATCTCAGTGTAATCAATTATAGAGGAATATAATAACTCTTTGAGCCATTGCAAATCTTTGGGACATTATAGATCTCTTTGGGCCTGAGTATCTTTAACAGCTGTTTGCTCCCCCCTTGCTCTTTCCTGCCCCTCCCTAGATAGCTTTGAGTTCCTGTAAGGAAACTGTTTCTGCCCAACACAGCATTGCACATTCCCTGCCTCATGGCTTTGCCTACAGATTTTCCTAGCCTTTCTCAAACCCACCAGTATTATTCCTCTTTCTACATCTGCCTTACCTGTTTCATAATCACCTCCGTTTTCCCTTTGACTTACAATTTCTGCCTTGCTGATTTTCAGTTATGGTACCAATACCAAGATTTCCTCCCCTTCCCTTACCAACTATTCCACTGAGACAAAACACCTGCTGGTGAATTTTAAGGCTGAACTGTGTATCCATGGGATACAAAGATATTACATATTCTGCCAGCTGATTTACCACTTAGTCATTTGGCCCAAGGACCTAATAGGAACCATAGCTGACTCTATAAAGTCTGAAGATTGCACTTCAGTTTGAGAAATTTGTCCCCTGAATCTGGCTTGTTTTCAATTATTTCTTAGGATAACAATGGTCTTAGGAACCTGACCATTGCAGATCTTATACCATGCCATTTTATTCTGCCAGAGGGATCTAATAGTAGATCCCAATGTACTATCCATTATTTATCATGTATATGTAGTGTAGCAGTCTGAAAGCTGTACAAAAAAATAGGCCAGTTTTCCTATAAAATCTTGTAAAACATCAGTCTATGAGTTATTTTTTTATGAAGTACTGTAGTTATAGAACACTTCTGTTGCCTGGAATATCTTTTATTAAATCTGGATATGGCTTTGACATTACTGAACTTTTGAAATAATATGGTCTCAATAAAATCCAAGTTTGGAATACCCTGATTTTTAGGAACATTCTACTTTGTGCCCCTTTCCATCTACTAAATATCAAAAAACAAAGGCTTCCACTGTTTCAAATAATGAGTATGTTCTGGCCTATTTTTCATTGTATATAATGTATTCCACAGATTGAGTTAAGATTTTGAGAAATGCTACTTCCCTTTCAGGAAACATGGAATGCAGGTTCCATTAGACAGCTTTATTGTTATTGCTATTGGCAAGGTCATCACAGGTAGTCCTTGCTTAGCGACCACAATTGGGACCGGCAACTCCATCGCTATGTGAGACAGCACGTGACTGCAATGGGCTTACGACCCCACTTCCGCTGCATTTGTTAAGTGTGTCACTGCAGGTTGTTAATGTGACTCCATTGACTCTGCTTGTCAGAAGCCAGTTGTGCAGCATGCAAATGGTGATAACGTGACCATGGGATGCTGCAATGGTCATAAATACCCCCCAGTTGCAAAGTGCCTGAATATCAATCACATGACTGTGGGGATGCTGCGATGGTTGTAAATATGAGGACTGGTCGTAAAGTTTTCATGCTGTCGTACCTTCAAACAATCACTAAACGGGACAGTCGTTAAGCAAGGTCTACCTGTATTATTTACATATTCAGGAAACAAAGTAAACCATTACAAATTTATCATTTGTTCCTGAAAACGGTACAGGTAGTCTTCAAGTTACAACCATTCATTCAGTGACTGTTCAAAGTTACAACAGCACTGAATGAAGGGACTTATGACTGGTCCTTGAAGTTCTGGCTGTTGCAGTGACCCCCACAGTCACATGAACAAAATTTGAGCACTTGGCAACCAGCTCACACTTATGACCAGTTGCAGTGTCCCGCGGTCACATGATTGCCATTTGTGACCTTCCCTGCTGGCTTCCCACAAGCAAAATCAATGGGGAAGCCAGCAGGAAGGTCTCAAATTGCTCGGGGAAGTCTCTGTCATCCCCCGACCTTTCTTTGCTCACACACACCATGCCCTCCTTTCCCCCTTCACTCATACTCACCCCACATCCTCTTTCCCTGGCTTCCCTGCACTTGTGCATACCCTGTGCCCTCTTTCCCTGACCTCCCTGCATTCATACACATGCACGGACTCCATGCCCTCTTTCCCTGGCCTCCCTGCACTTGCATGCATGCACTCACCCCACACCCTCTTTCCCTGGCCTCCCTGATCTTGTGTGGCACCACAGCAACCCCTCCCCCAACTTGTGCATAGCCTGCACTGGGCCTTCCAGGGCCCCTCCCCACCTCCCTCTGGCACGCCCATACTCTTTACCTGGGACTCCCGCAGCTTCCCACTTAACAACCCACACATTTGGGATTATGACAACAACCAGGACTGCCTGTATTGCCATTGCTAAGCAATGTGGTCACATGACGTCACACTTTACAACCGCATCACTTAGCAATGGCAATGCCAGTCCCAATTGCAGTTATAAGTTGAGGACTACCTGTAGTGGGAATTATTTATGTACTGTAACTCCTATTTAACCAGTCAATAGCAATGACTTGTCTCATTTGGCAGCAGGAATTAATTTTTTCCCATGTTAAGACATTTGGTAGGCATAATTGGTTCCTTTCTTTCTAGGGTGTGGCAAAGCTTGTTTGAGTCCCCTGGGTATTTCCCTAAATAGTAAATCAGAACAAATTGAAAGATCAGGTGAATGCTGTCTTTTATATCCTGACTGAAAGTGTAATGGTCCTTCATTTTATGACAAAACACTGCTTTTGTTGAATATTTACAGGAGAGTGCATGCCTTTCTGCATCCCAGAAGCAAATGCCTCTGGATCTAAGAAGGGCTCTAGGGAGTCCTGGAGATCCTGGGAAACTGCCATGCTAACAAACAGTGAAATTTTTGGAGTTCATCCAGCATGTAAGTGAAACCTTGTAGATAGTCTGCCAATAAAAGAGTATGTCATGCTAGTACAAATCAGAATAATCTCTGGATGTTCTTTCATTATAATTACTAAAGTGGAGGGGGTTAGATCCAATTATCTCTCCTACTATACTCCTCACTAGGGAAAGGTCACTGATGTGACCCTTATAATCATGATGGGGGAACTCAGATACTAAGGTAATCATTTTGTTAGAGAACTTTGCAGAGTTAGATAAATTAATAAGGTCAGATAATTTTTTGTTATTTGAGGAAGAGTTTTATTATCTTTTACCAAAAAGTACAGAATGGCGTTGTTACTCATATTTAAAGAAAATAACTAGGTATTAAGAGTAACCTTCTTATTTCTGGCATTAGACTTCTTGTAACTTTACTTATGGCCAATCTGCATTACCATTTTTAATACGCTGTTGTGGCAGAATGGGAAAGGAAGGATTACTAGTATTGTAAATGTTTTGACACATGTTATCACTATGCCATTTAAGCCATTTACTGTGTGAGTGGATCCTGGGATAAGGTTACTCTCTGTATCCAGACGCTACAAATATATTGCTGAACTGACAAAGGGCATAGGGAGTCTGTATGCACCCATTAAGAGAGAGCAAATGAAAATGTTGAGGGTAGATTCAAGAAATGCTATAAAGTGTTAGGAATTTTTTGCTGAGGAGAATGCAAACAAAATGCAAACAAAAACAAAAATTATCAAACAAAATTTTCTGAGATGTGTTTCTTCCCCTGTCAATCAACAGGGAATAAAAGCCAAGAGCACCAAAACTTAACCCAAAAAGCGGAACAAGCTTCCTGAGAAGGAAAACAAGATAATCCATCCTTCCACAACCGATTCCTACAATCTTGTCTTCAAAAACTGAATCTTATTCCACAGTCAAACACATCATCCTTTCAATATGTTATGTTTACAGATTAAAAAAATACATTTATTTATTTATCTATCTATTTATTTATTTTCTCTCCCACCTTTATTATTTTATATAAATAACTCAAGGTGGCAAACATACCTAATACTCCCTCCTCCTCTTATTTTCCCCACAGCAACAACCCTGTGAGGTCGGGCTGAGAGGGAGTGACTGGCCCAAGGTCACCCAGGCAGCTTTCATGCCTAAGGTGGGACTAGAACTCTCAGTCTCCTGGTTTCTAGCCTGTTGCCTTAACCACTAGACCAAACATGACAAAATATTCTGAACTTTTTGCTTTTCATTTTTCAAACTTTCAATTGTATCATAGCATTGCAATCAGTATACTTAACTTACTATTGTTTAAAATCCTTACCCAAATTTCTCCCTAATCTACATTTCACTTTCTTGCTGCCCATCAATGCTCTTTTCTCTTTTTTTCTTCACAATTATAAGAGATTTTGAATCTGGTACATAACTATTGTAATGGGCTCAACCTGAGGAAATAATTGGTCCAGTACATGGGTAGGTATTCACAAATCCCACTTTTTTTCCCTGCCAAGTATTTTCCCAGATGAGCCTGCCAGTGTTGCTTAATGCTCCAGCCAGTGGATTTTAAGACACTGAGAGACTGGAGTGCAGGATGTTCATTTGAATACCAACTTCTTGTTGACTGCATCCTAGAGTATGTTAGTGTAACTTTTTGGTCATTGTTTCTTTCTCTAAAGTCAATGGCTCAGTAAGCAGAAATGTGTGGGGACTATGGAGGTAGCCTTTTTTAATAAGAATTTTATTAAGGTTCAAGCAAAGATAAAAACTACAGAAAAACAAAAAAAAACTACAAAGGAAAAAAAAGAAAAATCTAGAAAAGTGTAGAAACATAAGATAAAAGTTTTTCAAAGTTACAACAACAGGTGACTTTCAACTTTTAACAGCAAGGATATACAAAAATTTCCATAATCAATCCCTTACTCTATATTAAACCAAAATCACACTATTTCTATAAAGCATTCTATTGGCACATTGTAAAAATCACTAAATACAGTTACTCCCTCCCCTTATATTAAAAGAAAAAAAAGAATAATTTTATAAATCTCCTAATCAACTTCCCCCCAAAGATAACATTTATTTAATTATTACCTTCCTACTACTATTCTATACATTTCTGTCTACTACAACAAAAATCAGACTAAAAAACATATAAATTGTCTGCCATTGTACTTGATAACACAACGTTTTAATAATCTTAATCATATTAAATCCCAAACCATCCAGATAACATTTATTATTTTTTATTATGCCTTAATAATCGTAATCCAAATCATTAAAGATAAATGAAATCAGCCAAACCCTAATAGCAATCCCGTTAAATATTCTTAAACCCTTATCCCACTTCAGAATAAACCAGAGCATTTACATATCCCCACAATGTGCAAAGAGTTTTTTTCTTAAAAAAATCAAAAAGCCCAACTGCCCCCCACAAAAACTCTGACTTCTCTTCAAGAGACCTCCCATACATAATAAGCCCTTCTTTTCCATGGCATTCCACCAGAAGGTCAATTTCACTTGTAGCTTGCAACTTGCTCTTTCCCTTAAATTTCTCCAACTCGACTATCCGATCTTCAGCATTTCAACTGAAATCCCTATCTCACTCTTAGAAGAAACATTTCTGTCACTGTTAAATTCTTCAGTTTCATCCACAACATCCCCAACCAGATGACACATTTAGACCTCATATTTTCCACAATGTCTTGAATGCCTTGCATAAAAACTTGAGAGGAATCAGAAAGAATCTGTTTAAGATCTTGGTGGAAGTCAGAGAAAGTCTATTTAAAATCTACCATGTCTCATGCAGTAGATTATGGTGCCCCCTAGGAGCTTAACCAGAAAGTCAAAGATATGAAAGAGTTCCGGAATGTGTTTACACAAGCAAAAGTGAGATATGCAGACCGTTCCCCAGGGAAAGTAGAAGCAGAAAACTGAAAGTTCAAAACAGCTGATTCAACATGTAGGAAAATGCTAATATCTTCAAATTTAGTACAAAAATAATAACAGGGAGACAATCATTTATTCTCAATCCTCCTTAATATTTGGAGGGAAAACAAAGTCCAAAACTTAAGAATTTTTAAAAAATTAATCCCAAAAACAGTGATAAGCACTAAGAGGGCCCACTTCTCCTTGTTGTAGAAAGCCTCTCTTGGGGTGTGAAAGGTGAAAGGTCCCCTGTGCAAGCACCGAGTCATGTCTGACCCTTTGGGAAGATACCGCTTTTGTGACATTTTCTTGGCAGACTATATCGGGGTAGTTTGCCATTGCCTTGCCCAGTCGTCACCTTTCCCAGCAAGCTGGGTGCTCATTTACTGACCTTGGAAGGATGGAAGGCTGAGTCGACCTGAGCCAGCTACCTAAGAAACCAACTTCCGCTGGGATCGAACTCAGGTTGTGGGGAGAGTTTCGGTTGCAATATTGCCGCCTACCCCTCTGCGCCACACAAGGCTGTTTTTCTCTTAGGGTACACGTACTTAAAAGAAATATAAATTGGGTGATTTAGAAATGGGGTGGCTGGTCTTAGTGTCCCTTTAAGGCTACAGTGCAGCTTGGAAAATGTGACATCCTAGCCTCCTGGCTAGCTCTTACCAGTCGAACGTGAACACTGTTTGTGATCTTCTGGCTGCAAGCAGCCATCCGGAAGGCCGATGGGGTGATTCCAGGCATTTTCCTTTTTCTGGAAAAACACTCCTGGGCTTCAGGAAAAACCTGCCCGAGCCTGAAAAAACTGCCGCATTGTCAGTTCTGCCTGCAGGCACAGCTGTTCAGTCCACCATGTCCCCACAGGAAGTCCTGGAGTATGGAGATAGCCGTGAAGAAGGAATGCAAGAACCATTAAGGAAATGCCAACTTAGTCCTGGGAAAGAGGAGGGGGTAAGAAAGAAACAAGACAATCCCACCTTGATTCTGTTTGATATAAGATTGGGCAGAGAGAAAATCTGGCAGGATTTTAAGATTCTATTATTATAGCTTGTAGCAATAGAGTTCCAGTAGTCTTTGCACTGTCTGTTCCCTGGCTTCGTTTGCCTCAAAAGGCTGACATCATTCTTGAAAGCCTGCCAGAATGATGATCATTAATAAAATGTAATAGTTGCCAGTGAAGAATTCACTTTAAAATTAAAGCCTTAATTTCTTAGAGCCTAATTTTACTCTATTGTAGATTTCAACATCCCAGTATCTCTAGAATATTATAAAGTCTAAATTGAAGGGTGTGGGTATTTTGACCTCAGTGGAAGTCATTTATTACTGAACGTATATAACTGATATTTCTAACTTGATATAAAATATTCTAAGTCATTCCTCATAGGCTGAATCATTTCTGGTAAGATGTGCTTAAAGATACATGTGGGTGTCTCTCTTAGTTTCAAAACCTGATTCACAGTGATTAAGTATCAGAAATGACTGAATTATTCCTAGAAATGTTTTTGGAATGGAATTACTCTACACAAGTCATTAAAATGTCTTCTATTATTTACAGCTTGATTGCTTGTTTTAATGACATGTTAATAATATTGAGCTGCTTGAAAAGAGATGCTGATGAGCTGATGTTGTATGTTTTTGGGACTAGTATGGCAAAATGCTCATTTCATGAGTGATTATTCCAAAACAAGCATCATCTTATCAGTTTCATACACCACAAGCCATTGAGCTAAAAAAAAATGTTGCTTTTGCTGAAAAATAGCTCTGACTATATGAAATGTTGCACAAATGAGCTTTTTGACAAGCAACAGAGCTTTTCCTCCTCTCCCTTCCTGCAATCCAACAATTTTGCTCCAGAAGTCCCTGAACTCTTTAGAATAGGTTTCTTTTTAAGGAAAGGATGGCAGCTGGGATAGGAGGAATTGCATTCTTAAAGTTCTGTTGATGAAAGCTTTCATTAAACAGTGGTACTATATTCATTTCAACTTACAATTCTTACCTTCTTTAACATAAACATGGACACTATTGCACAGAAACACATGCGGTTTGGCATACAATGTATGTTCCTATATCATAATATAAAAATAATTGTTCCCTGCAGAAAATTTTTCCTGCATTTTTTCTCCCAATTCCTGTTCAGTGTGAAGAACAAGAATTTGGTTTTGATTTTTTTCTTTAACAACAATAGCCAATACAGAATGAATTATTACAAAATATAAAAAATTCTATTTAAGCTAAAAACTATATCCTTATTTAGCAAATCAAACAAGCACTTGGATATTAAAGTTTTAAATTAAAAGAAAACCAAACTTTGGATAAGATAAAAGTCCATATTTAGATTTGTAATCCAAGAATGGCCTCTAAATTGAACTGAATTTTCCCACAACTTAACTTGCCATTCTTCTATGGAAGGAATTATATGTGATTTCAATAAAAAACATAAAGTGTCCTGGCAGCTGTTACTATATACAAAGCCAACTCATACTTTGTTGGAATATAAAGTTTGGTGATATCTAACATAATAACTGTTGGTTGGAAAGAGAATGCAACCTCTAGAATTTGTTTCATACTATAATTCAAAGACTTTAAAATTTATTCAGGCTGCAGAAGCTGTTAATTAAAAAAGAAAATCTCAGAACCTCGATCAAGAGGCAAAGTAGTGAGAGAAAGTCAGTAATGAAATGAAACTTGTGCTCACTGTAATTTATTTATGCAAATTTATATATTTATATATTCAACGTATCTGAATTCCACAAAAATGGATGCTTCAATTACAGCACTGGAATTTGTTTTGCTTTTTCTGTTTTATATTTACTTTTATATTATATTTTTGAAGTGTTTGAATAATTATTTAAATACATATTATTTTTTTAAGTAAATTCCCAGGTATCTGACCTTTTTAGCAGTAATATTAAACCCCATTATTTGCTACAGACACTGATTTTCATTTTCAGGAAAGTACCATGTGGTCATTTATATCTTGGTAACAGGATATTGGATGTTTTTATCCAATATCCTGATACCAAGCCATACTGCTGTATGTATTCCGTTATCAGTTCTAAAGAACTGCAAGTACAACATCATCTATGTATGATTTTAATTCGTGTTCTTGATTTGTTAGTTTAATACCTGAACATTTACTTTCCGGCTGTGTTTTCCTTGCCAATGGTTCTAATGTCAGTAGAAAGATCCTCCGTCAAAGGGTGGAGGGAGGAGGGAGGAGGGAGGAGGGAGGAAGGGGATGATTTTTTTTTCCAAAGGAGAAGAGACTTGATAAAATTCTCATTGGTGGAATGTGGTATTTTAGCACTTATTTAGCTATGGTATAACAGGTGTGTTTGTGAATGTCCTGACTTTTATTGCATAATAATCTCTCCCACTGCTGTGTCCTCCCAGAGTTCAATTCCAAGGATTTTCTCCAGTAGGGAATTCTTCCTCGTGGGCTTTTTGGAATGGGGTATGTGGAAGGTTTCAGAGTGATATAAAGATGTGTAAAAGAAAATAACACTAACAGTAGCAGTTCTGTCACCTCTAATAATAATTGCAAATTTCAAAACATCAAGGGATATTTAAAAGAAATTTTCAAGCATTCTAAAAACAACATAGATAATCAGAAGGCTCTTTTCAGAGGAAGAAAAATTTCTGGGGAAATTGCTAAATTTTGTGACACCATTAAAAAAAAGAATTATACATAGTGTAACAGCACATCTGAGTGAAAATGTAATCTGCTCAAGGACCCTTGTAAAACATAATATTGCCATTTTTCCCAATGCATGTAAGCCAAAACAATCAGTAAGGGAGAAGGGGGTTGCCATGAACAAAGTAATGATTGAAAGAACTGAAATATATTTGAGTATAGGGCAGCTATCAGAGCTTTTCAGCAGGTGGGAGTAAAGCAAAAATAGGGCAATTAGGAAAGTTTGAAATTTTCCTTCTCATATTTGAATCTGAGGTCACATCTTATAAAATGTTCCTTTTGCTTTGAAAGAAGTTACAAATACTGAGCAAATGTTGGCACAACCTTCACCTCCCAATTTATTTTATACACTAGCAAGTTTTACAGGTCTCTAAAGGCAGTCATACATTTCACCTGCAATAAGCCATTACCACAACGGAGCTTCTGCTCAAAGGGATGTAGAGTCGACTGGGTTCTTTAATTGCTTGTATGAGATGATAGCTAGCTGCAGCCTGCAGCAGTTGCATAGCTCCAGATATATTTATTGATTCTAGTGAATAAGTTTTTGCTTCCAGTCATCAATCTGTTCATTTAACGGTTCAGCACAGTGGTTCAAGAATCAATCAACCTTTCTTCCTCCTAATCCATTTGAATTGGTATATCAAAGATGAAATAATCTTCACATAAGTAAAAAAGATATAAAGCTAGGTTGAAATGGTATGATAAAATGAAGAGATGCTTTGACATGCTGATATCAAGGATGAGTAAACTCTACTAATCCCATAAATCCCATACAAACAAGCAGCTACTGTAATACTAGGATCAGTTTAAGCTCTTGTATTAGGAAGCAGTTCAATAAATAAAAGAAGTTTGCTCTCCTTACCTTCACCCACTCCACTCACTCTTGGCAGCATCTGAGAATAAGGTGGCAAACTGTCAAGCAAAACTTAAAGGATATGATTAGATTTAATTTCATTTTGGCATGCTAGTATTAATCTAACCAGTTAGTCCAGATTTGATATGAACTTGGCCTTTTGGCTTAGATCAAGTGTAGCATGTATGTTTATGAACTTAGGTATAGTTCAGTTTAAATCTTCATACTATTTTATTGCTGAAATGTTATAATCAGCTTGAAAGACAGTTTCATAGCAGCAGTGTTCCGTATTTTTTAAGAATATAAAAATCCCCAAGTGTTTTCCAAATTTGGCATAAAAATCTACCATAATTTTCTCCAGAGCAATTGAACATTACCTTCTTGCTCATCTACACTTATTAGTTATAGTAGTTAACGTGCCTCAGATATCTGAACACAGGCCCGCAACTAGGGTCTCTGTCACCTGGGGCAAACATGGATTCTGTACCCATTTTGGCGCGCCCCCCCCCCGTGCTCATTTTGGCACCTCCCCAGCGCGGCGCCCGGGGCACATGCCCCGCTTGCCCCCCCCCCCAGTTGCGGCCCTGTCTGAAGTTGAGTACAAAAGCGTGGCTGTTGTAGATCACATCTGTTCTGTTGTGCTTCAGTCAGAGGACAGATCTAGGGCATGCTCACACACTATCTGTAAGCTGCTCCTGTCCTATGTTCATGCCAGCTTTACTGTAAGCCAGTTTAAGAACATCCAATCTGGACTGAGACAATTTGGCAACAACTTGCAAGAAATTAAGTCTGGGCTGCAGGATGCCATGTTTTCTCACTGACCAGTTCCCCTGCTGCTATGTCTTCCCAACTTTCAACCCCAGGAAATTGCTTTCCTTCTGGGGTGTGTGTATGTGTGTCTTTATGCCTTTCTGGACAAGTTTACTTTATATGTCTGGGTGTGTATGCCCACACACACACACACACACACAGAAATTATACACAGAGGCCAAGTTAGAGCAACAATGTGCACATATATGCATTCAGTACAATCTGCTTTAAAATAAAAATCCTTTCTTGCATTTTCTCTGCTTGAATAGCATTGGGAGTGTTCTTTGTGTAAAGCAAGTATTAACAACTGCTGTGCTAATAAGAAAGACCTCCTGTAGCAGAATCAGCATTAAGTGTTCAATAGTTTCAAAGTGGAGAAGAAATTGTATCTGAAGTTTGCATCTGTGGTGGGTGAGTCAGCCGTTCCTGCCCTCCAAAAATGGTTGCTAGTCCATCCTGGGAATGGAGCAACCTGGCAGTGTGGATAAACCTTCTGAATGTTTGAAAGGCTCAAATAATATGTTTCAATATGAATTTATCGTAATCAATGCCACATCTTGAAATTTAAGATCACAGTGGTCATATTAAAGGCCTGGGTTTCCAGGCTTAGGCTTTTCAGCATTGCAGCCTTCAGCTTGTTGTCTCCCATGCATGCAGTAGCTGGAAGTGAAGCTGGCCTAAGAAATCCTTTTCTGGATTTCATCCCCTTTGTTTACTTTGGCTACAGTGATAGCCAGGTGTTCTGTCTGGATGGCAGTTCACATGGCCTATACAGGGGCATCAGTGGGAGATGACAGTTATAGGCACAGCCTCATGTTTGAAGTTCTGCCATGTTTTAGATGTAAACACATGTAAAAATGGGCAGGGCTTTGATTATGCAGTTGTGGCCACTATTTTGGCTATTTTACCCCTCCTGAAGATGCCCCTGGGCCCCTGATTAGTGGATCCCCTTGCTTCTTTTCCCTTCTCACTCATGTCAGTTGATATTGTAGAATGCCAGCACTGAGCTTTGGTTAAGGGTTGTTTGGCATTCTTGAAAGCCGCATTGTTTATCTCCTCATTATCAAATGATTTTTGTCATAAGCAGATCATTTAAAGTGTGTGGGATGTCTACCAATTGTAGCAGAAATCTTCTAATGTATTGGACCATGTCACAGAATCTCCTTACATCAGTCACTTATTCTGGGAATTAATTCCTTAAATAGCTCCCATCTCTTTTAGATCTAGGCTCACTCCATGTTCATTTATGCAACACAAACTCTTTCAGACATAGGGAGCCTTGCTTTTGTTCAGTTTTAGGCCCAAGGCCTTTATGGATGCCAGGACCTGAAATAATCTTTGATGTTGTTCAGGCTGACCTTCAGGTGTCATAAAAGTGCAGACCTCACTTTGGAACAACACAGGAGGTCTGGAAATCCTAAAAGGCAGCCTTTTAAGAAAAATATATCAAACTTATAATAGATACTGTTAATTTGGCAAAATCTGGGTCAATGTGAACTGACAAAACGCATTGGCAGCATCAAATATTGAAAATCCTCGCATGGAACCATCTTCTTAGTTTTGCTTCTGACTGGGGAATAGTGGAACTGGTAACATTCAGCCCAAATGGATTGCATAAGGAATGGCTCCTGAAATCACATTCACTACAAAATGATCCATTTTATTTATTTATTTATTTATCAGATTTGTCACTGCCCATCTCCTCCCACCAGAGGAGGATTTTCCTTGTTTGGTATTTTGCAACCTTAGCAATACCTTCTGTTCTTTGTGCTTGTCTGTTACTATAGCAATGACATCTAGACCCTTCAGCTGTATTTATTCAGATCCCACTGATCATGAAGCAAATCTTATCTGGCCTGTTTCCCTGTATAGGCATTTATGGATAACTAGGGCCTTAAGCTTTTAGCAATCCCATGGCACCACGTTAAGTTTCCTTGGATCTGCTTGGATCAATTCAGTACTGTTATCAATTGCATAGAACCTTCTAACATTAAAGCAGTCTCCATCTGTAGCGTTTAGGATAAGCCTTGCACATTATTCCCTAACCAATCTTTCTTTGATAGATCTCTTTCCTCTGGCTTCAAATGTACAGTTCTTTCTTTCTCATGCAGTGCTCTCAGCAGATTCTCCATTTTCCTGTCCTCTTGGGTGACAGCAAGATCTCTTGTGGATCAGATTTCTTTTGAGCCCAAAATATTTATCTGTTTTCCCCGAGATAAGATCATTTTCCCTGCTGCAGCAGCAAAGATCAAAAATTTTAAAATATGCTTTCCTATGGCCCTATTTTAGGATTTTGTTACAAATATTGTAGGGTAAAAGTAGCAAATTATTTTACTAGAGCACTTTCTCTTTTCCTTCAGATCCTTTATTTCAAGACCCTTCCCATGCTTTCTCTATTCCCATTAGAGTTCTGCCTGTAGTTTCAGTAGCTAAGAGCTACATTTCCCTAAGCTGAACACTGTCAACATCTCCTGCTTTGGTGTCCAGATCTGGGTATGAGAGCTATCTTCCCTTGCTTCCCACCTCTGTCTTGGACTTCTGCCTTTAGTCATTATCATTTTCTCCATTCTTGTTTTTTTTCCGTTCACTTGCCATACCTAATGCATATCACTGAGGAAAAGGTGGAAGGGTTTTCTAGTCCTGTATTTTAGATCATAAATAATGATTCTGAAAGATCTCTTACATACTGTTCCCTGTGCAGGGTACTACAGCAGCAGTACTGTGTATAAGGTAAGCTGCAGTTCTTTGTAGCCGAAGAACTAGAGAATAATCTAAACAGGGTGACAGATCCTGATTCTTTTTGTTTGTTCCTTTATTAAGAAGACTTCTGGATATTTAAATGATTTGCGCCGTTATCAACTGCACAGATGTATTTGCAATTCAGGAAGGTCTGGCGTGGGCTGATCCATGAAGTCATGAAGAGTCGGAAGCAACTGGAAGAATAAACAACAAACAACAGCTCTCCCTTCCTCCTCTGCTTTTTCTTTCATGCTGGAAGGAAAAAGGGAGGTACAGAAGGTGCTTCTCTGTGTAAGAGAGTGTTTTGTGTATAAGAAATAAAACAGTTTCAGTGTCTGAATGATGACAAATCAATCGGTGAGTAGTAATTCAAATAAATATAGTATTTTGTCCTGTCCATGCCCTTTTTTTGGAATGTGACTTTTGCGTATTGGGTATATATTATAGATAAAGGTAAAGGTTTCCCTTGACATTAAGTCCAGTCGTGTCTGACTCTAGGGGGCAGTGTTCATCTCCGTTTCAAAGCCAAAGAGCCGGCGTTTGTCCGTAGACACTTCCGTGGTCATGTGGCCGGCATGACTAAACAGAACGCCGTTACCTGCCCGCCGAAGCGGTATCTATTAATCTACTCACATTTGCATGTTTTCGAACTGCTAGGTTGGCAGGAGCTGGGACTAGCAACAGGAGCTCACCCTGTCACGCAGATTCGAACCACTGACCTTCTGATCGGCAAGCTCAGCAGCTCAGCGGTTTAACCCACAGCACCACCACATCCCTCGGGTATATATTATACACATATCTATATACAAATATCTCTACAGCTGTGTTACAAGCACATATTTGTGTTGGAGATGTTAACAAATCAGCATGCCTCATTAGCATATGTATGAGTTGCTCTGGGATGCAGACTCTATGTGTGAGGAAGCTGTTTGTTGCCACTCCCACTTCTTCTCTATCTCTTCCTCTTTCTTCCACCGACTGAGGAGGCAGCATGCATGCTGCTCTCCCTTCATTACGGCCACATGCTTGGGCCTTGAAGAAGGATTTTTCCCATTTTCTGCACACAGCTCTTAGCTGCTATGAGGTATAAGAGTTCATTAAGTTTAGGGAACAGAAGAAACAAAGAGTCTTCATTTTTCCACCGAAGATGGATGTAACTGAACCAAGAATAAAATCAGTAAGACTCTTTTTACTTTTAAACCTACTTTGTCTAAGCATGTGATTCTTCATGCTTGGGAGGGCTGAGTGTGTAAGATCAATAACCTGTATTTCTCTGATGTGCTCATTAAAGCTATTTAAGATAATATTCTTTTTCTGTGCGCAGCTTCTCCACTGTGTTAAGCTCTGCTCCATTCAGTGGTCCTAGCTGTCCACTAATGGCTTCAATTTATCTGGAGAAAAAAAAGTCTTCAGGATTGGTTTTAGCAGAAGTTGGCAACGTTAGATTAAAAAATGGTGAAACTGGTAACTGCAAAGGATTTTTTTTTTCATATTTATATATTTTTTTCTCACTGATCTCCCTTTGTGGGGGGTGGAGGGCAGTATGGTATTTGAAATTTGGGGTTATATACCATTCTGTGAAATATAGTATTTGAAGAATTCCTTTATTAAAAAAAAATAAAATTCATCTGGATAGTAAGTTGCTAAAATGCTAGGGCATAGAATTTACATAGCATTATAGGAGCAACAGTATGATAATTTCAAATCACAAATTATGCCCTTTTGCAAAACTCCAAACCTGCTTTTTAGTCATAAATTTCAGATGGAGCAGTGTTAGGTGTATTTTAAAAAGTATGAAAGAAGCACCATAGATTAAGGTGGGCTTGACAGCAAAGTGAAAAAGACAAAATGCTGATTCCTCACAGTGGTTGTTTGAACAGTGGCAGGCAACATTAGGTGATCTTATGTCAGTCCAACAGTGAAATGAGGTCATGCTGCACACGGCTGCTATCTGACAGAGGGCCAGGAGACTTGAAAGATAAAGGTGTACTAAAAAACAAAGGCAGTGGTTCAATAAGAAGGGGTTGACTGGCACAATTGCAGTGATTGATGAAAGGAATGAAAAGAAAAAGGGAGGAAGGTGGGAGAGGAAATATATTAGTTTAGTTTCTCTTGAAATGCTATTTTCTTCCAAGGAAAAATTATTCCAAAGTCTAAATGTTTTGAAATGCTTTTGAATGGAGGTGAACATGTCCGAACTCTGCCTTAGAATGTCATGCTCATTAAATCTGTGAAAATCTAAACACTTAGGTCAGTTGGAGAGGCCCAGCCAGTCTCATCGCAAAAAGATGCCTGCAAAAATTAACAACAGAATCAGTTTCCTTTCAGGCTGTAGGAAAGGTCAGACTCAGATCTACAGTAGTATAGGGTGCCAGTGAAGATTTCTTTTTCTTGATATGACAGACCAAATTGTACAAGAACACATTAACACATTTGACTAAGAAACTCATATTAAAAGCATCATCTGGATCTAATCTGTTGTTCAACATTTTGTGCCAGCATGTGGATTATTTAACAACCTTTGATTCAACGAACTATGGCTTAGCATGATGTGTAATTCCAATCAAGTACTCCTTTCATCTGAACTTAATTTCTCATCATTCAGATTTAGTGGATCACCCTGAATTTTAGTATTATAAGGGAGAAAAAAATTGTCTACTTTCTCCACACCATGGAAACATTTATACATCATTTTATTCCCTTTTTACAAACTAAAAATCCTGAAATTCCACAATTAGGGACTTGTTCCAACATCTTGATCGCTCTTTTTTTTCCCTGCACATTTTCTAGTCATACATGAATCCTTTTTGAAAAGTTGTGATCAGAGTTGTTATTCAACTGTATTATATCACAGATCTGTAAACAGATTTATTTATTTCTGTAAACTTATTTATGTCAGTGTATATCTCACCTTTAATTGTACATAGTGTTCCCTTCTCCTTGTTTTTCCCACAACAACAACTCTGTGAGGTAGGCTGGGCTTTATAATACTGGTGTCTCTATTTGGAAATTCTTTTCTAATAATCTCCAATATAGGATTTTTTTTTCTTTTCTCTTATCATAGCAGCAGCACACTGGGGTTAATATGAGGTTAATATCCCTTTCCTATTCAGTCAATACATCAGTATATTTGGAGTTAGGAATTTTTGCCCCAATATATGTATGTACTTATGTTAATCACATTGGCTTTTTTAATGCCAATTCTTCCTGGTTAGAGTAGGACTGTGTAGTAATCCACATTTGAATAGGGGAAGGGGATTCGGACTACACACATGTGCATACACAGCACCTGCTAGCACCTTCTTATATGAAATTCATCTCCTCTTGGGGTAATGCATAGTCTTCCTAGAGTGATTTTGCAAGTCTTAGCTGTGCCTTTTTATTTAATTTACTTATGTCAACAGACCTGGCTTATCTCTAACTTCAGATCATTTCTGACCAAAATGAAAAGCTTGTTCCAATAATGATGCTCAAAGACCTTTCATTTTCACTCCCCTGTAATGAAAACAGGCCATTCACATTTATTCTCTGCTTTTTAGTATTTAAATAGATGCTAATTAAAAAGAGGATCTCTTCTCTAATCCCATGAGTGTTAAGTCTGCTCAAGAATTGTAAGTGAAAGATTTGGGGCACTTCCATACCACCATTTTCTCTCCTCAAACCCTCAAAAGCAGTTTGAAACCAATTCCCAATTCAGATCATTTCTTCATTTCTGCTAACCCCATACTGTGAACAGGCAGAGGATACCATGATCCAATCAGTGTTCCTTCCAACTACTAACAGGAGAACACACTATCAAAGTAGCCTAAAAGGCTCATAAACTGTTATTTAAATTCAATATTTTTATATCTTTTACTCTGTTACATTTTGTTGCATTTTATTGAATTTTATTTGTGCTATCATAGCTTTAAAAAAACATCTCTAATTATTTTTCTTTGTTTTATTCATGGCCATGTTGGGTTTTAGAAAAAAAGCAAGTACCTCCATATCTTCCATATGTTCTTTCTTCTCCTTCCTCTGCCCTTGAAACTCCCTCTCTGCTTTTCCATTGTTATTCCAATGCATCCTCCCATTACTTGGTCTTTTCCCCATCACTGAAGAAATTAAGTCTCTCAGATGGTGCTAAGACTGACCACAAACGTACATTGCTTAATTATTCCTGTTTACCCTCCTCAAGATATTTAATTGTCTGTAACTGTTAATTAATAGCTATCAATAGCTCAGCCCAATGACCGCTAAAGCTCATCAAGATGGTCCCTATGCCATTGTTTCTATGATTTCCTCTCCTTTGTTTGCATATGACCTTAAGGCTTATCTAAAAAGGAAATGTACAAAGGGCATGAGATGTAGCAAGATAAAGAGAGAGAGATGCCTGCACTATGTTTCTCCCAATTGTGGAATTTAAAATAAAGTTTCATTGCCCTTTCTGCAAGTGCTGCTAATTTTCTTAATAAAGCCAAAACTGATCTTTGCGAGAGCCATGCTGATTTCTCTTCAGCAAGATTTGTTCCTATATATGATGTAACATTTTGTGTCTAAATATCCTTACTTGAAATAAATGTTCAGCAGAATATCCTCTAATTTCCTTCCCATTTACTTCAATCTCAATCTCAATCCCACTCCCTTTTCCTCTTTCAGATCGGCACTATATTGAACTATCCCTGATTCTCTTTTAAATGGTTGTGTGACAGTCCCAGTACCAGGATCTTAACCTTAGAAATTCTCAAGACAGTCCACAAGGAAACTTAAGGAATTATTTATTAAAATTCGATTGACACAAGACAGTTGCGAAGCTCTGAATGAGGTTTTGGCACCAGAACATTCAAAGTGATTCATTCCCTCTGATCTAACCCCTCCACCCTGCCTTGCAAACAAGCTCTTTCTCACTCCTGAATTCGCCCCTCCCAGCTTGTTAGTGTGATTTAGATTCCAGGTGTCTTTTGAGCCTGCTCGGCCTTGGCTCTAATGGTTCAAGAAGGAATGTGCTGAAGCCTTCTGTCTGTTTGCGAGGCTGCAAAGCTGACACGTAAACTGACACGTGTTTGCAGTGCTTTATGGCAGGCGAGCAAAGGGAGCCTGACAGGCTGTATCTTGAATTTCTTTTCATAGGGATAGAGGGAAATGATCCTGTTGCCATGGCATCTCAAGACACAAATCCTTGGGGCTAGAAGTTTAAAGAGTTCGTGCACAGAGCCTTAAAGTGGGGGTATAAGCTGGCCAGTTGCATAGTTTATTATTACAGTCATAGGGCTCATTCTGTACTTTGAAAAATATATGAATAATTAAGCATAATATATGGAAAGCAAGCAGACTCTTCAAAATATGTAATGCAACCATAAAACCAGGATAAGTATTCCAAGTATTCTTCAGTTTTGGCCAATTTTTGCTCAACAGTGTTAGTTTTCTTCCACTGCTTAAATTCAGGCCTCAGTATGACTTCCTTTCCCCTAGCTTCAAGATAGCACCTTCCAAACATAAGGGAAGGAATTTATGTCTCGTTTTCAAAGAACATTTTAACATTTGTTAAAATCTCTGGCCATCTACTATACTGCCATGAGCTTTTAGAGATGGCCTTTTTCATAATAATCACAATAAATAAACTCATAACACCAAGTTCTTTTAGATGCCATGAATCTCATACAATTAATTTGGCACATGAATCAGCATATTTTACTTATGACAGTCAGCCCCTGGAAAGCCATCTCACCTATTCTGTGCAATGTTCCACTTTATATTTTGCTTTCTGTCATCTACCTAGTGGAACACAGCTCTCCATAAATCCAGCTTTAATTATTCTTGTGATAAAGAGAGGCTCCTTACAGCTAGCAGAATAAAGTGGACCTCAGTGCAAAGAAGAGAGATATATCTCTAAAACATTAGTGCTTTATGAATCACAGGGATTTTTTTTAAATGCCTGTATGTCAGTAGCTGTATAAGAAGGTAAAATAATATTTTAGATTTAAATAAACGAGTTTTATAATTCATTGATGGGCATATACACTACATAGGAAAATGTATTGTTTTTTAAAAATAATAATAATACCTATACAGCTGTCTGTGGAAGACATAGAGCTCAGAAACACTAGTAGTCCATATTATATTGATCTGAGAACCATGGCAATTCTCCTTTGGCTATTTTCTGTGGCACAGACTCTCTCTATGGGTACAGATAGGTTGCTGCCCCAATTCATTGGTATCCCAATAAAACAATAATACTGATTTGTTGTTACAGAGTTGTTATAACGTTATTGTGAAATGTGTATGAACTAGGTCAGTGCAGTGCTTCAGAATGCAAAAAGGAAAAGATGCAGCCATGTTCAAGAGTTGCAAACAGGCATTATGTCTGTGGCTCCCTGTGCTTAAAAGCACCTTTTTTTCTCTGAATCTGAAGCAATGCACAACCTTTATTAAAAGCACTTTAAAATGCTTGTTCCTGGCTTGTATCATCTGGAATGCAGGGTCATATATCTAGATGGCAACGAATCCTATGTTTTTAATGTAGGAGTGAACAACTTGTGATTCCATGACTGCATACAACTCCTACCTGCACCCTTTTTTTGCAGTTTCTCTCAGGATTTCGATAGAATTGCAATGTTAGAAATATGCTAACATTTACATTCTGTGTTACAAGTTAATGTTCAGCTGTCAAACCTAAAGCATAATACTTTATATAAAGCATATGAAGGAATTTAATTCTAATTTCCCATGGATTGTTCATAGGAATACCAGGTAGGGAGATATCATAAGCTTATGGATTTTACTTGTTTCTCTCTCTCTCTCTCTGTAGATATAATCTTTCTCTGCCAGAAGGCAAAATCTATATTTCTAATCAAGTATGAACAAGCAATATAGTTCAGTCGAGAATTTGGTTTTTATTGAGAAAGCCACAGATACATCTTTAAAAGAATTTATGAATGTTACATACTTCCTTAGGGATATAATTGAAAAGCAGTGATGAGTCAGAATAGAAGCAATATATATTGTGTGGGGAGAAGGAAAAAAGATCTGTTTCTTTTATAAAACTGTTCTAGCCCTTGATATTTTGTTGTCTAAGGCAGAATAGCAAATGATAATCATATTCAGGTCAACGTTCATTGAACCCAAGACCAGTCTTCCAGTTCCTCAGACAAAATATTCATAATCATCCCAAGCACTGCAATTGTGCTCTGGTCCTGAAATATTCCCCTTTATTTTATAAAACATTGCCAACATCTTCAACAAGATATCAATCATATCTCAATGAAGTCTCATAAGGAACATCTTATGAACTGTGGCCAAACAAGCGCTACGAAAGCGCTCAAATCTGATGGAGCACGGGTACAAGCTCAGGTTTAAATCTACACTGAAATGATAAGAGAGAATATTTCTGCATCAGTGGGTTGCCAACCAGTGGCCTTATTTAGTTTCCTCTTGGAGAACGGACATCAGGCAGAACTCCTGCCTGGCCACTGTGACCAGTTTGCACAACATTTTGCTCATAAAGTCACTCAGATTCACCAGTCTCCTAACTCTTAATAGCTGGAGTTTGATATGATGACCAGGGTGATGCCTTGTCATGTTATCCTGGACTTGTTTGGGCCTGTTGAGTCAGAGGAAGTGGATCAGATGCTCTCTACTGTGCCCCCAAGGTTATCTGTGCCATAAATCCATGCCTCTCTTGGTTCCTCCGTGGAACAAGGGAGCGTGTGAGATGGGCTAGTTCTGGGAGTTGGTGACCCTGGCAGTTCTTAAGAGGCTGTGGTGCACTCCCACCCTGAACCCAGCCTTCTTTGATAATTATCTCCCTGTCTCTAATCTATCCTTCACAAAGAAGGTTATTGTGACTATGTTTGCTTAGTAACTATGGAGCGGTCTAGAAGAACTGGAGTATCTGAATCCATTTTGGTCAGACTTCAGGCATGAGATGGAGACAGAATTTGTCAGTCTTGTTAATGATCTTCGTTGAGATCTGGATAGTAGTAGTGTGTGCCCCTCTTTATCCTTTTAGATCTCTCAACAGCCTTCAGTACCATTGACCATAGTATCCTTCTAAATTGCCTGTGAGGGCTGGAGATTGGAGTCTTTCTTTTACAGTGATTCCACAACTTCCTTAGAGGTTAGTTCCAGTCAGTGATTTTGGGGATAGAGAGTTCAGCCAGGTGATCGCATCCTTGTGGAGTGCCATAGGTTCAGTTCCCACTCCCTGTTTTTTAATGTCACATGAAGTACAGGTGGAAACTATACATTAATTTGGGGTGCAGTATCATAAATGTGTTGATGATACCCCACTTTATATTTTTACCTCAAGCCAAGCAAGAGATAGTGCCAGTGTGTTGTCACAATGTCTGGAGGCTGTTAGAATGGGATGAAACATGTTGAAGCTGAATCCCAGGAAGACAGAGGTGCTCTGATAGCTCTGGCATTGTCTCCTTAGGGAGTGGCAATGCCTCTCTTTCTGCCTACTGCACCTTGGGGGTCCTCCGGAACTCATGGCTACTGTTTCAGGGGCTGGTGGAAGCTGTAGCCAAGGAGACTTTGTGTAGCTCCAGCTGGTGTTCCAGTTATAGTCCTACCTGAAGCAGGAGAACCTTGCAAGATTAACATGCCATCTTCACCATGCACTGCAATGTGTTCTACATGGGGTTGCTGTTAAAGACCACCCGGAAGCCTAATTAGTTCAGCATGGAATGGCTTGTTTACTGGCTGTACTTGCAACCAGGAACATCTAATAACTGCCCTCTGAGCAATGTACTTGTTTCTGATCAGCTTCCAACTACAATTCAAGGTATTGCTTATTACCAATAAACCCCTATATGGCTTAGCACTAAAGTATCTCCAAGATTGCTTTCTCCAGCCAATATCATCCTTCCTGACTTGTTCATCCAAAGAGGATCTCTAGTTTCCATGAGGTACATAGTATGGAGGCATATAGGAACTGTACTGCTGTTCTGAGGCAATTAGTATTCAGTAGTGCGAAACAGCTTCCTACTTGAAATTAGGATGACCTCACCATTTTGGCTTTACAGAAACTGTTGAAAATGGAGTTGTTCTAGAGGGTCTATGGTAGTGGATAACACCTCGGTTGCATTATTGTTGTTATTGTTTTATGGCTGTGTATTTTTTTAATTTTACCATTGACATTTTATCTATGTTTCTTTACTATAAATTGCCAAGATTCTTACAATTGCAGTAGGTAGAAATATAATAACTTAAGTAATTAAGTAAGTGAGTAAGTAAGTAAAATATTAGATCTATTTTCACATAATATGGCCTTAGTCTCTGGGTGGACTCTCAGGGCTGGCAGTTCAGCTGCCAGGTAGCCTAACAGATACCCACCAGGGAGTAGTATCTTGTTTAGTTGGAAGCTCACAGCCTGGATCTTAGGAGGATCTTAGTTCATGTGTTATAATCTGACAAAAATATAGTTGATGGGACAAGAACTTAGGGTGTCAGTGGAACCATGCTCAGATTACCATCTCTTCCAATTAACTACCCAAGAATAGTGCCATTGTTCAGAAGAGGGCCAGCTTTTGAATCAAAAAGCGTATGTGACTGAAACTTTGAGATACGTGCTTACTCTTTCATAAACATAGATAATGTCCTCATTATTTACATTAATGCACTTTTAAAGTAATAACAACACTATAATAATATAAATTTTGTTCTACTTCTGCATATCAATGAAAAAAGCATGAAGAAATATTTAAGTATCAGTATATATGTGTGTTGGTATTCTGATGATATAAAATGCATCTAGAAACAGAAAGCAATTTATATACCCTGTGTAGTGCTGTATAGGCCTTTATTACCTTTAATAAAGATAATACAACCACCAAAACCTTGATTTGGGCCTGAAATAATTTAGGAATTGGTGTTATAATATGCTGGTAGGGTACTCCTGCCAGTAATCTAGCTACCAAATTCTACACCAACTGTAGCTTCCAGGTTGTCTCCAAAGAAAGACCATTGTAAAGTACATTACAGTAATCCAATGAGCAGTGATTTTGGCATGAGTTATTGTTTTCATGGCATCCTACCCAAGTTGGGTCATAACTGGCACACCGGTCAAAACTGGGCCTCCCTTTAGCAGGACCCAAGTGTCCTGGAGAATCCCTAAATTATAATCCACTTCTTTTAGCAGGAACATAACTGTGCCAGTGGTAATTACTGGGACCAGTGATCTAGCTTTTATTGACTAATAGTAGCTTCATCTTGGTAGGATTTAATCTGAACTTGTTTTGCTCACTCCAGATCCTCACAGTCTCCAGACACTGGTTCAGGACTTAGATACGTTGTTTGTTACTGTTATTAAATATAACTTTATCATTCTTCAGGCTTGCCATAGAATAGGAAATTCCTAAACAACAATTGCCACGGCTTACTGAAAGAAACTTGTGTGACTTGCTGCTCTTGATTGACTGTGATTTTTTTTTAATTTGTCAGTAAATAGTAACGTTATTTCTTGGAAAAGAAAAATGAAACTTTTTGATTTTTTAAAAAAAATTAATGCTAGTTTATTACAGACTAAAAACAATATTCAGACCTAAGTGTAATTATATGTATATCACAATTCAGCAATTGTTATTTAATTACTTTTATTTAGAAATAATATTTTACTATTCTGTAAATCTTCAGCAAAGGATCGTTACCTTGTCGTGGTGCTGGAGCTTGAGCACCTCAATGATGCCATGAGCTAAACCGTGAAGGGCCACCCAAGACGGGAAGGTCATGACAGAGAGGTCAGACTAAATGCGATCCCTGGGGAAGGTAATGGCAACCCACCTCAGTATTCTTGCCGTGAAAACTAAATGGATCAGTACAACCAGAGATATGTCGGTATACCATCGGAAGATGAGACCCCCAGGTCGGAAGATGGTCAAAATGCTACTGGGGAGGAACAGAGGATGAGCTCAACTAGCCCCAGACGTGATGACGCAGCTAGCTTAAAGCCGAAAGGACGGCTAGCGGCCGACAGTGCTGGTGGTGAACGGCGAATCCGATGTTCTAAGGATCAACACACCATCGGAACCTGGAATGTAAGATCTATGAGCCAGGGCAAATTGGATGTGGTTATTGGTGAGATGTCAAGATTAAAGATAGACATTCTGGGCGTCAGTGAACTGAAATGGACTGGAATGGGCCACTTCACCAGATCTACTACTGCGGACAAGAGGACCACAGAAGAAATGGAGTAGCCTTCATAATTAATAGGAAGGTGGCTAAAGCAGTGCTTGGATACAACCCAAAAAACGACAGAATGATCTCAATTCGAATTCAGGGCAAGCCATCTAACATCACAGTGATCCAAATATACGCCCCAACCACAAATGCTGAAGAAGCTGAAGTAGAGCAGTTCTATGAGGATCTGCAGCACCTACTGGACAACACGCCTAAAAGAGATGTTATTTTCATCACAGGAGACTGGAATGCTAAGGTGGGCAGTCAAATGACACCTCGAATTACAGGTAAGTATGGCCTGGGAGAACAAAACGAAGCAGGACACAGGCTGATAGAATTTTGCCAAGACAATTCACTCTGCATAACAAACACTCTCTTCCAACAACCTAAGAGACGGCTTTATACATGGACTTCCCCAGATGGACAACACCGAAATCAGATTGATTACATCCTTTGCAGCCAAAGGTGGCGGACATCTGTACAGTCGGTAAAAACAAGGCCTGGAGCTGACTGTAGTTCAGATCACGAACTTCTTCTTGCACAATTTAGGATCAGACTAAAGAGATTAGGGAAGACCCACAGATCAGCTAGATATGAGCTCACTAATATTCCTAAGGAATATGCAGTGGAGGTGAAGAATCGATTTAAGGGACTGGACTTAGTAGATAGGGTCCCGGAAGAACTCTGGACAGAAGTTGGCAGCATTGTTCAGGAGGCGGCAACAAAATACATCCCAAAGAAAGAGAAAACCAAGAAGGCAAAATGGCTGTCTGCTGAGACACTAGAAGTAGCCCAAGAAAGAAGGAAAGCAAAAGGCAACAGTGATAGGGGGAGATATGCCCAATTAAATGCAAAATTCCAGAGGTTAGCCAGAAGAGATAAGGAATTATTTTTAAACAAGCAATGCGCGGAAGTGGAAGAAGACAATAGAATAGGAAGGACAAGAGACCTCTTCCAGAAAATTAGAAACATTGGAGGTAAATTCCAGGCAAAAATGGGTATGATCAAAAACAAAGATGGCAAGGACCTAACAGAAGAAGAAGAGATCAAGAAAAGGTGGCAAGAATATACAGAAAACCTGTATAGGAAGGATAACAATATCGGGGATAGCTTTGACGGTGTGGTCGGTGAGCTAGAGCCAGACATCCTGAAGAGTGAGGTTGAGTGGGCCTTAAGAAGCATTGCTAATAACAAGGCAACAGGAGACAACGGCATCCCAGCTGAACTGTTCAAAATCTTGCAAGATGATGCTGTCAAGGTAATGCATGCTATATGCCAGCAAATTTGGAAAACACAAGAATGGCCATCAGACTGGAAAAAATCAACTTATATCCCCATACCAAAAAAGGGAAACACTAAAGAATGTTCAAACTATCGAACAGTGGCACTCATTTCACATGCCAGTAAGGTAATGCTCAAGATCCTGCAAGGTAGACTTCAGCGGTTCATGGAGCGAGAATTGCCAGATGTACAAGCTGGGTTTAGAAAAGGCAGAGGAACTAGAGACCAAATTGCCAATATCCGCTGGATAATGGAAAAAGCCAGGGAGTTTCAGAAAAACATCTATTTCTGTTTTATTGACTATTCTAAAGCCTTTGACTGTGTGGACCATAACAAATTGTGGCAAGTTCTTAGTGGTATGGGGATACCAAATCATCTTGTCTGCCTCCTGAAGAATCTGTATAACGACCAAGTAGCAACAGTAAGAACAGACCACGGAACAACGGACTGGTTTAAGATTGGGAAAGGAGTACGGCAGGGCTGTATACTCTCACCCTACCTATTCAACTTGTATGCAGAACACATCATGCGACAAGCTGGCCTTGAGGAATCCAAGGCTGGAGTTAAAATCTCTGGAAGAAACATTAACAATCTCAGATATGCAGATGATACCACTTTGATGGCTGAAAGTGAAGAGGAACTGAGGAGCCTTATGATGAAGGTGAAAGAAGAAAGTACAAAAGCTGGTTTGCAGCTAAACCTCAAAAAAACCAAGATTATGGCAACCAGCTTGATTGATAACTGGCAAATAGAGGGAGAAAATGTAGAAGCAGTGAAAGACTTTGTATTCCTAGGTGCAAAGATTACTGCAGATGCTGACTGCAGTCAGGAAATCAGAAGACGCTTAATCCTTGGAAGAAGAGCAATGACAAATCTCGATAAAATAGTTAAGAGCAGAGACATCACACTGACAACAAAGGCCCGCATAGTTAAAGCAATGGTGTTCCCTATAGTAACATATGGCTGCGAGAGCTGGACCATAAGGAAGGCTGAGCGAAGGAAGATCGATGCTTTTGAACTGTGGTGTTGGAGGAAAATTCTGAGAGTGCCTTGGACTGCAAGAAGATCAAACCAGTCCATCCTCCAGGAAATAAAGCCAGACTGCTCACTTGAGGGAATGATATTAAAGGCAAAACTGAAATACTTTGGCCACATAATGAGAAGACAGGACACCCTGGAGAAGATGCTGATGCTAGGGAGAGTGGAAGGCAAAAGGAAGAGGGGCCGACCAAGGGCAAGATGGATGGATGATATTCTAGAGGTGACGGACTCGTCCCTGGGGGAGCTGGGGGTGTTGACAACCGACAGGAAGCTCTGGCGTGGGCTGGTCCATGAAGTCACGAAGAGTCGGAAGCGACTGAACGAATAAACAACAATAATTCTGTAAATATGATCAAAGTACAAAAACAGGTTCCATGGACATGTTCTCCTGCATTTGACTAACAGTGCCAAATATTTGGTCATGAAAGGATATTATAACTGGCAGAAATACATAAACTGCTCTCTAGAACAATGTGTTGGTAAACAAGACGTTTACATAATTCTAAATTAGTCTGTCTCAGCAGATGGCAGCATTTTGTTGACCTTGATTGATGATGATTATGTGCCATCAAGTCGGTGTCAACACTTAGCAACCACACGGATAGATTTTTTTCCTTGGCTGATCACAAAAAACTAAAAAGATTAAACCTGGAGTACTTGTATGGGAAGCTAGACTGGGAAGTTGCACAAAGACCTGGGAGGCAATAATAAACCACTTCTGTATAGTTTCCAGATAAAACTGTATAGACAAATACATGTAATCTTCAGGAGTCTGAACTTGATGATCCTCCTCTCCTCTCCTCTTCTCAGGTCATTTACAAGCCACAATGTTTCTCTAGGGATCCAATAATTCCATACTCCATTAGTAACAACTTTGCAGCTCTTCGCTTGAAGACTTTCCCCTGGAAGAAAAAAGGGTTTGTCAGAAGTTCTTAATGTAGTCAGGGGTTGCTGATTACATTAATTTAACTTTTTGTTCACAAACAAGTCAAAGCTGGAATTGAATTCATGAATGGTAATCTCAGGAAAATTAACTTTATTTCAAGCCCTTCATTTAAAGATAAAAAGTTTGGGGAAATACAATCATTCTATACAGTAGTATAACTGATTTTTCTTGGTCCACTCAGATTTTCCTGATCTGTCCACTAAAACTTCCCTCTGTTCCATATGGATTCAGACTAAAGTCAGCATAAGGTGTTTGCTAAATTATAAGACTCCCTTTTAATAATTAGTTTATGCTTATTGCATAATGAAGAGGAAAAACTCACTTTAATTAATATTAACAATTGAAAGAAGATTAGAACAAAAGCCTCTTACTGGCAGTTTCCCTAATCCACCTATAATTGTGTACCAAACTATCAGTGAAGCATTGAAATCTTCAGAAACTTCAGTAAGAGCCAGAAGGCAATTGCCTTATTTTGAATCTCAGAGAAATGACTAGGACTTCAACAAGTTGCCTAGGTTTTTTCTGTGTAACAAAACCCACATTATTTGGGATTTATCATCTCAAAACATAGTATTTTAAGTATAACTAAAACTCTACTTACTATGCAGTGTATCCCAGTTTTAAGGGAGTAGTTGCAGCCAATTTATGATTGAAATAATGCTATTTTAATTATTAGTGTTGTTAAGTGAGAAGACAATGCACTTTTTTCAACTTGCATCTAACCATGATGCATAAATGACTTGGCAACTGCTTTGTTTCACGTCCCTATGCTGTTGCATTCATCCCTAAGTGAAACAAATAATCCTTAGTTGTTCTGTTTTAAAGCAGCTCCATTGATATCAATCCATGGCACATTCATGCTGTGTCATGCATGGAGTTGAGACAACCTGGTGACTATTAGTCACTTCAGGATGATGTGCCCTTTGGCCCTGAGCATGCCCCATCACCTTTATCTGTGGACACTCTTCCACTATTTTTTTTCTTCTTCTTTTGGGCACAGTTGTTGCCTATACCCTTAACTGGCAATTTTCCACAGTCTGCTGAAAAGATATTCGGCATCTGGAGGAGCTATGCAATAAAATGGGAGAGTGGATAGTCCCGCTTTATCACGCACCTGCCAAACAACAGTTAGCAGACTGATTTTAGGGAATGTAATGGTTCTTCAGAAGAAGAGCTAATCCTGTGCTTACAACACACGCTCTGAATAGTGACCTGCAGCTGGGGGAAGTCAGTTGTTTGGCAGGCTTATTTTGAGCCTGGGTTCTGTGGTGTCACAATAATCCTCTGGATGGATGATCAGGAACTGCATGGTTAAGCAGGAGAGGTGACTCTAAAAACAAAGGCTGTTTGCTCCTACTGCAGGTTTTCAGAGAGCCATTTGTTCTGCTTTATTACCATCACTCTCAATTTTGATAAGTAAATTCTCCTGCTTTAGTCTGTGTGGTAAGACAGAAAGAGTGGATCAGCCACCTGTCATAACCTCCCAGTCCTATCCTTGCATCACTGCCCAGAAAAGGGGCAAAATGCAGGAGGGCAGGGTTTCATTATTTAATTGGCTTAACACACCTTGCTCATGTGAAATCAGAATATTACCAGTCAACCGCAAGTCAAAATAGAAACAATAGATGCAAAATAGGGTTTGGTAATATGGACAGCAAATTTTATGTAGGTATAATTTTCTGCTAAGTCAGGAACGGTTGGATAGTACTTTAACAGGAGTAGGGAAAGACCCAGTAATTTGAAAAGGATCTATTCTGTTGCATACCTTCCTGCCTTCAAAACTTAGAAGAAGGTAGACAATATATTTATTTTAGTCAACAACTGTTTAAAATGTAAAAAAGCATTTAGATGAGCTTTAGATGTTCAAAGCAAATCAACGTAACAGTTAATCTCTACAAAAGAAAAGGACTGTTAATAACCTGTGCAAAATGTCACAATACCTTTACACTTCATGCATTGGCATGAAAAGTACAAAAGTAATAGGCATGATTTATCCCATCTGCATCTGAATGCTGGAAGGAACATAGCCTTGTTCATTACACTGGTATTAAAGGCTTAGCAGGGAACAAAAAAATCTCTTTGTTAAAGCTAAAATCACAAGTCTGTGTGTTTTTTGTATGTATATGCAAATGAATTATTTTTAAAGTATATTAAAAAGTTAAATTTACATGTTCTTTCATTAAAAAGCATAAAAGTATAGAAGAAAAATAATTGCATATTGCTTTTGCTTAAGCAGAGTGCTGATTTGAAGTTTTTTTTCAACATACATGGGGACTATCTGCTTCTTGAGCCATAAATTATGATATATGAGAGAGAGAGAGAGAGGGAGGGAGGGAGGGATGGCTAGGTTCATACTTTATTCTAAGCCACAGTTTTATTAACCTTGGTTTGTTGAAATAATTTTCTGAGTTTAGGCATCACATTAAGCCAAGAACAAGCACATTATGGCTTAGTACACCATGTTAACCAAATCTAAGTGTGAATATAAGCATCATTATGAACTAAATTTGAGTGTAAGTTATAGTTAATCTATTACTGGTTTGGGGATTGGGAAGAGAACTGATCTATACAGATAATATTTCACTTTTGCTTCCGGTGGGAATGGCGGACTGAATGGCTATGCCTGCTGGTTCAGTGAGCGGAGCTGACAACACGGTAACTTTTTTGGGGCTCAGGCGGGTTTTCCAGAAGCACAGAAACATTCTCCAGATCAAGGAGAATACCTGGAATCATCCCATCTGTCCTCCGGATGGCTGCCTGCAGCCAGAAGATCACAAACAGCATTAAACAGTGTTTTGCATTTGACTGGTAAGAGCCAGCTGGGAGGTGGGGACTTCATCACTTTCCAAGCTGTGCTGTAGCCTTAAAGGGACATTAGACTGGCCACCCCACTTCTAAATCACCAATTTGTTTTTTGTTTTTTTTTAAGTATACAGTAAGTACCCCAAGAGAGGCTTTCTACAGCAACAAGAAGCTGGTTCTCTTGGTGCTTGATGTTATTTTTGGGATTACTTTTTTTTAAAAAAATTCTTTTTAAGTTTTGGCATTACTTTTTCTGAGTGTTAGAGAATGTAACAAACTAATTAATTTCACTCATTTTTGACATATAACTTATAATTTCTTCAGCTTAGAAATGACACAACTGAATAAACACATCTTTGCATTTATGATTGCTCCCTTCACAATTACTGACTGATGTGCCAGTTCTAACTAAAACAGTACACCAAAAGGAAGCACTTAATTAAATAACTGGTTGAAAGGTAATATGAATCCATGTTTAAACAGTAAATTACTTGTTCAGAAATCAAAAGGATGTTTAAATGAGTGATCATATAAAAGCAGTGCTTAAAAATTTGTATGTAAGGGGATGACAGGTATACAGTAAAGGGCGAAATCAGCAACTTACCTGCTAACGTTTAAGCCAACTAATTCTGATCTTCAATAGACTTAAAAGGCATCCAAAAACTCCAGATTATTTGGGATTTTGAAGTCTCCAAAGTCTACAGGGTTGTGGGGAATGGGATTTCAAAATTAAGCTGACATTCTGGCTCTTCTAGACCCTCCACAGTCTGGTCCTGTTTTTATTCACACTTGGGTTACCAGATGTCTTTGTTCTGCCAGTTAGTTTGGGGAGAAGTATCCTTGGTGAAGGTACACGCAACTCCCCAAACCAGGAAAATATCTTGGTTTCCAGATGCCCATCCCATCCAGCTGGTAGCAGCAGCATGACAGCAGGAGTTTCACCTGAAAGCAGCAGGGTTTTGACTGAAGGGTCTTTATAAAAAAGTTTTGAAAAAGAACTAAACATAGACATAGCTGGAGCACAGAGAAAAGCTCATCTCACATTGGGGCAAATAGGATGGACCTAATCCATTTAGAGCTTGAAAAACAATACCAGCACTGTGAATTATGCATTGAAAAACATTAGTAACCAGTTAATCTGTTATAATTTTTCCCACATATTACTATCTACTAACATCCTAAAATCTAACTAAGAAATAGATGAAATAAAGAGATAAATAGTTAAATAGCTGTGACAACAAAAGGTTTAATGGGGCAACACTAATGCATGCATGCATGGGTTATGATGGGTTGGCCCTCTTGTTTCCTCAAGTGGGTATCCTTAAGCCCTTCCCTCACAATTCCTACTGTACCTCCCACACTCCTAGAGAGTGGACAGAGCCCTTAGAGCTGTGGGTTTTTGTTTATTAGTTCAGTCGCTTTCGACTCCATGATTTCAGCCCACGCTAGAGCTTCCTGTCGGTTAGATCCATGATACTCCTAATTGATTAAAGCCTCCAGGAAACAGGCATGTGGGTGGACCCATGCAGTGGTGGTGCTTCTTTGAGAGAGAGGGTGGTTCCACTTGCCCTGAAAGAGGCAGAGGTATACACCCTCCTCAAGACATCATTCTTGGATCTGTCTAATCTGGACAATTTTAATCCAGTCTCCAGTCTGGATTCCCCCATTAGAGGGAAGGTTCTTGAAAAAGTGGTCAGCTTCCAGCTTCAGAGGGCCCTGGACGAAGCAGATTATCTGGAACCTTTTCAGTTGGGATTCAGACCAGGGTATAGTACTAAGACAGCTTGATTGCACTTGTGTATAACCTGTGGTGAGTTTGGGATAGGGCGATGCATCTATGGCTGTCCTTGATCTCTCAGCAGCCTTCAGTAACATCAGCCATGGTATCCTTATGGACTAGCTTAGGGAATTGGGAGTGGGGGCACTGTTTTGTAGTGGCTTTTCTCATTCTCCGGGGTTAGTCCCAGTCAATATTAGTGGAAGGAGAGTGGTCAAGTTCTAGGTCCCTGTTTTGCAGGGTGCTTCAGGGCTCCACTCTATCCCCTCTTCTTTTTACTGCCTACATGAAGTTTATTTGATTTATTTTTATTTATTAAATTTATATACTGCCCATCTCACTGTAAAAGTGACTCTGGGCAGCTTACAAATAAAAGTCATAAAAACAGTTATAAAAATACAAAAAATACAAAAAAATAGAATAAGATAAAAGAGGGAAACTAAAAGGCAGAGAGAGCATCCCTAAGTCACCAACCACCCCCAGGGCTGCCTATCACTCTTGGACCCCCAAGCTGGTTGGCAGACGCTCTTGACGCTCTTCCTGAAGGCCAGAAGGGTGGGGGCCAACCTCACCTCAGGGAGCAAGATGTTCCACAGTAGCACAGGGTGAATCAATATGCTGATGATTCTGAGTTGCCCCGGCTGTCCTAGTGTAGCTGTTAAAGTTCTTTCCCAGTGTCTGAAGGCTGTAAAGGTCTGGGGAAAAAACCTTTTAAGTGGCTGACCCTGTGCTCTGGAATGATCTCCCCACCCCAATATGTGACAGACCCAACTGGCTTTTAAGACCAGCCTTCTTCCCCAGGTGTTTGGGTCCAGTTGACTGGATTCCCCTTTTGGTTGTCTAATTACCTTATTTGGTCACCATTTAATATTTTATATATATGGGTAGTTCTTTTTAAAAATTGAATAGTATATTTTTGTTGTTTATGGTTTGTTCCTGTTGTATGCCACCCAGTCTCATTGTTTGAGTTGGGTGGCCCTATAAATCCATCAAACAAACAGGGAAAAACAGAAATGACTTCAAAACAGAATGTTCCAGCTGCTGCTCCTTCAGGCAGAAACACACTCACACCCCTCAAACAGAACAAGTTATAGCAAAACATAACAAATTATGGGAAAGTACAACAAATGTCCACTCTTTATGACCTATCATTGCTGGGTAGAAAGGTTACTTTGAAAGCTAGTCACTGCCTTCACAAATCTTGTTTATGAGGACAGCTAATTCTTCTATTTTAAAAAAGTTTATTTTATAGGTAATCAGAGACATAGGCCAAATTCTAACAGCAATTTTGTCTGTTTGTAAAAAAAAAATTGTTATTACTCTTGTCTGTTTTTCCTTCAACTGTTTTTATGTGTTTATTGTTTGTGTTTGGCTGTTTTTATATGTTTTATTGTTATCTTCTTAATTCCCTGTTTTCTGTTGGCAAGATTTTTTTTTAATGCAATAAATAAATAATACATCTGTGCTTCTCACCTTACATATACTTCAATATTTACTCATAGCTTATTTCTCACTTTTGTAGTTAATTTCAGCTCATAGCCTTTAGTGCACTTAATACTGTGCCAGATGAACATAACAACAACAACAACAACAATAATGCTATTAGGTAACATGAGGTAGTCCTCATTTAGTGACCACAATTGGGACTGGCGACTCAGTTGTTAAGCAAAGCAAAGCTGTTGCTAAGTAGTTGCTAAGCATTAAGCAAAGCAAAGCTATCATTTTCCAGAGCTTGACTCACAAGAAAGCCAGGTAAAAGGGCAAATCTTGTAGCACTTTTTCCCCACTCTCCCGCTCTTTGGAATGCTCACCCCAGCGCTGGGATAATTAGCAAGAAGGGAATTTAATATTTGTATTTACATTCATTGGAGGGGAAGGGATTACAAGCAGGCATGCAATGGGGAATACACATAGAAAAGAATGTGCTAGCACTGGCTGTTTGCCCAGCACACTTGTGCTCCAAACCCTGAGCTGCTTAGGAGGCAAAAGAAAGCCTTTAGAGTAGAATTGATTGTAATGGTGAACACATGACTGAGAGAGAGAGAGACGCTGTGACAGTCATAAATGCAGGCATTGGTTGCAAAGTTACTTTTTCATCATCAACATAACGGCGAGCGGTTGCTGTCTGAGGAGTCACTAAACAAGGACTACCTGTACAGTTCTGTATTACTATCTGTGTCACTGTGTCCTGTACAACCTCATCTGAGAATGTGTTCATAGACCTTAGGGCTCTTCCAGATTGCAATCTATTCTTCAGCTTTTACAGTGATGCTGGCCAGGTATTCAGTCCAGATGACAGTTACCACAGTCCCCATTTGAGGATTCCTCTTCTTCTTTACCCCTCCCAACCATTCTAGGAAAACAAATGCCAAATTCCAGTGGCTTGTGGATCCCCTCTGACCAGTCATCACTTGCACTAACTTCTGGTATACTGGTTGCATGTGCAGATAGGAATTACAGAATCTGAATCTTCAAAGCACTGTTTCTTGGAGATAGAGAAGAAACCCATCTAATGCCTGAGGCCTGCCTTGCAAGGCACAGTGGAGTTCAGGCTTTACATGGACATGTTCCTGTTCTCAGATGCAGACATCCCAAAAAATGGCCATGAAGGAGAACAAATTGGAGAGAAGAGGAGATAGTAGCAACTCTATATAGTGACCAACAGGAGCACAGACACTGCCTATACTGGATGAAAGTGCTGCAGAGAAATCACATAGCAAGCATGATTAGATGGTGCCAGGATACGAGTGAGTTGAGGGTGACAAGAGATAAAACAAACCCACTCAATGTGACTGCTGAAATGTGCCCACCTGCAGTTAGCAGGTCATGTGAAATTGCTCTTACTAAAACTTGCTGATCAGTACATATGGGCATTTTGTACTCCTGAGAGTCACTCTATGCATATTTGTGAAACATCTCAGTTTTCAGTTAGGCTCTCTGATGATAACATGATGGGTTGCAAATGTGTGAAATATATATACTCAATAATGACTGGACTATTACAGACAATCCAAGAAGAGATAATAGCCTTAAAAATGGAATCTAACTGATAGTTGATAAAAGTATATTTGATCCTTAGAGAAATGTTGTGATCATCTGCACACCTCTTTGCCATTGCATTTAAGTAAGAAGGAAACTCCCTCCCCCCCTCCATTAAATCAGAATACCAATAACATACCACACTAGTTTGCCCCACAGTTGGTAAGGAGGAGTTTCTCCTTCTGTTATTCTGTAAACTACCAATAACTTGTATAAACCATGTGTGTGTTTCAGAATAACACACTGTTATGAAAGGAAAATGGCTTGAAATTCAAATTAACTAGCTACAGGAGTGGTAATCACAATCATGCATTATTCTCTAAACTGCTGTTTGTTTTTCTAAATCTCAGCACAAAATCCTATCACTCAGCCTAATTGACCTATTTCTTAGTTTTTTAATTTACAACAGGCCTTCCAGCTATCTGGACTCCAAAGGAAACTATTCCGTACCTAGCAACGTTTATGGCAACAGCTGAGCCTTTGTAATCTCTCTCTTGCTTGCTTCCCCTTTTTTCCTCTCCACCCCACTGGCTAGCAGTTTCAGGGGTCAAACAGCCAAGGCACCGAATGCCAACAAGAGATTTGCCCTGCCGTTCTTTCAGTATTCTAGGAATATAATGTAAGAATGTTGAGAAATATATCTACAGTTGAACTGAAAATGAGAGTAACCTGGCACACTGAATAATGTAGTTCTTTTGGTTTCTTTTCTCCATCAAAAATGTTACCTAACCTGTAAGGTGCACTCCACAGAACAGAATGTCAGAAGGTGATAAGCTACATAGGCTATAACACAAAACTTTCCAACTGCCAAATACTTTTCCGAGTCTGAGAAGGTTAATCCAATTTTTTAAAGATGAGGAAATCTCCCTCTAAAATGTTTTTGCACAGTGTGAGATAGGCATATACTGGCTACTGCTTTTGCATTAACCAGAGAAAAAGACAGCTTGAAATCGGCTCAGGCTATCTGAAAGTGTTGATTGAAACTTCTTGGTTGTGCTGCAATGGCTGCTTGATCACTCAGCTTTTCAGTGGCTTCAGATCTAAAGACCACTTTGGGTACCCATAAATAAAAGTGATTTTCCCCCACCAATGCATACAAAAAGTTAAAGACCAAAAGTTCAGAAGCTGAATAGGTGAGAGAGTGATTTTCAAAATGCCGTCTTTATTTATAAAGGCAACATGCTACTTTGATAATTTATCCAGAGGCAAAGGCTACAGAGATCTTGCTGTGTTTTTGTAGTTTGCTACAGGCAAGGAACACATGGCCAAGAGCATTTGAAACCCAAACTTATTTCATCATTTAGCATAGGCCTGCCCATTTCCTTATTTTTTTCCCTTTCCCCCTTTGTCTCTACACGTCTAAGAGATAAAATCCAGTGTTAAGCACCACAGTCTCTAAAGCAGTCCTACAGTCACACAGGGTTACATTTTGGCCTAATTTCCTATTGTCTCTAGGCTTTCTATAGTCAGTCCGGATTTTTTATAAGAATGGTCAGTGTTTCTTTTCTCATAGACTTCAAGACTGAAAAAAAGGAAAGAAAAGAAAACAGGGTGGCCTGCTCACAGTTTACTCTGATTCTAATCAATTTCCATTACTGTTTTTTCGCTTTTCCCTATTTATGACTAACCAGTATGTTTTGGCATGGCACAACAGTGATACAGAAACTGTCTAGTAAATTGAGCCCATACTGAATGGCCAGAATAGACAGAGCTCATCCTTGTTTCTTAAAAAAAAAAAAGACTTTCTCATGCAATCAGCATAAAGATATTATGTAATATCTTAACAGGTAAAGATACAAGGTATACAAAGATAAAGGGATGCGGTGGTGCTGCGGGTTAAACCGCTGAGCTGCTGAGCCTGCCAATCGGAAGGTCAGCGGTTCGAATCCGCGTGACGGGGTGAGCTCCCGTTGCTAGTCCCAGCTCCTGCCAACGTAGCAGTTTGAAAACATGCCAATGTGAGTAGATTAATAGGTACCACTTCGGCGGGCAGGTAACGGCGTTCTGTTTAGTCATGCCGGCCACATGACCACGGAGGAAGTGTCTACGGACAAACGCCGGCTCTTCGGCTTTGAAACGGAGATGAGCACCGCCCCCTAGAGTTGGACACGACTGGACTTAATGTCAAGGGAAACCTTTACCTTTACTTAAAGATACAAAATAGTTTGTGACTCTGAAACATGGTATGTAAATAAAAAAATGGTTCATGGAGGTTACTGAACTAAATCACAGGGTCTTATTAGTAATACTAAGGACAGAAAGTGTCATATGGAAGGAAATCAGGCATTTAAATACCTTGTGCTATATTTTTGTCCAATGTTTTGTACCACATATTAAATGGAAATAAATACCTTAATTTTAAACTTATGTAATGGTGATACCACTGAAATAAAAGTGTAATTTGCACTAAATTATATGATTATCCTTTTTGCTTTCACACTTTGCCACTCCTTTTGTAATATATTTCTGCAGCAAGGTAAAGGAGCCTGCTTCTGTTGGCATAAAGACTGGGGAGCAGAATAAATGAATATTTTGTATCTAAAATATTTTGTGTCTGCAAGACTGACATAGGAAACTGCAATCTAGAGCCACACGATGTTCATCTAACTCTATAGCGTCAACAAAACTGGCTTCAGCTCTCCAAGTTTTCAGACAGATTTTTCTCTAGTCCAACATAGATATGTTGGGGATTTATCTTAGGACCTACTGCATACAAAGCATGTATTCTGAGTTACAGCAAATTTTTGAACTGGAGGCAATAAGAGATGGTGAGAGCCACGTTGTGTTTGTTTTAGACAATAGAATGTCTTCAGATGGCATTATACTTTTTAATAAGCCATCTCTTTATTTTGCCAACATAGCTCAGGATTCCCCTGACATTTTGCATGGCAGTGACATGTAGCAGTATTTCCACTTAATAACTCAAGTCTGGATTATACCCTAATTTGTTTAATATAATTTGCTTTAAAAGTCTCTCTCTCTCTCTCTCTCTCTCTCTCTCTCTCTCTCTGTGTGTGTATAAGAGACAGAGACCAAGAATAAATGAGCCATAGGTTCATTTTTGGATGGTACTGACAATAGCAGGCTGATAAGTAGGAATGTGTTTCACCCTCAGGGGGCTTATTTATCGCTTAATGGTTACAGAAGCAAAGCTTTAGTTTTCCTATGATAAAATCCTAAGCCTACTGTATTTCCTATGTTACAAATAACTTATTCTACTTCCCAATCTCCAGGCTTATTCCTATTGAGCAGTTTTGTGCTTTGAATTCCAAATGGTTCTTGCTTATTCAAATTTCTCTTTGAGGAAGACAGGAGACACAGCTGCCACTCAGTTAAGCTACTACGCTGGCCAATCTGGTGACTGGTCCTGCTGTAAGTGCTGCTGTATTCATGTCAGCTATTCTACTCACTTTCACTTTCCATCTCTTTTTCTCACACAGTCTTTTTTCCTATCAGCTCTTCGCCACTGCTCTGTTTTGTCCTCTCTTGAATATTCCAGTTCTGGCTGTTTGCTGGAAGACTCAGATTTCAATTCTCTGACAGACTATTGCTTCTTCAACCCTGGCTTTGTTTTGTTGCAAGACTTTTTTCTTTTCCTGCAGCCCACTTGCAGCTGCCTCTGCCTGTCTTCTTCTCATGCAGGACCACAAATGGGGGCGGGGTGGGCAAGTGGGGCGTGTGCCCTGGGCACCCCACTGGGGGGACACCAAAATGAGCATAGGGGAGTGCCAAAATGCATGCGGGGGGCCCCCACAAAAATGGGCGTGGAATCCATGTTTGCCCCGGGTGACACAGACTCTAATTGCGGGCCTGTTCTCATTGTCCTGACATTTCAGCTACTCCTCTTCTTCACTCTCCCATCCCAGGTCATCTTCCATCTTCAGCTTGAGTCTTCTTTCTCCCTTCTGATAATCTGTAGTTTCCATACAAACACAAACACACACATACCCTGTTTTCAGCAACAACTTCCATCTCCTTTGCTTGCCTCACTCTGAACTCTTTACTCCCAGGTGTCAGGGAGTTGAGAAAGTACTGAGATTTCTGTCACTTCTAGAACAGTTGTGAATCAACCTGAAAGGAAAGGGCTTGAAACTCCCATAAGTTTTGCTTCTAACCAAAAACACTAGGGGTGGTGGTAGTGGTGGTGGAAGAGTTTATCTTCCAGACTTTTCCATGTGAGCTTCCTTCCACATACGTATTTGTATTCCTTGGGGTAGCTTTTAATTTGCTCCTAGTTACCATATGAATCCAATTTTAATAATTGTATCAGACATACCACCATTATACAAACATTCTTTTTTGGCTTGCATTGTATTATGGAGCCAAGGTAAAATCTGGAACAGTAGCCCAGCCCTTTATATGTATAACTTCTAGTTAGTCCACGCCGGTGACTATTTACATGAAGAGGAACTGTGTGATTCATATAAAGAGAAAAATAACTTTATTAATCACAACCCCTTTTCTGAAGTTATAAAAAAGAATAGAAATTATATCTTTACAGGAAGGCCTCAGATGTGGGCTCCTATGTATCAAAGGCTCTGAGAACAATGCTTGATTTAGAAGAACTGCTATTCTTCCAATGGATTCTAGAGCTTTCTTTTTTTTAAAAAAATACCAGATTTATTAATATATCAAAGCATTCAACTCTTTTTTATCCAGCTTCTAGCAATTTCCAGGGGAATACATTCTGGGAATAAAGTATCAGAAGTGAGAAAAGGGGGAAAGGGAAGATGGAATGCTACAGCAAGAACTAGTTGAGGCATATCTATACTTTAGGTCTGATCTCCAGTGAACATAATTAAATAACAATTGAATCATTTGGAAGAGAGAGCTGACCAAAAAAATCATTATCATACATCTTCCTTTACTGAACAAGAATTTTAACTTACAAAAATGATTTTCTGGGTTCTGTGATTTCTAAGTGTGGTTCATCTATAAAAAGATTTGTCCCTTTTCATAAGAAAAAGTAATCCTTTTAGACCTAAATATATCCAGGGCTTCTAGCATTCATTTTTGCATTTATTTGAAGTATATATTTTTGATAAGAAAGAAAACATTTATTAGACACTTAAATGGCTGGTGTTAACTTCAAGAGCTTTGAGGAGAGAAATAAATTAATAAATGATAATTATTTCAGGTACATCACCTTTTCTGACAATAAATGCTGACTTGTTTATTTTTTTCTCTCATTTATTATGGAGCACTATAAGAAGACTAAAAGGAAATGATTATCCTCTTTTGTACAAACAGCTTATGAGCATAATCATGAAGCAGTAGACAGGCCCTTATCTCTTTATATAGCTCTATATGGCTAATCGCTTGTTAGACTTCTGGGAGATTACAAGTTGCTTAATTGTTTATATTTAATCAAAGATTTTTAACAGGTTATGAGTGTTTGTATCTTGAAGTCTTCTCAGGCATGAACTTTAGGGAACACTACTCATCAAGAGACCCTCACATTCAGAAATATAACCCAATATATTAACATTGGTTTTGGTTTCTCACCATTGATACTAATACTGTACTTCAGTATTAAGTTTCCAGAGTAAAACATAGGATTGGAAGACAAAACAAAACAAAACAAAGAAAAATTAAGAAGTGTTGTATAACCTACTGTAGTATATTTCATGATGCGCATGTTCATATGTATTAGAGCTAAATAATATTTTGATGGAGTGAATTGATTTGAAGGATCTTTGTGAAGTGGTAGTGTGGTTTTGCTTTCCAGCTTAGAGCATCCAAATTGTTTTCCCTCCACTTGCTTATCCATTAATATTTAATTGATTTTAAACTAGACTACCTAAACCTGGGAAGTCTCTCTCCACTGTGTTGGCTTTTCTACTCTTTGAGGGAAACATTGTCTCTACTGAAGAATGTATGTATCCTTTACAAATTCACAATGATCCACATTTTTCTCCTCATTAAAATTCAGTGTTTAAAAATTAATAAATTACATGCATACACATACATGATGGGAATTTTGTGTCAAATTCTGCAACCTGCATGCATACTGTACATTGATATTAATCAATATACTTACTTTAAGTGATTCATTCTACATCTGTGGTACATATAAAGTACTAAAACCTGATTTTCTGAATCTTGGAATTATTTTCCCTTCTTGTGTATTTGGCTTTTACTAGGCATTGCTTCACATTTAACATATTTTGGCAGTCTTAAGAACTAGGAACTTTGGAAAGAAAAGCAAATATATAAATTCATAAAGCTAAAAATCTTGCTTCGCCCTTCCTTCTCTTTATATATCTTCCTGGAATGAAAGGGTTGTGGCTTAGCCATTGTTAAAAAGTCAACCTAGAAAATTGTGTCATTCTCTGTGAAAACAAGATTCTGTCAGGTTTTGACCCTAACCTACTAGATTCTGCACAGCTTTCACTGTTGTCCTACTCAGTTCTTCTCTGGTGATATTCCATCACATTGCTTTCTATCTGAATTTCTCCAGATTTGTGCCCATTCTCCAAGGGTGGCTCTTGATGGTCAGGTGCTCTTCTAGTTCTGGACAAATGTTCTTGGACTCTTCCCATATGGGAATGAAATCATAATGTCTGTTAGAACTTCACCCAGGACAGAGCAGTAAATCTCTTTCTAGAAACTCAGCCAGCAGTCAAGAGCTAATAAGAATCAAGGACAACGCTTGGATAAATATGTTACTTTTATTGCATATGCAGTCCCCAGTACAGAAGTCAGCTACTCTGGAATCAAGTCCTCTATTTATATCAGCCCCATGGTTTAAAGTGTACACCTCTTTCTCTCAACCGTATGTGGCAATGGACTTCTTGCTGCTTGCCTTATGCTTTGATAATGGTCCTGTCTGGTCTCAGGCTCTTTGCTTCTGGTCTTGCCAGCCTCACAATGTCAGCAGCAGATGCACTGTGCCTTTGCAGAGACATCAGTGTTCCCTTGGGCAGCTCCCCCATTCTTTAGCCTGAGATGATGCAGAAGTTTCTGAGAGACCGTGTCTTCTATTTAAATCAAGCTTTTTGGCCAAGAGGCTGCTACAGAAGCATGACAGACATTTTGGGGCTAGATTTTTCTCTAACAAAGCCCTGACAAAACTAGAAACAGAGGAGAGCCTCTGCTTAAATATTTCAAATGTAGGCCTGAAAGATTTTTACAGTGTTCACCCTGATAGATGCTCTTGATGGCTGAATGTATGATCTCCTGCTGGCAGAAGGGAGGGAGGGATGAAATAGGAGGGAGGAAGCAGCCAGAATTGATATGCAGAGGGGCCCTGCATTTAGAGACACAGATTGTGAGCAATCAGGCTAAATGAAATTCTCGGGCCCAGGCCTTATCTTCCTAGATAACCCTCATTCATCCTGTGAGTTTCTGAGGACAAAAAAGTAGAAATGAATGGATTCATTTGTGCTGCCTGAATGGAATGCTAATGAAGGGAGGTAGGGAAAAAATTATTTGTACCAGACAGCGGAAAAGAAGGCAGCTCCTGACTTTCCCTGTTACTACTGCAACAAGTGACTGCCAGCCTAATGAGGGAAAAGCAAGGAAATATTTTGTAACTGAAAAAGAAAAAAAGACAAGAAAGATGCCTTCCCAGGAAAAGAAACCAATGTTCTTTAGATACATAGCGCACAACCAGATGGATTTAAGAAAAGAGATCCCTATTGTAGCATGGAAGCAAGAAAGAAAAGCCTTTATCTCTCAAATTAACCACTCCTCATGGGGGAAACCATGTTGTCTTGGTAAGTTTTCTGCAAATTTTCAGGACTGTGCCCATCAGTAGTTGAACTGCATGGGTGGATATTTTGCACTGTTAGTATACCTGGCAAACTTTTGAAAAGTGGATGGTATGGCTACTTTCTGTGCTTAGAACAGCCTTTAACAGGGTAAATTTCTACTCAGAAGTAAGCTGTATTGAATTCAATGAGGCTTAGTCTAAGCAATTGTGAAGACATGTGTATGCAGCCCTAACCGTTCTCTTCAGTGTAATGACAATTTTTTAAAAACTAGCTTGAATTAAGACATATTTCTAAATTACATTTTTCCTCCGGTAATCAAAAGGTCACAAATCTTTATGCAATTGCTTACGTTTTGAGACTGGGTTTTTGTATCTTATTCGTTTTATTTAGTTTTCCAATTTTTTTCCAATTCAGTTTAGTCTCACCTTCTTTAAACAAGCAAAGTGGTATACTATAAAAAAACACAAATAAGAGAAAATAAAATTCATGCCACAATTGCATCAAATTCTTGTACATTATAGAAACAAAATTAATCCAGATATATTCTTTTAAAGGAATTTGTTTATTTTCTGTTTTAGATGTGTATATGTGTGTATGTATGTGTTGTCACAGATATATGCATGCTATTTGCAGGTTAACATATATTTATATTTAGTGCCAGAACTTGCCATTCAGTGTTCTTCAGGACTTTTCAATATTTGTAATAACATTTTTGTGCAGTCTAATTATTGCTTTCTAGAAGAATTGTGTGCAGGACACAGGCTCTGCTATACATCTTTTGAAAACAATGTTATTCATGAACCTTGTTTTTCCAGTGGCAAAAAAGACAGATGCTGGGTCTGTGAGATGCAAAACAGTAGGAAAGAGCGAAGCTAAGCATCTATCTCCATTAGCCAGGGTGTTAAAAAAAAGCTGAAAGTTTTGATTTGTTAGTTAACACTAGATAAATTGTTAACATTTCCCATATGCCTTGGTACAGCAAAGACAATGATCTCAAAATGTAAATAATGGCTTTGCATTAATTTAGTATAACTCACATGCCAACTTGCGAAATAGATTTTATCCCATTAAAAGACAAAGACTGAAATAAATAACTTCCCAAACAAGAAGATAAATGGATACAGGCCTAATTATCTTTTGTGATAACACCATTAGCATGCAGCCTACTTAAAATTTGCTTATTTTCTCTCAGACTTTATGATCTATGACAATCTTCATGTCAAAAAAAAAATGTTTTTATGTAGTACCTGGAGAACTGGAGTTCTCCTAATCCTGACTAGGTTCTGTGGAATGAAGGAACAGGAACATGAAGCAACCATGAAGAACAGGAAACTATGTATGTCTTGCAAGCTGTTTGTGTGTATGTTTATATTTATTTAACAACTCTTGGATTAGCTTGTGATTCATCATGGATAATGTGGAACAGTGGTATCTAGCAGGATCCTATAACTGAAATATTTGAATGGATTTAGTTGGTATTTTTGGTCAAGTGCCTAGTTTACTTCCTTTGGGATAAGGAAAATATACAGTAAAGTATAAACCAGATAACATTTGGCACAAAATAGACAAGTTCTATTATTAGCAATTACAAATAGGACATACTGTAGCATAGTGATGAGTTCATACTAAGTAGGATGTGCAAAAGATTTCAAATTTTAAAGCCTCTAACACTTTTTAAAACAATTTTTTTGTGTTTCAGTGGGTTGTCTTCATTACTTTGGATGTGTTTTTTTTTTAAATCCTGAAACATTCCCGGAATTTTCAGAACAACTTATTTCAAACAACTGTTCAGAGTTCAACATGTTTTGAGCTTGAAACATTTACAATTCAAACTATTTTACATATCATTTGTGAATAGTATGGTTATTGAAAATGTGAGAAAGTTACTTCTCACAGATCAGATTGAAGATGGTTATAATATATCCCTAACCCTGTTTTATTAGAAAGGGTCAGGAAACAGACACCACAAAAACTACTGTAACTCCACTTTTTTTGTTATGGGGTACTATTACAAAATCTTAAAAGCCTGACAGAGATTCTCTTTCTCTCTGGACAATCTTGAGTATTTTCCTCACCCTCTCCTGTCTATCATGGCTAAGCTGATGTTTACATAATGGTTGTTGAATTCCTTCTTCAAGGCCAGCTCTGTATTCCTCTACAGAGAGCAAGTAGCCGAACTCAAACTTTATTTATTTATTTATTTCATCATATTAAATATAGCTGCCCATCTCACAAAATGTGACTCCAGTTTGCTTACAATAAAAACAAACTATAAAATGAACAACATTAAAAACATTCCACAATTAAAAACATCAATATTATTATTAAAAGGCTAGGAGAGAACATATTTGATGTTACAGGCAATGTAGCCACCTCCCTAGTTCACCATTTCCTTGCGATCTCCAAGTCTGTTGACACAGCCTTTGAATAAATATGTATTGTTAGGTCCATCCATTGTCATTTATTACTCAGGCCTATAAAATTAGGCTAACTTCATTGAAGTATGAATACAAATTAATAAGGTGACATCAATAAGGATCCCTCACCATTGAACGTGCTGCCTAGAACTGTTGGGAACTGTAGTCCAGCAACTTTTGGAGGACCAGTTTCCTCATCCCTGGTTTATCAGATTTCTTGAGAATCTTGTTTGGCCTTAATTTTCCAAGGCTGCAATGTAATAGATAATTATTAGGAGGAAGTAACTCACAATAAAATCAATACCTACAGTAAATCAATTGTTTGAATTGGTGGGCTTTCATCTTCCTATGCTGCCTGAAGTCACTGTTGTGAAATGAATGGTGATATAAATTATTTCTATTAAATAAATAAAGACTTGATGATGATGTAAAGTCCAGTCGAGTCCGACTCTAGGGGGCGGTGCTCATCTCCATTTCTAAGCCTTGGAGCCGGCGTTGTCCATAGGACACTTCTGGGTCATGTGGCCAGCATGACGACACGGAACGCCGTTACCTTCCCGCCGAAGCGGTACCTATTGATCTACTCACATTTGCATGTTTTCGAACTGCTAGGTAAGCAGGAGCTGGGATTAACAACGGGAGCTCACCCCGCCGCGTGGTTTCGAACCGCCGACCTTCCGATCGACAGCTCAGCGGTTTAACCCGCAGCGCCACCGCGTCCCTCAATAAAGACTATTTCCTAGTAAACATCCATAGGAGATCTAAGGCACATATATGGGGATCTATTTGGGTGCGTGTATTTGGGGACAGGTTTCTTTCCAGGAAAGCCACATACTTCCATAAACAACTTTGGAAGTATTGTATATGCTTCCCTATACATCCTATGCATTCTTCCTACCTGACATTTATATAAAAGGATTGTGCCTGGTGCACATACAGCATTTGTCTGCAGCTCCTTAATGGAAATACATTTCTTCCCAGGATCATGCTGCAACTGCTAAGGGCAATTGTGCAGTCCTGGGAGAAGACACAGCTGCTTAAGGCATTCTAAATGCAAGGTATGTGAGTGTCTTTAGAAACTCCAAAGCACCTTTTTGCCTTCACATCTGAAGCATTGCACAGTCATATTGTATAATTCTTTAGATTCAGCCATGCTCAACCATTCCTCGAAAGGCCTCTGGGAATATATATTTATTCCTTTGTGAAAACCCAAGATTATACTCTGTTTACTAGGGAAGTGCAGTCACTTGGATCCAAAGAAGAAAAAGTACTTTGGATGAGTGTAGGCACTTGTTGGTGCCTGCTTAAGGAAGCCATTTCTTTTCCTGGTCTTGCATGATAGCTGTGCCATCCTAGGAAAACATGTGCTTGAGTTACGGAGGCACCAACAGGATGCTCTAAACTCATTGTACCCTATGGCCACCATCACCTCCTTATCCTAAAGGTATATTTTCCTGGGCTACCATGTACTACTTTTAATAGGTTGATGTCCATTTTCAATACAAAATTGGGAATTTAAACTATTATTTTTCCAAGGCCTCCTTTAAATTAATGCTCAAGTTTATTATCCCTTTATATTGAGAAAAAGATCCTGATGCTTCCTAATTATGGCAGGAAAATAACTGAAAAATTTAAAAAATATATGGATAGTTTATGGAATCACTTAACCTTTGCAAATCCTTCACAATTTGTTAATACTTATTTTTCTGTGTATATTTTACCCAAAGTAATTTGATGGGCAAAGTGTGGCCCTCTGGAACTTGTTGAATTACCCATTAGCCTTTACAAATGCAACTATGTGATAGATGACAGGAGTTGCAGTTCCAAAAACATTTGGACATTGCACATTGCCTTTTCCTGGTCTATGGCAGAACTAATAGCTTACACTGTTAGAATGTGGTAAGGTGTTGCTATTTCAAGTAGAAGCATGACCCAGAAGTCCTAAGACTTTATTGCATGGAAGATCTATTTGTGCTGCCTCTGAACTAAGTACAACAGTGTCATGTTCCCCGTTACGATGAGTGCTTTACATCGTAACGTTTCACATGCCTTTCACTGACGCGGGGTTGGGGGGTGCAGTTAGGCATTGTTGCGCTGGACTGCTTATCTGCTTTCTAGGTTTGGAATGTGTTTGGGCTATGCTTTGGTTTCAAGGTTTTCTTCCCAGGCGATTGGCACTGTCCGTTGCCAGCACCTGGGGATAAGGGAGTTTGAACTGGTTGGGTGAAGGGAGGGGTTTCGTTCACACGGAGGGTTTTTAGTTTGTGATTCGCGCGCTTTTGTCCATTCTCAGCTTTCTCTGTATTTGCATACTAATCCTTCAATAAATCAGATTTCATAAAGTTACACTTGTGAGTCTGGTTCAATTAGGTTAGGCAATCATTACAAACAGTGAAAGCATATCAGAATCCCTTACAGCAAAGTGAGATACGCTTTTTCAGGTAGGAGGAAGACTCAACTTGTAAGAGGCTGGATTTCTATTGGTGCTGCCCAGTGCAGGACCCCATAAAAACCTGAAGCTGATCATGTTCCTGATTTGAACTGCTTGTTCATTATTTAAGATTGGTAGTAGAGACCATGGAAAAAGCAACTATCAAACGGACCTTGTGATGAGACAATATAGGTAGACAAATTATTTGTTTCCTGCTGCAGTTGATTTTGCCTAGAGCATGATTTAAGCCTTTTGGCAGTCAGTTTTTGCTGAGGAAAGAGTAAGGTGGGCAGAATCAATGAGAATAGATGGGAGTCGTAAAAAAAATGAAATATGTATTCTTTAAACATTACAATATACTGCTGCAACTAAAGTTGTAATTGCTGTTTGTGCAATTATGAGGATACAAGCTTACTCATCATCTCTCTTTCAGTCTTTCTTTCTCACAATACTTATTCTGTGATCTTTTTTGAGATTTTACTGAAGAGAGCAACATGTAACCTTGTTAGCTTGTATCACTTCCTGCAAAAATGGTTTAAGTTTACCAGCACTAAACGTAAATATTTTTGTACTTTTTTTTCTAAATAGTTTAATAATTTCAGATGCATCTCTGGTTTTTCATTTTTGTTCTCTTTTGTTTTTATGGCCTTGTCTGTTGTTTCTACTGGCTTCTGGAAGACTTTGAATTTAGCAGAAGAAATATTTTCAAACAATGTCTTTAATTTGTTGTTGTTGTGGTATTTGACATTGTGAACTCTCATTGGACTAGGTTCCTTTTCTGTACCCTTGCATATTGTAGACACAATTTGCTTTAATCAGGGCCTTTGGTGTTTTGAAATACTTCAGAATATTTTCTATAGCAAATTTGAATAAATTCAGCACTGGTGTCTGACACAGTGATCAAATGTAATTGCCTACAATTTCACACCCACAAGATCTTTAATTGACTTCAAAATTCCTCATATTATGGGCTTTTCACAGTTACATTGTCATGGAATCCTTGTCTTGGAGCAGCAATCAAGCTTTTAATGCAATTGAATGTAAAGGTATATGCTTGAGTTTGTAGGTAGGTAGGTAGGTAGGTAGATGATAGATAGATAGATAGATAGATAGATAGATAGATAGATAGATAGATAGATATAAAAATTCCCTTCTCACCACAATGGGTGGTATGTGTCTTCCTCAGCTGCAGGTCCTCTACCAGAGGCCTGAGAGTTTGAGGATTCTGCAGTTTCTTAGCTGTTCCTAGCTCTGCACGTTTCTGGACAGAGAGCTCTGAGGTTGTTCCTGGGATCTGTTGGAGCCACTCTCCCAGCTTAGGAGTCACAGCGCCGAGTGCTCCTACCACCACTGGGACCCCTTTAGAATGATATATGAGGAATTAGACATGCAGATGTAAAACATCAGACAAATCAAGATGTCTTCAGTTTATCTTCAATCGGTCTCAGACCTTTTATAGAATAGTTTTCTCCAACCTAATGCCCTTTCAAATGTGTTGGAGTATAATTCCCATCACCCAACTGATACTGATCCACCCAATACACAACTTTTTTTAAGGGTAGGTCTGGCCTTACCGAGAATGTATTTATATGGGCAGTATTGGTGTCCTGTCCCAGTCCAATCACATGCAATACATCAGGGAGACGATTGTAAAACTTGACTGAGAAACTGGTGAGGTAAACTGGTGAGGTAATGAACAGGTGGCAAAGAAGTAAGAGCGCAAACACACACACACTCTACAAAAGCAAGCCCCCAAAGTCCCACAAGTTTGCCTTAAGGGAGTTTCACGTTCAAAACAAGATTAGTTAAGCGAGTTCAAGAGTCAAGAGTCAGGTCACAAGGTTTCCAATCAGGAGTCAAGGTACATGGAGTCCAGTAAGCAGATGGTTGTCTCCAACAACCAGACTGGGCTTGCGGCTCCCTTTTTATAGTTGCTGACCCAGGTGGAGCTTAGTTAGGAGGGCGGGGCTACTTTCTCGTGCATAGCCTCGCCAACCTCTGCTGTTCCTCCCTGCTTTCCACTCTCCTTTCTTGAGCACTGGGAGGAGGCGGCAGCTCTGAGTCTTCATCCTCCCTAATCAGTGGCACCTGTGCCTGCTGCTTGCTGACTAGCCCTGCCTCCTCCGAATTTTAATAGACCTCAATTTTAGGGTTACCAGATCTGGGCTGCAAAAATCCAGATGACTGGTAGATGGTAGGAAATAGTTGTTGTTATTATTTTTTTAATGTCTTGATGATGCCATCTATGAATTTCAAGATTTTTGGATATCAGATCTGATAGTTATAATTCAGTCGAAGAGAATATTTGTAGGTCCTTGGTGCTCTCTGAGCTTTGTTGTTATTTTGCAGATGTTTCATTGCCAGACTAGGCAACATCTTCAGTGCGAAACTTCACTCAAGATGTGACATCACTGAAGACGTGATGTTTCACACTGAAGATGTTGCCTAGTCTGGCAATGAAACATCTGCAAGAAAACAACAAGGCTCAGAGAGCACCAAGGACTCTATAGCTATAATTCAATAGCCTGAAATGGCAATATTAGGTTTTAAGCATCATCAGTATACTCAGTCCCTGCAGCTTATAAAAAAACAAATGAACAAATAAAATTATAGCAATATAGCAAAAAAACCTTTTGCGGTTTTCCCTTTTCCTCCAGACTTACTTTTGCCCTGTACTTTTTAAGTGCTGTTGATGAGACTGATAATGTTGAGAATCTGCTTACAAATATACTGTGAATGACAATATACCTTAAAATGCGTATGCTGGGCATAATGCTTTTACACATTGTGATTTAACATCTTTTAAAGGTTCTTTTGAAGTCCCTTATTTTATTCCTTCTCTCCCCATATGAATATTCCTCCTGTGTTGTTTACTTAAGTCTTCTTCATCTTCCCAGATTTTAATTTTTCCTTCAGTATTTTCTTTTTTATTTATCTTTCTGTGTCTTTCTCCACTGTGTTTATTTCTTTGATCCCCTGTATTCCTGTATTTGGAAGCCATAGCAGAAAATACTGATCTTGTAAGCAAGTATTTCCCCTGTAATGCTAGGAAAGGCTTTCAGTGAGTTAAGAATTTGCTTGCACAGACCAGAGTACATGATAATTCCTGTGAAACAGCAGGAGCTGGTAGTCTTTTTTACATCAGTATCTTGGAAAAAGATAAACTTGCACATAGAATTGTCTCTTTGATCATCCTGAAGGTCTAAAGAAAACAGATAGGAAGACAGATTACTTTACATGTCTCATGCTATGCCTTATTGGTGAAACGGTTTTTATGCTTTGCCTTGCTGCTAAAATGTTCTTGAAATAAAGTGAAAAGCACTGTTCTATGTCTCATTTAACTTAGTTTCCAGCTACGTTTGTGGAGTAATTTGAAACATTTCACTTGGAACAGAGGATGTCTTGTTAATTATATGACACAAATATTGTCTTTAAAATGTCTTGGCAGGGAAAATTGTTACTGCAAAAAGCAGGTGAGTGAGTTAACAGACTTGATATGTGATAATTGCAGACCCTGGAAGTGCTGCCAGTCACAGTAAGCCATATAAGGCAGCTTGTATATCCCCATATTTAAGCCCATACCAGTTAACGTGTATAGATATTTCATATATAATTTTAGATTTCTATCATAGAAGTCCTAATATAGTGTACTTTGCAAGCATCTTAGAGCTGAAATGGGAAATAGTAATCCTTTCATGACTTGGATAAATAATATATATAAAAATTTTATCCAATTTCTGATTAAATCCTGGATTATAAATACTACATAATATACAGTCTCAGCCAGCATTCTTTAGAAGTAAGATAGGGAGTTGAGAGCTTGTGATCAGAACAATTGAACAAAAGATCAAATAGGAACAGGAGAGTCTTGTGATGGAATTTAGCAAGGGGACTATTAAGCCAAACTTAGATCTTGCCAAAAAGATAACAATGATCTGCTAGGTATATTTTATTATTGTCACCAGAATAATATGTTAATTATATCTGTTGCAAATGCAAGCTTGTTTCTGCTGGAGGAAACACTGAAAAACTAGAGGGCGGTCTTTTTTCCTTAAGACTTATCATGAAAGATGAAGAGGTGGAAAGCAAATAGAATGAGAGCTCTGAAGCAAACTGGCAAGAGGAAGTTGTCCAGGAGCAAAATAGTCAGGAGGAGGGCCCTAAGAAGGAAGAAACTCCCCAGTGGAAGAAGGGAGCATTTGTAGACATGTGGCAAGAAAGAGTGGATGAACAACAAAGAGATCCATGTACTAGAGCTGATTTGAAATTCTGAACATAGAAGATAAGCTTCAAGAACTTGAAATAATCCTACCATCTCAGCCTCTCCAGATCAGAGGAAAGTACTCTTACCTTGGAAAAATACATAAGAAGGTTTTTCATGATATCCTTGTGGACATAATGGATAAATGTAGGCTAGATTTGCAAGTAGTTTAATGGATTCATCTAAAGAGTGATAAAAGGTGGGATCTCCTGAGAGCTCCACCCTTATTCTTGTGCTCTTCAAGATCTTTTTAAATGACCCAGGAGGTGGAATACAAGGGTTCCTTATCAGATATGCAGCTGACATCATTCTAACAGGATTGGTTAGTACCTTGGAGGACAAATCACAATTCCAAATTTCCTCTGCAGGCTTGGGCCACATCCAACAGAATGATATTCAACTGTGGAATATAAGGTGTTCCATCTGAGTAGGAAAAAACAAATATATTGATACAGGATTAGGGAAATCTCGCTAACTGTGTCTGTGAAAAAGATCTAGGAGTTCTAATGAACTACCAGTTGTATTTGAGCAAACTCTGTAATTCAGCAGCTAGAAAAGTCAGTGTGATTTTGGGCTGTATTAGCAGAAATACTACTCATGGAACACTGAATCTAGGGTACCATTGTTTAAAAGAATGTCAAGAAATTGGAATAGGTTCAGAGGAGAGTTACCAGGATGATAAGAAGTCTGGAAACCAAGGACTATGAGGAATAGTTAAAGGAACTGGACATGGAAAGAGAATTTTGAACATCTGCCACATCTGCTACTATGAAGTGCTTTTTGGGATTGGCAGGCATGATCATATGATAACAGCGCTTCTTCAGTTACACTGGATGCCTCTTTACTTGGAACCCAGCTCAAGGATGTAGTACTGATTTAAACCTCCTAATGCCTTGGAGCCAGATATTTCAGATAATTTCCCCTTCCTTATATACCTACTTGTCACCTTCAGAGAGTATTCTCTGGCTGTTAGCACCAGATGAAACGAGGCAGGGACCTACAGAAGGAGAGACACTCAGTTGGGGTATACAGTGGTCTCCCTCTGTAGAAAGATCTCTAGGCACTCCTAGCACCTGTGTTGATGTCTTTTTAGCATTAGGCCAAGACATTCCTGTCTTCCAAGACATTTCTATAAGTCTGTATCCAGCACCAACTGAAATTATGGATTTACTATGTTCTATATATATTTTTTGTGCTATTTATGAATAGCATTTAACTGTTTTACTGTTTTTTATATGTGTGTGCATGTGTAGATAAATAGATAGAGGATAGATAGATAGATAGATAGATAGATAGATAGATAGATAGATAACAGATAGAGATAGATGAATGGATAATAGAGATAGATAGACAGACACCAGATAGATAGATATCTCTTTATCCAGAGCTTTGGCATTGAGTGGATGATAGTGATGATGATTATTGTTTTTTGATCTTTAGTAAGTTCATAATGACTGCTACCAATTGTTTTTAAAGAAAAAAATCTCTTTTGCTACTTACTGAAGATTACCTGTTACTGAGTATCTGTTGAAAAGATATAGAGAAAAAGACAGTCTTCTAGTTTATCTTGTAAACTTTATTCTCCATAGAAAGTACTTTTTTACCAGAATGGTAACCTGCTACCTCCTCTAGATGTGAGAATAAGTTCTCACATGATCAAAATCAAATAGCCTGACATCAGATAGGTCTGTTGCTAAGGCAGGAAATAGTTGGAAACTGTCTTTTGCATCAAAAGGACAGGAGAAAGAGGTCCAGGAATTTTATTGCACTATAAATAGGTCTTGTATTTGATGCATAGCACTTGTTGGAATTACTTTGTAATGGCTCCATACCTTTTCTACAATAAATCTACTCATATGAGTTTAGTATCGTTGGAAATTTTTTCTGGAAGTTTTGTATGGCTGGTTGAAGGAAAGCTGGCATTAGATTCTCCTGCAAATTTTCCCCACTAATCCTGCTTATCTGTTCTCTTTTTGGGCAGGTTGGCACTTCTAAATTAAGCATGGCTGGACCTGCTTATCATTTAATTTTATTAAAAAGTTTATGGGAGACATTTTGGGTTTAATATCTTTATTAGAAATAAGTAAGACTGAGGTTGGTGCTTTGCTTTGCGGCATTACAGTATCCCATTTTAATTGTACAGAATATTGAAAAAAATTACATGAAGGGACTTAGAACTCTATCTGTTGATCAGCAGGATAACTCTCTGAAACCAAATATGGTGTGGTGGAAGAAGCTAGCAAAATAAATGCTGAGTCTCAAAATGGGTTTGGTCTGGCTGGAGGCTGTGGAGAAAAAAAAAATCCAGGAAAAAATCTTGAATGCACCTTTGTGGGAGAGGCAGCTGGACAGTGGCTTAGAATGCTGCCATTTCCTATGCAGATACTTCCTATGGCCATTGCTGCTAACAAGGCTGGGGAAAAAACACTGTTCATTGTTTCCCTTTCCCTATCTTGTTTATTCCTTCCAATTCAACAGAATGTTGGGAAGGAATTATAAAATGGGAGTCAGGACTCTGTCAGCATGACAACTTTTTGAAGAATGGTCTTCAGCTTGATATTAAGCACTTTGAACAAATGAGAAGCAATGTTTCTTGGCTGTCTAGAATAGCTGTGCTAACCATGAATCCCCAAATTTGAATTCCTTAGGTGGAAACCAGGTTTCATAGATCATAGAGATACTTGTCTGGAATAGGATTAGTGATGAGCTGATCTACAATAGGATAAGGGAAAAGCAGAATAATATTTTGTACAATACATTGTACGGATTAATATTTTGCAGATTATTTCTAGTAGAAGCTGAACTTGACATTCTTTGACTAGGTTTGGATGAAAAATGTATTGCCTTTTTAAATATTGCAAAATTTCATAGCAGTTTTATGGTAGATTAAGATGTGAAATTAAATCAAGGATAGCTAAAGAGATATTTCTATTGTTGTTATGTATTCCCATTGTCTATATGCATAATCTAATCCTGGAACATCAGATTCTAACAACAACAACAACAACAACAACATATGCTGATAAAACTTACATTTCATTGTTATCCATTGTATGCTTCAGGTTGTTCAGCTGAATTTGAAAACATGAACTGGGGACTGGTTGATGTTGACTCAAAAGTCCTTTAAAAAGTCATGTGTGAAATTGCTGCTGTTCTAATAAGAATATGTACCTTTTTTCTGAAATCACAGTATCTAAAGTTTGGAAAGTGGTCTGTGGTATCACAAGCTTTTAAAGATGAATATAGGGAGATCAGAAAATTGCAGGTCTTTTAGTATCTGTGTTGAGTAAATTGGTGGAAAGCATTATAAATGATAAAATAAGTGAGCGTATAGAAAGACAAAACTTGCTGAAAAAGAGTTAACATGGTTTCTGCAAATAGAAATTCTATGTCCTTGACCTTTCAGAGTATCAGCAGGCAAATGAATAGAGATGGTGAAGAATTTGTTCAATCTGCATTTTAAGTGAATCAACCTAACTTGCATTTCCTAGCTGATACGAATCTCTTTGCAATCTGCAATTCTTTAAATTTGGTAGGCATGTACTGCTTTTGGACTTCATAAAGATATATGGTAGCTTGCTGTGCAAAAGAGGATGCTGGACTAGTAGAACCTTGGTCTGATTCAGCAAGGCTCTTATTGATTGTTGCCTATTACTATAACCATTACACAAGCACAGAAAAGCAAATGCATAAACAAGGTCAATCACTGTACATTTACTTATCTTTTGGCCTATTACAAAAGATGGATGAAAATGCCTTTCTTTTAAGACTGTTTAGCAATTGCAAGCAGTTTGAAAGTGCAGTGTTATATGTGTGTGTGTTTTATGAGGTCTCTTTTATGTTGCTGTTGTTTATTCGTTCAGTTGCTTCCGACTCTTCATGACTTCATGGACCAGCCCACGCCAGAGCTTCCTGTCGGTCGTCAACACCCCCAGCTCCCCCAGGGACGAGTCCGTCACCTCTAGAATATCATCATCCATCTTGCCCTTGGTCGGCCCCTCTTCCTTTTCCCTTCCACTTTCCCTAGCATCAGCATCTTCTCCAGGGTGTCCTGTCTTCTAATTATGTGGCCAAAGTATTTCAGTTTTGCCTTTAATATCATTCCCTCAAGTGAGCAGTCTGGCTTTATTTCCTGGACTATGGACTGGTTTGATCTTCTTGCAGTCCAAGGCACTCTCAGAATTTTCCTCCAACACCACAGTTCCAAAGCATCGATCTTCCTTCTCTCAGCCTTCCTTATGGTCCAGCTCTCACAGCCATATGTTACTACAGGGAACACCATTGCTTTAACTATGCGGACCTTTGTTGTCAGTGTGATGTCTCTGCTCTTAACTACTTTATCGATTTGTCATTGCTCTTCTCCCAAAGATTAAACGTCTTCTGATTTCCTGTCTGCAGTCAGCATCTGCAGTAATCTTTGCACCTAGAAATACAAAGTCTTTCACTGCCTCTACGTTTTCTCTCTCTATTTGCCAGTTATCAGTCAAGCTGGTTGCCATAATCTTGGGGTTTTTTTTTGAGGTTTAACTGCAACCCAGCTTTTGCACTTTCTTCTTTCACCTTCATCATAAAGCTCCTCAGTTCCTCTTCGCTTTGAGACATCAAAGTGGTATCATCTGCATATCTGAGATTGTTAATGTTTCTTCCAGAGATTTTAACTCCAGCCTTGGATTCCTCAAGCCCAGCATGTCGCATGAGGTGTTCTGCATACAAGTTGAATAGGTAGGGTGAGAGTATACAATCCTGCCATACTCTGTTCCCAATCTTAAACCAGTCTGTTGTTCCATGGTCTGTTCTTACCATTGCTACTTGGTCGTTATACAGATTTCTCAGGAGGCAGACAAGATGAGTTGGAACTCTCATGGCACCTGCCTTATGGAACAGCCTCCCCCCAGAAATACGGAAGGCCCTGACTCTTCAGGAAGGCAGTGAAGACCTGTTCCCACCCACCCTGCGCCCCCCAGCACTGAGGCCAGGACGTTGATTGAGCAGGCACAGGGTGGTTGGTGGATAGATGTCAGTTTTTATTGGGGCCTCAAAGCAATTTTAAATGGTTGCTTTTACTGTATTGTGTTTTTATTTTGTTCACCATGCAGAGTTCCTTTTGTTAGATAGATGGCTATATAAATGTAATAATAATAATAATAATAATAATAATAATAATAATAATAATAATAATAATATATCAGCTAACATCAATTCATTCAATATGAAATTCCTTTGTTCTCCTCTCCGACATGGAGCCTAATGGGTTTCAACAGTTTTGCAACTGGAGAATTTAATCCACCAATGTCTTTTCCACTGTCAGACAGGACATAATATAATCAATTGCTCTATCAAATTCACTGTTTGGGGATTTTATAATAAGAATTATCAACATCCTCTGCTGGTTCACACTGTAGTGACTTTTCTACAGATTTCTTTGCTTTTGCATTAAACTGAACACTCTCCATCCTGACTCAAGACAATTACTTTTCAGAATTAGAGTACAAATGAAGTAAAAGTCAGCTGATGTTACACTGAAAGTGGTTTGGAATATACCACAGTCTGAGATTGTTTCAAGCACATTTTTTCGATCTATGACTGCACTGATTAGAAGTGAGCTATAGGAAATGAGCAGATCAGAGTTTTGGGGCACTCTGTTCTAGCTATCCTATTCAGCCAATTGTTAATTCACATCATAGGTAGCATTGGTAATTTGGTTTTGTTTAAACATTTCATAGTGAGATAGCAATCTATAATTCAGAATAATTAGATCCAGTATTTACCAGTCCATTCATATATTCCAAAGACTTTTGGATGCAAGGATGAAAGCATTTCTGTATCTAAATGATTCTATATTCACACTAATTAAGGAGGCCTAGCCGTGGTCTGGCTGTTCTGATAGCAAGAGAATGCAAGATCTCCTATCTTAATCATATAGCAGCAGTATACAGATTGTTCAAATTCAGGTTTTATTTTTTAGACTATTGTTCTGTATTAATATCTGTATTCCCCTTTCCCCCAACTCTTTGTATACTCATCAGAAGGCATAGAAAATTTGGCTACACAGTTAAAAATGATGGAAAAGGATTTCTCAGGTTCCATTTTTAATATCTCTGGGGATTTCGAAGCCAGAATAGCTTCTTCAGAAGGGGTTGTGCAGCTTTTCAGGACAGCAAAGAAGAATTACTAGATTACTTTGCCACATGGTGCTCTCAAGATAAAAAAAGAGAAATAAAGTTGGAAAATCTTTGATGAAAATCATGGTTCAATGTCAGCTATTAAGTGTACATGACACAAATTTGGATCAGCCTGCAGGATCATGTATGTTTATTACAAATACCAGAGAATAGATTATATTGGTTTATCTTCCCAATTACTACAGGACATTGTGCAGAACAGAGAAGAAAGCAATTACCTTTTTTCTTTAGTTTTTGGCAAAGATAAACAACCACTGTCATCAGCCAATAGACAAGGAATGTTACTCGGGAGAACATAGGATTAAATGGTCTGTGAAGGCAAATAATTTGCTAGCTATAGTTTTGAATGATCCTCATATTTTGGTATTAAGTCACTAGGCAATTTCATCCGATATAAATACTATAGATTGTTATAATCAAGTTGTATTCAGTTTGAACCCAATATTAACTCATGTGGGTCCTTTTAAACAAACAACTGCATGATTCAATTATGACTGCAGACAAGCAAGAAAGGACATAGTGCACAAATTCTGTATCCAATGAAGGACAAGATCTCAAGAAATATTAGAGGACTTGATTATAAAAGCATGTTAAATTTAAAGAAAAAAGAAATTGCTTACAATGAGGGAACTGTATTGTCCAATTCCAAAAGAAGAGAATGTATGTAGCTCAGGGTTGTACCAGCCAAGCTCAGAGAGCACCAAGGACTCCACACTTCAACTTTGAGCTGCTTACATTCTCTTCTGTTGGAACCACATATGGATGTCAGATGCTTCAGAAAGCATGCAAATGGGAGAAATTTGCATGTAGGCAAACCTCCACCAAGGAACAACTATTCTTTCTAAACGAATGCCTACAACAACATGCTCTGCCCACCAGTGTATTGTGCAGTATAGGAGAAGAAGGAGATGTGTTCTGAGAACTGGTCACATGTGGGAAGTAGTTATAGACACCTGATTGAAGCAAAGATTCTATTGGAGGTATAGACTTTGTATTTCAGGTACACCTTTGGTACAACCTGAGTAATCAGTGAGCCACTAACCATGCAATGATATCTCTGCATCAATGCAATTTTTGGGTACTGGTGTCAAGATTGATTGCTTCTTTGGTCTTTAGTAATGCTCTGGGTGAAGATATGATCTGAGTAAAGGTGTACAAATGCAGTTCCATTTGGTGGCCATCTTTGCTGGTTAAACCCATTTATGTTAACAATTAAGAAGGTGATGGCACTTCAACCGTAGAGAAATGCTATTATGGCTGAGGTTCAGCCTTAAGTTTCCTATTACAGTCTATTTATTATCCTATTACATACTATTTATAGTATGTCTATTTATTGTAACTTTTGCCAAAGAATATGTGACGCTGGTATGAAATTATGCACTCAGAATTGATAATGGCTGAATGTGATAAAGCTTGAACAACAGACAGTAAGTGCTAAGCCTTCCCTGTTCTTACTCTGGTAGAACAGTCACATTATTTGAACTTGGTCTTATGTTTAATTAAAATTCAAGTAATACCTGAACTTTAGGTTAATCCCCTGAAGATGGTGTTAATTAATAGGAATTTAATTTGCAATCTAGTTTGCAATAAATATTGTCACAATAGAACACAAAGCTTGATGTTCATTTTTTTAAAACAAGTACATATTTGTAATTATCAATATTAGGGATTTGTTGTTGTTACAAAAATAGTTATGGAACTAGGAATATATTTCATCACAGCTAAGACAGCACGGAATCCATTGGGAAGCAAATGATCTGAGTCGGGGCCTGAACAGTCTTAAACGGGGGACTTGCATTATATAAGCTATATAAATTTTTTGTGAGGTTGGAGGACTCTGCCCATCTAGAAGCCATCAGGGATACAATGTAAGAAACCAGGATATGTACTTTATAAAACCTGCACCGTGAGGTAAAACATGATGATGGCATAATCCTATGCATATTTATTTAGTTACTTAGAAGTAATAAGCTTTTTGAATGTCAAGGCTAAATTCTGGGGCTTATGAAGTAATCAACTGCAGTAAATGTCATTTATTAGTAATTGTTATCAGCTTTCTCCATATCCTTCATTTGCTTTAAGCATTTGTTAAGTATTCATAAGAAGCATACATAATATAACAAGAAGGAATATTCATTTACCATCCATGGTGGTCCACAGCCATAGGCCAAAGGAGGAGCATTGCCCCACAACTACTTTTGATTAACGCTGATACATACCTCTGACATTTTCCCCCAAACATTCAATCTGCATTGTACACCAATCATAACGTAATTTTTGCATGTGGCTGAATATATATCATTGTATATATTTACTGTAGTAGTAGGATTCTTTACTTTCCTCTTTGTCATTTAATGTGAACAAATCAAGTAACTGCTTCCAGAACTCTGGTAAGTTTTCTAAAGTAGCCTAAACTGTGTCTTTCAGTTCCATGTGATTTTGAAAATGTTCTTAACCTTCAGTATCAGTTTTCAGCAGGAGTCCTCCATTTTTATTAAAATTCTATTTACACTCTGTAATCCAGACACTTTAAAACTCTAATTTTAAATCCTTCATTTATCCTTCATATTGGCCAACAGACAATTAGCTGCTTGCTTTACATCAGTGGTACTGCTATTCTTTCCCTTTTTCCAGTGGGATTGAGAAGAGTATTACAGTCTTTGGCAGCTTGCAAGGAAGAAAGACTTACCATAAATTATACCAGCATTAAAGTTAGGTCTTCCCAAAAGAAGTAGTAATTACAAATGGCAGATTACTGGACATATTATAGAACAAATGAGGCAATACAAATACTTGGGCATACTATTTCAGGACATAAGCTCATGGAACAGGCTACAGCAAATGGCCAGAAGTCATCATCTGTGATTCTAAGCTTTTTCTACTGAATGGGAAGCCAAACTGTACCCTTGGTCTTTCGGGTTTTTCAGGGAAAAACAGTTGCACAGCTTCCATACAGCATGCAGGCCTAAGCCTATAAAGTTTTCTGTCATTTTGAGAGTGTCAGATCCCTCTGATCAAAGGTTCACAGAATCCCTTATCGGAGCATCTTCCATCATTTCCTTATCAATGGTGTAGAATCTCTGTCGCCGGGCAGGAGGGGGTGTGAAGTTGGAGTGTGAATTGTATTATTATGGCTACACATTTATGATGGCAGACATCAAGGACAATTGGTAGAGATACACCAGAAACACCACCTGGATGGGAAGGGGGGTGACATACTTTCGTGGGAAAGGGAACAAGTTAAGGGAATGTAGTTTTAAATGTAGGTTTGAGTGGGAATTCTCCATTCGCAGCTTTACCTCTGTCCTATTCATTTCGCTTCATTAAACAGTTAAAGGATCTTGGTCTCCTGACTGTTATTGTGTGAATGCTCGAATGAACTGGGTCTGAGAGAGAGGTTTTTTCAAATGTATGAGATTTACTTTTGGGACTTTTTGTTGTACCCCAAATGCTGTTCTATGTATTGAATCTGGTCTGATTTCCATAGAAGCCCAGTTTTGGTAAAGTAGACTTATATACTGGCAAAATCTGTTATAGTGCTCAGAAGGTTTTGCCCCTTAACCTTGTTACATCATTCCAAGTTGATAAGTTTTTTGGAAACAAAAACTAAGAGGGTATGGATTCTCATTATCTTCTGTGGCATCTAAAGACCAAAGAAGCTATAAAACATTGTTATTTGGAACACTGATAAATAAAACAATTTTAGCAACATAGCCTAGTTCTATGTGGTTGGAAAGTTATCAAAATCTCTGCCCTGGCTTCTTATCTTTTCAATGACTTCCCTCCAAGGTACCAACATGTAGTTTTACTAGCCAAACTAAATGTTATATTTTCTGCAACTGCGCAAGGTAGATTTGCAGGTGTCACAAATTCAGAAGGCTATGCTTTTGTCTCTCAAGGTCTGTTGAGTCAGTGATGCATGTTATTACTTTGTTCCTTCTACAAAGATTCCCAACATCTACTAATAACATCTCTTTTAAGTAACTTCCCAGGCAGATCTAATTCATTTTATGTCACTTAAAAAAAAATTAAATCCAGACATTATTTACAAAGTAGTAAAATTGGTTTCTGGAACTATGCTTACTAAGAACCAGATGGTACCACAGATGAAAAAGATTGATCCATAAATTTAAGTCAAAATATGCTGTATTTTAAATTGTACCATTTCCTTCCACAACTGCTCTCCAGCATTTCTTGCACTGAGAACCATCAGTGTTGTCTTCTCTCAACAGGGGTGTACAGGTCTTTCTCAACATCCAGCAACCTCTCAGGCCCCCAAACCAAGGATCAGCCCCTCTCAATACAGTCCAACACATTCGAACAATCATCTAGCACTGACATCTCTTCAGACCATTCAGGTCATGGCACATATGCAAAACACATGTCCTATTCCCCATGGAAGTAGGTCAGGGAGGAGTTGGGGTTGAGAACCAGGTAAATATGGTATGTAGCATTCAGGGCAAGTTGGGTTTGGTGAAGTGGCTGAGGGACTAAGTCTTATCTGAAGTCATCTAGTTGAAGGTTTATAGTGTTTGGATGGCTGATTATTTTCTAGAGCAGGTGGGAGTTGTGGGCTGGGAGGGGGAGCTGGGGGAGGATGTTGTGAGAAATCTGCTCATTTAAATTAGAAACCAAAGTGACTGGAATAGATGCAAGAAAGTTTATTGTTATTAGAATGTGTTACCATCACCAGGCTCCTTGCCAACAGACTGGGAGAAAGCCCCCAAGTGAAACACTTCTGCAGGTTTTATAAGTTTGGTCGATTACATTTGAAACAGAAAGATAAAAGAAATAATACAATTACACCATGACCCTTTAGCCAGAATGCCTTGATAAGCTATTAAAATGACCTCCCTGTTATACTTCACACTTGGATTTTCCTTCCTGATATTATCAACATGTACAATAAACATTGTGGTCTCCTTTTACACCATTCCATTCCTTCCCCTAGGAAGGACAGCTGTCTGGTTTATGTTTGCTGTCTCCAGTCCAGGGTCACAGTACTAGGCACTAAGTTATAAAAAAATTAATGCTGCCCTTTAGCTACATAAAAGCTTGTATCTAAATATATGTGCATATGTTTTAATATATATTTAATTCTATTAGACTTCCCAAGGGAACAGGATGTTGGTTGTGACAGGCAAAGGGAAATCAGGTGAGGCTGAAAACAGGCTGCACTCAGGAAAGAAAGGTTCAATATTTCTGACTGATCCACCCCACCACCCAAGCCCTCAGTCCTCATTCCAGATGCCAGGATTCCAGATCCGTGGAGCTTGGGAGCTTTGACAAGTCTGTAAGAAGATCTTCCTCATCCATGATTTCATTTTGTATGAAGGAGCAGACTTGACATGTATTATTGAGGCCAGAATGGGAGAAGAGGGTGGCATTTCTCTCTCGGAAATTTGCCCATGTTGGTTTTGAGTTTAGCCTTAGCTGTGCTCCCTGGATAGGGGAGGGAGATATCACCATCTGCTGGCATTTAGAGATGCTACCCTGGAAGTAGCCAGATGTAAGACCTTATTTGTGCATTTGGACCTGATTGCTGGGTTGGTGGTGGACTTCCCCTGATTGAAGTACTGGGGGACTTCACCCTGCTTTCACTTGAGCAGAAGGTGCTCAGAACCCCCACGACAACCATGGACCTGACCCAGTTCTTTGAGGGTCCACCTCAGATGAAAGGTGACACATTAGATTTGGTCTTTTTTTGGAGCAGATGCAACATCCTCTGAAAGCAGTGGGCATTGAATTTCACTTCTTGTTGAGACAGATCACTCTCTGCTTATATGGGGTTTGGCTTAGTGAAGCTTTCACTGAATCCAACAGTCTAATACAATTTTAGAATTGTCTCTAACCATCTGTTTTGAGTAAAGGTTGTGGAGAAAGTGGGGTGCCTACACCTTCAGAGAGTCCCAGAGGAATCAGATTATTTGGACCCTTGGGAGTCAGGATTTGGGCCACAAAATTGCACTTGTTGTGCTTGTTGATCATCTGTGAAGGGACCAGAACTGGGTGAGTGCAACCATCCTAGTTCTCCTTGATCTCTTGGTGGCTTATGGTATCCTATGGTATTGTTCTGGACTGCCTCTGAGGGATTTGTGTGGAGGGCACTGTTTTACAGTAGTTCTCCTCCTTCCTGAATGTGGGGGGTCCAGTCTGTGGTGGTAGGAGAGGAGAGATCAATCCACAGACCCTTGTGATGTCTCTCAAAAATCTATGTACTGAGTACAGAGGATGGCCTTGAATGACCATGGCAACAATCAGATAAATGAGGCTTTGAGTCCAGACCAAGAAATGGTTTACAAAAATGAGTCAGGCAGCTCTCACTCTTCAATTCACATGAAGATAAAATAGAGAGGAAGGGAAGCACATTCAGACTTGCAAGATTGTTACTGTAGCTTTTTAAATAAAAGCAGCTTTAGGTCTACACAATGTCTGTTTCTTAGTCTGGTCTACCTTATAGGGCTGACAATCTGTCCTCTCCCCACTTCTTTTCAACATCTACATGAAACTGCTGGGAGAGATCATTCGTCAGCATGAGGTCTCATATCATCAACATGCTGATGATACCCAGTTATTCTTCTTAGTCTTGGGACAAACAAACAATGCAGTAGAAATGCTGACCCAGTGCCTGTAGGTTGTCAGGGTCTGGATGGGAAGGAACAGACTCAGAATGAATCCTTCCAAAATGCAGTGGCTCTGGGTTTGTGGGCCTAATGATTCCAGGGAAATATTGTCTTTGTCTATGAATGGGGTGTACTCCCCTACCCAGAGAAGGTCTGTAATTTGGCTGTTCTCTTGACTCACAGTTCCTGCTTAAACAGTAGTGGCAGTTGTGGCTAGGAGGGTTTTGCACAGTTACATCTGCTGTGCCAATTGATTCCATTCTTGGGTCAGGAGGCCCTGCTCATGGTTACTCTTGCCCTAGTCACCTCCTAGTTGGATTACTGATGTATCATTCTAGACAATTTCTCTGGTGTCATTTACCAATGGTACATCATTTTATTAAAAAAATCTCTTTAAGATTATAACACAAAGTAAATTACAGTCCTTTCAACCATATATTTTCCCATTGTTCAATCTGTATATTATAACCAAAGAATTTAGCCCACTTTATCATACATTCTTTCACTTGTTCTTCTTCTGTTTCAAATTTCAATAAAAGTTTTTACATTTTAGCAATTACATGTTCATCATTTGTACACAATTCTATTTCAAACTCAGTCTTACAATGTTCGAAACCATAAACTCTTTTGTTTACTTGAAATCTTTCTAATAACTGTAAATAATTGGCAACTATATCCCCCTGCCACCAATTCTTCTCTTAATTTAATTTTGTATTCCCCTTGACAAAATTCTAGTATTGCACAATACAAAATACTACTCCTCAGTCAACCAAGGCAAAAACACAAACCAGACTCCATTAACATCCTGACCCTGAGGCATGTAGGAAGAGCTAAGTTTTTAGGCCTTCAGAAAGGCCAACCTGGCCAGGGCCATCTGAACTTCAGAGGGGAGGCTGTTCTACAAGGCAGGCATTGTGATAGAAAGATAAATAAATAAGCTTATACACATTCCTAATATTATCCATTAAATTCCTGAGAAATGTGGAATCAGATTTCAAAGAACTGCCTACATCCCTATTAACCTGCATAGTTTCTAAGATCATCCTCAGATGCTCTCTTCAGAGGCCAGCCATTGAAGTTGTTGAGGTTGCCAAGTACCAGGGTTGGGGCCTTTTCGTTGGTGGCCCCATACTTTCAATGGATACTATGTCATTCAAGAACTCCTCTTAGCTAGTCAGTTTTGTCTTTAAAATGAAACAGAATTTTTGCTTTTCACTCTTTGTTCCTTCCCCTTCTTTTATCTAACGTAGTTTTCTGGAGAGGTAGTGATAAAGCAACAACTGTCTTCTAGCAATATAAAATTGAACAAATTAATTATGACATTAGCTTCCCTGGAGAACGTGAAATGGTAAAATTTTGCCATTTCCATTTCATTAAAAATGTAAGCTGCTTTGTGAGATTTCTCCTAAATGCCAGGGTAGAAGTATATTAAAAAATAAGAAATAATGAATATGTAAAAATGTATATTCATAGCTTTTTTAAAAATGTAAAATAAAGGAAAACACTTAATCATTCCATTAGTATCATAGTATCTGCTTATTATTTGACACAGGGAAAATACTATGAGATACAGACATTTAAAAATAATGATTCTGGGTGATTCTAAGAAACATCTGCAGTAAAAATAGTTATGCCTCCCAACCTAAATTATGCCATAAACTGTTGGAATCCTTCCCAAGATTAGAATTTTGGAGTTTTAGCAAATGTTAATGAGATACTAGTCTTTTTTGATATTTTAAATTGCTTTTTAGCAGTAAATTTATATAAAGTGCCATATAGATTGGAGAAAAACTATACGGCAAAAGAAATGAATAAAGAATAAAAGATGACATCATCAAAATATTCATGGTTGAATACTGGTAGATTTTAGTAAATTTGTCTGAAAATATTAGCTTATGTAGGAAGATAGAATGGATAGCTATTAATCTATAATTCATGATAAATCATTAGTTCTACTAGATTTATAGGTGCCCAAAGACTGTACAAGAAGGATTATGTCATTAAATTAAAAAAAAATCTTAATCTTCAATTTTATGTGTATGCCTTTGAATCAGTCTTGACTTCTGGACAAGCCCATGCATTTATTTGCTTGGCAACATTTTCAGAAGTGGTTTGACCTTGTCTTCCTAGGCCTAAGACAAAGTGACTGGCTTAGAATCATGCAGCTGTCTTCATATCTAAGGAAGGACTAGAGTTTTTCAGTCTCCTGGTTTTAACCGTGGAGCTTTTAACCATTACACCAAACTGGCTCTCTTCACTTGCTATTGTCTGTGATGATAGATAGATATAGATATTTTATTTATTTATTTATTTATCATATTTTTATTATATTCGACTGAAAAAAGTAGGTAGTTGATATAATTAGTCTTACCCCATGATAGAATGCCTACAATTTTAATTAGTCTGCCACAGTTACTAACAATGTACAAAAATCCAAAAATCTGTGGACACTTCACTAAAAATTAGAAGCCACATGGTACTTTTGTTATTCAGTTGTCTGCATTCAGTATCTTGAAGGAGAATTTGGAGGCCAAGCTAAAAGCTCCTAACCCAAATACATCTTCCCAGGAAAAATAAAGCACTTGCTGTACGGTGTCAAATTAGGCAACTATCCATTACAAAAACACTTTCCCAGGGAAACCAAAACTGTCAACTCAGCCATAAGGACATTTTAGAAGGTAAGGGATGCTGATAAACTGGGAAAAGATACTGGGAAGAGAAAAGAAAGGAACTCCCTAGAAATAAACAATGTCCCTTTATCTCATAGTTACACCCTAATGGCCTCACTAGGCACATGATGTGCTATATCCAATGAAATGCCTGGCTGCTCTATCCAATCACATGAATATTCTAAGTTGCATAATCTATAAAGAGGGACTGTAACCCCTCCCCTTTTAAGGCCAATGTGTCTTGATTTCCTGTTCAAACAAACCTCTTTGACAGAAATATTTTCTATTACAGTCTCAATACAAATGAGGTAATATATGTTTGCAGCAAAGTGATTTGATGACTAAGAATGAGGTATAGTCAATTTTTAAAGTTTCATTTAGTAATAAGAGATTTAGACTTTTATGCAATGTTTCACAAGGAAAAGTCTCAGAAAATTATGTAATATCCTTGTGAACTGTGCCATTGCTATATTCAGGGCATGTAAACATAGTCCTGAACATTCATAAATACAAAATACTTTGAAACTGACCTGGTTGCATCTGTTTATTGCTCTTGCATCTGATCAGAAAGCATCTGATCCCCCCAGTCATGTTTTGAATGTTATTTGTTCTGCTATTTTTTTTTCATTCCTTTTTGAGTGGCTCCAACAAATCTCTTTATTCAGATGGTAAATAAATTTTCGGAAATATGCTCAACAAAGATTTGCAATAATCTAGAGATGATTGAAGAGTTAGTTTGCATTTATCAGTGGGTTACCCAGCTTCAAATTATGTGATGATTATTCTCAATACCACCAGTGTATTATGATGGACATTAGGAAAGAATATTTCCAAAATACAACTTGTCATTTTTTAAAAAATAGATTGGCATGAAACTTATGGATTAATTTTTGTGCAACTGCAAAGAAATTGACCTATACAATCTAATTTAGCCTCAGTTTGTTCTATATGTTAATGGGGTTACAGCTTGGATTGGTCCTTTGTGGATTACTAGGCCCAATAAAGTTTACCCCCACTCCTTGGGTTATGTGTGGAAAAGAAGCTATAAATATCCATCCCAGTTTCAGTGTAGTCACATTGAAAACAGTCTTTGTGTTTTATATTTGAATGCCATGATGATGGCCTCTGAGTTCAACAGCTTATGTGTGTGTGAAAGAGAGAGAGAGAGAAAGAGAGAGAGAATACACAATTGTGAGTGGTTTTTGTTGCTAAGCAACAGGTTTCTGGCTTCTTGAATAAGATAGAGTGGTTGCCTAGCATAATCTGTCCATAGGCAGAATACTTAAACATTTTTACAACTTTTGTTTATTTTGATTACATTTACAGATAATGAAGCAGGTATGATATTGTACTTGCTGCTTCCATTATGTTATGAATCTTATCTCTGTATTGTGCTTGTGAATGTGTGTACATGTGAATACATACACAAAACTGGTGATTTTTTTCACCAAGGTAATAAAAAATACAGATTTAGCACTTAAGCTTTAAGGTTAAGCTTTTCTGCCCTCTTCATATCTAAATGTAGAAGTCAAGTTATAAAAACTAGTTACAAGCTATCTTCTGTGGAAACTAATGATCATCACAAAATCTGCTTACATTTTATTTTATTACTAAAAATTGTGGTTTGTTTAAACTTATAAAACCAATCTATAATTGTGTGTTGCATGTTGAAAGCAAAGCATACCTTGCAAAGAAAAATAATGAACAGTTCTGTCATGTCAATAATCATATTCATATTCATATTCATAAAGTATTCATTCCATCATCAGGTCAAAGCTGCTTGAAAGCTAATACTTTCTGATGAAGGGAGATAGATGGGATTTCACAGCCCTTAAGAACTTACAAAAATTGTTGAACTCTAGCTAAGTTCATACTTTTAAAAAATAATTTGTAAGCTGCTTAACTTTTTGTTTAAGTTATTTGTAATCTGCTACTCAAAAGAAATATATTCTGGACTGTGTCACAAAAGAGAATTATAAATACATAATATTAAATTATAGATAAAACAAAAGCACTTTCTAATTTCATCTCATCTTCAAAAGCAAAGCACACAAGAATGAGGGACGCAATAAGGTTTAAAATATATTGTAGCTCATTTTTCATTGGGTCACTGCAGCTCTTGAGCAACCACAGAATATTAGGTATGGCCCCTGGTCCTCAAACAGATGACCAGTCTTCCATCAGACACTATCTGCCACCAGAGTTACTCTCTTCCCCCTTTCCAAGGCCAGATCTACATTATTTCAGGGAGGATAAACAGCAACTCAGTCCTGAAAAAGTGGAAAGTGTAAAAAAGGTAGTCCTCGCTTACCAATTGCCTTGTGCAGCAACTGTGCTAAAAAATAACTTCGTGGCCAATCCTCACATTTACAGCTGTTGCAGCATCCGTGATCACATGATCACCATTCATGTGCTTCAAAACCAACTTGCAACAAGCAAAGTTAATACAGAAGGCAGAAGGAATTGTAAGTCACAGTCATGTGATTTTTCACTTAACGAACGCGGTGCTTTGCTTAACAACTGAAGGGGAAGAAAGGTCATAAGCCCATCATGGTAACATGATTTTCCACTTTGCACTACTTAGCGACTGAGCTGCCAAGCCCAATTGTGGTCACTAAGAGAGGACTATCTGTAACTCAAAATAACCCTGCCTTGATTTTGTTTGGTATACAATGAGATAGAGAAGAACTCTGATAGGTTTTCAAGATTCTGTTATTCAATCCTACAACAGTAAAGAGTATTTCTGGAATCCCTGCTGCTTTTGTTTTTTGACCTTACCTACCTTAAAGAACTGACAATAAAGGAATCGGGGATGTGCATATGCCTCCCTCCCAGATGACTTCTCCTTGTTGATAGGGGAAGTCTGCTACATGAATATTGTTGGAACTCCATGCAATGAAAGTAATTATACAAATTGCTGTTAATTACATTAAGCTGTGGCTAAGTTTTATTACAGACATTACCTACCAACACAAAGTCAGAACAATTGGAGATGAAATAACTATCTCTACCTGTTCTGCATCCTTTAGATCTGATGCTGGCTGGGGAACTCTGGGAGTTGGAGTCCACACATCTTAAAGTTGCTTAAGTTGAGAAACAGTGTTGTAGATATCTGAGCACCTAAAGAGGGCTAATCCTGATTTTTTTCAAAATTACACAGAAGTCCTACTTCTGCAAAAATGTATCTTGGTCAAAGAGAGGTGTGTTGTGCAAACACCTTATTCCACTCAGCAGTGGATGAAATGGAGAGGTTACTTTCAGCTTAGTTTTAGCCTTGGGCTGTTTATGGCTAAACTAATTCTCCCCAGTCAGTGGTATTGTCTGAATAGTGTTGAGAAATATGTTTCTGATTTCCTAAATAAGAACTGTGAACTTATTGGATAGTTTGATAACTAAGAAAAATCGTTTTTAATGCTTTTGCTTCTGAGAAGACCAATTCAAAATAATTTTATCCTTCAGTTTCTTACTCTGTGTATTTCTTCTCAAGTATATGGCAGCATTCAGTATTGTTTTAATCTGTTTGTGTGGGATAGCAGTCTATACTAGATCACCATAACTTATTCTATTCTGCATTTCTTTGGGCCCAAACTATTTATTATACTAATATCTGCAACTGTATTCATTTTTATTTTAAAAAATCTTTGGAATTGAAAATGGTTATAAATCAGTGCAGAAAGCAACCTTTGTTTGTTTTGCACTTTATTACAAAGTAACCTAAGGCATACTTTCCTAGGAGCTAAATCAGAAGATAATTACTTTTTATTTTTTAATATATCTCTGAATTTGGCAATGCAGATCTCTGTACAAGAAACAGGGTAGCAAAAGAATATGTTAGGAAAATGTCTGTGCACACAAAACCATATCTCATGGAAACATGCTTTTCAAAAATGGTATAGTATATGGATGGGAAATTGCATATTTGAACAAATGTTAATTTTATGCAGACTTTTAAAAAAGACATTTATAAACTCATGTGGAAATGGGAAGAATAAGCCTGTGTCTGTAAATAATGCATATGTTATAGAAAACAAAACAGACTTGTCCAGTCTTAAATTCTATCCCTTTCTTCATGCACATTTTTTTCTTTAAAAATGTGCTTGGAGAAATAGGAAATGACTGATGACAAAAGGAATGTGTATTTCTTATTGTTTTCCTTGTTTATTATATTCTTTCAATTATCTTTTCTTGAAATGGAAAAAAGGCAACAAACCTTTTTTTTTAATAATGTGTAGTTTAACTCTGGTCCCTTTTCCCACCCTCTCTCCCCATTTCCTGTGAGCTAGATAATTACTACCTTTGCTACTGAACAAGTAACCCATTTCTTCCTTGAAATCCAACATTCTCTGTCTTATATTTATTTTTATTGATTGATCTATTTTCTATCCCACCTTTATTATTTTTATAAATAACTCAAGGTGGTGAATATACCTAATACTCCTTCCTCCTCCTATTTTCCCCACAACAACAGCCCTGTGTGAGTTGGGCTGAGAGGGAGTGACTGGCCCAAGATCACCCAGCTGGCTTTCATGACTAAATATTTAGGTTAATCAAGCTCATCCTATTTTGTTAATAATTTAGGAAATGTAATAAAAAAGAGTAAGAATGACCATATTAAAAATAATTATAAATATACCCATGAAAAATAAATATTATTTTGACTGAATACTGTAGAATTTATAATAAACTGCTTGTTATTAATATATATATATATATATAATGATGTTTATAAAGTATTCATCTTATTAAATAAATATCAAGAAAAAATATTATATAGATGGAACTTGGCATTTTTTTCTGCTGAGGGCCTACTACCTTTAACATTTTTGGTAGCCTCCTGATTAGACTTAGCTTACAATGTTATTTTCTGTAAGTATTTATAGTTGTTACCTTTATGATGGATGACCAGAGCATACAGTATTTGTCTGCTTCATGGTGAATCCTATAATCATCTCTGTAGGCAGTCGGCTATTGTTTTAAGACGCACAAGACCTATTAGGGGATCTCCTGATACTCTTCAGAACAGAATCAGAGATGCCCAGTCTTCATTCTGGGGAGGGGGGGGGGTCTCTGCTTTTTTTATGTGAAGACTTCTTCACATGCAAGACTTAGCTAAAGGTTGTTTCATGTTCTGGTTCCAGGCTGAAACAAGATCTGAGCCAGACATTTCCATATTTAAAGCCCATATTTCATTGCTTCTTTCTTGCTGCAAAAATAGTAAGAGAAGCAAATGCATTTAAGGGACATAGGGGTCTTGGACTTGAGAAAGAGCTGCATCCCTAATTCTAGAGGCAGGAAACTCCCTTCTTTTCAGTTTTTTTTCCCTGTCACAAGCAATACAGGTAGACCTCACTTCGTGACTGCCTCATTTAACAACCATTCACAGTTAAGACAGAGATGAAAAAATAACTTTACAACCAATCCTCACATTTATGACCTTTGCAGGTTTGTAAAGCAAAGATTTTCTTCATTAATGCGTATCAAATCCTCTTCATGAAGTTATTTACATAACCAGAGTCTGGTACTCTTCTCTGTACTGTCTAGACCTTTACAAGTCATAACAATTGGAAATTCAAGTATCTGGAAGGGATTTTTTTAATAATTAGGTATAATTGTTGCCAACTATATTAGCAATCAACAGTGTCAAGAATAGCAATAGAGAACATAGAGGAGTAGAGCAAGAGTTAGCACACATAAAAGTTGTCCTACCTATTCTTTCACAGGATTGTCGGTTTTCAATTTTTGGTACAGTATTGTTTATCCCTAGATAAACTGTTTGCTTTCTCCATGCTTAGACCATGTCTCTATTGAGAGCTTAGGCAATATCAGAAATGTCATATGCTCCCCACTCTAAACTCAGAGGAGGCACAGTTACTCATCCAAAAGCTTGAAAGTGCTCACAAAAATTGACTTTATGTACTCATTATTAATTATAGTAAATTATAGGCCCAATAAATTGCTAGCATGTTTAAACATTCTCTCAGTCTGAATATATGGTTATAATTCAAGTACTGTTCTGGTTGGGGGGGAAAAGTCGAATAATAGTTGAATATAATAATCAGAAAGTATATTATTATTGGTGGTGGTGGTCACACAGTCAGCCAGATGTTTAGACTGGATTTGGCATTTTTGTCCACCTATCGAGTCCTTCCCAAGGACCTGGGATAGGAGATGTTGTTATTATTATTTTACTTTCTCCTACTATGACCTCCATGATCCTCAAAGGAAGGCACAAAAACCTGTACATTAATAAAATTATAGCAAAATAAAGACAAAACAAAACTTTTGTTCTTCAAGACAAGCCCATCCAATATTAAAATCTATAAGGAGTGGCTATGAAATACCTGATGAAAAGCATTGTTTTTAGTGCATATCTGATGCATCGCATTAAGTTGCCTACTGAGATTCCTTGAGAGGGAAGTCTACATCCAGTTTGCTGTAATAAAGGAAGGCCTCTCTTGTGGACCTATCAAGTCAAGTTTCTTGGTAGTGAGACATAAAAAAGACTTTTGAAGAAGAAAGTAGATTAAGGACAGATTCACACATGGGGCCTGTACCAAGACTTTTAGAGGGCCCAAATAGTCTTGAATTGAACTCAGAAGATGTTAACAAAAAATATGAAAATAGAGGATCAAACAGTCTGGCAGATCAACGGTCTGGCAGAGAAGGCATTCTTCGGACCCTGTCCATGAGAGATTGTTGGTTGGCAGGGTCCAGGAAGAGGGCCTTCTCTGCTGTGGCCCCTGCCCTATGGAACACATTACCCCCAGAGGTGAGGAAGGCTCCCACTTTCCCGGCCTTCCAAAAGGGAATGAAAACCTGGCTTTGCCACCTCGCTTGGGGTGGGTGGGGGGGAATAGTTAATCATGGGGGTGGTTGGTGCCATGATGTGGCCCCGAGGAATTTGTATTTTATATAAATTTTAAATATATTTTATATTTATATTTTTATGATGTACTTGTTTTTATGATTTTAATTGCTTGTTATTTTAACTGAATTGTAAACCACCCAGAGTTGCTTGCGAGATGGGTGGTGCAGAAATGTGAGGAATAAATAAACAGAACTAATGAATGAAATTGGTTTTAAGATCGAGAAAAAAGTAAAATATTGGAGTATCACTATGACAAATATGAATTGTATGTTATTTCAAAATAATTATGTTAAGATATGAAATGAAATTAAAAAGGACATGCTAAGATGGGAGAACGTCAGCAAAGGATTGTTACCTTGTCGTGGTGCTGGAGCTTGAGCACCTCAATGATGCTATGAGATAAACCATGAAGGGCCACCCAAGACGGGAAGGTCATGACAGAGAGGTCAGACTAAATGCGATCCCTGGGGAAGGCAATGGCAACCCACCCCAGTATTCTTGCTGTGAAAACTAAATGGATCAGTACAACCAGAGATATGTCGGTATACCATTGGAAGATGAGACCCCCAGGTCGGAAGATGGTCAAAATGCTACTGGGGAGGAACAGAGGATGAGTTCAACTAGCCCCAGACGTGATGACGCAGCTAGCTCAAAGCTGAAAGGACGGCTAGCGGCCAAGGGTGCTGGTGGTGAATGGCGAATCCGATGTTCTAAGGATCAACACACCATTGGAACCTGGAATGTAAGATCTATGAGCCAGGGCAAATTGGATGTGGTTATTGGTGAGATGTCAAGATTAAAGATAGACATTTTGGGCGTCAGTGAACTGAAATGGACTGGAATGGGCGACTTCACATCAAACAACCACCAGATATACTACTGTGGACAAGAGGACCACAGAAGAAATGGAGTAGCCTTCATAATTAATAGTAAAGTGGCTAAAGCAGTGCTTGGATACAATCCAAAAAATGATAGAATGATCTCAATCCGAATTCAGGGCAAGCCATCTAACATCACAGTGATCCAAATATACGCCCCAACCACAGATGCTGAAGAAGCTGAAGTAGAGCAGTTCTGTGAGGATCTGCAGCACCTACTGGACAACACACCTAAAAGAGATGTTATTTTCATCACAGGAGACTGGAATGCTAAGGTGGGCAGTCAAATGACACCTGGAATTACAGAAGCATGGCCTGGGAGAACAAAACAAAGCAGGACATAGGCTGATAGAATTTTGCCAAGACAACTCACTCTGCATAACAAACACTCTCTTCCAACAACCTAAGAGATGGCTTTATCCATGGACTTCACCAGATGGACAACACCGAAATCAGATTGACTACATCCTTTGCAGCCAAAGGTGGCGGACATTTATACAGTTGGTAAAAACAAGACCTGGAGCTGACCGTAGTTCACATCAGACTAAATTTAGGATCAGACTAAAGAGATTAGGGAAGACCCACAGATCAGCTAGATATGAGCTCACTAATATTCCTAAGGAATATGCAGTGGAGGTGAAGAATCAATTTAAGGGACTGGACTTAGTAGATAGGGTCCCGGAAGAACTATGGAGAGAAGTTTGTAACATTGTTCAGGAGGCGGCAACAAAATACATCCCAAAGAAAGAGAAAACCAAGAAGGCAAAATGGCTGTCTGCTGAGACTCTGGAAGTAGCCCAAGAAAGAAGGAAAGCAAAAGGCAACAGTGATAGGGGGAGATATGCCCAATTAAATGCAAAATTCCAGAGGTTAGCCAGAAGAGATAAGGAATTATTTTTAAACAAGCAATGCGCGGAAGTGGAAGAAGACAATAGAATAGGAAGGACAAGAGACCTCTTCCAGAAAATTAGAAACATTGGAGGTAAATTCCAGGCAAAAATGGGTATGATCAAAAACAAAGATGGCAAGGACCTAACAGAAGAAGAAGAGATCAAGAAAAGGTGGCAAGAATAGACAGAAGACCTGTATAGGAAGGATAACAATATTGGGGATAGCTTTGATGGTGTGGTCAGTGGATTAGAGCCAGACATCCTGAAGAGTGAGGTTGAACGGGCCTTAAGAAGCATTGCTAATAACAAGGCAGCAGGAGACGACGGCATCTCAGCTGAACGGTTCAAAATCTTGCAAGATGATGCTGTCAAGGTAATGCATGCTATATGCCAGCAAATTTGGCAAACACTGAAGAATGGCCATCAGACTGGAAAACATCAACTTATATCCCCATACCAAAAAAGGGAAACACTAAAGAATGTTCAAACTATCGAACAGTGGCACTCATTTCACATGCCAGTAAGGTAATGCTCAAGATCCTGCAAGGTAGACTTCAGCAGTTCATGGAGCAAGAATTGCCAGATGTACAAGCTGGGTTTAGAAAAGGCAGAGGAACTAGAGACCAAATTGCCAATATCCGCTGGATAATGGAAAAAGCCAGGGAGTTTCATAAAAACATCTATTTGTTTTATTGACTATTCTAAAGCCTTTGACTGTGTGGACCATAACAAATTGTGGCAAGTTCTTAGTGGTATGGGGATACCAAGTCATCTTGTCTGCCTCCTGAAGAATCTGTATAACGACCAAGTAGCAACAGTAAGAACAGACCACGGAACAACGGACTGGTTTAAGATTGGGAAAGGAGTACGGCAGGGCTGTATACTCTCACCCTACCTATTCAACTTGTATGCAGAACACATCATGCGACAAGCTGGGCTTGAGGAATCCAAGGCTGGAGTTAAAATCTCTGGAAGAAACATTAACAATCTCAGATATGCAGATGATACCACTTTGATGGCTGAAAGTGAAGAGGAACTGAGGAGCCTTATGATGAAGGTGAAAGAAGAAAGTGCAAAAGCTGGTTTGCAGCTAAACCTCAAAAAAACCAAGATTATGGCAACCAGCTTGATTGATAACTGGCAAATAGAGGGAGAAAATGTAGAAGCAGTGAAAGACTTTGTATTCCTAGGTGCAAAGATTACTGCAGATGCTGACTGCAGTCAGGAAATCAGAAGACGCTTAATCCTTGGGAGAAGAGCAATGACAAATCTCGATAAAATAGTTAAGAGCAGAGACATCACACTGACAACAAAGGCCCGCATAGTTAAAGCAATGGTGTTCCCTGTAGTAACATATGGCTGCGAGAGCTGGACCATAAGGAAGGCTGAGCGAAGGAAGATAGATGCTTTTGAACTGTGGTGTTGGAGGAAAATTCTGAGAGTGCCTTGGAGCGCAAGAAGATCAAACCAGTCCATCCTCCAGGAAATAAAGCCAGACTGCTCACTTGAGGGAATGATATTAAAGGCAAAACTGAAATACTTTGGCCACATAATGAGAAGACAGGACACCCTGGAGAAGATGCTGATGCTAGGGAGAGTGGAAGGCAAAAGGAAGAGGGGCCGACCAAGGGCAAGATGGATGGATGATATTCTAGAGGTGACGGACTCGTCCCTGGGGGAGCTGGGGGTGTTGACGACCGACAGGAAGCTCTGGCGTGGGCTGGTCCATGAAGTCACGAAGAGTCGGAAGCGACTAAACGAATAAACAACAACAATTCTAAGTATCCATAAAATTGCAGGATATTACTTCAATTTATGAGATAACCTTAATCTACTAATTAATTCAATTAATATATTAATCTATTAAATGTTTTGGTCCTGAAGGAGAAGACAAGCCAGATTTTGGTTCTGTTTTGGTTTGATTTCCATACTTGGAGGGTCATCTGCTTTAAAAGTTCCTGATATAAATCAACACAAAATGATTGCCTCTTGTTATATAGGATAGAATCATAACACAGGTGTCATGGTAACATATAAACATTCCATCCTCTGTTAGACTTTGATGATGATTTCTGGCTCTGTAGCAGAAGAGTAAAAACCAGTTTTGTCTACTTAGAAACATTAACATTTTTAATAGTGAACCCAGCTTTCTTTGAAAGCACAAATTATTGTATGGCACTTTAGTGAAATCTGATGCATGACATTTATTCATGGTAAGACTTTTTATTTTATTTTGTTTTCTTGTTTATCTTAGGTAGAAGGCACATACACCAGTAGTGTCCATGGAGGAGGGAGTCAAAAAAGACAAGTTAGTGGTCACAGGAACACAATTAGAAACCCACCCCTTTGTATATGCATGCAACATTGCTACAGACAGAAACTCTTCTAAGTACATGACAATCTGGACAATGAACATTATCTTTTGGTGTATTGGCTACTGTCCTTAAGTATTTATAGTGTCAAGCCATGAAATAAGTTGGTTTTGCAGTGGGGACAAAAAAAGAAGGTAAGGTAAATTGTTTGGCTTTTTGTACTTTGCAGAAAATATAAGAAATGCCCTTATACATTAGGAGTAGCACCACTTCCCACAGTAATTTTTCCTAATTTTTTAATTTAATTTTCAATGTACTGTATATCTCAGATTTTTAAAAGTGTTATATTTACCCAACAGAGAGGAATAATTTTACTTATACAAACACACACACAAATCTTGCAAACTGGATGGCTGGCTGATAAGTATAGGAGATGCTGTTGAGGACGATAGGGAGAAGTGCATACAACTGAGGACAACCCATCTCTTCTGCAAAGCATGGGAATTTATTACTTGTAGAAGAAGGCACTCAATTTATAAAATTGATGCTTGTTTATAAATACAACTGCTCTGTCTCAAACAGAAACCACTTCCTCTCACCACAGCATACTGTATATACATTTTCTGTCCTTACAGCAGAAAAGGGGGAAAAATGCAAGGGTAGGGGTGGGGAATAAGAGGGAGGTTGAGCTGCTCAGGGGAGGGGAGGGGAGGGGAGAGGAGGGAAAGCTGTGCTTAAGCATTACAAAAAGTATTAAAGTCCATCCTAAGGAAGGACTAGTCTTCAGGCAGAAGGTATAGGTATACACATTTATACCCATACACGAACCAACATATATTTATTGGGGAGAAGGAAATCTCTAATTTTTTTTCAATCTACTTTTCTTTTGCAGAGGCAGGGGTTGTCTTAATTTCACATTCATCATCTTTTCAGGTGAATATGGTTTAGGACTGACTTATAGCACTCAGATAGGATTGATCCAGCACACACACATACCAGGCAAGGTGCATGTAGATAATTTCAACTAATTTATTTTTGTATTTTCTCTAACCCTACATATCCCTCTTCTTAGGGGCATAAATACACTAACAATGAATGAAATAATTAAGCAATTACTGCCCTTCACAACCTCTAAAGACAGCATAAATGGCTGTCTAATGAGGGAGCAACCTGTTATTATGGTGGAATATTAAGGAAAGATATCTGCCAGGAATGTAGTTTATTATGCCTGTTGATATGCTATAGTGGTTGCCACTTTTGACTTTAATATCAGGGGTGGGTAACATTTAAGATTTGGAAACTGCAACTCAGCATCCTGACCTTCCAAAAGGCTGCAGGAGGCCATCTGGTAATGCTTTTATGGAATGGATGTTGCTGAATTTTTTCACTTAATTTTTTAGCAGGTTTTAAGGATAGGGATGCGAGTGGAAAGTTTCCAAGAGTGAAACTGCTTACATTTGTACCAGTAAAATTATACAGAATACAGAATCATAAAAAATGAATCAGAACTTCTTTGCTAAAATTCAGCCAAGTTACAATTGAATTTCGGTACAGGTAGTCCTCGCTTAACAACCATTCGTTTAGTGATGGTTCAGACTTACAACGGTGCTGAAAAAACTGACCGATCCTCACATGTACGACTGTTGCAGCATCCCCACAGTCATGCAGTCACAATTTGGGTACTTAGTAACTGGTTCTCATTTATTACCACCATAGCGTCTCTTGGTCACATGATCGCCATTTTTTACCTTCCTGGCCAGTTTCTGGCAAGCAAATCAATGGGGAACTGCATGATTCACTTAACAACTATGTGGGTCACTTAACGCCCATGGTGATTCACTTAACAACCACCGCAATAAAGGTTGTAAAATCAGGCCAGATTCACTTAATGACTGCTTTGCTTAGCAACCAAAATTCAGGTCCCAATTGTGGCCGTTAAGCAGGACTACCTGTAGTAGAATCTTGGGTGCTGAAGAGCTTCATGTGGACCAGTGGTTGTCTAGCCTGTTAATGAAGACCAATAGCTCAATAATCCCAGTGCAGTCTGCTATTCATCAGTGACAACTCAGTTGATACAGAAGACTCAAGCCCTAAAACAGACAATAAAAACCAGCATGGAATGCATGAAAAAGAAACTTGAATAAGAGACTATAAAGTAGAAGGACAAATCCTCACTTTACCAAACATATAACGAGCAGTAGGAATAACCTTCAGGAACAGGACTAAGAGCCACAACCAAGACAGTGGTCAGATAAAAGAAATTTGAGTCTGAGGCAAAAATGTAATTTGAGAAAACATCTCAGACAGGACTCTCCTCAGTTCTCATGAAGTTAAAGGGAGGGAGGGAGGAAGTGCATTCAGACTTTCAAGATTCTGTTACTGTAACCTTATAATAAAAGAAGTATTAGCATTCATAACTTTGGTTTCTTAGTCTGGTCTACCTCAAAGGTCTGACAAGATTTATTTATTTGTTTATTCAATTTGTATAGCCGCCCATCTCAAACCAGTGACTCTGGGCAGTGAACAGTCATAAAAGCAAACAAACACACTACAAAAAGAAATTAAATACAATACAAAACCCTATACACATTTGTTTAAAAATAAATAAATAAATGTTGCTGAATTAAGGGTAAGAGAATGTAACATGCTGTCTGCAGAAAGGGGGAGGAGGAGGAGGAGTCAGGGCAGAAAGATCCTCTGCTCTTTCATCCCCCTGAAAGCAGATAATGCATATGTCAGTGCATGTTTCTTCTTTAGACTGCTAGTCATTGGTGTAACACTATACTCTTATTTAAATTGCCCAATGAGTTAACAAGCATCTCCATTCCTGGCTTGGGTGAAGGTAAACGTTATTTCCTTCCTAGCAAGAAACAAAGCTCCCTACCTCAGCAGTGCTCTGGGGAGAGGTCAACATCTGAAAGATGGTGGGCATTGTGTCAGGGCCAAAGCACAGCCCTTTTGTACATGCAGCAACATCATACATATGTTCAAGAGGAGTGGGGCTTTGGTTGCAATGCCATGCCCACCATATTGCAAATTTTGACCCTTCCATATGGATGCCCATGCTCTGGTAATTCCCAGACCTGACGTTTGGTTGCAGACTAGGTGGATAGAAAGCACAGCATTTGCTTTCCTTTTTAATTATTTTATAAGTAAACAAAGAGATACCATAATCTCTAAGGGACGCGGTGGTGCTGCGGGTTAAACCACTGAGCTGTCGATCGGAAGGTCGGCGGTTCGAAACCGCGCGGCGGGGTGAGCTCCCGTTGTTAATCCCAGCTCCTGCTCACCTAGCAGTTCAAAAACATGCAAATGTGAGTAGATCAATAGGTACCGCTTCGGCGGGAAGGTAACGGCGTTCCGAGTCGTCATGCTGGCCACATGACCCGGAAGTGTCTATGACAACGCCGGCTCCAAGGCTTAGAAATGGAGATGAGCACCGCCCCCTAGAGTCGGATTCGACTGGACTTTACGTCAAGGGAAACCTTTACCTTTACCTTTTTTACCATAATCTCTAATAGTGATTCTTTGATGTATATAAATGACTGTTTTACTGTTATTTTCATCTGATTGCAAGTAACCTTTTATTTTTTACCTTTTTCTCTAGGGATGAGAGAAAATTACTATGGAGTTAAAAATCGGGGAACATGCAAAGCTATTCAGTGTAATAAAACAACAAATAAAGAATCAACTTTGACACAGGTACAAAATGCTGTTTCAATTCAGCCTTCTGATTAGTCAATGGTATACAAGGATATTTTGAAAATGAATATTTTTATGTCTATAGCATGTTGCTCTTTGCTTTGTGTTTATTCAGAATTCACTTACTCAGCAGAAAAGTCAAATAAATTGGCAGCTAAGATATTACAGTTCTGTTTGCAAAATATTTGTTAATTCATATACTTTCCACGTACTAGGAAAAGAGAAAATCCTATGCATCTTTAAAGGAAAATGCATTATTGAAAAGCATTCTTGGTCCAAGGTTAGATGTCAAGAGTCTTGGCAGTTTTTTCAGAGTATGGATTACCTTTCAGAAAACATAAGTCCATGGGCTCACCATGCTTCATGGAAGTTGCTGTAACTCACCTGATAAATGCCAAATGTTTTATTTGATATAGAATGTTACTCATTCTCAAGGCTTCTTTTGATGTAACTTTTAAAGCTGAGTCTCATGGCCAAGAGCCCATAGTATGCAGGATCAAACACTATGTCACTAGGTACTATGGTGTCTATAATGGTACCATTATACTGGTGTAACAAAAAGTGCAGGAAATTCACCTGGTGGAATTGGGTCTCTCCTCTCCTCACAGAGCTTATGGGACCAAAAGAACCAACAAGAGAGGAAACAAGCCAGCATCGCTTCCTCACCTGTAGTTGGGTCTTTCCTCATTTCATAGAAGCTATTATGAGAAGAGGAAGAAGACCAGGGAGCTGTTATCATCATAATTTCTTGGCTTTCCTTTTTCCACCATCTTACTGTTTTATGTTATTGCTCATATGCAAGCTTCTGGAATAAGCTTATTAGCTAAAAAATGGGGCTGGGGGCTTTAAAAACATTACCCTGATGAAATAATTTGCAGTAGTACAACTGCAGCACTGTTTTTTTTACAGGCCACCAAGCAGTGAGGAATTATCTCTTCATGATTCTTTTGTTCTTCTTTGAGTCTCAAAGGATTTCAGGACAGGGAATCTTTATGGGGCCAGTCTTAGCCTGTAATGGCCAAGACAGCTATTGTTTATTGTAAAACCACTGACAGACAGCTGGCAGTATAAATAGTCTGACAAAATAAAAGTGCAGTGACAAAAGAAGGTGAATAGGATACCAGCTTTTCACTCTTGTGTTCTCCAGGTAACAATTTCCAAGGATTTTCCAAGAGGCAAAATTTGTTATCTTTACTCATTTTCTTACCTTGTGCTGAGTGTGTGAGTTTTGAAGCAGTGATTTGCTGGCAACCTCAGATATAGTATTGATGGCAGTTAATGAGACAGTAAAACACCCACACAGTTTTCTTGGCAACAGTACAAAAGTAGGTTGCCACCACCTTCTTCCAGGAATGAGAGAAAGAGAAAGAGATAGGAATTACTTCCCCATCTAACCTATAGCCCTGGAATTCCCATTGATGTTTTAACTAGGCCTGATTTGCTTTCAAGCCTAGATGAAATTAGTTCTGAGTCGTCATTTGCTGAGGTCGCTACTAATAAGACAGCATGCTGTAATATGAGACAGATATCACTGAGTGGTCATAGAAGAGGCTGTTCTGAGCACAGCAAAATGACAAATGGAGACAAGAGATCAACTATGGTAAGCCGTTCAGGCATGTGGCTACTGATTAGTTAGCAAAGGCTATTGTCAATATAGAAGATGATAGCAGTGGGCCATACTGCATGATGTTGATTCAGTAGCTATATAATACAGAGACTGAAACTACTCTCTGCCTTTCACTGCTACCTTATAGCTTCTAGCCAAAGGTCTGTTGTCATACTTCAGCATTGGTAATGGTCCACACAGCTGGCACATAGTAGTCCTGCTCTCATCACCCCAAAAGAAAGAGCAACCCCTGGCCACTCAAAGGTTTGCCCATCCTGCTCTGGATTATCTTACTGGGAGTTCTTGATTTTCAAGGTTAGATCTCAGAATGAATTGCACATGTATGGGTGCATAAATACATTTTGTGATATGGTTAATCACAAAAACTCCTTGTGGGTAATGCATTATTTGTTTGTGTGTTTGCTGGACTTACATATCATTTCAATTATTCCTGCCTCTGAGCAGCTTAAATATCCTATTTGATAAAAAAAAGGTTTAAAAAAGGTTTAAAAATACATAACCACATCTCTGCATTTCTCCATCAAGTAACAGTTCAAAACCTCTATTTAAATAAAATTCCAAACTAGAAGAAGGGAAAAAATCACAACATGCCTATCTTCATGGTCTGCTGGAAAAGTAAAATTTTAATTGCTTTTCTAAAACCTAGCAGGGTTGGGCTGTATAGTTCATAGGGGAATGCTATTCCAGAGAACAGGGACAGCCACTGAAAAGCCTACCTCTGCAGATGGCATATCCTGAGAGGAGGAACCCAGAGGAACCCCATTCTACCTGATCTTACTGGATGGGCAGTGTCAGAGGGTGGGTCAGAGTAGGAGCTGATCCAGACATACACACATACACAGAGCCAGCCTCTAAACCAGGGTTTCTCAACCTCACCAGCTTTAAGATGTGTGAACTGCAACTCCCAGAATTCCCCAGCTAGCATCTTAAGTGCTGAGGTTGAAAAACACTGCTCTAAACAAATGAGAGAGTTTATTCTAAACACTAAGATACTTATACAATAGTGTGAGCTAATATATACAAGTGAAAACATGATTTACAAACCCTGGTGTCTACAGAACAGTGTGTGTGTGTGTGTGTGTGTGTGTATACACACACACACACAAAATAAGAAATATCCTACATAACTCTCACCCTCTCAATCCTTTTTCCCTCACTTTCCCTTGTGCTGTATTTCGGCTTCTTTTCTCCCTCCTTATCTCAATGGCTGATTGGACAGACAATGGAATGTCTGGAAGAGTTCTCCTGGCTGTCTTACTAGCAAATGACGTCACCTCCTAGAATCACAAATTCCTGTGATCTGTCCAAACTTTGAAAGGGCATTTAGCTCCTTCTAGGAGGTGACGCCATTGGACTCATGCAGGTCCAATGTCCAGTATCAGAATCTCCCTAAAACACAAACAGTCCATTCTCCTGGCCTTTCCACTTGTTTACAAACTGCTCCAGGATTTTCTTCCTGGTCTTCCTCCTTGTCTCTTTGTCTCAAGTCCAGAATTTCTGGACTTGCAGGCTCCACTTCACTCCATGTTTACCAGGTGACGTCCTCTCCAGCAAAATGTTCTGCAGCATCTGCAATACAACCTTCCCCCCTTTCTCTCCTTTTCCTTCCTCTTTTTATATTAGATTGATTGATTGATTATGTGCCATCAAGTCGTTTTCAACCTAGTGACCACACAGATAGATGTTCTTCATGATGATCTATCTCTAACTTGTTCTTTCAAGTCTTCCAATGATGCACTCATTGCCATTGCAACTGAATGCATCCACCTTGCTGCTGGTCATCCTCTTCCTCTATTTCCTTCCAACTTTCCCAGCATTACAGCCTTTTCCAGAAAGCTGGGTCTTTGCATAATGGGTCTGAAGTAGGCTAATTTGAGCCTGGTCCTTTGTGCTTCAAGTGAGAACTCTGGATTGATTTGTTCAATAATCCATTAGTTTGTTTTCCTTGCTATCCACAGTATTCTCAGGAATCTTCTCCAACACCAAAGTTCAAATGCATCAATTCTTTTCCTATCCTGCTTCTTTAAAGAGAACTTTTGCTTCCATAGAGTGTCACAGGGAATACCATGGCTTTCATGATTCTGATCTTTGTAGGCATAGACACATCACAGCATCTGAAGATCTTTTCCAAGGCCTTCATGGCTGCTTTTCCAAGTGCTAGTCTGTGGCATATTTCTTGACTGTTTGTTCCTTTACTGATGATGGTTGATCCTAAAAGGCAGAAGCTATCTACCACTTCAATATCTTCATTGTTAATTATAAGGCTGGTTGTTCTACTGTTGTCATTAGTTCAGTCTTCTTTATATTTTAGTCCAATTTTTTCACTGTGCTCTTTGATTCTTAGTACTAGGGCATGCAGATCCTTTGCATTTTGATCGCATAGTGTCATCAACATAACACAGGTTACTGATGTTTCTTCCTCCAGTTTTAAAACCACACTCATCTTCTTCCAATCCAGCTTCTCTTAATATATATTCAGTATATAGGTTGAATAAATAAGGAGAGAGTATACAGCCTTGTTGCCCTCCTTTGCCAACCTGGAGCCAGTCTGTTTTGCCATGTTCTGACCATTCTGTGGCTTCCTGACCTGTATATACATTTCTTATGAGGACAGTTTGATGTTCTGGGTTTCCCATTTTTCTGAGCACTTTCTACAGCTTGACGTGATGGATGCAATCAAAGGCTATTTTATAATAGATGAAGCACATACTGACTTCTTTTTGGTAATCTTTGGCTTTCTCAATTATCCAGCAGGCATCAGCAATAATGTCTCATGTTTCTCGACCTTCTTCAACCTCTGGCATCTCTTTTTCCATGTAGAGCTCTAATCATCCAATGCAGATGATCCTAAGCATTATTTTGTTAGCATGTGAAATTAAGGATATTGTGCAATAGTTTGCACACACTGTTAAGTATCCTTTTTTGGATATTGGAATATAAATTGATCGCTTCCAGTTGGTTGGCCACTGTGTCATTCTCCAGATTTGTTGGCATAGCTTGGTTAGAACCTTGACTTCTTCTTCTGTTGCTTACCATATTTCAGTGGGTATCCCATCAGTTCATATAGCCTTCCAACTTGGTAATGACCAGGTTGCTGATCTAACTTCATCTTCTAGTACTAGAGATTCTTGTACAGAAGGAATATTTTCTAAGATATTTTGGATGTTGACATCTCTACTATATGTTGTTTCAGTATACTCCTTCCATCTTCCTTTGACTTCCTTTGAGTCAGTTACTATCTATCCACTGGCATCCTTTATCATACCAATTCAAGGATGGAACCTCCTTCTGAGTTCAGAGATCTTTCGAAAGAATTTCCTTGTGTTTCCATCTTCAATGTATTTAGGGATGTTGTTGCAATAGTGCTTTTTGTTTCTTCTAACAGCTCTCTGAAACTTTTTGTTAAGTTCCTTTCTGAGATTTTTGTTTTTCTTGGCTTTGGCTTCTCTTCTCTTCTTGGCAATTTCCATCATTCATTTTTCTTCTTTTTCTTCATTTTTGGCAGTCTCTTTTCCTATTCAACCTTAACTATTTCTTTACATTCATTCCATAATTCCTCTAGTTCTCTATCAATGAAGTTCAGGACTTCAAAGCGATTCCTGATGTTCTCCTTGAAAATGGTGGGTATATGTTCAAAATAATATCATGGAAACTGACTGGCTTTCTTCTTCTTTAGCAAACTTGCTCATAAGCAGTTTGTTATGTGTTTCATAGTCAGCACCTGGCCATGTCTTTGATGCTATAATTGAGCTCCTCCACCTCCTTTTAGTAATAATATAGTCAATTTGATTTCTAGATACTCCATCTGGTGATGTCCATGTATAGAAGCATCATTTCATATTCTATACCGAGGACATATATGTTCCATTGTATGGGTAGCTTCTAACATTTTCCCCATTTTGTCTGCAAGCTTATGATCTTGTGGTGAGTCATTTGCCTTCCCTAAAAGAACCATGACCTTGGCACAGACCCAACCACTTTCCTTCAGCCAGGCATTTCAACCTGCCACAGGCAGAAACAACTGGGAGAAGGCCACCCTGAACACATCCAGGTTCAGAGACAACTAGCATCTTGAATGGCATTCACAAGTAGACTGGTAACCAATGTAGCTCTTGAAGGAGTGGTGTTTCATGGGAAAATTGAGTATTAAGTATCTACTTAATCTACTGCATTCTGGACCAGCTGTACCTTCCACATAGTCTTCAAAGAAAGGTCTAAGTAGAGCACATTGCAATAGTCCAAATAAGAAGTGGCCCAAGGCATGAGTGACTAATGTTAGGTGCCATTATCCATGTAAGTCTCATGAACAACTTAGTTAACAATGAACAAATAGCAAATGATTTATCAACCTTAATGATCACACTTTTATTGCAAGACAGTCAGATATAGCAGTCTGCCCTCCCTGTATGTTTACTCTGCAGAAAAATAGTTCTAATCTTTTCACAAAGAATCCTGCTTACTTGTAGAAGGCAGTGCCGCTCTCTTTTAAAAAGTTTGCTATGTCATAATGACATTTCTTGTCATCACTACAGTTTTACTAATACTGGATAACAAGGAAAAAAAAATCATAATGAGCTCATAACCAAGGTGCGCACGTCTGCACATATGCAGCAGGATTTCCTGCTTCCTTTTTTTCCACGTATCTTTCTCTCCTTGACTGCACTGCATCACTTTTAAATGCTGTATTGCATGCTGATTTTTTTAAACAGATACGTTTAGAAGCATCTTCACAATTTGCTAAGGAAAAGATGGTAATATTCATAAAAGAGAAACCAATCCCCTGTTGAACATGTTTTTCACTCTTTAGTTTTCTTGGGATCATAGCCCCTGGGCATAACCCACTGAGGAATTCTCAGGAACAAGTCCTAACCGAGTAAATTATGGTGACCTCATTTTTTTCACCCAATTGTACTACATGGAAAAAACCTAGAACTGTATAATTAAAACTGGTGATATTCCACCTTTTTTCCACTTTGTCCTGCTGTTATATAGAACAAAAGTGAATTCTCATTCCAAGATTTTCTTCCAAAAATTTCTTCTCTACAAATTTTGAGATTGATTATACTCCAGCTAATTTCTAACTAATCCAGTATTCAACATTTTATGATCTGTACTTGGCACACAATGATATTTCATTTTATTTGGCCTTTTTCTTACAATATTATATAACATTATGGTTTTCAGACTTTAATAGTGTGACCCTGCTATGGTGCTCTATTTGACCTGTTGGCCAAGTTATTTTCTTTGAATCTTTCAATAAAGGCTGAACTAGATGGTCTATTAGAGCAATCGCATCTACATATCTGCTTACCAACTGCACCCCAAAACCCAAAACTCAAGTTTGCCCCTTCTGGGAGAGTCATATTATCTTTAATTAGTGGATTCTTTATAGCAACAGCATATTTTAAGGCTCATAAGAAAGCCTGAAAAACATTAGGTTACTTTAAGAAACAGTAGAGAGGTTCTGTGTTTGCATGGGATCTGAAGCACTTCTTTGAAGTAATTTTCAAAACATGCATCATCCTCTCTCTCTTTAAAAGAACTGAAAAAGTTTTCACCTAGATTTTATTGTAGGGTACACAGTTTCTTTAAACAAAGCACTGCGGAATTTAAGTTAGTCTTTATAGAAAACAGTGAATGACTCCTAAAAACTTATTTTCCCCCTTCTTTTTTTACTTTCACTGCTGTTATTCTCAGATTAGTACAGAGTCTAATAGTATAATAATTCTGGGTTTTGGGGGGCATCCAAATAAATGTTAGATGGCCCACAGAAATGCGAAATTGGCAATGGGCTAAGAATTTTGGATATAATATTATGTTGGAGCAAAGGGAGAGCATGTGGAACAAAGGTTTGAAATTTACTTTGAATTAGAATTTAAAAGAGAATTTCTATAAAATGATGTATCATTGGTATTTAACTCCTGATAAGTTGTCAAAAATGTACAATGGAGTAACAAATGTTTGTTGGAAATGTTCTCTTGGTGAAGGAACTTTTTATCATCTTTGGTGGACTTGTGAAAAGGCCAAAATTTTTTGGGACCAAATATGTGCTAATATTCAAAAGATCCTTAAAGTGGACTTACAAAAAATACCAGAACTGTTTCTCTTGGGTCTGATGGAGAAGCAGCTTGAGAAAAAACATGGGACTTTGCTTTTATAAATTACAGCAGCAAGAATTTTGTATTCTGCACAAAGATGGAAAGATCCACAAATACCTACAGTGGAGGACCAGATTCACAAATACCTACAGTGGAGGACCGGATTATCAAACTGATGGAGCTGGCCCAAATGGCCAAGTTAACAGTGCTGATAAGAGAAAATACTGTTTCTGGCTTTGTTTCTACTTGGCAACCACTTTTAGACTACTTGCTTGGGTCAGAAAAAAATGAAGTTTTGATTTTGGGTTTTAATGATTAAATGGTTTGATCTGTAATCATACTAACATACTTTGTTTGATTTGTAATCATACTAACATTTAACTAATGGTCAGAGATTATATTTGTAAATTTATTTATATCTGTATTGGAGAAGATTGGAAGTCACTTTCTGTTCTCCTTCTGTTCTGCACTTTTATAGTTCTTCTTTTTTCTTTAGTCCTGTATTCTATCTGTTCTATATTCTATTTTTTGTATTTTCATTATATTCTGAAAATTAATAAAGTTCTCTAAAAAAAGAGAGAAAGAAATGCAAAATTGGCATAGCGTAAAATAAGCATACCAACCTGTAAAATATACATGTAAATAAAGTTTAGTATTCTAATAACAGATTCTAATTATTTGTAGTTGTTGTATAATTTTTAATTTATATTGCATAAAAAATAATTATACAATTTGAGTTTCCATTAATCCTTGTTGGATGAACATTGTATGTTTATACCCAATTATCTTTATTTTTCATCATAGGACACGTGTGCAGCATAGTTATACAGAAAATAGTTTTACTGTAATTGCTTTGTCTAAAGGAAATCAGTTTAGATCAAGCACAGCGGTTGTCATAGTCAGAAAACTGATTTTAGATTGTATTGAAAAGGTTTGGGGCATATACCCCCCTGCTCATCATTTGTGCCACCAAGATGTGATAAACAGTAAAGGGTCTATATTTTTTTAGAAGCACAATAGAAGAATTGTATCCCCTTCTTCCTCCACCAGTCATTCTTGATGCTTTTATGCAACTGTACTGAACCAGCTCTCACAGAAACACTGCATAGAAAATAGCAGCCCACCTACGTAATTCATTTTGCAAGGCACTTGGAGCCTGTAAGTGCTTAAAGTGCTTTAATATTTCAGTACATTGGCATGAAAACACAAGGTGGCATAGATTATAATCTGCAATTGACAGTTACTATTGGCATTTACATTGTTAAACAAGCAGAGGGCTGCATACCCAACTGAGCAAATCAATTAATCATTCAAAGTAACAGCTCTATGAAATGTATGATTTGCACATGAAATTGTATTTTCATTCTTCCTTTCACAGGCCTTTCTAGGTGGGTTTTTGCACATTTCTGTTTTAGAAATTACATAAAATGAAATTGAAAGAAAAAAGATATAACAAGAGGCCCAATGTAAAACTAGTAGATCTTATCACAAATTGTTTCTATATACATTTTTTTCTCTCTGTGTTTCTAGCTACAGCATGCTGTTTATTTGGATCTTTTTCTATGCAGGTCTCTCTCCCATCACAAAATGCAAAAATGATTTCATCTATTCTCATTTCACAGACGATTGATGAAAATAAATCAAGAGAAAATAAGGCTGCTTTCCGTACGCAGGCTGTGATCACCCAATCTGATGTTTATCACATGAACCAATCTTTGGCTAATCATAACTCAGTCAACATTAATACAGCTTTCATATTTCTTCCAAGAAAATTAGGAATTCAGACATCTTCAGAGGACAATGTATATAGTAGCAGAGAAGAGAAACAATGGCATAACCAGAAGAAAGGTTTCGCTTCCATTACAATCACTGCAAAACGAGTTGTTCCATCTTCAAACAATAAAATTCAGGAAGATATTTCTGACCCTTCTTGCTTGGAATGCCAGGAAGATAAGCTGCTAATAACAAGTGTTCCTGCTTCAGATGTAACCGGCCTAAATAAACTCTCTGAATCTTTGCATTCTCATGCATATTATCCAACTCAAAATGTCAGTGAAATCAAGGTTTCTGAGTCTCATCTGCAGAGGAGCAAAGGGCAATCTAACTGGACTTCTAGTCCCCGGAAGAGAATGATCCTCTCAGGTAACAGCCATGAGAAGCAGAAACCTCTTTCCTTTACTTCAAGTGTTCATCTCCATATTTCCCACCAGTGTCCAAAAACAGTATATTATGTAAACAAGTCTCTTTTGGTACCTGTTGCTCAACCTCAGACCAATAATCAAAAACTGTATCGGTCAGTATTGTCTTTTAATGTAAATTGCAGTTCTCAAAGTAGAACACCAGATGGAGTGGATGGTTTAGCTAATGGAGAGCTAATCACAGAAGCACTTAAGTTCCCAGAGGATCAAAAGACATCACTCAAAGCAATCTGGAATGCAGATCTCAAAGATAACCACTTGGATAAAAAACAGAGACTGGAAATTGAATCCTTAGGAACCAAAGATTTCTGGAAAAGTGCCTCTCCATCTGAAACACTGTCAGTTCTGGCCAGCCCTCAGGAAGTTGATAATTTAAGGCCAATAAAGAAGAATGATGTGCCTTCAAGTGATAATCACATGACATTATCTGCTTATTGGATTTACTATGAAGGTAAGTAGGTTAAAGAAACCCAAACATATTGTATTAGATATCAAGGACTAACTAACTGTTTAATGATTATGGGTTTAATTGTGGCAGAAGCTAATTTTTTAAAGTTTCTCTCTAGGAAGTAAACATATAGTGTTATAAAAGATACAGTGGAATCTTTTTGGTATCTTGTCCATCCTCCTGCTTCAGAAATAAATTAAACATCTCTTGCAGGTGGCCATTCTCCACGATCTGAAAACCTCCAGCAAGAGGGAATCCTCTACTGGTCTAGGCACTCTATTTCACAGCTTAACAGGCCTTTCCATCAGGGCATTCTTTCTAATGTTCATCCTGAATCTCCTTTCTTTTAGTTTCAACTGGTTTGATTCCCCCTTGGACTCCAGATTCCTTAACATCCTGGAAGCTCTCTTTTGAACCCTCTCTAACTTCTCAATGTTCTTTTTAAAATGCAATGCCCAGGACTGGAAATGGTACTCTAAATGGGGTATTATCAGTGCAGAATCAAAGACTAACTGCTTTTGTTAACACAGCCCACTAGTTTTATTCACTTGGATATCATGAGCCATTTAGTATTTTATGTTTGGGATTTAGTTCTTGATTCATTAGTATTCCAATATAGCCTTTATTTGAGTGTTATTGTTTTTCCATCTACAAATACTGGGGAGTCCAACTGTATGAGGGAGTAGGTTCCCAGAATCAAAGCACTAAAATATAAAGCTGTCCTAATGTTACTGTGCAAGGTCTACTGATGTAAATACAAGCTATGTAGCAGCAGTTGCTAAACCACCAACTAGTGAGGGGCAATCATCCTGAAATTTAAAGATAGTGGATGCTCCTTTGCCCAGAAAAAGCTATGTGGGGATGACCTTGGGGACAGGAGGAAGTCACAGACTAGACAACCATCATGCAAAAGGTACCATATCTCAGTCCGCAGAAGCAGAGGAGGAGGTGTGGGAAGTGTTTCAAAAGGGATCCTCCCTAGTTTTATGGAGAGGAAAAGGAAAGGAGAGAGGGGTACTTTCAGACTTGCAAAACTGATGTTAGCCCTTCAAAGTAGTCCAGACAAGAAGCACAACAATGGATATTAGCTCTATCTTTATTGTAAGTTTACATTAAAAAAATCTTGCAACTCTGAAAGTATTCCCAAGGTCATTCCCACATACCATTACACTTAGGGAGAGCAATGACCTCTTGCATTCTCCCTGCCCAGCCAAAATTGGTTCCAAAGGGTTGGGGGAATTCAATAGAAATGCATAATTATATTCCAAAATAAATGAAAACCTGACAGTATTCTACAAAATGTATCACAGAACATTTTATCACCATGAGAGGCCCATGTTCAATGTAGAAAGGGGGATTTCAGGGTGTTGGGTACTCCAGTATATCATGATCCAGGGCTGAAGCACTCTATTATATACTTACATTTTACACCAGCTCATGCTCCCTTTAGCTATTTTCCCATCTGAAAGCTGAAATTAGACGTTGCTTTGATTTTCTGTGGCTACACTATTTTGTTTAAAAATGAATGTCAGAGCATTGCTTTTAGCATAATACCTATCAGGTAGTTGGAAAACTGTCCACAGGGACTAACCCACAACATGCTTATGAAACAAACCAAAAGGATCACTTCTAGTAGACATCTCATTACTTTTAATTATCTTTCTGTGACTTACAACAGTTCACCAGCTTTTGAAAAATGAGGCAGGAAGCAAAACTGTAAAGAATAGTTTGATGGAGAAATAGGAAACATGCAGAGTAAATTTAGGTGGGTAATAATAACTTTCAGGGGAGGTAAAAATTGTGCAAGGGAAATCAAAAGGCAAGTCATGTTCTTTTTTTCCTGACCTAGAAATAGTCTGAATAAGATGATCGGTCAGCTGTGTTATTTATAGATTCCCCACAGTGATCAGAATCAGCTTGTCCACCCTGTAATTCCTTTGTTTGTAGTTGCATTTGAAAGAAGCATGTGTTTATTATTTGTTTTAACAATGTTGATACAATGTTGCACCTATAAATCCTTGCTGCAGTCCAACACATTCTGCTGAACTCATATCTCAGTAGTTGTTCCCTTTGGCCCCAAATGTTAAACATTGTTAAAAGAAATCTTGTGACTGCAGAACTATTTCTTACAAGTTAAGCATAGTTTGGAGGTTTTTAAAAAGGTTTTGCAATTTTTTTTTAAAAAAATCTTACTTTATTTGGAAGGTTGCCATTAAAAAACAACCAGGAATTATACAATAATTAAAGACAGGAGTTTTAATTCTTCAAGAAATGTTTGCTGTTTAAAAAACAATTCCACAATGGAATGGATTAAAAGATATGTCAACCAAACTTTATTCAAAATAAAATTTATTAAGGAAAGTTACTATGGCATTTTAGAGAATTGAATTGTATAGATAAACTAGGGCTCTATTTGACTCCAAGTTCTGCAAGTTCATAAGTTCTGCAAATTCAAAATAACTAAATAAGAAACATTTCTGGAATGTCATTACCATCTTTCTTTTTCAGATAAAATAAGGAGATATCTTCTTTATTGGCATCCACAGGGGCAGCAAGTGATGTCCCATGCATCATGTTGCCATCATGCAAATGATGTGAATTTTGTAATATACATGAGTCATGATATGTGTTGAGGAAGATAAAGTCAAGAAACAGGCATGGCAGGGATTCTAGGAATGTTCTTTATTTTGTGGGGTAGAATAAAGCCTGTCCCAATTTTTTGTGCCCCATCTTATACCAACAAAATCAAGGTAGGGTTATTTTGAGTTTCTTTCTCATGCTTTACTCTTTCTCAGGATTGAGTCATCTTTTTGGCCAGTCCCTGCTTATAGCCTCACTCATTCCTTCCTCATTACCAAAGCCATTCCTTCAAGCCACCTCCCTTGCTAGAGTCACTTCCCCCTCCTGTGTGTGAAGACAGACCTGGAAATTCATCAAGGGCAAGGGACACAGAGTTCCTCCCTCCCTCCCTCGCTTGCAGACAGGCCCAGCAACTCTCCAAAGTCAATAGACAAGTCTAGAAAAGATACACAGAGCTGGAAAGTGGCCCCTACCCTGTTTTTGCTTGGCAACCACCACTGGATGGTTCAATGGGCACGATGCAAAGATCTTCTTTGTCCTGGAGTTTATTGTATATCAATACTGGCAGCAGTTCAGGGAATGGAGATGTAGAAAGTATAGGAAATGGCCTTGAAGGAATGCTTTCCTCATTCTCAGGGCTGAGTAATCTTTTCTAAAAGTCTCCCATTAACAATTTGCTCATTCCTTCCCCTTTTCCAAAGCCAGGTCTACATTCCTTCATGTGACATGTTGCGACTGATACAAATGACATAATTACTGTAACTTGCACAATTATGCCATGGCACATATTATATTGCTGTGACTTGTACCAGATGCCTATGATCCTTCTTTATTCTTTGGAGGAAGCCTTATCTGTTTGGTACTTCATAGAAAGTTCCAGTCTCATCTCTGTGGAAAATATTTAAGTTTAACCAGATTAGATAAAACTGTCATAGATTGGCAGAACTGATCTACTTAGATTAGTAAATATTGGACTAACAGAACTAATATTTTAATGAATTACAAAGGAAATGTATGTCAACAAATTAGAAAAGCTGAATGTTCCTCTTGAGTAGTTCTCATCCAATAATAAGATGTTTTTGTAATCTTATTCTGTTCTTTCTGCTTTAAACATTACAAACAGAGCTTTTAATAATTATATAGAATATGATGACCTTCTTTTTGGAAATAGAACAAATTAATGAGCAGTCAACTACTTGTTAGTCATTTAACAGTGACAAATGGTAGAAACTGTGTAATATCCTTGAGTCTTTGTTAGAATTGATGAGTTATATTGTAAGTAAAAAATAAGAAGCATCTGTTAGATTAACCAACCTAACCTACATATAACTATGAATTTAATAAAATTGATTATTTTTAAAGTACGAGAGACAAATGTATCTAAGCCTTGCAACACAACATCCCTGGATGTTTTACACAAAATCCAGTCCATTTCATTCCAAGCTGAAATATTTTAGAAAGCTAAAAGAAGAAGAAAAAGCATATGAAACAGGAAACAAATCCATTCCAATGCCTCTTTCTGGTGAATCCATTGTTAAGGTGAAGGGTTTTGAGTAGTCAGGTGCCTACTGGGCAGTACTGATGGCTGCCTTTAACTGGTCAAAAGCTGCTTGACGTTCCTCCTCCTACTTCACCTAGTTGGCCATTTTAGTTTTAATGATTTCAGCTAGTGGAGTAGCTATTGTAGTGTACTGAGGTACAATTTATCAAAGTACTATACAAGTTCCAGAAAAGATCACACCAGTCTCCTTTTCTAGGGTAGTGGTTCCTAAATTCAGGGTAATTACCCCCAAAGGGCATATCCTGGGGGTAATGGAGCAATTTGTAATTGCTTGTTTGTAAGTTGAGGATCCAGTTTGGGACTGTTGCTGCTGAGATGCTTGTGTAAAACAATAGAATCTGGTTTTTTTATGGGGGTAATGACATTATTTAAGAATAGGATAATTGGTCAGAGTTGAAGAACCACTGGTCTAGGGGATTGGCCATTCTATAATAGGTTTCATCTTGACTGCTAAGGGGGAGATGTTACATCATCCCACCTTGTGAATTAAATATGCAACCAGATTAAGGCCAATTTGTTATTTAACAAATAACAAATTAATAATCAATATGGCCTCTTTGATGCACTGCAGCAATTCTTAGAGATATCCCATATGCTATTTCCAGATGCTGTAGAAAATGGCTACATCATAAAGATATGCTACTGGAAAATCCCCTTGGCCTTTAGAATTTGATTAACCAGCTTTGGAAAGCTGAAAGAAGCGTTCCTTAGTCAGAGGTGTAAAACATTAAACTCATATGGGCCTTGGGGAGTGATAAGGATGGAACACTTCTAAGCACAGTCATTTAAAGGCACCTAGATACCCCTTGGTTAAGTCTGGATGTTGTCTGGAATGCTCACTTAACAGTTCAACTGAGATACCTCTTTAGGATATTCACTTGACAAAACCTAGGTTGGAGTGTTGCCCCTAGGAATTCCACTAATTGGTTAATAGACCCCAATTTCGCTTTGATGAGATATGATATTTGCCATTTGGTTTATGTCTTGTTCCCCAGACAGGCCTAAAGGCCAATACTTTACCCCCTAGCCCCAACAGTCACTTACTGGCAGGTTTGTCATTCTGCTAGTTTTGTGTTTTGGATAAAGTCTCGTGAACCAACTAAAGGGTTTTCTTGGAAGTGGTAAAAATTGGTCCACAAAGTCCAGGATATTTATCTTGGAGAGGCATTCTCCTCCTTCCCACTAATGCTGGATCAAGTCCAAGGAGCCTTGGGTTTTCCTCCTATAAACAAGTTCAAAGGGTAAAACCCAAGACTTGGATATGGTACTGCCCAGTAAGCAAAGAGCAACTAGGGCAACACTAAGTCCCTGTTTTAGAGTGTTGAGTAATTAATTCGCAGATCATAGTCCTGATAGTTCCATTAAACTTTTCAGCTAGGCCATTTGTCTAATAAATTTATTTATTTTTATATTTATTTATTATTCCAATTTCTATTTCCACCCATCTCCCCCAAAAAGGTAAATGGTAAGGGACAGACATCAGATGCTCAATTCCAGGTTTATCCATAGTTTGATCATCACTTCTGACATTAAGTTTATGGCAGATTCAGTGAGCATCTCATCCTATCCCAGCAAGTCTGTTAAGGCCTGACTCACATTCTTGGGATCAATCTGGCTCAGAGCCATCACATCTACCCACTGTGTCAGCCCTTCGAGACAGCACAAGGACTACTGGAAATCTATTTCATTATTGTAGCCTGTAGTTACAGAAAGCTTGTCAGAGTTTCCTTCTGTCCCTTGTTATGCCAAACAGAATTAAGGCAAGGTTATGCTGATTTTCTTTCTTACCCCTCTTCTTTACCAGGGTTAAGTTGATGTTTATTTAACAATTCATGCATTCCTTCTTAAAGGCCAACTCTGTACTCCTTTGCACACCAAGTAGCGTAATCTACTGAGGTCAAGATATACTACTTGCCCCTGGGTGTCTTCAGATGCACTGGCTCCAAATATCTGTTGTTATCTTCTGGAAAGAGATTGATCAGTAAGGGATGTAAATGGCTTTAATGTTATGGCAATTCTCCATGGGCTAGCATATGTCACAGGATTTTGTATCCTTCCTACAACCCTCCCATGGAAGTTTTGAACCAGTCTATGTTTGGTTATACCTATCCCCACATGTCCATTTGGATAACTCAGCATCCTCAAGAGAATAGATGGGTACCATGAGGTATCTATGAGGCTCCATTTCTATATATGCTACCTTGCATGTTACTTTTGCATATAGAACCATCTTTAATGTGGTGTTATGGTTCTATGGCTCTTTTGGGGAGTAATACTATAGTGCATATATTTCTTTAATTTCTACAGTTACAATGCATTTTGTGCAGAGACTGTCTTTAGTGATATAGTATTATAGACAAAATTAAAATAAATAAAAAAGCTAACACGTGAAATTTATACAATTGCAACCTATGCACTCTTATAAACCTGTCCTGATGTAATATATTTATTCTGTTTACAACCACTGTTACATAAACAAACCTATTTTGTGCAAATTTTGATAAATCCATTAAGTCTTTGTCCCTTCCAATTTTCATATTCTAGCCCAGGCTGAAGTATTCCTCAGATCTGCAACCAAACAGCTGTTAATGCCTTTAAAATCAGTTCAGTCTATTATAGCTGTCATGACATTTCATTTGTATTTCCACAATTGCTGTCTTTTTCTTTTAGTAGGCTAAGCTGGGCAACTGATGGGATTGTTTAACCTTTTCTTTGAATTGACGTATCTGACACTGTTTTTGAAAGTATTTAACTGAAGTCTTTTATACGTGTAAGATCTGCCTTTTGAGATACTGAAGCCCTGAGTGTGCAACTATTTATTTATTTGTGTTTGCGTTCATTGTCTTTTTGTTATAAAAGTTTATATATACTCTTTAAATCATAATTTGGGAGCAGTTTGAAATATTTTAAAACACAATGAATTAAATTCAGTGTCAGTCTTGCATACAGTATTGTCCATGATACTTGACACTGTTCTTCCATTTTGAAATAATATTTTATTTGACAACCTGTAAGTCAATTTTCTTTTTTACCTGCTTATGATTTGTCCATATGGATAAGTAGTCACCTACTTAATCTAGAATCAGACAGCTTTTCTTCATTAAGTATATTCCATGATAGTAGGATAGCTTGACATCTCAATTTTTTCCTCTGTGCCCATAACACTGGCATTGTTTTGCCCCCTGACCATGATTTAGGTGGCTTTATTCTGCCATTTTCCAAACTGCAAAATACTTGATATCTGCAAAACATGTAAGAGAGCAAACAGAGCCATTACAAGATGTCATTATGCTGGCAGCTCTTTCTATTGCCACAGCAAGAACTGGATTTCACTAAGTATTGTTGCAGCATTTTTGTTGCTGATTCAGGAGATTCCAGTTTGTTAGAACTAAATATCTAAAACTTCAGCATCCCTCAGGGCCTGACTGTTTCTGTAATAATAACAGTAATCAAGATTCCCTAGATATTGCACCAACTGGTAACTCAAAAGCAATTAGATTTCTAGAAATTGAGTCAACTGTTATCAAACATTGAAAGGATGATTCAAAAATAAATGCCCCGAAATGAGTGACTCTTGGTTTATTTCCCCAAATTAAAAAGTTCATCTTTAATGATGGAAGTTTATGAACACTTTTAATGTTTTAAATTGAGTAAAGGTGAATCAAAACTTTTCCTTAGAAAGTGCTAAAGAATAGTCAGGTACTAAAACCAAATTGTTTTAGTCTTAGAAAACCTTTAAAGAAAACCTGCAGTAGATGTTGGAGGGTATGCAACTCCTCCACAGATCATTGAATGAGTACCCCCAGCATTCCTCATCATTGGCTGTGATGGAAAGGAATATTAAGGGTTACAGTTTTACAACTTCCAGAAGGCCACTGGTCCCTATTGTCTGGCTGGGGAATTCTGGGAGTTGAAGTCCACACATCTTAAAGTTGCCAAGGTTGAGAAACACTGGTTTAAATAGTCCAATCAATTTGGACTCTCAGCTTTATCTTCAGCTCCATTTTCACTTCATTTAGGGCTACCATATTTGGATTGCAGAATTCCAGATGACCACCAATGGCAGCAAAGAGGTGTAGAAAATGTTTTGCAGCCCAGATATAGCAGCCCTCCTGTATCATACGCTTCTCTAAGGGCTTATCTGCACTGCTCAGTCGCCCTATCCCAGAACAGGTCAGCAACCATTTTTGGAGGGTAAGAGTAGATGATATCACTTTATACTCAGTTCCCCCCCCACACTTTGTAAATGTGACATTTGAGCACATTTTCTCACTGCAATTTTGAAGTATGCTTTCCCCCCTTATGTTGCCTCGAGCATTCCTGCCTGTTTTGACTGGTGCACTTTACTTTGCTCCAGGCTATTCTTAGCACGTCATTGGCTACTTTGCAGAGGCAAAAATGGCCCTTCAACTAAGTCATGGTGACCATAATCTAATGCCTCCTAGAGCTACATTTACCAGGAATGCTATGGTAGCTCAATGGTTATAATATTTGCCTTGTAAAAATAAGGTTGTTTGTTTGAAACCCAGCATATACATTAAAAAAAAATCCCCCTAAGATACCTACTCCTTAAAAAAAAAAAATCCAGCTGGTCATTGTTTCAATATTATTCCAGTCATAATGTGGAAGGATTTGACTCTCAGGTAATTTTAAAAAAAAATCTGCAACATTTCAGGTCTGTAACTTTCTATTTAACTAATGTGCTATTTGCTGATAAAGGTAGCTCTGGAAGTTATTTGAAACCAACAGGAGAGTAAAAAAGCAATTTTTATTTTAAAGCTGGTACCTGTACTTGTATGTAAGTGTATTACACCTTCCCAGGCACATTTTACAAACTAATCCTTCTGTACTTTTTGCTTTTTTGTATGAGTTTAAAACACTCATTGGCCTCTAAACAATCCTGAAATAACTTCCAGTACTTTTTATGTTCCAGTTTTTCTGAATTGTATAACTCTTTCACCTTTTACTTTTTTGTATAAGTTGTAGTGCTCTGTAGTTCAATATGATTTTTTTTTCATAAAAATGATGGATTTGATTTCATGCAGGTCTTACTGTTTTCTGAGACTAGGCATGGCATTTTATAAACAGATTTTAATTTATAATTGAACAGCAGTGTTTAAAGATCTCTCACTTAGGAATATATCTCACTGCTTTTAGAGAAGATAAGTGACTTATTTCCAAATTCATGGAATACTATGAATAAGTAGGTGTTGTGTTTGCATTGTGTATACATACAGTATATACACGTTCACAATCCAAGAGAAAAAGAATAGACCTGCTGGATCACGCCAAGGTCCATTTTAGCTCTACATAAATTTATTCAATGCCCTTTTCAAACCATTCAAGTTAATTAATTAATTAAATTTTATCACCACCCATCTCCCCCCAACAGACAATACCATGTCTCTGGCAATAAATTTTTTTACATATATGGAGAGAGAGGGGGTGGAGTAGAATTAGATCTACTGTTTCAATTGTATGCTCCTGGATTCCAACCTGGAAGTCTCCCATCAAAGGCTTCTTCAATACTTTACTATGTTCTTAAATCATATATACATACAAAAAATACAACCTTAAAACAGATTGCATGTGATACAGTAGTACCACATTCATCTGGATGGGCAGAGATTTTATCTACTGCAGTAGCCTTAGCCAGATATCAGCATAAAACCTGCATTGTAAGAACATGCACGCTAATATTTCAACCTCCCTAGATTTACATGGACAAAGCCTCTGGGTGCCTGAAGGAAAGTAAAATTTGCCATCTAAAATAGCTGAAGGAAAGGCATTAAAACAAGTTCTGGAGAAGGCCCAGGGATAGTCAGGGAAGTGATTTCAGATAATTTGCATTTTGTTTTAAACTTTCTGTAATAGCTCAGCTGATAACAGCCTGGGTGTTTGATGAGTTCATGTTGTAACTCAGTGTTCCCCAATCTACTTAATCACCTCCTTAACCTTGTCTCAGCTGAATCTTAAAAAGTAAGTTTGCATTCTTGCATAAATAGCAAGGGTGGAAAAGGGGTTTAACTACAGCCCAGCTGAGCAACTGTTTTTGCAGAAAATGGCTAATAGCTGCTCTTCCTTGCAGTGTTGCACCAGAACCTTAAGAGTTTCCTTTCTGGAATGCAATCCTGCAGTTATTCATAAAGCCACAGAGAGGTGGCCTCTTTCTAGAGAATATCATTTAGTGGGGGATATATGTCCAACAGCCTCTGGGGATGAAATATGGAGATGTTAAGAATAATTAGAATTCATGTGTAGGGTGTTATCCTTAGACTTCCATTTTAGTAGAAACCTAGCACTGTGCAAGATGCTTTTCTTCATAGCCTAGACTACTACTCTTGGGGTGAGTTACTTGGACTGAGTTACCATCAAAAGCTTCAATGACTTCCTGGCAAACTGGTTTAATGAATTGCATGGTCTAGGTAATTCCTTCATCTGCTAAAATTTGCTCTGGTATAGTCAAGATAACTTGGAAGTGATGGTTCCTGTAGGAGCTCATCAAATTGTCTCATGTCTTGGGGAAATGGATTTGGTGATCTTTCTATCAAATTAGTATTTGTACATAATTTGAATTGACAGAGTGGTTTTGAACCCATTTGGCTTTCACTAGACAGTATTCTTATTTCTGTTTGGTCAGATCCTTGATTTACTGCTACAATATTATGTTGGAGTGCTTGTCATCAACTTAATGGCTAGGGTAAGCTGCTATACAGCAGCTGGACAAGATCAGGAAGCAAGAATTACATAGGCTTCTGTAAGATATCTTTATACTACCACTGCAAGAAGAATTACTAACTTCTATTTATAGTGAGTTTGTTAAGGCAAATGATCTGAAGCATTTCTTCCCAGGTTACTTGCGACCTGATTGGAGTTGCTGTTTGTGAAATAAGATACCAACAGACTCCCTGTCTATTTCTATTGGCTGTTTGTTTATTGTTTTTCTTCCGTTATTTTCCCAGCCATCACACGATCCCTCACAGACAAGCTATCCTGTACTGTGCATGTAGTAGACTCCAAAGGGACATGGTATCTGTCTTGTTATCTGTTAGTGAACCAGAGGGGGCAAAAAGTCCAACAGAAAATGCAATACCTTGGCTGCCCTTGACTTATTGGATATACAATCCTCTAATGCATACAAATAAATAAGTCAGGATTTTGTTTCTCTTTATAAGAATTAGTCTATATCATCTCAAAATGGTCAGCACATTTTTAAAAACTGAAGAAAAGACGTCCATTCCCTATTTTAAAAGAGCTGGTACTCCAAAATTCTGATTCTATACAGAAACATTGCTTATTATGGGGGATGTTCATATGCTTAACCTTATCAGATTTAAGATGTTATGTTTGACAATGTTTGGGAAGGATAGAAAGGAGAAATAGTTAAAGTGGATACAGGAATAAAATAAATTAGCCAGTGGCAGATCAAAGCATTAAACCACATAAAAAACTATCTTACATCTGCTATTAAACATGTCCCTAGCAGTTGCATGATGATAGCACACCAGCAAGTGACTCAGCAAAATAATAATTAAAAATCCTTCTTTCTTCTATTGCTTAAAATTATACTATTATCCTTCAGATGGAAATACGATGGGGCCAGAAGCAAAAGCATAGTAATTTTGCTTTAGATCCTGAAAGGTAAGAGCTCTGTTTAAGGTTACCTTCCAGATTAGCAAATAGAACTGATAGCGGTGAACCTCTAAGCATGGCAAACAGAGTTAAAACAAAAGTTGAAAAAACACTAAGTATTAATATGGATGTTTTTTTCCTTGAATATTTGACAATATAGCTGTCTAAAATGTATTTGTGAGGACCTTTCGAAACTCCTCAATCTTCTGATTGCAAAGGTCAAATTCTTTTAAGTGTGATGGCTGCTACAGGAGAAAGGAAGATTTTGAAGTGTGGATGTGGGGTGTAAAATACTATGACTTGAAATGACATAATTTAGAATAGCTTGAGACTGTACTTAGGGCTACAACACAATCCTGCCTCATTTTAATTTTTTCAGTTGCACTGGAAAGAAATGCTGTATGCTATTAACTAATGCCAATTGCTGAGGTGAATTTTTTTGTATGCAAAGCTCTTATCAGTTTACTCAGTTTATCCTGGATGTTCTGTCATACAGTTAGTCTTCATGGGCTTTAGGGTGGCATTATTGCAATATGATTGATATATGGACCAGTCCATTAATATGCTGCATATAGCAGAAGACTGACTGAACTGATGTCCAAATTATTTCCATGTTCATTCTTGTCTTATTTTATAAATGTGATTTCAGTGGTGATACACCTATCAGTAGTAGTTAGAAATATGCTTTTGCAACAATGAACTGAACTGTTATTTTGTGTGCTATAAACAGTAAGCATTTTATTTTGTAATATTCTAGCATATTACTCTATATTCAGTGTCAGTGTAATATAAAATGGCACTTTTCAGTTATTAAGGTACTGTATATCCATATTTAAATGACTTAATCGAGTTTTAAAATTGAGTATACAGTAGAAATGTAACGACTGCCTAACCTAACAGAGCCAGACTCACAAGTGAACTTTATGAAATCTGGTTTATTGAAGGGTTAGTATGCAAGTACAGAGAAAGCTGAGAATGAGCAAAAGCACGCCAAATACAAATTAAGAACCCTCGCCTCAAAACGTAACACCTCCCCCCACCCAGCCATTTCAATCACCCCCCTCCCAGGTGCCAGTAACCGTCTTCACCCATCCTGGGAAAGCAACCTTGAACATTTGAGAAAACCCAAACACATTCCATTCCCTCAGCCCAGAGATAACAGTCCGGGCAATGGAAACCTCCTTTCCCTGTAAATCAAACACGCAATCAGTAAATGACATGTGAAGTGTTACGATGTACCAGGCACATTGAAACAGTGAACATGACAAGAAATATATAAAAATTCTATGTGTGGACATTTGCCTCGTTTTTAAAATATTTTAAGACTGTAACAGTAATAAAGAGCCTTGACTTGAATAATAATATTTCTGCCAAATGCTTATAAGACTTTGGTCTTTCATTATTAAGATACATTTTGTGGATGACATCACAAACTATTTCACCCCCATTATCATGGATACTATATTGACATCATCCTTTTATGCCATAATCTTGCTCCAAATGGACAATACTTAGTTTTTTTAATGTATCAGTGTCTTTCATTATCCTACCTTCAGTTAGTGTGATGATGTTTATCAGATGTCTTGTAAATATTGGGTAAGCTGTATCTTCTCTAAAACGTTTTTTTCCAAAATTGTGTTGATGAAGTTTTTAGATTTATTTTGTTTAAATCATGTGAAATAAACCTAAGATATTATACTTTATTTATATTAAATACTATCTCAACGATAGAATCTTAAGTCAGAACATTTTGTTTATATATCTTTTAATCAACTAGCAAAGATTCCTTCCTAAAAATATAATTGCTAGGTATACCTGGACTTTTAGAGTCTCAGAACCTTAAAATAATGTTTGTCTAAATCTGCTGAAATACACTTGATAATGCTGAAGACTTAATAAAGGGACATTTCATCTGGCATTTTTGCAAGAAGGATGTGAATATTACATTTGTAGCTTTATCACTTTTGAGGTTAATCTTATAAGGGAGTGTTGGATCTTGTAATAATTAGAGATTAAAGCCCTGATTATTATAGACATGTTTCAATGCCATAATAAAAATCCAATGGAGATAGCTTCTCTTTCAGAAATTATTTTGAATATTCCAAATAGAATAGAAATATAGTCATTATTTTAAACCAGGCCTTCCAGATATGTGGGACCTCAGCTTACACTATCACCAAGCCAGCTGTTTGAATCTGTCACAACATTTGGGGCTGTTTTTAAGTTCAAGCAAATTTTGGGCAGATAATTGTAGCATTCATGGAAAGCTTTGATTGTGTGATATAAATATATGTTATATTTTCTCTTATATTGGTAGTACTACTTTTTTTCTAGTTCAGACTTATAAGGGTGGAAGAACAGGAAAATCAAAGCTGTTCTCTAAACATGGGTGCTTAGTTAAAATGACAAGCCATATTGTAGGATTTGCTCATGCACAAAATTGCTGCCACACTAAGTGTGGCCAGTGATAAAACGCAAATTATCAGAAGTCAAGCTTGGGAATCTGTTCCCTATCATCTTCCCTAGACCCCAGCTAACCCCTTTCCCCCTGCCCCTCCAGGAGCAACATATATCCTAAAGATGATTTTGAGGTTTATGTGGAATCAAAGGGCACTCTATAAAATAATATACTTCTGTAGCTAGTGCTTTGCTTTGCAGTATGCAATTCTCTTTTGCTTAATATTACAATAATCTATTTAAAATGTTGAAACTATAGTGAGGCTTGGGATTTAGCAGGCACCAAGCGAGGTGTCCTTAGACACATTGATGTCCATGGGTGCAGCGTGTGTATGTCAGAATTAACATAATTAAGCAGGCAAGGAAAAGAGAAATATCGTCCTTTGAAGAATGTGAGCCAATATAATGGAAGAGGTTCATACTACCTGCACAGTTAAAATTAAACAGCCAGCTCACCTTTGACTTACAAAACTGTAAAATTGTTGGATTATATGAGCAGTCTTTGTAGTTCAGCATTCTGTTCTTGCAGTAGCCAGCCAAATGGAAGCAGGGCAGAAATGCAGTAATATACTCCCACTTATTTGAGTATACATATACCTGAATATTAGTACATATATCAAACCGAATATAAACTCTAAGGACCATGCACTTCTCTAACATGAGTTTGCCTGGGAAAGTCCCCAAATTATATATGCTAATATAGCATAAATTTGAGCTAAGTGGAAATTCTTGACAGGATATCCCAGTTTACTTTGTGAGACTGGATTCTCCAGTGGAAATTATTGTAGTTCAGGATATGATGTGATGTAAATCTGGACTGAGTGACTCATAACTTGGCAATATGGTTCTTAAAACTGCAGCTCAGTTACTTCACAAATAGGGTCACCTGCCTAACAGCTCATTTATTGTATGTTTAGATATTTCACATTAGCAGGCCTTTAATGTGCTTTAGATTTGAGTCAGTGGCTTTCTTTTACCTGCCTGAACCAACAAAGTTCAGTTACTTAGAACAGAGATATGTATCCAATCAAAAATAATTGTAAGATTTTTATTAACTATTCAACACAAAACTGTTGATTTACAATAGCTCTTGGCCCAAATTTGTGTTAGGTGTACAAACAAGCTAATGGGGCTGTTTATGACTAGTAAGTTCTTAATATTTTAGTTGCCAGTAGAATTCATTACATATACAGTATACATTTGAACTATGCAGATAAATACTGTTTTGACAAGGAAGATAGGAGAAATCTAGGAAAGATAAACATGGAAAGAATTTATATACCATCCTTTGACTACTCAGGATCCCTAGATATAGTAGTTTTATTTTTATATAGCAATATAAAAATAAAAAACAGAATATAGTAGTAAAGATAACATTGCAGGTTAAGAAATGTAAAAAAAAATATTCAATCAGCAGTAAATTTAAAAAGTAAGTTTTTCATGCCTCGATAAACAACTTTTTGATGTGGAGCCAAGAGGAAAGCAAGGTTGGCAGCAACCTTAACTCATTTGGGGGACATTTCAAATTGGTGTTTGAGATAACATTGGGCAAAATAAAAGTTCTGTGTGTGGTGTTCAAACTGAAATAAATATGCAAGTTTCTACTTCACAAATAAAGAACATACACATATAAACCAGTCCTAGTTCTCCACTTTGTTCTGATTCTTTTCACAAACATGGCCAATAATCAAGGTCATGATGGGCCTGGAGCTTGCAGATGGTAGTGGGCTCCTTATACTGCTCCTCCACAACTTATATGCAACAGTTGTATAAAAATTATGCAAATAGAGGCAGATACAGCATGAAACAGCTGTTTTATGTACATTGATGCCATTTTTTAAAAAATTCAAATCTTAATCAAATCCCTCTTCCATTCCTTCCTAGATATTAAAGGAGAGATCATTCTTGTGTACAAATTTCATTTATTACTTTTACAGTAATAAATGAAATTTATACACAAGAATGATCTCTCCCATCCATGAGAGGCTCTGTCTCTGCGGCAGTCTGGACACAATTCATCACATCATTTTTGACTGCCACTTATTTGTGTCTCTTTGGCATGAATTACTCTTAAAACCTTTACAGAGTAAATACCTGTTAAATGTTGTAAATACTGTATCATCTTGCCAATATCTACTGAATGATGCTGTATCTGAAACCACCCAAATTGTTGCCAAATTCCTAGAGGAAGTACTTAAAAGGAAATGTAATTAAATTTTTCCTTCTTTGTTACTCTCATGATATGTTAATG